>NW_024465885.1:39067812-40290000 GCF_017591425.1 Ochotona curzoniae
AGTCTTCAGCAGTTATTGGGCACAGCACTAATAGAGCTGGGCTCCAACTCCACATCTCCCGAACAAAGGTTGTAAACCAGCACAATGTGTGCTAAATTTGGCCTGTAAACATGTTTTGTTTGGCCCCTATAGTGTTAAGTTATCATCTTTTGAAACTGAGAAATTTCACATAAAAAACAGATTTTTGGCTTCTGTCACTAAAAAAATATCAGGTGTGGTAACATTGCTGTCACATTCCCATGTGACAATGTTGGCAGGATTTGTGTAGCAGCTAGCCAACTACGGAAGAATGCACTCCTTTGTTTACCACAGTCCCCACCACCCCCTAGTACCTCCCAATTCTGAACATGATTGTCACTGTTTTATCACCACATACGCCCTCTCGTGTTAGAGTGTATCGAAGTATTTTTCTGTGGAAGTCTTTGCCTTTCTCAAAATCAAAATAAAACCAGAGAAAGGGTGCTCAGGTTACAAACAAAGTTAATCCTGGTGAAGAATAGTTGAATATTATTATCCTACTTGGCTTGTGTTATCTGACTGTCCTTAAGTTGGAAGATTTTCACTCTTTTTTTGGTGTTTTGTAAAGTGGTATTTGGTACACAGGTCACCCTCCCCTATTGACCTTGGTATAGAGTGCGGCAGTCATATCTGCTTATTACTTGAATAAACTAATGAATGAATGAATTTTAACGGAAAAATAATCTTAAATCAACATATTTCTTATACCACATAAACATGCAGATTATATAGATATATATTTCATATGTATATATATTTCATATGTATATATATTTCATATATATACATATATTTCTTATCCCTGCTATAAATTAGCAGCCCCTCCAGCAGTGGAACACACCCAGTAATAGTGATGAACTCTTATCTCCAAAAGTTATTACTTAGCATATTTCTTAACATTAACTGAAAGAGATTTTGGAGGACACACACAAGACAATCCTTGATGTCGTCTTACTCATTTTTCTTTAAATCAAGAACAAGTGAAGACATAAATGATTTGCTCAACATATTTATCAATATTCTTTTCAGAAAGAAGGGTTCCAGGATAAAGTTGTAGGCTGATATGTCTGTCCCAAGTGTAATGCTCTCCCCACATTCTGTGTAGAGGTTCACTCTGTGAAGACATGGACAACATGGCAGAGAAGGGAAATATGATACAAGAACACTCAAAAAATAGCGTAAACATTTGACACAGAGGTTAACAGCCTCGCATACCATTTCAGAGTGCCAGATTGAGTCCCATCATCTATCCAAGCCACCTACTAACATTCACTGTGAGATGCAACTGGAAAAGCTCAAGCAGCTGGCCCCTGTCCATACATGTGGAGTTCTGGATCCAGCAGTGGGGTCCTGGCTTTAGCATGGCCCATCCCTAGCTGTGCTCACTTTCTGGTGAATGAAGCAGTCCATAGAATATCTCTGGGTCTGCTGTGTCTATGTCTCCCTGAATTCAGATGAAATGTAAAAAATAGACATATTTTTAATATGAAGAAAAAGTCAACAGGAGTAGTATAATATGGCCACTAAAATAGTCTAGATAATATTTTAAAAATATTTTCTTGTGATATCTTCATTTACTTTTATTTGAATGGCAGATTTGCAGAGAGGAGATACACACAAACAAATGCACAGAGAGATATCAACTCTGGCAGATAAAGGAATAGTCTATTGAGTCACTTGGTTGGCCCTATGGATAATCCTGTAGCATTGGTAGAAACACAGAATTCTGGCTCCTCACTTCCATCATATTTTAACTCTTTTCTGATTTCAATGTTCATGGTTTAGTGTCACCAACATTTGTGTGGCTATGTGTAGTGCATGTAGTATAGTGTTCATGCAGGAGTGTGTCTTATGTGAAATGGGATATTTGTCTATGACTTTGTGATGAAAGGCATGCAATAGTGACTGATGAATTTGTGCCAAGGTCCAAGCAGGAGTGAGAAAAAGAACATGTAACAAAAAGAACCACAAAATATATACAGACTCACTAAATCAAAACTAATAAGTGATATAAGGAATACTAAAAGATGAAAGTCCAAGGTAGAAAACATCTTGCTTAAAAGTAGACCTTCTCCTCAACTGCAATATAAAACAAATTATCTCAAGGACATTATTTGTCATTAGTTTTCAGTTTGTGCCCAAATAAAGATTTTGGAAACATCATATCAGACCAAAGAGAACAGTACTTGCATGACTGGGAAATGGTAATTTTAGGAAAAAAATAAAAGGAAGCAAAAACGTCCAGTCTCTAGATGTTTAAGTACTGACAATCAAGAGTTATGACTCTTCAACAGTAAATCTATTTGGTTTCATTGTCCATTTTAATTTTTCAGCTGTTCAACATCCAGAAATTTTTCTATTTCTGACATACTTGGTCAATCAGTTACTTCTGCCTGCAATTTTGAGTCTGGAATAAGGAACACAGAGGCCATGAAAAACTAAAATTTTCATAGCACAGCATAGCAATTCTGCCAACACTGAAGATCCTGTGGTTCTAGAAAGGGTGTTACTTGAGTGGTTGTGATAGTTCTGAAATGCCATCGCCTTCATTGCAACAGGATTGAGAAGATCTTTCCAAAGCCTGTTGGCTGACCAAGTCCACCTTAGTGAATCCACAGACCAAGGAATGCTGCAAAGCTTGGCCAGGACAATTGTCCAACCTGTTCTGTTTTCCATCCTCTGACAAGATATTTATCATCCTACTGGCCTAGAGGAGCTGGCTGTTACGTCCCCTGTGTGCTGCACAAACATCAGCAGCTAGAGAAGCACAATCCGATGTATCACTTCAAGGCTGAAGCACACATATTGTAATTTTCCCTATGGTCTGGGTTTGAGTCCATCACGTTAGTTGGGAAGTTTCCCAAGAAACCCCACCTGGAGTTACCTCAGACTTGAACCTTCAGTGTATCAGCCAGTGTATGGGTTGGTTTATTCCACCACTTGTACCACAAAACACACATACCTGTAGATGCAGCTGCCTAATCAGCTCTTCCGCTAGCCACATCTCTCTCATGAACTGATGGCTGCTCCAGCCTAGCCCAGGTCGGTACAGCCCACCATGTTGCCACATATCCTGACTTTACACATGCCAGCTTGTGTCATGGCCTTTGGGGATGACCCCCAATAACCCTGACCAGGCCCACTCCCTGCCCCAGTTTTTGTGTGGATTGTGGTATGTACCACAGCCTAACCCAGCACCATCTGGCTCTCATTCATACCTTCAGATGTTGCAGCTAAGCTCAGCCCCTACCTGCCCCCACAACAAACCCACATGCATGCTGACAATAGCTATAGACTTTACTAGTCTGGCCTTCCCCTAGCCCTGGCTCTCACACTTACCAGTGGGAGATGCAGCCCAACAGGGAAGTGTCCATAGTTCCCTTGCCAGGCATGTTCCCTATCCCAGATCTTGTGCCTGTCAGGGGGTACTGTGGTCCAGCTTAACATAACTCACACATAGTCCCTGGACTTGCCAGCAGGTACTGTGACCTCGCTCGGCTGCCCTGTACTTACTCTGGCTCCCATGTTTGCCACTGGGTGCAGCAGCCTAGCCCAGCCTGACCTATCCCTGGACCTCAAATAAATTGACAGGTGTCGTGGTCCAACCAAACCTTGCCTGGACTGCATCTTAGCTCTTCTTCATGCCAATGTGTGTTGTAGCCTGGTCCAGTCCTGGTTATTGTGCTCCACCACTATAACTGTGGCCTAGGAGGAGAGTTCCTCAAGGTCCCCTACCACACCTGCTGCCAGCCCTGGATCACATACATTTCAGCAGGGACAGTAGCCATGCTTGGCATGACCTGCCCTTAGTCCTGGGCTTTGTGGGCCTATGGATACTGCAATCTGACCCACACTGGCCTTCTCCCAGCCCCATCTCTTCTGTCAGCTAAGTTTCCAAGTCAAACATTGCCCAGCCTGTCATCATCGGCAGCAGTCCATCCAAGCCCATAGGTACTGCAGTCCCACAAAGGCAAGCCCACAAGTCCCCTACATAATCCGGCCCCAGATTTGGTTTTCTCACATTTTGGTGGGTGCTGTTGGCCACCTAATATGGCCCAGCCCCTAATTAAACACTTATGGGCAGTTACTGCAGCCTAGCCCAACCAGACATTCTCTCCAACCCAGCCTTTTGACATGCAAGTGGGGAATGGGTGATGCTATTTAGCCCCAACCGATTATCCCACATGCAGAGATGCCTTGGTCTTACCCAGACATATCCTCAGTTTCCCTGCTCTAAACCACCTGGTCTCAGTTCCATCACCTATCTGCATGAGCAATGGCCTGATCCACAGATGAGCCCAAGCACTCTTCAACACCTCCACCTGGGGGCCGGAATCCTAGGTGGGTGGGGTGGCTTGGGATGCTGTAGTCCACCTTCCCCACCTAAGATCTATGTCCAAGAAATAAATAAATAAATAAAAGGAATAAGTAAATATGCTGGCAAATTGAACTATGGTTGCATGCTGGTATAGTTAACATAAATTCAACACTAACCCGGCATACCAGGCATAGAACATATTAGAAATTCTGAAGGAGAGAAAAGTCATTGATGATTAATAGGGGTGAACTGGAACTCAAACTTCAGTAACTAACTAAATATTCAGTCTATTTAAGGAGCACTAGTTAGATGAACTGTTGCCAACTAACATAAAATGTTAAGTTTTATTCCCTAAGCCATTGAATCTAGAGTGGTCAATGTTAATGGCAACATGGCAACAGCAGCAAATCAGTGAAAGACTCCAGTAACTGGGATTGAAATGCTGCTATGAAAAATAGCTAGAAAACAGGATCAGAGTAGTTTTAGGACTAGGCAGTAAGTGAGGTTAAAAAAAAAAAATGCAGTGCTAGATGCTTGAAAAAGCTTAGATGACCAACAAAGAGTTACTTGTAGAAACCTATATGTTAAAGACTGCTAGTGGGAGTGCAGAAGAATATGGAGAGCAAAGTGGAACAAAACAGCAGGCCCTAGAGAACATCTTAACAATTATGTGGAGCCCGGCGTGGTGGCGCAAGTGGTTAAGGTCCTCGCCTTGCACGCCCGGGATCCCATATGGGCACTAGTTCTAATCCCGGCAGTCCCGCTTCCCTTCCAGCTCCCTGCCTGTGGCCCGGGAAAGCAGTCGAGGACAGCCCAAAGCTTTGGGAACCTGCACCCGCGTGGGAGACCCGGAAGAGGCTCCTGGCTTCAGATCGGCATAGCATCAACCGTTGCGCTCACTTGGGGAGTGAATCATCAGACGGAAGATCTTCCTCTCTGTCTCTTCTCTCTGTATATCCGCCTTTCCAATAAAAACATAGTAAAAATAAATCTTTAAAAAAAAAACAATTATGTGTATACCTGATAAAAATGGCAACAAAAAGGGCTGTTAGTGGAAGTTTAGAAAAAAACTGTGACATTCGATTGATAATTGTGGGTGAAGGTTTTCCTAACAAAATGTTAGATATTAAAGATTCTGTATTCATGGATGTTCTGCTGGGTGCAAGAATAACAAAATCCGTTATTTAACTGATGAGGTTTCCAAATATAGGCTGTAAAAGAAACTATATTTTTTATTATTATCATTTTATGATACAGTTGCATAGGCCTAGGATTTCCTATCCCCTCCCCAAATCTGCCCCATACACATACACTGAATTGTTCCACATCATTGCAACAGCACAGTTCCACATAAGCAGTCTTAAGTTCATCATTGCGTGCATGGACAATGGCAGAGTTTAGCATCCCATTGTCAAGACACATCCAACAGTTTCATTGAAAGTGACTCCTTGATCTGGAAGTAAAGATGCACACTGCACCGTATCCTCACATCTGGCCATGTCTGTCTCCACTACACAGTCACTGTAAACCTCCTCAAGTGAAAAGCCACAGCAGGAACTTCAAGAAGAAAACCAGAAGTTTACAATGCCAGAAATTAAACAATAGGCCACTGGATATGATAGTGTCCATTACATGGTTACTGTACATCCTCTTAAATGAAAAGCCACAAAACAAAATCAACAAGAAGACAAAAAGAAATTTACAGCATCATGAATGTAAGTAACATGTTACTGAATGACTAATGTGTCACTGAAGAAATGGAAAGGAATATCAAGAACCTTCTTGAAGAAAATGATGCTACTGTATGATCTATGAGTCACTGAAGAATTTAATGAAAAAAAAAGTGTTTTGAAAAAATGAAACTAAAAACAAAACAAAATCAAAAGCTGTGATATATAATTTCTGCTGATTTCTGTTGGTGAGATATATCTCCTGTTGGCAACAAAAAGTTGTGTTTTGTGATTTTAATCCAGTCAAATAATTTGTTTGATTGATGAATTTAGGCCATTTACATTCAGGATTACTATAGATAGGTGGCAATTTGGTCGTGTCATTTAGCAATGGGTTGTTAATTGATTTAGTCTTCTGTTGTTATTTTCCTGGGATAACATTTTCACATTTGCTTTTGATTTTTGGTGGGTGCTATTCCTTTTCTCTGTCAAAAGAACATCTTTAAGTATCATTTGTAGGGCAGGTTTGGAAGAGGCATATTCTTTTGGCTTTTCTTTACTATGGAAGAATTTTACTTCATTTTCAAAGACAACAGAAAGTTTTGCTGGGTATGTTATCCTGGACCAATAATTTTTTGCTTTTATAATCTAGAATATGTTGTTCCATTCTCTTATGGCCTGTAGAATTTCCTGTGAAGAGGTCTCCTGTGAGTCTGATTGCCATTTCTCCATATGTCAGTTGAATTTTTCATGAGTACATTTAAGGATCTTTCCCTTATGTTCTATTGAAGAGAGCTTGATTATCATGTGTTGCGGTGAAGATCCCTTTTGGTCAAGCCTGTTGGGAGTTCTGTGCCCCTCCTGGATGTTGTTTCCCCATTCTTTCTCCAGATAAGGAAAGTTTTCCCTTTTTACTTCATGGAATTCATCCTTAATGCTAGCTTATCTTCCTCACCCTATTCCATCATCTTGATTCTCCAGAAATAGTGTTTCTTTTTTATAATTAATGCTAATATGCAAGTACAAAGAAATAAGTTGAAAGAGGACAAGTTATACAAAAGAAGCTAAGACAGTGATTTTGCAAATTCTCAGCCTGTGCTATTTCCAAATATGAACTGAGATCACATGACGTGGAAAACTTAGACAAAGCTGTCTATATTTTTCAGTTAGAAAAAATGTGAACTGAAGAGACGTGTGTGCTGTGTGACAAGCAAATGTTTTCATGCACAATTATAAAGTTATGAAAAATATTTTGATTTAGAGAACTGGAACAATGACAAGCTAAGCAAATAAATGATTTGTTTTTGGATGAAGAATTATAAACAGTAGGATTCCTCAGGGAAAGGTGCTGTGGCCAATTTTCTTACCATCTTAATTAAATATTCTTTGGTTGGTGCTGTTCAAAAACAAAGCATTCGGTTAAACAAATATATTTCAACCAGGATGATAATTTATCATGAAATCTTCATGAACATTGAGTATAAACACCAACTGATCCTAATTATCAATGATTTTACTTTAAGCTAAACCAGACAAAATGAAATATTTAACAGAAAATCTATTTTTAAAGTCATCTATGTGTATAAATGAATTCTTAATAAATCACTCCCATTTTTAAAAATAGTATCAGGAATTTTAGCAACTTCAATGGACTCAGTCATCAAAAGCAGGGAAAGAATATCATCATATTTTAGAACTCTAACTGTAAAATATATGAAATCTGTTAAAAACTAATTTTAAAAATAGTTTTAATTGTTTCTGTTGTTTAGCCATTCTTCACCATTTGCTGGTTATACCATTTGTGTTTCAAAGATGCTAAGTAAATCCCAAGAAGTGGTATCACATGGTTGACAGACCTTAATGCTTATACCATTACAAGCTAAGGATGAAAATTTTCACGAATCTTTAGAAATACCATTCAATATGGAAGATCTTTATCATCTTGAGAATAAGTGATGTAACAAAAATTAATTGAATATGGGAAATTATTTACATGGAGGTTTCTGTGAAGACAGAAACTTATATTAAAAGGGGTGATTGTAATCCTAGCATTTGTTTATATGTTCAACACTAATATAAGTTTTGAGTCACTCTTTTCCACTGTATTGTTGAAGTTACGTTTTATTCAAGTATGTGAGTATGCAGATATACTTTGTTTCTGTGAGTATATTCATAAGCAGCAAAAGTTATCACTGCCTCTCCCTTGCTTTTTATTATTAACATGTGAAAGACGGATGTATTGTCATTACAGGCTATGAATCTGTGAGCAATGTTTGTAACTACATAACAAATTGTAGGCCATCTATAGAGTTTTTATAGTCTATGTAGTAAGTACCAAAAATGAGAGAAAACATGACATTTGTTTTGGCTTATTTTACCCAGGATAATGATTTTCACTTACACCCATTTTATTGCAATATTCAGGATTTCATTCTCTGGGGGTTCCACAGCGTTCTATCACGTGTACCTATCACATTTTCTTCATCAAATCATCAATTGATGTAGATTGATCCAATTTCTTAACTGTTGTGAATTGAACCATAAACCTGGCAGTATAGGTAACTTTTGCATATCCTGATTTTATTTTCTTAGTAAATAGTGCAATAAATCAGATAGCTGGATCACATTGAGGATAGTGAATACTTTTGCTTAATTTCAGATAAATGAACATGCTTTTAGCTTTTCCTGTTCAATATGACATTAAGTGTGATTTGGCATATTTTCTTTAATTGTGCAGAAATACATCCCTCCTAAATACAATTTTTCAATTTTTGATCATAAAAGAATGCTGTATTTCATCAAATATTTTCTGTGTATTAGTCATGTGGGCTTTTTTCATTTTATTTTATTGGTATACTGATTTTATATAATAGTCATCACTGAATCCTTGGATGGGTCCCCCCTTATGTGGGTGAATGATTCATTTTGATAGTATTTTGTTGAATATTTACATCTATGTTCATCAGGGATATTCATCAACACTTCTCTTTTTCTTCTGCTTCGGTATTAGGGTAATACTGATTTACTAGAATGAATCTGGAAGTTTCTCTTGTGTTCCCATTGCTTTCTTTCAGTAATGCTTGAATTGGTATTACTTTCTGCCTGAAATAACCATGAAAATAGCCATGAAGCCATCCAGCCCTATGCTTTCCTTTGCTAGGAAGTTCATTATTACTGACTGAATCTGTCTTGCGTATTGGTTTATTCAGGTTTTCTAAGTCATCATATTTTACTTCTGGCACATTATATATATTAAGAAATCTATTCACTTCATGTAGACTTCCAAAATTGTTGCCATATACTTGTTTGCAATAATTTCTAAAAACTGGTCCACCATGATGGTTCAATTGGTTAATCCTCCACTTGCAAGATCCAGGATCCCATTTGGTTACCAGTTCATGCCCTGGCTGTTCCACGTCCCCTCCAGCTCCCAGGCGTGGAAGAGCAGCAAAGGATGGCCCAAAGCCTTGGGATTCTGCACCATCATGGGAGACTCAGATGAAACTTTGTTCTGCCTTCAGATCAGTTCTACTCTGGCCATTGTGTCCCTTTGGGGAGTGAACAAGATCTTTCTCCATGTCTTTCCTTATCTCTGTAAATGTGTCTTTCCAATAAAAAAAAAATGCATCTTTAATTTTTTTTTTTTAATGAAAGAGAAGTAATTCTGGGCTCTGCATTGTAGCCTAGTCGCTAAAGTTCTGGGCCTTGCATGCACAGGAATCCCAAATGGGTGTCGGTTCTAATCTCGGCAGCACCTCTTCCCATCCAGCTCCCCCTGCTTGTGGCCGGGGAAAGCAGTCAAGTATGACCCAAAGCCTTGGGACCCTGTACTTGCGTGGGAAACCTGGAAGAGGCTCCCCGTTCCTGGCTATGGACTGGCTCAGCTCTGGCCATTGTGGCTAACTGGGGAGTGAATCAACGAATGAAGATCTTCCTCTCTGTTTCTCCTCCTCTCTGTATATCTGAATTTGCAGTAAAAATATACAAATCTTTTTAAAAAAGTAATTCTAACAAATCATTTGCTGTTCTGTTATCCACTGTAATATTTCCTTTTTCACCTCTGATTTTATTCATTTTGGTATTCTCCATTTTTACATTAATTTTATTTTTAAACAGTCATGTATGTGCATATTCTTTCTACTGATTTGGAGTCTGATTTTCTTGACCACTTTTGTAGGTCTTTGAGATGATTTTTTATGTCATTTAGCTGAAGCTTTTCTAATTTTTTTAGCTGAAGCCACTTATCTTCATAATGTCCCCCTTAACACTGCTTTTAATATATTTCATCAGCATTGGCAGATTGTGTTTTTATTACAATTTGCTCCAAGTGTTTTATAAAAATTTTTTCTAGATTTTTTTTTCTATTTGGAATGTTCCTTCAGAAGTATTTTTTTCAGAGTCCATGTGTTTGTATAATTTTCTAGAGTTTCCTTTGTTGTTAATTTCCAGCTCTTTCCATTGTGGTCAGAAAAGATACAATATATATTTGCTTCGGTTTGTTGTTGTTGTTGTTATTGTTTTGTTTCTTCCTTTTCTTCTTAGTTTATTGAGATCTGTTGCATGGATAATTTATAGTTCACCCAAAATAAATTTCTATGAACTGAAAGAAAAAAAAAACAGTATTCTGTAGCCACAGCATGGAATGTTCTTTAGACACCTACTAGTTCTACGTTGTCTGTATTGTAGATTATCTCCTTCTAGATTGTCTGGCTGATCTATCAAAGGACGAATGTGGAACGATGACATCTTCCAGCTTTATTGTATTGGAGAGTATGTGTCCCTTTTGACGCACTGGCATTTGTTTTATAAACTGGGTGGCCTAGCATTGGGTGTATATACATTTATTATTTTGATGTTCTTTTGTTTAATCTGTCTCTTTATATCACATCATTATCTCCTTTAACCATTTTTTGTCTTAAATATTTATAATATCTTATTTATATATATTATTTTCAGTATATCTACTTCTGTTTACTTATGATTTTCATTTGCAAGGAGTATCACTTTCTATCTTTTTGCATTCAACCTATGTATATCTCTATTGTTGAAGTGTATTTTTTTAAGAAGTATATGAATGGATTTAGCTTTATTTTTAATCCACTTAGACAGTCTATGTATTTTAATGAAAAAAAAAAACTTAACTCATCCACATTAAAGGCTATTATTGAAAAGTATCATTTGCTTTTGCCAGCTTTAAAATGTTTCTTTTATTGGGTACCAGGTTATAATCCACGGCCTATGATGCAGACATCCCATATGAGTACTGGTTCTATTCCCAGCTGTCCACTTTCTATGTGTCTCCTTACTAATGGCTTTGGAAAGCAATAGATGGCCAGATCTCCAGCATCCAGGTCCAGTCTCAACCCAAGAAGGTGTTTTGTTTGTTTGTTTGTTTATTGTTTGTTTTTATCCCTGGCAGTCTCCAAGAGTTTCAGGACTGCTTGATATTTCTCAAGTCTGGCAATTTTGTGTGTATAAGAAAGGATGAAAGCCAGTTTCTCTGCACCAAAGTTTCCACTCACCACTGCCCGCAACCTCACCAGCCAGTCAAAGCCAGTGAGTAACATGGCATCTAGTCTTAGTAAGAACCTCCTAATGTTTTAACGAATACAGAAAAGATTGGATTGTGGTTCTTGTATTTTTTTTGAAAGATTTATTTTTATTATTTTTTCATTGGAAAGGTGGATATACAGAGAGGAGAGACAGAGAGGAAGATCTTCCGTCCGATGATTCACTCCCCAAGTGAGCGCAACGGGCCGATACTATGCCGATCCGAAGCCAGGAGCCTCTTCCGGGTCTCCCACGCGGGTGCAGGGTCCCAAAGCTTTGGGCCGTCCTTGACTGCTTTCCCGGGCCACAGGCAGGGAGCTGGAAGGGAAGCGGGGCTGCCGGGATTAGAACCGGCGCCCATATGGGATCCCGGGCGTGCAAGGCGAGGACCTTTAACCACTTGTGCCACTGCGCCGGGCCTGGCTATTGTATTTTTTAATGGTTATTTTGATTAGAGGGAAAGAAAAAGATGGTTTTGTAATGAAAATAATTATGACCAACAATTATTTTAAATGTTTTCATCTTCCCAAAACCTGGATGCACACATTTTCTTTTAAGACATGCATCAAATCTCATCAAGTAACAATCTTTTCTAGAATAGAAGCAATCTGGGCAAAAACAAAAGGAGCTCAAATACATATTTCATACGTTCAAATACAAGGAAAATCAGATTGATGTGTTTAAGGAGCAAGGAGGAAGAAGGGTGATTGCAACTCCCATATTGCGAATATTTCCCCATTAAACACGTAGTGTGAATGTAGACAGAAGCACATGGTCAGGAGGTGTGTCTTCTTGCTGTTAATTATGACTCGCTCTTATCCAAGGAGAGTATGATGTAGGTTGAATTATATCTTCTAAACAGCATACATTGTTGTTCTAACTTCTAGTACTCCAATGAGGCCTCATCGGGAAATAGATTCTTTACAGAAGTCATCAAGTTCAAAGGAGTTCTGAATCTGTTAAAACTGTGGTTTGGTAAAGCAGGAAAGGTTAAATAGAGACAGACGGAGGCATGATAGTAAGAAATTTCCTTGAAGAAGGTGATCATTCAAGCACCAGTGAATCCTGGATCAGATCCTTCACTCAAGGACCTCAGATGGAACCAAACATGCTGACACCTCCAAAACTGCAAAAAGATATACATTTCTGCTGTTTAAGCCACCGATTTTATGGATAGCTACTTGACAATCTTTGCTAACTATGTCTCCTTCATCCTTCATAAATCTTTCCCCTAATGTGTTCTGGGTGGCAAATGGAACCAATGTGAGCACATGCACCCTACCCTCCACTTACCAGTCTAAATATGCATAGTTGTTGACCTTCCTAGCAATATTTAAAATATTAGTTATTTACTTAGTTCATTTTATATTTGAAATATAAGTGATAAACATCAAACAAATCATAGAAAGAAACAGGTTGAGATCTTCCACCCCATAGCTCACTCCCTGACATACAACAAGTCAAAGCTAGTTATCTCAGATCTTCATCTGGGAATCACATTTGGATTGGCGGGGATGACAAGTGCTTCAGCTGCACCTGCTGCCTCTTGCTGTGTACACTGGTAGAAAGCTAATCAGTAGCAGAGCTTTCTGAGGGTTAAACCAGGTTCTAAGATATGGAATGTGAGCATGCTAAGCTACAACTTGACCACTGAGCACAAAACTGTCGTTCCCCTTAAAATTTGTTAGTGACAGCTTCTTCTGCCCTCAAATTCTGATGTTATGAAGAGGAGATTCACAGAGTGACTCACAGAGATTCACAGAGACGAGATATAATGTGGCCAACTCAAAAGAAAACATAGAGGGGCCTGGTGCAGTGGCTTAGTGATTAAAGTCCTTGCCTTGCATGCACCTGGATCCCAAATGGATGCAGGTTCTAATCCTGGCAACCCTGCTTTCCATCCACCTCCTTGCTTGCAGCATGGAAAAGCAGTTGACAATGGTCAAAAGCCTTGGGACCTTGCACCCACGTGGGAGACCTGGAAGAGGCTCCTGGCTTCAGATTGGCTCATCTCTAGCCATTGTAACTACTTGGGGAGTGAACCATTATCGGATGGAAGATCTTCCTCTCTGTCTCTCTTTTCTTTATATCTGACTTTACAATTATAATAAATAAATCTTCACAAAAGAAAAGATAACATGGAGACAGAAATGATTTAGAAATTATCAAGAAAAGTAGAAAAGGTCAAATATGTTAGATGAGCTACTGTTTCTAACCAGAGATAGAGAATGCCATTTCTGGTACTCAAGTATCAATTACTTTATATTAAGCCATTTTCAGTTGGAATTTTATGGAGTTTATTAAGAAGGAATCTGTTGCTGGAGTTTATCAGAAAAAATTTGGTGGCCCCGTTATTGTGTGTATGACTGCCTGCCTTTCCCTATTTTTAGAAACATATGCATATACTTAAGAGCACTATTTTAACAAGCGGGCCTAAAATTTCCTTGGTTTATTCTTGTATAACTATTCTGCATTGCCATTTCACTTGCCACCATTTTGCTGCTACAAAATCTACCTGTAGTATCCACATTATAAAGAAAAAAAAATGTTGTATTTAGATTATACTTTGGGTTTATGTTATGTTGAAATATCTGAGGAAATTGATTTTAGAAAGAGGAGAAGGTTGAATATTCAAATCTCAGATATGGTTGTCCTGTTTGTTAATCTTCTGTTGAAGACAGGAAATAGAATGGATGAACTTCATGCAAAAGAGGATCATATGGTGCACCAAGATCAGAGAGAGAGGGACCCAAACTCACACAATCTTCTCAGAGGGAGAGAGCTAAAGATCTCCCACCAGTCGCAGCCTCCTAAACTTCTCAGTTTAATCCCCACTTTAACCTTTCTCACAAACAGTACTATACTAGGGACCAAGTACATGTGTAGAGCTTCCTCATAACCATTTCAATATATTCAGCCACCAAACTAATACCTATAGAACATACTGCCAGAATACACTGTTGAAATGCCAAGAAGCAATATCACATTCTAAATAACTCGCCAGACATCAGGAAAAGAGAGAAAAAGATGTTTTCCATTTATAGATTCATTCCCTTAAATGCTTGCAACATTTGGGACTAGGCCAGGCCAAAACAGGAGCCAAGAACTCCATCCAGGTCTCTTCATGGGGAAAAGGCATTAAAAGTACTTGAATCATCAGCTGATATCTTCCCAAGATGCACATTAGCAGGACACTGGGTAGTAAGTGGAAGTGGCATTCAAATTAGGGCACTCTGATATGGAGAGGTGGGCATCTCCAGTGGCAGCTTAACTGAATTTCAATATTTAAAAAAAAAAGAATTTGGAGAAATGCTTTCTCCAAAGATGCTGTCATTGCAGAGACAAGTTGAGGTAGTCTTCCTTTTAATGCAATCCTGGATAATAATTAATGTACAACTTTGATATGATCATATTTGAGAAAGGAATGGAAAAGAAGGAGGTGCACCCTTCCCTTACCTCAAGCCCAGCAACAGTGTCTTCAAAATAATGTCCAGAGATTGGAGAAGTGGTTCCTATAACTGGCAGACAGGGTCACGGATGTTGCACTCTGCCTAAAAAAACATGGAGAACAAGAGACAAGCAGGACAGCTATTGATGGATGTACCAAAAGAAGCCAGCTTGATCAAAGGAATCCTGCACTTGCATCTGTCAGTGCTTAGAGGTGTGCTTGTGTGTGCCTGCGCGCGCGCGCACATACACACACACACACACACACACACGTGATGGTATCCTTAAAAAGCTGCCAAAGGGCAAGCAAAATTGAATAAAGACAAGCCAGAAGCACTTTCACATATGCAAAGCTGACACAGAAGCAAGTAAGGGGCAAGAGAAAGGTGAAAGACAAAAAGAAAGAAAGAAAGAATTCACAAGAGAACAGGGGTCGCCTTCCCTATGTTTCCAGATTCAAAATGTTGAAACACCAGGCCCTGCTCTGATGGGGAAGAACTCTGTGGCTAAGAACAGAAGAGAAACAGGTAGAGTTACTGGGGAGAGAAGGAGGGGAGCATCAGCAATGCACTTCGCCCTGACAGCTTGCTTGCCACTCTAGCAGATCCAACCAAGGGCAGGGGAAGTGGTCTGGCTCTTAACTGGATAACTTTTTCACTGTTACATAAAAATGGGTATTTGGATAGCCATCAGGGAATTCTTTGCTACCTAAAAAATCATTAAATCAGAAAAGAAGAGTTATTATTAGGAAGTAATATTATCTAATTATAAAGGGACCCTGGGACATGAAAAAATATAAGCAAACATGTATTAGCTCTTTAAATAACTCATTATAGATTAATTTTCAAAGTTCAGCAAGAAGAAAGGAGATGTAAAAGCAATAAATGTGCTATGCTTATGTATTCTTTTTTTTTAAGATTTATTTATTTATTTTTTTATTACAAAGTCAGATATACAGAGAGGAGGAGAGAAAGAGAGGAAGATCTTCCGTCTGATGATTCACTCCCCAAGTGAACGCAATGGCCAATGCTATGCCAATCCGAAGCCAGGAGACAGGAACTACTTCTGGGTATCCCACGTGGGTGCAGGGTCCCAAGGCTTTGGGCCGTCCTCGACTGCTTTCCCAGACCAGAAGCAGGGAGCTGGATGGGAAGTGGAGCTGCCTGGATTAGAATGCATCCATATGGGATCCCGGGGTGTTCAAGGCGAGGACTTTAGGCACTAGACCATGCCGTTGGGCCCATGCTTATGTATTCTTAATCAACTGCTGTTCTTTCAATTTTAAGCTTCATGAATGATGTATATATGTACATAAACATAGATATGATGTATATTTTAAATATATAAATGTAATATATATACATTTAATGTAATACATGTATACTTAAAATTTACTAATCTTTTTCAATTTCTGAATATTATGCTTATTTCTGTATTTTTAACTTTTAACTGATACATACAACTGTTTGAAGTGATATATATTTTCTAATAATCAATGAGGTCAAATATATCTGTCTTCCCAAATATTTATTGTTTGTTTAAAGAATTCAATTCTTTATTTTAACTGTTATAAACATGTAATTGTTGGATGACAATTACAGTAGGAAAGCAATTACTGATGAATAGGACCTCAGTACCTTTTTTTCCTGTATAAAATTTAGAGTGCATTAATCGACCTGTCCCCTCGTTCTTGCCACCATTGGGTAATCACGACTATTTTCTCAACTTGTAGGACATTTCCTTGGAGTATTACCTGTGAGAGGAATGATGTGCCATTGATCTTTCTGTTCTTATATACCGCACTCACTGTGCTATCTCATAGACTCACGTTGTCACAAGAGATAGAATTTCATTACTTATATTGACAAACCATGTTCTATCTTGCATGTGCATCACATTTTTTGTTCCTTCCATAGTTTGGATGCTTAGTTTGTTTCCATGTCCTTGTAAACAGTGCTGCAGTAAGCAGGAGAGTGTCGTTGTCTCTTGGATGTACTAATTTAATTTCCTTTGGCGTATGCCTGGTAATGGGAGTGCTGAAACACATGGTGGTTGTGCTTTTAATCACTTGAGAAAGCCCCATACCGTTCTCCAACAGGCAACATTAAATCTTATTCCTGTCAACAACCTGCAAACGTCCCTCTTTCTGATCAGTTTACCCGGAGTGAGGTGATGTCGTGACTTTGACCTCTACTTCCCTGATCCGTAGCGATGCTGAGCACGTGTTTATTTCAGTATTGGCTAATTACATTTCTTCCTTTGAAAAATATGTATTTGTGCCCATTTTTGAAAAAAAAATTAGGATTATTTGACTTATTACTATTTGGCTTTTTATTTATTCAATTATTCAAAGCAAGTTATTTGTAAATTCTAATTACTATTCAGATTATTCTTTTAGATTATAGTTTGCAGATATTCTAGCTAGTTCTCAAAGTTGGGATGTTTTGGGAGTAGAAATGCCTGCTGCAATCAATCTTCAAGCTCAACATGTTCATCGTCACTATAGAGTTTACCTGTGAGAATGTAAGTATATAAATTTTACCTACAAATCTACTTGTTTTATATTTTGCATGAATGTTGCTTTATATCAGAGATCATATATGTTTTTCTTCTCCTTTGGGTATTGGATTATTTCATAGAGCATAATTGTCTCCAGTAGGTGGAATTTCACTTTTTTAATGGCTTAGTAGTATTTTACAGTGTAGATGTACCACAGATTCTTTTTTTATCACTGTCAATACCTGCACATTCCATGAAACACTTAAATAGTAGCACGTTGGGGCCCAACACAATATAAAGTTATCGCCTTGCACACGCCGGGATCCCTTATGGGCCCTGGTTATAATCCTTGCAGCCCTGCTTCCCATCCAGCTCCCTGCCTGTGGCCTGGGAAAGCAGTCAAGGACAGCCCAAAGCCTTGGGACCCTGCAGTCACATGGGAGACCTGGAGGAGTTCCTGGCTCTGGGCTTCGGATTGGCTCAGCTCCAGATGTTGCGGCTGCTTGGGAAGTGAACCATCGGACAGAAGATCTTCCTCTCTTTCTCTTCTCCTCCCTGTATATCTGCCTTTCCAAATAAGTAAATAAATAAATAAATCTTTAACAAAATAGTAGCATGTTAGACTTGTGACTTGCTGAAGTGCGATACTATTGTGATAAGATGCTAGGCAGGGCAGAATCAGGAGGAAGGGAGGGCAAAGTCCAGAGGGCCATGTTTATACTGACAAAACTTTGTCATGGAAAATAATAATTACACACAACCAACAAGCAGGAAAAAAAAAGACCAGTCAATAAGAATAAGCCACGGTCTGGACTTCACAGCTATACAATCTAGTATATTTCTTTTCATTATTTATTTTTTCTTTTAAAATATATCTAATGTTTTTACCTGCAACTTGTGAAGGTATATTGTTCACAATCACCTAACGGACCCAGCAGTTATGATCACCATTACTCTCAATCTTCTTTAACATGTGTTATATTAAAATGGATTAATCACAATTTAAAACGAATAGCATACACAGTTATAATCTTCTATATGTGTTTAATAAATACTATTACATAATTTTACAAGATTTTTCATTAGAAGAATTCTTGCATGCAATTACTACAGCTCACAACGAATTATGCTACATTTGTTGAACATCTGAAAGAGAAAACCTTCAAGACACCAATGCAGAGCAATGTCAGATAGGAATATTAATTATTATATTTTATCAGCACATACTGTTTGCATATATTTAAATGTTATACTATACCTCATGTACAGGTAGATTTTTTATTAATTTACTATTTTAAAAGCTATGTTTACAAAGTGTGTTCAGCCCTGTTTACATTTGAAACTGAGCAGTTTCATATCTTCAGTTCATAAAACTTTCCTAAGATTCTGAGCATGATGTTGAGTTTCAGAACATGCTGTTCTTTTCCTCCAGGTAATTGTATTTGAAATAATCCATGGGGCTATCAAGATGATATTATTTACTTATTAATTATTTTGTAGAAGTAACTTGATTGCTTTTGTCACCTTTTATGAATTTGTGAAAAATGAGTATCTTATGATTCTATGATTGAGACAACCACTCAAAATATTTTCAAATATTTTGAAATTGGCAAAATACAAAAAGACACTTGCCAGAAGATTTTGTTTGAATTTTTGAATGTGTGTGTGTTTAATGGAAACTGAATCCATGTTTTCATTCATTTGCAATTAGCTGACAAAAATGCTGTTTTATAAGAGTTGAATACCTACTGTTTTCAAAAGCAAGCTTAAATAACCTCATTGTTTTCTACAGAAAGTTGGACGACATTCTGTAAATTATTGCATATTTTTATTATTCCATTTGTATACTCATGTGGCATATGGCCAGAAGCTTAACCAAAAATTACACTTTAAAATATTTCAAGCTTTTTAGTCTGTTAACATATTCAATAGAACTCATAGATACAATTCTAAGGATACAGTGATATTCCCACTGTCTTCCCTCCCATCCTTCTTTTCTTCCTTCCTTTCTTTCTTTTTTCTTTCTTTATTTGATCCCAAAGTCAATTTCCATGGGCAACTGTGGACGGTAAAATTCCTGAGTTATGTGCTTATTTGAAAAGTAAAGTGACATTGAGAGAGAGAGAGGAGAGAATTTTATTTTGTTTTGTTTTGCTTTGCTTTGCTTTGTTTTATTCATTGGTTCATTCCCTTACATTTCCGCAGTGGTCAGGACTGGTCCAGTGCACTCCCTTCCAGCCTCTGACATGGGTAACAGGGTCAGAGTGTCAGATCATCTTCTAATGTTTTCTGAAGTGCATTCGCAGAGAGGTGGTCCACAAGTCAGGCAGTCAGTACTGGAGCCAATATTCTGCTATGGCATTCTTGCATGACATACCATGGTTGAACTGTTGTGTCACAACTCTGGCCCCCAGATTCATATTTTAAATACATGCCAAAGTAAGTGTCAGAGTCCCAGCAGGCACTCAGTCAAGCCAGAATTTTGATTTGGGAAGTTGTTTCTGTTCTTCCACTCCATCCCTCAGTACATCTGATCGCCACATTTACGGTGCAAATCTGTTGGTACCCACAGATAGTACCAACTAGACTAAAATATCACTTTCTCTTCAAAAAATGATTAAAGAACTCCTGTCACCTCCATGTAACTTTCTTTTCTGCTGCTTGAATATGAAAATTTAGGACAGAATCTTATCAGCTAATATACTCTTGAGAGTCAGATACTCAGCAACTGGATCAAAGATCTCATCTGAAGAGAGCACATTTGCACTATATCAGAAACATTGTATTGTTAAAATGTCTTTGTGCGCTGAAACTGACATTATGCTAGTACTTAGAAATAATCAATGCCCTGTGTGCCAGATTTTCTGTTTGCTGTTTTCCACACATGAGAGCTTGTCCTCCAAATAAAAGGAACATTACATCATGCCAAACACATTTTATGAAGAAGAAAATCAACAGATTTCCTCTTCCCAAAAGTTCCCAGTGATTACTCTTTTAGGAATATTATGTTTGAAATTCTTTCAAACTCTTTCAACTACTTCTGAACTACCAACTGTAATTTCCTAGTACAAATGGGTATATATACAAAACAGTGTATATATGTAAGTATTTGTGTGTGTTTATATTTCTGTATAATGGACACCAAACATGCAGCACAGTTAGTCACGCTTCTCAGGGTTTCCGAGCTCACTGCAGAACCACAACGTCATGTGAAATGTTTGTGATGTCTCTGTGTGGAGTTTCCCTCTACCTGCTGCCTTCATAGTCCAATGGCCAGGCAGAGGTTCAAGATGTATTATTAGAAAATCTTCCCCATCTGCTTCATTCCTTCCAAGCATGGGACATAATTTCTACCTCCTCAGACAATCAGTTCTATTTATTTCTAGGTCATCGGATTCATAGCCCGAAGCCCCAAACTATCAGGACTGCATAGTGCGGTCTGGAAACGACACCCGTCATTTCAATAATCTACTCTAAGTTGATTATTACTATACTATAAGTTGTCTAATAGCATATTCCTGACAAAGTTGGGGACTTCTCACAATACACAGACCAATGAGTAGAGAGAAGGGTATAATACAACTAGCAACAATGATAAGTGTAAAATACAACAATTCTGAAACATCAACTTGTAGACATTAGAAACACACTTTACTTTGGTGTTAGGGGGAATCCTGATCAGACCTTTCTCTTTTCTTTGGGGAGAACCATTCCTTATAAATAGGTCTTGAAAGGTCTTGTTAAAGCAGAGTCTGAATGGAACGTCTTTGAAACCTTTCCCTATTTTGTTCATTAAGAAGCCAGTTCAGTTCTGGACTTACATTTTTAAAGATCTGTTTATTTTTATTGGAAAGGCAGACATACTGAGAGGAAGAAAGACAGAGAGGAAGAGCTTCCATCCAATGATCCACTTCCCACGTGGCCACAATGTCCGGAACTGCACCAAATTGAAGGCAGGAACCAGGAGCTTCTTCCTGGTCTCCCACATGGGTGCAGGGTCCCAAGGCTTTGGGCCCTCCTCAACGGCTTTTCCATGCCACAAGCAGGGAGCTGAATGGAAAGCAGGGCTGCCGGGATTATTGGTGGCACCCATTGAGGATCCTGGCACATGCAAGGCAAGAACTTTTGTCGCTATGCTACCATGCCATGCCTAGACTTATATATTTTTGTAATAAGTTGCCAAGTATAATCAATAACTAACATGCATACTCAATCTCATTTTATACATCCAGCCCTCCTACATTTGTTTTCTTTCTTCCACATTACTGGAGAGCCTCATGTTACTAAATGTTTTATGGCGTAACAGTATGACCATCTATCTAGTCTCTGCTATCTGAATTTTCACTGGTTTCCCTTACCTAGCTATCTCTCTTTCTTAAAGATTTATTTATTTTTGTGCCCCAGAACTGTAGCCTACTGGTTTTTATATTTTCTGTATACGTATGGACAGAATGGAGCATTTGAGAAGGTTAGGAGGTCAGAGACAGGACAGAATGGGCTCTATTATAATAGCAAGACACCTAAGCATCCCATTGACTGAATATAATAAAATCAATTCCTTGTTCTGTGATAGTGCATCGAGTGCCTGAGTCTAGGTTCTCCTCAGCCTTTCTCCCCAAGCAGCAATTCTAGAACCTGTCTTTCCACTTTATGACTGTGGTATGTTTTCATTTTCCCTCCAAGATCAGTGTAGGATAGCAAAGGTCATAGGACTGTATCTGAAGTATTTGTCAAATACTTACACCCCCTTGGGCAGAACTTAGTCATAGGAAACACACAGACACTTACTCAAGGGGCCCAAAGTTTGGGAGAGGATGATGCTGTGATGCAGTAGTTACAAAGCCGCTCCCAAAACTAGCATCCCTGATAAGGCAGCAGAGGCGACCCAAGTATGGAAGACCCTGCCAGGAGAAGAGAGGGTGGAGTTCCTAGATTCTGGACCAGTTTTATTTTTTCCTGTTTCTTTCTTTCTGAACCTTTAGTGAGTCGATAAGCATTTTTTGTTGTTGTTGTTTTGTTTTGTTTTTCATTTTTTTTTTTTTAAGGATAGAGGCACAGACAGAAAATTGCATTCTTTCTGTGACCAGAAAAAATAAAAGGGAGGGCTAAACAGAAATATTTTATTTTCTAAAAATCTGTTTTTTTCATATATCTTCATTTGACATTTTAAAGCTAAAACAGGAAATTATGCTCTACATTGAATCCCCTATGTTTTCTTATCATATTAATTTGTTTTCAGTTTGAAACAAGTGCCACCAGGAAGTTCTGAGAGAGATCATTATTTCATTTCAAAAGAAATCTGTTTCAAAATGTTGTGAAATCTTGTTGGCTGTGTCTGGGGGAATCTGAAAAAGGATTGGAAACCTCCGTTACTGAAAGGTGTGATGAAACAAAGAAATAAAGCCATGGATAATCTGCACAAATAGTCTGCATACCATAACACGATGCATTACTCTTCCTGAGCAATTTCATCTCCTTTTTCCTACCCACTTCCCCTGCTTCTTTTCCATCCAAGATCATTTTAGGAATCCCTCATTTATTAGGCAGTATGTTATTAACAATGTTATGGTCAGTCACCTCACCGCCCTTTTTCTTTCCCAGCTTCTATTCTGCTTTTTCTACTTCTACTTCTTCCATTGTTAAAGGGCTAAGGATTAAACGTTTCTAGCCTCCGTGTCCAAGATAGAGGAAGTAGCAGGGGCTTTAAGAATGGTTTCCTGGGCAGCTGCAGAGGTCAACTGGCTAATTCTCTGTCTCCAAACGAAGGGGTCCCATGTGAGTGCCAGTTTAGTTCCAGCTGTTCCACTCCCAATCAAGGTCCGTGTTTATGGCCTGGAAAAGCAAAGGAGAATGATCCAAAGCCTTAGGACCCTGCACCCATGTCAGAGACCAGGACAAAGTTCCTGGCTCCTGGTTTCTGATTGGCTCAGTTCCTGCCATTGTGGCCAGTTTGGGAGTGAACCAACCATTAGAAGATCTGTTGTCTCTCTCTCTCTCTCTCTCTCTCTCTCAAATTGCCTTTCCACTAAAACTAAACAACTCCTTAAAGAAATGATGCTTTCCTATCATAACACTTAGAAAAGATGTTAATACCCTGGGATATGCTCCATCCTGTTGTGCTACACACTCAAACTAATGGGAAATGCATCTGTCAGTTGGCAGCACCAACTCAGGCTGTCTCAAGCATCCATCAGCAGACTCGTGAGGGAATCCACATCTGAAGCAGATCTGTAACCAATTCTTCTCTGGAGTAGGGAGATTTCACAATTCATACTGACTTCAAAAAGTAAGGCAAGAAAAGTGCTGGTACGTGCAGAATAGGAGGTTCAGTCTTTGTGGTCATCCAGAGCTTCTCCACAGGCTGGTTCTTGATTTCTTCTTTGGATGAGAGATTCACCTTTTTCTCCCCTCGGGGGTAGATTGTGGTCAGTGAGTCCTTATTACTTGGAATTTGTTTATTCAGTTCAGGGACAAAATTTCAAAATTTCACTGAGAGTGGGAGATACTGCATGCTTCCATCCTCTGGATCACTCCCCATATGGCCACGGTAACCATGGCCAGGACAGCAGAAGCAAGATGCCCTCTAATGAATGCATGATGGTGTAATTGTTAGGTGTATCACAGCAAGCTTGATTTTTTTTTTCTTAAAGTACCTTTCTATGTTCAATTTATTGTTTCAGATTGTTTAGAAAAGAAGTGAGCTGATTCAGGACCCTGCGTCCCTCCAGGGGGAGAGCCAAGTGGTGCCTAGGCAGACATGTAAAAAGCTTTGAAACCGCATTCCCCTATCCCAGCGTGAGTTTCACATGACAACACACTCTGGCTGTCACCAACTGACAGACCTCAGGAGAGATCCTATAGCTAAGCTTCTCTCAAATTCAAGAACCTCAGTCTGTGAGCTCATGGGTATGGTATTTGGTCTATTAAGTGAAAATAACAATCTGTTAGTCAGAAATTCACTTGGATAAGAGATGCTGGCTTCCTCATCTTCATCAAGGATCATTTTCATGAGAGGATACATCTAAACAGAAAAAAAAGACAGACTACTTACAATAATTTGATGTTTAGTGCCATGTTAACTTGTAATTTAAATTTCCTCTGATTTATTTGTGCTTGTAAATGTTCACAGAGTATAGACGAGTGTGTTGCAGATTTTAAAAAAAAATATCTCTTCTTCTGCATTCTTGTGTCATCTATTGCCATAGTTCTTTCCCTTGGTCGTCCCGTCACCTCTCGCTGTGTGTTATTGTTCCAACTCTTCAACACTGGTCTATGACCAGTTCAAAGGAAGAAAACAATTAAATAAGAAACCATATTGTATTCATGATATATTCAGGTTCACACATCAGTCCTAAGATAGCTACCAGATCATTCCTACTGTACACAACCAAAGTGGATAAAATGGAATCAAGTTAGATGTATTCTAGCTAATTCTCTGGGATTCTATTACTAACAAGAAAAAACATGGTGCAGAATCATGACCATTCTTCTGTAGTTTCTATAAGCATGTGCATGGACCTGGCAACTCTTAGAAGACAGATTTTCTTTTTTATCTGAATTATGTTATTAGGTAAAGTATTTCAGCAAAAGAGAAGCTTAACGGGACTTTGTGCCTAATGTAATGTTTATTCCCTTCAAGTGAAAAGCACAGTAAAAAAAAAAATGTATCTTTGATGGCTACGAGAGGAAGGTGAAACATCAAGATATTTCCTGGATTCAAAGTGAGCAATCTTATTTCTTCTTCACACCAACTGCAGGGGAAAGTAGAACCAGGCCATCTGGGTTACTCTTCCTAAGTCTCTTCTTATAAGTGATTTTTATTTTTTTTTTAAATTCTTACATACAGTATCTCTTAATTCCAAAATACATCTAGAAGAAATTAAAGTGAAAAGTCTAATATTACTAGAAAAATAACACTGAAAGTGTCAAGGTGCCCGGCATCGTAGCCTAGTGGCTAAAGTCCTCACCTTGCATGCTCTGGGATCCCATATGGATGCCGATTCATATCCCGGCTACTCCACTTCCTATCCAGCTCCCTGCTTGTGGCCCGGGAAACTGATGGTGGATCAAGGCCTTGGGACCATGCACCCACGTTGGAGACCTGGAAGAGGCTCCCGGCTCTGGATCGCCTAGACTCTGGCTGTTATGATCACTTGGGAAGTGAACCAGTAGGCAGAAGTTCTTCCTTTCCTTCTTTCTGTAAATAATAAAAACAAATCAAAACGAATAAGCAAAACAAAACAAAGTGTCAAGATCAGTTTACTTCAATTACATTGGTAAAATGATAACCATGCCACAAAACCATATAAGATGGATAGGATAAGGCAGCTTGTTACATTAATGCCACCAAAAAAGAAACAACAAACAAACAAACAACAAATCTGTCACTGAGCTGTTGTAGGAGATAGCAGATACTCTGACTTCTGGTATTAAATCTGGTATGAAATTTTTATGTCTTTCGCATCACTAGTATGGATCCTTGCTAAGTTACAATATGCAAATTTAAATTTTAAAGTCCTCATATGGCAAAATGTGATTCTCTTGTGTATCTTACAAATGAAATACAAAACTTGGTCAGTATATGTTTAAATTTTAATGACTTATACACATTTTCTCTCCTTAAGAAAAGTTTCAAAAGCAAAAATAATCACCGCAGAAGTCATCGGAGAGCACTGAAGTGTTTTAAGGCAGCCAACTTCTGCAATTTCTTGTTAAAGTTTTGTGAGGTGAAGTTGGCCTAACACAGATATTTTCCAGAGATGGGGAGCTGGCAAATACGATTAACACTGGCATTTCACTAATGAAAAATAAAACGGTTCAAGAGTTTGGAAAGTACACAATGTGTGTTTGTGCATCTTTATCTGTTAATGATCTGAGTTGAATAATTGGAAGCTACAAATAACTTTCACAACTGAAGAAGTAAATGAATTTGTAGAAAAAAAAAAATGTGCTCCTTGGTAGGAAACATTTGGTGTAGAGAGCTTCCCCTACTTTAAAATATAAAATTAAAGAAATAACTGGAAAAGACTTGGATGTTAAAATCCAAGCAGTTAACTTTGCATAATTGTAAAATAATGTTCCTGCTGAGTATCCTATAAAACGAAATGAAAAGCAAACAGTCATCTAGATGGCTTCTATTCACTGTTCAGGTAACTCACTAAAGTGTCTGTTACATTAGTCAACAGTGAGAGAACATTTAGTACATGCATATTAGGAGAAAGATAGCAATTTCAAAGCTTGTTGGAAAGACACATCAAGTGCTGGACAACGGTTGACAACCACAGGTAGATTTTAAAGAATCATCAAAACACTTAGACTAGTATCTATTTGCTAGTAGCAGCAGAACCCATGTAACCAGATTTTCTTCAAACAGCTGTAATGATACACTACGCATAAACACAATGCCTGGGAAATTAAGTTAACATTTTAATCATCATTCTTAGAATTAGTTGTGCCTGATTGTACAAACAGTATTTGCTGGTGGTAAGCATCCATCGTAAAATCCTCTACTTTTTGAGACTTAATTGCATATACATTTGCTTTGTAGAATATACAACTCTCTACAGAGGATCTTGTAAATATGGATCTTCCAGTTCAGGTAGAAAAAAGGAAAATCCTGAGTCCACATTCTGTCTTATTCCAGCGTTTCAACATGGCATAGGACACATGATTGAATGTTTATCTGGCTGGCACTACAATCCACAGGATTAAAACTGCACTGTAACCAGGATGCTTAGTCAATCCAGTGGATTCCAGAACCATAAGCTACATCCAGAAATATATAGCTAAGCTTCTGATGCTGTTACGTAAAATAAAAGAAAAACTTTTGACCCCTCTTTTTGGATCCTCTTCAAAAGTTTAAAAAACTACAAATCACATGGTTGGATGTTGCAGATTTCTTTGTCCCCAACTTAAGTATGGATAGGAATATCAATTATTTTCAGTGGAGAATGTGTTCAGAATACATTCACTCTAGCTCTATTTATTCACTCTAATAAGTAACAGTAAAGAGAAATGTAAACTCATGGAACAGTTACTAGCAAGCTCTAGGTCTAGTCGAGGAAGAAAATTGAAACTTAAAAGAGCAATTACTGAGCATCAAGTCTCGAAAAACCAAGGTTTCTAGTATTACAGTTTTTAAATAAAATTTTTACTTATGTACAATGGTTTTGTCTTTTAATTGCACTTAGCATTGGAAAACATTTTTCAAAAGAAGGAGAGAGATGAGAGAAAGAGAGAGAGAGAGATGTAGTACTAGAAATAAGGTGGAAAGAGAAAGAAATCTACCATAGTTGCAGTGGAACCTTTATTTATTTCAAGAAAAATTTAAGTTCCAATTATGTAAATTCAAACCTAGTTTTTGAACTAATTTCACTGATAATTCAGTTGTATTTCTGTAGCTTGTTTACTAACAACATTTTATTTTTAACTTATTTCTCATTTACAATGTAACTCAGACTCAAATCTTTTATCTTAGTTGTCATAGTAAGCAACAAAAAAATTTCATGAAGCCAAAAATGATTTGCAGATTTTATTTCTAAGATGGAGTAGAAATACTTGTTTTGAGAATAGGATTCAAGCTTTACTTCTCCAAGTAGTTTTCTGGGCAACAGTGAAATATATGACTCCTTAATGTAGTTTTTAGATTCCTAAGACTAACTAACTTCATTTCCTTAAAATATAGGACTTTTCTGTAACTGTTACTAGCAAAAGAAAAAAAAAGCAAAAGAAAGAGAGAAAGAAACAATTTTAAAAATCAACTATAAAATCACTTTTGACAGCACAAAACAGCATTTACCTTTAATTTCAGTATGTATAACAATATCATTTACCTTTAGTTTCAATATATTTAATAATATCATTTACCTTTAGTTTCAATATGTTTAATATAGTAAAGATAAAAATTTTCAAAGTATTAGTTGGCTAAATAAGATACTTTTATCCTCATTGACTTTCTGGAGAATTACATATATATAAATAATTTAAACTAGATAAATGTAAATTTTATATATAATTATATGTAAACATAAATTTAAATATATACATATTAATTTGTTAATCAAGTGATTCACATATCAGTAATATGTCATTGAATATTAATTCATGAGCAAATGCTTACATCAATTCTTAGGAAATATAAAACCATTGTTAAAATTAAAACATATACCTGACACAATAGGGCAATCATTGTAGAAGGGACATCTGTAAAAGGATTTATAGTCTTTTTAAACTGTGCTGACCCTGAAACATCTCCATGTTCAAAGTATATTTGATCTCTCTCCTTCTGCGTGTAAGTCTGCCTTTCAAATAAACAATAAGTCTTTTAAAAATGTCCTGTCGCTATTTAGTTGGTATGTATAATTCTCCTTAAAACTGATGGAGCTTGATGGGTTCATGATGTTCTAGGATACCAAATGAATTTCTGTCCTGCAAGCCTTCTTGGTTTTACAAGATCCTAGTATTGTTGCTTATCCTCTTTTGAACACTGTATCCTGCAGTGCTATGGACATGATTCTTACTTCTTCATTTGAATGTTCTGCTTTGGGTCTCTGGCCTGGTACGAAACCTACCCAATCCAGCTCTTTGATAGACTACTTTCTTAATTCAAAATGTGTAAACCATGCAGTTGATAGAGAAACACTACTATGAATTTGGGTTGAACCTCCTATGATAGTGTTAAAGAAATGCATATTTAAGAGAGGCCATATAAGCCAGGCAGAAGGACCAAAATTATATGACTCACACTCTTAAAAAAAGAATAGAAAATTTATGAAAAAAATAACATAATAAAGTCATATGGTACATATGACACCCTGCCAAAAGAAAATAGCATTAAGACAAGTGCCTTAAAATTTTTTCATTTTATTCCAACAGCAATACATAGACATTAAAGGAATTGAATAAGAACGTACAGCATGATGGGTTCATTTATTCATTCATTCCTTTACTCAGAATGAATTTTTACATATTCTCTTGGGTCTAGCAGGGTGGGGAATTGCTCAGATACAATATGAAGATACAAATACACTGTGACACTTAATGATTCAGTGAAGACTGTATTATGAGCATCTGATGGTATTATTTTACTCAAAAAATATGGATATGTTAATTTACATTGGCATTTCCACTGCAGGAAAGGTACATTATTTCAAAAGCAATGTAACATATAGAATCAGACAACATAAGTTGGGCAAGGAATCCTTTTTTTTTTTTAAGATTTTATTTATTTATTCTCTTTTTTTAAAGGTTATTTATTTATTATTTAAAAATCAGAACCAAAGTAGAGGAAAGACAAAGATCCTTCAGCATTGATTCACTTCTCCAGTGGCTATAATGGCCTGAGCTGCACCGATCTGAACACAGGAGCCAGGAGCTTCTTCTGGGTCCCCCGCTCTGATGCAGGGTCCCAAGGCTTTAGGTTGTCCTCAACTGCTTTCCAAGACTACAAACAGGGATGTTGATGGGAAGTGGTACTGCCAGCATTAGAAGTGGCACCCTTATGGGATCCCGGAATACTCAAGATGAAAACTTTAGCCACCATCCTACCACACCGGGCCCCACGGAATAATACTTCCTCAGGAAGAAGTGATTAATGAGATCTGGAGAGTGAGAGGGCTCACTAAGCAAATACAGAAAGAAATGTGTCCATTATCACCATTGTGACACAAGAAGATGGGTTTAAGCAAGGTGAGTAAAGACCAACATAGCCAGAGAGTAAACGCAGTCATTGGATTTTGAGACGTGTCTACAGACACAGAACAACAACAACAACAAGTCATAGAAGTCGAGAGAATGTTCTATGTATAGACTCTGCACATCAGAAGACTCTGAAGGATTTTAAGCTAAAAGTGCGATGAGCAGGAATGATTGCTTTCCTCCTAGTTCATGTGTGGGAGATGTGGAATTATCACCAGACTGGACAAGGGAGAGCTTCGTAGAAATATTACTAGAATCATACAGAAAATAGTAAGAGCAAAGATAAGCTAACAAATTCTACAAATCTTTCCAAAAGTATTTCTCAACTTTTATTTTTAAAATATATGCTTTCACCTTGCTTAAAAGGTGACACAGAGAGTAATATCTTGTATATATTGGTTTGCCACCACAGTGTCAGCAACTGCTGGGGCTGAAGGTCAGGCTGAAACCAGAAGCAGAGTATGGATTCCCACATGAATAACAAACACCCAAATATCTGAGCCATTGCCAACTGCCTCCCATGGCATATGTTAGCAGAATGATTGAGCAGAAGCACAGCTTGAATTAAAAAAAAAAAAGTCGCTGATACGAGATGCAAATGTTCCAAACAATGTGTTCACTGCTGAGCTAAATGTCCTTCAATTTTATTTTTTAGTACTCTGCTTTTGGACATGTCACATGGCCCGTATCCTATGAAATTTTAATATAGAATTACAAAGTATATCTGTTTATGTGCTGTGTGTGCCTCTGTTTTTATGCACAATGAAGTTTTCTAACTCCACCTAAAATGTTAGAGTACATTATAGCCCCCTTGAGGTCAATATATAACTCATGCATAGCACAAGATTATGACTTAGAGTTGATCTCAGCAGGATGTGTTAAATAGCAAGCAAGACTAATAAGTCAGCTCTGTGATATGATGATGCCATTTTTACAAGAAGAACACTGGAAATGGAGCAGGCTTGAGTGAGTCCAGACATCATGGGTTCTATATCAGCCTACAGATCCAACTGAGCATGCTTACTGGTCAGAAACTTTATTCCTTTTGGCATCAGATACAAGCAGGGAGTACTATCTTACAAGAAGTTGTCTCTGTAAATCATGGCATAGCTAGCATGCTAACATCTTCCAACTTAGAAGATCTATTCCTGAAGACCTATTTCATCCTGTTGATGCCAGTAGCCTTGTAGCTAAGATGGAGCAAGAATTAGAGTTTGTTTTGACTAAAGTAATTATGAAGTCTGAACAAGTGAGAAAAACGTGGTATATCCAGGGAAATTTGGAATCAGGTCATTTGGTTTTGTTTTATTTTTTATTTTAAATGCACTAAATCTTTGAGTTGATAGGAAGAATGCTCTGAAAAGTGAAGCATTCTTAAATGTCTTGATCTGGAATTAAAGAAGGAAGAAAGTTGTAGAAACTTCTTATCAGTACTATGAAAAGTGCAAAATTAAAAGCATCTGGAAGTATTTTTACTTTTATTTTTGTCAGTGTGAAAAACAAGTTTGATTTGGCTCTTAGGAGTAGGCGATGTTATGAAAGAAAAGGTAAAAACTAAAAAGAAAACTTGAATTGACCAAGAAAGCAAAAATTATGCAACATGAAAAGATTATTGCAAATATAATATAAATTGATAAGCACAAAAATTTCTAAAAAGTTCACTTATGATATAAAGGTGGAAATAGATTATCCAAGCAAAGCTAAAATGCACAGTTTCAAGTTGCATTATTTACTTTATTTGAATAATATTTAAACATTTTTATGTCATTTGAAAGGGAGAGAGAGAGAAAGTGAGAGAGAATGATTTTCCATGTATGATTTATGTCACCCTCCAAATACCTGCCAAAACAGTTGTTGGGTCAAATGGAAGCCAGGCGCCATGTTCAAATCACCTGATCTGAACCTTTGACTTTTATCAGCTAGGATATTTTCTAATTATTAGCCAATGATACTGACTGCTGACTTAATTTTATTAGGTTTTTTAAAAATTAATTGCAAAGGCAGTGTTGGAGAGAGAGAAAGAGAGAGAGAGAGACTTTCCATCTGGTTCCCTCCCCAAGGTGGCACAAATGTTGGAGATAGGTGAGGTCAAAAGTGGGAATCCAGAGCTGCCCCTGGGCTCAAGTGAAGAGGCATTTAGCCAACAACTATTATAACCCCAGGATCATTGGCAGGTACTTGGATCAGAAGTGGAGCATCAGGGTCTGGAATCACATGGCATGTCCATGTCCTGGGGCTAGTAGAGGGGCTTTGCCCACTACACTATAATGTGACTGACTTACTAGTAATAGAAAGAATAACTCCCCCAAGTTTATATTTTGGGTACTTTCTACCTATTTCTTATTATGAATAATGCTGCAAATATCATCCCCCCAAAAAAAGAATATGTGAAATTGTGTTAAATAGTATACAACTACTATAATATACAAGGGCAAATCTTACTTGAAAGATGTCAAAACAGAAGAATAAATTCTGTAATAAACACAACTTGACTAACTTCAACAATTACACATGATTATGCTTTAAGATTTTTGTGATTGTGTGAGGAGTTGCAAAAATTTCATGGAAATGGACCATCTATTTATTTTACTTTTTCTTAAACTTTGGAATCCTTTCATATTTTTATGCATAGATGTATGCACACATAGTGGTACTGCTAAAATATGAATTAAAAAGTTAAAAAAAATATTACTCACAAGTAAGTAAAAAGTGAATATATCAATGACACAATACCTAACTGGTCATGGGAGAAGCAGAATTATAATTTTGCTGGTTTTAGACCATTTGAGGAACAAGAATGTATGCTCCTTTTTTTTTTTACTATTTTTTAATCAAAGCAAGACATTTGATTAAATGTCCAACAGGACAAAATCAAACAAAACGAGATTTTTTCTTTTTAAAAAATGTTCACATTTCTTTTCTAAGAAGGTGAAATACAGAAGTAATTAACATTTTCTCTTTGCATTATTAGCTAAGGATGTGAGATAACTGCATTAAAATTGTAACTAAATATTTTAGAAAATTATAATATTACAAATATTTTGCATAAAAGAAAATGAACATACAAATTATTGAGAAATTAGGTATTTTATTTGCATTATGCCTACAAATAACAGAATTATAAAAGAGGCAAGCCTAACAAATTAATAGTTGTCAGGAAAATCCGAGAGGATGAAAATAAAAGCCATAATTCATCAATTACAAGTTTCATACTAAACACTAATAAAAGTGCATATTAATGCAAAAAAGATAAAAAGTATGCAATTAAAGTATTTCATCTGAAAGTAACTTACTAAATGTTAGTAAGTCCTTGTATATTAAGAGTAACTGAAGGAGAACCAAGATGGCTGAATGGGGTAAGGGCACGTTTAAACAGTGGGAGAAATATTAACCAGTGTGAAGCAGAAAGGGCACATTCCAGGAAATGAGAGAGAAAAGAACAACATCAAAGGAGTACCTGGAGATTGACAAGCACAGGAAAACAACGAAAACAAGAGTGTGGTGCTGCAGTGACCTAGCAGCATTCAGCAAGTGGCGATCCAAATTGCAGCGGCAGCGAGAACTACACCAGCAACCAGGTGGAAGGGACTTTCACCTGTGGAGCTCAGGAGGTGAACCCAGACATAAACTGCCCATGGTGCTGGTTTGTTTGATTTGACCAGGAGCAGATACAAAGCAGAAGGTCCCAGACCGGCAGTGAAGGAACAGGATGGATTTTACAACACATTCTGTACCATAGAGCTAGGACTTGGGGTTACAGAGACCATGATGTAAATCTAACATAAGAACCCAGACCTGGAGCTCACTGGAGGTTGTGGCACAAGAGACAGCAAACAAGGAGCATATAGCCATATACCAACTACAATAAAGAAAATTGAACTGTAGACAGCTTAGAAACCTGCCCCAAGGAGAAGACTGCTAGCCAGAAGTACAATGACCCAGGGCTAAAGAAGAGAAAGAGGCACAATGATTATTACTGAAGACTCCCCTGCAAAGGAGCAAAACCCTTTGCCAGCCTCAGGGTTAACTGAGGAAGACATCGAGAAAATGGGGGATGCAGAATTCAAAACACTTGTTATAAAGCTTCTTATCAACAATGAGAAGCACATAAAGTAGACATTCAAGGAATTCAAAGAATATGTCACACTGGAAATGAATCAAATGAAAGCTGATATATCAGAAGTGAAAAATACAGTGGAGCAAATTAAAAGTACAGAAGTGGAAAATACAGTGGAGCAAATTAAAAGTACAGAAGTGAAAAATACAGTGGAGCAAATTAAAAGTACAGAAGTGAAAAATACAGTGGAGCAAATTAAAAGTACAGTAGAGAGTCTTCAAAATAGAATGAAGGAGGTAAAAGAAAGAATTTCAAAATTAGAAGACATTTTTTGTCACCAGGGAGAAACAAACAAAAAACTCGAAGCAGAGCTGGGTCAAGTTAAAAAAGAAAGGATTCAAGAATTGAAAGACGCTATTAAGGGGCCAAATTTAAAAGTTATGAGCTTCCCAGATGGCGTAGAAAGAGAAGCTGGGATTAAAAGTGTATTCAATGAAATAATAAGGGAAAATTTCCTGAATCTATAGAAAGAATTCAGAAACAACATCCAGGAGGGACACAGAACTCCCAAAGGCTTGACCAAAAGCCATCTTTACCAGGACACATGATAGATAATCAAACTCTCTTCAACTGAACATAAGGAAAAGATCCTTAAATATGCATCTGAAAAAAACAACTGATACAAAAACAATGCCAATTAAACTCACAGGAGATCTCTCACAGGAAACTCTACAGGCAAGAAAAGAATGGAGTGACATATTCCAGATTCTAAACATAAAAAAATTGTCAGCCCAAAATAACATACCCAGCAAAACTTTCCTTTGTCTTTGAAAATGAAATAAAAATTTTCCACAGTAAAGAAAAGTTAAAAGAATTTACACCCTCCAAACCTGCCTTCCCAATTTTGACAGAGGAAAGGAATAGCACCCACCAAAAGTCAAACGCAAATGTGAAAATGTTATCCCAGCAAAATAACAACAGAAGACTAAATGACAAAACCAAATTACCACCCATTCATATTAACCCTAAATGTAAATGGCTTAAACTCATCAATCAAATGTCACAGATGAATAAACTGCATTAAAAAACAAAACCCATCTATTTGTAGCCTCCAGCAGACACATTTTACCAAGAAAAATCAACAGTAACTCTATCTCATGGATTTTAATTTTTTTATTAGTTTCATCTCTTCAAAAACAGTTTCTTGTGATTAAATTCTTCAAAGACTCATAGATCATACAGAAGCATCATTTTCATAAACAAGGTTCTTGTTTTTCTTTTTCATTTCTTCAGTGACAGATTAGTCATTCAGTAGCACACTATTTAACTTCATGGTGTTGTTAACTTTTTTTTTCTTCCTGTTGCTGTTTTTTTTTTTTTTGTGGCTTTTCATTTAAGGGGATATACATTAATTGTGTAATGGAGACTACCACATCTAGTAACATGTTATTTAACTTCATGGCATTGCAAACTTCTGCTTTTCATCCTGTTTCTGAGTTTTTATTGTGGCTTTTCATTTAATGGGATGCATAGTAACTGTGTAATGGAGACTATCATATCCAGATTTGAAGATACAATGTAGTATGCTTCTCTACTTCCAGACTAAAGACAAACTCCCAATGAAACTGTTTATCTTTACAATACAATGCTGGACTTTCTGCCATTGTCCATGCCTGCAATGATGAACATATGATTGTTTAGGAAGAACTGTATTATAGTGAGTGGGGTGGAAATTGGGGAGGGAATAAAAGAAATCCCAAGGCTTATGGAACTGTGTCACAAAATGATAATAATAAAAAAGAGTAACTACAAATATAACGATTAAATTAAGCAAACAAAAGAATGCCTCATACAATGAAAATAGGACCTTAGTACATGCTTTCTACAGAAACTAGCTTTTAGTTTTAAGGAGTCATAGAATATTAAAGAGGAAAGAGTTGAAAAAGATGTTCCATGCAATTGGAAGCCAGAAAAAGAGGTAACTATCCTTGCAAAATACAATGAAATCTTTGAGACAAAACTATGAGAGAAAAAAGAGAAAAGCACATTGTTTATCAAAGTAGGATATCATGAAGGAAGACAAAGCCTGAAACAATTATGAATGGATTAGTTTATTCTCCCCCAAACTCAGCCCTGAAAAACATTTTCTTCTTTACTTTTGTAATTTTACTGTTTTAGTTTTTGTTTTGTGGAGTTTTTTTGTGTGTTTGTTTGTTTGTTTCTATTTGGGTATTTGTTTTTGGCATTCACAGATAAGTGAGTTTTTTCCTGAGTTGGCTTATTTATTTCACATAATATATCAAAATTAATGTCCATTTTAAGTTAAAGAACTTTATTCTTTTAAACAGCTAAGTAATATTCTATTTTCTTTGCTTATTTTTCCAATTTATTCAACTGTGGATGGAAACTCAAGGTTATCCCATGTGTCTTCTATTATGATTAATGATATATTTCAAATAATATTAGGACACAGGCCCTTCTTTAATATACTAATTCAGCCTTCTTCCTGAGTATAGGCAAGAGCATTAAATAATAATCAAATCTCAAAATGTCAATTTCACTCACATTCATTATTGTTTTACACTGTATGTTAGTTACCCAGAATCATGCAAAAGAGATTGAGGCTGCCATTTCACTGAACATATGGTCTCTAATTGCATCCATCTTTTGTGATTGACAAGGTTTCCTTCTTCTGCAGGGTTGAGTAGCATCCCATCATCTAAATATACCACAATTTCTTTACCCATTCATCAGCAGATGGACAAGGCAGAGGATGTTTCCCCAGTTTGTGTTTTTTGTTTGTTTGTCTGTTTGGTGTAGGATTAAACTTTTGATTACTCAGTAGTTTGGAATCACACCATTTCAAACATCAGAAGACATATAACCAAAGATGGAGGAGAGAGGATGGGAGTATAAAAGGGAAAGCAAATAGGGTGAAAATTATTACTGTGTTCTAAAAATTGACTATATTGAGCTCATGAAATGTATTCACTCTATGCAAATTTTTAAAAATATATAAATTTCAGAATGGAGGTCACCTTAACAATTAAACTGCCATGTTCCCTGTTGGAGTTCCTCGGCTTTATACCCACAATGGCTCTGACTCCGGCTTCCTGCGAATGTAGATCCTGAGGTCAACCAATGATACGCACATAACGGGATTGCTGCCACCCACGGGGCAGTTCTACATTGATTTCTGGGCTCCAAGCAACAGTCTGGCCCTGACCAAGCTGTTGTGGGCAATTGCCATGAGAATTAGCAATATGAGATTGCTTGTTCTCTTTCTCTGTCTGTCTCTTTAATTCTATCTTTCATTCTGTCTCTCTCTCTCAAGAAAATTTCCTAAAATTAGATAATAAAGATACTGAGATTGGTTCCTTTGGAAACATATCTAGTTGTAGAATGGCTGCTGTGATCACTTTTAACTTTATTAAAGTTATCTAAGTCGGGTCTGTCGTGGTAGCCTAGTGGCTAAATCCTTGCCCTCCATGCAACAGATCCGATATGAGTGCCGGCTGATGTCCTGGCTGCTCCACTTCTCTTCCAGCTCCCTGCTTGTGACCTGGGAAAGCAGTCCAGAATGGCAAAAAGCCTTGGAACCCTGCAACCATGTGGGAGGGGGATCCGGAAGAAACTCCTGTCTCCTGGCTTCAGGTCGACTCAGCTCAGGCCATTGAGCCTTCTGGGGAGTGAACCAGTGGACAGAAGATCTTTCTCTTTGTGTCTCCTTCCATCTGTATATCTGACTTTACAATAAGCAAATAAATACATAAATACATAAGTAAATAAATCTTTAAAAAGTTGTCTATTTTGAATGATTTTTCTGGTCCAATTATATCCTGTAAAATAAGCAAATGAAAAAAAAAACTTATCTGCATGCTTATATAAATGTAGCCAAATTCCTGGAGATTTGGACAAGATACATACCATAAGAACACACTTCTTTTATTGGAAAGGACAGACCATATGATTTCAATTAAAAACTAACAGCTGAAATCAAAGTTTTGCTATCATGAGCCCAGCTCATTAGCCATCCCAGCAGTTTGTGAATGCACAATGAGCCAGCCTGCTGCATTCAGGCATTGTCCCGAATGGAATGTCAGTGTGCGTGGACCCACGTTGGCCATATGGACATTTGCTTTTACAGTATCTGGACCCCCTTGCACGCACAATTTCAATCCTTATTTGTACCAAAATAACCTTGTTTTTCAATCTTATTTTTGTCAAAATTATTTTGAAAAGGTTTTTTTTTTTTTTTTAGATTTTACTTTTTTTATTGGAAAGTCAAATATGCAGAGAGAATGAGAGACAGAAAGAAAGATCTTCTGTCCATTGGCTATTCCCCAAATGGCTGCAACTGCTGAGACTGAGTTGATCAGAAGCCAGGAGCTAGGACCTTCTTCCAGGTCTCCCATGTAGGGACAGTTCCCAAGGCTTTTGGCTGTCCTCGACTGCCTTCCCAGGCCACAAGCAAGGAGCGGGAAGGAAGTGAAGCAGCCAGGACACGATCCAGCACCCACATGGGATCCCAATAAAGTTTGTTTGGATTTGGATTTGACAACCTTTAGTAGGTCAGATCGGAACGTTAAGAAATAAGGAAAGTACTAGTAAATGTTTCTAGCTTTATTAATTACTTATAAGGTCAAATAAGCATCATGATTATATATGTACCTCAAATTAAACAATAATAAATTTTACAAATTTTTTTGAAGCAGAATAATTTACACTGTGATTCAAAAAAAAAAAAAAACCCTTTATAGGATTTTGAAAGTCAACTTGGAAAAATCTGTCAGGAATGTATAAAACACATAACAAAGATCAATTTATTATAATACAAACGGTAAATTTGTGGAGGTCAATTTTAAAAGATGAATGACCAGAGGGATAAAAGCAAGCTGAACTGTGTTTTTTTTTTTTGTGATATAAATGCACATAACTCAACCACCCTCTATTACACTATATCTGGACCATAAACTGACTTCAGAAACACTGACTACAAGTTCTAGAAATTGAGGAAATAGCTGTACCTGGGTAAAATCAATATTTCAGCCCATCTACTTTCAAGAGTCCTATCTTATCACAACTACATATTCCTTTTAGCCAGAACAACAAACTCCCGGATCCTGAGATTCAATTGAAGACATCTTTGTGGGGCAGTAACTCTCCATATTAACACCAATTTGTACAACAACCAATATTAAGGCTCACGCACCATAAACGTGCCCTACTGTGACTAACCATGTTTTTTTGTACCAAAATTAAATGTGAAAACTTTCATAGAAATGCAATGGCTCAAATATGCCACACTCATTCCCTTTCTTAAAAACAAGCCACTGAGAACATATTATTTTACTTGAGAAATGAAGAAAATATCCTAATTCTAAAATGGAGGTATGGTTTCCATCAAATTCCTTACCACACAGGAGCCTCACATGTAAGATGCTTGTTTATTACCTCTGTCAGGAGTGCACTTGCCAGACTGTAGCACAGCTTACTATGCTTTGACAACTAGCAAAAAAACAAACAAACCTGGTGTTTCTATGTAGCCACAATTGCTAAACCTAGTTCAGTCTTTCACATGATTAGGACATTCTTCTAAAACAATTTCTAAATTCAATTTAAAACCCATCTTTCCTTCAGAAGTTCATGAGGTGATACTTAAACCATCCTCTTCGCCAAGGACCACGAGTGCTAATGTTCTCTTCGTGTTTAAATGTCAGGTTCAATGTCCTACCTCACAAGCTTCTTCTTGGCTAAAATTCCTTTTTTTATTATCTTTCGCCTACTTCCTTTCTTGCTGTATTTATCATGACAATGATTGCTTGAGCATACAGTTCCCATTCCTTTCAACCTCATATAAATTAATATTTATTCTCAGTTCATATCATGATCCAAAGCAACTTGATACTTGCGTTATTGAGTTTGGGAAGGCAGACAGAACATCTTAAACAATTATAAATAGACTAGAAATGAGACTAAACAATTAGAGCTGGCCACAGTCCTAAACCAGATTCTGAGCACTTGAGTTATGGAGGACTACCTTTTCCTTCCATCCAAAATGGTGAAAAAAAGTATCTTCTTTGTTTTCTTTTAAGCCATAAATCTTAGCAAGCTTAAGCTCCCTCCTTACATGTATCAAATCCTCATTTTCTTCAAAGACTCTGTCTCTAAAAATAGTCATAATGGGAGTTAGGGCTTCAGTCTATTGATGGGGAGAGCACAATTCCCTTTGTATCAGGGAATAATTATGTATTTAATGTACTCAGTTTAGATTTTAAACCCTCATCATTCTCACAGAACTAAGAATCTTGCAGTGCATCTTCATCAATGTCTACAGATTGGTAAGGCAAGAGGAGCATTGTGGATTGTCAGAACATAGACCCATTGGCACCGGAGTGGTGGTGTATCAAGCTAATCCTCTGCTTGCTAACTCAGGCATCCAATGTAGGGATGGGTTCTTCTGCTCCAGCTCTCAGTTTATGGCTTAGGAAGGGAGAGGAGAGGCCTGTGGTGTTGGTCCCCTGCACTCCTCCAGGAGATGCAGAAGAAACTGCTGGTACCCAACCCTTGACCAGCTCAGCCCTGGCTGTTGCACCCATGTAGGGAGTAAACCAGCAGATGGAAGATGCCTTTGTCTGTCTCTCCTGCTCTGTAAATTCTGATTGTCAAATAAAAATAAATAAATCTCTTTAGAAAAGAAAATGAGGAAAAATTTAGCTCCCAGCTGAAAATGGTGTGTATGACATCTACCCATATTTCAAATACGGGACAAACATGTTTATGTTTAAGCGCTGAAAAATTAAAATTAGAGTAAAATCCCAAGCAGAAAAGAAAAAATCGGTGTGCATGAACATTCACTTGCTCCAGAAACTTAAAACATATGCTCAATTAAATAGATATGCATATATCTCAATATATCAAAAATCTGTTAGAACTTCCTCAAGATTTTAGAATATAAGACCAACTATAAAGACAATCCCGTTTAAGGTAGCACATAAATGAAAAAGAAAGTAGAAAATAGAACTAAAATTTATTTTCGTTTCATGATAAACTAACATACAATAATAAAGACCTTAGCAATCATTACAGCAAAATTTACATTGCATTTCTTTTTTAAAAGATTCATTTATTTTTGCTTGAAAGGCAGATTTTAAATAAAGAAGTAGAGACAGAGAAAGAAAGTGCTTCCATCTGCTGGTTCACTCCCTGATGGCTGCATCAGTTGCAGCTGAGCCATCCTGAAGGCTGGATACAGACTCTTCATCAGGGTATCCACCATAGGGACAGGAGGCCCAGGACTTGAGCCATCTCTGCCGATCTTCTAGGCCACAAATATGAAGCTGAATCAAAATTGGAGCAGTTGGGACACAAACTGGTTTCCATACGGGATGCCAATTCTGCAGGCAGAGGGTCAGCCCACTACGAGACCACAGTGGAGCCCAGTTGCATTTCTACATACTAGAAATCAGTAATCTGAAATATTATTAGGACAGATAGTAGGCGGAAGGAATGTAGCCCATTACCAGATAGGTAAATATCAATCAAAAAATAATGCACTTTAAAGAATCATTTGTGAATTCATGGAAAAAATGAAAATGTTTGTAATTGACATCATTGTGGAGTTAGAACATATGGATTACTAAATATTTAACATAGGTGAAAGGGTATATCCATCTACGTGTACACATGAATGTTTATGTTATGCACACATACGTATTTCATTGTTGAATATAATTTTCTGGGGCAGACAGTTTTCCTAGTTGTTAAGACCCTCTTGCTTCTCATCGGCTCCTGACTCTAATTGCTGACTCCAGCTTTCTGCTACAGTGGACTCTGAGGGCCAGGCTTCTGCCACCCTTTTCAGGAATCATTGATTTCCAAGCTCCCAGCAGTGACCATTTGCTTTTTATGGCCAATTGACGAGTAAATCAGAATGGCAGCTGTCTGTCTCTATATATATATATCCTTCAAACTCTATCTCTTCAACTTTCAAGTAAATAATTAAATAAAAAAAAATAACAGTGGGTGGGGGAGGGTTTGGGGAGGGTGGAAAAGTAAATCCCTAAGCCTAAGAAACTGTATCATGAAAAACAAAGAATTAAAATAAAATTTTAAATCATAAATTTCTGAGGTCACTGCCATGGCTCAATTGGCTAATCCTCTTCCTGCAGCCAATGACATCCTGTATGGACTCTGGTTCATGTCTTGGCTGTCCCAGCCAGCTCTCTGGTCATGGCCAAGGAAAGCAGTGGAGGAAGGTCCAAGGCTTTGGGATCCTGTGTGCACCTTAGAGACTTGGAGGGAGCTCTTCTTTCTCGACTTTCAACAGGCTCAGTTGCAGCTACTGTGGCCATTTGGGGAGTGATGAACGCTCTCTCTCTGTATTTCCTTCTGTCTGTAAAATCTGACTTTCCAATAAAAAGACAAAAATAAATAATAAATTTAGAAAACATAATTTTCTAGCATCTTTAAATCTTAGGCTTCAGAAATAAGACAGAACTCATTGTTAAACTTTGCTTTAAAAATAATTCCTTGATTGTGGCAAAATTAATTTCTAATTTGTATAAAGAATAAGCATAAAATATGCTTTTAAAATACAGAATTATTTAACCAAGTGTTTACTGAGAAAAAATATTTGTGAAATAAACTCAGAATATGTAGTATTAATTAATTGTCTCTGTATGTAAATTTTTCTAAAGAATTAAATTAATCTAAATGCTCCTAATCTGATCTTTAAAATCTGTTTTAAAATCTGTTTTTAAATCTGATTTAACCATCTGTTCCCAAACTGGGCTTTTAACATCTCTCAAGCTTACTGCAGGGAAAAACACAAATGAAGGAAATCCTTTGTCTAGAGTTATATAGAAAGAAATGATGATAGAATAAAATTCTGTTCTTCTATCAAACAGAAAGAAAAGAAATATAATGAAGACAAACATCTACATAATTGTGAAAGTCACTATAATTACAGGAACGATCATGAAAAGTCAAAGGATCTTCAAGTTAGGATTACCAAAACCTAGTAGCAGTGGTGACAATGCTAAAAGATTAATTTACACAAACCACAGCCATAGTTTTGAAACAAACACCCCTCTGATTTATTTGAGGTATACATTATTCTAAAGTAATATCTCAAGATTTAGCTACAATGGCAGTTGAAAATATTATGCAAATATCAGCTCTTATTTCAATTCCCTCAAATTCACTAAGCCCCTTATCAGTAGAGGTTCCACCTGTGGGATAAAGTTTATCAAATCTATAAAACATAAACATACCCTTTGATTTGCCTTTCATAATGTATCTACTTTATGTATGCAGAGTTCAAGGGGCTCCAAAGAATCCAACTAATTCCAAGGAATTACAGCCTCCGTATGGAATTCAAGATGTTAATATTTCCTTTCTAACCAAATTAGCTCCACATGTTTTCTGCTGCAACAAATCCCCTTCCTGTGAAATTAGACATGGTCTGACTCATTTATTGCAGAGTGATCCTCATTTCACACAGACTCGGGTTCTCAGCCTGTTTCTGTATGTGCACCCAGTGTTTCTCTGACCTCTGTAGCAAAGGGCTGGACTTGTCCAGGTTCAGGTGTAGTCATCCCTTTAGAGCAAGGCTTTGCATAGCTTCTGCGCAGTTTGGAGCATGAGTTTTTAGCAAAGAATTATGAAAGGACCTCTGTGGGAATGTGATGGACTGAGACACAATTCAAAACAATAACGAGTAAATAATGCTTTTCATCAAGAACCCTTGGTAACTTAATAGTTGAACTGGAAGGAAAAAATAGAAGCTGGTGAAGCAGGAAATAGAAAGAGCTGTTCCAGTGGAGGAAACAGCAAATAACAATGTCTTTGAGGAATGCCGGAACCCTCAGAGGTCTGCAAATCAAACTGAGCAGGTAGGTCAAGCCCAAGGCTAAAGGGTTCTCTGAGCCATTACATGCCTTTGATACATTTCTACGTAACTTAATCAAGCTTTAACCAATCACTTAAGAATGCTATGATGAATGGTATGATTATATCTATATTTAGAAAAGTCAGTATGACAGCCATAGATAGGATGGGGAACGACCGGCTGGCATACAGCACAGTTATTGCCACAAACAAGGCAAAAGAGTCTGAGGATCTGCTGTGAGATTGCTGATAGGGGCTGGACAAGCTACATGAAACTTAGCATCACGTACAATACGATGAGCCCAATGTCTTAGTTATGTTTTATGCTGAAATAAATATTCTGACAAAAGATCAAATGTCTTCGAAGCATTCCAACGATGTGAGTAAATACAAATAATGTGAGTCGTTAAGCCAGAGCTTTGAGGAAACATGGTGTACCATCATATTTGGATGATATGAAGCATGTGGTGCCTTAAACAAGATCTAGAAGTGATAGAACTCTAGTTGAAAGGAGAAAAGCTCAGTGAAAGTACACTTCTCTAAAAACAGATGATGGGTACTTCCTTGTTTTATGGATCTAAGTATTACTTTATTGTTTCATGAAAAAAGACACGTAATTACTGCACTATTATAAGTTTTTAATAAAACTATTTTCCAGTACAGTTTATTAAATATTCTGTTCATTATTACAGCTACATTTTAATGAATTCATGTTAAAAATATGTCCATATTAGAACTGTTATGTGGTTCCATCCCTGTCTCTTCCTTACCCCATCCCATCCGCCATCCTCCACGTCTCTGAATGCCAACATGAACCTTTCTGTTCATGTGTCGGCACCTCCAGGAATCTACATCAATTGCAAATCCAAAGCTCCTCTTACCCAGATTTTTCATACCAGCAATAATGACCCCAGGAGTTCAAGAAGCACCATTAGCATTCCTTAAAAGTCCTTTGCATCCTCTCTTTTATGAAACACCTCATTGACAATCATATAGCTGATCTTGACTTAAAGACATGTAGTATCAATACTACAATAATTGAGAAAGAAAATGTGGACATGACTGTTTGACCTAGTGATTAGAACAACTCCAGTTAAGACACTCCCATCTTGTATTGGACCACTGAGGTGCAGTTTTGAGCTTCAGATCCTGAAATTCAGATTCTTGCTATTACAGAGCATGAAAGGCATGAGGTTCTGATTACGGCTCAAGTGATTGAATTTCTGCCACCTGTGTGGATGATGTAGCTTGAGCTCAAGGCTGCAAGCTGGGGCTCCCTGGTTGGCACATTGAAATTTAATGAATGAAGAGGAGCTCTCCTCTGTCTCTATAATAAATTAACAAATATATTTTTAAAGGAAAGTGTAATTATAACAAGAATAACAGCCTTGTTTCAAAAATATTTTAAAAATTGAATCAATAAATATTTAGTCTATTGAACATTTTCTCAAGTTCTTCATAACCAAAATTACTAAACTAATCGTATTGGTTTATTTCCTTGAGTTTAATTTTTCTGTAGAATTGATAATATTTATATCTCAGAACTTCATACCCTATAGCAATGTTTTAAATCTTCCATAATCTTTAAATCTTCTGCTTTACTGTTCCCACTAATGAGATTCACAGACTTGAAAAAAATTCATGTTGGAATCAAAACAAACCTTATGAACAGATATCCCTTCCACCGCTATGTCATGTGAGACTCCAGATTTTTATCGTTCCATTTTACTAGGTAAAATGTTTTACCAAGTAATACCTAGTTAATTAGATTTTCATTTATTGTCACAAATAGACATGTGATGACATAGCCATGCTGTATGTTCATCCTGCATTTGAAATTTAGTTCTATCAAATACCATCAATTTAATCACTATGGTCAGAGGAATGGAAGACTTTCACAGAAAACGCAACTCATTTTGTTACTCTGCTGACTAGTATACATTTATAAAACACGATTATAAAACACGATAGTTTTCAATTAGTATATTAGCCAGGCAATCCACAAGTAACTAAATCATTGGGTAAAACATTGACTTTGTTTTGTTTTGATTGTCAATAGTCATTTATGCTGCATACAGTATAGAGTTTGCAAGACAAATTATGAGGGTAAAGAAAAAAAATTATGTATGCTACTTCATTATGTTGATTTTAATATTTTTGATTTTCATGATATTGATTTTCATAATATTGATTTCAAATTTTATCTTCACATATAAGAGAGCCAATGTGTCACTGACTATTGTTATTAGATATTTACTAAAGCAACTAAGAATAACTAATTTTTACATCTCTCTCTGTCTTTTTTTTAATATTCACAGTCTAACAGTGACTAGCCTCAGCTGATCTGTCCCATGACTTAAAGTTCAGTTGTCACACATTCACTGAATGATAAACCCTCTGCTCAAGTATCTTACCATCCAACATGTGTTTGATGTATCCTTTGTGCTCTATTTTACCAAAACCATTTGCTTGGCAAATTCTGCCTTGAGAGGAATCATTCTGCATGCTCACACCAAGGTATTAGCAACTAAAAAACCAATGATATCAACTGAGTGAAAATACCTTAGTCCTCACAGGTCATTAGATGTGTTTTAGAACTGGGAGACATTTGTGGAAAGCCTTCTGGTGCTCTGGCATTCCTAAACTCTTTATCATCCACGTGTCTTTAAAATACCTTCCTCAAGTATGCAGCAAAAAACCACAGCAACAACAAAAAGCAGCATTTTGTTCTGTAGCGTTTCTAGCCCTCTGCTCCCTGCTGCACAAGGAAAGGTACCTCAAATGAATCTTTTCTCATTTTGCCATGTTTTCTAGCCCATGAGAAATTTCAAATTTGGGCTGTTTCCATCAGTTTATAAGGTTGCACATCTGATAATGAAAATAAATTGGTAGAATTTCATCTGTAAGTCTGAAGCACGTTCATGCTTGCAATTATTTAGGATTATGGAAGGATCAAAATGGCTAAAATTGACATGCTGCATTGTAGTATTTTTAATCTTGCTGACATATTTGTTAGGGATGCATACCAATGTAGACATCTGATTAGAGTGGGGAGGGGCAGGTATGGAGGAAGGTGAGTGGGACATATGTTTAACTTTTTTTCTTCTCATATGTCTGCAGGAGAGCGGGAGGTAGCCACTCCTTGCTGTCAAAGTACGTCAACACCCATGGATGGGGGATGGTCATTTGATGATGACATCTTAGAGATCCTCATGTGTGAAAGAGTGTTTTGGGGGTGTTACTTGAGTCCTTTCAATGCTTCTGAGAAAATGTTGATTTTGTTGTTCCAGGATTCAACAAATCTTTCCAAGGTCTACTGGTTGACAAAGTCCCTCTCAGTGCATCCACAGACCCAGGAACATGCTGTAAAGTTTGACCAGGAAAATAGTCCAACCCATTGCTCTTTCCATACTCTGAGTGGGCTGTTGATGTCCCCTGTTGGCCTAGATGAGCTTATTGTAATGTCCACAGTATGCATCTGGACATACTGTCCACTGCACAGGTATCAGCAACCAAGGAGGCCCAGGCCTAATACATGCAGACCAAGATCAAACCACACAACCTGTGATTTTCCCTGTGGCTAGGGTCTGCATCCAGCCATCTAGTTGGAGCATCTCCCAGGAAACCTCATCTGGGTGATCTCAGACTTGATTCGTGTGTACCAGCCATTGCAGCATTTGGTTTGGTCTGTCACCTGCACCAACAAACACACATAACAATGGATGAAGCTGCGTGGTCAGTTCTGCCCTGGCCCTATATCACATGAAAGAACCAGCAGCCCAACCCACTCAGCCCTCACAGATTCGGTCTTCATGCATACCAGTGGGTACCACAGCCTATTTGGGCTGACTCTCTATGACCCCAGCCCAGGTTTTTGCATGTGCCAGTCTCTACTGTGGCCTTTGTCACCCTGGTCCTCATCCCTTCCAGCTCTTGTGTACACCCATACGTGCTGCAGCTTAACTAAACTCTTCCCACAATAGGACCTGGCCCACACATACACTGACAGGCAACACACCTTGTCCAGCCTGGACTGCTCCAGCCCTGATTCTTGTGCTCATCAGCAACAGGTATAGCCCACAGCTCCGTGCCAGGCATATTCACATCCCCAGATCTGGTTACTGCTAAGGGGTACTGTGGTTCAGCTTAACATGACTCGCAACCAGTCACAGCACATCCCAGCTGGCTCTATGGCCTAGCTCAATGGCCCCACACCCATTCTGCCTTGTGTGCACTCCAGAGGGCACAACAGCCTATTTCAGCCTGTCTGGGCCCCAGACGGACCCACACCCAGTTCTAAGTCTCATGCTCACCAGTAGAAGCAACAGCACAGCAAGGAAGTCCCTAAAGTTTCACTAGATGGCCTTTTCTCAGCCTCAGGCCTTGCATGTGTCAATAAGTACTGCGGTCAAGTCCTATATGACCCGCCCCAAGTCTTGGCATTTGCTAGCATGTACTAAAGCCTGGCTTAGCCCAACTCACTCCTAGTCCCAGCTCTCACCAGCAGGTGAAACAGCCTTGCCCAGTTTGACCCACCCCAGCCCTCATGTGAGTTAATGGGTGTTATTGTCCAAATGCTCCAGCATTTGTGAGCACAAGCCAGTGGCAGGTCATGCTATTTAGCTCAGCCTAGCTCTCCCAAGTCTCAAGTAGACCTGACTGAGACATATCCTTGAGTTTCCCTCCTTCTAGAGCAGTTCACCTCACTTGCCTACTTTCAAGTTCAGTGGACCTGTCTGTGGAAGACCCCAGAAATCATTCCTTCCATGTCAAATATACTTTCAGCTACTCCCCACTTCAATACCTTCCCCAAACCCCATTCCCCAGGCTGTCTGCAGCTCCCTGACCTGGTGGATGGGATGGCCTGAGCAGCCCAACATTTCCCATCTTTCCCATTCATCTTAAAAAATAATAATAAATAAAGGAGGAGGGGAGAAATTAACAAAAAAGACTAAGCAGTTATTCTGGGATACTAGTCTAGTTAATGCAGATTTGGCATTAAGCAGGCCCAGAATCTCTGCCAGCTATTAGCTGCTTTTCTCTCTGCAGTATAACACTTGCAGGGTACAAGGCAAGCTAGGCGGTTGTCTATAGCTGGGATGTTCTACTTCTGATCCAGTTTCCTATTATTACTCCTGGGAAAGCAGTGGAAAATTGTCTGAGAACTTGGGCCTTTGCCACTCTTATTGAAGACACATATTGGAAATCCAGGCTAGGTCTTCAGGCTGGCCCATCAGAATCAGCTTGACTATTGTGGTCAAATGGGGATTGAACCCCTTTATGTTTAACCTTTCTTTTCTCTCTCTCTCTCTCTCTCTCTCTCTCTCTCTCTCTCTCTCTCTCTCTCTCTCTCTCTTCTCTCTACTATGCTGTGTTCAAATCAATATTTTTTTAAAAAATAAGATTTTCATAATAAAAGGAAAATAAATAAAGACCCCAAAGACAACAAACAATCCAGATCTTGTCTTCCCCAGCTAATGAACTTTTTGGTACTTGCATTCTAATGTAGCATATAGGCCATAGACCATAATGTAACATAGAGGCCATAGACCATCTGTGTTTCAGGTAACCCAAAACTGAGCATTTCTTGTTAATACAATCTTTACAGAAGATATTAAAATTCAGGAGATGGGCTGGGATGGTGGCTGAAAAGGTTAATCCTCTGTGAATAGTGCCAGCAACTTATAGGGGCACCAGTTCCTGGATGCTCCACTCCTGATGCAGCTCCCTACTTAATGACTGAGAAAGCAGTAGAGCCAAGCCCAAGTCCTTGGGATCTTGTACCCACACCAGAGATGCACAGATCCTGGTTCTGACTTCAGATCAGCTGAGGTCTAGCTTTTGCAGCCATTTGGGATATGAACCTAGTAAACAGATCTTTCTCTGTATCTCTCATTTTCTCTGTAAATCTGCCTTTCAAATAAAAAATAAATAAGTCTTAGGGAAAAAAAAAGTCCTTGAGAACACGCGGTACATCCAATGAGAGCTTGCACATCACAGCATTCACTGAGGAACCTTTTTAGGTTGTATGACCATATGCAATGCAGCATATGTAAAGGTATCACACTACAATGAAATGAAGAAGTATGCTCTTCCTGGGTAATACAAATTTTGTTAGTGATAATTTTTCTCCTTTCTTCTTAGGCTACCAGAGCATGCAGAGCTAAATCTTTAGAACTAGTGTCAATAAACACCTCAGATTATAGCTTGCTTATCTTCCTTCCCCAAATATTTATTTGTGTTTTTATTGGAAAGACAGGTTTAAAAAGAGAAGAGACCAAGTGCAAGATTTCACTCCGTTCTCTGGTTCATCCCCCCGATGGCTGTATCACTGGACATGAGCTGACCTGAAGTCAGCAGGCCCCTCCGTGCCTTTCATCCTGATGCAGGGTCCCAAGAACTTGGACCATCTTCTGCTTTCACGAGCTACAGGAAAGGAGCTAGATCAAAGGTGGAACAGCCAGGACAGGAATCTGCAGCTATGTGGAATGTCTGGACTTGCAGATGGAGAATTAGCCAATTGATATACCATGCCTATCCCAAACTTGCATATGTTTATAATCTTTTCCTGGCATAATATTTGTATTTTCTAATTCTAATTTGATAGTTTTGGAACAATTGGTTTATTTTATTTTTCTATTCTATTATTTGCCTTTTGGTAAGCTGGTTGAACCTCTGTGGAGTTGAAACAAAAATACTCAAACATGTTTCAGTAAACAAAGAAATAAAGACACAACAACAGAATTAGATAAATAATACCCTCTGTTTCTTTGGAATAATTCAATTAAAGTTAAGAAAATTGGATCAACATTCCCAATATTTTTGTGGAAATGAAAATCAATTCTCTAAATCCCTAAGTAAGGAAATAATCCAGAATTGTAAAACCCAGTTCTGATGAAAACTACACAGCTGAGAGCACATGACACTCTGCTTGTATTCTCTTCCTTTATCATTCAATAATCAACCATCCATATTGAATATTTGTACAGATATAACTCAAGGGAGGAGGGCACTGGCCATAAATAGACATTTAGCCTTTGACATATCCCAGGTATAAATAACAGGCTTGGCTAGATAATATAATTGTATTGATTATCCATAACAAAAGTAGCAATTATGATTAAGAGAAGCCCAAATACGAAGCTGAAATTCTGGGATTCTTCTTGCTATGTGTCCCACATTTGCCTCCTTCAAGCTTTCTGCTTCCCCTTTTCCTTTTCTCATTATTCCAAGCTTTTTTTTTTTTTTTTATAAACACCCAATGTGATGAGACAGTTCTTATTTACGATTATTTTTGGTTGACTGGGCTTGCATGACAGTCAATGGACCAAAATATCTCCAAGAATTTCCAAGTTGCTGCCCAGAACAAAGAGAACTGTTATGAGTCAGATGAGATAATACTGACTGACTAAGAGTAGGAACTGGAAACTCCCCGGTGCACTTGAACTAGCTAAGAGACAGCAGTGCTTTGCCAACAAGTGGTCATAAAGACATGCACAGTGCCAGTTGAATCTGAATTTTGTCATTACCTCACAGTAGAAACTTGGAGAGACCCCTTAATCTCTTGGGATATCAATTTTCTAATCTAATTGAGTATATATCAATTAGGGTATTATATTTCCTACAAAGAAATTCAAAATATCAAAAAATATGTTTTCAAAAACACATATTCGCAATTATATTAAAAAGTACTATGTAGGCTTCTTGAGATTAGAAATGAAATATCTGATCTCAGCTCTCGCTGATCTCAGAAAACGCGTAAGTGGGAGTGTAAGTAGCTATGTCATCAAATGTGCAAAGGTAATTTAACAGCATAAATGCTTACAGTAGTGAATCTTGCACAACCAAAAAGGTGTGGTTTCAACATGCACACTGATAAGAATTCCATCTACCTGCTTGCTAATTAAAATATTCAAGGAACTAAAGAGAACAGGAAGAAATACATCACATTATTGGCTAGTGTGCTTTATGAAGACTACCTTATAGCTGAAAAAACACATTGTAGACGTTAAGTTGAAGGGGATGTCCCAAACAAGTTCCCCACATTAAAACATTTAATTTTTTAAAAATGTTCCATTTAGACAAAGTTAACCAATTTCATGTATTTCACAATAGACTTAGGAACATGGTGATACTTCCCATTGCTACCCATATCTCACCTGCCCTCTTCCTATTTTCTATGTGTTTTTTTTTTAATTATTTTCCTAATGAGATATTCTAAGTCCACTTGACAAAGGTTTAACACTCCATGAGGTGAAAACATCCAACACATGGGGGACCAGAGAATAAAATACTGTTTCTCAAGACTATATTTTAAATATCATAGCCAGAAGGCTCAAATGTAGCTACACAACAGAAAAATATTTCTGGAGCCTTTTTTTTTTTCTACCTAGACACAGCATGACAAGCAGAGAAAAGCCACAAAAACTCAAGGCAAATTCTTGACCTTGATTGTCAGCACTTCTACATGGTTCAAAAAGGAAATGACAGTAAGCCCTGGGCCGGGATTCCTCACTTTGAAGCTATAATCGCTTTTTTCATTGACAGTGGTGTTGCCCACCAGGACCGTGCTGAAGGATCTCTGATCATAAATGTGATCCAGACAGAAGAGTCGGGCTCAGAGCAACCTCTTGACGAATGCCAGCTGCTCTCTGCAGGGTGCTGCCGGGGATCTGCTGGCGGACTTCGTGCTTAAATGACAACTTGGCCACATATGCCCCTCAGTTATTCTTTCTGTGTCATCGCCTGAGAACCTTTCGTCCAATGGCTCATTTTCTTTTCTCCTAAGTATAGTCAGACATTTTATTCTTGCTTACTCTTGTCATGTTTTATGGCCTGACTGACTACTTGTATCCCAGGAGCTTAAAAACTGTTTACAATATATTCAGTAGTGACCAGGTATTTATGCTTTCTGAGACAATTGTATTCCCTTAGAAATGAAAAATTAGTCCTTCCCTAATTTTTCCTATTATGTCATTTTGTACTAGCATATATATAGTCATTATTTTACTTATATCTATATATAGATATATACCTATAACTATAGACATAGTTATTGGAAAGGCAGATATACAGAGAAGAAGTGAAACACAGAGAAATATTGTCCATCCACTAGCTCACCTCCCTATGTTGCCACGATGGCCAGAACTAAGCCAATCCAAAGCCTGGAGCCAAGAGCTTCTTCTGGGTCTCCCACGAGGGTACAGTTTCACAAGGCTTTGGGCCATCCTCTGTTTTCCCATGGCCACAAGCAGGGAGCTAGATGGGAAGTGGAGTAGCCGGGACAAAAAACGAGTACCCATATGAGATCTCGGCACATGAAAGAGAGGGTTTGGCCACTAGGATGCTGCACCAGACCCTGTGCCATACATTTTTAAATGTTTATTTATTTAATTGCATCTTCTGTATCAAATCAAATCTACTTGATGGAACTAGATCTTTTCTCTTTCCCTCACTCATTTGCGTATTTATTTCTCCTTTATAAGGAATACGTGCAACTTTGATTTCACTCTAAATTATTTTGTATAATGCATTATAATCACTTCTTTTTTTTTTCCTCCTGGTAACCTGAAGGCAACAGATCAGGATAGAAGGCCAGTGTGACTGGTTAGGTCCACTGAGTCCCTGCTGTGTTTCCATCACTAGGTCAGTCTGCAGACTGTTCCTGCGTCCATGTAGTTATCTAAAAAGTACTATTCCATAAACATTTTACTATAAAATTTAAATTCACAATTGTATTTTATTTTTCAGAAGACACCCCAAGAAAGTATAAAGAGAGAAAAAGAAGCGTTTTTGTTTTTTTCAATCTGTCTTTCTTGTTAATTTTAGTCAGTGGGTTTCTCTTAAAATCCATTAATTCCAGAAGCACTAAGCATTTCAATCAGAGAAGGCCATGAGAAAAAAAAAAATAGCAAAGATCACTTTAGATACAACTTGGCTTTAATTTGTCTAAAATGATTATTAGTGAGTATTATAAATAAAAACAATGAGACTATTAAGCAAGGATCTTTGTACAGTAATCAGATTCTGTTTTGATAACTGGAAATTTTTTTCATCCTAAGGAATACAAAGAGGTACATATGTTACTAGTCAAAATTCCAGAAAACCATTCTCAAATTCAATGATTTTTTTTAATGTTTAACGAAGATGTTTGTGGAAAACATTAGCAGTATTTCACCCTTTTTGTTTTGTTTTGTTTTTTGTTTTCAGGCACAGAGGTCTACTTTTCTAAGAAAACTGCAATGTTTCCATTTCAAAATACACAGCTTTACAAAAAATTACATGCCTTTCTAGTAACCAGAATTAGGTTTCTGGCCTATGAAACTGAAGAGGAAGTTATTGAATGATTTCCTCTAAAGCTCCTAAGAAAATTCCACTGGTGTTTGTACTTCAACGTTTGCTCGTTTGCCCTCCCGTCTTCCGTTGGAACACTGCCGTAATATCCTGAAATAAAAAATGCTAACGTTTGGAGGAGGCATCCTGGCTCAACAGGCTAATCATCAACCTTCAAACACCAACATCTCTCCGATAGGGACACTTGTTCCTGTCCTGACTGCTCGTCTTCTGGTCCAGCTGCCTGCTTATGGCCTGGGAAAGTGGCAGAGATGGAAGATGTTTCCCTTTTGGTTCTCCTTCAGGGGGAAAACATGCTCTTGGAAGGATAAGAAATGGGGAGAAGTATAATTTTATATTTTAAAAGGTAATTGCATCAGGGATCAGTGTTAGTTCTTACTATCCTGCTTGACCCCTCACAATAGGAAGGAAGAAAGAAAGAAAGAAGGAAAGGCAGACATAGGGATGTCTGACAGCATCAGCCAGTGGTCATGCTAGCTTTGGAAAGTCAACTTCCGGACTTCTGTAATTTTTAAAATATATATCCCTTTCTAATTCTGTTCCTGCTTAAGAAAAACTTACACTGTATTATTAAAATGGGAAATGCTGATTAGAAATTACCAGGCAGAAGTTTGGAGATAAATCACCAGGGAGAAGGGAAATAATTTTAATTTGCTACATGTTTCTATATAAAATAGGAGATTGGATTTCCGGATGTTTGCAATTTAAATAGATAACAGTCTTCAAAAGGAGGTGTTTTCACGTAATAGAACGTATTTATGTAATAAAATATCGCATATACCTCAATAAACATGCTTGGTATTTATTTATTTCAAGCTACAAAGAGTAAGGGAGAGACACAGACAGACGCACACCATCACACACACAGTCACTGATTCACACTCCAGAGGGCAGTGACAACCAAGATTGAGCCAGGATGTGCACCCACATCTGCCTTGTAGGCCCGGTGATCCACATGCCTAGATGGTCCTCTGTTGCTTTTCTAGGTTATTGACAGGAAGCGGGTGCAGAAGTGGAGTAGCCAGCATGAATCGGCACCCATATGAGATACTGGCGTCAAAGCCAGCAGTTTTACCTGCTAAGCCACCATGTTGGTCCCAAATATGTACAATTTATATATGTCAGTTAATTTTTTGTTTTAAAAAATGAGAATGTTCTCATGTATGAGATCTATGTGGTATTTATTATATGAACTTGGAGACAAAATATTTTCATTATTTGTTCTAATTCAATCTTTCAGCAGTTAAATTTTTCAGATATTGTATTATAGTATTCTCAGTGGAATTACTTCAAGCTGAAACAAATTATCACATTTTAAAACATTAATTTGAGGGAAATACTTTGGGCTATTAAGTGTGTAATAAGAACTATGAACTGTACCAAGAACTTCTGGTTCTCTAATTCAATTTATCAACACTGGCATTAGTACCTGATGATATTCCTTTTGGGAGATAATAGTATGGGAGGAGACGGTACGAAATTTACTCATTTACCCTGTGGTTATTGAGTGATGATTGCAATCCATGGGGAGGGCTGAGTGATGAGCAAAAAATGCAGGGAAGCACCACAGAGATATGAAGCGGAGGAGCGTTTTTTTAATCTCAGAATTCTCCTTTCATAAGGATTGATCTTCATGACTCAAATACTTTGTGCCAAAAGACAGCTTGAAAAGTGCTAGCAGTCTCATGATAACAGTGACTTGGACATTCTGACTGCTCACACACTTGCGTGAATGATGTAGAGCAGATAGTACCCTATCTACTCTAACTCCTTAGATCTCCTTTACTTTGCATGCAGTTAATAATAAAGACCAGTATCACGAGCTTATGCCTACGTAACACGGAGAAGTGTTATGTATTTATTTTTAATTATGTATTCACATATTTGAAAAGCAGAATTATTTTACTCACTGATTCATTCAACTTGTGCCAAGTTAAAGTAAGGAGCATGAACCTTGTTCAGGTCTCTCACATGGATGGGAAAATGTAAGTATTTGAACCAGAATCTTCTTTCTCCCAGGATGCAAGTTAGCAAGAAACTGAATCAGAAGTGAAGTAATCCAAATACAAATCATGCACTGTGATGGGGATGCAGGTGTCCCAGGCATCACCTTAAGCTCTTCCTGGATGGATTTCAAACAGCATTTTAATTCTGTGTTGTGGTAGTCTAGCAAGAGGTAGAAAGACACAGCAAAGGACAGTATCTTGACGATGATTGTTAGTGTGAGACATATTTTTCAGCCTGATCTTGAATGAGGAAGATACTCTTCTCATGGCCAGTTGATAACAAATGGCATGCCTAAGAGTACAGGGACATGCAAGAGCACAGATCCTCCAGCTCAGTGCAGAGCCGCAGGACCACTCACATACTGCTGAGGCCAATAGGGCATGCAGGCACAGTGTGGGAAGAGTAAGCTGTCCCTTTCGCAAAATGTCAACATTATTATTTTATAAGCTGTTGATCAATTTTAGACAAAGAAATAGAAATAATTCTGTAGCATTTGATAATCCTGACAATAGCTAAATGTAGACTGACACAACCCAAATATAGCACAAAACCAATGTCAAGCAAATGAGATTCAGATTGAACCACAATGGGGACAACATAATCACTCAGCTAATACATGCTGAAGGCTTCCACCAAAAAAGAAAAAGAAGAAACTGCTAAAAAAAAACTATTTTGTATTATTTCATATTTTTTCATTTCAATCATCATTAACTTTTCTAAATTCAGTAGAGTGAGTAGAGTCCTTATTCTGTGGACACATTCACTCATATCCAAAACATTTACCTATGGTTCTCTGTTTCACAGAAATATCTTCTTTAGAGATAAAATGGATCCTGACCACACACACCAGCACACATGCAAGCATTGACTGGGAGCCTATCTGACAGGACTAGATCCCAGTACCTAACAGTGAGTGTCGGATCAGGGGATGGGTCACATTAGACTGGGCCATGACACCAATCAGCATGCAAGAGAACCAGGACCAAGGGTGGATTCTGTGGGAGATATGTGGGCCGAGCACCACGGAACTACAAGTCTTGCTGGTTAACTTGGGAGTTCGGATGGTGATGGGCTGAGTTAGGCATGACCATTCAACTCTTTGATGCTCACTGGTACTGGAACTAGAAACAAGCAGGGCAGGTCCAGGCTGCAGCATCCATGTGAGCACCCTAAAACAGCATGTGGGGCAGGCCAGGTGTGACAGCTCATAAAAGGGCTGGAATGGATGGGGCAGGTCATGCTGGGTAAGGACCAAGCACCTGCTGGCATGAATGAGATCTGGGTCTAGGAGTGGCCTGAGTGGGGGAACCTGAGAAAATCCCCTCTAGGGTCATAGCTCCCACTGATGAGTATGTGGTTCATGTCTGGGTGTTGGGCAGGCTTGGCAGAGTAGCTCCAATTGTCAGCAAGTGTGTGAGTTGCTTTTGGAAGGGGGCAGACCAGGCAGAGCTGAGCAAACCATAGCCCCCTGGAAAGTACAGAAACCAAGACGGAGTATGGGTCATGCCTGGCTATTCTGCCATACCGATCAGTCTTCACGTTCCAGGGATGAGAACAGATGAAGCAGGGCCAGCATACAGCACCTGCTAGCAAGAGTTAGGACTGGGGACCAGCTGGGCCAGGCCAGGCTTCAGCATCCAAAGGCAAAGGTCAAGACAGTGGAGGGACTATGCCAAGCTAGGTCAGGGCAACCACTGGCACATGAGAGATCTGTGGCTGGGATCAGGCCTACTTAGGGAGCTAAGGGGATCCCCTAGCTGGGTTGTGGGTCCCACTGGTAAGCACAGAGGGCCATAATGGGGATGTGGTCTGGTCTGGACATGGCTGCAGTCCCCCTCAGCATGGGAGTAGACTGGATCTGGGGTGTGCCAGACTGGTGATTCTCACTGGTGATTGTGAGAACCAGGATGGATTAGTTCTCTGCCCCTGCAGAGCCATGTGTGAGCTGGGGGTGGGTATGGACTAGGCTTGACTGGGCTGTAGCATCCAACACTAAGAACCAGAATGAGTGAGGGCCAATCAGGAAAGGGTATTGTTTCTGCTAGGACAGGAGTTAGACTAGGGCTGACCCATGGACCCACTAGTGTGTGGAAGAGGTTATAATGGAGAAGCTTGGGGAACTCCTCTTTTAGGACGCAGACCCTGCAGGTGAACACAAGAACCATGAATGGGGGCAGCCCAGACTAGGCTAGGTTGCAGTACCCATGGGCTTACCTTTGGCTCAGGTCTGGGACAAACCTAACTGGGCCAGTACATATCACATACTGAAAAATCTGAGAGCCAGAATGATGTGTGGTCATGCCAAGTTGGGCCACAATACCGGCCAGTTTACATTAGGACAGGGACTGAAAGCTGGCTGGGCTACACTAGGCTGTAATCCCCACCAGCATGAGCTGGAACTTGGGGCAGACCCAAGCTGGGCCAGGCTACAGCACCGACTGGCAAATGCTGAGGTGAAGTGGGCCATGCCAGAGTGGGCCACAGTGCCCAACCAGCACATGTGAGACCAAGAAGAGGGGACAAACCAAGTAGAAGGGCTGCAGGGGGCTCCCATGCTGGACCACTGTTCCCACTGGTAAGCATAAGAGCTGAGATTGTGGGCAGACCAGGTCGGGCAGGGCTACAATAGCTATTGGTCTTCATGTAACCTTGATCAGAGACAAGCCAGGCTGCAATGACTGTACCTATGTACATGCATAAGCCAGAGTGGCTGAAGGTTGGTTGGGCTTGCTGCAGCATCAGCTAGCAGATACTGGCATGGTGGTGGTGGTTGGGGGAAACTCTATTGAGCTAAAGTGCAGTACCACCTGGACAGTGCAAGATATAGGAGTGGTAGTGAGTCCTTTAGGAAAGCAGTGGGCCCCTCCCTCTTGGGTCGTCACTCCCACTGGTAAACATGTTTCAAAGCCTGTTGACCTGTATGAGAGCTAAATGGGATGTGGGACAGACAGGACCAGTCTGCTTCTACATATTGGCAAGCATGGGAAACAGGGCAGGGGGGGGATGGGCATAGAGGGGGTTATTGTGGGTCATTCTGACTAGGGTAAAACCCCCATTGGTTTGTGTGGGGCTGAGTGTGCAGTGGGCAGCATTGGGCTGGACTTGAAAACCTATTAGTGTGCATAGAAGACAGGCTGGAGACAACTGACCCAGCAACTGCAACTAACAGTGGGTGTGTAGGCTGATTTGGACAACAGACTCTACCCTACTATGTTTTTGCAAGCACATGCAAGAATCAGGTCTGGAATCACCTCAGATGAAGTTTATTTGAGAATTCCGCCAACTGAACCTCTGGACTCAGAATTCCAACTGTGGAGAAAATTGCAGGTTACATGGTCTGACTGTGTAATGCATGTGTCAGAGTTGGACCTCCTCAGTGGCTTAGACAGAGCAGTGGACAGCATATCCAGGTGCACATGGAGGGTATGGCAGTAGATTGGAGCCTGCAGAGGACAACTGGTACCATAACAGAGGGTGGAGGACAGAACAAATCAATCAATTACCCCAACCAAGTGTTGGCAGTGAAAATCTGGGCAAATGGAGACTTTAAGTTGGACTATGACAGCCAGTGGAATCTGGAGAGATTTCGTCATGATCAGAGTGCAAGATTGGTAGCAATACTGAAAATAAAATTACAGGATATACATTCTAGTGCAAAAAAATCATATTGATCTTTTCTAATATGCATTTTACTAATATTTTAAAAGATTGCATTCATGCAAAATTAGTTTCATTATTTTGCTTTTTTTAAAAAAAACATTCATTTGAATGACAAAGACATAGAGAACCAGAGTTCTCCCATCCCTTGTTTCACTGTCCAAAAGCCTATCATAGTTATAGATGGCCAAGTCAGGAGCACAAAACTCAGTCCTGCTCTCACTTGGGAACTGAAATACTTGAGGCATCACCGGCTGCCTCCATGGGCGCTCATTAACAGGAATCTGATATCAGGAAGATGGAAAGGGAATCCAGCTGTGTGGCTATGGAACATGAGTTTCATCCTGCTTGGTCAAAAGCTCATCCCCAAAGTGAAAATCATTCCATAAAAAAATCATAAGCTTCAAGTTGAAAACAGAAGATAAGAACACTACATTCTGAGTCATTTAATGTTTATAGAACAAATATGCATATTTTTATCTGTCTTTCCAACAATGAAAACTTGACTATTACTAAGCCAAAGTAAATCCCTTCTGATTCATCTTTAGTGATTTTCAAATTCAACATCTCTGATGATTAAGCAACTCACTGACTTATTTATGCTACCCTCTTTAGAAACCTTATCATGTGCCAATAACAATGCTATTTTTAGTAATTTTGTTCTAACCTTCTGTGGTTGGAACATTTGTTCCTTAGGCAGATTTCTGAACATTTCTGAGATACCGTCGTTACTGGTAACAGATATTAATTACATAAAGAAAATGTGTAATATACATAGGATATGCAGAACAATACCATCCTAGATCAATGTAGCATAAAAAGGAAACTAAAATTTTGGAAATTAATCTGTAATCCTGGAAATTGGCACAGAATTTGATGTCTGTTTCTCAGTGAGACTGTATGATTCATCGGGATAATGACTGGATTCCTTATTGTTCATTTATCTCTGATTCTCAAGCCCAATACCTGGAGCTTAATAGTAGATTAAGAGCTTGTTAAATTGAATTCTTTTGAACTTGAATATGCTCTCTTAAAACAAAAAAACAGTGAAAACTAAAAACTAAGAAGACACTGGGCCCTGCGGCGTGGCCTAGTGCCTAAAGTCCTCGCCTTGAATGCACTGGGATCCCATATGGGCCACCGCTTCTAATCCCAGCAGCTCCACTTCCCATCCAGCTCCCGGCTTGTAGGCTAGGAAAGCAGTCGAGTACGGCCCAAAGCCTTGGGACCCTGCACCCATTTGGATACCCAGAAGAAGTTCCTGGATCCTGGCATTGGATTGGCATAGCATCGGCCATTGCGCTCACTTGGGAAGTGAATCATCAGACAGAAGATCTTCCTCTCTGTCTCTCCTCCTCTCTGTATATCTGACTTTCCAATAAATAAATAATACATCTTAGGAAAAAAAAACTAAGAATACACTTAGTTATCCTTCTTTAGCTAAATGAGCCTAAAATTACCTATACATGACTTTAATGATTTTTCTAAGAATTGTCTTTTCCTACAAGACATGGTGCCCCTGAATGCAAACTCTGTGACACTTAGTTCCTACAGATGTCTTCCTGTGTGTTAAAGCCATTCCTGGCACAGGACTCTACTGTGGTTTTCTTTGTGTCAGTCTGAGCTTAAGATTACACTATTTTATTATATGATAGTAAATACTCTTTCAAATGTGCTCAATTTAAGCAATATATATATGTATATATACATATCATCACTGTGTGTATCTTCATCAAAATATTTCAATTATGCACATATTGATCTGGAAGAAAAAATGAAGCAATTAAACCTGTGTAATGCTAATGCTACTATGATAATTTCGATACTTAGCTTTTGTTGTTGCAATATGCTAATTAAAGTAACCACAATATTTCTGCCATTTTTGGCAGACACTTCACATTATTGATTTATACACGGCTTCCAGTCAAATTAAAGCCTCTTGCCTTTTGCAAAACATTGACTTGGTTCATCTCATTCAATGCTCTGAATTTACATAACTGATATCTGTGATTTGTATGGGATTTTTATATTGGAAGCTTGATTTTTAAATACTCAATTTTGTTTTTCTTTGTGGATATATTTTTGAGTCTTGATTATACAATTTAGTTCTATTTTCTAGCTTTGGACTGTATGAAAATTAAGTATTTGATTTGCAAGACATATGAAGAAGAAAAAAAATCAATGAGGCCAAAAGATCAAATACATAGCATCCATATTGGGCAGTTTATAACAGAAGTCCATGGAGTGGAGAGCTTAAATACAGACGTTTATTTTGCACAATTCTAAAAGTGAATATGTTTAAGATTGAGTTGTTGGCTGATGTGTTAAGAGAAGACACTCCTCTGGCTTTGCAGATGATCACTCTCATGTCATCACAAGGTAGAAACAGAGAGATCACCTCTTTGCAGTGTCTTCTAATCAGGGTACTTAATCCATCTGTGAGGTGCCCATTTTTATCGCTAAATATCTCCCCAAAAATCTCACGTTACAATCTTATCACACTTGATCCAGCTCACTGCGTAAGACACGGGAAAGCAGTGAAGGACGGCCCAAGGCCCTGGGATACTGCACCCACTTGGGAGACCTAGAAGAGACTCCTGGTTCCTGGATTCAGACTGGCTTCACTTCTGCTGTTGCTGACATTTGGGGAATAAAACAGCGTACAGCAGATCTTTTCAGTCTCTGCTTCTTTCTGTAAATTTGCCTTTCTAAAACAAAATAAATAAAACTTAAAAAAAAACACTTTGGGAATTAAAGTGATCAGCGCACAAATTTGGATGAGGAAGCGATTGGGAAATAAGCAAAACCACGAGTTCCTAGCACCATCTGAGCATGCTTCTCATGGATGCAAGATACAGATTTTCATCATTTTGTCTTTGTCAAGGTTATTTAATAGTCATTACATTGCCAGTTTATCCACCAATGCTTTCTGAGAGTATTTTTCAGAACAACTTAGCATAATTTAAGGTAATACAGCGATACCAATAATGAGATGATCTCACTTTCTTCAGTTCAATATAGAAGAGTTGCATACATATTCTAACATACCAATTCACGAAAGGACTTATTGGGTTTTTTTTAAAGATTTATTTATTTATTGGAAAGTCAGATATACAGAGAGGAGGAGAGACAGAGAGGAAGATCTTCCATCCGATGATTCACTCCCCAAGTGAACGCAATGGCCAATGCTATGCCAATCCGAAGCCAGGAGCCAGGAACTTCTTCTGGGTATCCCACAGTGGTGCAGGGTCCGAAGGCTTTGGGCCGTACTCGACTGCTTTCCTAGCCTACAAGCCGGGAGCTGGATGGGAAGTGGAGCTGCCGGGATTAGAAGCCTTGGCCCATATGGGATCCCAGTGCGTTCAAGGCGAGGACTTTAGGTACTAGGCTACATCGCCCGGCCCAGGACTCATTACTTTACAATTCTAGATTCCAGAACCTCCTCCCTAGGACACAATTTAGTAAATTATAGGTAGACATTACATGTGTTTTGTTACAATTGTAACTCCCTTCCTAAATGTTTGCTAACAATCAATACTTGGATCCTGCTTTCTAAAAACACTGGCAATCATATATATTACAGGAAAAATAGTATGCACTTATCTCAACCCAGAAAACTACGGCATAGATGCATACGTATGCAGAGTCCAGAATGTTTACTGGATTTATCATACACGGAGAAATACAAGAAAACAAATTACCCAACAGGTAATATATACTTTTACATGGTGTGGTAAAACAACATATGAATAAAATCAATAAGCTGTGACTGTAAGTATAAAAGTGAAATTATTTTCACATAAGCTAGTTCAACAAACATCTACTGCATGCCATCACAGAATTTAATAAGTAACGGACAATGCCTAAGCACATAAAAAATTCTTCATGTTACAATACTGAACTTTAGTGTAATCAAGATTGCTGACCAAATCTTAAGCAACTGACTTTCATTTTCCTGCACATGTGGCCGTGTCAACAACTGGAATGATAATAAGATTTCCTTAGAATTACAAACAAGTTATGTAATGCTTTGGTGGTTCAAAAATATTCTCTGAGATATAGAAGTATCTGAAGGTATCACTTGGCCTCTAGGGCTTGTCTCTATACAGAGAAAGATACATAACACGCAGTTTTGAACATCGCTCACTTTCTTACTGTGATTTGATCATCTATTTGTTTTGAATCAATCTGATTTTCATGACCCTTTATAAAATAAAATCTTTTCATTTTATGTCCATGATTGTGTCTGAATACAAAATTTTTCCAAAATGAAAATCTGATTGTGTAACTTCTGGGCTTAAAGCTGTTTGTTCAGACCCTTCTGAGTACTGCTGGGAAAGAGTCCAAATTCTGGACATGGCCTTCAAGGCCAGCATAGGCTGACTACTACAGCTACCCTCCCGAGGTGCTTCACATCACGTCTCTAGAGCTAGCCACAGTGAACATGAAACCTGGAACTAAGGGACTGGTAGGAATCAGTTTCGTTTTTTTGACAATTAACCAACAAATCACCTTTAATTCTCCTTAAATATGTTCAAGCTAGCAATAATTCCCTTTTCTTTTCAAAAACTTAATATTTGGGAGACAGGTGTTTAACCTATTGGTAAAGACATATTCATGTCTACATCCCACCTTGTTGTATCTGAGTTCAATCCCTGGTTCTGGATTCTAAGAGATTCACGTAAGTAAATAGGCACCTGCCACCCACAGGGGAAGCCTATGCTGAGTTCTTAATTCATAGGTCCCAGGCTGACCACTGGCAGCACCTGAGAATGGAACCAGAGGATGGGAGGTATCTCTGTCTCTCTGCACCTCAAATAAGGAAGGCAAGAAGAGGGGAAGGAAGGAAGGAAGGAAGGAAGGAAGGAAGGAAGGAAGGAAGGAAGGAAGGAAGGAAGACGGTATAGAAACTCCTTAATTTGGTGTAGTCACATTTGTTTATTTTGGTTTTGAATGTCTGTGCATTTGATGACTTTTCTCAGAAGTTTTTCCCAGAATGTGGCCTATGGAAAATATAGGCTTGAGAGTTTCTGGGTACAGATTTAGATAGACCCGTTATTCCTATAGAGCTGATGATTGTACAGGTAAAAGGTGAGGAGCCTTGCTTCAATCTTCTGCAGGCTGCTATGCAATTCTCCCAACAGCCTTTATTGAAGAGACCAATATTTTCCCTGGATTATTTTCAGTTCTTTTGTGAAAGATTAGTTGGATGTACATGTGTGGGCTCACTTATGGGGATTTTATTCTGTTCCATTGATCTCTGTTTCTCCACCAGTGCCAGATTATTTTGATGACCACTGCCCTGTAGTTTATCCTGAGATCTCAAATTGTGATTCCTCCAGCTTGATTTTTTTATTCTTCAGGATAACTTTGGCTCTCGTATGTTTTGTTTCCAGAAGAATTTTTGCATAATGTTTTCTATTTCTGAGAAGACTGTTGTTTGGATTTTGATTGGGGTCGCATTGGATCTCTACATTACTTTTGCTGGTATGGATAATTTGACCAAGGTAATCCTGCTCCTCAAGGAGCATGATAAATTTCTCCATTTTTTTAAAGTCTTCTTCCATTTCTTTTGTTTCTTAATTTTTTTTTTCACCATCGAGGTCTTCTACAACTTTGGTTAGATTTATTTCATCATACTTGACATTCTTATCCACAACTTTTTTTTTCTCAGCTATTTAAAGGGGTACTATATTCGCATGTTTTTTCTCAGCCATGGAGTTATCTGTATATACTAGGTGCATCAACTTATTTTCATAAATTTTGCAGTATACTACTCTGACAAACTCTCTTATAAGTTTCAATAGTCTCTTTGTTGAGTCTTTCAGTTTTCCTAGGTAAAGAATCATGTCATCTGCAAACAGGAGTAGTTTTAATTCTTGGTGTCAAATTTAAATTCCTTAAATTTATTTTTCTTGACTTAAATTTCTAGTGAAGACTTCCAATACTATGTTGAATTGCAATGGTCAAAGTGGACATATCTGTTCATCTGCAGATCTTAATGGAAAAGCTTCTAGTCTTTCCCCATTCATTATGATGCTGGCATTGGATTTTTCTTTTTTTTGGCATTTTTTTTATTATTAATTACATTGAATTATGTGACAAAGTGTTATGGGCACTGGGATTCCCTCCACCCCTCCCCGAGTCCTCTCCCCATGGTGGATTTCTCCACCTTGCTGTGTTACCACAGTTCAAATTCAGTTGAGGTTCTTTCTTTGGAAGTATTTACCAAGCATGAAGTCCAGCGTCTTACTATCCTAGTGGGTTCAACGATTTCTTGGTGAGACCATCTCTGGTCTGAAGGTAAAGCCAACAAAGTATCATCCCAATCAATTAAAAGCCCCAACATAACATCAACAACCATTTATAGCCTTATGCCTTATGACTACAACCTGTGACTTCTTCAGAGACATTTCAATTTTTGGTTTATATTCAACTGTATTTGTTTTGTTCATTTGCATATCCTCTTTTCCATAAAACTGTGGCTGCTTATGGGCAAGAGTCTTCACTCACTTGTGCCTGGTACTATGACAATATGAATGTGGTGCCAAACCAACTCAGTTCATAGAATGCTGATTCTTTTACTACTTGAGGAAAACCTCACACTTGAATTTCTTTGGTCACAATAATCTATCAGATTTCCTTTATTTAAACAAGATAAAAACATCTGTTGCTCTTGTGTTAAATGCGGATTACTGTGATGTTGTCTTACAAGTCCAGGAGAGCCTCCTTAATATCAATGTAATAGAGCCCACATTGTATTTTATGAAAATTTAAAGAGAACAAAATCAAAAGAATATGTCTTATTGGTAAGTTAGCTTCTTTCCCCCAGAGTGTTATTTTTTTTAACATGACTTAATATATTGTTCCTTTCCCCCCTCCCAGCCTCTTCTTTTTCTTTGTAACCAGTATATTTCCCAGTTGCAACTACAGTTTTCCTTTGCCTTTCCACACTGATTCACCACTTTATTTGATTCTGTCCTTCACAGAACCTACATTATTAATTATTAATTTTGTTGCCATAGAGTCTCAAATAAGATCTCCTGAAAAAAAAAAAGTGACTTTTAACTGAAAGCAATGGTCTCATAGCCACAAATTGTATAGACTCTACTATGTACCTATACCTAAGCATGGCTGGCTTGATATAAGAAGGTTATGGCCAGCAAAGTACTCAACTTATGGAACAGAAAATCATTGACAATATGGACTCAGTTTATCCACCAAATGGAGAACAATTTGCACTACTACAAGGCAAATGGGAGATCACACACCTTAAACTGGCTCTCGACAAGAAAATGCAACATCTATAACCAAGGTTTACTGGAGAAAAAAAATAAATAATGGCCATGAAAGTGGATCCTCTTCTTGTTCAGAATTACATATCATCATGACTTTTAATTCCAATCCCTGAAATTTTTTGATAAATGGATTTGGAATTATATTCCCTAAGGAATAAGTAGTTTTATCATTGAAAATTCATGGTCTGTTCAATGATCTCTCATGCATTTTTGAATTCTCATGATTAAAGAGAAGGCCATTTGTTTACCAAAATATTTAGCTCAGTTGCCATAGTGAAATTGGGCTCCTGATACTCATTTGGGACCAGAAAGTCTAGGTTTTAAACTTAAGGACTCTACTGGGGTATTTCTTAGGACTACCTTTCATAATATCTGCTCAACAAATATTATAGTAATACAATGAAACTAGGATTAGCAGGAACTTAGATCATTCAGGCACTTCAACAGCTTAAGAGTGCCACTCTTCTGAGATGCTACTAGAGCTAATATCAGATGGATGGGGAGTGGTGAAAAGAGGGTATTACTACCAAACAAGACATCATGACTAACAATAGCTATGAAGCCTGCAACAGAACAAATGTCAAGTTTACTATGTCTTTAATTTTCTCTTCAACCTTATTTTGCAAATTTATACGAAAACCCTGTAGCTGTCTTCCAAGATCCTTCAGAAAATCCCTAAATCCCTAGCAACCTAATTTATTAGACTTTGTGAGGGTGGGTCCTCTGTTGTCCCACAACATTTTGTCTTGACAAAACATGAAAATACACAGGAGTGTTCTGCGGAGGCTAAAGCTGCTCCTGGGATTTGGGAGGGGCCATCGCAAGATGGTGGCTGGCACAGGGCCAGGAGGTGGAGTTGGTCTCGCCAACAGGTAACCAGGAAGTCATAGGGATAGGCTAATGCCCCCACTGCGATTATGTCATTGCTACTGCCCTATCAGACAGTGCCAAGTGGACCCACAGGGAGAAGTGATTGGTGGATAGCAATATAAAAGTAGCCAGTAAAAGCTAGGCAGATGGTGGATGACGATGACAATGGACAAATGGACAGTAAGACAGACAGACAGACAACCATGACGGAGAGAGACTGGGGGGGTGACAAGGAGAAAGACTTGGGAGCAATGAGGAGAAAGATTGAGGAAAGAATAACAGATGGAACGGGAAGAACGGGGCAGCAGAGAGGGGAGGAAGGGTTAAGATCTTTGGGTGGAAAAGCTAAGGCGTACAAGAATGGACAAAAGCGGGCAGAGGGATACCGGTATAGAAGCAGTAAGAGCAGTATGGAGAGACAGGGACTAGAACAGAGAAATGCAGCAGAAAGTACAGGAAGAAATATGGGAAGAAGGGTGGCGGAAAGAGGGCTGGAGAAGCGGCAGGGGAAAGCTTAGACCAATGGGGACAGGAGCAGTAGAGATAAGAATTTAAACACAGCCGCTTTTGGCAGTGAGGGGTCCGGTTGCGGTTCTGGCTTTTCCCGGACCCTCAAGAGCGTGCCTCTGTTGTTTTACTGTCGCCGCTGCTGGGCAGCGACAGTATTCTCTGTGTTCCTGGAAGCTGAGCTACATAAAAGACATCAGCAGTGTGTCTCCTCCTCAAGCCACTGGTTAGGTTCTGTTAACAAGAGTCACAAACAGGACAAAGTAAGGGAAAGATCGAGATGAAATATTGATTTCCCTGTTTCATTGTGAACTGATTCTATCTTACCAAAGGATATTCTTCTATTACAACTCCTGAAAGGTAACCTTTTCATCAGTTATTCTAGAAGTTTCCATTTACTTTTCTTCTCTCTTGTCACATTAATGCCTCTTAAGGCCTTGAAGAAAATTAGTTTCCTGTCCTTACCTGCCCCCAAGGTATTAATTCACATTAAAAATTTTCCTTGAACTCAATCCAAAGCCTTGAAATAAACTATCCTTTGTTCAGTGGCCCCCATGTATCTCTTCCTGTCATTAAAAAAAGGCCTGAAACACAGTTGATCCCAAAATTGTGTCCAGAGCTAAGTTCTATGCTCCATTTTCTTATGTAATGTACCATATTGAAATACCATTATGCTATTTATGTAAGAATAAAGATATATTAAAATGTAAGCAAATAAAATCAAGGGACTATTTTAAAATGAAAAAGGTATCTACCAATAACAGGTAAAAATGCTAAAATTTGTAAATCATGTTAGAAGATAAGGTTATATAGAAGTAGCACCTACATCAAAGAAACCACATCGTAATATACATACAAATTAAGGTTATAGTTGATTGCCTCTCTCAATAGTTAAAAAAAAGCAGAATAAATGGTTTTAAATCTTTTAAATCTGAAGTTGTTTGAAGTGGCCTAGACATAATTTAAGTACAAGATTATTTACAAAGCTGCAGGTTCATCCAGCCACGCCACCGTCCGCTCCTACTGACTCAGCAGGCACAGAGACGCTGGTCACTGTGTTTCTCAGCTGAAGTTTTAATTTTTACTTCAAACAGAAGATTTTTCTGGGTGGCCCCACTATCACAATTCAAGTCACCAGGAAGGGAGGAAGAAAGGAGTCAGGCTCATTCTGTGGCTCCTGAGTGAGGTGGGTATCTCGAATGGGCAAAATAGATCAAAGTACTCCACCCACAAAATATGGTCCTCCATGTGGTGTTCACTGCTAGCCAGCTTCCTCTGCAAGGTACGGAACTGAATAGAAGCTTGCCTAGTCATTGGCCTTGCTCCCACAGAATCAGGCTTCTGGGTATGAAAAGGAGGCAGTGATCAGATCAAGGGACACTAATGGACAAGGAACTAATCATCACAGAAGTTGATGTTTTTTCCAAAAAGCAAACATTACTGATTTTACAGAGAGTCAGAGTTTATTGCAAATCTAAAATAAAGGCCAATTGCCAGGAGAAAATAATACAAAAAAAAAGTATTATTTATTACAAATTAAAATTATGATTCCTAAATTTATAAGAAAAGAACCAATAAAACATTATTACAAAATGAGTGATCTTGGAATAGTAATGTGAAAAAAATATTAAGAATTATTTTAGAATGCAATCTGAAATAATAATAAAAGCTAGTTAAAAGCATGCATGGCAATTATGGAGATGCACATGTTTCTATTTGAGGAGAAGAAAGGGTAGCAAGAAAACACTCATGGGTCTGACATTATTTGATGGGTAAAAAAAGTTAATGAAAATAGAAAATAAGCATCAAAAAAAGGAAAGAATCAAGTGTCTTTATGAGTTAAAAAAAAAAACTGTAACAGGTGCAATCAGAAAGAAATGAAACTTTAGAATTCCAAATACCAATAATAAAATTGCCAAAAACAAAAACAAATCTGTAGAGGAAAGTGAATTAAACTTTAATTGGACTTTTGGTTAGATACATGATGTCAGAAGTAAGAATTTAAGTGCATTTAAAACCTAACATTTTGGGTCCAGTATGGTATCCTAATGGCTAAAATCCTAGCTCTGCATGTAACAGAATCTCATGTGGTACTGGTTATAATCCCGGCAGCCTCACTTCCTATCCAGTTCCCTGCATGTGGCTTGGGAAATCAGTGGAGGACGGCCCAAAGCCTTGGATTCCTGCACCCATGTGAGAGAACTGGAAAAGGATCTGGGCTCCTGGCTTCAGATCAACACAGCTCTAATGAATGTGGCCATTTGGGGAGTGAATCAGCAGACATAAGATCTTCCTCTCTTTCACTCCTCCTCTCTGTATATCTGGCTTTCCAATAAAAATTAAATCTTAAAAAAAAACCTAAAATTTTGTTGCTATGCCTTGTCAGTCCTCCTGGCACTTGGCTGCCTGGCCTTGAGAGCCTGCGCCACTACCAGGACCCGATTGATCCATCTATGAAAATCAGTCTCCATCTTGCTCATCCTAACTGGATCTGCACCACCGGCACGTATTAGCAGCGGTCAGAATCATCTCCAAACATCGTGCTGGATTCAGAATCCATCTTCAGCTACCTGTTCCTGGCTGCCTTCACATGCTGGCTCTGGAGTCTTCCACCTCCACCTGGCCATTCCCAAATCCATCTACGCCTAGCCTTTCTCTCTCTGAAGGTTTCTCCCCACTGGCTATCTGAGATTCAATTTGGCCTCCAAATTCTCCATGCTAGATAACTTCCACCACTGCAATGGCAAAGAAACTTGCCATTTAAGTCTTCTTTTTTTTTCCATTCTAACCTTCTGCCTATCCTGCTCACCCTCTGTTTCCATTAACTTAACCCCAGCCAGCAACCTCAAGGCCTCAACTTCTAACTCCCCTTCCACTCCCACCTTCAGCAACTCACTCCCTGCTCCAGTGGCTGCAGATTCTGCCCATTTTAACTTTTTTTCCCCCATTTTGTCAAACTCCATTTCTTAGCTTAGAGGGGCGGGGTAAGAGATAAGCTAATTAACTTTTCTTTATTAAAAAAAACAAAAGAGGGAATAAAAAAAAAAGAACAGAAACTGTTACTTCTGAAATTTGTTCTGTAACTTGATTTAATGTGTATATGTCAAAATAATATGGAATAGAGTTGTTCTCATCCACTGTTAAATTATACCGAAGTGGGAGATAAGCCTATGTGCCCTTATCACTTGTTGTATAAAATATTTCCAGGATAAAGCATGTTGAAGAAAGGGTGGGAAGGCATGAAAGTTTGAGGAATATATCTTTAATGATTTATGCACAATGTAATTGATCATTGTCTTTAAAAATTGCCTGTAGCATTTTCTAAGTATTTACCATCGATCTCAGTGCTTTTACTAATGTATAATTTGGGTTAATTATAATGACAAAGACTAAAATATAAGGAAAATTTGTTTTTAGCGATTGATGGAAAGAAGTAACAATGTATTGATTCAATACACTGAGGAAAAAAAAGCATGTCCTACATGTTGAATAATTTAATTCTTCTAGTAGTTTTCACATTATCATTGTGATCATAATACAACACATGTGCAGATGATGAAAATCACCCTGAAGGCATTTAAAATCCTTATTCAAAATCCTTACATGTGAGAGTGAAGGAAGCATAACTAATGCCTAAAGGCAAAACGGACAAACCAAAGAATGGCAACATTCCTTCCATTAGATTTAAGGATAATTTGGAAGTTTATGTATCAAGATAATGCAATGATTCTTTGAGCATGAAAAATGATTAGAAAGCTAGTTTTCTCATTTGCCTATTTAATAAGCATTTTTTCATGTTAATATTGTAAGCCAGACAACTTGTTAGAAAAAAAAAAAAAAAAGAGGAAAAGTAGCATAAGAGATTTCAGTCCCAAGCAGTAACAGTTCAGCAGTTGCAGAGCAAGGTCCTCTGGGAGTCATTTTCCTTGTCAATGAACTCTTTTCCTGCCACTGTCGCTTCACAGATTACTGAACTTCCAAACACAGTTAACCGGCTTCGGTTTTCCACATAGAATATTGAGAGCACGTATAATCTAACATCTCTTTATACAGAGGCAATAACACTATTTGGATCCTTGAATATAAATAGGTAGACCTGACATTATTAAAATTTATAGTAGTACTTCCAGATCATTGTAATTCCAAATAATACTCAAGGCACCTGAAAGGAGTAATGGGAACTAAAATGCAAGAAATATAAGAGGATATGAAAATACAAACAGAAACATTACTGCAGATTGCAAGCCCAGCTGAACTGAAAACTATCGTGACCCACCCTGGGGATTTCGCGTGTGACTTTTGAAATTTGAAGTTCCTGCTTCTCTATGACATGTCACTGAACTGGTGAAAATTGAGAGAAATTGTACGACTCAACCTTGTCTGGTAATACGCAGATTTTATTATAGGCCCATTAATTCCCCAAAGTGACATGATTGCAAATGGTAATTCTTTCAGTTAATTATTTTTTTTTAAATCATGGAATTTAAGGGACTCACTAAGCATGAAAAGAAAAACATTCACGTTAGTAAAATATTAACCGCTATGTTAGACTAGGAACACAATTTTACACAATGTCCTTCGCTTCATTAATTTGTTACATTTTTCAATAAACAGGTTAAGCAACATTGCAAATCTTAGTCACAATCTGGAAATTCTGATTTTAAATAATAATGTTATAATCTCTTGCCACAGAAGGCAACATACATTGTTTCAGAAATAGCAAACATAAGTTAGAAGTCAATCCTCTAAAATCTAACATTTGCACCTAAAATGTTTCCACACTCCGTTTTTGTTGTTTTTTTTCACTGAGTTGTGAGTTGTGGTTGAATTTGTTGTGAAGTTTCTCCTTTCATGATTGCTTTGTCTTATGTAAATGACTATATTAAAACTGAGTCCACACAGCCCTGGGGAATTTAGCTTAGAAATATTTGAGGCTCTTTAAAAAGTTTATGGAAGTGAAAGTAAAAGACAAATTTGTCAAATCGATAGGGATTATATGTTATTTTAGCATTAATAATTTTAGCATTATTTCAAAATGCATAAATTGAACATATTTCATTTCATAATTATAGAGACTGCTTGCCACTTTCCTGTTGGACCATGACGTCTTTGTTTTTCATTAATTGAATTCTATTTACTAGATTGCTTATATGGCACAATAAAAGTATGACATCTCAAGAAGTATGCATTAAATTTAATTAACAGACTTACTTTGGTACAAAAATGAAAATCCTGTATCATTTTCATAATACGTATTTCCTGTGAAGTTTTGGAAGCTTCCCAACTGATATAACCCTTGCAACTTACTCAATTTTCTGAGAAACAACGAGATTTGTGTTTAATTAAAGCATATATCAACAATGGCTCACAAGACTGCCACTCAGAAGCAAAACTTAATATTTTGCAGATCAAAAATTTCACATGGACCATCTTATTTAAACATGTAAATATGTGTTATTCTAGTTCCTCACAATGGAAAAGGAGGGACTTGGAAGACACTGAACCTTTGAAGTCCACAATGCTAATAAGCACTGAAACTGTAGCCCCTTCCCAGAGAATCGGAGTCAGCGTCTAAGGGCCGTTATTCCATCAACAAGAGGTGGAATTGTGTTGAAACAAAATCATTTGCATAAAACAATCCTGTTTTAGAGAATAGAAGATGTGTACAAAGCTACATCTACATAGAGACATACATGCTACACATAAAGCAAGACCAGTAAAGCCAAAACGGCAGTCACTATGCTAACTGGAGAGCTAGATTAAAGGTAGCCTTTTTTTTTTTAAAGATTTATTTATTTTTATTACAAAGTCAGATATACAGAGAGGAGGAGAGACAGAGAGGAAGTTCTTCCGTCTAATGATTCACTCCCCAAGTGACTGCATCGGCCGGTGCTGCTCCAATCCGAAGCCAGGAACCAGGAACCTCTTCCAGGTCTCCCACATGGGTGCAGGGTACCAAGGCTTTGGGCTGACCTCGACTGCCTTCCCAGGCCACAAGCAGCGAGCTGGATGGGAAGTGGAGCTGCTGGAATTAGAAGCCGTGGCCCATATGGGGTCCCGGCGTGTTCAAGGCAAGGACTTTAGCTGCTAGGCCAAAGGTAGCCTTTTATTATGACTTTTTCCACATTTTCATTTATTTCAAACTTTCTGTAAGTAGTATTTACTGTTTGATAAACCAACTCAGGTTGAAATCATTATTCATATTTCTGTATGATATTAATACATTTTATGATGCTGTCAGTATATTTTTACAAGAATAGTCAAAAGCTTTGTCTTTGACTCACTGAATCTAATTATAATTTTGAACGATGAGGGTTATTAAGAAACATTCCCATCTGAAAACATTTTCTCTACTGAGATGGCATACTCTTTAGACATGCATTTGCTGTAATAAATATTATTACATTACAACTTTTACTCTGATTTGATTATATTCCAAGCAGGCATGCTTCACTGGTAACCAGCTGTGTTGAGATATAAACAAGATTAGGTACATACCTTACAAGCTAATTATGGTTATAAAAATTCATAAAAACACAAATGTATCATGAAAAAAAAATGTGTGACTTTCAAGAAATTTGCACACCAAATCAAACACATCATAATTCTATCTTTATTCAAGCTTATTGAAGTATTCTCATGTGCATAAAAAGAAATATCCAAAATATCAAGAATTTATTCTTAGAAAATTATGTTTCGGTGCATCCTTCAAATATTTTCAATTCAATTAAAGCTCTCGGTGGAATTCTACTACTTAACTTATGTCCTCAATCTTCTCTTAAGCTTTCTGCATTCCTTGATCGCACGCTGCCACCCTCTGCATTTGTGTTGGTGAGTCCTGATTCAGCTTTGCTTTCCCTAAACTTCTCATTTTATTTGTATGCACTTTTGCTCTTAAACACCAGTTTTCACAAGCAGAGTATATATAATTATTAATACATTGGCATTTAAGGTCACACATTGTGGCACACAGGGCAAGGCACCTCCTTGGAATGCCTTCATCCCATGTCAGAGCAGGTAGATTCATGGCTAATCCATTGCCAAATTAGTTTCATGCTTGTATGAATGGGAAGGTTGTAGAAGTTACACCAATTAGTTTGGTCCTTTTCATCCAATGTGGAGCCCTAGCTAAAACTCTGAGCTCCTGCCTTCTGCCTGATACAGCCCGAGGCATCATGGGTATTTGAGGAGCAGACGAGCCAGAGGAACAAAGCTCCTTCTTGTTCTCTAAGTCCCTGTTTATCTCTCTTCTATTTGTCTTTCAAACAAATAATTCTTAAAAAGTGTAATTTTGATGAGAATGTATTGAACAATGTGAGAAAATCTGATAAAAAGAAATCTCTAAGATAGTTGCTATAAGTTGTAAGAGTGACCAAGAGTATAGTGAAAAGTGTATAAAGAAAAATAAGATCTAAAAGGATTCTGTATTTAAAATGCTCAGCAACTATTCATAAATTTTATGTTAACATATGTAAAGACAACGAAGTTTAAATGCGGGCTCAATACATGACCAAATAGTCAGTATTATATTGAAATATTCAGTTTGATAGATTGTGTTTACAAATTATTTCACAATGTGTGTGAATTCAGTTCTTCACTGTCTGATTGTACTTTTAATATATTCATTTTAAAGCATTAATTTTACCTTTTACAAATGATTTAACAGCGCATGCGCATACTACTTTGACAAACATTTATAGGTAAAAGGATATGATAATATTATATTGTTAAACCTCAATTCAATTGAAGAAGACAATGTACAAGATTATCAAACATAATAATTTGCAATGTAATAATTAAGTCATTTTTATAAATTTGATTTCATTTTCTAGTCACTTCTAAAGATTTCACAAAAGTTTTACAACTTAATAGTGAAAAATAATTATCAATGCAGTTATCATAATTGCAACTTTAGAAGAATCACAAGATAGTGTAATAATAATTCCTGTGAATTTATACATCAAAGAGCCTTTCCAAAGTAACGTTTCAATATTGATTTTAAATGAGCCCAAACTTTCTGAATTTTAGAGCTCACCATATTAGGAATAGTTTTAAGAAAAATTAATGACCTGATAATTTGAAAAACAAACATTTCAAACACAATATAGATAGATCTATCATCAATTTCATTGTCTTCTCTTGAAGATATCTTTTTCATCAAAATTATTATCATGCACTGTAATTACCAAATCAAATCCAAATAAACCCAATTTTGAAGCAAAATGTAAAAATATTCAATCATTGGTTTGGGGAATATTTTGTTGCTGAAACAGTAACTGTCAAACTTCACGATTCTCATTAGTTTTTAATGTGGTTCATTTTTAATCTTCAAGCACCAATTTTTCGTAAAAGTTACTCCACAGTCAACATTATCCAAATCGATATTAAGAAAGATTAGTATACTTGTTTTCTCTACATTCCTGATCCATCTCTCATGTAAATAAATTTAAAAAGTAAGTAGATGTATTCAGTCTTAAGGGGAAACCATGCCTGTCTCATATAATAATTATTACTATGAGTGATAGAATGAGTATAAATACTTTTCCTTTTTTACTTCAAATGGATTCTGAAAGATTTAAATAAGAATCAAATACATGAAAGCCATTTGGGAAAACATGCAATCTACAAAAATAAAAAAAAAATAAATAAATAAGGGAATGATCAAAACAAAAGAGCACATTTGTACAGATGCTGGAAGAAAGTGCTAAATAGAAAAGAACTGTGTTCCATATGGTAGGCTGCATTCACACCATAAATCTAAGACTCCTTCATATAGAGAATGTGTGCTCCAAGATGCCAGCAAGTGCATTAAGAGATCTTGGCTTTAATTAGGCCCTCTGTAAATGTCAGCACATTTCTCATGTTGTTTAGGCTGCACACTACTTGAAACCACACCAAAGGATTTATCTCCTTTAAGTTTGTGTTTGGGGTCAAAACTTCCCCAAATACGTTTCTTCAAGTTTTAGATTACTCCTTGTTCCACTTTAATTTATACAGGAGACTCTGCTTCCTGTCTCAAAAAAATAATTTAAATTAAATTAATTAATGATTTATGATGATTCAGTCATTAAAGAATAATTCAACTAAAAGAACAGCTTGAGCAGCATGGAATTTGCCTTAAAGAAAGTATAAAAAAGAATTTTTTTTTCAAAAACTCAGTATTTCATTTGAAACATAACTAACTAAAAAGTGGAGTTGTGGTAAGTGAATTCAATTGAAAACAGACAGGCATTTGCTAATTTCACAGGAAAATCTTTATCACATTATGTAAGATCTGAGAAAATCACATCTTCTACAGTACATATTCTGTTGCAGCACTGTGATTGTCAATAACTTGACATGTTTATTTTCCACTGGATTTCTATGGTCACTGAATCAAAGCAAAATGAAAGATCAACATACTGTATTCACTGATGATTTTTATTTAATGGATGCAATGTAACTTTTCATCTATGTATCAAGCTATATTTGAATCATGAAGTTGAGTACAAGATATATATATACATATGTATGTATGTATGTTTTTTTATTTTATTTTTGATGATGCTTGCATAGTTGATTAAGGTGGGAATGGTGAAAGGATAAAGAAAGTGGGTGAGACCATTGTTTCAACATTTTTTTTTGTTTTGTCTTCCTGTATCTGGTGAAAAGAAGGAGTAAGAGGATAAACCACACACTACATCCCAACTGCCTCCATACCCTGAGCTAGGAGACAATCACCTAATGTGATCCAAGGGTCCCCAATTTGGGGCATGCTCCAAGGTTCCTGCTCAAGTGGTTTTGATAATTAAGCAGTTATGAATTGCTGTGAATCTCACTGCTTGAACCATGATGAAATCTCTCCACGATCCACTGGCTGACATAGTCCACCTTAGAGTCTCCAGTTGTCCAGATATTTACTGCCAACACTCAGCTGGAGTAGTTGATTGATTTGTTCTGTCCTCCATCCTCTGTTATGGTGCCAGGTGTCCTCTGCAAACTCCAAAGGACTGTCATATCTTCCATGTGCACCTGGATATGCTGTCTACTGCTCTAATCCACTCCATATCCTCCATGTGCACTTGGATATGCTGTCCACTGCTCTAATCCATTAAGGAGGCCAAGCTCTGAAACATGCACTCCACATGAAACCCACAATTCTCCCCATGGCTGTGGTTCTGAGTCCAGTGATTCAGTTGTGGGGATCCATAAATGAACATCATCTGAGGTAATCCGTCTCAACCTGTCACCCACATCAGCCGATGTGTACACTGGAGATTGCAATTGCTGGGTAAGTTCTGTTTGCAGCCCAGAATCCAGCTCACATGCAGGCCAATAGGTGTTGGAGTCCTGCCTGGAATGATCTGCACCCAATCCTAGCTCCCACATTCAGCAGTGAAAACAATGGCTAATCAGAGGAACCCCTGCAACCCCCCACTATGCTCATATTACTTCCTCACCTCCCTCCAGGTCTCACATGTGCTGATTGCGAGCTGTGGCCCAATCTTGCATGGCCTACTTCGCCTCAGCATTTACTAGTGGGTGCTGTAGACTCAGTTCCAACTCATGGTGGTTGGGGCTACAGCCTAGCCCAGCCCAGCCATCCCCCAGTTTGGCCCTAATGTGAACTGGCTGTTATTTTTTGGCTTGACCTGGCATGTCCCAAACCCCATTCTGGTTCTTGGATCTGCCAGCAGGTGGTATGAACGGTCCCAGCCTGGCTCATTCCCAGACCTGAGCCATATGTATGCCACTGGGTACTGTAACCTGGCCTGGCCTGATCTGAGCTGCTCAAGGCGAAGTTGTTCCCAGCCTTGGTTCTTGCACTCACCTCCAGGGACTGTATCCCAACCAAGGAGTTCCCCAAGCTCCTCCATCAGAAGCTTTCCCAACACCAGATCTCAAGAACACTGTTGGATCCATGGCCCAGACTGACTTTGTCCACCTCCTGTCCTAGCAGAAACAGCAGCCTTTCCTGACCAGTGTACATCCATTCCAGTTCTTAGTGTTTGATGCTATAGCCCATCCAAACCTGGTCCACACCCAAACACAGTTCACATGTGGATCAGCATGGGCAGTGACCTATCCCAACCCATTCTACACCCACGCTGGCTCTCACAAGCACTAATGGGTGCTGAAGTCTAGCCCAGTATGGCATACTCCAAACTCAGTCCACACCTGTGCAAAGGGATATTGCAATGATGTTCAGACCAGATCACCGTTCACATTCTGGCTCTCACACTCACCAGCGGGATGCACCACCCAGTCGAGGCATCCCCTTTGCTCCCCAAACACTGATTTTGCACATGCCAATGGTTGCTCTGACTCTGCTTGGCATAGCCTCTTACCTGTCTTGGCATTTGCCTTTAGATACGACAGCTTGGCCATCCCCCAGTCCCTACTCTCACTGGTGGGTGTTGGAACCTGACCCTGCCCAGTCTGCTACCATCCTGGGCTCATGCATACTTGTAGGTGTGATAGCCTAACCTAGCGTGAAAGTGGTTCTTACACATTTCCTGCACAGGCCTGACCAACACCCAGGCCTGAACCACACCAGCGGAAGCTATAACCCACTAGGAGAGTTTCCCAAGTTCTCCCACTATACCAACTCCCAGACCCAGATCTCACGCATGCCAGTGTTAGAACCTTACACAACATAACCTGCCACCTTTGTCCCAGCCTTTGTATGAGCTCCTGCATGTTGCAACCCTGCCTGCCACATACCCTTTTTTATATGTGCCTACAGTGCTGCAGCCTGGACCTGTCCAGCCTGTTCCCAGCCCCAATACCCATGTGTGTTGGTGGGTTTCATGCTCATACATAGCTCAGCTCATCACTATCCCCAACTTTTAAGCTAACCAGCAGTACTTGCATCTTCACAGGGGATATGGGGATATGGTCCACGTATTTCCCCCACAGGATCTATCCCCAGACCTGATTCTGTCACATGCTGTTTATTGTCATGGCCAAGCATAATGCTACTCATTCCCTGTTCTGACACTTGCTGCTGGGAACTATGATCCAGCTCTAGCAGACAGGTCCCCAGCCTTAGCTTTTGTGGGGGCCGGTGAGTGGTAGTCAGAAGTGTTCTGTGTTAGCTAACCTAGCTCAGGTCTCTCATGTGGGCTGGTGCATTGGTTTGACCCATAAAGGTTCTCCAACCTCTCGCCTCCAAACCCCCAGGTCTCAGTCCGAGTGCTTGCCTGCAAGTGCAATGGCCTCATTGTTCAGAGTCCCCCAGGAGTGATTTCTCATCTGCAACACACTCCCACAGTGATCTTTCCTCTCCCACCACTGCCCCTTTCCTTAATCAACCCACAACCAGTATGTCCAGGAGCACATGGGTTCTCCAGCCCAGCCTTTGGAAGCCCAGTAGGTGGTGTGCTGATCCTGAACTCTGCCCAGCCACCAGAGTCCCAAGCTCCCAACACAAGTGCTGGCCTGGTACCTTTCCCATCCACACACCCAAGATCCAGGCCTATTGAAGTTTTCCAACCCTGGTCCTAATGGACAGGCCATTGGTACACCAGGCAGCATGCTGACCTGGGGCTCCCCCCTCTTCTCAGCTCACGCAGGACCAAACACGTGAGGAAATCTTCAGGTTCATTCCACCTGCATAGAAGGTGAGCTCCCAGGACCCCACATACCCACCAGTGCTATGCCCCTAGACCTCTGCAAGGCTGCATCCTCAGGACCCCACAGACCAGCGCCACCCCTGGTTGGCTCAGCACCATGAACATAGTTTTAATTTAATACAAAAAGTTAAATCAAGGAGTACATAAGGAAAATTTGTCTCTATTACCATATTTCTGCTTCTTATTTTTTAAATTTATTTTTCAAAGATTTATTTATATTTTAACTCGAAAGTCAGAGATAGAGAAACAGATGAATAGAGAGATTCTTCCATTTGTTGATTTACTCCCCACATGGCTGCAGTGGCCATTGCTAGACCAGTCCAAAGTCAGGAACCAGGAGATTCTTCTGTGACTTCCATGTGGGTACAGGGCCCAAAGCCTTGGGCCATTTTCTGCTACTTTTCCAGTCCATAAACAGAGAACTGGATCCTAAATGGAGAGTCAGCACGTGAACTGGCACCCATTTAAGCTGGCAGCATTTCAAACACAGGACTAACGCGAAATGCCACAGCACTAGATCAACCTTGAGTACTTATGAGCAAAAATGCCACGCATATTAAAATCTTTCTCAGAGTCATTCTATAGTCAATAAAAAGATGCTGTCCAATGGTTTTGAAAAAGCAAATAAATCAAGCAAATTGAAATTTGTGAGGCAAAAACAGGCAAATGTGTAAAAGACTAAAATAATCTAAGGCACATTATCAACGTAAAAGGGAGCAGAGGTTCTTTCTGTGTCTGACTTATGATTCTCTCATATGTACAAGATAACAAAGAAATAGATCAATTGGAGCTTAGAATAGTGATTAGCAGAATCTTGGAAGGGTTGATGGAAGGAGAATTTCTAGAAAATGTTTAGAGAACAGGCACATTGTTGATTTCTACCAGGAGATGGCTGTAATTAGAAATACTGTAGAGACTGGCTGGTTAGACAAGAAAAACTGAAAGGTCATTTATCTAGCATGGATTGGTTCATGCTGTATAGAAGTTGGAATACTACACCATAGCCCAGAAAACATATGAATATTAAATATTAATGAGTGTTTGAAAAAATAATAATGTAGTATAGCCTCAAAAAAATCAATAGACTTAGAGCTTGCAAAAAAAATGGAGTGAGATAAGAAAGTATTTTCCCGACACCTACTCTGGTGCAGATGGAAAGCTAAATCAGTATAGGTTGTGCAAATTAAAATTGGTAAAGAGTTGCATTTTAAGTTGGTTCTTTTTTTCATGAGAAGCAGCCAAACTGTTTTCACAGTGTTGAGCAAGGAGTAGCCACCACTTATACCTGTTAAATGAAAAGAATTGTTAACAACAAAGAAATATAATAAATGAATTGTGTTGTACTCAAGCTTTCCTTTTAATAAATTGCACCGACTGAGCTATGCAAGTCTTTCCCTAGAAATGTTACTCTGCTTCAATTAATCTCCCATAATACTGGTATAATTCAAACCACTGATGCATTGTATTTTCTTCTTCCAGAAGGAAAATCTAATCAATAATATTGAAAGGAACATTTTACTGCATGTTTCAATTCCAGGGTTGTCAGACAAATCACAAGAAACTTAACCTTGGATGCCAGATAAACAAAAATGAATGCCTTTAGTTTGCTTCATGAAGTACTCAAGGAGCAACAAAATACTTAGAACTCAATTTTACTAAAATAAATTTAAAATTTAACTAGGTGTCCTTTTTTTTTATTTGCCAAACCTGGTAACCCTATTTAGGGTGGTACTCAGACAATGGCCATACTTATTGAGACTGACAGAACCCTTAAACATTTACTAGCTTTGCATTCCAATGAAGCAAGTCTAGTTGATAGAGTGTTATGCCTAGTTCCACTCTTCACACCCACACTAAATACTTTTAAACTTTGCTCATTTTTGAAGAATATTAATACAAAACCATTTATTGGGAAAAAACACAAGAGGACTCCATAACATTGTCTTTTGCTATCGAATAATTCAATGTGTGTTAGAAATGCCAAATAGATGCCAAGTCTCCAAGGAAAATATAAGTCATAGTTTTAATCTCCAAATCAAAGTGAAAAAGATGGAGGGAAGAAAGTTGTAAACTCAAAATCTGATAGAGATGGGCGTTGGATTCAATTAAATGAACTTGTCATAGGATTAATTCAATGTAGCCATTATTTAGTGCTAGTTTTCAGAGCTTCGGAACATCCTTGTGTAGCCGACACCCAGTTCACTGATGAGTAGTTCTTCTGGCTCACTTTATGACATGCTTTTGAGAGAAAGAAATGTACAGCCAGAAAAAGATATTTCAAATATTATCCCACTTAACAATGATGAACATAATCATTTTTCTCCCATCCTGCAATAATTTTCAATAGATCTTGGAAGTATTCATGCAATTAGGGCCTTCCTAAATCATGCATGTGAGGAGAGAGAGGAGGGAAAGCATTTTTTTCTGTTTTAGATTTTATTTTCAAACTTCCCTTGTGCACAATGTACCAAACACATTGCACCAATTCCTCAAATATAATGCAAATATTTGAAAAAAAGACAAGTATGTATACTTTTTACTATGTGATAACTTTGCTCATTTGGGCCTCAGCTTTTCATTTTCCCAGAGAAGAGAGAAGATAAAAGAAAAAAGAAGGCTTCAAGTCCTCCCCTTTGCTGGCATGGTTGTCCCACCTTGTTGCAGATAAAACAGAGAAAAACCACTTTGTGGAATGTTTTCAATCAGCATGGTGTGGCACAGACACCCTGATGTAGCCCAGAGCAGAGAGAGCTGCAGTCCGTCCGTGCCTCCTGTCTTCAGCACACTGTGCAGAGGTGTCATGGACGCATCGCATGACTAATTTCAGCTATATTCTGTCTCAAACTGTGAAAAGGTGTAATTTTATTAGTTCTGATTTTAAACAGCAACAAAAGCATTAGAATCTACATATTTAAGTGTATTATACCCAGAGCACAACACCACTTATTTGTGTTAATCAAAAAGCATGTCAGAGTGTTTTAAAAGCCTAGACAAGTCCAATTAATGTCAAACTCTACCTTTAATGAGGCTGAACTCATGATTGTAACACCTTTGCTGACCGCATGGCATTCACACAATTACCCAGAATAAACTCAATGATATATATGTGCAACATGATCAACGTGATTTTGTCATTTACTCAATCAATATCTACAACATGTGTCATATATGTGTAATCAACCCAAAGAAACCTCTGGACAAGAAATGTTTTCATCTCCATAACCAAAACACAATTATGTATTTGTTAAATTAGTCCAAACATCAAGAAAAATATAATTTAAATGGAACTTCCACATGTTTATATCTTCCGTTCACATTTATCTTCTTGTTTCGTTACTAAAATACAAGGATTTAAGATACTGTCAAATATCTTAATCTTTTGAAATGTCATACCTCATCCGTATCACATCGTTCCCTAAGATGCCCTTCACCAAACATCTGGGAATGCTATTGTTCTTATTCCTGATGACTGACTTCATTGCTGATTTAATCTACATTACTAGCATCTTGATTCAGAGGCAAAATTAAAAACAAACAATGCACATGTCAGTTTCAAATGGGGGCAAGGTATAGGGGTGGTTAATAACAAATGTATATAACAGATGAAGTATTTCATGTAAGAAACAGGCATACTTCCATCATAGATAAGAGCAGAACTAACTCCTTCTAAAGAGAACTTATGGGAAGACTACTCTACAAATAAGCGAAAACTACATTGTCTTTTATGAGACAATAACAAGATTTTAAACCCATAAAACACATGGAAAATAACGATAGAAATAACAAAATGAGTGTGGCAGCTGTGTGCAGGATGCATCATGGACCCTCGAAGGAGGGTAGATACTCTGTGAACCTGCAGATACTTTTGAACCTGGAAGCACAACTTGTTTAGGTGAAAACCATTGCGATATATTACATCTGTAATATGTCCTGGCATGTAACCTATAAAACAACAGTGGCTTTGGGTCTGCTGCTGTGACTTTTGTTCAATAAAAAGTTCTAACCAATCCTATCGAGTACAAATCTGTAAAACATAGACACCACTGCTTTGATTTTACCATGTTGAACTTTTTTATCTGCAGATGAAATAATATATTCTTAAAATGCATTTTTCCTTGTAAAATCGTAATCGAGGTTGGAATGGCTGAGATTTAAAGACAATGAACCTCCAGGAAGTTCAAAACTAGAGACAACTTCCTTTAGCTTCTAAAAGCATGTGTTAGGAGTAGAATGAGCAAATGGAAGCCATCATAGACTAGAACTGCATATTACCAAACCTGAAGAAAAAAAAAAATTTTTAACAGACATTGTATGTCTATACAGCATGATCAAAAGCCTCATCCAAGAGACACCTTACGTGTAGAGAAGTGACCTGGATGCATTCCTCAACTTGGGATGCATCCCTTATATACAGAGCTTTCATTAGAACACCAAAAAGGTGGGAGCCAGTGTCTTGCTAAGGAAAAGAGTAAGAGGAAGGAACTGATTCCAAACTGGGGAGGCTTTGGGACTGTGTGGGAATCAGCTGCTAATGTTGGTAGCTTCATTGTTCACTTACTAGACAGCCTTGACAGCCTAATAATTAACGCAAGAGTCTATTTATAGACTTTTAAAAACATGGTCGTTCCTGGCAGCTCTGTGCTATTTATCGCAGCTCGCTGAGTTGACAAGGTCACGAAGAATTCCCTTGTGAAGGGAAACTACAACCTCCAGGTCCAAATTCCCAAGGTTACAGCGAAGGTACGCCGGCTTGAGAAAGCGATAAAAGCCCAGCCTGCACATTTTATCTTCCCCCAAAAAAAGTCCCTTTGAAGGCTTCCCCACCCCACCCCGCTGCCCCCTTAGGTGCAGTTCCATTAACGACTGTTCAGCTATCACAACAGCTTCTCTTAGGCATAAGTGAATTTACCTCAGTTTTGTAAAAAGAAACCCAACTCTAACAAGTCGCTAAAACACTCTCATTCACGCATGACCGGGTCACATATATAAACTCGCTTATAAAACGTCCCTGGACTGTTGCTTTACGCCACTTTCCCTGCTCCACTGTGGGCTGTCCACGGCACCGCTGCGTGTTTCCATTTTGCAACAATGAGCATCTGGGACATCATCTTGGCTAAAATAAGTAAAATTAAACAGATGAACCTGTGTGACTACGCTAAACAATTATTTAAAATAGAATCAGATTTGTTTCTAAGGAAGAACAAACTGTCTCCATGCGCTTATCCTTGTCCAATATTGTGTGTGAAGAGAAATGAAAGCTAAGGGGACAGAGATCAAGGTTACTAGCACTGATTTGTGAATTATTTAATTAAGAAGTATTTTCAATATAATGGGCGCCGGTTCTAATCCCGGCAGCCCCGCTTCCCTTCCAGCTCCCTGCCTGTGGCCTGGGAAAGCAGTCGAGGACGGCCCAAAGCTTTGGGAACCTGCACCCGCGTGGGAGACCCAGAAGAGGCTCCTGGCTTCGGATCGGCATAGTATCGGCCCGTTGCGCTCACTTGGGGAGTGAATCATCGGACAGAAGATCTTCCTCTCTGTCTCTCCTCTCTGTATATCCGCCTTTCCAATAAAAAATAATAAAAATAAATCTTTAAAAAAAAAAAAAAAGAAGTATTTTCAATATAGACCAAGGGATTCAATTTCTCATTAAAGGAGCTCAACGTGCTGTATTAAATGTTTTTTATTTCTGTTGCTAACATGAACACTGATATGCTTTAGCATAGAACTTGCTGGAAGTGTTTTGGTCATCACTTTTTATCACTTTTGCTTCTGGCTAAAGCAAAACCCTCTGCAGAGCTTCTTTGCTGGCTTTGGATGCACAGAAGAAAAGCATAAGAACACACCAGGAAATGTCAACAAAAGGATGATTTTTCATCCATGGTATCACAGACCTAAAACAAAGTAGAAACGTTTTCTAATCCATTTTTCTTTAAAAACTATTTCGTGTGGTAATAATAGTGATATCACATTTCTTCCAAAATGTATCCTTATTGCTTTATTCAATTTCAAATTGTCTGTCCTTTGTTTTTAGAGGTGCTCCTTATGAACTAATTATAGTTAGAATTATACTTTCTGATCTAATGTCCAAGTCTGTTCTTCAATTGGATACTCATCGTAACTTTAATACAGTTGCTGACCCTTTGAGTTTGTATGTTTCATTCTGCTGTGTTCTTCCTTACCTGTTCTGCTTATTTTTTTCTTTTTTCCTGCCTTTCAGTGTTGACTTCTTTTTCTCTCTTCCACCAGGTCTGTTTCTTGTTGCGGATTTCTATATTGATTCTGTGAATGTTAACTCAATCTTTTAAACCACAAGATGGTCTTTCTTATTATTATAAAATGTGTATTTATGTGCTCCAGTGCTTCTGAAAGTTTTACTTGAGCTCCACTGTTGACTAATCAACTGTCAGTCTGTTATTGTTGTGAAATAAACCCACTATCTGGTCTCCGCCTGTTTTGAAGATCTTTCTTCTGATATATAATGTTCCATGATGAGATACATGTTATAATTCTGCCTAGAGGTCATTGTGTTTTGAATTCTGGATGAGTATATTTCGTCACTTGATGCTGAGATGTGGTGGGGCCTATCACAGTCCACATGGTAAGTGACCGACTCTCTTGAAGGAGTTTCTTATCCATAACTGAGTAGGTTCTTTCTGGGTCCTGGATTGGTTACCTTGAGAATAAACTGTAATGAAGCTAGACTCCACTCGCTGTTTGAAGCCTTTAGGTATAACCACTGGCCTTCCTGCTGGTGGTTACGTATTGAAAGAACAGGATTTACCAGAATTCCAGCAGCTGCATCACCAAGCTCTTGGAATTCCTATCTTGCAGAGCCACGGGTAACCATAAAACTCTATTGTTTATAAATTATCTTAACTCTGATATATGGTTCTGCAATATCAAATGGACCAAAAGAGTAATAATGCTTCAGTAACCTGGCTTAATGAGGAGAGGGCCTTCTAATGCATTTCCAATTTTGGTGGGCCCACAGCTGGACATGTTCCCCATCAATCTTTAAAACCCAAAGCTACAAAGCCCCTGCTTAAGTTGATTAACACCTCTGGAGCAAAAGTAGAATTATTTCCATGTGCTTGATTACAAACTTACTATCCCATTTCCTTACATGATAGTTCCTCCTGGGCTTATCTGCTCTCATACTATTAAAGGGCTATTTTAAAGCTTTATTCCCCTCATTGTTAATGGAATTTATATAATAATGGATCCAAACAACTAGCCATACAAAAACAGCTATTTTTTTAAAGATTTATTTATGTTTATTGCAAAGGTAGATCGACAGAGAAAAGGAGAGACAGAGAGAAAGATCTTCCGTCAGAGAAAGCTTCTTACAAGTCTCTGACATGGGTGCATGGTCCCAAGAACTTGGGCCATGCTGTACTGGTTACCCAGGACACAAGCATGGAGCTGATGTTAAGTAGAGCAGCAGGGAAACTAACTGGCACCCATATGGAATCCCTGCTTGTATAAGGTCAGGATTTAGCCACTGAGCCGTCGCACCAGGCCCAATGAAAGTAACTTTTAAAAAGGTACTGTAGGGCCCGGCACAATAGTGTAGCAGTTAGTCCTCGCCTTGAGCGCTCCAGGATCCCATATGGGTGCCGGTTCTACTCTCGGCAACCCCACTTCTCATCCAGCTCCCTGCCTGTGGCCTGGGAAAACAATAGAGGACAGCCCAAAGTTGAACCCTGCACCTGAATGGGAGAACCAGAAGAAGTTCCTGGCTCCTGGCTTTGGATTGGCTCAGCTCCAGCCATCAGGCTGCTTGGGGAGTGAACCATAGAACGGAAGATCTTCCTCTGTCTCTCCTCCTCTCTGTATATCTGCCTTTCCAAATAATAATAATAATAATAATAATAATAAAGGTACTATATGCATAGTTCCCAGGCACTATCCATAACTTCTCAGTGATGATGAAATTTTAATACTCCTAACATAAATATTAATAGTTCAGTGTGTTAGGACTTTAATGGATGACGTTGATTTTAGCCAAGTACTATTATGAAGATTAAATGACAAAGTGAGTAAACTATTATCCACAGAATATATTATTATGTCTTAAAGGTAAAATACTGTTTCTCAGCTAGTGACAAATGTTAATATTTTCCATCGCTGTTGTAATTATAACTGTCATGGTTATAAGCATGGTTGGTGCTTAACATGTGACAGATATAACTGCCACCTTTTTAATTACCAAACTGTAAGAAATGAATCATTTTGCAGAGCACAAAATGAATGCACAATAACAATAGATGTTCTAAAATTACACAGCTGGTAGGTGATGAAGACAGGATTAGCCCTCAAGAAAAATAACTTTTGAAACTGTGTTCTGATTTGTATAAAATGATTCAATTCCTGCATGTTTCCTTTTATAGAAATGATGCTGCTAATTTATGAGAAGCTATTAGATGTTAACGATAATGTTCAAAATTTCTGTTCCTGAAAAACAATATTTTTGCTTTGTCCTGTAAGAGTTTTTTTGTTGTTTTTTTTTTCTTTTGGCTGAAATGCATTACTTTCTTCAAAAGTGATTTTAGGGCCTGGCACAGTAGCCTAGTGGCTAAAATACTCATATTGCATGCTCTGGGATTCTATATGGGTGCTGGTTCATATCCTGGTTACTCCAGTTCCCATCCAGTTCCTTGCTTGTGGGATGGGAGAGCAGTGAAGGACCGCCCAAAGCCTTGGGACCCTGTACCCATGTGGGAGATTTGGAAGAAGCTCCTGGCCCCTGGTTTTGGATTGGTTCAGTTCTGGTCCAGCAGGTGGAAGATCCTTCTCTCTGTCTTTCTTGTCTGTGGGACTGATTTTCCAGTAAAAAAAAGTAAGTCTTTTTAAAAATATCACTTTTAAAATCTCAGAGATTAATTTGATTTTATCCCAGCAATAATAATAATATTTAGCAGTACATTAATGAAATGAGATCTGAAATTTGAACTGAAATCTGAAATATTAAATATTTTAACTCATCACTAGCATAAATTTTCATATATTGGCAGCAGGTATTGTGCGTGCTGGGATGCTTGTGGTGCCAGCATTCCATGGAGGTACTGGTTTGGGTCCCAGATGCTCTAATTCCTGGGAAAAGCAGAGCAGGATGGCCCAAGTACTTTTGCCCTCTGCATAATACATCTGGCACCTGGCTTCAGCCTGGTTCCACCCAGACCATGTGACCACTCAAGAAATGAACCACGGAAAGGAAGCTCTGTATCGCTCCCTCTCAACTTTTTCAAATAAATAAATGATTCTAAAAAACAAACAAGACCCTCAAGAGGTCAAGTCCACTCACATATATTACATACAATTTTTTCAAACTCTGTATACTAGGTACCACCAATCAGAGAAAGCAAGTGATACTTGGCTTTTGGGATGTGACGTATTTCATGAAGTGCAATGGTCTCCAGATACATCCATTTTGCTATGAAAGGCAGGATTTCATTATTTTTTACGACTGTGATTTGTAAGAAGTTACCAGAAGGGCTGGCATTGTGGTGTAGTAGGTTAAATTTGCATTTGTGATGACGGCATAAAAATTGGTTGCTCCACTCTGATCCGTTGCTGCTACCTGGGGAGAGAATGGGAGATTCTGTCTGTCGCTCTCTCTCTCTCCTCCCCTCCCTCCTTCTTTCTCGCTGTGTGTGTGTGAGTGTGTGTAACTCTGACTCAAATAAATAAAATAAAATCTTAAGAAGTTACAGAAAAGTTTAGCTTCATGAAAATAAAAGAAAGGACAACTTAATGACACTTAAACGGAAAGAGGGAGCTGAGAGAAACATGGGTTTTTATAGTACATAATTTTAAAAATAGGCTGCTCTTATGACTCACATTATGCCATTTGTCACTATTTTGCTCCTACTTGTTGGAGAAGGTTTTTTTTTTTTATTTTTTGCAGAGTTCATCATTTGGTCTGATGAATGACTAAATGCTTCAAATTGTTAGGTCTAACTATAGACAAATATATTTTACAGAAGTGGTGAGTCTGTGTCATACACAGGGTGCTTCGAAAAAGCTTGTGGCAAACACAATTTACAAAGAAATATACCCTAAGTAAATGTCTGTGACATTCATGAATAATTGTTAATACGCAATGTTATGAATTTGAAGACCCATCATTTACATAGATTTTATATTTATACCAAAATATGATATTTTAATATAATTTCTATCAATTTGGATGTAGATTACTATTATGTATGTGAGAGGACTGAAATCCTCAAAAGAGTTAACAACAGTACACATGGGTTTTTCTTTTCTAGGATTTATTAATGATCTTTGATAGAAATAACGATTTATCAGTTTATCAAATGATAAAATCCAGAGGCAGATAATCATCCAGACATTAAGAGAGGCAACGAAATGCATAAATGGCTATTTTTTTGAACAAATTGCATGTTATTTCTAATTCATTCAGAAATGAACAGTAACAGCATGAAAACATCACATCTCAAGTATGCTAGAAGTATCAGATGAAAAAATTGGAGATAACATTAATCATGCATAGGAAACAAGCCAGCAGGCTTTCAAACCAGATGTTTCTAAAAGATTTATTTTTATTGCAAAATCAGACTTAGAGAGAAGAAGAGAAACAGGAAAATCTTCTGTCTGCTCATTCACTCTCAAAGTAGGTACGACGGCCGGAACTGAGTCGATCCGAAGCCAGGAGCCAGGAGCTTCTTCCTGGTCTCCCAGGCAGGTGCAGGGTCCTAAGGCCTTGAGTCAGCCTTCACTGCTTTACCAGGCCATAAGCAGGAAGTTGGATGGGAAGCAGGGCTGCCGGGATTAGAACCGGCGCCCATATGGGATCACATCGCATGAAAGATGAGGACATTAGCCATTAGGACACTGGGCCAGGCCCAAAGCAAATGTTTATGATGGACACTATATACATATATATCAAAAGAGTTGGGCATATTCCGCTGCTTTATTTATGAGATTTCGCACCATCTACATTCACAAAGCTAACACAAGCAAATCCACCTATTAATATAACTGTGTCTTTTTGCGTGAACAGGAGGATGTTTTGCTTTGTTTTGATACTTACAGTTTATGACATTTTCTTTGCATAACAAGTAAGAATTAGAAGCAGAAGTTCTTCCCCCCATCACTTAAAAACAGATGTTTTTTCCTGCTTTCCTAAATTTCTGAACTTGGGTTGTATATTGGATGAGCAAACTAAGAGCAGATGCTTGGAGCGGAAGTGGAGTTACTGATTTCAGAACAGAAATGCCAAGAAAAAGTATTTCTGAACTTAGTAATTTCTAAAGTTGTTGTTCTTATTTCTATGGCTGCAGTCTACACTTAGGACAGCATATTAGGCACAAATATAAAACAAACAAACTTAAATAATGGACAGTATGCATCTACCAGAATGATAAATGCACCATTCAGTTATACATATATATATATAATGTACATGAACTATAATGTTCAAGATGTATCCATATATATAATGTACAAGATATTTTATATATATGTATGTATATATAGGTACATGAACTCTAATGTATGAGAGACAGCATACAGAGAAATAAAGTTAAAATGCAGTATGTGTTTCTACTTCTGAATAAGTATAAGAACTGCAATGAAAGCTTTAATCATACCTCTAAAATATGATACTAGGTTTGCTGCCTTTGCCTGTCCTTATCATGTCATGACACATTTAGATGGCCAAGAGTTAAATTTATAATTTGTACTAAGGAATTACACTATTGTGATGATATGTGGATAATGGGGGAGAGAAAATGGGAAGAGAAAAAAAGGAGGGGATAGGATGAAGCCCTATAACTACAAAAATGTTTTTAAACAATAATTTTTAAAAAATGCCAGTACCCTAGCTATCACACACACACACAAAAGGGCCTACACTATAGGAAACTGGGCTAAGCTTCTGCCTGCATCACTGGCATTCTATATGCACGTAGGTGTGTGTCCTGGCTGCTCCACTGCTGATTCAACTCCCTGCTTATGACCTGGAAGAGCAGCAGAGTAGGTCTAAGGTGTTTGGGACCCTGCATCCAGATGAGAAACCCAGAGGAAGTTGTGGCCACCTGGGGAATGAACCAGTCGATGGAAGATCTCTCTATCTATCTATCTTAGTCTTCTCTCTAGAACTCTACCTTGGAAATAAAAATAAAATTAATCCAAAATAAAGAAGAGAAAATATGAATGCATTGATGCAGTGGTCAGTAAATGTATGTATATAGCTCAATCTTCAAGATATTACCATAAATTAAAATGTAGATGAATGTAGATAAAATACTGTCCAGGGTCCAAAAGTTTCATTTTTGTGCATATTTACATGTCCGTTTATAAAAAGAGAGACAGAGATAGAAAGAGAGAGATGCAAAAAGAGAATGAGAAACAGAATTTCCATTTGCTGGTTTACTCTCCAACCGCCACATAGCCAGGTGGATACAAGAAGCCAGGTCTGCATCCTGGTTTTCCAGAGCAGAAAGAGTCAAGCACTTGAATCATCTGCATCTCCCTTTACAAGAGCATCGCTAGGCAGCTGGATTGGAAGTAGAGCAGCTTGGACTCAAACCTACCCTAGGATACGACCTGTTAGCATTGCAAATTATGACCTCATATACCGTACCACAGTTTCCGTGCCATGATCACATTCTACAATGCAATCATCATACCACTAGACTTGTAATAGCTATGAGTAATAATTTTTTTTCATAAAAGTCTTAACAAAAAGCTAAATCAATAACTGAAAACTCAGTTGTCTCAATGAAACTGGTAACACTCACCGGACATTTGACATCCCAAACTCATTTATCTCACATTAGGGACTTCACTATACTCTGAAAATTTCCCCATGTTCGTCATGAGGAAAGACTATCTCCAAACGTACAGACATGCTAAAAAATGCCTCAACAGGGCACAGCATGGTGGTTCAGTGGCTAAATCCCCACCTTGTAAGCACTGGGATACTAAATAAGCACTGGTTCCTGTCCTGGCTGCTCCACGTCCCATGCAGCTCCCTGCTTGTGGTGGTGGAAAGCAGTTGAGGATGGTCCAAAGCCTTGGAATTCCACACCTCTGTGAGAGACCTGGAGGAAGCTCCTGATTTCCAGCTTTGGATTGGCTCAGTTCTGGCTGTTGTGGTGCTTTGGCAAGTGAGCCAGCAGTTGGTGGATCTTTCTGTCTCCTCTCCCCTTTCCAATAAAAATAAATAAGAATGGCAAGAAGGGGGAGAAAGAGGAGGGGATGATGGAAGGGAAGAAAGAAAGCCTTGACAAAAAGAGACTGTAATATTTCTAGAGATGGGATTATTTGAAGAAATTGGCTCACACATTAATGGGGATGTGCCAAGTATGGAGTCTAGTGTATACAGGAGGCTGGAAATTCTCTAGAAATGGATTCTGTAATCTCGAATCTACATTTTGGAGAGGAGTAGGAAAAGCAAGAATTGGAAGAGAAATCCTTTTTCAGAAATCTGTCTTTGTATGAAGCTCACACAAATTGTGAGAATTAATCTGTCCTATTCAACATTTACTGACTTAAATGTTAATCATATCTAAAAATTGTCTTCTCAGCAACATCTATGTTGGCATCTGAACAAACAATTGAAAATTAAACTGTAGTTCAAGTTTACAAATGAAATTAATCATGACAATGTTTTTGAGAAAGGATCATAAACACTCAATGCATGATTTATAAAAGGACACAAAATATGTAATTCTAATATCACTCTTTGACAAATAGAATCCAGATATTAGCACAAGTATATGACATTGATTTTGTTCCAATTAAAAATGTGACTTTAATTATAATTCTATTATTATAAAACAGCTAAACATCACTAGGAACATTAAAAAATTCTAATTTACTAGAAATGCTTGCTGTTCAGTAAATTGAATTCTACTGAAAACTACAAAAAGAAAAAAGTTTAAGGCATTTGATCTTTAGCTACAGGAAAGCAGAACTAACACATGAAAGTCAAGGATAAAAAATTATAAAGAGATCTACTTCATAATCCACATGCATTCACATTAATAATATAGTCCTGAGCTTTTAGGAACTGAAAAAAAAAAATAGTTGCGCCATTTCTGAGTGCATCCTCTGGGAAACAAGTATTCATACCCAGTTCCACAGCAACATTACTGGTTTGCTTGCAACTGCCCTGCTGCAGTTTCAAGGTGAACAAACCTACAGAGATACTAATAATTTGGGTCATGAGAAAGTGATGACAGGAAAGTTTGAATTTTTAGAAGGTCAGCTGTTTTATTTGCTTGAAAACTATTGGTATTTTTACTCTTCCCATATCATTTGAATGAAGCTTGATAAATACAGAGTTACAGAGTCTCAGTTTTTATAAAGTCCCAACACATCTAAACAGCACATTGAAAACAAATTTAATTATGATATACATGTTGATAATCCCTCAACTCTCTCTTTGGTCAGAAACATCCCAACAATCATCATCATGTAAGGTGAGAGACCGGATTCACATTTCTACATTACACTGATTACTATGAGAGTTTTGCAAATAGAATGATCAGAAAAGCCTTGGCAGGTACATCCACATGGCTGATTCAGAAGAAACTCCTATCTCCTGACTTGGGATTGGCTCAGCTCGGGCCATTGTGGCTGCTTGGGGAGTAAACTAGCAGATGAAAGATCTTTCTTTAGCTCCTTTTCTCTGTAAATCTGCCTTTCCAATAACAAATAAATAAATCTTTAAAAGAAATGCCCACATCCTATTTCAGAAGATGTGGGTTCAAATTTACCTGTGCTTCCACTTCCCACTCCCTGTAACTTGTTGCTGCCTCTTGGTAAGTGAAAGTCCGTGATCTTGTCTGTATGATTCTTTGTTTCTCTGTGTGTTCCTTTACCTTTTATACAATTAAAAGTTAGAAGTTAAAATAAAGTAACAAACTCAAAAGTAAAAAAGGGAAATGCAACAATTGAGACTGCTATAAGCTGAATGGGAGAGTAAATTGTTAAAATAATTTTTGAAAAATTTCTGTGTGCAGTATTCACTGTAATCCAACTGTTTCAATTGAGATATTTCCCAGCTATTGTACTTAATTATTTTAAGTAATTAAATCATTTTCTGCTGTCTTTGCTATTCCTTATGCACCTACCCAAAATGAACACTCATCATTGATCAAAATATGTACACAAGAATGCTTATAGTAGCAGGATTCATGAGAGACAAAACTACAATTATCTCAAACATCCATGAATAAAAGGTGCTAAAGATATGGTGGTATACATTGATAGTGTAGAATGAGACTTTAAGCAACAAATGAGAAAGATTTAGCTATTGTTATGTACAATTGTGTGGATTAATTCTTAAGCACACAATTTGAAGTCAGAGAAGACAGGAAATACATATAATGGAATGTAATGGAATATAAACCAGGAAATGGAATCTATGATGATAGAAAATAATGGATCTCACAAAGATGGCACTCTCAGAAGAGTGCTACATAGGAAGTGACACAGTAGAGCCCTTACGGTACTTGAAATAGTCTACAACTTGGTCTTGTGGGTGATGATGAAGACATGAGTATGTACATAGAAAACTTAACCAGTTGGTTCATTAAATGCCTATGCATGATGTAAAGGTATACAGGATTCCTCAAGGAATGAAAAGTCTTGGAGACACTGTGCTTCATCGTCTGGGAAGGCACTCTGAAATCTATGGTATTGAGTTTGATTAACAATGTTTCAACTCTACAGTTTCAATTCACTTGTACTTTCACTTAAAGGCAATAGAGATGGCATACTATATGGCTAAATTTGACTAAAGAGCAGATTTTAAATGTTTATATTTTGATTTGTTATTTCACAAAGTTCCTGGGATCAAACATAGGGAAAACACTCCAAGACATTGTGTAGGGAGAGATTTCTTGGGTAAGATCTCCACAGAAAACATAGGCAAAACTAAGCGAAAAGAACTATATCAAATCCAGATACACAGGAAAGTGTTAACTGCATTATGTTTTATCTATCTATCTACCTAATTATCTATATCTACATATCATTTATCAAAAGTCTCTCTGCAGTATTTATGTATATGGAGTATTATTCAATTATAAGAAAGAATTAAACTATTATTTTCAATAAAATGTATTCATCTGGAGGAATATATGTTGAGTGAAATAAGTTGGACCCAGAAAGACAAATATCACATATTCTCCCTTATGTGGGAACTAAAATTTTTTAAAAGTCTATGTGTATCAATATTTCTGTAAAAACAGCTTTGTAAAACTTTGTATCTTTCTCAAACAAATTCCCAAGGTTATTATACCACCAATAATTTAATGATCTGTGATTACTCTAAAATTTATTATGTATGGGTGAAATATTCATTTTCCACTTAATTATCATTTATAGCCATTTCCAATGGCTATAATATATATAATAATATATAGCAAAATTAATTTTGCTTTATATTTGTTAAGTTTTATGTACAGTGCAGTGTTGAGTATTTTAGTGCCATGTAAATATAAAATACATTATTTTCAAAACTAATAAAAAGAGAGAAAAAGACAATGGAGACAAAAGAGTAGGAGGGCAAAAAGAAGGGAATATCATTATGTTCATAAAAGTATATCTACAAATCACGTTGAATGTTTTCTAAAAATACAATTTTAAGTAAATAAATGCATTTGCTTGAGTAATGGAGAAAAACAATCTGGTTAATGCCCACAACAGCTAAACTGGGTCAGGACAAAGCAGAAGGCTTGGAATTCAATCAAGGTATTTGACATGTGTTCCAAGATCCCAATTACCTGAACTATCACCTCTGTCTCCCAGATCCTGCATTAAGATAGAACAAGGAGTCAGAGTCAAGAATCAAACTCGGCTACTCAATCAACATGAAATACGGACGCTTTAATCACTGCATGAGATGCCTGGTCCCTAGATATGACTTTTTAAGATAGGTCACCTTCAAATATGAAATCCTGAACATTTTTACATTACCCACACATTTGTTATATGAAATGGCTGCTGTGCAACACAACAGCTATAATGCTTGATGAAATACTCACAACCCATACCGGAATGCTCTGGCTCAATCTTCATAGAACCCTTTCAGTCTAGTTTTCTTAGTACTCTAGAAGAAAGCAAATAATGGCTAAAGTGTTTGAGTTACTGCCACCGTGCTGGAAGACTTAGATTGAGTTAAAATTCTGGTCTGGACCTATTTCAAACCTGACTTTTGAGGAATTTTGGAAATCAGTAGATGAAAGTCAATCTGTTTCTTTCACCCTTCTAAATACACTTTAAAAACACAAGTGAAAAACTTACAGAATAAAAGCAGTAAAACATCAAGCACCATTTTTTATAAATTAGCCATTTTATAAACATTTCTTACATTAAACATAATTATGTATCTGACATACATTAAACATAATTATGTTTAATATAAAATAAGAAATTAAATTTGGTTATTTTATAGTTTGTTGTGGAAAAAAATATTGTCAAATGTCCAGTAAATAAAATACAGGATACACATATCTCATTCCATATTATATCATTCCAGATACTATAAAAACATAAATTATTATAAATAAAGAGTTCATATTTATGGAGCATTTATTTGTAACAAATGAAAATATAAAATACCTAACAAGTGCTGAGGATTTTTATTTTGTTTTTATTATTTTATGATACATTTCCGTCGGCTCTGGGATTTCCCGTCCTTGTGCCCCAGCCTCTTCCCCCCACAGATTTCCCCTATAATATTACAATTTTACAGTCCTTCACAAACAGTCATAAGTCAATCATTCTGCTATTTAAATGTATCCTGACATTGTAGGTATAGACAATGGAAGACAGTCCGGAAGGACTTTAAAAAACATATATATTTTTATTCTTCCTGGAAAAGCAGATTTACAGAGAAGAGAAAAAGAAGTTCTTGCATCTGCTGATTCATTCCCCAAGTAGTGGCAGTGGTCAGAACCGAGTGTATCTGAAGGCAAGACCCAGGATCCTCCGCCAAATCTCCCATGTCAGTGCAAAGTCCCAAGGCTTTGGACCGTCCTCTACTGCTTTGTCAGACCATAAACAGGGAGCTGATGGAAAGTGGAGCAGCTGGGATATGAAATGGTACTCATACAAGATCCCAGCACTTGCACGGTGAGGATTCAACTGAGCCATCACCCCAGGTCCACTGTAGACCTTTTTTTTTCTTTTCTTTTTTAAGTTTTATTAGATGATGATGAATTATAAAACACAGTTCCAGTTCAAGAAACTTAAAATTGTAACCACCAAGTAAATCTCGTTAAAACCAAATTCAATGTTAGTATCTGTAAAGCTTGATGTTTATGCTCACTAAAGTTTAGCATTCCTGAGTTTTGAACAACCCAAGTATCTCTTTGTGGAGTCTGTATTTTTGTTTATGAATGTGCATATATATGATGAAACAAATACACATGAAAGATAGAAGGAAGATAGTATTTTGTCATATGATTTACACTCTGAAACTTTCTTAATAAAAGCCTGACAATGATTCTAGGCTTAAAGAATCTCTGCCAAATGCCAGTGGGCAGGACGAATGACCCACACCCTGGGACTTTATAACCCTTCATTACACATACTCTCAGACAGAAACCAGACACTTCACCATCTGTTTTGCTTCATGCAGATCAGTCACTTTGTAGGTTAGATAACATCAACAGAAACTATAAACAGATCATATATTGTGAGATAATTATCCTTCCTTAAAGATAATGGAAAAAGAAATCCACTTTCTTATTTCACTGATTCCAAGATATGAACACTCAAATGGTAAACAGGTATCTATCCAGTGAAAAATTAAAACAACAATTTTGAGTACCTATTGAAGGAACCTGGGATAAATTTTCATAGCATTTTCCTATGAGGAGCAAAATTACATTAAGTCAGAATATATGACACACTACAAAAGTATCCCATGTGCCATGATACTAGTTTCCGTTATTTTATTATAGTGGGATATTTCAGTTTAAAATCAGATTTCTTATGGCAAAAATGTCAAGGAAATGCATATTGACAAGCTCTTTATTGGCTAAACAATATCTTAAAGAGAATGCTACCCTCTACTATGTAAGTCTGGAAGTAAGAATTTGACGCTTTACCATCTAAAGTGTCTTCATTTGGGGGTGAGTTTGTGAAAAGCAGTAATTTGGTGTTTTGTCACATAGTGCTTCTGTACATGTTCTTCTCAACTTCAAAATGATGATAATCACACAGTGAAAGACCTTGTTCTTAGAGTCGTGTGACTCTTTCATTTTAAAATGTCTTCAATTTTCACTGCCAAATAATCTTATAGATAAGATCTTATAACAAAATTAATGATGAATTTGCTTGTTCTTGAGCAATTCAGATCACCAACTATGTGTATTCTTCCCATAATTCCCAATTTAGAAAAGCACCTAATACATTTTTGACTGCATGTAGAAAATCATATTAAAAGTTAAACAGACCCTTGCAACAAACTTATCCATAAAAAGCAAAAGATTTATTTCTTTTTTTTTAATTGGACATCAGATATACAGAGAGAAGGAGAGACAGAGAGGAACATCTTTCATCTGCTGATTCACTCCCCAAGTGGCTGGAATGGCCGGAGCTGCATCAATCCGAAGCCAGGAGCCAGGAGCCAGGAGCTTCTTCTGAATCTCCCATGCTGGGACATGGTCCCAAGGCTTTGGGCCATCCTCCCCTGCACTCCCAGACCACAAGCATGGAACTGGATTTGCAACAGGGCCACCTGGAAACTAGAAATGAATCAGCACACATATGGGATCCCTGCAAATGCAAGGCTACTGCACTAGGACCCAAAATAATTCTTAACATTATGAAAGAATAAGCTCTTACATCAAAAAAAAAAAAGAGAAAAAGTTCATACATATTTCAATAATTGTTCTGTAGTTACAAATTCATAACTCTAATTTCTTCTTCATAGACAAATTTATGGAATGATTTACTCATAATTTCTGCACAAAGTGTGGTCTCTTGGTTTTCTTCTCTGGCTGCTTTTCAGTTCCTTTCAAAAGTATCCCCACTCCCTGGCACTTAGCTCATGTTCCAAACCCAAGTCCCCTGTCCTTTTCATGTTATGATATTTCTGTGTATAATTATAGCCAGGCTAATGACTCAATAACCCCATTATCAGTATGTCCATTCCTATTTCACCTCCTATTTGATAGCACAAATCTATAAACACAATTTCATTTAACCTCTATTGTTACATTAATAACTAGTTCATCAACAGCTACCCAGTAATTAAAACCAGAAGACTTTGATGCCCTGTTTAAAGTCAGGGTACCCACATAAAACCTGTGAACATTAAAATAAAATATAGGTTTGAGGGCAACCACTTTTGAAACCCATGCATGAAAGGAGATGTTTAGAAAGTTCATGGTAAATGCATTTAATGGAAAAATCAGGAATCAATTTAAATTTTTTGCACTAAAATAAATTGCCTTTTAATCCCATCTTGTATGACCCTTTCGAAATATTCTCGTATCTGAAAGAACTACCACGTAGTATTTGGCTAGTACGCAAAAGCCAAAGAGAATAGGCCCACAAGCTTAAAGTATGATTGGCCTAGAGCTGGAGGAATGGAGAATTCATTGGTTGCAGCAAAAGAATCATGTTCGGTGTCTGAAAAAATAGGAAACTCTCCTAATGGCTTTTATTTTAATCTGCAGCTCAATAATATGTCACCTACTAAAAATGAAGATGAAAATACCTTGGTTGAAATTTTTGTGAGCACTCAGGGAAACTTGGTGCAATTCTCATCCTATTTCAAAATTATCTGTGTGAGCATAACAATTAATAATTAACACTGAAATCAGCTGTCTTCCTGTTGCAACTTCCCTTGGCAAGGCTCAATTCCTTTTCTAAAGTGGTGTTGAGGGATAGATTCACAATTGCTTATCCTTGATTCAAACACCCAAAAATGACATGAAAATCATTGCTTGCTTTATATTCTTTTTTATATATGCTTTATATTCTTTTTTAATATTCTTCTTTATACTCGATGATTTTGCATAAACTGATGTAGAGTATATATTCATCCAAACTTTTGTAAATATAAGTAGAATTACTACATATACTTACTGTGTTAGATTCAAAATTCCTACCTAAATTTTGTGAGTAGGGTTCTATTTTTTTATTTGAAATTACATATCAATTATCCTCAAGGCTTCTGATGACATTTTAGATTTGGCATAAGTGTCCATTAGGCTCAGAGTCCTGTGTACAAGTTCACTTGTTCTTTAATTTCTGACAACTCTGCCTCAAGAATTATGTTGAGTGAATATTGGTACTTAAAAAGTAAGCTATAAAATTATGCATGCAAGTGACTTAACGGACTGAAGATCCTCCACTCTGTCTTTCTTCCTCTCTGTATATTTGACTTTCCAATAAAAATAAAATAAATCTTTAAAAAATTATACATGCAAACTTTCTATAACCTATCATATGTGAAAATGAAGACATTATCTGATATATACCACAATTTAATATGACGGAAATTTTGTGGGGAAAAATTTAAAGGAATCAATTTTCCTCCGTAAAATTGCATGTTTTGACGTGGCTCTGAAAGTACCTTTTGGGTTCTCACTAAGAACAGGTTCATACGATGGGAATGCATTTACCTTTTCTCATAAACTTTTAACCTCCCATTCACGCCACTATTCTTGTATGAAGTCATGTAGTGACTCATAGTCTCTTGAGGAGGTCACACGTCAGAGGACACGTCTTACCTGCATAGCTCTGACGATGGTCAGAAGGTAGCTGGACTTGGCGCAGTGATTTTGCCAGTCTCTGTATTCTTAGGCCTCCTCCACAGGAACACTCTTTATGACTGGTTGAACTTCCTCACAGCTTTTGCACAAGCTTTCCAACAAACAAAATTAAATTGAACCGTTTTGGATTACTTGCAGAAATAACATAAAATAACCAATATCACATACTGTGTGTTCCAAGTGAATCATAAACCGAATTAGCATTAAGAAGAGGGTATTAATGCTACACTTCAATTCCTATCAGCCTATCCAGTTTGAGATTCATATCTGTGAACTTCTCGAGTTTTAGCCTAAAAACCACACTTTAGAGATCTTTATATGGGTCAACAGCTTTGATGTAGGTACCGACTCGTTCCTGTTGGGATCATTTCCTTCCCGTGGCTTCACGATGCCAACTTCTCCATCTCTTTTTATTTTCTGTTTCTTCATCAACCCGTGTTCCCATAAAGGACTTTGTGTATTGAACTACCCCCGGAATAGAGTCTTCATTCTTTTCTCCATCTAAAACTATATTGTCAGCATAGTTATATTTTCCTGCGTGGGAAAGGAAGAACGTTATGGAGAAAGGAAGGTGGGAAAGAAAGCGTACCCTGGGAGGCAGCGAGAGACAGCTCAAGTACTTGAGTCTCTGACATCCATACGGAAGATTGATGATAAGTTAATTTAAAGGTGCGTGTCCTCCAAAACCATGAAACGATGAATATGTGTTGTTTTAAGTCACTTCATGTGTGGTAATTTGTGAGAGCAACAATTAACACAAAAATCTTAAGTAATGAAATAAAGGAATTTGTAAAGAATGATGGAGAGTTAGCTGAACTACTGGGCATTCCTTAGCTCACTGAGGAGCTGCCTTAGTAGGACTTACAGCGGGGCTCGTGCAATCTTTGAGGTCTTTGGAGAGTAAATATTTACATCTGAATCTCTCTTGGACTTTACACTGTGTAACGTGTCCTTTTCTTCCTGTGTGTGCTCCTGCATTGTGATGGCGCTCATCATGAGCCGCTCAGCAGGGCCAAGCAAACGCTGGTGTGGTGCCATTGGAAGGTGGAATTAGAAAGGGGTAGGGGAGAGAGAGAAAGAGATATCTTGCATGCATTCACTCATTCCCAAAGTATCTTTACTAACTGGAGTGGGACATGTTAAAGCAAAATGGTGGGAGCCTCATCTATGTCTCCAGCAAGGGTAACAAGGATTCAAATACTAATGTGATCACCTACTGCTTCCTGGAGTGTGTGTCAGTAGAAGGATGGACTGGCAAGCCTCACATCTAGCACCCAGGGGTGTGAATATCCCAATCGACCTGAGTGTTCACTGCAGTGTCTGCCCTGCTCCATGAGTCCACAACCAGAGTGCACCTGGACCGTAGTCACCTCTGATGCCATCATGCTTCTCATCGTGCTGTTACGGAAATTATATTCAGAGGCAAGATCAATTTATATGTGTAAAAGGAAAACACTTCAACCTGTTCCACTGGAACAATGAATTTTCAAAAGTGAGTTAAAGGTTAGTAAATTAGCTAATCAATATTTATGAATCATAAGTTGGTATTTGTTCCTAAGGCAGGTAGAAAAGCTGTTTACCAATTTATTTTTTACTTTTTTTTAAAAGATTTATTTATTTTTATTACAAAGTCAGATATACAGAGAGGAGGAGAGATCGAGAGGAAGATCTTCTGCCCGATGATTCACTCCCCAAGTGAGCGCAACGGCCGATGCTGTGCCGATCCGGAGCCAGGAACCAGGAACCTCCTCCAGGTCTCCCACACAGGTGCAGGGTCCCAAAGCTTTGGGCTGTCCTCAACGGCCTTCCCAGGCCACAAGCAGGGAGCTGGATGGGAAGTGAAGCTGCCGGAATTAGAACCGGCGGCCATATGGTATCCTAGTACATTCAAGACGAGGACTTTAACCGCTAGGTCACGTCGCTAGGCCCTACCAATTTATTTTTTTTAAGATAAACTTCTGGCCAGATGTCCATCCCTCTGTGATGAACTCAGATTTGATCGCCCTCCAAGTCTTTCCCACTGATTTTTCTTATAATTGCCTTATACCCAAAGCAGATGAAAATTGTACTTTTGCAACCCCATATGACTTGTTACAAAACATATCCTCTGTTTACATAAAAAAGGTGAAAGTTTACACAAGTTCTGTTAGCTCATGGTTATGCTCAAATTGTCACAAATTTTAAAAGTTCTTTTTCTGCAAAACTGTTTTTGAATAATTCTTTTATTTTTGTTGCTGATTTTTAGCTTAAAAAAACAACTGTTGGATTCACCCTCCATTTGCTTCAGCTTTGCTTACTGATTTTTCAAGAAAATACAAGCTCAACAAAATATTAAACACATAAATGTATTTTGATTTTAAAAAATCCATTTCGACTTAACTTTCTAATGTATGAAGTTACGTTACTTTTTTTAAAAAGCACTTCATTTACGTATGTTGAACACATTTCAGACGTTTCACAATGCAGATGGAGGAGCAGAATCCCATCCTTCCGCCCCACCCACATCCCCTGCCCAAGCTCCTCCAGTCACCCTCCACCTGCTTGACTTTTTCATTTTAACTTTTTACTGGCAATGGCCTTCCTACAAGTCATGTTAGCTAGCATATTATGTTTAAAAGATTATCCAATATTTTATATATTAAAAATAACCCAATTTCCAAGTATGATAGCCTAGTGGTTAAAGTCCTCGCCTTGCCCTCGCCGGGATCCCATTTGGGCGCAGGTCTAATTCCAGTGGTCCCGCTTCCCATCCAGCTCCATGTTTATGGCCAAGAAAAGTGATTGAGGACAGCCCAAGGTCTTGGGATCCTGACCCTGCATAGGAGACCTGGAATAACTCCTGGTTCCTGACTTCGGATCAGCGCAGCTCCAGCCGTTGTGACCACTTGGGCAGTGAACCAGCAGATACAAGATCTCCCTCTGTCTCTCCTACTCTCTGTATATCAACCTTTCCAATAAAAATAAATAAATATTTTAAAAAAAACCCTTAATCTGTGGCTCTTATTTCATAAGAGTTTGATGAGAAAACAGAATGTAATATCAAAATATAATTAATTTATCAAATCCTTGAATTTAACATATCCCTAAGCGCACTATACTTCTTTTTCAAATTATTCTATACATTGCTCTTAGAGCAAGCCATAATGACCACAATATCATATCAGATAAAAATTGTGTTTTTATTCCTCTTTTTTTTGTAAGAACTCAGATAAGTCTTTGTGAGTAGTCAAGACTCACACTGCTTAGAAGGATTGTGAATCCAGGAGTGTGGGATTAAATGACATCAATATTTGTCACTTTGAGTGTCTTTCTTAAGAGTCATTGTATCAGGGGACATGGCCCTGAGACTAGACGGATAAACAGGTCATTGTCTCAGTCCATTTTCTATTGCTATTCTAAAAATCCACAGATTGGGTAATATAAAGAAAACAACTTTGTTTCCTCATTGTTCTGGAGACTGTCCAGCCAAAAATGTCAGCCTCTGGCTGCGCTAAACCATGACGGAAGGGTCATCCAGCATGTCTAAGACACAAGAATCAAGTCAACACTAGTAGCCCATTGTCAAGATAGCCTTAATCTATTACTGCTGGTGCAGCCCCCATGGTCAAAACACTTGCTCAAGAACACAGTTTTGTGCCAGTGACAGTTTAAAACCCACTTGATTTCTAAGGGGACATTCAACCTAAAGCAGCTAGCTGACAGAAACAGCCAATGTTCCACTTTACATGATGTGCTTGTTCCTGCTTTTCAAAAATGTGACTTTAGAAGGTAATTGATAAAATACAGCATGTGAGAGTGTAATGACTAGAGCTAAACTGCTTTGCTCTGATCTGTTCCAGTTGCCCAGTGGGACAAAATGCTTCATTCCTCTTAGCCTTAACATTATCAGCTTGAACATAAGGTCATTATCACGCCTGCTCCTCACAATGTTTTTCTGAAGATTAAGTATGTGGATATAGAAAAACATTAAGAATAATGCCTGGTCTGCAAAATGTGCTCTGCTTAACTGTTAAACAGAGCTCAGATAAATCTAAGTATAATTCTTCTTTGCAGATTATCCAGCAGTTAAATTGTCTTTGAGGAAGTATTGCATAAAATAATACAATATAAAATGCTTATTTTTTATTATTTATAAAGCGTAGAACCAAATATTTGTGCAGTATTTCTTAGCATTCTATGAAACAATTTGGGAAAATCTGGGTTTTTTTTTTTAAGTCTAATGGGACCTAAATACATATAACGAATACAAATGATTCTTATCTTTTTGGTAGCATGTTTTACAAAAATCAATAGAAACACTGATAATGCTGAGCTGTTGCTCCCAGGACCACAACACTCTCTGCTCACAGGATCCCCCATACTTTAAAGGCTGCCTGCGTTGGATGGCTTTGTTTGCAGGCTCCTGGGTCAAACCACTGTCAGATGTGCAGACTACCTGACCTTCCACACGGCCGTTCCTGCATAACACGTACCAAGTGTTTTTCACTTCATCCATGGTTTCCTGTCAAGCAGACTGCCCCCTTATTAGTTCAAAATTTCAACCTGATATTACCATTCAAAACATTTCAGTTTCTCATCACCAGCTGAGAAGGTTTAGCAATTTTCTTGCCCTGGATACTGCAACAATACATTTCTTTGGCTTTCAGTCTCACAATAATACTGTTCCCGTACGCTGCAGAGAAATCCAATAGCATCTCACAAATCTGGATTTTGCCTCTTTTCTGTCTCTTGTTAGGTTTGCCATTCATTACAGGTGCTATTTTAGCTCTTCCTCAAATGACCTCACATCCAGACAAGTCAATTATCTCCTCCTCCTTTCAGATATATCATTTTATTGACTCATTAACCTTGCTCTCACAGAATCCAGTGGTACTATAAATCATTCCTGAAACAGTTTTGTCAATACTCATACTTTCTGCGAAAGCCCTTTGTACTTGGGATTTAGACACCTCATGCTCAGAAACACTAAATGAATTATATATGAGTGATCTTTATAAATAGTAAAAATACTAACAAAAAGCACAGAAATGTGAAAGAGTTCAAACTAAATTGACCAGGAAAAGGAAATTTGCTTTCTGAAACATGAACATAAATGAGAAGTCAACAAATCAACATATTCCACTCCAACATTGCAAAGCTGCACATTGGGTGGCAATTTCTTTTGGCCCCAAATATATTCCCATGATTGTAAACAGTTCTATATATATTGGCTTCAGGGATACAGATACACTTAATCAAGTAGACTTAGACAAGTTTGGAAATAGCTAAGATTAACTGAATATTGATGACATGTGGTGAGCAGGATGTGTTTTTTGTTTTGTTTTGTTTTGTTTTGTTTTGTTTTGAGCAGGGGAATGCAGGCTGAAGATTAAGTTGCTAACAAATTAGATGGAGGAAAATGACACTTCAGCTATTTATCAGTTCAAAATGACTGCAGAGCTAATACTTAAAAAGATGTTTATCAGTCGAGTGCATTTGTATGTGTTATTATTATAATGATCAGATCATAAATAATGGTTTATTAAAGACATTAATGCTAGCAGGAGTGATTTAAAAACTTTTTTTGAAGCTAGCTGATAGTTTAACTAATGCTAATACTAATACTAACACTAATACTATTTGCACTGTAAGTCACTTTTGTGAAAGAATGTGTATATCAACAGTTACATTACTTTATAGCCTGTGATGTAATGTCTAATCTGATATTCAGTTTGTGTAGCATAGGAATTTAACCACAATATTATTCAGTCATATAATTTATATAGCCTGAAAAAATTCAATGTTTATTATTAACTTATGTGATTCAGATTTAACTTGGGCATATTTATTAAACATCAATTTATGGATTATATGGATATAAGTAAAAGTAAGTAATCTCTTAAGCTGATATCATCAGCCCCTGATATCTATTTCTGAGAGGTATTGAGTACAAATGGCCCTTTATCTTTTGGTCATAATTTCAAGAACAGATTTGAAATCAGTCTCTCATTTCCATTTCTACTATAGTTCTCCTGGGTCAGACTTCCTTAGCCGCCTTCTGATCTAGTTCAAAAGCTTACTATAAAGTGGTGAATTATCTTAAATTCTACAATGGCAGCTGGAGGATCAGAGCCAGCGAGCTCTCCTGTGCACATGTCCTACCTCGCAACGCTATTTCACTGTCTTTATCTTACACTCACAGAAAGACCCTTCTGAGAGTTCAGAGCTTCATAAGATATCATCATTAAACAAACTATTCAGTCATGTTTCCAAAAAGTAAAATAGTTGATATAGTTCTCTCATCTGTAAAGTTACGGTAACAATATAAACTTAGACTGAACTCTCTGTCCTTCACTGTGCCTGATTGCTTCTTGGTAAAATTGATAACCAATTATATCTTTGTTTTCCTAAAAATTTATTTTATTCATCAAAAAAGGCAGAGTTATAGAGAGGGAGTAAGTGAGGTAGGAGAAGAGAGAAGGAGAGAGAGGGAGAGATCTCCCCATCTGATTATTCACAACACAAATCCTCACAGTAAGGCAGACTCCTGAAACTTCACCGAGGTCTCGCAGAACGGGCAGCAAGAGCTCAAGCATTTGAGCCACCTTGTCCTATTTTCCCAATCAAACTAGCAGGGAGATGAACCAGAAGCAGAATAGCCAGGAATCAAAGCAATGCTTACTTGGGCTGCCAGGACAACTGGCAGTTCTACACTTCTTGGCCACAACCTTGGAGTCAGGGAATTACTTTCAACAATTGTGTCAAGCAACTAAGTAATAGCAATTATCTTATAGGGTTTGCAACAGCCTTGAAGACAAGGTTCTGCAACGTTCATTTTGGACATTTGAACACATTCATTTCTCAATATCAAACTCTCATTAATGTTAAGAAATGTAAAGTCTGCTAGGCCTCTGAGTATAAGAGATTAAATACTAAGAAGCCATATTGTTATCATGCACACTTAAATGTGCAACACTCAAGACCTCTGCTTGATCATTTGCCTATAGAAATCAACTGGAATTTGAGCTAAAGTACTCTCCATGTGGAAGGAGTATTCAAAAATAAAAGAAACCCCCAGGATATGTGTTTGGCAATTTGCAAAAACCACATCCCATATCCCACACCAGAGCACGATTACAGCAGATTTGAGTCCCAGCTCCCAGTTTAAGCTTCCTGCTGATGTCCAACCTGAGCATAAAAGTTCTAAAACTTGCTTCCCTGACACTCACGTGGAAGACTCAGACTGGATTCATATATTCATATTTATATACATATATGCATATACATACAGACATATATGTGTATATATATATATATATATTTGAATTCATGAGTTCCTCCAAAAGGAAATATATATTGTTATTCACTAAAATTGCATTAAAATATATAAAATTAATATTATATAAAATTTTTAAATATTTAGATTATATTCCTCGAAAAAGAAATACAATTAATAGAATTTTGGACTATTTTAAGTCCTTTTTGGTTGCATTTCCAACAGATAGCATATTGTGACATTTCTGATCCAAGTTCCTTCTCACTTTGGCAAGCTTTGCTACATTTTTACCTCTCTTGTTTTCTTCAAGGCAGGAATTTCTGTAACAAAAGCAGGAACCTTTTAGGTGTTAGATTGGCCTGGTAGCTGAGAAGTTGCAAAATTGCTGCTCACTGGTGTGAATTTCTGGACTGCATTTCTCATCATTGGCCAGTGAGAGTATGTGTGCCCCCTAAGTGCCTTCTTATCTGTCTTTCCCAGGGAAGATAAGCAGTGCTCTGGCCCCAAAGATGAGATAATAGTACTGGTTATGAACAATAAGCCAGAAGCTCTGGCAGTTGCTGCTGAACAATCCTTCGGTACATTCAGACTCCTTCGAGTTGTTTTGATAAGTGTGAAAGTTCATTAGGCAGAAAGGAACAACCTGACACTGGATGCCTCTGGGGAAAATGCATTGTGACCTTTGACCTTACACACAGGCGCTTCTGGGAGGAGAGGAAGGAAAGAGCTTGGCAAATCACCTACAATAACTGACTTAAGAGTACATCTGATTCGGGATGTGTTCCTTGCTGTATTTATTTACCTGGCAAAGCTTCGAATTCCATTAAGGCAGAAGTCGGCCAGTCTGCCAGCGTATCTGACTTGATGGATTGTCTGTCTACTGTCCCACACTCTCCACATGAGCATTTCTGTGAGGCTGGGCAGGAGATAAAAAACAAATCTAGATTTAGAAGTCATTGTTGCATTGCAGCATGAAAAAGTGGTGCCAGCCTCTTAAAGATATAACCAGGCAAGGAATTGAGGCAAGAGGGCTGGGGCAAGGGATGTCTAAGCTGCAGCCATGTCAGTGTGGTGCTACAGCCCTCTATACAATGGAATAAATCACTTGGAAACAGGTCAAGGTGAAGGCAGCCTGCTTCAAACAACTGTTTGTACCTTATCACAAGATGGTTTCCCTTCTCCGTTAGCAAACTCCCACGCAAATCATTAAGATGGAAGAGAAATCCCACCCATGCCACTGGTTTCTGTGTTATCAACCTGAGGTTTTCATGATGCCCTATAGTTCTGGAACTATCAAACAGAAAACAACAATGTCTGCTTAATGGTATTTTAGCAGGGTGTACACAGTGCGTCTTTCAAGTACTTACCTTTCTTTGTTTTATGCCTAATTTTTATGACGCAGGAGACTTTTTATTAAAAAGACATGCATTTTGTTAATATTGTTAAAATCTGTTTTCAACCTCTAGTTATAAACTTCCCTGAATCCTAAACACAGAAAAAACAAACAAAAAAACCCCGTTTGGATGCTATCAGTTAAAGGTTACATATTTAATAGAAGTAGAGAAAATGTTCAAGAAACTTTGTGGAAGATATCTCAAAATCTACAAACAGCTGAAATATGAGGCAAACATAAATAACTTTCTACTATATCAAAAAACACAGAATGCCAACCAATGAATCACAGCATAGGCAAAGTTAAGTGACAGATAATGAAATGACAGCACGTAAAGGCCCATCATTCTATAAATCAAGAAGAAAGTATAAAAATAAGAAAGTAGAAAAAGAATAAGTGCATAAAAAGAAGCAATGAGAAAAACAAACTTCAGCAAGTTATCTCTTTATACATTTTGTTAAAAAGGTTGAGAATGCCAACAACGTTCTGTGTTGATCAGAATTTAAGGATATAGAATATTCATGAACTGCTAATAGGGAGAACCTTTTAGAACAGGTAATCCCTCTCCCCAGATAGTAAGGACAGAAAGTTTATGGTCTGTATGGCGCCCTCAGTTTTGCTGCATGATACATAGCCCAAGGATACTTCCATCCAGGCCCACAGGGAGAGATGCACAATCCCACTGCCGTGCTGGAGCTGAGCAGTGACAGAAGCAAACCCTTTGGAGAAGAAGCAAGTCAAATATGCTGAATGGACAGTATGGGATATTTTGCAGGGCTTGTGAGTAATGGAGTCACTGTACTAAAAACACCATGGTCTAACCTTAAAAACAGTTTTTAATGAGGAAATTATGAAACTAATAGAAGCAAATATGAACATAACATACTAACATAAATTAAAAGTGCTTGCTCACCTGAAACACATATTTTGCAAAATTACATATATTAAAGAGATTCACAATAAACATATTACAAATGCTGTCTACAGGGTGTGCATGGGTGATTGCAGAAGAAAGATAAAAGGAAGATATGGATCAAGGGATTAGCTTTTAAAAAGTACAGGCACCAGGAAAAGAATAAATAGATCACAAATTCTGTCAGGATGAATAGAAATATTTATCTTTGTTTTTGGTGTATCATTTTGGTTTTATGCATCTAGATAATGGGAGCCCACAAGACTTTGGTGCAGTTAACATAAACCAGAAACAGTTCAATAGAGACATAGGCACTTGCGTATCATTTGATCCTTATTCATATCTCTTACACACGTCTCTACATGAAGCATCAACCACAAGCATTACAAGACTGGGGAGATTAATAATTTTTGTAGCCCCAGACAAACTGTACTAAAGTCTTAAAAAGTTAAGAATATGGATATTGCACATGGCATAATATATACAAATAGTGTTGCATCCAGAAATAGCAAATATAGCATTTTCTGCTTGGCAGATTCACCCCCCAGATGCCTGCATGAAAGAGGGTGAAGCAAGGAGTCAGGGATTCAATCTGTGTCTCTTCCAGGGAATCTTTCAGGATTCACCCCCTGAGTCACCCTCTACTCCCTCCCAGGCTGCACACTCACAGGAAGCTAGGCTCTAGAGCAGAGCTAAGGCCTGATCCCAGACACTTGCACAGGAGGTGTGGCATCCCACAGAGCATCTAGCCACCGCGTCCCTTTACCGTTTCACTTATCCGTTTCAAATAAGAACCAGGTTTTAAGCAATACAACTTTCTCTTCACTGTACTAACTTTAGCATCCCCTGTTGTTCATATATGTGGTCTGCACTTGCAAGTGTGTGTGGAGCTCCAAAGACAAGTCTGTCATTTGGTCTACATTCTTTCAGTTCATTTTGCATGTGTAGCCATGCATCAGCACCACATATGTGATCTGTAATGATTTTACACAGAACATAACAAGCAATTACTAAGAACAAGCAAATATGTCATTATATATATCAATCCACATCTTTCTGTTTTTATTCAATTTTAAGGCTTCATGAGCAATTTTAAATATACATTACATTGTATAATATTGAAAATGTACACAATGATATATGGTGAAAAATGGATCCCATCCCACTTGTGAGAGCCCAATATTGACAGTTGTCATGAATTCTGACTTAACTACAATTGCCAATTTAAGAGGTATTCTCCATAGGACTCTACTTACAAACACGAGCTGCTTTTTGTGTCAAATATGTTAAAGCCTTTGGAACCAGTTCATCTATCAATCAAACAACTTGTTTTATGCTTTACGTATGCTTTCTTTCAGGCTAATTTGTTATTATTTGAATTTTAGTGAATGTATTTTTATTTCACTTGAAAAAAGAAGAGAGAGGAAGCGAAAGAGGGGAAAAGAGAGAGAGTTCACACATCGTCTAGCCCTCTTCCCAAATGCCTGCTTTTGCTAGAGCTGAGCCAGGCCTATTCCAGGAGTTACAATTCTATCTAGGCTTCACACGCGTGGCAGGGAATTTGAACCATGCTCTGCAGCATTCCAGGGTGCACATAAGCAGGAAGTCTGAAATGAAAGTGGAGCCAAAGCTCTCTGCTATGGAGCACAGGCAGGCCAAACAGCATTGTGTTTGTTGGGGATAGAGCTGTTCTGTAGTGGGTAAAGCCACTGCCCGTCGTGCTAGCATCCCAGGTTGACTAGAGTCCTGCCTGCTCCACTTCAGATGCTGCTCCCTGCTAATGCAGTCTGGGAAAGCAGCAACAGGTATGCAGGCCTCTGCACTGACATGGGAGACCTGGAGGAAATTCCTGATTGCTAGCTTAGGATCTGCCCATCTCTAGCTATGGTAGCCTTTGGGGGGGGTGAACTAGTAGATGGAAGATCCCTTCCTCTGTAACTCTAGCTTTCAAATAGATAAATAAGTCTTTTTAAAAAATAGATCTTCACCTTGTCTGCCCGATGACTGAGAAAATGAAAGGAGATGATGCTTTGCCCATTTTCCTATTATGGGTAGAAGCTGGTTCTGCTCTGCCTGATGACCTCATGGATTCATTCAAACTGAATTACCCAACCTCTCCAGCAGGTGATGATCCATTCAGTCTGTTCAGATGACATTTGTCAGAATAAAAAAAAAAAATGACAATGAGAATGTGACGTCCCCGGGCCAATCCTCACTGTTTCCAGCTTCTTCATGCCCTCAAGGGCCTTCAGATGCGTCCAACTCCACCTTCTGGCAGTTGAAGTCATTTGGAGAATGAGCCAGAAAATATAAGACCTTTCTCTCTGTTTCTATTTGTCTCTGTAAATTTGCCTTTCCAATGAAAATAAATAAATCTTTTAAAAAGGAAAATATGTTTGTGAAGGAACTCCACCCCCAAATAAAAGGAAGACTGTAAGTGAAACAGTTAAATATATCTTGTCAATACGGTACTAAGCTGTCTATCATTGTCTGCATGCAAAATTCCATGATGAACTTAAATAGCAGAATGTTAATCTTCTAACTGCTATTAAAGAATTATACTACTCCAATAATATGGGGGGAAATGGTGAGTAGAAAATGGGGAGGGAAAAATGAAAGGGAAAATGGAAAATCCCTATACGTACAAAAATGAATCATGGAAGATTATAAAAATAATGTTTAACATAAAAATACGTAAGATTTAAAATAGAAATAAGACTGTTAATAGCATGAATATTGCATACATATTAGTCTTATTCCTTTTTTTTTGTTTTGACAGAATGCCACGATCTAGGGAAACCAGGCAGCTTTCCTCTCTACAAAACATATTTTTCCACATCATTAAACTTCAGTATTAGAACAAAACCTTAGTATCAGAATAAGAAAGAATAAACTTCTGTAGTAACTTACTCAGCTTCATTTAACAAAAAATACAGAATAGAGTAAAACATATTTTATCATGGCTACAATCTGCTTAAGTAGAATTTTTAAAATGACCAGTTTCTATACTTGAACAAAGGAGAAAATAGACTGAAATAGCTTGAAGATGCGTGTGTGTGTGTGTGTGTGTGTGTGTGTGTGTGTGTGTGTGTGTGTTTAGAACAAGAAGGAAGAAGAGGAGAAGGGGAAGAACAAGGAGGGAGGGAGAGAGTAGAGAGAGAAAAAGAGATTTGTTGATATGTTCCAACACACATACCTAGTTATAACATAATTAAGATAGTAACTTTGGGCCCAGCATGATAGCCTAGTGGTTAAAGTCCTCACCCTGAACGTGCCAGGATCCGATATGGGCACAGGTTCTAAACCTGACGGCTCCACTTCCCATCCAGTTCCCTGCTTATGGCTTGGAAAAGCAGTCCAGGATGGCCCAAAGCCTTGGAACCCTGCACCTGGGTGGGAGACCAGGAAGAGCTCCTGGCTCCAGGCTTCAGATTGGCTCAGCTCCCGCCGTTGGGCTGCTTGGGGAGTGAATCATCAGAGGGAAGATCTTCCTCTCTGTCTCTCCTCCTCTCTATATATCTACCTTTCCAATAAAAATAAATAAATCTTTAAAAAAGATTGTAATTCAGAATTTTAGGAATGTAGTTCTCTGTATGGTATTGAATCTTAGTTGGAACTAACTGACACATTCGTTTTGGCCATGAACTTAAAAGGAATAGAAGAAATCTGCACACTCTGCACTCCAATGCAGTGTGTGTGTGTGTGTGTGTGTGTGTGTGAATTGCCAAGTCTTCCTTTCTCCTAGCCTGTCTACAATTGATCCATTGGCCATAACAATGCCATAGCTAAAGTTCCTGGAAGATGCCCTAAGTGCCAGTCACAGCAATAATTGGTATAGCATCAGCTCTGTCCAGAATTAAGCCATAGTTACCATCTCCATTCAATATCGACTTGCAGGGATTCAAACATTGTGATTGCCATCAGAGTAATTCTGAATACTCCAATGTGTTCTTAATATGGTGAAGAATACCAGACAGCTTGTTATTTCAAATCACTATTTGTTTGGCTTTACAGACATAGTCTGACTTTTAGTACAACAACTGTGGACTTGGAATCCTCATTCTGGCCATTGCACGCAGTGTGAAATTGCCAAGACCTGGCAAATAGTTGCTTTTGAATTCATATTTTAAAAAGAAGCATTTGTTGGCCCAGCACAGTAGCCTAGCAGCAGCGAAAGTCCTCTCCTTGCACATGCCGGGACCCCACATGGGCAACAGTTCTGGGCCTGGTGGCCCCGCTTTCCATCCAACTCCCTGATTTGATCTGGGAAAGCAGTCAAGGACAGCTCAAAACTGAAACCCTGCCCCCACGTGGGAGACCTAGAAGGAGGTCCAGTTCCTGACTTCAGATAGGCACAGCTCTGGCCATTCAGTCCACTTGGGGAGTGAATCAATGGATAGAAGATCTTCCTCTCTGTCTCTTCTCCTCTCTGTATATCTGACTTTGCAATAAAGATTTAAAATAGATATTGAAAAAGAAGCATTTGTTAATTTATGGCAAGAATCATTAAATTGAGGAAATACGTTTATTCATTTTCCCTTTTCCAGAAGAACTCAATGAATTATTTATAAGGAGACTTTAAAGGAAATTAAATCAAGTACAAATCACATATTCTGTTCTTTTTTTTAAACATTTGGGAAGAGCTTATAATGCTCTTCAGATCCATTTTCTTATTCTGAGACTGGCACAAAATCTGAGAACAATATATATGCTTCACCAGTATTTTGTATTAAACAATTCACATTCTATAACTTGGACATAAGTAAATTATATACAATTTGTCTAAATAAATACTTTTTCTCATAAGATCAGTTATTATGGTCATTTGTAGAATACCACCCAATTTAAAAAATCACTTTGCATGTAATGATATTTGGTTTCCACTTGACCAAAAAGAAGAAGATTGAGAAAAGTTAGGTTAAGGATAATTATCCTACGGTTACACTAAGTGATGGAATGGGGGCAAATTTGATTCCTTAATTCTGTATGTTAGGCACTGTTGCATTATAGCTAGGTTAGGGGAAAAAACTATCTATCAAGATACTTCTTTTATAATTCATGAAAAAATGCATTGGTGAAATAGACTTTGACATTTTCTACTTCATAGAGCAATAAAATATCCTTTCATATTACATATACACATGAAAATTATGTGCTTTAATTAAATTAATATGCAACAGATATGAACGATGTTTGGGTTTTTCTTCTGAGCGCAATAACTATCATTATTGGAGTCAGAGCATCTATGGTTTAGCCTAATCAGCAACAAAGTAAATGCTGTAATACTGCAGAACTCTGAGAAATTCTTAGCATTAAAGCCGTTTGATTCGTGGACTGTTATGTCAATCTGGACTGACTATTGTACTTTTACAGGATTGATACCTGAGGCCCTGTTTTTCTGGAGACTTCATTTCAAACGTCCTGTGTCACTTAGCCATCCTGAGCAGGATTGTGTTCAAAAGGAACTGGGAAAGAATTTCGCTTTTGCTACACAAGCTTTCAGCAAATGCGATTATTCTACTGTGCCTGAACCTAACTTTCGAAGGCTATGGCGTTTCTTTGTCCTGCTCCCTGTTGGTTCAATCTGAATACTGCCCTTTTGTTGTTGTTGTTTCGGTTTGTTTTGTTTTATTCCTATTGGTCACACTTGTATGGGGATTTAGAATTCTTTCAATCTCACCTTCCTTTGAAATATGGTCTCTAAGTTTACATTAATGATATGAAGAACATAGGTAACAGAATTATGGTAGTCAGAGATTAGAAGAAACATCTTCGTTAGGAGAAACATCTCAGAACTCTTAGCACAGACATTATCACCAGGGACTGAATTCAGGGAATCTATTTGATCTGGAAAGTGAACCACCAAAAGTATGAGGCAAAATAAATCGCTTTTATTCAGCAGCGGCCTATTTCAAGTGTTGCATTGCAACAACAAAGATTGTTATGTTGCAGGTCAGAGAAAAAGAGAGAGGTCTGATCCTGGTGATTGACATAGCACTTAGCATGTTAATTGAGACGCCTGTATCCCTTGTGAGTGTGCATACATTCAAGGTATGACTGTTCTCTAACCAGCTTTCTGCTAAACCATGTGCTGGGAGGCAACAGGTGACAACTTCATGTCCTTGGGCCTTTATCAATCATGTGAAAGACCCATTTCTCCCCTAAAATAACATTTCATACTTGGCAGTATTGACTTTTCTATTAAATTCTTGTTTATTCCAACATTGACAATGGTATTTTATCCCAAAATCCTTTGGAAAAAAATTGGCATCTCCCATTGTTACTAACATTTACTTATGTGCATTTTGTTAGCCTAATTACATTGTAATTATTTCATGGAAGGGTTATAACATGTGACTACAGTGTTAGGAATTAGATCATGTGCTTCATAGACAATTTTCTCAATCCACAAATAAATTCACGAACCATGCATTGAATCACACTTTCATAGGCAAGTTCCTGAAGAAACAAAACTACATTATTTGCCTTTGCCAACTTTCCTGGGGAGAAGTTATGTAACTTTGGAAGCTGTATCTTCTAATAAATGGTTTTTTTATTATCTTTAGTGAGCACAATGATTTACTAAGTTATCAAGATGCTCAAAGTAGTTTCAAGGATGTAATCGACACATAGGAAGAACCTGACTCATTCTATGCTAGCATTTTTCATTCTGATATATATCATGGAATAATCAAGAGAAAAGCATGCATAGTCTATTGTTTGCAGTCAAAGAGTTGTTGTTCAATGTTCCGGGCAGGCTACAAAGTCCTCTGGGTTCTAGCCAAGCCTCACAATCTCATAGCTTGATCACAGAATCAAGACCAGAGTTCTACTGCTATGTCCAACATTTGGTACAGCCAAATGGAATGCAATATTGAAATATGAAATGAAATGTTTCAGCTAAGTCAGTATTCAAGTTGGCAATTTATTATATGCAGCCTATTCACAATAGAGGAATTTACTATTGTCTAGACAAAGTTACAGACAGAGAGCCACAAATCCCAGTGTAGAAACTGTTTTGTGGTTTCATAACTTGAATCATATTCTCCAAAGTCATTGAAGAAAAAATAGTAGAATAATGACTATCTAAGAAAATCATACCTCATCACAATTTATAGCCATATATCATGAAAAATGGACATATCCAAAGCATGTTTCATAGTTAAAAAAATCAATCATATTTAGGATAGAAAATAAAAATAAGCTAACAAAGATTCTATTACACAGTCTAGGTTAATGTGCCCATTTAAATATATTTAATAAGAAAAAAACAAATAAAGGTATTGTAGCTTGAAGTATTCCCAGCTATTTGACGAAGAATGCTAGTTTATACAAGCAGAAGTAAAGTTCTACTCTAAATTAGGTAATTTACCATGGTAACTATAAATATAAATATGCTTATGTAATCATACAAAAGTTCAGAATTTTTTAACCTTGTTTCTTCTTTTTTTTTTTTTAAGATTTATTTATGTTCATCAGAAAGGCAGATATACAGAGAGGAGGAGAGATGGAGAGGAAGATCTTCCATCCAAAGATTCACTCCCCAAGTGACCACAATGGCCGGTGCTAAGCAGTTCCGAAGTCAGGAGCCAGGAACCTCCTCCAGGTCTCCCAGGCAAGTGCAGGGTCCCAAGGCTTTGTGCCGTCCTTGACTGCTTTCCCAGGCCAGAGGCAGCGAGCTGGATGGGAAGTGGAGTCGTCAGGTTTAGAACCTGCACCCATATGGGATCCCGGGCACATGCAAGGCAAGTACTTTAGCTGCTAGGCCATCACGCCGGGCCCTTTAACCTTGTTTCCTTAGTCAGAATAACACCACCAAAAAAAAAAAAAAAAAAAAACTCTTCCTGGATAGCTCATGAAATACCTTTTTCTTCTAATGAGTTATAATTTCTGCACAGAAAAAAAAAATCAGGTCATTTGAAACAGTAAGATTAAGAAGAGTGTCAGACTTAGTAAGCCCTTACTCATAACAGTGAAGAGTCAGTTGGATTAAAACTGCAAATGGAAAGGCATACCACTCGAACGCTCTCACTACCCCAGGAAAGCCAGATAGCTATTATCAATGATAATTTGGGCACAAAAATAAGATAAATTCTACTAACTGTAAAGAAAAACAAATCCTGCATGCCATTGCTGGATTTTTTTAAAAAGATTTATTTATTTTTATTGGAAAGGTAGATATACAGAGAGGAGGAGAGACAGAGAGGAAGATCTTCCATCCAATGACTCATTCCCCAAGTGGCTTCAATGGCCGGGACTATGCTGATCCAAAGCCAGGGAACTCAGACCCTCTCCCAGGTCTCTCACATGGGTGCAGGGTCTCAAAGCTTTGGGCCATTTTGGACTGCTTTACAGGGCCACAAAGCAGAGAACTGGATGGGAAGTAGGACAGTGGGATTCGAACTGGTACCCATACGGGATCCTGGTGCATGCAAGGCAAGGACTTTTGCTGCTAGGCCACTGCACCAGGCCACCCTGCTGAGTTTTTTTTTTAAATTATACCAACAATGTCCTAAGTTTAATAAGAAATTAGTGTGACGGTTTCAAAGCTGTTTTTCAATTTCAAATTTTACAATAAGGATTTTGAATTGACGATTGATATGACCAAGAGGAAAAAATAAATATTCCCTGCATTACACAGAGGTTTTGATGTTTTGAAGCACAAGAAAAGGAACATCTATCTTCACTGAAATGTCTTTTTATGTTTTTTCAGCACTGGAATAGTTAGAACTATTAGAGTCTCCTTGCAAGCTGTATTTCTCAGTACTTTTATAAACAAACTGCAGCAATAAAGTGCATCTAATTAGAATCAACTTCCTAAAGTACATTGTGCATTAGGAGAGCTGATTTTGAAATCTTAAGTAAAACTGTAAATATATCTATTATGACAATACAAACTGTGAATTTCCATGTCAGAACTTCCATGCACCATACAGAAATGTTATTTCTCCCTTTAGTGGGAAAGAGTTGTTGTTGTAGGTTCTCTAACCATTTTAAAGTTAAAAAGAAAAAAATTATACCCCTTCCAAGTTCACTAATTGGATTAAGGGCTGTTGTTTTATTACTTTAAGGAAAATAGAATGCTAACCATGTTGAGATTTGTGGCCATGTGTTTTTGATAAGCTATACATTAGATATTTATTAGACCATCTGAAGTTATTATTTCAAAGTTTATGTCATATAAATATAGTCAGTCCTTTTCATTTTTTTGTTCTAATCACTTTCTTTGCGAAAGCAAGCAATTGAAAAGAGAAAATCTAAGTGTCTATCAATAATTTGACTCATAAATTATCTTGGATTAATTACTGTATTTCTCTGAGGACAATTTTCATTGTTACTTAACTTAAGTTTATTTATTTGGAAGGCAGAGTGACAAAGAAAGAGTTTGAAAAAGAGACATCTTCCATGCACTGGTTCAATCCAGAAATGACCATAGCAGCTGGCGTTGGGCCAGGATGAAGCTGTAAGCCAGAAACTCCACCAGGATGTCCTGTGTGAGTAGTACAAATACAGGCCCTGAAGCCATTATCTGCTAATCCTGGGACTATGTGCCAACTGGAATCTGCACCAGAAGCAGGGGCGGAACTCAATCCCAGACATTCCATGTGGGGTGTATGCACCTCAGCAGTCGCCTAACCAACTGCACCACAACACCAGACCATCTATATACATAAGTTTTCTTGCATTGAAAATTGCTGAAATAGTCACATTATACAATAGGATCCGTAAGTACTTTGTAATCTGTAAGACATGTTAACATCCTCATTATATAGTAAAATACATAGAATCTGTTGAACAACAAAATATTTCTATTCTCTCACATATTGCTGTAAATGTTTAAAGGAACTAGATTCCTTCCCTAAATGCCTCTTGAAGCTAGCAATGGATGGTGATTATCTTACATCAACAGAGTTAAAAATAACAAGTATCATTTCCTGAAGCAGGTGTATCCTACATTCTACCTTTATCCTTCTACAGAGTTATAAAAATTAGTATCCCGTCAGGGGCTTAAAAACATAAAAGTTTTCATCTCCCAACAACAGAATGAGAAAAATCTTGCCATTTATAAGCAATACCCCCTTGGATGAATAGAGTGCACACTTCTTGTTTTGAATTACTGTATGCTTTGCAACTGTATTGTACTACAGTTTAGTAGACCTTTCCTGATTTTGAAATTGACATCTTGAAATTAAATGGTTTTGTTTCAAATATTGAATAAACCAAAAACCAAGATATAGAGAATGAGCTTAAAAGCTAAACAGTGAACAATTATTGTGGGCTGGGGAGTTGAGGCGCTGCATTATGTGGGATCAAACTCTTTAGCTAAACTTTTGCCAAAGTAAGTGGGATGGCAGAAGAACTGAGTGTTATTGTGTGTTGGATTTAGATGCCGCTTTTAGCAAAATATTTCTAGAACAAAATTAGCATATATGACTGACCAACAAGTAGCTGGACTAAAATGTCATCAGCAATTGGAAGTCCACATTTCCTTTCCAGACACCATTAAGATTATTTAGAAAAAAAAAATCTGAAATGCAGCAAAGGCCACATTAAAGACATTGCTTTCCTATTCAAACTTTTGCTTTTAAACGATTTTAAGCAAGCATTCACAAAGTCTGGGAAAGAAAGCAACACTGCAAGGCAGATTTAATTACTACGTCAAGGAAATTGTTAAGAATAGAATTACAGGCACGACAAACTAACTGGAAGCAGGTAGGACCTTATTTAATGTTAAGAAAAATGGAATGAGTAGAGGCTCCTCTATTTCTGATACACACTTTTGTTAATCTCCTTCCTCCATCGACATGTGGGAATGTGACTAATGCTCACAAAAACGTTATGACCAGAAATACTGAGAACCACTTTCAAGTAAAGAAAGAAGTAGATTGGTTCGCCTCCTGCAACATCCGTCTGCTCTGGTACTGCTGGGTTCCAATCCAAGCAGATCAAGCGACAACCAGAAGGAAGTCAGGATGCTGGGAGTAAGCCTTTGGGAAAAGAACGTCTTGGTGCACTTTGTTAGCTATCAGGAAACTTGCATCACATTTAAGCTGTTCACATTATTTAATGTCTATTTGTTAGCAAAGTTTAGAGCTATCTGCCACATCAGCGTTTCATTGTCTGTCATGCCTTTTCCTCAGAGGAACATACAGATTTTTTTAAAACTTCTATCATGTAGCAAAAAACATGAACTACAGTGCATGAGATATATTAGGGAAATTTTGCTTTTGAAAGCAGAGGCAAAAAGAATCTTTACATATGCTAGTCTGTTTCCCATTATATAAAAGTTGCAGACTTTATGAGGATTTTGACTCAATTTTTTTGAATACCAAAATAACAAACACAGGGTGCTCACACCAGCAGCCATATCTGATGCCAGTGTCACAGGCAGCAGCTACTCTGCTATAGTTCAACACCAGTCCCCATGGTGGCAATCTTCCTGATGAACGTGACAGCCAGGACTTTGTTCTTGGCAATGAGGGAAACAAGCATGGCTGTCCCCTTATCTTTCAGGCAAGGCTGAGTAATGTCAGAGCTGATGGTATCAATTGCTTTGTCGCAAGGACTGTGTGGAATGCATGAACCTCAGCTCCTGCTTGGAGGCCTAATGGTGCTATGGATTATAACACCAGCAGCCCTATTCCTAGGATGAGGGTACATGCATTGGACTCTGTTTCAGCACCACAGTACACAAAAATAATTTTGTAAAACTTAATTTTGTACAATCATCAAATGATTAGTTATGCTACTATACCTTTAATGATCTCTGATGACTGTAAAATGCACTGTATAAGACTGGATGAATCTGATGTACATACTGGCAAGCATGGGAACTAGGGCAGGGGCATTCCTGGTATGAGTGATTGCAGATGGCTCCAACTAGCTTGCAATTCCCTTGTTTGCATGAAAGTCAAGTGTGTGGTGGGCAGGATCAGGCTGGACTCCAACACCCATTGATTTCTATAGGAGACAGGGCTGGAGACAGAACTAGCAACCACTAGCACGTGCATAAGCTGATTGGGGCAACGCGCTGTGTCGGACCCTGTACTTTGTAGCATATTTTCAAATTACATATTATAATGCCTTAAGCTTTATTTTTATATTTAAGGTCACTTGAAAGGAACTATTTAAAATATTTCAGGGCCCGGTGCGGTGGCGCAGTGGTTAAGGTCCTCACCTTGCATGCCCCGGGATCCCATATAGGCGCCAGTTCTATCCCGGCAGCCCCTCATCCCATCCAGCTCCCTGCCTGCGGCCTGGGAAAGCAGTGGAGAACGGCCCAAAGCTTTGGGACCCTGCACCCGCGTTGGAGACCCAGAAGAGGCTCCTGGCTTAGGATCGGCATAGCACCAGCCATTGCGCTCACTTGGGGAGTGAATCATCGGACGGAAGATCTTCCTCTCTGTCTCTCCTCTCTGTATATCCGCCTTTCCAATAATAATAATAATAATAATAATAATAATAATAAAAGATTTCATAGTGTTTCTACACATATTGAAACAGGACATAAAATTTCTTTCTTGCTACTATTTTTAGTGCAATATCTACATAATAAGCCATTGGAAACTTATAGCAATGATACTTATTATCATCAGTTTCACGTTCGTGTTTGACTCTAAAATGTAGGAAGAGCAATTTTTGAGACCGTGGACATATGAGGAAATTATTTGCTGTAAATATTTCCAACATATATTAATTAGGAGAATTTCTGGCTATAGAATAGCTTTGGGAGAAATTATTACCTAGAAGACATGATTATTATCCAATTCTGCTCCTTTTTGTGTCTAAATAATCCTCTTTAAATTAAAGTTTCCTTAATAGTCTAATTACACCCAAAACAGAACTGGCAACAAGATAAAACACTGTAGCCCTCATACAATCAAGCATTTTAAAAGGCTTTTTTGGGCCTAGCAGCTAAAATACTCTCCGGGATCCCATATGAGCACCGGTTCGTATCCCGGTGGCCAAACTTAACATCCAACTCCCTGCTGTGGACTGGGAAAACAGTTGAAGACAGCCCAAGGTCCGGGACCCTGTACCTGCATGGGAAACCCAGAAGAAGCTCCTGGCTCCTGGCTTTAGGATCAGCTCAGTTCCGGCTGCTGCGGCTACTTGGGGAGTGAATCATACAACAAAAGATCTCCCTCTCTCTCTACTCCTCTCTGTGTATCTGACTTTCCAATAAAAAAAAAATCTTTTTTAAAAAATGTTTTTATTACATCCAGTTGATTAATTTACCATAGGATTAACTAAAATAAAGAACTTAATTAATAATAAAGAAAGATAAATACAAAGGAGTGATTAAAACAGTGAAATGATTGCTTTTAGTTTTTTGGATGAAGTAATCTTATTTTTCCAGAAGCAATTGTAAGATAAAAACAGACTTTCTCACATATAACCATGCATGCATGTTAGCATTTATAAACTTTCTTCAGTAAGGTTGATTAATATTATTCTGCAAGTATATTCAATCTTCATCAAAGTATCTAATACTAAAACTATTTCTAAAATCAAGCATTGAAAACATTAAAAAAACTGAAATTTTCAAGAAATGCACTTTTATTATAACAAAATTAATATATTGGAGTAAAAATAATTACTCCCATGTTACATTAGCTAATAGAATAACTAAGGTCGTGTCTCTGGATCCTTACGTTCGACATTTTGGGGGACATTTCTAATTTCAATAACATTATGAGATCTAAAGAAATGATACCCCATTAATATGTTAGAAATTTCAGACAGTGCCAAAAATTATATTTGAAGGACCATGAGAAGTTTGAACATGTTAAGGAATGGCACTGCATGGGGCCAGCGCCAGGGAAACACAAGCAAGCCGTACGGATGTTGGTTTCTCGTCCCTGCTGCTCCGTTTCTGATGCAGCTCCCTGCTTATGACCCGGGAAAGCATGGATCCGCAAGGGCGACTGAGAAGAAGCTCCTGGCTCCTAGCTTCACATAGATTGCAGCCATTTAGGAGTGAAACAGCGGATGGAAGATCTTTTTACCCTTCTCTCTTTGTTAAATCTGCCTTTCAAATAAAAAAAAAATACAAATAAGTTAAAAAAGAAAAAGAAGTGGTACTTCAGAAAAGCAGATGAAATACATCGTATCAGTTGACGCTGTTCTAAAGGATATCTACGTAGACATATCAATTTCATCACAATTTATTATTTTTCTGTGTATAATCAGCATGTATATGTGCAAAAACCTGAACGATTAAGCCAAATTAGAATACAAGTAGATTTAACACTGAAGAAATGAAGTTGTAGAAAGAAGCACAAGGGCATTATTTCATAGTTCAGTTTCTCTGAACTTTTCAGGCGGAAAAAAAAACATATTAATAAGATATAGGACGATGCTTTAAAGAGTGAACTATGGAGTGGTGTCAAAAAATTATCCCAATCAACTGTACTATGCATTATGATTACCAAAAACAAAACATAGCACACAGAAGAAAGCATTGGTTATATTGTTCTAGAAACCTAAATATCTGTGTAGCTAATTCAGAGACTCTTACAAGTTGAATGATTTGGTACTATTTCCCTAAATAAATGATTGAAATCCTAATGTCCTGTGTGACCAAATTGCAAGGATCTCTAAGAAAGTAGTTGAACTGAAAGGGAATGATAAAGGCAGGGCACAGATCCAGCGTGATGTCCATGAGAAGAGGTTAAGTTCTCGCTCACTACACACACACACACACACACACACACACACACACACACGGAAAGGCTACATGAGGATACAGTGAGAACCGGGATATCTGAAATCTAGAAACAGAGCCAGTTAGAACCTTGACCTTGCACTTCCTGTCTCCAGACGGCTCACTAGGTCTAGGCCTAAATTATTTTGGTTATTCGCAAGCAAGTTAAGACACAGACTAATAATGAATTGAAAAAAGAAAAGTTAACACCTCAAATGTATTGAAAGTTTAAGTGTATTCGCTCCACATTGTTTCAGATTCGCTGTTTATCCTGTATCCTTTCAGACTTTTTCTGATGAAAAGCAAGTTGAAAGCCATCAGCAAGCAGCTTGGGAGAAATTAAATCTGGAAATTATGGGAGTGCTAAGTGGTTTCTGCTTCCTTTTCTCAACTACTAACTACTGATGATGTTTCCCTGTTTTTACATGTCACGTAACAATTTGTTTCAAAATAGTTCTAAAATACTAGACAAGCTGTTAAAAATTTTCAAAGAATCCCCTACACCTGTCAGGTACTTCTAACAATTATTAACACTGGCCTAAAATTGCTCCCCTCCCTCTTCCCTGTAACTTCTCAAGATTGCATCTGGTTACTTTTTATTCGTATCGGCTGATTCATACCAGCATGATGAATGTGGTGAAGTAGGTAAGGCAAGAGGAGAAATGAGTTCCTAGAATCTGTAAAAATGAACTACCGCAGTGCAATTACAAGGGTCAATCTGAAGAAAATCTAAGGAGAAATAGAAACATCTGATCTCTTCATTTAGAGTAATACAAAAAGCTGCATCTCTTTTGTGTGCTTTGGTGTAAAGCAATGGTCCTGCACACTAACCAGTCATGAATGAGTAACTCTCCATTCTCCTGTGTTTCCTTGTTCTGCTTGCTCATTCTTCACGAGCCATCCTAAGACCAGTCTTCACTGAAAAACAACCCTAAAATCTAGCACAAGATTGTTCCGGCAAAACATATTGAACTGATAAAGACTAATTAGTGTGTTTGAGTTCAAGCCTCAGGATATTTTCTTAAAATATTTTCATTTCTATTTATAATTTAAAATGTGCCTCTTTTCTATTTTGACATACGTGCTTGTTTGGGAGGAAAACAGTGGCGCTACGTCTAGGCCTAAGTTATACCCAAGTATAAGCAGCGTCACCAAGTCACACAGTGTTTACCAAGAAACTTTGGTAACGGATTTTCCTCTTTCAGAACTACAAAATCTGGCAGGCGTAATTCATGAAGAAGTTCAGCCCTAAGAGAGTTGTTACACTTTGAAAGTGGATGAAATCCTGGTGCTATTTTCCTATCTATTCTTTGAAATATTTTGGCGTTGTAAGTCAGAACAAAGCAGCCATAAAACACTAGTCTGCCTCTTTTATCTCTAAAACTCTGTGCTCTCTTAAGCCATTCTGGCGTTTTCTACAACACTTCAATGCACATTAACTCATGGACACAGTGAGGAGCTGAGAACTTTGGAGCAACACAGGCTGAAGGGATGGTTTTCAAAGACTCATAGTTCAGAGATGGAAGTGTCATGCCATCTCAAAGAGAAGAGATAAGGCCCCTTTTTCCTTCAAGCTAAATTGATCTTGCTGTTAGAAAAAATAAAACAGCATCATATTTATATCGATTTGTGAGATCTTAGAGCATCTGTCGACAATACTGACGTGCGGACATGACATTCTTACTCTGTACCCAGAGATCAGCTGCTGCTCAAACTATTTCCTTCCCTGCCAACCACTGATTTCACAATTCTGCCAAAGGAGACACATTTGAGGAGTTCAAAAGGCAGAAAACCAGGATTAAAGATAAATGTTTTGATGTAAACCACTCTTCACAACCCACATTCTCCATTAATTTGTTGAAGTATTCTTCGTGTAAGACTCAGCCTTCATGAAAGAGCTCGTAGTTTCTAGACCATTGGTGTTAATGACTGTGGATTAGATTCTCTACCAATAAATTGTAACCAGAAGTTGAATATGAAGAAAGGACACACACAAAAAAACAGGCTTAAATTTAGTTCCTTATTAATTAGAGGCCATACTTCTGGGTTTCATGATAGCTATTCTTGTTAGGCTAACTCCACACAGAGAGTAAAAACAATAGCGCATTGCACAGAATATGATGAATCATAATGAATTCTAATTCCTTTCCTCATCACGTACGTGTTTTACAGCCTCTCACTCAAAACTACATAAATTTTCTACCAATGACTATTGATATAAGAGACTACAAATTTCCTTATGTTGCACAAAGCAAAAGTAAATATATAGCACGTCTCTCTATGATACGCTCATGGAAGTATCATAAACTCACTATTCTAAAGCTGCTCTTAATTCTCTTTCAGATATAAATTATTCACTACAAAAGTCTAAATCTGTCTTTTGAAGTATGTTCTCCTTAACTTTTTAAGATATTATCTGATTACTGATACATTCAAACAAACCTAGATTTTGTGTGCCCTGTGGATGGGTACGGTAGTGAAATTATCCCTATCCTTGGGCGGATAATAGTGTTTTTGAATTTTAAGTGAAAGGGCGTTCCCACAACCCAGACAATAAGAATTCTCCCGGGAACCTGCAATTTTATTGCTCAAGTGATACACCATGCATTTTTGTTCTCTTTCTTTGTCCAAATCCTTCCGCGTTTGCCGTGTGAGGCTGGACTAAGGCTACGGCAGCGGTGCACAGCACGGGAGTTGATAGGAGTGGACCTCTGCTACTTATTCTAATTCCAGATATTTAACTATTACTGATGTTTTCACCAACACTAACTACAAAACCAAAACTGAGACTCTATCCACAGCGCGGATTTCTGATGATCTTAAGAAACATATTCTGACACTTAGGATACAATAGAAAATGTTTAAATGTTATCCAGAAAGTAGTACTTAACAGGTAATGTTATGGCTTTACCACTTTCAGAAAGTATCTTTGTGTCATGTCTACTTAGAATAACATCTATTATGAATTATATTAAACACATTTGGCCTTCATATCATATAATTTTGGTAGCTTTTCCATAAGTATAAAGTGTTTTTGACATATTTGGCTAATAAAGAGGATTTAGCTTTTGTCTCAAAAATTCTGGTGCCAAAATTGAATGATATTGCAATTAAAATAATACATTAAAACACATTATCTTTTGGGCATAGTCTTCTAAAATTGAATATCAGGCTTCTTATTGCAGCGTCTTTATTTGACATGTAGATTTACACAGAGAGCGAGAGAGAGAGAAAATCTTCCCAAGTTGCTACAATGGCCAGAATTAGGCTGGTCTGAATCCACGAGCCTAGAACATCTTCCAAATCCTCCCATGGAGTGCAGGGACCAAAAGACTTGGGCCGTATTCACTGTTTTTCCAAGTAGCTTACCAGGAAGCAGGATCAGAAGTAGAGCAGCCAGGACTCAAACCAGTGCCCATATAGAGTGCTGCAACACAAAAAGATGATAATCTGCCACACCACAGGTCCAATTATTACAATTTTTCCCAAGCAAAAGCTACTGTTAGCTCACACAATAATTTACTAAAGTGCCATCTAGTAACTTGCAAAATATATTAAAAAATAAATCATTAATTAATATGATTCTTTCAGTAAGAATGTGATTTCCAAAAAAATTCACATAACAGCCTTTTCATAATATATATATATTTTTATTATACATACTATCACCTATAAGCCTGCTTGCATTTTGTGTTTCAACAGTTGCCATTACTGTATGTTGCTCTTTAGAATCTTTGCTGACAACCTCCTACGTGGTTGGGAGACACCCACGTCGTAAGACTGCAGGGGAGAACAGAAAAGAGGAGAGGGAACTTGGGCAAGGGGGAAAGGAGATCCCAAAGCCAACTAAACAGTACCAAAAAGTAATAAAAAAAAAAAAAAAGAAAGTATTGTTTAAAAAAAAAACTCACAATTTTTTAAAAGAGCAATTCTGCCACCTTGTGTTTTATAAACTGCTTCTGGAAAACGAAGACTATTTTAAAAGTTTATTTATTTTTAAGTTAGATATATGGAGAGGAGGAGAGACAGAGAGGAAGATCTTCCCTCTGTTGATTTATTCCCCAAGCAACCACAACAGTCATGCTGCTTGGATCCGAAGCCAGGAGCCTGAAACTTCGGTCTCCAATGCAAGCGCAGGATCCCAAGGCTTTGGGCTGTCCTCAACTGTTTTCCCAGGCCACAGGCAAGGAGCTGGATGGTAAGCAGGGCTGCCAGGATTAGAACCATCACCCATGTGGAATCCTGGTGAATGCAAGGCGAGGACTTTAGCCGCTAAGCTACCGGGCTGGGCCCATGAACAGTATTTTCGTGCCAAAGGAGAGTTGCAACTGTGAAACAGATTTGTAGCTTCATCCCTCCCCCTGTTTTTCCAGATCTGCAGGAACCAGTCATGGAAGCAGCTAATTTAATTTGTAACTATGTCAGAGTAAGGGCTCATTGCTCAGAACTTCTACTGAAATATCTAAAACAAAATAATGCAACTTTAATTGAAACTGCATGTTATTCTGCCTGACATTTTAAACCTGTTTTTAAATGTAGAATATATTTGCGTGTATGAATGACTGACTGGCTAATTGGTAACCACAATTGTAGGATATCATATGTTTTTCAAACAATAATAAGAGCAATAGAAGAAGATAAGTCAATATTTAAAATATAAAAACGTTTCAAGACACATGGAAAGCTGCATGATTTTTGAACTTGAATGATTAACTTACAGGAATGAACCTTCAAAGTATTGATGAGCAGAAAAAAAACCAAAAACACAAAACTAACCCACTAATAGTAAAGAAATGCTTAATAAATTAATTGATATCTCCATGTTTATAATGGAAATTTCCAGATGTACACAATATATTGCTTCCAAACTTCCATTTTCTCTATTCCTCCTCTATAAGGCAGAACAGAAGATAAAATGCTGTAATCATTGGCCTTCGTTTCTGTGGCTTTTTTTCTTCTCTTGATTCTTAGATTGCCAAACTCTTTATATGATTCGCTCCTTTTATATATATGCATATATTTTTTTTTTCAAATAAGTGATCTGTTATCATCTTAGTATCACACTTAAAATCAGATGTCCCTACTATTGACAGACCATGGCAGTATCTCCTTTGAATTTCATACATGGTTACTATGGAAGAAAAACATCATCATTTCAGTGTGGTTTATTCTTACAAAGGATAAAAGTGACAAAGAAGAAAAGGGAAGGGAAGGGGGGGAGGGGAGGGGAGGGAAGAAGTTACAACTTTGTTACAACTGAAATCCTAGTGAGTAAATCTTGAAAGTTTAGATGGTGTGCTGCTGCCATCTTGTGTCCACTCTGTCCATTTTCATCAAAAATGCTCTAGTAACGGTGGAGAATTCAAAAGCACTCTATTGCCAGCCTAGATAGTTCTGAAAAGACTCAAGGAAGAGAGAAAATGGAGATTAAAAAAAAAAATAGGAAACTGGATGATATGGAGTTTTTACTGCTTTGTTCTGGTTCCAGCACATGTAAGATTTCATAAGGTATGGGTTACTTACTTACCCTCAATAAGTTCTTCTGAAGTAACTCTTTTGTACTTAGAACAGAAATCAAATTTTCAGGAAGTGTATAAAAATAACATCCAGGAAATAACTTCTCTATAGCATTGGCAAAGAAATGTGAGTCTCATTGGTAGAGTGTAAGAATTTTCTTTTTTGTTTTTTCCTTTTATTACTTATTGTTGATTGGAAAGGCCAAGTAATAGAGGCAGATAAAGTCAGAGAGAGAGAGAGAGAGAGAGACTCTTTTGAGCATTATTTACTCCCCAAATGCTCATAACAGGCTGGCCAAAGTCAGCCCTGGAACTGGATCAGAGTCTCCCACATTGGTGGCAGGGATTCAAGTACTGGAGCCGTCATTTGCTGCCTTCTCAGGATGTGCTTAAGCAGGAAGCTTGATGGAAACCAAGTGTCTGGAACTTGGAGCAGACACTCTGATAAAAGATGTGGGTGTTCCATGTGGCAGTTAACCTGCTGTTCCACAAGGTCCACCCCATGAATTCTAAAATATTGGAGACTGTGGAGACTGCAGCTCATCTCTTGATTTCTGTGTCTCCATTCTAAATGTGCCAAAACTCAAAGCTTTCTGAAGTTTAAGTATTTCTCCTTGAAAGCCTTAGCTTGAAAGCTTAAAAGATGTTTTAATGTGCTGTGATAAAACATGAAAAATCAGAAAAAGTTCTCAACACTGAATCCCTGTTTTCTGACCAAACTGCATATGTTAATTTCACTACTGTACATAAAAATGCAAACAGTGGCCTTACATTTTAAATATTCCTCAAAGCTCAGATACATAATGTTTCTCAAAGTGATCAAAAAGAAAATAGGCAAAGTCCCATATTCACCCGTCACTGCAGCAGGAACTTTGGCATCTCATCATCTTGTCAACCACCTGAAGGACAACTGGATTACAGCTAGAAGCCACTCTTCAGCAGTAAGTGTATCCCAGACTCCTGTGGGGAGATGGATTGTTCAATTTCTGCCTAACTGATATGACTGCACAATATGGGTTCTAAAGGCTAAAATAAACAGGATAGGAAAATTTCCCATGGCACGTGACTCTGTGGAAGAGTGAAGAAGAAGCAGCACTTGATTGAAAAGGACTTCTGAGTTCTAGGTTTGAAATTTGCCCAGTCAATGACACCTGTATTGAGGCTTTTTGTGGAGGGGATTGGCCAATGCAGCTTGTGCAAGATTGAAAACTGCCCTTCTAGAAGGAAAAGTTGATATCCAAATATTAGTAGTATTATCAGCAAACAAACAGAAATAATCAGTATAAAATGAAGCATAAGTAAAGTCATCCTATTAAGAGAAAATGTCTTCATATTCTTATTTTAGCTAATTAAAAGGGATTGATTTTGGGTGATTTTAACCCAAAACCACCAACTGAAAGGCAATACTTATATTATTTGGATTAACTCACTCTTGGTTTAGTTTTTGCTATTACGGACTTCCTGTATAGCATAGCATTTCCCAAGAACTCCATTTAACAATGCAGGATGTGTGTTTCCAGGCTCCGAGGAGCTCTCAGGTCCATCTAGTAGCAAACCTCTCTGAAATCAGTCCCCCATACCTGTGTTTTGGAATAACCAGCCAAAGGGCAAGCAGCTCCTCACTTGGCAGAGCTGTTTGGGGGTATTGCATTGTTATAGGGCTGCCCATCTGATATGCCTATCCCAGAGGAGTAGCTGCAGGAACTGATAGGAGGCCAGAGAACTCTACTTCCTTCCATTTCATACTTCTGGACCAATGAAAACAAGGTACTAAAGTGGAAAAAATCACTATGCACATTACACAGGTCCTAAGACAGGAAAACCTTTCATTCCGGGCAGCAGAAACTTGGTTTTGTTATAAATTTGCTTAGAAATAAAGAAAAAGGAAAAAAAAACTGAAAAAAGATCTCACAAGGCCATGTGCCCAGCTTCCTGCCAATATTCCGTGCCCCTTGGCTTCCCTGGCCAGAGCAGACCGAGTGCATGATGGATTCTTTGGCACGCTGCACTGTTCTCTCACTCCCAGGGAGGCTGTGCTCTCCATCTCTCTTCCTGATTACCCAATCTTGCAGCTGTGACATCCATTCTTCTCCCACTGGCCTTGGCTGGAGGAGTGGGGCTCACAGTGACCTCTCCTGCTCATGTGTTACATCTTTCTGATGAAATGATTCCCTGGACACTTTCAGTTATTTCTGATGCTCAGGGGATAGAAGCCCTTCTGAAAGCCAAATTCCTCATGTCTCCCTATCTGTAGTGTCCAGAACATCAACTGTGAAAAAGGAAAAAAAAAAAAAGGCAAAGTTCTCAGGAAGTTTTTCACCTTCCTTCTTGAACACTTTTGCATCTTCCTTTCCAGGAATATGTAGGCATCTCTGACCTCCAAAGGTCTCGCCTCTTTGCTTTCAGTACTATCATGTGCTTGGCTCAAATCTAGGCAACTCAGTTGTGATCAACTTCAAGCTCCTTTCTTATGCAAAGCACCTAGGAGGGACTGACCCTATGGCCATCGTACTTTTGGGGAATATTGTCAGCCTGTGTTGCAGGTAAAACATTAGATAGATAGATAGATAGATAGATAGATAGATAGATAGATAGATAGATAGATAGATAGATAGATTGATAGATAGAACACACACATATAAATACACACACATATATAGATACATACACACATATATATAGAAATATACACACATATATATCACTTTCAGTGTTCTCTGAAATCTTTCTATCCAGTGAGCTATTTGTTTTGATAGAAACCTTGATGTTTGTTCCTACAGTCAACAAAGTTGATGTGTAAAGCAAGCCACAAAGCAGCTGTTTCTATCAAATGACTGGTAACGTTAGTGGTAGAACTGCATTTTCTCTCAATCTTCAAAGCTAGTGTAAGGAGAAGAGTTTGTTTAGCTGTGTTTCATGCTCATTCTTATTTTTTAAAGATTTATTTGTTTTTATTGGAAAGGCAGAAAAAAAAGAGGATAAACCGAAGGATCTTCTATCCATTAGTTCACTTTCCGAATGAGCACAATGGTCGGAGCTGAGCTGATCCAGAGCCAAGAGCCTGTAGCTTCTTCTAAGTCTCCATGTGAGTACAGGGTCCCAAGGCTTTGGGCCAGCCCCTGCTGCTTTCCCAGGCCACAAAGAGCTGGATGGGAAGTGGAAGAACCGAACAGGAACAGGCACCCTTATGGGATCTGGTGCTTGAAGGGGCAGGATTAGACAATTGAGTCACTTTGCTATGCCAGTCTCACACCCACTCTAACTAGTTAAACCCATGTGGTTATTTTCTAAGCAGTCTACCAAAAAATTTGTTGTTGCCAATTTTTTCCAAAATCCACAGGAGTTTGACTTTAAATTATCTTCATGTTTTAAAGCTGGCACATGTTTATCTCTTTGACATTGACTTCTATATATTGTGGTCACTTCCAATGCCAATATAAATTGCTTTCAGCAATACCAAAGGAAATTTTCATTTTCTAATCCCACAATTTTTAAAAAATTCTCTCTCATCATAGTATTTTAAGACAAATTTACATGAAAAGTGGAGAATTGATTTTAACATTATATATAGCTGCATTTTATATTCTTCTTCAATTAATTTTTCTTACTGTGATTTATGAGAATGCACCTTGTTTTTAATCATCATTTTTCACCCATGTGTATAGTTATGTATGAATGTCTAGGCAGTCTTTCAAAGTTTTTGAAAATGTGTATTATAAAAATTATGCATTGATTTAAGAATTCTGGACATAAATAAATTTGTACTAAATTGTTAGGGCATGTCTAAAGAGCCTCTAGTTTGAGACACTACAAAAAATGTAAGAAAATAATAAGTAACTTTGAAAAGAACCCTTATCAGAGCAACATTAATTTTGCTGACAGTGAATCAAGAGTTAATAGATAGTGAAACTTAGGTGGAACAATGAGGAAATTATGGCTGCCTGACAAGAAGTTTCTGTGGACATGTCCCAGAAGAACCAAACCTTACAAATGAGTGATTTTTATGAGGGATGAGATGACCCTGAGGTTGAAGCAAGCCCACAGTGACAGGCAACCCATATTAATCTGAGAGGGAAAAATTAATTTTGCTTATGCCCTAATTAGAGAAGACCAATAAGTAACAGGACATATAGCCAGCACACAGCTATCTCAACTGGTTCAACTTACAAACTCATACTGAAAAATTAAAATGAAGCTAACTTTCAGTATAGTGGCTGGCAAAACTATTGCATTCCGACCAACTACAGACAAGAAAATAATTTAATTGAGCAAATGAAGTGAAGTATCTGAAGTGCTATTTCCAAGACGTATAACAAGGAAGGAACATGGTCTTTCCACAGGATCCTGAAGTCAAAGCAAAATTCAAACAGTTTCTATCAGAAGTTGAAGGAGTCCAATCAAAACAAAGCAGACCAGTCAGAATCGAAAGCCATGATTTCGTGCAAGTTTCTGTTTCTTCGCTCAAGACTGAAACTATTTTGCTTATTGACTTTCTGGACTGCCAAAGGATGTTAAATTCTTCATCATAGGGAGCGCTCTGAGGAAGTTAGAAAACCCTTTAATAGACAAAAAAAAAAAAAAAAAGTCCAGGAAATCTTCAGCAGAGAATCCTTCTTTATTATAACAATATTTCTGCCACAGCTTTCCATACTAAACAAAAGAGCATTTTGAGAAAAATTTCCCAGGCATCCATCTTACTATTCCAATTAGGCTCTTCCTGACTTTATTTTTTCCCCCTCAATCTTAAAATATTCTCTTGAGGGCAGTTAATGATGTAAAGTTAATGATGCAAAGAAGTTAATGATGTAAAGAATTGACATAACCAAATTCTCAAGACAATCAATTCATTAGCAATGGATTCAATGGTGGGTATCATTGCTAACATCACTGTCATGAAGGGCTAGCACCTGATTCAGTGGATTAAGCTGCCAGCATCCCATATGAACACCTTTTCCAGATCTGGTTGCTCTATTTCCTATCCAGTAACCACACAATGTGCCTAAGAAGGCATGGAAAGAGGGTACAAATATTCGGGTTCCTTAGACTCCCATGGATGACAGGTATGGTGTTCCAGATTCCTAGCTTTGGCTTAGCCCAGCCTTGGCCATTACATCCATTTCAGTGGTGAATCAGAGGATGGAAGATCTGTCACTATGTAATTATGCCTTACAAATAATATTGTTTAAATAAATAAATATATAGTTTGAAATGAAATAGTGTTGAATTTATAAATTCTGACATATATTAGCTCCCAAGGTATTAAGAGAAGAGATGTAGGCCTCTTCTAGAAAAACACTCTCAAAGAAGGGCCTCATCAGAACCTGTGGATCATGGCTTGCAAGAGAGAGGTCACACCACCTAGTTTACGGATAAGGGAGGGGCTGGTGATGATACCAGGAGCAGAGAAAAAGGAGCAAACATGGCTCACATCCAGATAAGCACAGGTGCAGAAGGACATTGTGAACCTTTCCCCATGCAAAACCAGAGCGAGCAGCGATTCCTCCAGAAGATACCAGGAGCAGTTGACATGGAGATGAATAAACAGGAAATCTCTGGTTCACAGGTTTAGACAAAGGACCTGGTAGAGGATTGGGAGACTGTACTTTGCTATTAAGATGTAAATGGCTCAAGCCCCTCTTCCCTGGATGCTGTGTGACAACCTTCTTTTAAAAGTCTGATGCTGTTAATAAACTTTGTCTATTGACCATCAGTCGGTAGTCCACGCGTGTCATTAAACAGGTTCCATGCACCAAATCCATCGCTGAAGGACAGCAAACAGAACTCTGCTCTACATCACCATCATCCAAAGAACCAAAGAAGCTGTTCTCTAGCTCCTTCTAAGCTCGGACAGAAGCCACCTTTGCACCCACAGCTCCTGATTCATTTCCTTCTGTAGATAAAGGAAGACAGAGAATTCTACTGCTCCTACAAACTACAAATCCAACCAGGCTTTGTTTACGTTTGAATTACATTTGGGGAGTGAAATAGTGGATGAAGGATCTTTCTCTCTGCTTCTGTTTCTCTGCATAAATCTGGTCTGTCCTGCCGTCAAAAATATATAAATCTTTAAAAAAAAAATAAAGATTGGGTTTTTTATGCTCTATTTCTCAAATATTTTCTGATTGTTGATTTTAACAGAAAATTTAACATCACTTATAAAGATTTTTCTTCAGGAATTAAAATTGAATATATTGAAATCACAACACATTTGCATTGCATATAGATTTTAACTTGAATTTGGGGAATAGTCCTTCAATAATAAACTTGGTCATAGCAGTGCTGTATTATATTTTCATACCTATTCGGTTGGAATAACCTTTGATCACTTTCTCAAGAATCCAGTATGGCTCATTTTTGAGTGGTATTTTGGACCATGTTCATTGAGAGCCAAAACGAGAAGTGACCATCAAAAGTTCTAGCAGAAATCAGACTTTGCCATACAGCTTCTCTCTGTTTGCCCTTTAAAGCTCCGAGAGATTGGAGTTAGAACAGTGATGTTTTTCCTTTGCCGTAAAAGATCTGTCTAGAAAGACAAAAGAGAAGCCACAGTTTGACATGTTGGTCAAAGTGCAGGAATTCTAAGGCCACAGACAGGAGATTGGGGGCGGGGGCGGGGTGCCTACAGCTGGTTCCAATGAGTCCCTGTAGTGCTCAGCATCACAGAGCTAAAAAAGCGCTCCTCATCGCTAAACCCCTTCATGCTTCAAAGGCAGAGAGATAGCTTTCTTACCTCAGTGATCATATAGGATTATCATCTCAACATTAAATGATTACTTTTGCCCAAAAGTGACATGTGAAATTTGGCCAATCGTAATTTTCCTTTGGCTTATTATGTTCAGAATTGGTCAATAATATCTTTTTTTTCTGTTCTACTTATTTGGTTCAAAATCGTGGTGATAGCTTGTTTGCAGCATGCTGTGTCTTTATTCGATGCTAAAACTTGAATTTTTTTTTTAAAAAAGTGTGTATTTTTATTGTAAAGACAGAAAAACACACACACACGCAGACATACACAAGACAGAAACGAGGAGACAGAAAGAAACAGAGAGAGAATGTAAAACAGACAAGATGACTCACATACAGATTACTCTGCCGACGTTTTTGACAGCTAGGAATGACCCAGGCTAATGCCAGGAGGTAGGAATGCACCCTGGATCGCCAACACTGATGACAAGCATGCAACTACTTGAGCTATCAAGTACACATTAGTAAGACGCTGGAATGAGTAGTGAAGCTGGGACCAATGGCACTGAAACATTTATTAAGATTTGCCAATTTATTTAGAAAGAGCTACAGTGAGTAAGAAAGGAAGAAAGAGTTTCCATCCACCGGCTTGCTCCCTAGATGCCCACAAAATCCAGCACCTACAGGTCGAAGACAGTGGTTGCATTTGGATCTCCCACGTGAGTATCAAGGGATATTTGGCCCACGTTCCACTGCTTTTCCTAGGCCAGGAGCAGGGAGTTGGTTTGAAAGTGAAGAGCCCAAGATATGAACCTAAGCTTTTACATGACGCCAGCATCACACGCAGTGACTTAGCTGCATCACCACAGCACTGGCTCTTGGAAAGTTTTAAGAAATAAATAAATAAACAAAAATTCAGGGAATAATAATATTTCCAGAAACTGCATCTTTCTTCATTCATGGATTTTTTATGTACAAAAGAAACTAGAACGTCATTCTAGAATTTAAAGAAAGAAACCATTTAAAGACAGATTATGAATTATCTAGCAACCTGACATCGCATCTTCTCTTTGCTTTCATTTTTTTTGTTTGTGTTGAAATGATAATCCCTCAACTATAACTCTAACATGTTAATATAAAAATGTTGTATTGTTTTCATTTTTTAAAGTTAGTTCTCTAATAAAAATATATAATAGACCACCTCATAGTAACACTAACCATCATTTATTATTCACAGAAATGGCGCATTCAAAATTCAATAGTATTTAATGCCATGGAATTAAAGCTACTGATAACTTAACTACAGGAATTATATGATGACAAAAAAAAAAACATGAGAAGGGTCCAAGAAATATAGTAATTTTAAGAATGAATTTCTTCTCTTACTGCTTTTTATGGAATAATAAATTCTCTTAGCTTCAGGAGCAGATCAGCATTGTGACACAATACGTGGGAGTCCCTTTATCCAGCACGATTGGTTACTATAAGAGCTCACAACCCAAGAGTAGAAATGCTTTCCCCATGGGCAGCAGTTGAAGCATACTTAAGGCAATAATAATAATAATAATAATAATAAATTTAAAAAGAAAAAAGAAAGGGAGAAAGCAAGAAGGAGGTGAAGATTTTATAATCTGTTTTTTATATGCATATAAAATATGAATTCATTTAGATGAATAAAATAATTTTTTAACAATAAAAGACAAAAAGGAATTGCAATTTTAAGGCAAATCTACATTTAAAAAATATGATTATGCTGAAGAATTTAACGTTCAGCACTTCTAACCAACACTCCTTGAAAATATTAGTAAGACACAGTTTTTCCTTCAACTTGTTCTGAACTTACTTGAATTTTCCCCACAGAAGGGACAATTCAGAAAAGATTCCCATTGTCAGTGTGGCATGGTGACATCTCTCCATCATGGCCTGGGATAGGGCAAAACTGCCTCGGTTGCGGCATGATGACCCTTCTTCCATTTCTACCATTTGCTTTTTTTGCTTCATCTCTAGAAGAAAGTGGTGTGTGTGTGTGTGTGTGTGTGTGTATGTGTGTGTGTGTTTGGAAGAGTGCCTGCGTCTTCTATGAGTGTGAGTCTCTGAAATGTGAAAATGGTGACAAACAGAAGAGTCACAAGACATAAATTAACACTTTTTACTGGTATTCAAAGCTATGGTTTCATTGGGTCCTTAACAATGATTATTCCATACCAGGACAAAAGCTCACACTGATGAATGACTAAAAAATTGCCAGTATCTATGGGAAATTGTTGCATGAACATGATGGCCTGTTGCTCTCTCTGTGTTATGAAGACAGAATGAGAACAGAAAAAGGTACAGATTATGCCCCAGTGGGAGAGATATAACCTAGAGACTGTGGATATCCAGAATATAGTAAATGTTATGATAGGAATTTAATTTCTAAAACACTTCCTATAAGTACAGCATCACCATTGTGAGAGATCCATCTCCCATCACAAAACATAAATTTCCCTGATGAATAGAGCTCCCCCATATTGACAAGTAACATGCAGTTTCCAAAGACTCGAGCTCATGGTATCAGCAATGACATTGTCCGTGTGAAAGGAAATAAGCTCTTCTACTGTTGTAGTGTAAAGCACTCTGACACCTCCACATTTATTTTAGATTCTAGAAGCAAAACCGCCGACATCGGATAACTGTCAGGTAGCGTGTTATGATCCTTAATGCATTTCACAGAACATACCAACCATGATGGATGATCTAGTCCTTGGGGGTTGTAGCAGAATCTAGAATCTTGCCACAAATTTGGTATCAAATCGCAGCCCTCAGCCATTACCGCCGCCCTTGCTCATTCATCACCTGGCCTCTCATTTCTCTTCATCACTCACAACCAGCTCAGTGCATGTACCACCAGAGCAGAAATGCTCTCCAAGACCCCTTGTAAACCCCCCCGGATGTCCCACAACTACATTTGCTGTCACCTTGAACTCACAGAGAGACATTTCTAACTTTCCCTTGCGGAAGGGAAAGCTGAGGTTCTTAGGTTTACTCCCCCGAGCCACAATGAGTTTCATCAAAGTGTGCCTTGTATAAAGCTACAAAATCAAACATCGGCTCAAAAGAAATGTTGTAATTAACTTTGTACTGGTTTCTAGTGGTATATTCTCAGTTTCTTGCCTCATTTCCTCTAATGATTTTTCATAGAATTTAAGGGACTTTCAGAGCAATATCAATGGAAAGGAAACTTGCCCCTCCAAACAAGAAACCTTAAGTCTTAAGTATTGAAATTATTTAAAAGGGGGTAAAGGAATTAAATTAAATGGCGATCACAGCGTAGAAAGGAAATGGCCCTAAGACTGGTAAGCTCATCATTTTTTGCAAAGAAAATTTTATAGCAGAATAGGGAAAGACAAAACTATGGAAGCAGAACGTATAAGAATAAGGTATTTAGAACTAAGGGAAATCATTGATTTGTGTATAAGACAGGGCTGGGTCAGAACTGACTCAGCAATGGCAGCCACCAGCATGTGTATATGCCAAACCCTGTACTGGCAAGCACACACAAGAATCAGGTCTGGGATCATCTCAGACAAAATTTCTTTGGGGAATCCTCCCAACTGAACTGCTGGACTCAGAACCACAACCATAGAAAGAATTGCAGGTTCCACGGTCTGATAGTCAAGTGTATGGGTCAGTGCTGAGCTCCCTCAGTGGCTTAGATGGAGCAGTGGACACCATATCCTGGGGTGTATGAAGGATATAGCAGCACACTGAAGCCTGCCGAGGACACCTGGTACCATAACAGAGGATAAAGGGCAGAACAAAAGCATCAACTACCCCAGCCAAGTGTTGCTAAGTGAATATCTGAGCAAATGGAAACTCTAAGGTGAACTATGTCAGCCAGTGGATCCTGGAGAGATTTCATTATGCTTCAAGCAGTAAGATTGACAGCAATTCAGATCTACTGAACTATCAAAACCACTTGAGCAGGACCCTTGGAGCATGATTGGGGACACTCAGATGAAATCAGGTGGTTGTCTCCCATTTCAGCGTAGAGAGGCATTTGAGAGTCTGGGTATGGCTTCTCTTTTGATCCCCTACTTTCCCCAAGAAAAGGAAGGAAGGAAGGAAAAGAGAATGTGGAAATAATGGTCTCACCTGTCTTCCTGTAGCCCTTAACCCTTATCACCCTAAGGGAGGTCATGAAGGCAAAAGGCACTGACACAGAGATCTGCGGGAAACTGTTAGTGAGACTTTCTCTCCCTTGGGGGGCCCTTATCCAGAGCTGCTCAATTCTCAGGGCTTTGAGCATCACTGTGGTGGCCTTGAACCATATGACTGGGTACTTAACTCAGTGTTGCTCTTATACCTCACCAGGCCTTTTTCCTGGGATACTAAGAAGTATAGACAGCAGAGAAAAGTGTTCTCTCAGGGGTTTTCCTACCAGCAGGTCCCAAAACTCCTGATGTGGGCGGCGGGGGGAGGCGAGGTGACCGTTTTTAATCTATAAGAACAACCAGAGACAGTCTGTTCAAGCATGTCCCTTTATTGTAAAGTGAGCAAAAACTTACATAGAATAGGAAAGGGGAAGGCAGAAAGACATTCCCCAGTAGTCCACCCATCCAATAATGACAATGCAATTGGCTAGAAGCCATGTCTGTCTCTCTGGATCCTCCAACTAAATCACAGGTCATGTTCAACATGCACGGCTGGCAGGTATGCCTTCAGGTCACAGGAAGGTAGGCTGTGAGTCCAGAATAGCACATAGGTTGGCAGGTACGCCTCAGATCACGTTCACCATGTGTGGTTGGCAAATAGGCAGTGGGTCGCATTTGACTTCTTACAGTTGCTTAAAAGAGGAAGTCTCAGTACAGCTTATCAAAGGACAGAGAAGAAACACAGGTACAGCCCATCGCTCTTGCCTCTATAGCCAGTGGTCAGGGCAAGCTGAGGTCTTGGTTAACCTAAACCATCATCAAGGATTGCCCGGGAAGCAGTGAGCCTATGATCTTTCACGTAGGCTATGCAGGCAGAAGTCCAAGGGGAGATCTCCCAGAGTTCTCCTTTTTAGTTAATTGGTAACAGATAATTATGCTCCAATTATCACTCATCACCATTCAAATATCAGCTGAACAAAATTCCCAAAACAACCCAGTCTAACAGTTGATCAATCCTTATATATTGTGCTATTCCACGTTATTTATCATGTTGCTTAGTTGAGTCTTTGCTGCCCTTCCTTCTTTTTATATGTCCTTATTTTTCTATGTCTCTCTTTTTAACCTTATTTTCTCATTTTCTTTCATAGTTAGTCCCTGCCTTCCAAACTAAGAACAAAGTAACTTTACCATGCATGGTTCTGTCTCAACATAAGCAATCAATAGTTATTTATCAACCAAAATAAAAGTTGTAAGGGTTATTCTGAAGGCAGGAGAGGGAGAGAGTGAAGGAATATATTTTATCATCTGGAAAATGGGTGTAATATTTTTTCTTGGGGTTGTCATATGAACTAATCTTTTGACATCCAGATCAAGTTTATACTACATTCTCCATGAAATGGCTATTAATTTGTTGCTAGTATCAAGGACAATACTACTTTCATTATCTAACAACACCATTATGAGTATTATTATTGTGTTTACAAGTGATAACAACCAAGGTCTAGATGGGCTTTGAGTGACTTTCAGCAGCTTAAGAGGAGCATTGATTGTCTCTGCCCCCAGCTAAAGAGTTGATGACGCCAAGAACTAGACATTGTGTCTCATTATTGCAATGCTTTCTCTGCCCTTCACTGATTATAATTTCTTTAATTTTTAGAAAGATTTCTCCTGATGCTTTGATGCAAATTGCTCTATCTGATTTTAAAATGAAGCTAGTTTGCAAAAGAGAACAAAGAGTGTGAGTGTAGAAGAAGTTGATGTTGGAAAAGGATTATAGATAAAATTTTTTTTTCAATATGGGAACTCTGCCAATTTGTGGTGTCAGGGGAGGAATGATTCTAGTATGCTTTGTGGCAGGAAAATCCATTCAGCTCATAGGGGAAATAAATTTAGTTTTCAGATGTTCATTCTTATAATTATAAACTGTGTTTCAAATGAGGACAGAAAAACAGGAAACGGAAGAACAGAATATTCAATCTGTGATGTATATCTGTTTTGGATTATAACTATTGCCACATTTTTGGTATTATTGTGAAAGTAGAGTATCATGCCGAATTAGGATTGTCTTATGAAAGGGGAAAAAAATCATTTTATTCCTACAAATTGGTGTCAATATTGCCACAATCTATCAAAGCACCATTTGTTCATATATTACAAAATTGGTTTTGAAGATTGGTTCTGACAATCTGATAAAGAACTAACATTTTTTCATTCTAATTTATGCCTGGGGGATATTTAGAATTTTAAAAAATCATCAATTTGGGAGAAAGTATTTAATTGAAGCCATGAGGACACTTGAAATTATTCAGGGAAATAATAGAAATACAATCTTTTTGCTGTATCTGTGTGTGTGTGTGTTCTTAATCATTGCAAAACACTGAGGTATACAATAAGACCATTAATTGGTGATTGGTTAGTACACCACACCCCAGGCTGTGATTCAGAGCCAGGATTCTCTCACAGTTACACAATGAGATAGGGCTGTATTGAAACACAGCTACCTCAAGGCTGCTCGTCTTGGTCATGAATCTTCATCCAGGAATTGTTTGAAGGGAGCATATTTCTTCTTCACTGTTGATAAGTTGAGTGGCTTTAAGCTGAGGTTGAGAGCCACCTATGTATTTTCTCACATATTTCTGAGTTATGATTGCTTTCCGTTGATATTTTATAGAGGTTATCAATAAGAAAACCTGCATGTGGCTTCTGAACCTTCACAAAATATCAAGTGGTTTTAGAAGCAAATATTTTTAGAGAGATAAAGGAGGACAGCGAAAAGGAGAGACACAGAAAGATTAGGTGGAAGCCTCATATGTTTGCAGTGTTTTATCTACTGCATTCACATCAATAGGCCTGTCACATACACACACCACTTCAAGATGATAGGAAAATTGACAATAGAGATTCATACTTATTAGATGTGGAAAAATTCTGTAAGAGCAGATGGAAAAATTAAACTACCACAAGTGACCTATTGTGTCCTCAATTTGTACCCAAGTGGCACCACATTTTGGAGTCAGTATGTTCCAAAGGGATACAATTTTATCATGAATAACATAATTAATGAATATAAATAAGAAATAAATTTAAAAATTAAAACTATGATATATGTTTACATGTGAGTTTATTCAGGGAGTATATAGTGGCATAGTATTACTGGCATCCCATTTGGGCGGCAGCTGTTCCTTTTGCAATCCAGTACCCTGCTTATTGCCAAAGAAAGCAGTGGAGAATGGTCCAAATGTTTGGGCCCCAACACCCACATGGGAGACCCAGAAGATGTTCCTGGCTCCAAATTTTAGATCAGCCCAGTTCTGGTTTTTTCACCCTTTTAGGCTATGATCCAACCCAGCAGATTTATCTCTCTCTAATTTTTTCAAGTACAAATAAACATTTTTAAATGTCAACCTATTCTAGTTATACTTCCCTTCAAATGGCTACCATTGTTAAATAAAATGAAACTGAACATGCATTATGTTAGTAGCAACAGGCCCACTGGAGGAAAGATCAATGGAATGACCCCTTTACCTCTAAATTGGCAGGTACTGAGGTGTTTGCAATCTGTACTGGAAAGCAGCTCCTCTCATCCCTTTCCATGGGGCTGACTCCATTATCTAGAATCTATTCTAAAAGTCTCAAGATACTGGTGCTGAAAAACACTAAAAAGAGTATAAAAAAAAATCACTCAAATGTTTCCTATAGCTTCCAAATGCATTCGCTTTCAGCCAAGTGCACGTAGTTTCTCAGTCTTGCTGAATAAGACTTTACGGGAAATCATTTGTAACCTTGATTACACATCTGTGAGGCATGCTGAAATCCAGAGTAGATTCTCAATGTTGGCTACACAATAGTGGTGTTCAGAGAATTTTCACAAAATCCCTACACCTAGAGCCCAATTCTCAGAAATTCTAATTTAATTGATCTGGAATAGAGCCAAGCACGTCTATTTTTCATAGCTCTCCAGGTGATGCTAATGTGTAGCCATGGCTGAAACTTATTGAATAAATTCTAAAATTAACACACTGAATAACTGAACCTGAAATTAATCATATATATGATATATATATGACATATATATATCTCAGCATAGATCACATATATATATATGTGATTCATTTCAGAGACACACATATATATATATAATAACATGCAAACTTTTATTGGGAGATATCCAGCAACTTCTGGAAGAAACTTCCCTCAGCTCACCAGAAATTGGCATATCACTTCCCTGTGTCTTCCTTACATCTTAGAGATGAAGGCTTCCTGAACAAGATTATACCTGTGTGAGATAAGTTGATGTAGCGGTGAAGAGAGTAGCTTTCATATTCTTATGTTTAAATGCTTATTCCTATGCTATAGAGCAGTGTATCCTTTGTTGAGTCTCTCTGTTCCTTCATTTTATCTCTGTAATGTGGTAAGACTCTAGTTTAAAGGATTACATGAAACACTTCTATCAATGCCTGACCCGTAAAACAGTTCTACGTGAAAGAATCACACTTTTCAAATGATAGGGTTACATTTACATTGGGTGATCTCTTCTTTGTGCAAACATCACATAATGTAGTCACACAAAACTAAATGGTACAGTGTACGACAAACGTAGGCTCTGCGCTACATGCATCACCCATGCCATTTCTCTTTGACCAAATATCATTATGTGGTGCATGCCCATACTGGATATTGCTACCTTGAAACTGTAATTAACTGAAAATGAGGATGTACTAAATTCCAAATTTAAAATGATTAATATATACACAAGGTTCGAAACAAAAGAATTGGATTTTGTTTTCATCTTCTGTAAGCCTACAATTCTACAATTCTTGGAATTTTACACAGAATCCAGCCACATGAACCATTTTCTTTCATGGAAAAGGCTTGATTTTTGCCAATATTGGCAAGTGGGAAGTCAATTTTAATTATGTATTTACTAAGAGTATTGTTGTGATAGAATGATAGCTATACTTTGCTAAACAACATTGTATTCTCAGATGTTTTGTATATGTCTATGACAGTTATGGTGACATTTAGAGTGTAAACATTACATAAACCTGAAATTTAGATTTCCATTTGTACAATGACAGGAGTGACATGGCGGGTATTCAAAGTGCACTGATTGGAAGGAAGGAAAAAAGAAGGAAGATGCAAAGAAAAACACTTTGTGTAAGCAGAACTATTTAATCGGCTTATCATTGTTGGACAAGCAACTTTTAGAATCCATGTTGATTCAATACTTTCATGGCTTAGATTTTGTATTCCACTGAATCAGCAGTATAGTTTTTCTTGTAAGTCTACAGAGCTATTTTCTTAATGGAATCAGAGTAAGTGTTTCCATCATATGAATCAGCAGAGGAAAATCTCCCTACTGTTCAATGAAAGTATTTTTATCCTCCAAGTAATCAAATGTGATGAACTTTCACAATTTAACTTCTACTCAATTAACTTTTCTCTCAGGAACAGAGATTTTTCATTTTGGAAGCTCCAATTCCTTCTTCAGCATCAGTGACCAAAGATTTCTTTCCATGAATCATCATAGATACAAATGTTGGAAACTATTTTCTCTGTTATAGGTATACAACTCTGCTTTTGTAGTAAGAAAGAAGCCATAGCCAACACATACAAATGAACATGTCTATGTGATTGACTGAAAAGGAGTTCCCCAAATTTCCACTTCTAATAAATGGGACATATGAAAGTTACTACACATAGAACTTGGCAAGTGTGAAGTAATCAAGGACCTTAAAATAGAGTATTCTGTACTATCAGGGTGGGCCCTGAAAGCTATCACAAGAGTCCTTATAACAGTTGACACAGGGACAAAAAGCAATGTGACAACTGGAACCAGATGGTAAGCTGGCGGCACTGAGGATGGAGGAATGAAAGAAATGCCAACCACAGAATTGAACGAATATTCCTCTAGAACACAGCAAAAGTGAACAAATGCACGCCCTCACTCCCTGACATCACACCCTACAGTTTTCAGAATGTGACTCTGCCTTCACTTTGATTCTACCCTGGTTAGTTTATTTTGATCTGACCTGGAGGTGAAAGGGAATAGATGTATGCTATTTTAAGCCGCCTAGCGTGTGATCCTTTGACAGAGTAGTTATAAGGAACTAATTCAACGGGGTTCCAATCAAATCGTGCTTACCACAGCAAGAAAAGGGACTGATTCGGAATTCAGCGAGGAGTTTGTTGCTTCCTTTCCCACACATCTAGCTTATGTTATTTATCATAATTTATGTTGTGGAGTATCTGTTTATGCATGTGCTTTACATAGACTGAATGTCTCCCCCACCAAGGGCCATGAGTCTTCAGTTCAATGACATTTGATTTCACTTCTGGTTCTGTATGCTGTAGTTTTATGACATGGTAAGGAAATGCTCTTCTCAGGCTTTCAGGGTCATTGTCTGGAATAAATCAGATGTTTACAGAAAGTTCTCATAAAATAATTATTAATAGGAACAACATTGTACAGAAGATGTTTAGAACTTATCTTCACAGTTAATACAGTAAGTGCTTTGCTTACCAATTTCCATTTCCACATGCACATAGCCTTTGGTTGCCAGCATTCCACTTTCTGACTGCTTCAGAGACTTTGTGTAGATGGAACCATGTGTAATAGTGTCTCCATGATGCTCATTTCCCTTATAAGTGTGCTGTTGGGTACTAGAGGATATCCTTCTTAAGGCCTAGCATTATTGCAGCTTTTTAATATTTTTTGAAATAATATTGCCTCTTTCCATTAACTATTCCTTTCTTTGATTGACATTTAAATCACCTTCACATATTATTTTGAAGAATTTTGCGCTGAACATTAGAATGTTCTCTGTAGATGCTGAGTTCAATTCCTTTAAATAGAATCCTAGAAGCAAGAGTGCTATGTGATATAGTTTTTTAAAACCTTTTTCAGGATGCTGTGTATTGATTCCAATAGCTTCTTTCCTGTTTTCCATTTCTACCTATGATGTTCAAGGAGTCCAAGTTCCATATATTCTGGAAAGACTTATCCATGAATGTGAGGTGTTAACTCACAGCTTTGATTGAAGCTTCCCAGGTGATTACTGAAGGCCAGTATATTTCTGAATAATGCTTTCCATATTTATGCCTTCTTCAGAGACGTCTTTATTTAAGCTTTTGATCCATTTAAATTAGTGTTCATTTTTGGCTATTGAGTTACAGAACATTTAATCATTTATCTGTTAGATAATTTGGAAAGATTTTCTTCATCCCATGGTTATCTTTTCACTCTGTTGACCATTTCCTTTTCTGCATAGAATTTTCTTTTTTTCTTTGGATTGTGGCAGTTCATTTGTCTCATTTTTATAACTGTAGTTTTTTCTCCTGTTTTTCATGTTTAACCAAGAAATGACTTCTAACATCAGTGTCATCCCATGTTTCAGTTATGGCATTTCATTGGTAAATCCATTTTGAGGGTTTTTTTTAAGATTTATTTATTTTTATTGGAAAGTCAGATATATATATAGAGAGAGGAGGAGAGACAGAGAAGAAGATCTTCCACCTGGTGATTCACTCCCCAAGTGACCACAACAGCCAAAGCTGTACTGATTTAAAGCCAGGAGCCAGGAGCTCTTCTGGGTCTCCCATATGGATGCAGAGGTCCAAGGCTTTGGGGACATACTTGACTGCTTTCCCAGGCCACAAGCAGGGAGCTCTATGGAAAGGGAAGCAGGGCTGCTGAAATTAGAACCAGCACACATACGGGATTCCAGCACAATCCAGGTAAGAACTTTAGCTGCTAGTCCACCATGCCAGGCCTTTGACTTTATTTTTGTGTATGGTTTAACACTTAAATATCAATCATTTGACAGCATGGGTATCCAGTTTTCTAAAACTCAATTTGTAAAGAAACAATTCATTCGCAATTGTATATCTTGGCACATTGATCAAAGATGAATTGATTGTGTAGCTGTAGAATTATTTCTATGTTCTCTGTTCATTTATCTGTATGTCTGTCTTATCCTGATAGCATACTGTTTAATTTAATTGGCATAAAATTATAATGTACTTATTGTAGATACATTATTTTATAGCATATGTGTATATAATTACTCCCTATAGATAGTAAGACCTTATATCATTCCCATAACTTTTACTGTAGTCAATAATAAATTTTAACATCAGTAAATGTGATCCCTCAGGTCTTGTTTGTCTTATTCAAGATTTTTTTGGTATTCAGGGATTTTATTTTTCAGTTTCATAAGATTTTTAATAGTTTATCCATTAATTCCATTGGAATTGTATTAAGCATTGCATGGACTCCACAGATTACATTGGGTAATCAAGGAAACCATCTATAACGCTCTCACCATGACGTTCATGGATTAGGTGAGAGTGTTATAGATGCTTCCATTTTCTTGTGTCTTACTTAATTCCTTTTATCTCTACTTTATAATTTCCCTTATACAAAACAACTTCCTCTTTAGTTAATTGTGACCAAATAGTCTATTCTCATATTGGTGTGGTCATAAATGGTGCTGCTGCTTTTCTAATCTCCTTTTATGGATAATCTAATCTATTTGGTGGAAAGCCAGGTAATTTTTTTACATTGATTTTTTTGTCCTGCAGCAATACTGGATTTATTTAATAGATGCTTCAATTTTTATTATGTAGTATTTCAGAGATTCTTTATGTAAGGTGATGGCATCTGTAAACAGGGACAATTTTAGTTCTTTTTCCCGATCCAGAGAAAATGTTTGTTTGTTTGTTTGTCTATATTCTCAGGATAGTAATCACACTTTTATTTATGTTAAATGAAAGTAGCAATAATGAGAAATCCTATCTTCTTTCTGATTTCAGGAAGGCACAGCTTGAAATTATTTTCTTCAGGATATTTGTTCATGGGGTCAGCAGTAGATTTAGCACAGTAAACTCTTACCAGTTACAACTGTGTCCCATGCAAGCATTGGTTCCTATCTTGGCTGCTTTGCTTCCAGTCTCTCACCTACTGACAGGCCTGGGAAAGCATTTGATGAGGGGCAAATGCTTTGGTCTCCACCGTCACATGAGACCAACAAGGTACTCTTGGCTCTTGACTTTATCCCTGCCCATCCTCTGTCATGGGCAACCATGTGAGGATAGAATTATCAAATGGAAGATCTCTCTCTCTCTCTCTCTCTCTCTCTCTCTCTCTCTCTCTTTCTCTCTCTCTCTCTCTCTCTCTCTCTCCTCCTGCCCTCACATAACCTCTCTTTCTGCAACTCTTCAAATAAACACAGAGATTGCATCTACCTGCTGCTTTACTTCCTAGATACCTGAAGCAGCCAGAACTGTGCTGGGCCAAAGCTGACAGCTGCAAATATTATCCATTTCTTACTGGATTGCCAAGAACCCAGCTACCTGAGCCATTGTAGCTGCCTCTCAGTGTCGGCATTAGCTGGAAGCTGAACTCAGAAGGTGCAACGACATCTAGGACTCAGACACTCCAACATAGAAAGCAACATTTTAAGCACTCACCTAACTGTTCACTCTCAAGCTTTCCAATTTTTTTTTTTTTATAATTGAGAGTGATGTCAGTTGTGGATTTCTCATATTTCACCTATACTATGCTTCAGTAACATTTATTCACAGGGCATCAAATTTGGACCAACAATTTTTCTGTAACTGTTAAAATGCTCCTGTGTGTGATTTTTAAAAAGATTTATTTATCCTTAATTGCAAATACAGATTTACAGAATGAGGCAAAGGCAAAAATCTTCCATCAGCTGGTTCACTCCACAAGAAGCCTCAACAGTTGGTGCTGAGCCAGTCTGCAGCCAGGAACCAGGATCTTCTTCTGAGTCTCCCACATGCAGTCAGAGTCACAAAGTTTTGTACCCTCCTCTGCTGCTTTTCTAGGCCACAAGCAGGGAGCTGGAAGGAAAGTGAAACAGCTGAGACATGAACCAGTACCCAATATGGGGCCCTGGGCATGTACAGCAAGAACATTAGCCACTGGGCTACTGGGCTGGGCCTCATGTATGTAATTTTTTTTTATTTCATTCTGTTAATATGGTTGCCATAGTCCATTTGAATTGCCGTAACATCAGAAATGTATCCTTGCAGTTCTGGTAGCTGGGAAACCCACAGTGACAGCAGCAGGAGGGCTAGTGCCGACACCTTCCAGATGGGTTTGCACCAAATAGAAGGGCAGTGTAGCTCTTGGGCTCTTATGTAAGCGAACTAATCCCATTCAGGAAGCCCCTTCCCTTGTGACCTAAACGTTTTCTCATTTTATCAGATCACACTAGTTCTGCATTTCACTCACTGATTTCCCTAGCTTGAAATATTTTGGCATCCCAAGTACAAATCCCATTTGGTCACCGTATGTGATTTCATTACCGTGCTGTTGAATGCAGTTTAGTACTATTTTATCTACATTTTCTGAATTTATATTCCTCAGAGACATTGAACTACAGTTCTACTTTCTGGTAATGCTGGTCCCATAAAAGGAGTTTTGATGTGCTCTTTCGTCTTCAGTTTTTTTGGCATGCTTTTGACCAAGATTCATGCCAGTTCTTCCTTGAGCATATCCCGGAGTTCACCAGTGAAGCTGTGTGGTATTGAGCTTTTCTTTGGGAGAGGTTTTTGAAAAATTCAGAATCCCTATTAAATACAAGCCGGTTTACATTTTCTGGCTTTTTGCGTGATTCAGTCTTGATAGTTTTACTGTCTCAGGAATTTATTAATTTTATCCAAGTATGTTGCCATGTATACTAGTTTTAGCCTTTCTGTTTCTGTGGTATCCATTACCATGCCTCCTTTTTCAAAATTGAACCTTTTTGTTTCTCTTTCTCTCTTCCCCTCCCCCTCTCTCTCAAAGATTTATCTACTTTTATTGTAAAGGTACATTTATAGAGAAGAGAGACAAAGGTCTTCTATCCACTGGTTCACTCCCAAAGTGGCCACAACATCTAGAGCTAAGCCAATTTGAAACAAAGAGCTTGTTCCAGGTCTCCCACGTTGGTGCAGGGTCCTAAGGCTTTGCCCATCTCCTACTGCTTTCCAGGCCCCAAGTAATGAGCTGTAAGGAAAGTGGAGCAGCCAGGACAGGAACTGGCATCCATTTGGGATCCAGGTGCTTGGAGGTGGAAGATTAGCCAATTGAGCATCAGGCCCAGTTGTTTTGTTTGTTGTTGTTGTGTTTTGTCTAGCTAAGGTTTACCAATGATGTTGATCTTTTAAAAAAAAATCCAGCCTATGTTTTTACATTATTTTTCTTTTGTTTTCTGTTCTCTAATTTATTTCCATTGAAGACAGTATTATTTCTCTACTAACCTTGATCTTGCTTTGCTTGCTAGTTCTTTGATGTACAAGATTTAATTACTGTTTTGAATCTTGTTTCATCGATAAGGTATCACTGTAAACATCCATATTAATATACCTTTCTCTGCATTGATTTGGTTTCAGTTTCTCCTCTAACTTCTTTTATGATTATTTTCTTTTACTAGTGAAAGTCTACCAATGTTTGTATTTTACTTATATATTTGTAATATTTTCATTCTTCATCCTACTAATTTTCTAGTTTCTTTCCACCATGGTCATATGATATCCAAAATGATTTAAGCGTTCTTATGCAAATATATATGTGCAATTGAGGATAATGTGCATTCAGTTGGTTTTATATGAGGTTTTTTGCAATACATTTCTTTTAAAATTTTTATTAATATAAACAGAACAAATTGCATAGACATAATCTTGATGATAACAATACTTATCTCTCTCATGCCCCCTTTTAGCCCATTTTATATGTTTTTTTTTATTTTTATAAGCACATAGTTTAACTTATTTCATGATCACAGGATTAATATATCAGTAATCATATGTTCAACCAATAAAATGTGTAAAGACCTCTGTGCCAGAGACCAGCTGACCCAAGAGTTTGCAAAGCTCATAAAGGACAACTCAAGAAAGTTGTCTTCTTTATACACAAATCATCACAAGTTCTTGCACAACATCCAATTGTTTCATTTTTACTTCATTATAAAAGAATGATTACAAAAACAATCCTGAAAAACAGTATTATTATTTATTCCAGAGTACATATTTTCAGCCAGCTATTAGTATTACTCACTCAAACCTGCAGTGACTTGGCTGAAGCCAGGAACTCCATGGTTGGCAGCACATGTGGTTACATAGTGACAAGTGGTTTACTTATATCCAAACTCAATTTTCACTAAACCTAAACTAATACTACTTAAAATACCAAGAGTACCAAATTAAAAGGAAAACTCATAAATGAAAGGAATTTATAAAGGCATACATCATAGATTCTTTATTAAATCTTATAATCAATCATGTATTAATTACCATTGCCCTCACGTAGTACTGATTCAATTGTTTTGTTTTTGGTTTTGGTTTTGGTTTTTTTTTTTTTTTTAGCTTTTGTTAAGGGCAGTGAAAGGGATCAGGGCAACCCAGCCTTTCTACAAACAGAAGGTCTTTACAAGAAACTTCTTTTTATCTTTATAAATTGTTTTCTTTCCCTAAACATAAGTGCCAATATAAGTTTTAAGCCACTTGAAGGGGAGGAGTCCACATTTGTCCCCCTTTAGAAGATATCGCATGTAATTTCTGCTTTCTGTGATAAAAAACTAAAATGCATCATTTCACATGTTTTAACAGTTCAAGGCTACACAGTAAACAAACTCTTCATACCTCCATGTTTGCCATCTGTTCCAAGTTATCATCAAGCCATTTCTTAAGGAGAACATTACTTATATCAGGGCAAGCTCCAAGATAACAGGATGTCTGGAGACAAGGTGGGCTCTACCGTACTATTGTATGATATTAGCTGTGTTTCATTGCCTTACATCGCTAAAGAAGCTTTTACCATAACATGATTGATCAGTTTGAGGTGTTACACCGGTTACAGGAATCATTTCACGTTTGCAGAAAAACAACAACAACAATGTCAGGAGAATTTTATGAAATATTAGAGAGGTGATTGAGTGTCCATACAATGGGTGAGGCAGCAATGAGGTGACCAGAGACATTCTACCTGGCCTTACCACGCAACGAGAAACTCCTCGTGGCCTTGCTAACCAAGGAGCGGTGCTCATCACACACCTGTGCCATCCGACCCAACTGCACGGCTTCCCTCACCTCTGTTCCATGGAAATATAGATATGGGCTAAAATCCAAATCAAATCCCAAGATGTTAGTTTCATTCAGATACATTTTTAATATTCTAAATTAACTACCAGGTATCAAAGAATACATGTAGTATTTATCTGTGGGGGACTGGCTTATTTCACTAACATAATAATTCTCAGTTGCACTTCTTTATGGGATATGCATTTTTAGATTCACTTTTTTCTTGAAAAGTCATGTTGTAGGAGGAGAAAGAGACCTTCCATCTGCTGAATCAATCCCAGTATAGCTGCAACAGCCAGGTCAAAACCAGTCGCCTAGAATATTCTTCAGGTCTCCCATGTGAGCTCCTAAGCCCCAAGGACTTGTTCTATCTTCCCATACCTTTCCAGGCAGATTATCAGAGAGCTGGATCGGAAATGGAGGAGCAGGACTCAGACCAACACATGTGACTCCTCTGTTGTAAATGGTGGCTTAACCCACTTCACCACAATGCCAAATAGTGGATTCTGTGTAAATTTGTGAAGTCCATTTGGTCTAAGTAGTTCTTCAAAATCATCTTTTCCTTAGCTATAAATCTTGAATGAGCATAATTTCCATTGTTGGAAATGAGACATTGAAGCCTCGAGTTTTTTTTTTTTTTTGCATGACCATTTCTCCTCTCATTCCTGTCATCAGTATATGAAATCCGTTTGATTTATATGTTTAGGTGCTTTCTGTTAAGTTAATATTTACAAGTGTTATAGGCTGAGTTATTTGGACTTTCATCATTATATAATGTCATTTTATTGCTAACATAAATTTTCATTCTCACATCTACTTTGAAAACGACCTACTTTTCTATCTTTTGGCTATTTTTATTGATATAATTTTCCATCCTTTCACTTTCAGTTATCTGTGCCATTAATCTCTAGTCTATACTATGGTGCTTAAAGCATTTACAATTACAGGAATCCGTTACAGGAAAAGATTTAATGTCATCACTTTGTAAATTTTGTTCATCCTTTACTTTTCTGTCCCTACTTTAATTTCTTATCTGTTTTCCCTTGTGATTAAAAGAGAGAGAAACCGAGAGAAAGTGTGTCCATGCAGTTATTCCTGCCCTGCATGGTAGCAACATGCAGCCCAGACTCATGTTGAAGGCAAGAGCAGGGAGCTTCTTCGAAACTTCTCACGTGCACAGCAAGTAAGCAAACACGGGGGCCATTTTCTGCTGCTTTTTCCAGTCATTTAGATGAAAGCTCAGTCAGAAGTGTAGCAGCTGGGACATGAACCAGGGCCCATGAGGGACACTGGCATCATAGGTCGTGGCTCTATCTGCTATGCTGCAATGCTGGCCTCTGGTTTTTTTCAGTTGATACGATCTGATTCTTTTCTTGTTTTCTTTGGTCCATTGACTACATGAGTTTTCTTTGTTACCTTTTTCATTTTTTTGTTGACAGTCATAATTCAAGAATAGAAGAATTTGTGTGCGGTTTGTTTATTTTTAATTAATTAATTAATTAATATGTAATTTTTTTCATGATATGGTTGTATAGGTGGTTTCCCCTCCCGCTTCCCCATTCCCCCTTCCCTCAGTAATTTCCCCCATATCACTCAGCTATTTAAAATATTCACTTTTGTAGTTATGAGTGATTATTGTTTTCACTCTGTGTATCAGTAAGTGTTTTGTATCCATTATATTTTAGGTACTATCCCTTTCAATACCTTGATCTTCTGGGCTTTATACCAAATTAAAAATGTCTCTTTAACTGACTTTGAAATAAATATATAAAACTTTAAAAAAGAAAGTATCGCCTTTTTCATATCTTGTTCTCCTGAGGTTGGTAAATTTCTCTATGATAATTATTTTCAATCGTCTGTCAATAAATCAAGTATAGTCCATTTCAACAGAGAAAATGTCTGGAAGTTTAATGTGAGCATTTGTTAGGAGCATCTGCCCTCGTTCTTCAGTTTCTTTGCCTGGCTTAGTATCTGCATATCTGGGAAAAGTCACATTTCTTAGGCTTCACACACTGACCTTGCCAAGGAAAAGGTCCTCTCTAATCAGCAAGATCAGTGACTCCAGAACTTCTTTATCCATTGTGCTCCATCAATACACTTTGTTTTATCTTCCAAGAACCTGAAATGTGGCCGGTCCCATCATCATTCTAGGACAAGCAAGACTATAGTCAATTCTTCTGCAAGCTCCTACACAGATTAAATTTGGGGTACATTATGCAATCAGTTATGTCTCCAGAGAATAGCTGGGTCAAGGTTTTCAACTGTTTTCTCTGCTCCACACTTGAGTATAGATTGTTTTCTCTGTTGTGATACACAGAGGAAACTCATAGTGCCCAGATGTGTGTCAGTACAAACTTCCACTCCTCTTCTCAAGGTCTACAGATGGCTGTGCCATCCTGTGTCCTCTCAGGACTCTGAGAAAGACAAGACAAAAGCCCATCCACAGGACAACCTGCATAAGTGCTGGGGTCTTCACCACAGGATACACCATTCTGCCTCTCCAGTGAGAAGCTGAGAGATGTGATGTTCCACCCTGTTCATGTAGGGCTGAACCAGAGATTCTGAGCCAAGCAAAACCATGTCTCAAGTTTCTGTACCAACATCAGTGCAAATGAATTTTTTTCTTACCCAGTGTGGCTAACCATCCTACAGAGTTTCTGCATCATATATGGTCTTGGGAAATGAAATTATCATACGTAGAAAAAAATAAATTTAAATGAGTATGCCACAGAATATATCCATTAGACACATATAGTGAAAAACATTAGAAATGATATGTTTGCGTAATGTATCTGTGAACTAGCACAGTCAGGGAAAAAATGCACATACTGCAAGATTTCACATGATAACTGGGATGCCTGCCTCTCTGCTGGAGTGCCTGCGTTTGAATCTTCGCTCTGCTGATGCTACTTCCTACCAGTATATCACCTCCAGCTGATGAGTTCACTTTGTGGGTCCCTGCTGCGCACATGGGAGACCAGCACAGGATGCTAGAACCCTAACATCAACTGTGCCAGCTCCGGCTGCCTTGGGTGTTTGTGGAAGAACCAGCAGTTGGAGAAGCGCTGTCTTTCTGACCCTCTGTCTCTCTCTCTCTCTCTTCCTTTCCTTTTCAAAAAAATATCAGTTACTAAAACTTAGAAAGATAAAAATGCCTAAACATTCCTTAGGAAAAGCATACTTAGAAAGGAAACTTAACACTGAAATTATCACACCACATTTTGGTAGAGATAGAATCGTTTAATCTATGACTTCAATTATATGATGACAAAAATTTTTTAAAAATTCATTTCACTGAAGCAAAAGCATGAGTGGTCAAGTTGTTAGAATTTCTGATATTATTTTAAATGCATTTACTTGAGAGGCAGATAGAGAAATAGATCTTTCACTCACTGATTCCATTCTCCAAATGAGCACAATGCTCAGGGATGAGCAGCAGGCAATGTTGGGAGCCAGGAACTCAATGCAACGCCTCCCCATGAGTGTCGGCAGCCTAGTCCCTTGCATCATCACTGCTGCCTTTTAAAATCTGTGTTAACAGCAAACTAGAGGAACAAGAGCCAGACATTACACGGGGAGGATACTCTGATATAGAGCGTATCTTAACTTCTAAATTAAATGTCAATTCTGATTTGATTTTTGATTAAACAATATTAGTTAAAGTACTTTTTTATAAAATTGACTCTAGTCTTCCAAATATTAGTTCAGCAACGTATTTGCAGCCACAATTTGAATACTTGTCATTCATAACTCTTATTTCCCAGATACTTTCAGTTTAATTCAGCGCTCATCTAATTATTATTTGTGCAGAGGAAAAAATGGTTTAAAATGCCGTATGATATGTTTACTCGAAATAAAACCTAGCATTCCAAAAGTGTGCTGATTCACATGGCAAATATCAACTAAATTGTGTTTGCTGCAACAGTACACATACAGCATTCTCATGTAAACGTGTGTATATGAAAATAAAGAAATGCACATGAAAATAAATGTGCAAATCTGCTTAAAGGCCTAATACTCATCAGTTTGTGTTGGAAAATTAAGGCTGTTTTGTGTGTGTGTGTGTGTGTGTGTGTGTGTGTGTGTGTGCGATTGCTCATGTTTTGAAATTGCTCTACAATGAATACTTATTAATTTTTTTCTTCAGAAATAAATTCCTTCTGTGTGGCGCAAGTAATGTCTGTGAGTTCAGGCATTTCCTCGGCCTCTGTCCTCAGGCTAGGCTAGAACAGTGAAGGATGTTTGTGTTGGCAGATTGCAACCTGCATTGCACACACAAAGGTAGGAAAAGGTGGAAATAATGTTGATAGAAATGTTTTTGTGGGATAGTGATAAACTGTGGCATGAGACAGGCCTTCAAAGTTCATTAGCTAATGATTAGCCGAAAGAAGCAAAAGGTCAAAGTTGCATAGTTTTAAAGATAAAGCTTGAAACGCTCATTAAAAGGAAATGAACACAGGAAGTTCCAGAGCTAAACTGTAAGGCCTGGGTCTTAACATTGACATGACCGTCTGCTGTTGATTTAACTCATGTTCTTCCAAACAAAATGGTGCAGAAGAAAAGCCCAAACAAGTACAAAACTCGAAACAGAAAAGAGGTTTAAAACTGGGTATTTCTTAAAAATCTGGGACTTTCCTAGCTATATTTAGTAAAAATGTTTAATTTTCACAAGCAAATCAAATGGAATCCATAGAAATTTGAGACCGATGGATAAGGAGGAGTGCTAGCAAAGCCACATTGAATCATGTGATTGGAGAATGGCAATGTCACCAACAAAAATTGATAACAATAATATTTTTGAGATAGATCACAACTATCACAACAAGTAGCCATTTTACATGAATAAAACTTCTGATTTGAGTGGTTTAAAATAATACATACAAGACCTGTTATTGTGGCCCAGTAGTTGAGCCACTGCCTGTGATCCCATCTTCTCAAATCTGAATCTTGATATAAGTCTCATCTCTCTGTGTCCAATCCGATTCCTTACCATTGTGAACAGAAACACTACAGAAGATGACCCAAGAATGTAGGTCCCTGACCTAGGTGGGAGACCCAGATGGAGTTCAGAGCTCCTAGCTGTAGCCTAGCTCAGCCCAAGCCATTGAAGCCATTGGTGGATGCACTAGAAAAGGCAAGGCCTCTGTGGCTCTGCCTCTGACTCTTTCTCTCTGCTTTTCAAATAAATAGTTTAATGTTTTAAATGAAATATCTAAAATGTAACTGGAAATACAAGTTTACGAGACACATGACAGATATGAACAAGTTGGAAGCTGTCCACATCTACCCAATCACTGAGCAGTGAGATTTTTACAAAGCAATGCAGAGAAGGGAAGAGGTCAAATTATCCTGACCTTCTACACACTGCTGAAAACTGCTCATCAAAGATTGCGTAAGCAGCAGCAGCTAGAGAACCTTTTTTGGACGAAAGTAGGGGAAAAGAATTTATAGCGTAAGAGAAAATTTAAAGCTACTGAACAAAAAGAAATACAATATAAAGAAAAAATATTTTGGATAAAGAGTATCTACATAAGAAATATAGCGGAAGTTTGTATGGGGCAAATCTGTTTAGCTTTGTGACAGTTCTTGGAAAATATCTAAAGCCCTCACCAAAATCAGATATTTTTTTTCTTTTTAAAAATTGCTTATGTAAAATGAAGAAATTTGATATGCTCTCCAACGTAGATTTAGGAGCAACAGAAAAAAATAATGGAGCCATTATTGAAGACTAAATATTGAGTGAGGGATAGTAATTATTTTTTCTCTTAGGTCCACTCAGCTTGTACTTACTATCTACTATTTGGAGCCTGGTTTGATAGCCTAGTGGCTAGATGCTCACCTTGTATCTGCCAGGCATCAGTTTGTACCCCAGCTGAACCACTTTCTTCCCAGCTCTCTGCTTGTGGCATAGGAAAGCAGTCAAGCACGGCCCAAAGCCTGGGACCCTGCACTTGCACGGGAAACTTAGAAGAATTTCCTGGCTCCTGGCTTCCGATTGGCTCATCTCTGACCATTGTGGCCACTTGAGGAGTGAACCAGCAATTGAAAGATCTTTCTCTCTGTCTCTCCTTCTCTGTATATCTGCCTTTCCAATAAATTAATAAAGCAAATCTTTTTTTTCTTTCTAAGTGAAAGAAAATGCAATTGTTGTCATGTTTACAGGTGAAATGGGATCATTTGAACAATTGATGGCAAAGGTGAGTATACAGATGATCAAACTGAAGATAGATCCTTGAGATAGAGAAAATGGAAACTTCCACCAGATCAGGCAAAAAGGAAAGAGAAGTATCAAAGGTAACACCTAGACTTTTGTTGGGCATAACTGTATTATGCCGATCAACTAGCTCAGAAAGCAAAACACTTGGGGTGGATAGGAAAGGGTGAATGGGGGTAGGGAAGATGTTAAGTAGACAACTGAATAAATATACCCCGAAAAAAAATGGTGGGAGATCCAGAAACGGTGATCAAATGAGATGAAACTTCAAGTCCTAGGACTGGATGAGACCACTAAGAACAAGTTCATAGTAAAAGCAAGGAAGAGCTTCCAATATCCCTCCGGGACATGACAACAAAATCAGTGCACACAATGAAAGATCTGTGGTGAAGAGCACAAAAAGGGAGCAACCAAGGAAGTAGCAGAAACCACAGGTGTAGACTCCAACCGTCCAAGACATGAAGATGCTCCTGCAAGGACACTGTGTCATCATCCAGGGCTAGAAGTAAAGGAGCTACAATAACGCAAAAGTTCCGTTTGACATGATGGAAATCATGAGTAACTAAGAAAAGCGTATTCTGAGTAAAAGAATAAGAACGAAAGGCCAATAGGATCTATATCCTGTTTTCACAAATATGCCCTAGATATTCTCCCAACTATTCTAAATGCCATTAAAACAGAGACTTAAAATACCACTTTGATTTTATTTTGAACTTATCTAAACATATATATATATATTGCTTCATGAAAGAAAATGTGATAGTATGTCATCTTAGACGTTATTTCCTTTTCTCCTGGTGTACTATTGTCCATACAATGTCAAGTCTCCTCGGCCACTAGGTAATCCATCTTGTAATCCGGTAAGCATCTTACAGCAGCTTTAATGTGCCTACATGTTCCTACTAATGCATACATGAATACAGATTGCAGGATTTATTCTTTCATCTTTGTGTTGTTTTTACATCACTGTAATAAGATGATGAAACAAATCAATTTCGTATTTAAAGCTCAAATTTCAAAGAAATTCCAAATCAACTGGTATAGCTCAAGAACATACTTTTTGTAATGGTCATGTGATATTCTAGATGCATTTGCCTTGCTTAAACCTTCCCGATTAGCCTGCATTAATAGTTTTAAAAGAAACGGCTTACTTAAAACAAAATTGCCAATTCACTTATTTGAAAGGCAGAATAATGAAGATACAGAAACAGAAAGAGATAGATCTTCCAAATGCTAATTCATTTCTCAAATGCATGCAACAATGAGGGCTACACCAGCCCAAAACCAGGAGCCAGGAACTTCATAAAGCTCTTCCACGTGGCTTTCAGGATCCCAGGCACTGTGGCCATCTTCGTTATCTGCTAGGCATATTCTCCCCAGGAATATTAGCAGGAAAGTAGTTCTGTAGTAGAAGCAGGACTCAAATGCAGGCATCATCGTATTACCCCAGTCATTAGCTTTATTTCCAATAAATGCATGATGATTATTGGTAGCAAAATACTTTCATGTCACACTCATTTCCTCTTTTGTATGTTTAAACTTTCCCATATTTTATTGTTAAAAAAAACCCACAGGTAGTTTACACAAAAATATTTACTATATATGTAATTTTTTTTCAGTTTCTTAGGCATTTTTTTAAATAACATTTGTTAATCTGATTTAAATATATTAAGTCCTGGCTCACAGATGAACACTTGAAAAAGAAATATTTTAAAATGTTACTTTCTTAAAGTAAAAATGTGTATTCCCACAGAATAACAATAGGGTGTTGAGGTTTTTATCTTCTGGCCCACATACTCATTTGAAAATTGGAAACGACTACACAGCCAATGAGGGAAAAGTCTTTACAATTCAAAGTACTAGCACTGAACTAACACAGCTGCTTGAGGCAATCCTAAGCAATGAGCACTCCTCTAACCTCTTCTCTAGCTGTCATTATTCCCTTTTATCAATAAATGCCAAGAAATGCCACCAAACATTTGTGTCAAGGTTTATTGAAAAGCAATGAAACTTGTTGAATAAATTAATATTCCAATTAAGAACACTTCCTATTGTCAAGCAGATTCTAATATGTAAAAAGCATTTCCTTTCAAGTGCAGAAAAATGAAATAATGTATGTGAGCTTTAATGGAATCTAAAATGATTGGGTGTCAATGAAAGCCTCTGTCATCAAAGATGAAGCGAAATCAAGACTCCTCTTAACCATGATCTCATGGACATTTGCTGAAGTCACTTGCTTTGTCTTCTAGCTCAGAACCTAGTACCATAAAACGTAATTATCTGTCAAGACTAGGGAGTCTGTGATGAAAGTTTGGGTTATTGTCTTCTCTGCATCTTGGGCGCCAAAAGAGGTAGGGCTGTTAAATCCCTTTTCAGACTAGCCCACAATGAACTCTACGGCAAAGTTCATGCTTCAGAGTTTTGTGTGGAGTTAACATGAACAGGACAGAAGAAACTGTTAAGTCAGGAACTTTTGAGTTTCTTATATTTTTCCTTTCATTTCTTTTTTTTCTTTCTTTCTCTTTTTTCTTTTGTTTTTCTTTCTAGCTCCTAGAAACTGGGACATCTGAAAGCTTTTCTTTCCTGTAGCAAATACCATCATGTTTAAAAGAAACAGAGAACATATTTGTATAAGGAACATAATTCCTTAGTCAAATCTGCATTATTGAATCGTCACAATCTAGTTTAAGACCAATTCTGTTTTCTGGAAAATGAAATTTTGTGATCATTACAGCTAATGGTGGGCATTAGTCATATAATATTGCATTTGGCTAGACCAGTTATGAAATTATTAGGAAATAAGCCTAACCAGGTTCCTTACAAGCCCTGTGTTCAGACATTAGATGATGTTTGGTTGACAAATGACATAATGATAAGCCTCATTTAAAAAGAGTAATAGCTTAGTGAAAGCCATGTGCGTCCTGGCTGTGTAATTTGCATTGTACTAATTTAATCTAGGCCATTAACTGAGGGTGTTGACATTTTAGGCCATCTGGGACAAGAACCAGGTAAAGTATTTATGATCTCAATGTCTCACATCATGATGACTTCTTGGGTTATGCTCGGAAAGCTTAACATTCAATATTTTCCATTCTCCCACAGTCATATAAACACAGGCAGCATATTAGATACCTGAAATATGTTTGATATTGAACAGAGAAGGTTCTGATTATTTTTAATTTATTAGTTGCTTGTATTTTCATTTTTAAGAGTCATCTTTGCTATGTACTGCATTCGTTTTTGAGATGCCAAGATGGTTGAGACAAAAGACCAGCTACTTTCTGTGATTTGAAATTAGTGATAATTGCTTGCCTGTAATTTGAAATTAGTGATAATTTTAAGCTCTTTTCACAGGTATAGACTGAGGCTACCTATGATTAAAAAATTATAATAATTTGATGGATTATATTTTCCTTTAATCCTCATTTTCTTAGAATTTTCAATAGAAATGTCTCAATCATAATTATACATAAATAATGGGGAATAGGTGTTTGCTTAATGAATAAACAGCAAGAAAGCCATATGCAGACTTCATGACTACTAGGGTATCAAAAGGCAACTTTAGTATTTCAAGAGACGCAGAAGAAAAAAGGGTAGTCTATTTCAAAATAAGGTTTACATAATGTTCACCAATATGGATACAGACATGTTAAGCAAAATGCTTGCCTGTAATAAACTAAAGGCAATATGATGATAAAACCATTTTTTTACATTTCTCCCTAGCTTTATTTTTATAAATATGCAATTAAGGAAAATAAAACTATTGGAGAAGACCTGTATTGGACTTCTTCTCACAACCCAGCTGAAGACCAAGAAAATGAAAGCGAATCAAGAATAGGCTTGTGGATGTTGAAGACGAATCAGTAACTGGGAACAGGTACCAGGGCCTTAACCAGAATGGAAACACACTGTGGAACAAGTGAGTTTTGCAGAGGGGATCAGCTTTTCCTACTTTCTTATCATCTGAAGGAGGTGGTTAGGGTAACAATTTAGACATCTTTATTCTCAGAAAAATGCCCTACTTTAAGAATAGAATAACCACTGAAACATTGACATGGACCAGAAAATGACTGTGCCTTCCAAAACCAAGTGTAAGTCACGAAACAAAGGTTTCAATTTGAGATTTATGCCTAAGAGAGATAAACTATTTTTATTTTCCTTTGAAGAGGAGTGAAAGCCCATGTTAATGTCATGATTATACTGTGGTTTTTACATTGTGGATGCTTTTTAAGTCCTTCAACTAACATTAGGATCCCTACACTCGGAGGATATTTTTTATTATTGTTATTCTTAGGATGAACTTGGGCACTTGACAAACAGCACATTTTGCCCATAGCCTGTAGTGCAGTGGCATGAACACCACGTAATAACAAAGAGTAAGCCGAATTTCAAATGACAGTACTTCTCTCTCACATACTAGAAGGATTTTAAACTGACACAGGACAAAAGTCAGCAATGAAGTCAAATTTAAAAGCCCAATTTGTTATTACTCAACATTAAATCCTGTTTCCTCACAGTAATATCTACCATCTCATCAGGATGGATCCGATCGGGTTTAAAATTTTAGCATCCAAAAATATTATAGTGTGATATGATAACATCAAAAGTATTCACAATTTGTGGTCACTTAAGTACAAGATGGAACATTTAAGAATGGCTTGCCCATTTAAGGAATTTCAAGTTTTGGTTGCCATATGTGACATGGAACAGAACATATCTTAACATTGACAAAGATAGATATTAATGAAAAAGCTCTGCTATTAAAATGTACAATGCCATTTATGTCTTCTGCTCAAGCTCGGTACTGCTTCTCCTCTCACATTTTCCCTTTGCTTCCCTTTGATTCATCTCCCAACCTCTCCCCTCTTCCCCACTCTGCCCTCTCTTTCAGAAACAGAAAAGTGAGTGAGGGTGGTAAAGAGTGTAACTGCAATTGACTCAGTAGTTTTTAGGTAGCTGGTGAAAAGTTAAAAAAAATGGATAATGTTTACAGAGTATTTTAGAGTGAGAATGTGTTTTCTCATTCAGTGATACTAAATGAATATCTCTGGCATATAGTCATTTGTGAAACCTTGTATAGCGAAGGAAATTCTCATCCTCCTGAAGCACAGTCATGGAGAAGGCACAAAAATAACTATAAATTAGGCCATCAGATTCGTGATCACTTGCATGGTATCTCAAAGTTTTTTCACCTTTTGCTTTCTCCTAAATACATAGCCAGAAAATGATTTTAAGAATTCATAATAATTCAGGAGTTAAACATGATAAATGATATATCATGTCAGTGGAGATTTTTAAATGAAGTTTATTTTCTGCAGATTCCATAATAAATTTAATGGTTTAAGAAGTAAGAAACAAGAGCCCCACCTCTCACCTTAAAGATCAGCTCTAGAACAATCAAGGACCTAACTCTGTACATAGGAACTAGCAAACTATTAAAAGAAAACATGAGAAGCACTCTCCAAGATACAGGCATTGGTGTAAAGATTTCCCAGAGAAGTAACCAAACACAGCGATTCAAAGCCAAAACAAATAGGATATATCAAACTAAGAAGCTTCTACACAGCAAAGGAAATGATCAATACAGTGAAAAAGCAACCAATGGAATGTGAGAAAATCTCAGACTACACACAACCCAGATGCCCATCAAAAGAGGAACAAAGAAACCAATAGTGCCACTGCATATAATGCTACTCAGTCATTAAAAAGAATGAAATTCTATCATTTGCTCAAAAACAGTCCCAAGTGCAGACCATTATGCTCAGTGAAATGAGCCAATCCCAAAAGAACAAATATTGTATGTTCTCTCTGATAAAGCAGCTTTCATATAAACTACAAAACATATAGGTAAACATGTATATACATGTATTTTATAAATGAACTGTATAATGGAGAATGGTATTCCTGGGAGTAAAATACATTACACTATGTATCTCTTCTCTTGTTCTAAGACATATTTTTGCACAGCAAGCATTGTGTCGCTTTATTTAAGACAATCAGATCTCTTGTAGAATCTTAGTGGTTGAAGGATATGCTTAAGAATGTGCTGAAGAACACATACAAACACTCAAACTCACACATAATCCACAAAACATTATCTGACCAATCATATTCTTCTCCCTTGGCAGGAAAAAATTAATCATTTAAAATTAAAAACATTAAAGCACAACAGTCAAATATAACAGTCCCAGGCATTTCAGGTTTCTGTGGGTTCCCCCAGAAAGCCAAAAAGCTTTCATCCAGGCAGTGGCCAAAGTACAGACATGTTTTTCTTAATATCTTTGTTGTTAATATTATTACTTTATGCAACTCTCCAAAATTATTTCACCAGAATTAAGTAATATGAATAAAAGAGGGAAAAATGAAAAACAGGTTGACAATGGCATTATCTTTATCCACTGCATAATAAATATTTCTGGATTCCATTTGTTCAGTAGATTGCATAAACACAATTTTACAAGGTATAGATAAGCATATTTAATACTTTAGCATGGTAAATGAGAAAACCCCAAATAATTTTCAGAGAAAAAAGGAAGTCAAAACTAAAAGTAAAATATGCATATTAATTCAAATGTATTGAATTACATTGTGACACAATTTATAAATCAGTTTGCTTGTGACTAAGAAAAAAATCTCAAAATTATTCTCAAATGTTCAAATAAAAGTGGTTTTTGGAATTTCCTATGGTGCCTTATATAGAGACTTGTAAAAAATTATAATAACTGTTTGTATAACCTAAAGGCAGAAATCATCTAAACTGATTCCACTCATATTTAATGTTAAAATTCTTGTTTTATTTTTAAAGGTTTCTTTTATTATTATTGGAAAGTCAGATATACAGAGAGGAGGAGAGACAGAGAGGAAGATGTTTCATTCGAAGATTCATTCCCCAAGTAGCTGCAATGCTATGTCAATCCGAAGCCTGGAGCCAGGAACTTCTTCCAGGTCTCCCACGTGGGTGCAGGGTTCCAAGGCTTTGGGTTGTCGTCGACCCCTTTTCCACGCCACAAGCAGGGAGCTGGATGGGAAATGAGGTCACCAGGGTTAGAATCAGCACCCACATGGGATCCTGGTGCGTACAAGGCGAGGACTTCAGCCACTATGCTAACACACCAGGCCCTAAAATTCTGATCATGTGGTTGTTTGATATTTAGAGAGCTGAAAAGTGTGGGGACATAAAAAGAGGGAAATGGAGAAATAATGACTGATCATGAAGTTAGATTGGTAAATACTGCAAACTCCTTTATGTAAATGACATGTTATCTGTGACATGTTTCATCCATGTTCCCAGAGGGAGAAACCCATCCATTACTCATCCTTACTCATCCTCATTCTTACTCATCCTCTATTGTATGCTTAGAAAATGGGCCATGTAATTCTGGGCAGGAGAGGACACATCTCCTGGCCGCTGTTCTATCCATGCTAGCAGACGTGCGCGCGCGCGCACACACACACACACACACACACACACACACACACTATGAGATTTATGGGATAGTATTCAGCCGTAACAAAGAATGAAATTCTGTCTTTTGCCGCAAAATGAATGCAACTGAAAACCATTTTTCTTAGTAAACATATATTTTCCAGGATACGTGGCAGTTAAGATAGGGAGCAAAAATATGCACAATAAAATGGCTATTTTAGGGCCCGGCGCGGTGGCGCAAGTGGTTAAAGGTCCTCGCCTTGCACGCCCGGGATCCCATATGGGCGCCGGTTCTAATCCCGGCAGCCCCGCTTCCCTTCCAGCTCCCTGCCTGTGGCCTGGGAAAGCAGTCGAGGATGGCCCAAAGCTTTGGGAACCTGCACCCGCGTGGGAGACCCGGAAGAGGCTCCTGGCTTCGGATTGGCATAGTATCGGCCCGTTGCGCTCACTTGGGGAGTGAATCATCGGACGGAAGATCTTCCTCTCTGTATATCCGCCTTTCCAATAAAAAATAATAAAAATAAATCTTTAACAAAAAAATGGCTATTTTAGCTTCTATTTATATTCAAGTTAGACTGGGGTCTTCTTATTTCTAACTTGCTCAAACTTTGATTCTAGGCAAGTTCAACTTGCAAATATACGGTAGATTAAAATTACATCTTAGTCACAACTGATGAATAGAGGGGAGGTTAAGTGGGAGGAGAGTTAGTAAGGAGCAGGGAAGTGAAGAAAGAAGGGTTTATCTTCTTAAAACTGTACCTATGGAATGTGTACAATCCGTTCTCCTTTTGTTAATATATTTTTTTAAATAAAGCAAGGACTAAGTCTTGGACCCTTAGGTTTCCTACCTGTCCACTTCTTTTAACATGTCTTAGTTTTGGAGAAAAGCAAACATGTACATCAGAGCCTCAGAGCAGGTGAGAAAAGCAGAGAGCACAGAACATGACCAGAGCGGCCCTGAAGAGCATAAAGTAATCACAGTGTTAAATTAATCGTCACAAAGAAAGTTGACAATAAACCTTGCTATTAATTGGTGGGCTGCTGAGCGAGATTATTTTATCAAACCACCGATCACTAAAGATTCAAAAAGAACTCTCATTTTCAGATAACTCCTTCCCAAGTGGTAGGTGTATGTGATGTGCAGGCCATCTAGAATATCATGAGTCATTCTACTGAGAGAAGGGAAATGTTAGCTTGTTTTCAAGCTCAGGGTTTTTTGTTTTGTTTTGTTTTGTTTGTGCAAGTTATAATTGTTTAGGAATAGACTACACAAGCTTAGCATTTTTGAAATAGGAATATAACTATGGCATGCACTCACTTGCATGTGCAATGCAACAGGTCCAACTTAGAAACAAGGGTCAGACAGTGTTCATTTCATAGGTGTGGAGTGAGAGTTTGGAAAAGAAATTGGTGAGCGGACATGAAATTCGAGGTATCTGAAGGTAGAAAAATTCAAGGGATCATCTGTGTAGTGAGGTAATTCCAGTTAATATCAAAGTATTATTCACTTGCGAACTTCTATAAATTTTATGTTCAATGTGTAAGTGTGCTCACAAAAAGAAGTGAGTAAAATATATGCTAGCTCTAATACTCATTATGCAGTGTGTACGGCTATAAACCATCATGTTGTAAACTATAATTGAAATATGCCATGTCTACTTCTCAATTTTAAAATAAACTGCATTTTCAGAGAGAAATTTCTGCCACAGCAACTATGTTTTAGAAGCAGCTTAAACCTCTATTGGCAAACTGAGTCTCTTATAGCAGATTTTTTATTCGTATTATTACTTATAAAATCTATCTTTGAGATGCAGTTATAGGGAGAAGAGACCGAGAGCTTCAGCTGCTGGCCCATTCCCCCACGTGGCGGTAAGCACCAGGGCTGGGCTGTGCTGAAGTTAGGAGAAGGATCTTCTGCTGCATCTCCTATGTGAATGCAGCAGCCCAAGGACTGGCACCATCATCTATTGCTTTTCCCAAGCTCATTATAGGAAGAAATATCAGAAGTGAAGCTGTTGGGACTCGAACCACAGTATCTGTATGGTTTGTCAGCACCATAGGTAGTGGCTTTCCCTGCTACACTAAGATGTCACCCTTGATTTACCTTTGTAACACACTATATTTTTCACACATATTACCTTACAGGATGTTCAATCTGTATTTAAGCAAAATACATCAAAATGGTAAAACTGAAGCAGAAAACACCTAGAAAAACAAAACCATGGGAAGATGGGAACAAATTCATTCTTTTTGACTAAATATAGGAAAAGTAATCTTCTTTATGTTACTTTCTCTCAAAACAGATTTCTTATATTCTGTAACAGCATTTGTATGAATGGTATTTTATGTAAATTAAAAGAAATTTAAATAAAACACAACAAAATAGCAGAAATGTAGAGACTGTAAAGAGACAACCATTCCTTGGACTGAATATTAGTTTATTTTGCAATTTCTATTTTACAAAATATCTTATTAAGATACTAATTTTGGCAAGTAGTATTGAGAAAACGAGATCAAAAAATCAACATTCCACTGTATACCAGCCTCAGCATGGCTGGTGGTGTGCCCTGGAAAGGTAGAATTAGGAGTTTCATGGAAAAGTAGCTTCCCACAACTAGTTACACTGTTTCAAGGGAAAAGAAGTAAATATGAGGAAAGTGAGGCCCGATTCAGGACAGAGCGGGCAAAGAACCCTATGGATAATGCCAAAGAGAGGTTTTGTGTTTTTAATATTGGAAAATCGTCCTCAGCTTGTCTGCTTGAGATGCATCAGCTACTTATCGCTGCAGTTACAAACTGACAAGCTCAGTGACTGTGGGCAACACGACTGGTGATCTTGCGGTTACACAGGTCAGAGGTATAAGGTAGATGTCACTCATACAAAGACAGGGGATCAACAATCTTACATCAGAGCCTACGAAACTCTGTTATGAAATGAAATGCAATAAAAAATATATGTAAAAAAAACACCTATTTGTAGACTAAAATACAGAGGTCTCCCCCAGATTTCAAACAAATAAATTTTGTATCTTTGTGGCTTCACTATCTTCGTGCCTCTATGATTGGGCTAACTAAACACTACTCTTTAATGTGTAAAAAAAGAAAATCTGGGTTCTTTTGAAGGCCCTAAGAAGGCAATTATTCCCTTCTTTACCTCAAAATTCTCCAAAAAATTATTGCACTCTTCATGCCAGAGTTGTTGAAACACTGCAATTTTGGCAACATGGCAGCGTCCAGTGTTTCTTGCAAAAGCCCCTTGCTATCTGCATCAACCATTGGATTCGTCAGAAAAACAGATGAAGAAAATATGATATACATGCACAGTAGAAAATTATCCAACCAAAAAAGAAAAAAAAAACCATGAAATTATCCTATTACTGGCAGCAAAAATGGATGAAGTGCGGAACATTGCTTTTAGTGAAATAAGCCAGACAGAAAGACAAATACTGCATTTTTCCCTCATGTGTAGGAACTAAAAACAAAACAAAACAGATTTTAAAATCTCAACATCAACACAGAATGGTGCTTTCTAGGTTCAGAGATGGGTGAAGGGGGTGATGGACAGGGAGTTTAGATGTAGGTATGAGCATCAAATTGCACTGAGATGAGTAACTTCATAATGTTACAAGCAGAGTGGAGAGACTACAGTTCCAAGTCACCTGACTGATGCTGTGTGAACGAATATAAGGGAGAAACCTTGGGAGGCCAATCACAAAGCAATGGCAAAGAAAGGTGAATGATGATGTCTGTGTGTGTTAAAATATCACAATGATGTTAATAACTATGTATAAATATTTCTAATAAAAGTAACCCTTGAGATGACATGATGCTCCAATACCATCTCATATCAAGATCCTTACCTTTGTGATGCTAGGTATCATGTTCATTATGACATGAGCAACAGTGAGGGAAGGGCCGTCATCCGTCCCAATTGTGGTGTGAAGTTGCATTTTGCTTTAGTTAAAAGAAACACTAGTATAATTCAGGAGCAATTAAGTATGTCATTAAAATCAATATTCCAACATTTGGGGGAAAAAAGACTTTTAACTGCACAAAAAGGGCTCACAGTACTAAAATTGCTAAATTCTATTGCCTTCTGAATGAGATTTAGTTGGAAATAGAATCTATTCTCTGGCTGAAACATAATCAAATGAGAGAAGTAATACAAGCATAAAGGAATGTTACACATAAAAGCAGAGGCAGCCACAACAAGCCCAACTGACCTTGTGATAAAGCAATCTATATAGGGAATAAATGTGGAACAAAAAATCTCAGAAGTATTAGTGCACATATGTTCTTGACCTCAAAGGTGAAAGAAAATAAGTGATATAAATTGCAGAAGTCATTTGAATGTAGATTCAGTCTAATACTGTATTATTTAGAAAATAAACTTATATTACAGATGAGTGGAATCCCAAACTGTTTTCTTACTGCAGTGTCTAGGAACTGCAAAATGTATTTGAAGATGCATATCCATGGCACATATCTAAGCAAACAGAACTCTCCAGAAGAAATGAAAATAATAATAATAATAATAATAATAATAATAATAATCTATGTCTAGTATTATTGCAGTAGTCAGCTGAGGAACTTCTACTCTAAGCAAGAGTTCTGATGCTTCTTTCCAACCATCTTTTTAAGTATGACAGCAGTTCATAGGATTAACGAAAGCCCATCATATACAGATAAGGATATTTTATACTTTATCCTATATCTAGAGGAAATGTTTGCATCAAGTGGATCGTGGTGCTATTTACTTATTTCTGAATAACAAATCCCACCAAACAGTAGTGTTTTCAATATGCAAACATTTATTATCTTGCAATTTCTTTGAATCAAAAAGAAGCAGATATGATTAATTAAGACCATCTCTCACATTTCTGTGTTAGGCTTACATGACGAAGATTTTGCTTCCAAACCACTTACATGGCTGTGAAAAGAACTAAGAGGACTGGCTTTTGGAGTCTGTTTTCTGAGCTTTCTCACACAAACATCCCGTGATGTGATCATTGATATCCTGCAGAGTGAGTCATCTAAGAAATGGCACAAGAACATTCCAAGATGAAGTCAGTTTCCTTATATCCAGACCATCAGTATGACCTCTCATGCTTTCTGTCATATTATATGTTTTCAGTAATAAGTTAGACTATTCCAACCCATCAGCAATGGCTAAGGATTAAATCAAGATGCAAATCATAGAAGGTGAGAAATATAGAGCATCCTAAGGATTTGCCTGCTGGCATTTAGAAAAGCATCCAATGTCACAACCTCGGTCATTGTTAGAATCAACACTTTCATACAGAACTGAAAGTTTGGTTCCAGCACGAGTCAACATTGCTGTTATTGGTGGTCATATTTGGAAGACCATCATCCCCATCTCCTGGTACTCCAAGCGAACTTTTGCTTAAGACCAGCTGGCAATTTTACTGGGTAGATCCAGGGGGCAGTCAAGGTGATAGAGTGAGTAGCTCTACCCCTTGGCTGTGACATGTGCCAGGGCCTGGTTTATCTTCTCTCTCGTGGATGTGATGGACAGCAAAGATGTCATTTTCAAGTTCTCTGTTAAATCATAAAGAACAGACTGTCCCCATGTCCTGCACAACTCCTGTTGTTGAGAAAAGGGGCCCGGAGAAAAATTTAAGGATAGCAAATGATCCCCATTTTTAAGAGAAGACAGCTGAGCCCATTCTTGGGCTGAAAATCCCCAACAAATTTCTGTAAAACCTGAAAAGAGAAGGGAGCAAATAAGCAGCTAATTTCCTTGACTTACAAAGACATAATGTACTGTTGAGCTGTTTTAGACTCCTTCAGCTTTTGCCTTAATTCAATGATGGATATTGTGTGAATGTTGTCATTCCTCCCAGTCGAGCTTCCTACTTAAGGTCTGGAAAAGCAGTGGAGGCTTGCCCAAATTCCTGGGCCCCTGAATCCACATGGGGTCCCATTGTACCAGCCCATCTTTGTACCAGCCCCTCTTGGCCAGCATGACCATTTGGAGAGTGAAGCTACAGATGAAAGATCTCTCTCTCTGTCTTTCCTTTTCTTTCTGTAACTTTGCCTTTTTTCAATGAAGCCTTCTTTTCCTTAAAAACAGCAATGCTTCTGTCTGTGCCAAGGGGGCTAATGATCTAAAAAGCAAGAGAGGTAAGTGGGACTTCAGTGGAGTGGGAAGGAAAAAAGTTACAAATGATTGGTCAGTATAAACACCAGTTAAGGTAATTGTGCATAAACTGCCAATTGTCAGGGTTAGGATTTTCCCCTCTCACAAAAACTAGATGACATAAACCTTGTCCTTTCAAGATCTTTGAAAAAGACACTTCTCAGTTACAGGAGGTACCCACAGATCTCAAAAGACAAGTGGATTCACAAGTGTTAAGTTCTTTGTAGTAAATGTTCTTTGAGAGAAAGGCCGAGAGCGTGACATCAAGCCTTGGCTCAAATTGTGAACCATTTTGGCTGCCTTGACTTTTCTTAGGCAGTTCTTCAGGAAGGCATTGGGGTCATTTGACAACGTAACCGGGGCTGTTAGAAGCTATGTTAGCTTTAACTCCAACGTGGAGTCATGTGCATGAATTCATTCACTCTAACAATGCAGCGTTTTCAGCCAAGCTTCAATCCTAGCCTGGAATAAGGTTTCAAGGACCTTATCTTGAGTTCGATTTTAAAAAGTATATTTTCAAATTAATGTTATTAGAAATTTAACCCATTCATTCCTCATGACATCTTCAGCTACCAAGCTCATCACAGACATCCGGTAGCACCTGAGTCAGTACTGGGCGGAAGCAGTTTTGTGTAGCACAGTTCTGTGCTGGCAGGTACAGCCCATCAGTCTTTAGCCTCTTTCTCATTCCTGAGTTCACTGATCATTGGCCTCTCTCATTCTTGATCTCCGAAATAGAATTCATTCATTGGCCAATTTGTGTGGATTTAGAAGCCAGCTGGAGATGCTGGGGTTTTTTTTGTTTGTTTGTTTGTTTTGGGGTTTTTTTTGTTTTTTGAGACTAGGGAGAATCCGGAATAGGCCCTTCAGAGCCAGATACCCAGGCACCAGAAATCTAGCCAAAAATCTCTGAAAATTTCCAGAACCGGCCAGCTATCCCTGACATCTGTGTTCCAGAACTGGAGACCCTCAACGCTCTATCCAAAACCACAGCTCCAACTCTTGCTTTAATACATGGCTTCCATTTTCCATTTTCAGGCCTCTTCTGAAAATTTGCATGTTCATGGCTGGCCATTTATAATAGAAACAAACAGACTTCATGACGTCCAGTCCTTACTCAATGCCTTTTCAAACCAGAAAATACTGATTAAAAACATTTCAGCAAGATGCTGAATTTTCCAGCACTCAGTTCCCTCCAAGTGAATGAGAACACGAGGGAAAACAACCATTACTGAAACACTTGAAACTGTGTGAAAGAACAAAATGCAGTGGCATGACCAGAAGCATTTCTACCAAGCTGGATGTCGATATTTCCATTTTCTGTGACATGTTGTCTCACATAGGCCAAAAACGGCTGTCTCTGATTTAAAAAAAAAAAAAAACTTTTCATAAGTTCATACTTAGAAATCTCTTTGGAAAGTTCATTTATAGTAACTCCTCATAAACTTTTGGACAGCATCATTGTGCAATGTGGCAGCAATACCAATGTTGAAGTACCGTTACGTCTTTTTTGGAGAATTAGTTAAAAATGATGATTGTCTCTATTCAAGGCACACACTGCATAGTTACTGCAACCATTAAAATAATTGGCATATGTAACACCCCGCAGCCTCAGTGTGTGTATCTGTCTGACTGGTTTGGAAGACTATGATCTATATGTGCTGTATTAAATCACTAGAATGCAATGCATCTTAAACCGAAAATGTGTACTCTTTGACCAACATATTCCCATTTTATTCTACCCTAGACCCTGACAAATCCCCTTCAATTGTTGAAGATCCCTTGAGACCTGTATCTGGATGCCTGCAAACTCAGACTTATTCATCTTCCAGTACATATTAACATCCCTTTTCTGTCAACATTGATGTGCCAAACAAACAAAGACACCACTCGTGAAAGCTGTTCAGAGTAGTTGTCACCTAACAAACGCAAAAGTATTATTTATCTCTCTTGCTTGAAGCATTATTATTATGTTATTTTAGTTATATTCATTTCTGTAGGGAAAAAAAAAGAAAAAAACATTCTGCATATTTCATCTACAAACTGTCATTTCATTTTTGTTCACTTTTGCTCATTTTTGTTGTGCATGTGTAAATTTTGTCATTAGTTTATTTTCCAATTAAAAATATGTCTTTTGAGGGATTCCCCAACTAGTCCCCTGCACCCAGAGCCCAGTCACAGGGAAAATCACAGAATGTATGGACTGACCTTGGAGTGCACGTATTAAGACTGGGCATCCTCAGCTGCTGATGCCTATGCAGTGGACAGCATACCCAGATGTGCGCACAGGGGACATGGCAGCCAGCTTGTCTAGGCCAGCAAAGGGTGTAGAATGCCTCATCAGAGGATAGAAACCAGCACAGAGTGGACTGCTCTCCTGGCCAAGCCCTGTGACATGATGCACTAAGCTAGACCTTGCCAACCAATAGACCTTGGAAAAGTTTTCTCAACTCTACAAAAAAAAAAAAACAATTCTCAGAACTATCAAAACCAGTCAAGTCACGTCACATCCTCAGAATATTCTTCCCTAGGTCAGGTTCTCTGGGGCATCATCAAAGGAGCTTCCGTCATCTCTAAGTGCTGATGTAGTTTGGCAGCAAGGAGCAGCTGTCTCCTCCACCTTCTCCTTTATGGACACAGTGGGAAAAAAAAAACTGAAACATTTCTCCTACCCACCTTCCTCCAAACCTGAACCTCCCCACTTTAATCAGAGGTCCACATGGGTGTGCATCCCTCTCAATTATGTAAACAATATTAAAAAGAAAATAATTTTCTTAAAACATGGAATGAATAAATATGCTTTAAAATCAGTCTTCACTTGAGTGTTTCCCATTGGCATCAGTTCAAAAACAATATTCTTTTATGCCTTCAGTATGATGGGAATTTATTTCTCCTTTGTGAGATATCTTACATGTGTCTTTTTCTGAATGTCATTCAGCTGTCCTTCCTTCTCTTGGAATTGACTTACTTTAACAGTATTTTCAAACTCATTGAAGCAATAAAGAGACATTTTAACTCATTAAATATGATAGACACTTGCCATGTACATTACCTGATATTAAACTGGGTGATTTGCTTGAAATAAACATTAAAGAAGGGCTAACCTAATTCAGAGAGTTGAGCAGCTGAAGAGCACAGAAGAAATGCAAAATAGGTATTCAGAGACTGAGATTAGAAATATTGGACGAAGACATGGTTCATGCATAAGAATAGATGACAACAGGCTTCCGCATTTAGCTACCAGCCCTGTTCTCTCATTCTGGCTATTCACTGCCAGGCAAGGCCTATGCCAGGTTTTTTAAACAAATATCCTACACCCATTACATCTTTTTCCTCTTCATCTACTTTTCTCTTCACCCCCTGTAATTTACTTTCCATTTCCAGCACTGTGCCAAGTGCATACTTGTAAAGGTCACCAATGATTTTATCATTACTGTGTCAGGTGACATTCTCCTCTATTTTATTCCATGGAAGCTCTATTTATTTGAAGATCTAACTATTTTACCTTGGTCTCTACAGCATTGTCCTAGCCTTCAACTTTGCTCTTTTTTCTGATTACTTACAGCTAGTTTTTCAGGTTTTTCCCCCAAACTATCTATGTGTTTTACTCAACTCGAAAGGTCTGTTCCCTCGTTCTTTTTCCATTTAGTTCGTGCTTTGGAATAAAGCTGTTCTCCAAGCTTTAACTATACTGGATCAGCTGTTCATTTGGTGTTGCCTGTTGCATCCCATGCTAACATGCCACATTGTCTCATTAGCCCTCTCTGCACTATCCCAGTGTGGCTGTCATATTCTGATCTGACAGCTTGCTCATATTCACCTGCTATCCACAACGGTTTGGCTATGAGCTGGATGAGCCACATTCCCATACTACACTGTTGTCTTGTATGTACTGCTTTGCACCTAGAATGCTGTCATCGTCCCATAAAACTTCAATAACTGCAAGTCCTTCAAGACTTGTCCACATTGTTTAATATCTATTTCTTATTCCCCCACAATTTTAAGGCATATTCTTCTTTTTTCTCAAAATCAGAGTTGCCTTTATGGTTTGTCTTCCCTTTGGGGTTTTGGATACCTTAAAAGGACCAGCTGATTTTCACTGCCCTCTGCCTCCAATGCCTAGGATACTTTTATAAACATCATATACGCTCAAAATCACCTTGTTCTGTCAGTAAAGGAATCCTACCAGACTTGCGCATTCTCTAGTAAAAAGTTATTACTTTATTAACTCTAGCAATCTCAGATATAGTTTTAAATACTTGAAAATATTATATATTATTGAGCCAGAATGATAGTGCACCAGGTTAATCCTCCACTTCGTTGGAACCAGTATCCCTCATGGGCCCCAGATGGTGCCCCCATTGCTCTGCTTAGGATCCAGCTTCCTGCTTATGACCTTGAAAACAACAGAGGATGCCCAAGTCCTTGGGATTCTGAACTATGTATGAGACCTAGAAGAAAACATATTTTAAATTTTTAAGATTTATTAAATTTTTTGAAAAAAAAACAGATTTGCAAAGAGAATGAGGGGTATATATAGAGAGAGATCTTCCATCTGTTAGCTCACTCCCAAAATTGCCACAATAGCCAGAGCTGAGTTGAGCTGAGCTGATCGGAAGCCTGGAGCCAAGAGCTTTTCTGGGTCTCCCATGAGGGTGCAGCATTCCAAGTTTTTGGGTCATCCTCATTTTTTTCCTAACCCTTAAGCAGGTAGCTAGATCAGATGTGAAGTTACCTAGACATGAACTATACAGGATACTGGTGTTTGCATGGTGAGGTTTTGTCCACTGAGCCATTTTGCTGACCGTATAAATCTTTAACAAAATATTGTGTCTTACAATGGTATCTGCAAACTTTATTTTTTTCCATTAGGATAGGGAGTTTTGCCTCAGTTGTATGCGTTTTGAATACTTGATTCATACTCTCTAGAACTTAGGAATAATCAATAGGTACACACATTTCTACCAGTTGTCTAACTAAATGACCAGTTAAGTGGGAAACACAAAATGGAAATGTAACTCATAGTTCAGTGTTGGAGGAATAAAAGACCTAGATGATCTCCTCCTGTTTTATAACAAAATCTTCCTTCTGTGTCTCCTCTTTATGTTCCACTTAGCAGTTGGCATTTAGAAGAATGAGACCTATCATTTTGATGGTTTTGAATGTGCTTTTTCCCCACTTTCTCCTCCCTCAATAATTACCTAGCTGAGTTCACTTTTCTCTATTTATTTTAGAAAAAGACTTGATCCAGTATAGATATTTATGAAGGTGACTTAATGAAGACACCTAATGATGGAAACCAGAAGACTCCATCAGAGATATAAGTACCTTCAAGATAATTAACTGGAGAACTGGGACGCAATAAAGAAGCCACCTGAATGAAAGCCCATGACACATGTCCTTGTCTTTTTCACTAAAGAAGATGTTTTCTTGGAGGGTTTCATTGTCCATTTCTCTTTTTAACATCTGCTCCAACATCATCTTCCAAAGGGCTAAATGAAAAACAGGACTCTGCCAAGCACCCTCAAATCCAGCTACATGACTAAACTATTGAGCACACATCCAAATTCAAAACCCAGGGTAAATTACCCTAATGTTTCCTATGAGAACATGTCTGCTCAATAACAATGTACCAGATAATAAGAGCACCAATCACAGAGAAAGCTTGTTCAGGCCATGTTCAATGTTGATGACAATTACCAGACTAAACAAATCATTCAAAACATGTCCCTATCTCAAATCTGGATGTTGAAAAAAAACAAAAAATCTCAAAATAGCTTAGCAAGTGAGTGTCTATTTAATAAGCACTAGGATAAAGAGTACCAAATGACTTAGCCGAAGGTGTCCTTTTAAAAGGATTTCACATTCTTTTTTGCATATCAGGAAACATAAAATTTGAAAACAGATATTTTATTGCTTTTGAACTCTCTCTTGGTTAGTGCATAAGACACAAGCCCTGACTCGGACCTACAAACATGAGCTGTGCATTCCTAGCCCCCCAGAGATAAACACAGATGAAAAATTATTCTAAATATTTTAAAGCACTTCGCACTTGTTAAACAAAGAATAGCGTACTTCTTAATCAAAAACTGTGGCCTACTCTTCCTTTTAAAATAACGAAACTACCATCACAAAGTAAGGGGGGGTACTGCATATTTCAGTAAGTCATCTGTATTTAAATCAATGCTGAAATATATAGTTAAATCTGTCCATGAAGGAAATATGTATCTTCAACTCTCCTTTCTGGTGTTAGGGAATAAAAATAAATCAGCTCTTTCCAAAGAATAATGATAGTTTTATTAGCAATGAAACAGGGAGTAATTTTTTTCATAAATATTACTTCACATTCAGACTTTCGTTTCTGCCCTTTTCATAACCTTTACAATGTGTTTTTCCTAATGTCATTTTTCCTGGCTGAGAAGCAAATTAGGAAGAATAGAATTTAAAACACACACACACACACACACACACACACACACACACATACAAAGGAGGTCTACATGGAGACAATAGGGGTGTTACGCCACCAGTGACTTCAAATGGAAGAAAAGCATCAATTCTACATTTCATTCTGAAAAGAGAATGGAAATTTAAAAATCATGTTCACAAAGTTTTCCTCCATGCCCACAGTCAACCAAGGATTTCTGTGTTTCATTGCCTTAGCATTCATCAACTAGAAAACCATTCCTTCATTGAAAACAATGGCTGTTCCAGTGCAAAATGAAGCAGGGTGCATTCCTTTTCTTTAGCTATCCTGAATTTCATGAATCCTCACATGTTTGAAAAATCAGTGTGACAATTCAATTCCTTAAAGGCCATATGAGCTGTGTGAATTAAATAACCCACCTGCATTTGGATTAACCTGCCTAGATCCTTCCTCCTATTTGCATGTCCCACATCGCATACATGCTTCTATATCACGCACACGCAGGGCCAGAAGCTCTGGATTCTTCAACTATACCGAGCTTTATTTTGACTATTTTAATATTCATTTTAGTATTTCTAATGAGGTATTCTAATTTTATCCTAAAATCTAGTCCCATTTCAAAACCAGATGTGATGGTCAGCATATAAATGTCATTCTTTGTATCATTAGCATTATTAAATGTCAATTAGAATATCCAAGGACATCTATTATGAAAACTTTATGTAAACCATTGGAGTAGAAAGTGATACCATAAGGAATGAAAGTAAAACACTAATTGAGAAGCAAGGAAATTTCCAGTAATGATTCTCCAAATATCTTTACATGTTACAAATTCTTACTGCAACACAATATAATATCACCCACTCCAATTTCCCACAATCTGGTTATATCTGCATATTTATTTTTTGTCACCAAATAAAATTTTTCAACTCAGAATCGTTCTTGTCCTTCCCACAATGCCATGTGCCTTTGGCACTTGACTTCTTCTTCTATTTGCTCTAAGTAAGTTTTTATAATTGTTCATCTCGAATATGTACCAGTGTATTTTTGTAATACAATAAATAGCAATGAATGAATTTTTTTATTAGCTGAGAAAAGAAAGGCACCCGAGGTTTTATCAATCTCCAGTAAATCACACGTGTTTTTGCTAACATTGAATGCCTTTGGTTAAGCAGTTGATCCTCACTGGCATCAATTACTTTTTGTTCTAATGGTTTTTGTTTCCATGGCTAGTGTTTATGCTACAATTACTGCAGCAGAAATATAGTAAACGATCAAATGATATTTTGTCCCCTAAACATCACTTGTAATTCCTGGCAACATTGGCCATAAAATAAACACCCCAGTCCATATGCCCAATGGATGAAGGAATTCAGAGTCTGATGTCAATTACATCCTAAACCTACAACAAATTTAATATGCTCAGCTTCTCTAGTTTCCAGTGATTTACATGAGAACTATGTAATGGAGCTTTGATTTAACTAGCTGCAAATTTAGTCCTCATTACCTCTATTTTTCCAAGGCCACAATACTCCTTTTCCAAATATTTATTCAAATCATAATTTATTCTTTGATCTCTACTTGATATTAAGCATCATGAAGATAGAGTTTCATTAAGTTTCATTAAGTTGATCAGCTTTTGTTCAGTTTTGGCTTACTTCTGCTCACATTATAGTTTCAAAATATCAAATACTCTATATGGTATATATTTTCAAAATATCTGGTTAATTAACTTTATGTAATATTCTTTGAGGGTTCCTAAGATGACATTTTTTTGCTATATTCATTTGGATTATGGGAACTTGCTTACATTTCCAAATGCCTTATAAAACAAATGGATTTGTTGGACTTAATATATTTTTGCAAACTACTTATCAGCACATCCATACCCAAAGTGGCCACCTTAACACCTTTTTTCCCACATTTTCTCCTGCTTTTTGGTTTGAATTTCTCTTAAGTTTTAATACTGGCTTTGAGATTTTTTTTTCTCAAATTACTCCTTCACATTCTAAATAACAAAATTTTGAGGGTTGCTTTGTCTTTCAATTAAACTGCATTCTGTCATTAAAGCAGCTGAACTGACTCTGTCATTTTTTTTTAATCTGTTATCTTTTTGACTAAGCTTGAGTAAGTGCACACGGAAGTTTTTGGTCCCTAAATATGATATGGAGACTACACATGTGGACAAAAATCACTGTGTGATGAAACTTAATATTGTGAGGTTCTACACAAAGGGCTGTAAGGTTGTAAGAGAAACACAGATTCACCAAAATAACTCTGGCAATATTAGGAGGACAAAAGGCAGCCTTAAAAATGGAGAGAAGGAAGCAGCTTGAGAGAAAACACATATTTGCTGGGCAAAGAGAAAAAAGGTCTTGCAGGTACAGAAAACAGCCAACAAGCTAGTCAGGGATAGTCTGAATACACAGTAGTAGTAATTCATTGATTGTGACTATGTGTGTGAGTGAGGTGCTTGTGAAGGGCATTTAATAAAGGTGTTAGGAAACTCAATATTGAAAGATGAATGTAGACATTCAGCTAATTCAGGTGTGTTTTTGACAACAACCAAAGGCCATCATACAGTGATCGGAAAGATTTCTAACATAGCCTGATGTGTTCAGGATTAAATGGTAATAATAAAAATAGAAAGAATGATACAACAGGTGAAGAGTACATGGCATGAGTCTATGCTACAGCAAAGTTGATGGGGAAAAATTTATGTAGGAACATATTAAGTTTAATTGAATGGCTGTCGAGCATAATGATGAAAGGTGGGTAGGAGTAATGTTGTAGAATATATCAAGACTAAAGAAAACATCAAAGGAAGGTACAAAAAAGAAAAAATAAAGGAGGGGATACTTTTGGTACCAAGTTCCCCCTAGAGGGTGAAGAGAGCTACAAGTTAGACATAGAACAGTCACAAAAGTCTAACAGTAACCCGGCATGGTAGCCTACTGGCTAAAATTCTTACCTAGCACACATCAGGATCTCATATGGGTGCCAGCTAATGTTCCAGCAGCTCTGCTTCCCATTCAGGTCATGCTTGTGGCCTGGAAAAATAGTCAAGGATAGCCCAAAGCCTTGGGACCCTGCATTCATTATGGGAGACTCAGAAGATATTCTTGGTTCCTGGTTTCAGATCGGCTCGGCTCTGGCCATTGCAGCCACTTGGGGAGTGAATCTGTGGATGGAAGATATTCCTCTCTGTCTCTCCTGGTGGCCAAAATCCTCACCTTGAATGCACTGGGATCTCGTATGGGTACAGGTTCTAATCCTGGCAGCTCCACTTCCCATCCAGCTCCCTGCTTGTAGCCTGGGAAAGCAGTTGAGGATGGCCCAAAGCCTTGGAACCCTGCACCCACGTGGGAGACCAGGGACAAGCTCCTGGTTCCTGGCTTCGGACTGCCGCAGAACCAGCCGCTGTGGTCACTTGGGGAGTATATCATCGGAATGAAGATCTTTCTGTCTCTCCTCCTCTCTGTTTATCTGCCTTTCCAATAAAAATAAATAAAGCTTTTTTAAAAATCAAGCAACAGTGGATACATCTTTAAGACAAAGATAACAAAGGAGAGAGAAGAAACATGGGTGAAAATTGTAACAGTCAGAAATACTGCATTTCACTTTCCATAGTGCAAGCAAAGACAAAGCTAATCAGGAAGAAAAGGGGGCTGAAACTTTGAGTAACTTGGGGAGTGTGAGAGGGAAGCCACCAAGGCTCAGAACAGAAGTGTTTTGAATTCATATCTAGTGATACTGACTGATTGCGAAGCAGTGTGACAGGTGCAGTTTCCAGAACATCAGCAGACCAGCACCTCGGGAAGGTACAGAGGGTACCCTTACAGAGCTGCACCTGAGCAGGGGAGGCACAAGAAACGGCACAGAAATAAGAGCTTCTGCAACTTTCCTGATTGTGCCTTATTCTATTATTTCTACTTCAATCAGATGATGGGATGTTTCTTATCAAGGACTGACCCTTTATTGATGTCAAGCTAAAGTGCAAACCATGTAATTCTTGCTTCCAGGCAGTTTTTCTTCTGGAAAACAATGACTGGAATCTGTGTGATCTGTGAGCTGCCTTGGCTCAGTGACATAGCCGGTTCTGCCCCAAATCAAGAGCAGTTTCAGATGTTTCTCTAAGGCAGTGAAATATACTGTGTATACCCAATGGTCCTTTTATGAAGCAATACAATCATGGATGGATCTTGTTCTTTAGACCAACATCCCTTTTGAGAACTGAGTCACATCATTTATCCCCTTTTGATAACTGGGGAAACTAAAATTTAAATAACTTGTCTGGAGTTCCAGGATTGGAGTCCTGGTTCTACATCTGGCTGCTTGTTCCTATGAATGCAGATCCTGGCAAGCCAGCGGTGATGACTCAAGTGATGCAGCTGTTGCCACCCACGTGGAAGGTCTGGATTGAGTCCTTCTGCCCAGGATTGAACCTCAGGCTAGGGCCGTTCTGGGCATTTGGGGACTGAACCAGCATTTGAGAATCTCTCTCACACACTCCCCAACTCCCTTTCTCACTGTCTCTCAAATAAATAGCTTTTAAAATAAATGAAGATGTGAGAAGTTATATAGGTTGCCAATAGGCTCAAAGGAATAAAGATCTACAGTGGGATTTTAACATGGACAGTTCAGTCATAGAGCCTTGCTTTTCATACACTGAGACAAGCCATCTCTTAGTAAGAAAATGGTTTAAAATTCATGCAACTCTGAGGAAATTTCCTTCACAACCAAATTCCTCCTTAACTGTGCCAAATAGTTAGGTAAAAATGGAGACATAATCATTTTTAATTTGCTCTCTTCCTTTTTAATTGCAAGAATAGACCAGGCAGTTGTGTAGCATAAAACCTAAATTTACTCATTTTTTTTATGTCAGACAATGTTTTATTCCTTTACGCTGAAATCTCCATGTCTCAGTTTCAGTGAGTCATAGCACACTCGTGGCTTCCCTGGATGGCAGCCCTCTTCCAATCCCCTTAGTTTCCAGAGCAGGTGTCTATAGAGTCGGTCATGATGACCTGTTTCCTGTTTGTTTTGGAAGCCTTCCTGAATTAGCAGAAGATAGCCTAGTATTAGCCAATATTCCATGTGGCAAAGTCACACATGTCAAGCCTGCATAGATCTCTCTCTCTCTCCCTCTTTCTCTCCCTTTCTGTGTCTCCCTCTTTTCTCCAGCTCATCCTCCTCCCTACTCCTTAGCCAGGTAAATATATCCTTATTTTTAGCCAACTATACATTTTTGTGTATTATGAATTGTTATTGATCAGATTTTTCCACTTTCCTATGTATGTGAATTTGTGTGTGTAAAATATTAGTTTCTATATAAAATGCTAACTTGTTGTTTTGTTTGGTTCTAGTTTTTTAGCGACTCACTCACTCTGTCTTCAGGGTATGTTTGGTTTGTTTTCGGAAAAGGGGTCCTGCGAATAGGGAGCTTTTGTTTTTGACCACTGACCCAAACTCTGTTTGGTTTACATGAAACTCCTTTGGAAGAAAATATAAACCATTATGTTAACCTAAGCCAAGCATGAAATGTGACTATTTCCTGATTGGGAGTTAGCCAACATTCTGCCACTAACTGCAAGAAGTACACAACTCCAATGATGCTTTCTCCTAGTGAGAAATGATGAGTTTTGATAAAATCAAAGTTTAGCAAGGTATCAAAAGAATAAGAAATCTAAAGATTAAAATTGGAGTAATTAAAACTTAATTGAGAAGGCATTTTGACATGGCAGTTAATTTACATAACACCTTCCACAACACTGGAAAAAGAATCAAAGATCAATTAAAATTTACGTGGAATCACAATAGCAAAAAATCAAAAGTCCAAGAACAAAAGCTTTCTAAAACTGCTCATTGTAGGAGAGAGGTCAGCCTGCCTGAAATATAATGTGCAAAAATAATTTGAGTAGTTCTGAGTTCAGGATTCATACCAAATGCTTTTAAAATCATTGTTCAGGAAAAAGTCACAACCCCAAAATGGAATTGAGAGCCTCATTATTAATTATTAACTGCTTATATGAACTTGTTTACTTTTTGTAAAGACATCCATTCAAATATAAAAGATTGATCATCTATTGTGTATCTGGCATTGTTAGGTAACAAAGTTGAATCTTCACTCCGCTGAGTTCCCACTGTGTATGGAAGACAAAGCATGACATGTAATTTCAAAACCATGTCTACTCTAAGAGGCAAACAAAAATTGCTATTGCAGCAAATACTGAGGGGAAGAAACTTGGACTCAGGGTACATAACATCTATGTGGTTATGCAAGATAGTTTCTTCAACTCTATACCAATACAATTCAGGCTGTATATTTTAACACGCATGCACCACAGTGTGTGTGTGTGTGTGTGTGTGCATTACACTAAACACATATCTTAACTGGTTGTTTATTAAGACCATCTCTGGCCATAGACTACTGAGGGGGTGGGACTGAAAACTGTTGTCCCGCATGCCCAGTGTCTGGTTCTATAAGCAGTGTGGATTTCATCTACAACGATGATTCATGAATTAGACTTAACTTGATCTGGAATGCATTACAAATCACTTCCTTGAGAAGGCAAATCTAGCAATTGTATTCCCTTCTTCACTTCTACGCTAGCAGCAAAAACACAGTGAAGACACCAATACCAATTTAATAAACTGGCTTCCTACTTTCTCAGGGGAGTAAAAAAGGATTGTGAGTATCTTGTTAAATAACTGAGGAATTTAGATTAAGACATATTCTAAATCACCCATTGCTCAACCTAAATGTGGCTAAAACCACCCCCTCCTTCAAGATCTGGGCAAGCCCATCGACCGCATTTGAAGCCACATCTTGGCCTGCAAAATAAATATGTTGCGTCTCGGAGTTTTCATGTGGCCAATTCCAACGCACCCTCATGCCAGGCATTAAGACAAGTCCATTGGGCTGACCTCTGTAAATGGCTTCACTGACAGCACTGCCCGGATAGCTTGGCCAGGAAGACGTAATCTCGGGCTTCCCCCCATAAACACAAATTCCCATGGAAACCAATCCAGGAGACAGAGCATGCTGGCTTTATTTTTGGCTCAGTGATCCACAGAAGATATTCCCTGTGTTAGTCTGGGTTCTTGGTGTCCGAGCCAGCACTTTCTTCTTTCTCCAGAGCTGGCTATTGTTTGAGCCATCACTTTAACCAGACAGTACTTGCTTTGAATAAGCTTCAAGCAGTTTATTCTTGAGCAGAACTCATGTCTGTTGAACTGTCTGCTCACCCAGACTCCATAAATCCTTTGTCTATCCAGACAGAAGAAACAAAGCAAAAGATTGCTCTGTTACTATAATTTAATTCATTGGGTACTGGCCTACTCCTTTTTTACTGATACAACTACATTATTCTTTCACCACAATATATCTAGAATTTGAAATTCTGTATCTGCTTTCTAGGACTTGTGCAATGACATCAATAATTTATATCCTAAGTATCCACATATAAAAGAATGAATCCTTATATTAATAGTACAGAACATTATTAAATACCCTATACTTTACTGTGGAGGATTGCCATCTAATTTATCGGCTGAGATTTTAACACATCAGCTTTTCCACTACTTATTGGAGGGTGAAAATAAAAATATGTGTTCAAATAGACAATATCAGTCCCTACTAAGGTTAAGTAGAACTTAGTTTGGCAAACTTTAGTATCTTTTATTAGTCTGTCTAACATATTAGGAAGAATTTTGCTCAGAAAAGGACATTGTTTTAAGCAGAAAAAAAATACTGCAAATGGGACTTTTGTTGCTTAAGAAAATATTGTAAACCTTCAAGGTACAGCTTCTAGACTGGGCCTCTTGAAGTGACGCCAAGAAGTGCAGGCATGGATCCACTGAGGGTGCTCCCCCAAGAATTGTCCTGGGAGGCAGAATGCTCCCAACATTGCTGTGTCCTCCTCTTTCCATTTGAGAAGCCAAACATGTACCCTGGAAAGGAAGGACAGAGAAGAAAAAACCGACTCTCAACTCCTGATTCCTGATACCTGGAAGTGGAGAGAGAGTGAAACACTGGATCAGGAAGACAGCCTACATATATAATCACGAAGCAGGGACACAAGATAACATACATTGCGGTGTTGCGAGGTGGCCACAGGATCCCTGTAAATACCAAAATCCTTGGATGTTGAAGTGCCTTCTGCTAATTGTACTTGAATATAATGTACACACATTCTCCCATACAAACACTTGATGCCATCCCAAAGCATTTACAATAGCTAATACAACATAAAGTGTAAGTTACTAGCTATTGTACTACATTGTTTGAGGGAAAAATGACAAGAAAACAAATATGTATCTATTGTGCACAGAGTTTCCTTTACAAATATTTTTTTTCAATCTACATTTAATTCAATCCATGGATACAGACCCCATGGTAGTGGAAGATAGATTGTCTTTCATGCACACATTCAAATTGAATACGCTAAAAAGACAATGCATTCTGATAAACCAATACCTCCCGCTTTATCATTTTTCGAGGGAAACCAAGGACATGTGCTATGGTACTCCAGTCCTTAATATTATGCTTTCTGATTTTGTGCTTTCAAATATCTAACTTTTATGTATTCAGAAAGACAGCCAAAGATATCTCAGATTAATGCTCCCAGGTCTCCAATGCTTAACTTCCCTACTTGTCAGTTTGATTTAGCTGCCTAAGTTTGTCTTTAAACTTCAAAACTCGGTCTTTAACCTTTGTTGTTCTGCAAGACAAGCAGAAATATAAACTCAGATAAAACATTGTGAAGTTGCCATTTAACATACCCATTCTTCTGAAAGCATCTCATTCACAATAATAACTGCTGCCTTGAAGCAAGCAAAGTAATTTATTATGTGGTTCAGTGGTCTTATTTATGCCTCTGCAGGAAGTCAAGAGACCACAACACAGATTTGAGAAAGAATGAGCTCTGTTTTTGATTAAAAATGCACCGCTTAAAGCAATAGCATGTAGAAAACAAACCAAAGCCAAAGTGTACTGTTCATTCTTATAAGCATTATTTTTCTGAGCCCTTTAAGTAATGAAAGGTTTAAGCAGAGTAACAAAGGACAAAAGAAATTCAACACAAGTGCTTCGGTGAAAAGTGCATTGCTCAGCAGTTTTCATTCTTATTTCTTTATTCCTTCCTATAAATTTTATATGCCCAAGAAATAAGATGTATCTTGGAAGGTCACCTCAAAATAGTTTTATTATCTACATGACTAAAACATGTCTAAGCTAAATCATTGACCACACAATATTTACTTGGTGGAATTTCAATGGAAGGAGTCTGAAAAAGAGAATTATTCCTTGAAAGTTATGAATTTGTTCTGGATTGAATTTTTGTCTTTATGAGTCATTCAGTTTTAAGTTTATCATAATAAATATGCTGGTTTCAAAGGCTGCAGTGAGGGGATACGTAGGAGGAAGGAACCGAGGATATGTTGTATATGGCTACATAGAAGGAATCTGAGTTGTGTTATATCTAGTGCAATTCTTCCTATAAACATTCAAATTAAAATAAACTAAGAAGGGGCTCTTAATTGTGAAATAGATTGCTGGGATTGGTGAACACTTCTCCAATCAAACTCAGTGTAACTGAATTCTCCTCAGGAATTGGACACAGACCTGACAGAGCTGATTCGGTACAGCTTGAGGTTTTCATACGATCATGTGATATCGTGTGACTACGGTCTTCAGCTATATTTCTTATGACTACTGGCTGCAAATAGACAAAAACCAGAATCAACAAAAACAATGTAACTTGTTTTAAGCCTGACTGGGATAACTACTGAGCTACTGCTGTCCAAGCCTTTCTCTGACAAGTATGAACTTCTAGCTATAGTTTAATTATACTTTGGAATTCTCCCCGCCCCCCAACTTATCAATAGCATTTAGTCATGTTCTCATGCCCAGTGGTTTTGTTTTTCTTGAATTATTTTTAATTTTTTTCCACAGTGCATTTTTGTAGATACTGGTTTTCACACATGGTTTCTCAAAGCCACTTTTCGAATTCCCAGTCTAGACTACTGATATTGATTTAATAAGTTTTGTGTTTTGCACAAGTTTGAAATATTTATATGAATTCTCAGTTTAAAAGTGATTTTGAGAATGTAGACTAGTCTCTACTGCCTAAGGTTCTGACAGATTGAGCTATTTTTCCAAAGGTATTTGGGTTAGATAGTAGAAGCAAGATTAAAATAGAAATATATCCAGAAAGAAAGAAACTCTACATAGTGCCATTGATAATATGTGTTATGATCTCAGTGTGAAACTTATAATCCAATGCAATGGGATTGGGTGAGAAATAGTGACCTTTGGGAAGAGGTTCAACATGAGGCCTGCACTCCCACAATTGGATGACTGCACGGGGCTCGGTAGAAGGAGCAGGGTCTGAAACTTGCCTATGCCATTCCATTCACAACATGGCGCAGGGCCCTAAGCAAAAACTTGTCATCATCTTGTATCCCAGCCTCCAGAATTGTAAGAAATAAAAATCTGGTTTGGGGGTCCAGAGTGGTAGCCTAGCGGCTAAAGTTCTTGCCTTGCATGCACCAGGATCCCGTATATGCACCGGTTCTAATCCCAGCAGCTTTGCTACCCATCCAGCTCCGTGCTTGTGGCCTGGGAAAGCAGTCGAGAATGGTCCAAAACCTTGGGACTCTACACCCATGTGGGACACCGGGAAGAGGTCCTGGCTCCTTGCTTCTGATTGGAGCAGTTCCAGCCATTGCTGCTACTTGGGGAGTGAATCATCGGATGGAAGATCTTTCTGTCTCTCCTCCTCTCTGTATATCTGACTTTCATAAAAATAAATAACTCTTTAAAAAAATCTGTTCTTCAAAACGTAAAAGATAAGTAAAATGCAAGATTAACAAAACTGCTCAATTTTCTACAACTGATTAAAATGTAGGTACAAGGTCCATAAGGTTGAAAATCTCAGCTGTCAAAACAACTAATCATTTGTAACTGTACTGTTATGCCATTCATGCCATTCACTCAGACCAAAGTTGGAAAATATTGGCAGTCCTTTGAATAACTAGTCATCAAATACAAGTATTTATATATACAAACATGGGTACATATTTTGGTTTTATTTTCCATGTGAAAGTTTCCTGTAGGAACATAATTTTAGTTTCCTTGAGCACAAGGATATCTCAAAAAGGTTTTTGGGAAAATGAAATCAATAAATATGCTTATTTGGTTACTAAATATTCTTGAAATTTATGCAGTTTCTCATACTATTTCTCTTTCATGATCTGTTTCAAAGACATCTTATTTGTGTGAATTCACTGAAAGACAGAAAAGGGTTTCACTTCTTTCACATTAGGAGCACCTTTAATAGTCTCTTAAACAAGCCCTCCCTGTTCTTTCCTCACTGAAACACTTACAGCGATTAATCCAAGTATTGAATTTCTAGAAAGGGGGAGACTTGCAACAAGCATGCATTATCGCTTGCCTATTTTGTTTGGTGTCATGTTGTCCTGCCTCTCTCTCAGATGTTTGAAATTTTCTGGTACTACCTGATTGGTAATAACAAATTTAGTCTCTTTTGAAGGAATGATAATTTGGTCTACATGATATGAATCTCCTTGATTGGTTCAATATTTACAGTTTTAAAGGGTCCCCTGTTGAGGGTCTCATTGAGCACAACATAATACTTAGCTTTAAATTACCTAAAAAATATATATGAAACTCCCAAAACTCTCGGGCTGATTTTCCAAATCCATGTGCATCAGTCCAAAGGATTCCATCTGAGTGCATAACTTCCTAGGGTCACAGTTTCTATGTTATTTTCTTTTCTAATGGAGGAATCAAAATGGAAGTGGGAAGTCATTCAAGAATGTTCCCTAAAACCCCCCAGCACTGAGATTCAGACAATCAACAGCAATAAAAATCCCCACTGTCTTCTTCCTATGGCAACATAATCCAGCAATTTATACTATATTCTCTTCCTCTTCTTACCCACGAAATACAGAGATAATCATCTAACTGCCTCTGTAGCTAAAACCAAAAGTGACTTAAGTAAATAGCACTTACTTACCCCCTCAAGATTAATCACTGTGGATACAAAACTGTCAACACAAACTTTACAACCACATCATCTAAAGCTTATGTGGCACACACCTGCGGAATTCTCAACAATCTACACATTTACCATTTCATACCACGTCAAGGCCAAAGCAATTGTCCAGGTAAGTAGTTTGTCTCCTTTGAACAATTACACAACAAGTATAGATTGTTCTATCTTCCCAATGAGAGAAAATGGGATATGTATCTGAATAAATAATTAGAAATTCTAAGGGTTCCTTGACTGTTAGCCCATGAGAATACAGTTCTGCTTCGTTGAATTTTCTCTGAATTTCTGGATTATGTGTTTCTATTTTTAAAGCTGAATAGCTTTAGTCAAAGGAAATGTTCCTATCATTTCAAATCATTCACTACAAATATAGGAGAAAAACCGTGGAGAGGGGGCAGGGGGAGGAGTTAAGAAAGTGAATCCCTCTGCCTTTGGAACCATATCATAAAAATAAATTTAAAATGTAAATGTTAAAAATTGACACTTTACATGGAGCTAGGGACACATTAACAATTTCTCGCCTCAAGCTTCCTTCTCATTGAAAGAGGAAGATCAGCAAATTAATAGGTAACCTCAAGTGTTAACAAGAGATGTGGGGTACTACAGAAACCTAAGAAAGGGTGTCAAACTTACTGATGTGACTGGGGAAAGCAAGATAACACTTGATGCTTGTTTTTGATGGATAAATAGAAACATAATGCAAAGTGACTTGCATAGTTCTTGTAGGGCAGTAGAAGCATCAAGAGAAACACAGGGTAGAAGAAAATAAAGTGAATTGGAAGAAGTATACAGAGGTTGGCAGTGTTTGCAAGTGATTAGCAGGTGGTGCCCCCCTGGAGAAGCAACCATGAGCAACACTTCATTTTGGTGCCTGGATCATTGACACTTACTCTGGTGGTAACTTTTTAGTAGTGAAAATGGAGATAATTGCATGGTTTTGAGAGTGAACAGAAAGAATAGACTTAAACATGGCTTGGAATCTAGAATGATGGGCAGCCTCTTCAGCAAGCTGGCAGGAGCTGAATTCTTTATCTGAAATGGGATACAAAGAGAGGAGTGGGCTGTGCAGGGAGGTGGTAACTTCAGTTTTTGAATGTTGGTTTAGGGATATTAGAAGCCCATGTGAACACACACTCTGGGATCACAAGTTGAGGGCTCCAAATGAGTTTCAGCTGGCAAATCAATCTCATTGCTCTGCCTGAAGGAAGGAGTTACTTAATGAAAGCTAATTTAAGGCTGTCATAAAACTACACCTGAGGCAAAGTGGTGCTACAACTTGTTGGTTTTTGTTTTGTTTTGTTTAATTGGAAGCCATTTCTTTGAGAATTTCAGAAAATAGGCTTGATTTAATCTAGGCAGGCATTAGTCTGGACAGATAACAGATTACCTTGCACAGGTAACAATTTTCACCATATTCAAAGATCAAAATTCTCATTGAATTTGACAAAGGTGGTTACATTTTTATTAAAGGGAAAGCAAAGGTTAAGGCAGGAGATTTTCATACAATCTTTCCAACATGAAAATGCACTGCCAAGTCTGGGATCAACTGGAGAGATGTATATGATAGAGTGGCAAGTCCGTACTGTATTGAATTTGGAAGATAATTATCAGTGACTGAAAAAAAAAAAGCACAGAGTTTTACTTTCTTCTGTATTTATTATGAGCAATCACAGCTTTCATCATTATTTTCCAAGTCCAGCATCTCCCAGTTTTTCCAAAAGGTATGGTCCAAATGGATGTCATGATTGTCTGACTACTCTAGTCAACCTTTCTCTCCTAAGTGATGAGTTTTCAGGTTCTCATCCATGAAGATTATTAAGTGTATCCAATCCATTTTGCTCGTGAAAGAGCAATGAGACAATGAATACAGTTAACACTAAAAATAAGAAACTGTTGTCTTTAGTAATAACTTGTGCAAAAATTAACCCTAGAATCAACCCACTCTTCTCATCACCACAAGGAAAATATCTAAAGGAGCTAATTTATCAAGGAAAACACTATTTGGCTCATGAGGAGGTAAAGAGCAGAACAAGTATCCCAGTTGGTCTGGTTTCTGATCAGGATAGAGGCTAACAATGGTGAAGCACATACAGAGCAATCCCTTGTGAGATAGAAAGTACAGAGACAGGGAGCATGCTCACTCATGCAATCCCTACAAGGACATACGATTCCACTACAAGATTCCAATTTAGCAATCTAACCCAACTGTTACTTCCCATTAACTCTTCCTCAGATGCAGTAAATAAAAATTAATTTCCCACTCTCTCAACATAATACACTGATGATCTTTAATAAATACACTAATGGGGAACATTTCAACTAAATCCTAAGTGAATTTGAAAGCTGAAAATACTGACTCCAAACTCATTCATGCTAAGCAATAACTTAACTCACACAACTAAAGATTGCACTTGCATTAAAATACAGAAAGACTATGTGCAAGAAGATAATTGCAATCATTTTAATAGTGGAGAAGTAACCAGGTTTCTATACTTTGAAATCTTGTTGCACACAAAATCTAGTCAAGAAATGAACCTTCTTTGGGGATGAGTATTGTCTTATTCTCAGTAAAGACTCAGTTGTGGGAAATGTGAACACTCAACAGAGAAGTAGGTAAACAGCAATCTTTGTTGCCCTCAAAAGCCCTTCTCTTGACGTAAATGCAGCTCCTTGAGCTTTCTCAATGCAATCACAGTTGCATGAAACCATATAATAATTCTTAACGACAGGAAATTTAGGACAAACTATGAGCAAGCTATTCTCTTAAAACACATGCTATTTTTTAGTTGTTATCATTTATTCAACTTCCTGGAAAGAATAACAAGTCTGCATCATCCAAGTCCAAAGTTTGGGCTTTTAAGACACATTTAAAGAAATGCCAAAGTAATTTTAACAAGAGCTTGCCAGATCCACTTTCTTCTACTCACAGTTTAAGACTTTGTGTATCATCTCATCACCATAAGAATTGCCATAAGAAGAAAAAATGGATAGGGAACAAATAGCTGTTATATATTCGAATGAGTTATCTTTCAATGATATTCTTCAGATCATTAATATCATAATTCAACGTGCCATAATCTGCTACTGTAGCTATACCATTGCTTAATGTATAGATGAGCTAATGCATGTTATCTCTGATGTATAGAGGATCTATATGCCCTTGCCATTATGCAGAAGATAGGCTGAAGCCCAAGAATCCTTGGTGAGAAGCCTACGCCCTCACAGGGACTAAATTACAAGAACTATGACTTCTGCCTTCCAGAGACTTCATTAGCAAGGACCTGGAGTCACCTCCAGGTGGGTGTCCAACCAAGATACTCTGTTGAAATGTTGCATATTTGTCTTAGCTGGTGTCTTAGCTACTTGGTCGAATGCCCACTGAGCACCATAATATCTACCTGCAACCACCAGGGATAGGTGAGCAATTAATTCTTTATTTCTTTGATAAAAATTTTGATTGTATCATATTGACCAAAACTTAATGTGTTAGCCTCAATAACAGAGAATGCTGAGAAATAGGTTGTTGTCTAGAACAGTATCAGGGTTTTAGTTACTACTGCGGAAGATGCAGCTGTGGCTATTGTGTGCAATTAACATCTCTGACACAAGAAGGAGACCTGTAAAACCCATCAGGGATGATACATCTGTGAGAAATCGTTCTGCTGTTACAAAAATACGTTTTTACGCAAATATGAATTGGCGGTTCCTGTCAAGTGTTAGGTAATTATGTAACTGAATCACAAGATGTTAGGAAGTGAGGTTTACCATGCTTATTTATTCCATTAACCAAGAAATTCAATCTCATTTTAGCATTTTCATGTGCCATCATATGACAACCATCATGTAGTAAAATCTGAGAACAAGAAAGATTACTTTAAGATTAAAATCACCGCATTTTTCAAAAGTCCAAGTAGTGCCATAAAACTGAGCACTGCAGAGTCACTGAAACTGAAGGAATTTCTCCCAAAACTCTGCACTTGTGATAAGGTGAAAGTAACAGATGGAAAGAACAAGCAACCTAAAAGCAACTAAATTCTCAGAACCAGAGATGGGAAATTTCTGAAGAGATAATAACTGGCAAAGCAGAGACAAAGACCAATAAAATAACATTTGAGAATCTTCCTTAAGCAGAGAGAGATGAAATATTAACAGTGTCTTGAAAGTAGAAACACAATCATGCTGGAAAAGGTTTAAAGTTCCCACAAAGTAAAAGAGAAGATCTAGATGGAGTTAAGTTGGTTCAGATATTTATTTCTTTCCTGTAAATATTAAATTTCCAAAGATGATACTTAGAGATGTCGGCACTTTGGAGACGTACACTTTGAGGCTTAATGCTTCTTTCCCACTAAAGATTTACTGCATGGCCAACTGAACATGAGCTATACACATGAAAGGATGTTATTGATGTGCTGTCCTTCCAGAAAGAAAGTTGGGAAATCAAACAAAATACCTTTCAGGCATCAATAAGTGGAAGTGGAAAAAGCGCCCTAAAACATGCTTTAATATGACATTTTTTATTTATTTGAACAGCACATTTTTATACAGAACAACTGGGAAGTTAAGTAAAGTTTATTTCACTAAATTATGTCATGTACATCAGAATATACCTCCTTTCTCCACATCGTGACCATTGCCGTGAATGCCACATCTTCTGACATTAATATACTTTTTTCAAGCAATAACATTATACATGGACATGTATAAAATGTCTACATATGAAGTACATATGAAGTACATTTGGCAAAATGTTAAGAATTTTAAATTTTAAACTGAAATAACTATAAATAAAAATAACAGCATTTCTAATCATAAGAAAAATGATTTTTAAGATCCATGCCTCTTGTTGGGCTATTTAATATCGTAACTACTACCGCAACTGAGCATGACTGATAAACACCTGGGAAATGAACAATTCCATGCCCAATCCTTAACCCTGGGTCTGAATGCAGACTGGGCTCTCAATTCTTTCCTGAGACACACGTCTTGTCTAGCAAATGTACATCTTTACAGTAAAAAAAAAAATATGACTGGGCCTGGTGCCATAGTCTAGCAGCTAAATTCCTCACTTTACATGCACCCGGATTCCATATGGCAACTGGTGACCCTGTTTCCCATCCAGCTGCCTGCTTGCAGCCTGGTAAAGCAGTAAAGGACAGCACACGGCCTTGAGACCCTGCATCCTCATAGCAGACCCAGAAGAGACTCTGGGCTCCAGGCTCCAAACTGATACAAGTCCGGCCATTGCCGCCACTTGGGGAATGAATCAATGGACAGAAGATCTTCGTCTCTGTCTCTCCTCCTCTCTGTATATCTGATTTTCCAATAAAAATAAAATAAATTTTTAAGAAAACAATGGCTTTTTCCAATGAAATGAATCATGTAGAAAAATGTACAGCAAAAAACATATAAATAAAATATGTAAAAGTAAAGATAAATCCTCCAGTAATTTTATATTTTAATATATATTAAAATAATCACATTTTAATATATTTATATGAGGCTCTCATCTATTGTTCACATTATGTTGTGGACATTGCTTATTTATATTTGCATTTTATGAACTCTTACTGTACATGTTAGTTGATTTTATAATAGAAAATGTAATTATTTCAAAATATTTTTGATAAAAATCTAAATAATTATAATAGATGTAGATGAGATTGTATGTGAAAGCTAGGTAACTGTACAGCCTCTTGTGCCTTTCCATTTTTTCCCACATGCAAATTAAAAGAGCCTACATTCTTTCTCATTCCATTATGATCTCCAAAATGCAGATTAAAAAACAAGAGCAGAGGCTTAAGAAAACAGCCAACTTTGCAAGTCTGACACAGCTCTAGGACGAACCTTGGCCTCCCCTCCATACCCACGGTACTTCACTTCTCATCACTCCTCTACAATTGCGTTCTGCGCTGTCTCCCAGCCTCTACACACGATGTAAAAATGTTTGTTCTCTCCAACAAAGAATTTTTTTTAAACACTTATTTTTTATTGCAAAGTCAGATATACAGAGAGGAGAGGCAGAGAGGAAGATCTTCCATCCAATGATTCACTTCCCAAGTGGCTATAATGGCCAGGGCTACGCTGATCCAAAGCCAGGAGCCTGGAGCTTCATCCTGGTCTCCGACGCAGGTGCAGCAACCCAAGATTTTGGGCCATCCTGGACCGCTTTCCTGGGCCACAAGCAGGGAGCTAGATGGGAGGTGGGACTGCCAAGATTAGAACCAGTACCCATATGGGATCCTGGCACGTTCAAGGTGAGGACTTTAGCGTCGGACCCAAGGCTTTCTGAATGGAACAGTGTCCAGGTTGATTTGAAACTGTACATACAATTATGAACTACCTATGAATAAAGTTTAAATTTCTCTTTTTCATTTCAACATCACTTTATATGGTTTCACTTTCATTTTTCATGGTATACTTCCATAAGCCCAGGAATTTCCTGTTCCATACTATCCACCCCCCACTATTTCCCCCACATTATTACAAAGGTATAGTGCTTCAACAGCAATCACTAGTCCATCATTCTGCTATTTAAGCACATCATGCCATTGTAGGTGTGGATCACGGCAGAGAATCCAGCATCTTATTGTCAAGACATATTTAACAGGTTCATTAGGAGTCCATCTTTGATTTGGAGATAGAGATGTATACTGCAATGTTTCTTCACTTCTCAGTTTACTAGTCTACATTATATATTTCCTCTTGATGAATATATATATACTATTTGCAACAAAATGGTCCCAACTGGAGACCTTTAGGCTTATTGGAATAAACCAATCCCAAAATGACAAATATCATATATTCCCTCTGATATAAGACAATCTTCATGCAAAATACAAGATTAAATTTCTCCTTTTATATCAATGTGGTCTGTACATTGGATCAATCCTCAAATTCATATGTTGGAATTTGTATAAGAGTATCTAGGGACCGAGTCCTATGTTTCTACCTTAACATCCTTATCAGAGTTAACCTGTTCCTTTCACCACATGATGACACAAGAAGTTACTACCTTTGAAGCACAGAGCAAACTACATCAGACCCTGAATTTAATTGACATGCTGATATTCTATTTCCTTGACATCAAAAATGTAACCAAAAAACTTTTGTTGTTTATAAATATGGATCTGAGTCACTTTGTTAAAACAGTGCAAACTAATTGAGACAGGTATGCTATGATCAAAAAAGCCCCAGAATCTGAAGTCTGTAGACTTCTCTCTGAATTCAGCACAAAAACAATCTGCTGCTCAACTTGAATGATTGCTTGTGCTATAACTAGCATATAATGAAAGGAATGATTTTTTTTTCCTTGCAGAAATAGTGGTGTAGTACAGGTCAGGGCAAAAGAGTTGGAGAATTATGCCTTGATTATTATTGTCAAAGCACCCGACCAAGGCAACACTCATCGATGGTTGTGACGTTACAGACCACAAAACAGTGAGAGAGAGGAATAATCAGTTGAGCTGAAAATAGTCCAGGAAGAGATTCACTAAAATTATGGAGGGTACATGTGAAATAAAAGCAAGGCATTCGAGGGGAAAACATCAGAGTTACAATACTGGGTATTATAAGACAAAGACCAAAAGACTAACCAGTCAGTTTCTTTCTTGTCAGTGTCATAGAAAGGCTGAAGAAATTTGACTCAGACATTTTTTTAAAAAAATAAATAAAACCCTGGAAAGTAGGTTCTTTAAATTTAAAATTGAGGCTATCAAACACAATTATAAGTTGTTAACATTCAGATAAACATTCAGACAAAATGGCAATTTGAAGTCATGTTTAATTCAAATTCTTGGAATCAAAAAAACAAGGAATAAAATAAAAATTGATTTTAAAAAAATTGAAAAAAAAAAGAAAACAAGGAATAAAATTACCAGAGCACATAAATACTTATAAAGATTTGTATATAAATATACCTTAATGTGGATCAACTACATTTCTTCTACTGTCCCAAGATAAAGAGGAAAAAGAATTTATGATTTTAATGAACAAGTATAAAATAAAGTAAAATGAACATTTGGATATTGCTAAAATGTGTATTAAATAACTCAAATGACATACACTTCATAGGACATTCACAAAGTTGTTGAACTACTTTGGATCCTCTCCCAGTTCCCCTGCATTGAAACACAACATCCCTAAATTTTCCTGAGCTAGTGGGAAGAGAACACAGCATGAAAAAGCAGGGACACACCTGGACTAAGACCTCAAAGACACGAATTCAAGTTCAGGTCCTTCCACTTGTCTGATAAACATCATTGGAGAAGCCAAGTCACCCTAGTTCAAGTTTTGATAATATTATTGTGAATATCTAATGTGATCATTTTTCTAAAAGAATGTGGCCGCAAACGGATTCTGCATCAATCCCTGCTCCCACGCCAATAGATGCTGCTCTCATTGGAGTGATTCAGAAAAGGCAAAATGAAGGGATTCTTCACAGTAGAAAGGGTTAAGAAATAGAACAGCAAAACACTATGACAAGCAAGAAAAACCAACTGCTAGGACCAAAGTGGAAAGTGAGCAGCAGTCTCCTGAAACCAAGAAGCTGTGCAGTTAGCATTAGCTGTGGGAAAGACTGCTATGTAGCAGCTGGTGGCCTGCACAAGTGCAGAAACATAACTATGCTCTAGCTCAGCATGGTGAGAACTGGGAATTACATCTTTTCTATCCTTCCATCTTCAGATCTCCCCAGTGGTAACTCACTTGGCTGCATTCAGTGAGAAGTCAGAGAGCAAAGGAAGGAACTTCATGGAGACCAGTCACATATGCCACAGGAGAAGGAGAAATATATTTTAACTGTTGCTTCAATTCTGGAAAAGTTCTTTTGCCCCCATCTCACAGACAATATCAGATTAAGAGTCCTTTGTAGTTGGAAAGAAGAAAAATGACAATATTATGTGTATTCTGAGAAAAAAATGTGGAAAAGCAAGTTGTTCCATTCTCATTTGATTACAATCCCATATCTTAAGAACTTGGAAAACTATGGTTTTTATGGTTGATTAGTGATTTGCAAATTGAAGAAAGTTGTGATCATTTCAGAAAGTTGTGTGTGTGTTGCTTCATTTTTCTTTTTTTAAGATTTTTCTTTATTATTTTTTAATGGAAAGGCAGATATAGAGAGAGGAGGAGAGACAGAGAGGAAGATCTTCTGTCCATGGTTCACTCCCCAGGTGGCCACAACGGCTGCAGCTGAGCCAATCTGAAGCTGGGAACCAGGAGCTTCTTCTGGGTCCCCCTCGTGGGTGCAGGGTCCTAAAGCTTTGGGCTATCCTCAACTGCTTTCCCAGGCCTCAAGCAGGGAGCAGGATGGGAAGTGGAGCTGCCGGGATTAAAACCAGTGCCCATATGGGATCCTGATGCAGTCAAGGCGAAGACACTAACAGCTGTGCTTTTGCACCTGGCCCATCATTTTTCTACTTCATAGTTTTTTCAGTATTTTACATTTTTGAACACTTACTAAGAGTAAAGCAACCTATGTATTTTTCTCATTATTTTGTATAAGAACCTGTGAGGTAAAATTAGACTCACTTGGTTTCAAAATTAAAACAATCTATCAGTAATGTCACACTTTTTGCTTCCAGACTACTGAATAAGTCAATTGGTAACCTCCCTGTGCACCCCAATGGAGGACTGATACCTGGATTCCTACAGATGAAACCATGAGCTTCTTTGCAAAGTGTTTCTCAAATCCATTCATTCCACAGACAATGCCAGCAGTGACTGAAATTTCAGAAACACCTCTCTTTTTTCATCCATATGTATATGGATGAAATATATATATTATACTACATATGTGTGTGTGTATAATTCTTTAAACAGTAAGAACTCTTCCTGTGTTGGGTGGCATTACGTCCCGGAGTGTAAATCATGGCAATGGGAGGCTCACACCTGTGTGAGTGTACTTGTCCAAACATCCCATCTAAGCTGATGCTTGGAAATGTCCTGAGATTGCTACGTCACCCTTCATCACTTGCACACATAAGTTTGATGAAGTAAGTTCAGATCACCATTTTGCAAATACCTGGATTCATTTTCAGTTAGGGTATTTTATTTCAGGTAATGGAAATCTTATTCAAGATAAGAAACTTGAAAAGGGACTCATACCTAGGACCACACTGGTGTAATTCCTAAATTGGAAGGAATAATCACAGAAACTGCAGCCCTTCCATCCTGTACTCCCACCTCTCTCTTCCCAGTTCTTCCTGTAGGCACCTTCTCTGCCAACAACTTGGCACCTCTTCCCTGAAAAGAAGTTTCCATATGTTGACATTCGGCTGAAACATTACCCTGGTTGTTCCTGCTTCATGCGTATGACAACCATTGCATTGTGATTTCTCCTGAAATCATATAAGGAAGACACTCAGACAGGGGACCTACAGAAACATGAGAGACCAGACTAGGCTTGTCAGGGTCTGAGAAGACAGCATATTACAACCACTCAAAATCTGAGTGCTAACCAGTTGATTTGTGCAATGAGACAGTATGCACCAGTCGATCACTGATGACTCACATCATGACTCATACAATATCTGTTAGACACAGATTTTTAAAGTTGCAGAAAAACAGGAGATTGAATACCAGCTACATGGATAAAGTGGACTATTATTGGATGCTTTGTCTCCATTCCTGTTCAAGGGACTTCTATAAAAAGAATTAAGTTTTGCTTTTGTATATTTCCATTGTATTATCACATGTAGACTATTTCTGCTTCTTAAATGTTATGGAGGATCTGATTTCCTTCCATTACCTTAGATTTTCAGAGATCATTAATTATAAAAGATTTGAATATTCCCTTCCCATTCTGCCCCCAACTCCCACCCATTCGAAAGTCCTGTCCTTGGGGCAGTGGGATAATGACCTAATCCCCGACCCTGAGGCACAGGCATCCATGCTCCACTATTGAACCAGCTCCCAGCTAATGACCTGGGAAAGCAGGGGGAATGGACCAACTCCTTGGACCTTGCACCCACATTTGAGACCTAAGAAGAAGCTCTTGTCTCCCAGCTTCAGACTGGCCCAGTTCTGGCCATCATGACCATTTGGTAAGTAAACCAGTGCAAGGAAGATTCTCTCTCTCTCTCTCTCTCTCTTTCTCTCTCTCTATCTCTTTATCTCTTCTCTCTCTCTTTCTCTCTCTCTGTAGGGGGTGTGGTTGTCTTTAAAACTCTGATTTTCAAATAAAATAAATAACTTTTTAAAAACTAAAACAATGAAAAACCTTATCCTCAATGCTGAAGGAACCAAATTTGGAAAACACTCCTGGAAGCCACAAGTTCTTTGCTGCCAGAGGCTCAAGGACAAAATGGTGGCGCTGCCATCAAGAGTGAAGATGGAAGGAGACAGAGCTGACAGTAGTGATAACTCTGTAGTTCGTCATTCTGTTTTTGCTTTCCTCCCCTGTGTAACCCCATCTCCTCTGTTGCATGTGATAATGATTTCCTTAGACAATCCCAAAGTGACTTAATTACTGAATAACATGTATCACCTTTCCTTGTTCTCATGTCATATATGCAACAAATGAAGCAAATGGGAGACCTTACTAGGGCAATTTCTCTCTCATGCATGTGTCTACCCTATTTGGCTCATCAAAAATGCATAATGCTTAAAGGAAGTTGGAAGAATGGGTGTGAGGGGAGACATGACTATTGTCATATATTTTAATTTCTAGACTCCCATCTTCCTCTTCTCCATTATCCTCATGGAACTTTTGGCTGACCTAACCATTTTATAATATGAGCGTTTCCTATTCAAAATTTGCCTCATCTTCTACATTAGTTTAGTCTGCTTTGTTGGGATCAGGAAGACTCAGACCGGAAACCATGAACAACTTGTGGTGTCATTTAATAAAGGGCACAAGTAGTATGAGAGAGAAATTATCCCATGTGCCTGTTTATGCAAATGTGAACTGCATTTCAGAAAAATCCATAATTTTTAGAATCCCTTAAACCTGAGATTTATAAAAGATGTTATGAAAGACATGTTCACTAAAGTTAAACAGCAATAACATAGGCCATGCTTGCAGTACTAATCCAAAACACAGAAATACTGTGTTGTGGTAGTGCAGATGAATTCCTCAGCATACCAGGGCTTTGGGAGTCAGAGAACTCAAGGCAAAAGCTACCAACCCTACATCAGCAACTGCCAGTGAGTCAGAGTTAAGATTAAGGGCTCAGAGCAAAGCATGCAACACATATCAATGATAAGTCAAAAGCAGGAAAATGGAAAAGAGTCTTAAAAATATAACTCCACTCTGAAGCCAAGGATGAAAGCAGAAACATAGGTCACAGCTGGGAGAAATGAAGGTGGAGGAGCATGGAGCAGCTGAGTCACCAGCTAAGGAACAAAAGCCAGAGCAGAAAGCATGGGACAGCATGAGTCAGGCCAGCCTTGGACAACAAGAGAAGGCAATCTTGTCATGGAAGAGTTGAACACTGGGGGATGCTCAACAGCATGGCTTTAAAGCTCCATATTAAAAGAGAATTAAAGCTACACTGGTGTCTGCCTCCAGACATGGGGCTCTGTGGGCATGAGTAGTATAAAAATATTTCCCACCAAGGAAAACGAGGGGCTTTATTCTAAAATTCTAAGTTTAACAAGCAAGTAGGCCTAAATGGGTGAGGACTGGAATTCCACGTTGAGGTTTAGGTTAGAGAATTCACTAAGTTCTTTTAAGGAGGGAAATAATATTATGGAAGCAAATCATGTTCAAGAAGGAAAATATGTTCTATTTTACTTTGAATTTCTGCTTCATTTGTATTGCAAAAGACTGAGTGCTACACATTAATATAAAATAATCAATAGAATATTTATGTCACAGAAATTGTGAAAAAGAAAACTTAAAGTGATTAATAAAAAATGATTGTTGTTCCTACATTTCCCATATTATGTTTCATGAATTACTAATGTACCAAGAATTTTCACGGATTTTACAAAAACTCAGAGTAAGAAGCACTGTGTATAAACTTAAAAATTGAAAGACTTGTTCATTTGAAGAAAGAATTACAGACAGAAAGAGACATAGATGTAGAGATCTTTCCATCTGCTGGTGCATTCTTCAAAGAGTCATAATGGCCAGATCCAGCTTAGGCCAAAGCCAGCAGCCAGGAGCTTCTTCCAGATCTCCCATTGGTAGGAGATGGATCTGAAGTGAATCGGCTGGGCCATGAACCAGAACCCATACTGTATACCAGTGTCAGGGGAGATGACTTTACCCTCTACACCTAAAGGCCAGTCTGGATTTCAGAGCATCCTTTTGAAAAGATCCTCTGTCAGAGCAGTAAGAATTCTGCAAAGGTTATGGCCACAGTCTTGTGGGATGCTCAAAGCACTTGACATTGGTTTTTAGAAGACCGAAGAACAATAACCTCTGCTGATTGAAGAATCTTGAACTTGAAGAGGCTTATATTGAGAGATAGGGTATGAAACATTTTTTCTTTTTAACCGTTTTATTTCATGTCTCATATTTAGAAAAGAGAGAAAGTAATTTTGGATGCACTTTGTTGGCATGGCAGTTAAAACACAGCCTGAGATGCTTGTATCCTGTAACAGGTGCCTGACCGATGTCCAGCACAACCTCTGATGGAGCTTCCTGCTGATGCCCACCCTTGGAGGCAGCAGTTAATGGCTTGAGTACTTAGACCCCTTGTGAGACCTGGGATGAGTCCCAGAATCCTGGCTTCAGCCTGATTTACCCCACTGTTCTTGCCATTTCAGAAGAGGACTTGCAAATGAACTCTCTTTCAACCTCTCTTGCTCTCTCTCTAGCTCGTTGTTTCTCCCTGTCCCTCTCTGGTTCATTCTGTCAGATAAAATTTTAGAAAGAAAGGAGAAGGGAAAGTAGGGAGGAAGAGGAAGAGAGGAAGTCATGGAAGGAAGAACAAAGGGAAGCACAGAAGAAATGGAACTATAACACAAATGATGGAATAGTTTGGGGTCTTGGACTTTAATAGCATTGCTCAAGACACACTGCACTGCATTTAGTTTGGAGGTTGTAATGTAGTAAATTGATCTAACATTCCTTATTCATCACACTTAACTTACTCAAGGCAGTGTAAGTATTTTATAACCTATTCAGTTACATGAAATGGTAGCAATAAGCATATTTTATGTGAAAAAATATATTTTACATCATTATGAGCTTTGAGATTTGATCATTGAAATATGTGATCAACCAACCACATACTCTCTGGATACACATCTACATTAAAAGCAAAGGTGCATTAAAAAAAACAGACAAGTCAAAATTGCTGCAGATTTTTATTGAACTTGCAAATATGCTGTGTTAATTTTCCTCTCTATTAGACTGGGATTATACCTTCTATCTCTAATTCCTGATAAGATACATGTATTTTTCCCTCCTAAGATTGTATTTTTCATTGTATCACATACATGTGCTTTTCAGTGATTCATTCCTGCTGTTAGCTGTACTTTCTCATCTACCACATCCCTCTATAAAACTGCTATGGTGCAATAAAGGGAGAGAACTGGGCATAATGTCTATGACACAAATATAGACTCATGGTTGACCTAAGCACAGGCTCTGAATTAGCAGCATTAATTAACCACATACAATTATTAACCACATACAATTGATTAACCACATACAATCATAAATTCCTTCCTCTTTTCAAGTTAAAATGTCCACATTCTTAATTGAACTCATTGAGGTCTCAAAGGTTAATAATTAAGTGAGTCTACTATTGAAAAGTGCGGCACAACTGAATGTTAAAAACAAGTGCCAAAAGTTAAGTTCACTGATACATGCCTGATTTCTAGTACATCAGTCGCAGGAAGTTTATTTTTTCTGTTGATGTGTGTGTGTGTGTGGGTGTGTGTGGGTGTGTGTGTGTGTGTGTGTGTGTGTGTGTGTGTGTGTGTGTGTTTGTGATAAAGGGTTGGTGGCTCGACCAAAAGAATCTTATGAAAGAAAAACTGCCAGCATTTATAATTGGAATCTAAAGCAAATTGATAAATACATGAAAATATATTTTAAAATATCTGGTTTAAAGCAAACAATATTTTCAAGAGAACAATGAGTAACTGGAATACAAGCTTCTCTCTGAGCTTATTCTATGTTTTCTAAAGCTAGGAAAATAAAACAAAATCAGAATATCTAAACTAGATATTTCCTTTGGATCATGTCTGTGATTTTCATGCCATCATGAATGAGTGGGCAAAGCAAGAAGATGCTGGAGCTTCTTCAAAAGAATGATGCAAATAGCAGGAAGAACATTAATAAGCAACAGATGCACGCAGGAGTATTTTGTGAAACTGGCTGTGAGTACATCATGTGCTGTTTTGTTTTTACATGTTTCCTTAATATGTGCACTATTTGTAGCTGTAGATGTACAAACACCACCATCACGGCCGTCTTAGTTTATCAAAGCCATGGTTTTACCACAAAATAGGCAAGAAATCTTGAGGAAAAAAAAATATATTTTCCCTCTCAATTATATACTCTCTTTCCTTCAAACACACAAGGAAAGTTGTGGAAAAGAAGGAAAGTCACGATCTGCTAGAAAATGATCAGATGTGTTTGGTTCTGAGGCAGTTAAGCATGCAAATCACTTCCATCCCCCATTACTTAAAAGACTTGCCTTTTCTATATGGAGAGGAATTTTCCAGAAAAAAAGTCCTATGTTAAAATAGGAACAGGCTATTTCTCTACACTCACTGATTCTTCTGTCTTTTCCATGTCTATCCACTTTAAATGCTACAAGTAATTAAAGATTCCTGTTGGGTTGAAAACATTAACCAGACTGAAAATGTTTGTGTGTATGAAAGAAGCAAACAAAAACCCCAAGTTTGAAGATTTCATTATCTTCCTCCCACATTATCCTTTTTATCTATTTTATAAATATCTAATAAATGTTTACTGACTGCCACATACCTGGTTTTGAGGGTAAAGTGATAAGAATGAGTGACATATTCCCATTTTCATGGCTGGTGACCTAGCCAATCAAAAGTGAAAGAGGAAAATATACTCAATAAATTAGTTCTGAGCTCTGGTCACCCTGTAGCTCCTACTTCATTTCTTGTACATCATTCATTCCTAGCCATTCTTATTTATTATATCAGATTATGTTAAACTTTAAGTTAATTATAAAGAAATGAAAATATCAGTTCCCTAAAAAGTTTCCATCAGTCTTACGAGACAGATGCATGGGCCTGTAGTAATAGAGTGAGTTAATACAAACAAGCACTGAAACCATTCCAAACACACAGCAGGTGCAAAAAATACTGTTCTTGATCTGGCAAAATTAAGGTCAAGGAACTATAGTGCCAAAGACATGTTGACTAATTTCTCATTTGGCACGATGAATCTGGAAAAGTTTCCACAGAGGAAATGACATTTGATTTGGTTTTAAGTGACGGATGCATGTTTCCCAGATGGTGAAGAATAAAAAGACAGTTCTGTGAAGCGGAATGGTTACATTTGAAAGTACAGAAAGCTCCTGAAAATGTCTAGAATATTCACTTATGCCCAACTCAAGTTCTAACATCCTGGTACAGATGGATTTACTCTGAGCATAATATCCTCAGGGAAATTTGGGTTTCCATGCACATGGATTTATGCTCCTTCCTGCTGTAGATAATTAGGGGAAAAGGAACTTAAAAGTTGAGAAAAGGAAGTAGCAATAATTCATGAAGTAAAGAAAAAAGAAAAGCAATGCAATGAAACTGCAGGGGAGGGAAAGGGAGCTTCTGGAGGATTATCTCAAGCCTTGCAATGGAGATTTTTGGGTTACGAGTGGAAATATCCCTGGGGTTATATGAAGGGAGGGTCTTTGTTTTGCAGTGATAGTATGTCCAGAATTAGCACCACTGGCTACTTCTCCGGGGAATAGAGGTGGAGAAATAATGAGTACCCCAAAGTTGTTTTCCATCTCCAGTATTCACACAAATTTGTGCGGAAATAGGATGAAACCACACTGATGAAATGTAAACTCAAGGCATAAAATCAGAAACACATTAAAAATATAAATAGTATCCAGAACTAGGAAAACTTCCACAATGATATAGAGTCAAATAAAAAGATGAAATTTAAAAACAACTTTCACGCAGAGAAATTTCAAAATTCATGCATAGTGGGATTTTTTTTTTGAGAATACATTTCCCCTCATCTTCTCTGGATCACTTATATTTTAAATATCGATAGGATTTGTTACAAAGTTTCTTCTGCGCAATGGATGGAATGGAATATATTTCTACTCTATGTCGTGAGTTACCAACTTAAGCTAAATGTGAGATGACACCTCTCACTACTTGGTGGGTTATATTCATGATATCCCTTTAAGAAACATAAACTTTGCACATCAGAATTTTGATAAGGTTCTCATATAGAGATTTCAGGAGTCTCTTTCTATCTGATGAGCCAGGGTTGCTATGACATGTCCAGTGAAATGTTCCAAGTGCTATTTAGTGGTATGCTTAAGGATGTTCACAAGAGAATTGTAAGAAAAAAATTTGGAAACCAGAACCAGTAGTAAGAAACCTAAGAAAAATACTGGATACCCTTCTCTTATTTTTTCTTGCTGTTATTTTGCCATTTTTTTGTTATTACTTACTTTACCTTTGAGAAGTTTTTTCTGCATCCTTTTTATTTGCTTGTTTTTAATGTCATCCATAAAATTTGCAATTGAAATTCCATCATTTATTGAATACATATGTACTAAGGGTAGGATATTTAACAAGTATAAGCGTAAAACACAGCCAACAGAGTCTGAATCCTTCAATGCAGGAAATAATCAGCTTTGGAAATACTAAACAGAAGAAGAGAGAGCTTATTTTGGGTTTTTTTGTTTGTTTGTCTGTTTTAGTTACGTACATTACAATTGAAATTAGTTGTTCATATTTGCCAGATTTAACATTTTCACACCTGAATCAAAATTCCAAGTATGCAGAAGATCAAGAAGAAGGGAGCTAGCATTATATATTAATTATGTATAAACAAAATGCAGTAGTGATATCCCCAGGAATGCTTATGTCCACATGGAACCAATGCACACCATTTTCAAAACCTTCAACTTGCTCCATGCTCATCAAATCTTACAATATTTAAAGTGTTTTTTTTTCTAAGAAACGTATCCTATTTTTTAAACATCAATTCAAATTACTGAAGGGAAATAAAATGTGTATTTTGCTCTTTTAATAGTAATAGTAGTTAAATTAATATTGAGGTATGAATTGTTGATTTTAAAATATGCTCATATGTTCAGTGCACCTTCATTAATAACTAGATCAACCAGGCTGTAAGTAGGAAATGAAAGACATCCTCAGATTGAACCATTCCATTAGCACTTAATAAAAAATTATTTCTATTCCTGTACATTTTTGGTTCTGTAACATGCAATATCCTCTCAGTTCAAGAAATGTAAAGTTTCTGGATAGTTTGTATTGTCTCTGAGACCAGCCCAAGGTTCCCAGGAATGAGGATGAACCTTCAACAATTTAGTTTCTGACAGCCCAGTTGTTTAATTTCCTTGAGCACCAGGTAGCCACATCTTGCCAGGAAGTTAAAGAAACTAGTCAAATGCCCAAAACTGCAGTCTCAGGTTGGGAAGAAGGTTAGACAATTGCTTATATTTTAGCTTACCCAGGACATAACCTATGCACGGGATCACCACTAGGGATCCCACACTAAGGTTGCCAAGCGCAGTCTTTCAGAACAAGCAGTTCCTAGACATGCTGAGCACTGTCTAAAGGGATAAGGACACTATGCTATGCTACATTTAGAATGTTATTCTGGAGGCAAGCTGTACAAATACAAAACTATATTCACTGCTTCTTGACTGGAACAGGTGGATCCAGGATCAGGCCAGTCAGGACTGGAATGGCTGACTCAGAACTATGTCATGGAAATCCTAGCCTTGTCTCACCTAGCACTGCATTTTCTACATTGCTACTGAATCTCTTGGGGTCATTTGTTTGTAATGCATCCATTCATTTTGTTTCTAACAGAAGACAGCCTTCCACCTCCATATGTTCACGAGGCGGGTATTCCAGCCTATCCTACCGTATGATGTGATCGCCCCTTTGCACAGCACAAGACGATCTTTTTTCAGGGTAGCCCCAAACACCCAGAACAAATAGCAAGAGAAGAATACAGGTAACCAGCACCACACTCTCAAATGCCACCCATGGTATTGAAAAATACAAGGCAGACATTTATCCATTCTACCATCATAACTTTATAGTTTGCTTTCCCTGAGAAAGATTAGACAACAAGATAGACATTAATCCTATGTGGGTGTAAGGGGCTGTAGAACAAAAATAGAAATGATTACGCAGTTGAATGAGGAAAAATGTAGAGGCAAGCCTTGAAGGAGACTAGCATTGTACATCAAGTGCTTTATCTTTGTTGGACAGCATTGTTAGATGGATTCCAAGGGCAACCTTGGAAGCTCTTTCTGCACCCTGACATCCATAGCAGCTCAGTTCACAATACTTAATATATCGAACAAACCAAACGTCCATCAACTAATGACTGGATAATAAAAATCTGATATATACACTATGTGATTCTACTCAGACATAAAAAAATGAAATCTTGCCTTTTTCAATTAAGTAAATCCAATTGGAAACCATTATACTTAGTGAAATAAGCCAGTTCCCCAAAATACAAATATCATGTTTTCCTTAATCTGTAATAACTACTACATGGAGTCCAAAAATTGAATCTGCATGAGTGAGATCGAGATCCTGAGATTTGATTACTGTGTAGAGCCTTGGTCAATACCCCTGGAGATTAGTAGGTTTTTATTTTCTTTGCTAGGTGCTGAAACATTTACTTAATGGAGTGTTAGAACTGTATTGGAAAAGTGAATTAAAAATATGCCATTGTAAAAATTAGACTAAAAAAGAAATAAGGAAGATGGGTGGAAATTTAGCTGTGAGCGATGGTAGAATGGGAAATACATGCATTGTGAAACACATGAATAGTTTTCAGTTTATATAAATAAAATTAAAATATTAACTTTTTTTCTGAAGAAGAGTCTATTCAAAAACGATCCAAATTTAACATTAGATAAAATTTAGGTCCACTTAGCTCCATCGGTAATGACTCTTTAAGAAATTCTGAATCATTCTTCCAAGTCTACTTGTCCCTCCAAGACCACCTATGTAGAAGAGACCCTCTCATGTCAGAAATGGAAACAAATGACATAACAAGATGCAGGCACACACCATCATAAAAGTGGCCTGAGACAGGTAAGTACTCTTTCCTCAGGTGTCCACATGTCCTGTCTCTGTTGCCTCCTCTTTATTTAGCAGATTTGCAAAACGATTTCTGGTGGAGCAGAGGTTGGTTAACAGCACCATGTGGCTGAAAGCTGATTTACTTCATTTCAGGAAACCAAAGTACCTGGTTGTGAAACCCAAGCCTTTCGAAACAGTCACATAATCACAGAATATTTAATTATAGTCCACTTACTGATGGTAACCATTTTCTGTGAGCTGTTACGGGGCAATTAAATTTCTCAGATTACCATTTTTAAAGAGTTCTCCTGTGTACGTCAATGGCAAGGCATACATTTTCCTGTCCTGTTTCCTTAGTGAGTCAGCCCTTCAAAACTTATATTGCAGTCTCTGTTTGTATTATAAAAGTAATTAATCCCTAGAGTAAGAAGAACAACTACATATAGCCCCTATGAAATTCCTAGCCTACAAATTCATTTCAAATGGTTTTCTTAAGTATTGCATAATATTACCTAACTATGATTATTGTGCAAAAAAATTTTATAAAAAAATATAGTCTATAGCAACAGTGAAATTTGGAAAATCTTCAGCATTAGGAAAGGGGAAAAAAAAAAAAGAGGCCAGTGAGTAAGACAGAGAATAACCCTAAAAATGTTGGGAAGGGGGCAGAATATAAGAGTTTGGCATGTCATGCTTTTCCTGAAGTATGGCTTCATTTAGTAAACTTGGGACAGTCTTTGTTTTTTTCCAGTATTACTTGTATGTCAGCAGGCACAACTTGGCCTTCTTTTTCAGAGGCCTGACACTGAGTCAATGTTTAGCATCCAAACCACACGTAGACCATTTTTCCCTTACAAAGTGCTCATCCAGTCATTTAATAAAAGTACTTTGATGGCAGAAAGCAGCAAACAGGGAGGTTTTCCTTATTTCTTTAGGTTTAAGGCTGTTTAGGATTTTCAGAAAATGCGGGTGGCAGCAATACTCATGATTGAGTGTAACGAAAGGAGAGGGGTGGGGGTTGAAATCTTCCCAGCTTTGCTCCTTGTATCGTTTGCTTATTAGAAACCAGAGTGGTGAAGCCAGGTTCAGAAAATGTAGCACAGCAGCCAACTCCGGATGCTGACTTCTGATTTCTGGGTAAGGCTGTATAGTTTGAATTTAGTATTCTCTAAATTCTCCTGAGTTCAGGAAAATTTACTGCTGATTCTAAGCAACACAGTCTCTGTTGGGATCAGAGAAAGGAAATGTGAGAAAACGCATGAATGATACCAGTAACACCAGTAATAATAACAACAGTCATCATTTCTATGAGAATTGATTTTATTGCAACCGTTAGGCTAAGTCCAATGCACGTTGTTTCCCTTATTCTCACAACAAACCTTTCATTTCACTTTTGCAGATATGGCAAATGAGGCTTAGGAAAAAGTTAAGTAATCCATGCAAATTCACAGAACTGGTAAAGCATGATGTAAATGTCAGGAGTCTGTTACTTTTGTTTGTTTGTTTTCCATTTTATCCAAGACCCTGTTCTTGATCAGTATGCAATGCTGGTTCATTCTCGATGAGAGGAAATTGGACCAGATGATCTGGTCTTTCAAGCTTTCGATTTCACAACAAAAAAAATCATCTACAAGAACTCCACTAACAGAAAAATAGCATAACATCTCCAGAAACACATGGACACTCAATTATTATCAATAGCTACATTTCTAATACCTTCCCTCAAAGCAATCTGTTGAAATGCATCCTGTGCTCTGAGTAAATGAATCTTGAGCTGCAATTTGCAAAGTCTTTGTATGACTCAGACCTTGTTTCTACTGTAATATTTTGCTACTCCACTATTCTCTCCCTATTGCTATTACCTATAAAATCAAACATATGATTTTCTAACCTAACACTGTTTCTTATACAAATCTCTACCATCAGCAGCTATTCCTGGTGTGCAGTTTCCCCATACTGGCCAAGTCTGTACTGTGAGATATTCTAACCTTCTTCTTCCTCTTCCTCTTTTTTTTTTTTTTTGTAGTCCACGTACATAGAGGCCACATACTTAGATTACTTCTCACCCTGACTCCTACATCACTGTTAAAACTTGAACAACATAATAAATGAGGCCGTTGTAATTAATATCCTAACAATTTTTATCAGTGATACAGAATTCACAGATGCTGTGTAATAATGAATTCTTTCACACAAGGAACACGCGATCTCACAAAGATGCTATCAGAAAATGATCCTGCCAAAACTCTAATCAGTATCACAAACAAATGTTGTGAATGCCTTTTTTTTGGCGGAACATTAAGAGCCTTACTTTGAGGTTATAAGATACTGATTATCACATTTCAATGATGTCCAATCTCATCAACTATTGATCTGGGTTCCCAGAAAAGTACTAAAAGTAATAGTGACGATGAAGAATAAAGCTTTCGTATACTATAAAGGCTAATCAGTAAGTAAAATAAGCTGTTAATGTGTCATTTAAGATAACATGTATCCAAAGACCATACAAGAAAGGTTCAGGTGCCAAATGATTATTAGAGAAGGAGAGTGATAGGTGAGACTCAGGAAGTGGGGGGGACCAAAGAGTGAATGCATGATAGGAAGAAAACACAGCTCTCCCATCCTTGAATCCAGTTTCTCTTCCGTGAATGCACTTAGCAGACCTTCACAGGATTTTAAAAAATGAGAAAACATCAAAGTAGGGCCTAGTTTCTCTTTCATTGGAAAAGAATTCAAAAATATAGGTACATTTTCTCTGTTGTACAGCTCTTTGATCTTCTGCAAATTCTAAAAGATTGAGAGGCAAGATAAAGATATTAAACCCAACTATAGCTAAGAAGTATGATAGTTCACATGAAGAACTTGTACTTCATTTTCTAATTGTTAGTATGTGAATTCTCATACCAAAGAGGCGTACATTTGTATCACAAAATTAAAACATTTGGATATTTTAACATTTCTATTTTCAACAACTCCATCAGCTTAATAATGTCTTATTTCATTTTGCTATAGCTATCCTTGCTAATACCTTAAGGTTTTAGTATTTGATAAACATAGCATATTTAGAATTCCACTTTAAGTGTCAGGCACATCCAATTGTTTAAAAAGTTTATGACAAATTATTTGGAGGAACAATTTGACCTTTTACTAAATTTCAATTGCAATGAGGTTCTTTCTAACAAAATCACAATCTCAGATGTCTCCCTTCAGATGCAAAATTATTAACAAAAATAATCTGATGTATGAGTACAGAAACAATTGACGTCTTAGTTCTACAGCCACACTGAGAATGAATAATTCACAAGTAACGTCACAAAACTCTGGTAGGTCCAAAATCAAATATATGGTAAAAGAAAAAGGATACTGAAAAAGATTTTAAAAAGAAGACAATGAATTACACATATTAAAACTATGAAATGTTATGTGAAGGAGAGATACTCAAAGACCATCCCCAACCATGACCAAGGCATATTCATGGGATCTACCTTAGAGGAAAATAGCTGCCAAAATTTTATGCTATAAAACATTGCTGCAGGTTTTTGACACTTCTTCAAATGCTATGTCTCCTACCATCTGGGCTCAGGCCCCACTCTCTTCAGGATTACAGCTTCCTAATGTCATCCCCAGGAGGCAGCAGAAACAGCTCAGGTGCTTGGGTCCCTACCAGAAGATTGAGATTGAGCCCTAGGACTTTAAATTTTGACCTCCTACAGATCTGGCTGTTACAGGCATCTCTCTCTATCTCTCTCTCCCCCTATGCTTCTTTCTCTTCCTCCCTCGTCCTTTTCTATCTTTCCTGCTTTAAATACATACAAGGAAAGAATTAAAAGTTTGAAAAATATTTTTAAAAAATCAACGTGTAACCTTCAAATACTTAGACCTGGAAAGGAAAATACAGCAAAGCCACTCCAACACATTTTTGTGTAATTATTTGTTTATTTTATTGGAAAGGCAGGTTTACAGTGAAAAGGAGAGATGAGAGACAGAGAGAAAACTCTACCATCTGCTGGTTCACTCCCCAAAGGTCTGCAACAGCAGGAGCTGAGCCAATCAGAAGCCAGGAGCTTCTTCCTGATCTCCCACACTGTTGTAGGATTCCAAGGCTTTGGGCCATCCTTTACTACTTTCCCAAGGCACAGGCAGGAAGCTGGAGGGAACTAGAGCAGCCAGGATACAAACTGCCACCCATCTGGGATCCTGGCACTTGCTAAGCAAGGATTTAGCCACTGGGCCATCATGCCAGGCCCACATTCCAATACTCTTTTGTAATAGATGCAATAATCACTGGTTACTTCTTCAATATTGATTCTATAGCTTAGAGTCAGGACTAGCCATGGTTTGCTGTGTATGATTTTATGTTGTCTCAAAAATTTCCCAGTGATGATGTGGGAGATCGGTTCCTGAATCCAAGTGTATGTTCCAATAGACTGAAGAGTTTCTTATTCCTCATGCCATTAACCTCTAGTTTTCTTACTTATGATTAACCTCATTATCTTATGTTAGAGTCCTCACTAAGGCTAGGTTAAGAAGAAACGACAGTGCTAAATGTACATAATAATAAAGAAGCTGAAGCATGTCATTCAAATTCTGCCAATTTAATGCTTTGTGAATTTTTTGTAAAAATGTTGTAGTATTCATTTTGTAGTAAAATGGATATTATTTCTCATATGCAAATGATAAAACAAGTTACATGAAAACCAGGCCTAAACCAGGGTTCTCAACATGTGTATCAATTTAGAATCATCCAACAAGCATGAAAAAGAATGGATTTCTGGGATCTAACTCCCAGAGCAATCATCTTGAACATTTTCAGGACTAGATATTGGCATTAATATTTCTTATAAAGCTCCTCCAGTGTTTATAATACAAACCAGAGTAGAGAACTATTGGTTGCATGCAATTGTGTCTGAGAAGGCAGTGGAATAAAAACTGGAATTGGCCTACAGACCAAAATTTAGACTCAAGTTACACAAGGTGATATTTGTGTGGTTTGGGACAAGTGAATCATTCTTTCATTTTTCTAACTTCCTGTAGTGACTTGAGATTCCTCTGGGATTGCACAAGGATCAAATATCATTGAAAACTAGCAAACGGTGCACACACACTTAAGTTGGAAATCATTCTGCCTCTGTCACTTCCTTTATTCTAATTGTCATTGATCTGATTAAACTCTCCCCAACCAAGTATTTCTTCCCTCATTCTACAAAATGCATATCTGCCTTTAAAATGAAATGATTTTCAGAAATTTCTAAAGATTAGTATGTACAAAGTTTTTTATTCCATAGACAAATTTTAACATACTCATTAACAATAATTCAAAAATGTCTTAGACAGTCAACCATATTTCAATATAATAGTCATCCTGACAGTAGTAACCCACACAAGGAAATAGATCTCCTGTAACTAAATTCATTCTTTTATACAAGACAGTTTAAGAAATCAGAATATTCTTTTTAATTTTTATTGTTGTTGTTTTTCCATGAAATGGCTTTGTTGACATAGGGATTTTTCCCATTTATCACTCCGCCCTCCCTTCCCATACCCCCAGCATTTTTTCCCATAGTATTACAATAGTATAGTTCTGCAGCAACAATCACAGTTGAACATCCTATTATTTGATTGCATCATGCGTTGTAGATATGGGTATTAGTAGGAAATCTAGTACTATATGGTTAAGCTATATACCTATTTGCTTTCACTTTGCACAGAGGTAGCCTTATATCAGAGACAGCATATTTGTCATTTTGTGATTGGCTTATTTCAATGAGCATTGTGGTCTCCAGTTAAGACCATTTTGTTGGAAAGCTGGGTCATATGATAGATAACCTTTTTTGTTGTATTAGCACACTCCATATTGACTTTCATAGTGGTTACACTAGCCTACACCCCCACAAACAGTAGACTAGGATTCCATTTTCTCGAAAGCCATATCAGTTGCTCAGTTCCTTTGTCCATTTATTCACAGAGATTGTTTGTTGTAAATCTTGGAGATTAGTTTCCTATCTATTATGTAGTGCAGAAAGATTTTATCCCACGGTGTTGGTCTCAAAATACTTTAATTCATAATTTCCTTTTTTCCTTCACTATTCATGACAGCATGACAAAAGATCAACTGGAATGTCAAATATCTTAAAGTATGTGAAAACTGCCAAGAAGTCAACATGATCCATTAAAAAGTATACAAATAAGCGAAGAGCAAACATTGTGGGGTTGTAACTCTGCTGAGAGTAAATAACCAGTGGCCCCATCCCAGATGAGCCGAAACCCAGAGCCACTGTGTGTCATGCTGCCTAATTTGCAGAAGTCTGACCCTAACACTGCCACCATTATGCATTATTGCTGTCAGTTAGGATTTGGTTCATGAGATGCTATTCAAGGAACCAAATTGCACAGTACATACCCAAGGGCGCATCTCTAAAGAAGACTTCCAATCATCAGAAGGAAGTATCTGGTAGTGTATTTTTCTCTTCCAATTCAAAAATAGGAGTTTTCAATTGCTGTAAAAGTTTCTGTTTCTAAGAAGATATGAGGACAGGGACGTTGGTTAAATAGTCAGTGCTGACTCCTACCTTGCCATGTTGACTTCCACCTCTCCTTCCAAATATATATGAATCGTTGGGATTGTTAGCAGGATGTGTGGCCCTGAAAAGACCAAATGTGAAATTATACTTTGCAAGACTCAAATTCAACATTATCCTAATCAAAACAACCAAACCTCATTGAGACTTATATAGTATTTTAATAATGAAATGCCCACTATTTAGTCATTCATGTCTTTCATGAATTAATATACTTATTCACACATCACTTGGTCATTTAAGAAACAAGTATCAAGTCTATATTATAAACTAGATAACATATAAAAGATTCAGGATGGAGTGATAAGATACAATCCTTTCTTCCAGGACTTTCCAATCTGGTACGCCAATGCTCAGGATTAGCAATATTGACGTTTAATGGTAGATTATTCTTTATTATAAAGCATGTAGTTATGATGTGCTTTAGCATACAGCTGGGGTTCAGAGCTAGGGTTACAATCCCTGTAAAAGCAAACTTGGTATCAAATCACCACAAAGGGGCTATTGCGAGTATTCTCTCATTAGAGTGCAGGGAACAAAGAGGAAAAGCAAAAGACTGGACCTAAATCCAAAAGAAACCCAAAGGGAAAGGAGGGGTAAACTGCCGACTACGATTGGTTTGTGTTGGATAGATATATTGAAATATTATACTTTCTCCAAATCTCTATTATGTGCTTCATGTTAACTTGAAATATTAAAAATAAAAGCATAGATGGAATAAAATAATCTCATTTTTGTAATGTATTTATATTTATTTGGGAAAAAGTATGAAGCCCAAATTATGACTCTTGTGGTTCTGAGGGCTTTGTATATCACATCATCCATTGAAAGAAAAATTAAGGTGAAAAAAATCTAATTGCAATAAATATTTTCTTTTTCATCTTTAATTTTACTTGTTTTTTTCCTCTTTTTTTTCTAATATGGCTAAAAGAATTGGTTTTTTTCTCATCTTATGAAAACATGGCTTTTGTTGCAATTTGCAGTTTTTAAAGTTTGAATTCCATTTATTTTTGCTGTGATTTTTATCACTTTCTGCTTCCTGTTCATTTTTTCCTTGAAGTGAATTATTAGGTCATTTATTTGAGATATTTCATTTTCATAAGCATTTTATCAATGTCCTTTCAATACTGTTTTTGCTAGATATCATGGGTTTAGATATTTTTGTTATTATTATCATTTTTTCAAAAACGGGTTTTTTTCCTTCTTAATTCCTCAGTGACACATAGGTCATACAGTTACATCATTTTTTCCAAGAAGGTTTTTATTCTCTTTTTCATTTCTTCCATGGCACATTAGTCTTCAGTAGCATGTTGTTTAACTTCATGTTATTGTAAATTTTCTGTTTTCCTCACTATTGCTGACTTTGTTTTATGACTTTTCATTTAAGGGGATATATAATAACTGTATAATGGAGAGTATTATATCAAGATGTGAAGACACAATGCAATATGCATCTCTACTTTCAAATCAAAGATGAATTCCAAGTGAAGCTGTCAAATATATCTTGACCATAGAATGCTGGACTCTCTGCCGTTATTCATACATACAATGTCAAGATACACTTAAATGGCAAAATGATGGACATATGACAGTTCATGAAAGATTATACTTTTGTGGTAATATAAAGTAAATGAATGGAAATGGGGGTTGGGGACACGAGGTTGGTAATCCCAGAGCCTAGGGAACTATATCATAAAATAATAAAAGAAATATTTTGTTTAAAGTGAAACTATGAAATAACGTTATCACATGAAACTTCCTCACAAACAGGGAAATAATTGAGGGAGACTGCTTAGTTACAGAAAACAGATAAATTCCCTACTATTTGTATATTGTAATGACTTTCTCCTCCACTCCATAGTAGCTTCAAAACGTCAAACACAAATTCATAAGAACACAGAACAAATGATATTTAAACAGTTCTAGACACAACAGAATGAATGATGATTAATAATTTTGAGCTGAGGTTAGAGGGTGAATAAGAACAACTCTACTGATGACATAGAGGACAAAGGGGAAAAGTGAGAATTCCATCATCAGGGACAGATGTAGGAAGCCATCATTGTAAAGGAGAATTAGATACACTTGGAGACATAATATTCAATATTTAACCAGGAATTACTATATTTAAGGCACTCAGGTATGTGCTTTAGCAACATAACTGTCATTAATTTTCAAGGAAACTCAACTTGAAGGAAGTTATGGTCCCTTGCTCATAATGGGTAAATAGTGCCGTTTTCTTCATTGTAATCAAATTTAAGGAATTCTCTAGTTTAAAGGAATAAGTAGATAAATTAAGAAGAACCTTCTAAGAGGCCATTGCTACAGACTTGGAGGTATTGCTGTTCTAACTGTGCAGTTCTAGCTATACCATCACTGATCGGGACAGAAAAGATAATATGGATGTGTGGGTCAGTTCAATTAATGACCCGATGGAAACTAGTTACACCTAATCGAATTTCGGAGTTGGGAAGAGAGAGGTAGTGAATATGAGGTTGAGATTTTCATCATGGAAAATAAGCCAGTGAAAGGGTGTCACCAAACTGGCCAGGAAGTTGGGAAACAAGATGGAATAATGCAAAGACATGGATTAGGTAACCAGAGAAATGAGAAGGTCAGATTTGCCCTACTGAATTTGAGGTATCAGAAGTAGCTTGAGATAGCTAATCAGAAACAGGTGGCAAAGGATGTAAGTTGAGAAGCGTTTCACCTTGAGATTAAAATTAGATTCTCTTGAATGTATAAGAAAGAGAAGAGAGAAAATTAAAATAAGTGCTATCAGTTGTTGACCCCACTAAAAGTTTGTCACACTTTCAAGTGGGTGGCACAAGAATTGCCCAGCTGTTTCCTACCTGGTTGAGAGACCACCAACAGGTATTATCTTCCCAGCAGGTTCTTGCCAAGACAAGGAGGAGTCAGGGAAGGATTAAAATCCCAAAAGCTGTTGCTCCCTCTTTCCTTTCAAGAGCCACTCCATCTCTGCCCTCTCCTTAGAGGTGCTCTTTCCATCTTTTTTCCACTTTCACCTGCTTCACAAATATAGCTCTGTCTGCAACTAATTTCAGGCTTTTTGTTTCTATACTAAGCTGAGGAAAAAGTTCTCTGAACTTTTCTGTTAACAGAAAAGAACCTTGCCCCATGAATACCCAAATTATTTTGTCTCACTTTTTCATCATTCAATTGCAAAAGTAATTCTAATAGTACTTTCTAAGTTTTCCTCCAAATAAAAGTGACCAAATCTGAAAACTGTAGCTTGGATTCTAAGGTCTTCCTGATACAAACATGTTTAACCTTCATTTTCTCTGTAACACAATGATTAGGTCCACAATATGATTTTTCTATACTTCAAAATACACTGTATGTTTGGGCCCGGCGCGGTGGCGCAAGTGGTTAAAGGTCCTCGCCTTGCACGCCCGGGATCCCATATGGGCGCCGGTTCTATCCCAGCAGCCCCGCTTCCCTTCCAGCTCCCTGCCTGTGGCCTGGGAAAGCAGTCGAGGACGGCCCAAAGCTTTGGGAACCTGCACCCGCGTGGGAGACCCAGAAGAGGCCCCTGGCTTCGGATCGGCATAGTATCGGCCCGTTGCGCTCACTTGGGGAGTGAATCATCGGACGAAAGATCTTCCTCTGTCTCTCCTCTCTGTATATCCGCCTTTCCAATAAAAAATAATAAAAATAAATCTTTTTAAAAAAATAAAAAAAAAATACACTGTATGTTAAATGTGTATTTGGATACCAGGGTTTGGATTTGACAAATTTGGTGGGTAAATAAACCACTGACTCCTACAGTTTGGAACCATGAAACTAATTCAGTCTAATTTATTGAAACGCGTCATCCTTGCTCTTGGGCTGTTGGAGCAGGATTTGTGGCTCAGCAGATTAAGCCATTCACTAATCGGGGCATTGGTGTCAATATAGGAACACCATCTGAAGTCCCAACTCCTCCACTTTCAAACCACCTCCCAGCTACTGCGTCTGGGAAATCATCAGAAAGTGGCCCATGTGGTTGAACACCTGCCACCCACATGGAAAACCTGAATGACGTTTTGGATTCCAGACTTCACCCTGGACCATCCCTGGCTATGGTGGGTTATGAACTCTCCCTCTTTCTCCCTTTCTCTCTCTCTTTCTCTTATTCTCATTCACTTCTCTCTCTTCCTCTCTTTCTGTAACTCTGCCTTTCACATAAACATTTTTTAATTAGAGATTCAGAGGAACATAACAAATCCTTGAATCAATTTTCCTCATCATCTTCAGTTCATTAAATTCTCACTTATAAGTACCGTCTTCACAATCCAAAACTGTCAAAACTCCATTATTCAACTTCTACCCATAGTAGCATCTTTAAGCAGCTATCTGTGGGGACTGTGTTCCAGGGCAATAGGTGAAGTCACTGGCTATAAAGTTGACAACTCACATGGGCACCACTTCTTGGCTGCCCCTCTTTGTATTCAACTTCCTGCTGGTAGTCTGGAAACAGCAGTGAAAATGGTCCATTTCATGGGATCCTGTGATATAGACGGGTGGTCTGGAAGAAGCTGCTGGTTTTAGCCTGGCTTGGCTAGTATCATTGAGGCCGTCTTCAGAATGAGTCAGCAGATTGAAGACATGTGTGTGTGTGTGTGCACGTGTGTGTTGTGTGTGTGTTATTCTCTCTGCCCTCTATTACTCTTTCAAATAATCCTTTAAAAAATTAATAAGATTCCATCATAAGGCTCAAAGGAAAATATTAATCACTCTGCCATTAGCAGTTTGTATCCCTGTTGAAGAATTGTATATTTTCATGTTTCAGTGGTGTGTGTGTGTGTGTGTGTGTGTGTGTGTGTGTGTGTGTGGTGTGTGTATGACTGTGATGTTACAGAGACTGGAGTCATTGAAACAGACATGTGATCATGCAAATAATGATAAATGGAAGAGCTCTATGAAAATAGAAGCCACACATCCTTCTCCTAAATTTGCCATTTTTTATCGAAAAACTACAGCTTCAGTAGGAAAATTTTCATTTCCAAATAATAACAGTAAAATTGTCTCCAATTTTCTTTCCTTATTGGTGATGTAGCTGTTTCACCTTCCACACAATTCAAGGCAGAAACGGACATTTGAATAATGAATTGGAACCCTTCCTAATCCAAACATCTGGCCTCTTCCACACACGCCTTATTAGCTGTTACCACAAAAGCCAATATGACTTCCATGCTGACACAACTAAAAGTGACTGGAAAAATACAAGGTTCTCACAAATTGTTCATTGCAGTATCTACATATGCATTATATATATGCGTGCATGCATTTGGCATTTAGCTCAATATAGTCACAGAATTTTTTTTTTAAGTATAAGATTTCTATACCCAGGTCTGTGAACCATCACTATGGGCTGCTGTCCACCTCACCACTTTGCCATTGTGAAAGATTCTCTAATGCACAAATAGATTGAGTCAGGTGCCAAGCCTGGCCTTCATTATGGGAAAAATACACTCACATTTGAAACTGTCCAGAACTGAATGAAGATTTCATCCAGCTTGTCTTAATTTGCAAGAAGACAAATCAGGTTATCACTTGCAACTCTCATCATGCTCACTCTAAACCAGTTTGAAAAGCATGTGGCCTACATGACGTCAGAATGAGAGCACAGCTTTTAGCTTCACAGCACTTGGTGAACTAAGCTGGAGTTGTTTCCAACACTAAAGGGATTGAGAGCATGAGGCAGTCCGCTTTCACTTTCACAAAAAAGTTCCCAATTTGTCCTTTATGTGCAAAATAAAAAGTAGTCCATGACCTGTTCCATTTGGGTTTTTATTCACATGAGAATCTCAGAAATAGGGGGTATTAGCTTATATTTCTCTTTTTATAGCTACCTCACCATTACTTGGTCTTCTATGGGAAAACACTGCATTATATAATATTTGTGTTCTCTCTTCCCTGAAATCTCATACCTTCATTCCAAACCAAGTAATTGCTTCATCAAAGATGGTGGGATGCAATCTAAATGATCCTTTAGATTAACAGATCAACATGCCATATTAGATCAGGTTATCTAGATGTCGACCATGAGTTTGTGGGCACGAGGTTTATTGTCAATATCTTACCAAGAATAACACATTTAAGATAATGATAGAAGTAAGGCTTTGTACAGGTACAAATTGAACTTTGGTGCAGTTATACCAAAGTCTTCAGCCTATTCCACCAAGAATTGACTTAGATGTAAGTTTGGGTTGACTCTTCAGAAAGACCCAAATTGACACAAGGGTGGCCAAGCTTTTGAATCCCCAGCTGACAATTCATGGGCTATCAAACTGCCTCATTAAGAAAGAGTGTTCTTCAATCAAGGAAGTTCCACAAGAAAAATTAGCTAAGAGCTTCCAAAAACCAAAACATTTGGGATTGAAGAACAAGCATGTTGGCTTTCTCAGAGTCATCTGGGTGAGCATCACAGTACCCGCTCCATTCCACCTGAATTTAAGATGCTTGATTTTATTAGACTTGCATAATAGGTTATCCCCACCAAGGGACACAGTCTTCAGGAGGCTAGTTTCTCATTTTCTCATGAAACAAACAAGGTTGGTAAAATGAACTTTTGCCTTCTCCTCGTGAGCTAGTTTGAAGGCTTAAAATAGTATGCATCATCAAATGGATGCCTTTCCTGACTGTTCTTTTTTTTTCTAAGGTTTCCCTTCTATTTACTGTTTACCTCTTGTAGCATCCCACAATCACATTTTTTGAAATACCTGAACTCCTATTTCTCATGAAATTCCTGTGTTTATTGCACTTGTTCATAACCATTCATTCACAACTAGAGCATGGCAGGAACATGCTAGCTGATCAGCAACACCAATATATGCTTCCCTTCTGCAAGTGCCAAACATCCACATTTTCTGCAGCTCATGATCAGAGCAGCTATCCTGACATCCTGTCATATCTTGGCTCCTACATTAACAAGATGATCAACACCTACAAATTACCAGCCACAAACTAACAAGAATATCTGATAGATCTAATGAGTTTTATCATAATATCAGAAAAAATAATCAGTCTATGGGTTCGTGTCCTCCCACTGGCCAAAAGTTGGTGTCATAGTGTCAGCAGTTCTGTGTTTTCAGGTTGCACATGACTGAAGGCCAGGTGTGTTTCCAACAAAAACAGCTAATCAGTTCTGTGACAAAAGCATGGGGGATGAGAAATCTGTAGTGAATTAATAAGATATAACTTGAGCTTGCTACTTAATCAATTGACACTTCTCTTTCCTCACACATGATGGGAAAACATGATCTTTAATGAAATACTTTCTTTGAAAGGCTTGAACATGATAATCTTTCCTAATTCTTTTGAAAAGTATCCCAAATAGAGTCCCTAAATTCAGGGAAGCAAAGTTCTTCCTCCAGAATATCTTCATCAGTCCCTTTCATTGTGTACAGTCTTTCTCCAAATCCCCCATTGATCTTTGAAAGTGACCTTTGACTCTCATGGAGGACAAGGACCAAGATTTGTATATGCAACTCAATGAAATCAATCACATTATCTTATGGATAGGTATTCTAGGTATCATTACTAAATTCCAGGCAGTTGCTCTGTTCTCCTAACATTAAAAATTCATTGGAAGCAAATATAGATTGTTTCTATGTCTTTGCTATTGTAGATTATACTGCTGCAAACACAGGATTACAGAATATATAATCCTTTTCTATTTAGTTAGTTTTATTTTGACTTTTTGAACCATGTGGCACAAGGTCGTATACAATGCTTTCAAGCAGGAGTGATTAAACAAACTGTGGTACGTTTAATCCTTGGAATATTATTCAACTTGTAAGAAGAATGAAATTATACTATTTACAACTAGGTGATCCCAACTAGAGACCATTTTGCTCAGTGAAATGAGTCAATCACAAAAGAACAAATACCATATGTTTTCTTTTCATATAAGGAAACCAGCATGGAAAGTGTAACTTCAATAATCTGATTCATACCGTTGTTTGGTTGGTTGGTTGGTTGGTTTTAGCTGTATCCCCATGGGTTTTGTTTTTTTTGTTTTTTCTTTTTATTTTTCTTTTCTTTTTTTTTTACTTTTGACAATCTTTACATAGTTAATTAGGGTAAACAGGTTCAAGGGCTATAGGAAAGTGGGTAAGACTATTATTTCCATATTGTTTCCTTCATGTTTAAAGGGGGGTATTAAGGGACAAGGCCCACAGAGTTTCCAACCCTCCCCAGGTCCCGCATGTAGGGCATGCTCTGAGGTTCTTGCTCAAGTGATTTTGATAGTTCACCAGTTATGAATCACTGCCAATCTTGCCACTCCAAGCAGAATGAGGTCTTTGAGGAATCCACTGATTGACGTAGTCCATCATAGAGTCTCCGTTTGCCCTGTATGTCGCTGCCAACGTATATGTGAGATGTTTCACTGACTTGTTCTGTCTTCTGTCTTTTCTTGGTTAGGGTTCTGAGTCCATCAGTTCGATTGGGGAGATCCCCAAAGAAGTTTTGTCTGAGGTGCTCTCAGATCAGATTCTTGTATGTGCTAACAAGTACAGGGCCCGGCTCAGTCCATCACCCCAATCAGCTGGTGGTTGTAATTGCTGGGTTGGTTCTATTTTGAGTCTCAACTTCCACTGGAACCAATGGGTGTTGCAGTCCAGCCTGGTTCTGCCCAGCACATACTCGGCCCTCGCATAAACCAGGGGGAGCTGCAGCCTAGTTGGAGTGACCCACAATAACCCCCACTAGGCCTGCCCCCTACCCTGGTTTGCCAGTATGTGTAGCAGTAGTCTAGTCTGTCCCACACCCCATTCGGCTCTTGTACATGTCAATGGGTAATAAAGTTTACTTCCATCTAACCACCTCAACTATCCAGCCCACACAGATGCTGTTGGGTGTTTGTCTAGCCATCCCAGCCCCATCCTAGTTTTCGTGCCCTCCCACAGAAGTGGTAACCCAAGAGGGAGGAGCCCACTTTTTCTCTCCCAGGCCTCTCCCACTACTGGATTATACACTCTCCACGTAGTTCTGTGGTTTGACTTGACAGAATTAGACCCCAGTGCTAGCTTCTGCCAGCTGATACTGTGGCTAAGCCCAAACAACCCTCACCCACTCTAATTTTGTTTGCACCAGTAGGAATAATCAGCCCAGCCTGGCTTTTCCCTAATCTAGGCCACATGAGGCGCACAGGTGTTGTAGCCCTGCTTAGTCTGGTCTGCTCCCATCACAGCTCACGCTCTCCAGCAAGGGAACCACCCCTTATTCCCCTGCTGGTTCCGCCCTCTCCTTTCCTGGTTCTCACATGTGCTGGTTGGGCACTGCAGTCACATCCGGTTCTGGCAACCTCACCTTGGCATTCCGTATTGTGCACTGGTTTCTGTTGCAACCGAACCTGGCTCAACCCACACTGTTCTGGTGCTCAGATTTGCCAGTGGATGATGTGAACTGATTCTGCCTGGTCTGCCTCAAACCCATGCTAAATGTATGCCAGTGGGTAACTTTCCATGGCCTATTCTAGGCTGTTTCCTATCATGTTTCTTGCACTTACCTGCTGGGTCTGTGTCCTGCCAGAGGAGTTGCCCAGGCTCCTCCATCAGAAACTCTCCCAATGCCAGATTTTGTGCATACCAGTGGGTCCAAGAGCCAGCACTACACAGTTCACCTCCTGTCACAGCAGGAACAGTGACTTTTCCTGACTGGCCTTCAACCCAAACTGGTTCTTGCTGTTGGATGTTTCAGCCCAGCCCAGTATGGCTGGTCCATACTCACATATGGCTCACACATGGCTCAGCAGTGGATGAGACCTTGCCTAGTCCATCCCACATCTACCCTGGTCCTCCAGGACACCAGAGGGCATTGGAGTTTGGCCCTGCTTGGTGCATCCAATTCCAGTCCACACTTGTGCCAAGGGAGACTACAACCGTTTCCCATTCAGAACGCAGTCCCCATTCCAGCCCAAACACCCCTTGGTGGGAACCTCAACCCAGCTAAGGTTGTCCCCTTAGCTCCCCAACCAGGCCTGTTCCCAGCCATAGATCACTTGCATGCCAGTGATTGCTCTGACTCAGCTTGGCTCAGCCCCTCCCCTGCTCTGACCTTTGCCTTAGACACTGTGGCTTAGTGTTCCTGACTGATGCAGACCAGTAGATACAAGAGCCTAGCTTGGCATGACCTGTGCACCATCTTGATTTCTAGTTTAACTTGTGGGCTAAGATTTGTTCAGTCCTGCCCAGTCCATCCTGTTCTATTACCAATTGACACATTAGCCAGCTGTTGGAGCTACCTTGTCCAGCTTGTCCGACCCCCAGTTCTGGACCACATGTTCAGCAGCGGGAGCTATGACTCGCCAAGGGAGTTTCCTGAGTTCCTCCACTTAATCCACTCCCAGACCCAGTTCTCATACAAGCCATTGGGTTTTAGGCCAGTGCCCAGCACAGTCTGGCCTTCCATTTGGCCATGTATGAGATGGTGAATGTTGCAGTCCGACCCACCCCACACCCTATTCAGGATGCACATTCGGGTGCTGCTGCCTTGACCAGTCCAGACTGTTGGGGGTTCCTTTGCCTGTGATTGATGGCAGGCTCCTTGGTCACACCTAGCTTAGTCTATTACCACTCCAACTCTTGAGCTAACCAGTGGGGCTAGAATTTCCACAGGGTGTGGCCACAAATCCCCACAGAATCTAGACCCAGATATGGTTCTTGAATGCAAGTTAATGTAATGACCCTGCTTAATATGATGCTTCTCCTGATCCATCATCATGTCAGGTAACAGGATAGGTCTCTGCTTGACAAGCTGCTAGCCATAGCTTTTGCAGGGACTGGTGTTTGGTGGTCAACATTGTTCAGTGATTACAAGTTCTTTAAAGGAAGAGTTACTGTCATTGGGAATCCTTAGGATTCATAATCAATCCTAAGCACAAGCACAGTGGGTTCAACCTGGAGCTACCTAAGCAGCGATTCAAAGAACAAAAACCCCAGTGTTCCTGGTAGGGCAGCCAACAGGCAGAGCCTGGGAACCAATGTCACTGAGACTTCACCCCTCGCTGTACTCACCCCAAAGGGAGCAGCCCCTGGAGCCCAGGCAGACCCAGAGACAGCTCACCACCTGCACCTGGTGGCTGGCATCTGGAATTCAGGCATGAGATGCTGCGATCTGAGACCAACCCACAGCTGGGAGGCTGCAGGAAGTTTAAACCCCCAGGCCCAAGGTCGCACCCATCCCCAATCCCATTCACCACCCAATGAGGGTGGCGGGTGGCCCTGGACCTGTGCAGTCATGGAGACCTCCCCCATCGGTGTACTCACCCCGAATGGAGCAGCCCCTGGAGCTCAGGCAGGCCCGGGGACAGCTCACCACGTGCACATGGTGGCTATTGTCTGGGATCCAGGCATGAGACGTCCCTCCTGAGCCCCACCTCCCCATATGTTTTGATGTTTTTTTTATTTCAGTCTTGTTTATTCCAAATAATTTCTTTTCTCTTGTCAAACTCATCACTGGCTCATGGATTACTCAGTGGCATCATTTTTCCCAATAGACTTTTATGTTTCCTTTTTGTCACCCATGTATTGGTTACTCAGTGGTACATTTTTTCATGGTACTGTAATTTGTTGTTGTTGTTGCTGCTGCTGCTGTTTTAACTCATGCTAATTGTTGACCTTGTTTCATGGCTTCTCAATTGTGGAAATGTATGGTGATGGAGTACTGGGGTCTACCATATCCAGATGTGGGGTATAGTGGAACATGCCCCCCTGCTTACAGATGAAAGATGGATTCCCAATGAAACTGTTGGAAATGTCTAAACGATAGGATGCTGGATTGTCTGAAATTGTCTTTACCAACAATGTCAGGGTACATTTAAATAGGAGACTGATAGAATTATGATTCCTTATGAAACACTACACCATTGAAATAAAATGGGGAAAATCTGTCAGGGGTGGGAGTATGGGTAGGAATCCCAGCTTATAGGAAATTGTACCACATAACTCAAAATTCAAAATAAAAATAGGTCTAAAAACTATGAAAAATTCAATTGACTCCTGCTAGATATTTCAAAGAGAAAATCATCAAATTATAATTGGTTCCCTTATGTATATGATGAAAGATTTTTTTGGTTCCCTGCATAGTGGTTCTCCTAATATAATTTTGTTTAGCAATTCCATGCTTCCCAATCAAATGGACTAAATGGGCCATATAGAGTCAAGATCACATCAGTTTGTGAGGTTATTGACTCTGGCATTTGACATCAGTTGAAAATCTGAACCAGAATTTATGAGATGTTTAAAGACATGCTTTTAACTTCTAGGAACTGAATGTTCTTGTAGTAGCAAACATGGTTGGAATTCCATTGGAACTTAACAGAATTGCTAGCCTGGGTGGTGGATATGCATGATTACCTGAAAGATTGGAGAGCATAAGAAAAATATTAATGCTTCTGAAAAACTCAAAGTTAAACAATCTGGATATGAACTGTGTTTGGATAGAATCCAGAATTAATAACTTGGTGAGCTAAGCTCTATACACGGTGGTATTGAATATCATAGTAAACAAACAATGTTTATTTCATGAGTGAAAATATATTTTAAATAACTTCAAAGCATTTTACTTAAGAAATATGTCACTTTTACCCTATAAGAAAATCCCTTTGCAGGTAGAAATCATATTTGTTTCATGATGTAACTAATTTTCATGCAATAGCTAAATTTCCCTACATATGATCACTGGGATTTTTCCACACACCCCCCCATCTTGAATAATCATACTAGTTCCTATTTTAAACAATACTGTAGTGATAATTTCCAAACAAAATGTTTTGACTTCAAGGTGGCTCTTAAGTCAAAGTGGCAAGGCTATAAAATTTTGCTTCGTGTAAAGAAAGGCAGCCAATTCTCCCTTTCCTTCTGTGGGATTGGACACTGAAACTCTCAAAAAAAGTCTTATGGCAAAGGATCCTATTATGTCCATTCACCTACTAATATCCCAAAGATCTTCCAGGACAATATCTGATAAAATTTGTATATATACATTTTTATTGTCATCACTCACACCAAAGAGCTATAATGAAGTGAGACATTTAGTCAGTAAGTTCAAAAAAAATTCATATTTTGACAAAAGCATTTAGTAGTTAATTACATTTTAAGAGATTTAGAAATAATTCAAAACCAATTATTAGATATTACACATTCCTATGTTGATATAAGTATACTTTTTCATCAAATGACAATAATTAACTAGTGAAATCTTAGCTATATTGTGTTCAAATTCTAAACTTCGTGATTTTAAATTAGATTCATTCATTTGTTTTAGAGAAGATGTATTAGTTTTTTATTTGCATCTAAGCCACACACAAAACATAACAATACACTGCCATCTTTGCAATTAGGTACCAAAAAAAAATGAAGGGATACAGATTGCAAAGGAGAAAATCATATTACCACCTTTGTTTAGATGACATGCTCCAATACATAGGAACTCAAAGACTTGTCTAAGAACTATTGGAGCTCATATGAGAGTTTGATAAAATTGCAATACATAAAATTAACACAGAAAAGTCAACATATTTTGTATGCACAAACAATGCCAAGGCTAAGAAAGGACTTGGAAGATCACTACCATTCACAATAGCTACAAACTAATTTAAAAACCTTGACATAAACAGAACTGGAGGTGCAAAACTCCCCTACAGGAAAAATACAAAATATTAAAAAGTAATAGAAAAGACAAAACAATGAAATAATTTTTCCTGTTCATGCATTAGGAGAATTAATATCAAATATACATTCTAACCAAAAATGGTACAGATTCAATGGCATTCTAACCAAAATGTCAAAGAAATTATTCTCATCTATAGAAAAAGTAATGATGTTAAAATTCATATGGAAAAATAAGAGATTCCAAATAACTAAAGCAAACTTAAGCAACAACATCAACAAAATTCAAGTTTTTGGGTTTTCCTCCACTGCTTCCCAGGCCACAAGCAGGGAGCTGGATTGGAAGTGGAGCTGCCAGGATTAGAACCTGAGCCCATATGGGATCCCGGATATTCAAGGTGAGGACTTTAGCCTCTAGACCACCACACCAGGCCCCCAGTAGTGATGCAAGTTTCATATCAACATCTGTTTATTTGTGGAGACAGTGTTCTTAATTCTTCTGGAATTCATGGAAATTAGCTTAGGAATTAGGTCAGCTTTAGCTCAAAAAATTTACTTTTTGGATAGAACTGAAACAAACATCCCATAGAAGCAACCAGCAAATTAGTACTATTGTCTTCCATAAAACCCGTTTCTAAGCTTTGATAATATTTTCATTGTTTCTGCCATTTTTCTACTCTTCAAATTATTCAGACATTTGCCCCGTTTCCTCCTTCAGAATTTTATTTACCTGAGATTTTGGTGATCCCTTCTAGACGCTGTCCTGATTGCAGTATCAGCATCTGTAGCACTGTCATTACTTGAGGTATATTAGAAATGCATTACATATGGCCAGAATGGTGGCCTCAGATCCCTTATGGACTACAGTTCGTGTTTTAGTTACCTCACATCCCTTCCAGCTCCTTGCTTGTGGACTGGGAAAGCAGTCAAGGACTGCCCAAGACCCCAGAACTCTGCATCCGCATGAGAGACACAGAAGAGGCTCCTGGCTTGGATCAACTCAACTCCAGTTATTGTAGGCACTTGGGGATGAATCAATGGACAAAGGATCTTTGTCTCTCTGTAAGTCTGTCTTTCCAATAAAAACAATTTTTTTTAAGAATGCATAACTTCGTGCCTCACCCCAAGGGCATTCATATGTACAGTAATGTTTTGGAAACATTTTATTATGAGTAATTTTTATTCAAATAAATAATCTGTATGATTAAAATATTCCTATTACAACATGAAACAAAATTTTCTCAGAGAGTGAAGTGAAACACACACAGACACATGCACACAAGAAAAACAGCTGACAATGTAAGAGATTTCATTGTCTTACATTCATCGTGAAAGAAGTGAACTGGGATTCTATCTAACCCTTGTCTGTGCCCTTCATGACAACCATCACAGGTGAGCCCACAGGGAGGATACAGACTGGCCGGAAGCGTAGCACACTGCAAGAAGCATCTCAGGACCTGAATGCCTTTCCATGATCAATGCAATGTGATCTTACGTGAATAATTCATTTTTTTCTTGTCAACTATTACAGACTCTCCAATTCTAATGCTAATATTGAATCTCTGAGTTGCCAAACTATTTTTTTTTTAAAGTTTGAGGCTAGAAAAAAAGCAGATGTTTCCCACTTTAAGGAAAAAGTCAACTAATCTCTTTAATTTTTTTTTTGTTGAAGATTAAAAAAAAGAGAGAGAGAATGTGGAAACAATGGTCTTACGCATTTTCCTGTAGTCCTTAATCCTTTGCACCCTAATCAACTATGTAAAGATCATCAAAATAAAATAATAATAATAATAATAATAATAATAAATGCAATGGGAAAAAAGGATTTTTTCTATCTTATTAACCAAAAATATATTAATATTAATATTAAAGAGGAATGAAAGGAATACAGATAAATATCTAGAGATTTGGAAATTGTATATATTAACTACCTCTGGGGCTCCGAGTTAGAACTCTCTAGTATATAAGCTCAGAATGCTTTGAATATAATTGGAGGGCTTAATGAACAAGGAGAAACACTCAGAGTAAAAAAAAAAAAAAAAAAGACAAAGTGACAATGGCAAATTTGCTACCAGATAAGTCGACAGATGACAAAAAACAAATGTGGACTGCAAAAGAAGACCTGATTGGAGCAGGTGTATAACCCAACAGGTAAAGCCCAAGGTAAAATGCCCATGTCCCACATCAGAATGCCTGATTTCAATGGCATCTCCTGACTCTAGCCTATTGGCAGTGCATATATGGGGGGAAATAGCTGACATCGCAACTAATACGGCTTACGACACCCAAGTACAGGATTTGTGTTCGGGCTTGTGCTTTCATCCTGGCCCACTTCTAACCTTCACAGGAATTTGAGGAGTGAACCAGAGTATAGAAGAGCATTCTTTCTTTCTTTCTCTCCCCCTTCCTTTCTCCTTCTCAAATTATTATTATTTCTTACTGAAACACACCTTATCCTTCCACCATGATACCAGGAGTGATAATGGGACGCACACATTTTTCCAAGTCCTCAAATGTTTGCTTCTTTTTTTTTTTTATGTCTTGTTCATTTTACTTAAAGTCAGAGTTACTGAGAGAGAGAAAAGACAGAGTTTCCATCCATGACATCATTCTCTAAATGGCTGCAATGGCCAGGGCTAGGGCTGGTCTGAAGCTGGAAGCTAGGACCTTCTTCTGGGTCTCCTATGTATGTAATTGGTGCAACGACTTGGACCATCCTCCATTGCTTTCTCAGGCCATTAGAACAGACTTAGATCAGAAGTGGAGCAGCCAGGAGTCAATCCGGTGCCCACATAGGACGTCAACACCACAGGTGAAGTTTAGGGTACTATGCCTCCATGTCCACCCCATATGTTAAGATTTTAATAGGGTCAACTTTGATACTCACAGTAAACGTATCTTGTGCTCCTCACATTGCCCTTAGCATGTCCTTCTTTTTCTAATCTAACAAATTTAATAGCTGCAGGGGCTGACGCCATTGTGCAGTATGTGTTTGTTGTGGCTCCACTTCCAATCCAGTGCCATGCTTATGACTTGACAAAGCACACAAGACGGCTCACCAAGCCTTTACCATCATGGGATACCTTGAGATTCCATAATGCTAATGGGATTCCTAAAATGCAAAAGCAGGCTCTCTCAAGGAGTGCACCACAGCTCTGATTCAACTATGCGCCATCTTGGCTGGGGCTGGGAGCGCAAACCGGGTCTTCCATCCACCCGCTGCTTAAGGCTGGTGGGAAAGAGCTCAGCATAGCTTCCTGTGGCTGGCAATTCCACCATGCCGGCTGCTTAGATGTGGCTGGATCCATCCTTGCTCCAGTTGGGCTGGCAAACGAGTAGTTTGTGGGTCTCTGTTTTAGGCTCTATAGGAGAACCAAACCCTAGGATGTGTTAAGAGCAATGTCAGCCATCAATGCAAAGTCCATGTTGTCTCACCGAGAACCACTATTCCCTATTTCAGCACTTAGCTAATCTCCCATTCCCTTGAATCTGCTGTATTCTCAAAGGTCTCCTTGTTTCTCTATTGCTCCGTATTCACCTCATTTCAGCATACAACTTGCAACTTGTTCCTGGGTTTTACAAGAGACAAGGAGGAAAATGTCTTTATGGCAGTTCCAGCTTTATTCCTCATTGTTACCACCTCCACTTGGCTTAAGCAGGTCTGTCTCTCTACCTGAAGAAGATGAAAAGGAAAATAGCAATTAGGCATGTTGGTTTTTCTGCCTGATCTGTTCCACTCCTAAGCAAATACTGTCATTCCACAAAGAAAATGTGATTTTTCACCTGAAGCCTCTCCAGAATAAAACGAAAATGATTCTATACCCTCAATTAGGTTCTTTGGGATAGTAACCCCAATACACAAGATCTGTCTTACACAATTTGCAATACCTTCTTCAAGCACTGGGTGAAAAAGCCTGAGCACCAGGCAAACTTTCTGTTCCATAAAGGTCACTATTTTCTCTGGTAAAAATTCCTTCCAATTTGCAACATTCAAGCAGGAGAATTATTTAATTATTAATGCCATAAATATTTACTGTAACAGGTGCCTCCTGGACACTGAAAATAAATAATAAAAAAATAAAACCTCTTACCTTTATACAATTGTACACCAATCATGAAAAGAGACAGGGAAAAATGAATATACAGTATGTCAGATAAGCATAAGTTCTAAGAGAAATTTTAATTGTTTGGACTGCCATCTGCCAGAGAACAGGGTTTAAGGGAAAGGAAGAAGAATATGGCCAACAGATGACTTCAACTCCAGAGTTCAGGTATGTCTTTGAGAGTTTTATAAAAAAAATTATTTTAACTTATTTGAAGTGCAGAGTTACAGAGAGAGAAGGAGGGTCTTCTATCTGCTTGTTCATACTCCAAATGGACACAAGAGTCAGAGCTAGGCCAGGCTGAAGCCAGGAGCCTGTTTTTTTTTTTTTTTTTCTGGTTCTCCCTTATGGGCTCAGAGTCCCAGAGACTTGGACCAGCTTCTTCTGGTTTTCTACGCACATTATTAGGAAGCTGGGTTGGACAAGGAGCAGCCAGAACTCGAACCAGTGCTCACATAGGGCATTGTTATCATAAGCAGAGGCCTAGTGTGCTATGCCACAACACTGGCCCCAATATATATATTTTTAGTAATTAGATAAAGCAATGCAATGGAGAGAGGGAGAAAATAGTAAATAGCTGGAGTTCTTTGGAGCCTTGAAAGTAACCATAATAACGGGGCTGATACTGTGGCACAGCAAGTTAAGTCTCTGCTTGTGATGCTAGCATCCCGTATGCATGCTGCCTCACTTCCAATACACCTTCTTGCTTATGACCTGAGAAAGCACTGGAGGATGACCCAGATTAAGAGTTCAAGGGAAAAGAAGAAGAATAGGGCCAACAGATGACCTCAACTCCAGAGTTCAGGTATGTCTTTGAGAGTTTTATAAAAAAATTATTTTAACTTATTTGAAGTGCAGAGTTACAGAGAGAGAGGGAGGGTCTTCTATCTGCTTGTTCATACTCCAAATGGACACAAGAGTCAGAGCTAGGCCAGGCTGAAGCCAGGAGCCTGGGGTGACCTTGAAACATATGGGAGACTAATAAGAAACTTGTGCATCCTAATTTCAGACCGGCCCAGTTCTTACCATTGTGGCTCTTTGAGGAGTGGACCAGTGAGCAGAGGATCTCTGACTCTCTTTCTTCCTGTGACTCTTTATAAAGGTACAAGAATTTGTTTTAAGTTGCCAGAAAAAGAATTGGGTGAACTGGTATTTTACCTGATTTTATTTCTTCACTACTGAGATTGTGCCTATATTCTACTTTCCTGCAACCAGAAAACGGGAAAGTCGTGACCCACTTATTAGAGTAGTTCATAAGGTTGGCATCATCATCCCCACATTGGGTGTTAGACCCGAGATTGTGAATTCAGCTTCCAACTCTACCATCCTCCAAAACAAACAGAGCAGGGGTTCCACTGTGGGCACAGGGCAGATTCATTTCTTCTGTCCTTTTTTGGATTTCCTGAAAGATCCTCACTAATATTTTATTTCAGTTGCTTTTCTGGTTAACCTTTGTAGGTGTCATCATCCAGCAAAATGTAAGTCCTCACTTTTATCATTCTCCTTCTGAAACGAAATTAGACTTTTTGTTACCAATAGTGTGCGGTCTGAGTCCCACATAAATAACCCATTTGCATCTACATTCTTATTCACCCAGGACCATCAGTGGTTATTTTTATACAGCCACTCTGCTAAGCAATGGTGTCCAGTTATTTGGTCAAACACTCTTTGAATATTTTTGGGGGGGATAAAAATATTAATATTTCAATCTATGAGTTTTGAATAACTAGGATTATGTTTCAAAATGTGGGTGGACACAATCCAATCAGCTGAAGGTCCTGAATAAAGTGAATCTTGCCCTCACAAGAACAGCTGTTCATCACATCTCCAGTCAGCCAGCCAAGCTTGCACATTTTGGATTTAACAATAAAACAATATTCCATAATTATGTTAACCCAGGTAAACCCCAAGAATAACCCAAGCATACAGGTGTCTCTAGTTCCTCTTTTGCATACCATCCCTGAAAAACACTGACCAAGCAGAACTTCACACCCTGTGGTTATGACATGGCCTTTCTTCACTGGCTCCAATTCACACAGTTTTAAACAGCATTCTATTTTGCTTTGGCCTTTATTTTAATTTGAAACTCCATGAATGTGAAGGCATTTGAAGCAAAGCAGATGCTCATGTTCAGATTACCCATCTGGTTCCTTACCGTCCCCTTCACTTGTCAAATAGCTGAATTTCATTTTTCTTCAAATAAACCCTCATCTAATAGTGCTGGTTTCCTTAATGAGCTTTTAGATTTCTCTGTCGCAAAATATGTTCTGGGAAAACGAATCATCTTAAAAGGATTTTTTTTTCCTTTCTCCTCTCTGACAATTATTAACTCCAGAAATACATGAGTATGTATATTGCAAGGTTTTATATTTTTGCATACATAACTCGTATTATATTATCCACTTAGTCTACTGAATTTTAAATGGGCCTATAATAATATACCAGTTTGGGAACGATGTCTGCCTTAATGTAAATAGAAACACGAGAATCAAATTTTGGACTATTACATACATTACTGCTTGAGTATGTAAGCTCACAATGTGGTTGGCATATGATAGGCAAATAATACTTGTTCCAAATTCAACTCATAATTCCAAACTGATCTAAGCATTGAGTGACTTGAGCTTTTACAGCCTAAAATTTACACTGACCTAGGAAACAACTGGGCTTAAAACAGTGGCATACTTTCCTTTACCATTCCCCATTTCCATTTAACCTCTACTTTGGATAACCCATCTATAACATAAATGGCCCAGCCCTGAGTGATAAGATCCTGGCCTCATGAAAAAATATAATTTCCCACCCAAACAACAAGGTGAGTAGACTCTCTTATGGAAAGATCATCTAGGTTCATTTAAGAAACACACACTTTGCAAGTATGCATTTTTATATAAATAATGGTCAAAATATGGGAATCTCTCTGTTTGGCATCTTCTTAGGAAAAAAATATTTTACAAATGCAAATGCAATAAGATAGAGTATGGGGGTCTGGCACTGTAGCACAGCGAATAAAACTGCTGCCTACAATGCCAGCATCCCGTATGGTTGCCAGTTCAGCTCCCAGTTACTCCACTTTAAATCCAGCTCCCTGCTTTCTTGTCTGGAAAAGTAGCAGAAGATGGCCCAAGTGCTTTGACCCCTGAGTCTGCATGGATTCCTGATTCGTAGTTTTGGCTTGGTCTAGCGAGAGGAGACAGAAGCACAAATTTGCTGCTTGCACACTGACCTAGCCACCCTAGAGGATTTCAGAGAGACATTTCTGGTTCTGGTTGATGGTTCTGCTTGGATAGTCAGGAGGCATTTAGATAACCAAGAATGATCACATTTATTCCATGTCTACTGTACTCCAGGTGATTTGAAAAACTCATTGAACCTCTAAACTATCCTTTATTTAAAGGTTGGTTTTATGCATTCATTTTTTTTTCTTACTAGGAAACAGAAGTTAACAGAAGCAAGAAGATTGTTCCAAGTATGACAGAACTAATAAGTGACAAATCAAGTCAAATTTTAGAAGTGACTTACTCTGTTTTCTCCTGATGTACTGTAGAACAGCAGGGTCTTTCCCTTTCTTTTTAAACATGAATCTACTTCACCACCTCTTTCTTGGTAAGTCCGGTGGCTACATGTTTCCTAGACCATATAAATTAAAGATCCTTAGCGTCTGCTTCAAATAGGAATCCGAAGAGCAAACTCTACTAAGGAAATAATAAGCAGAAAGAGAAAAACAGTATTAGAGATTCTAGAAATAAAGGGAAGTAAATTTTTCTTGACCTTGTAGGAAGTTACATTGAGGTCTGGTGTGGTAACCTAGTACCTAAAATCCTTGCCTGGAACGTGCTGGAGTCCCAAATGGCTGCTGGTTCATATCCAAGATGTTCCATTCTCATCCAACTCCCTGCTTGCAACCTGAGAAAGCAATAGAGGATGGCTCAAAGCCTTGGGACCCTGCACCTGTGTTGGGAGACCCAGAAGTGGCTCCTGGCTCTTGGCTTCAAATTGGCTCAGCTCTGGTCATTGTGACCACTTGGGGAAGTAAGCCAGTGGAAGGAAGATCTCCCTCTCTGTATCTCCTGCTCTCTGTGATCATTCTAATAATGACATCCAAGTGCCACACCTTGGAATGTGACCTCACTTGAGATTATCAATTAAAATCAAGTCTTAACGATGGACACTAATCCAATAGCACTGATGTCCTTGTAGATGGAGAGAATTAAACAGAAAGTTAGGCAGACAGGGACTATCATGCGGAATCACATAGATAAGGGGCTGGCATGATGCAGCAACAGCACAAGGTATATTTAAAAAGTGTTGTGACATCCTCAAGAGCTCAAAAGAGACACGGAAGTATTCCTTTGCAGCTTTAACTTGGGAGCATGATCCTAGAGACACTGATTTTGGACTTCTATCCTATAGATCTGTGAGAAAATACCTTTTCTGCTAGTTTAACTCCTGCAGGTTGAGGTACTTTGCAGTAGTAGGTCAAGGACAACCTGCAAGGAAAGGCAAAAATGAGTACAAAATAGATGAAAATCATACATACTGTGAGCAGACCCAAGGGGCCTGCGGTGGGGAGGACTGAGAGGCTGATCAAACACCGAGTGGAATCATTGATCATGAAAGCCCATTCATTGATTCCTGGTACGTAGCATTTGCCCTTTTAATTAAATTTTAGTTTCCCCGAAGCACTGAGTTGAGAGTCATAACCACGGGGAAGCCGTTAATTGTGAGTTGCTCTCTTATGGGTGCCCTGGGTCACGGCTTGGGCTGCATGATCTCTCTGCAAAGTGTTGACTCAAACTGGACCCAGTGATTTGCTGAGCTGTGGGCACTTACCCAACACACACAGAAAAGTGAATGACATGAACTAAGAGAGAAACAACCAGTCCCAATTGAGATTTGGAACCAAGTGTGAAAATGTCAATAGTCTGTTCCAGATGGCAGGGTACAGGGAAGAAATGTCTGAATCTCAGGCCCAGGGCTCAGAGATTGTGAAAAAGATCAACTACGCAGAGACTAACGCACAGTGGGAAAGGGCTAGAATCAATGGACCTCAACAGCTGCTTTCTGCTAAGCAAACTGCTCCAATGACAAAATGCTAATCAGCACAGTAAATTGTTCATCAAAGGTCAAGTTGAGGGCTATAGATTCTTCATCCTCTTCATCTCCTGTCTGTGAACATCACATTCCAGCAATCAATGCAATACATTATCTAAAGAAAACATTTCTGGAAATAATCCAAGTCTCCATCTTTGTCTACAAACTCTTAATTCTTATCTTCAAACAAAAGAACAAGGTGATAAGTCATAGGTAAGTTTTTACAAAACTCTGAAAAAAATCCAATTATTGATTCATTTTTAATTCTTCACTTTTTAATTTTGTAACAATTACAATATTCACATTGGGAGAAAAATTCTAAAATGCACTCCAGTGGAAAACTGTAAGAGAAAAAGAAAGTGTATCTGGTTTGTAGATTAGAGTGATTACTGAAAATAGTTGTCTACAATGATTGCATATGAGTGTATTTGGGATCACTGCTTTTTGGAATAACGACATGAGGTGCCTAAAATCTACCTGCATAATTGTTCTGATGAATATTTTGAATTGCTCCATTTCCAGAATAAATGAAATCAGTGTGTATAACAACACTTAATAACTATAACATGAACTATGAAACAGTGAATAGCAGAAATTGAAAGCCCTCTGGAAATGCCATCTTCCACAACTCTCCCCCACACATATACAGCCAAGATGCGTCCTACTTTGCTAACACAGGAAACACTGTGGGACAAATGTGGAGTAGGAAGAATCAGATCATGCTACCAAGTCAGCCAAATTTGAAATAAATCAGAAGTTAAGGTCACAGATACCCTTGTCCTGTTTCTTTCTCTCTGCTTGCTCATTTCTCAAGATCCAGGCAAAAACCTGTAATCTTCCAAAAACTTGTAACCTTTCATGACCTGTCTCCTCTCTCTGGATTTCAATTTTTAAATTTCAGAGGCAATATTTTGTTTCTTTTGTTTGAAATGCATTTTAATGCATATAAATATATCTGTATATATATATATATATATATATGCGTGTGAGTGTGTGTGTGTGTGTGTAGGAAAAGACCATTAAGGCCTCCAGGCATTGGCTTAGAATGCTAACATTAAACATAGACTTTATCAGTTGTATACTTATGTTAGCATCTGAAATAATATGAATCAACTACTACAAAAGATTTGAAAAGCAGACAATGTGTTTTAAGTAGGAAAACTGCAGCTGAAATTTTCTACAAGTATTAGCCACATCTCTTTTCCATGCAGTCAACCCCATGAGGTATCTACTTGTGCAGGAGAGAATCCCATTCTTTGCCAACTTCTGAGGCTGAATCAACCAGAGAATGCCCAGTTGTTATTTTTTTCCCAAAGTCCTTGCTTTTGTTTGATCACTTCTCATAGAGCTTCCACTTCTCAGGGAAATCTGGAACCACTCACAGTGCTGAAGACACACCTTCTTACAAGGACAGATTTTAATCCAACATGCATAAGGAAATAAGCTTCAAGTTGCCAACTCTCCTTTAGCTAAATGCTCATGTTCAACTGCAAACTCATGACTTACCATCATCTTATTCAGTACTCTCCAGATACTCAGAATGAAGCATGGAAAATCTCCTCATGTGTTATGCGGTTATTAATAGACTATCACTCCATATTATCCAGAGTAACCTGGAATAGCATCTTCCCTCTTAGGATACAACCATTATTGATTACCAGAGCCAGTCTCCCTATCTCCCTCTCTATCCCCTCCCAAACAAATCTCTTTTCTTCCCATTCTTGTTTCTCCACCCCCAAACCACCACCAACATGTACAATTACACATGTGATAATGTTAACAACGTTAAAAACAGAGCTATGTGTTTTATAATTTCTCTGGCATGGCTTCATACTAAACGTCAGTCATTTCTGCTCTCCAAACCTGATGAAATCATAATGATTCATAAGCTTTGGTTGGAATGACTGTGACACTCTTATAAAGGCAATAAGCCAATTACATTGCCCAAATAAATGGGTTTAACAATAATGGAACAACTTCACCATTCACTAAATCGAATGTGTCAGAGAGTCATATAAGATTTTAGTCATAGTTGACACTGTGGCAAGGAAGCCAGCATGCATGCATTGAGCTTTGGAACTAAAGGGGATGAACAAGAAGCATTAAATCATCTGTCAGGGATGTTCTGAGTAATAAGTTGGACTCTAACCCAGGCACCTTCAAATTCCATGGAGACAGGATTCTAACACAGGGACTAAAACCAATTGGAAATAGACAGCAGGACAAAGATTCTGAAGTAAAATAGTTTTAATGAGGCCAACACAAAATGACATCTCAAAGAATCCAACGGATACAACAGGGAAATTGACCAGAGGCTGATTCAAAATGAAGCATAGAGTTCTCTGGAAGATTAGAAAGAAGGAGAAAGAAGAAGAAGAAGGAAGAGGAAGAGGAGGGCGAGGAGGAGAGGGAGAAGAATAAGGAGAAGAAGGGAAAAAGAATCTAATTCCTTTGAAGATAAGAAATTGAGCAAGAACATGCGCAGTCTATCTAAAGCCATCCAACTGTGAGAGTAGAAACAAAATCCAAACCCCAACACCAGTTCAATTGACTCTCTACCATCAGAAGAAAAATTTCATAAATTATGATGCTCTGCAGGCAACACAGACGGTAACTTTATAGATAGCCAATAATTACTATGTAAGTGTATTTCATAGTCCCTGAGAATAGACTGCAGATCTAGTATTTTATTCCTTTGGAAAGCTGAAAATTTCCATTGTCAAGTAAGCTTTGGATTTTAACATCATTCTCTGTCATTCACAGGAAAGTGATAGAGGAAAAATGAAGCCACTTCCACTTTGTTCAGACAATGCCTTCAACACAATTCCAGTATCTTTCTAGCAAGACCAAAATCCAAAAGGAAATCTTTCCAATTCAGTTTCCCCTTCTTTTGATAATTCATCACTTGACATTGAAGAAATTCACTCTTTTGTCTCTCCCAAGAACCTCTGAACAGAAAACACAGTGTATCATATAAAATATCACATCAGCGGCATCACAATTGGGAACCATGTTGCTGTCTTATCTTCTTTGCTAGCACCATGTCCAAAATTTACAATCTGCTGGAAGATATATAAAGCTTACAGATTTGTTCCAGTGATACTCTGTTGGTGATAAATCTCAGATAATTCTTGAGTGCTCACAAAGCCAAATGCTCCATCCTTATGAAGCTTGTCAACACCCAGGCTGCAAGGATCAGGGCAGCTGTGAGATGACCCATGAGACTGCTCAGAAAGCAGCTAGGAAAGGATGATAAGAATGCAAGGAGCCCTTGAATTGCCTAAGTGTCATTCTTTCTATTAAAGTAAAATTTTAGGTAATCAAATGAACAAATTTGTCAACTGCTAGATTCATGCCCATTTCTCCCAACTGCCTAATACTGGCTCCAGATTTTTACCCCTGTGTCGTAGTCAAAATTTGCTTTCCTTATTGAGCCCAATAATGTGAGAAAATACCTTCTGGTGAATTCACCTATTCTGATTTTTGTTTTAAGTGGATATGGATAAAACTTCTGAAACCAAACTCAGATATAAAACATTTTGGATTCCTAAGTCAGCCTGTTGTAAGGTGAAAGTAGCCACAGACAACGTGCCGAGAAGGTCTACATGGACTTGGCCCATAGGTTGTAGACTAATAATTCCTCTCCTAAAGAATAAAGTGCCAAAGTTGGGATATACATTCACTGAAAATATGGAAACATCAGAAGGCCAGCCTCCATTAATCAATTTTAAATGTAGAATCACTCATACATTCTATGCCTTGGATCCCGCCTGATTCCATTACCCAAGTCCATTAACCTTTACCAATCAACCCCACTTTTGGACATTGTTTTGTTGTTAGTCAATTTCTTCCTCCCAGTTTCCCTTTTAGGTTTTTTTTTAAGATTTATTTATTTTTATTGGAAATTCATATACAGAGAGGACGAGAGACAGAGAAGAAGATCTTCTGTCTGATGATTCACTCCTCAAGTGACCGCAACGGCTAGAGCTGAGCCAATCCAAAGCCAGAAACCAGAAGCTTCTTCTGGGTCTAACACGTAGGTGCAGGGTCCCAAGGCTTTGGGCCGTCCTCAACTGTTTTTCCCAGGCCACAAGCAGGGAGCTGGATGGGAAACAGGGCTGCTGGAATTAGAACTGGCACCCATATGGGATCCTGGGAGTGCAAGGTGAGGACCTTAACCACTACATTATCACACCAGGACCCCCCAGTTTCCCTTTTAACAACCACTTTAATACATCTATCCAAAATGTCAGTTCAGCGCTGGTAAATATGTGACCTGGGACTATCCTTATAAAGACAGGCATAGGTGCTGGTGGGGGTGGTTATAAAATTTCAAGCATAAGCATTGTAGTGCATTGGGTTAAGCTGCAGGTTAGGGTTGCCTGAATTCCATATGGCAGTTTCTGTTTCAAGTACTGGCTTCTCTTCACTTCCTACTCAGCTTTCGGCTGAAACCATATGGAGGCAGCAGATGATGGCTCAAGGTTCCCACCAGCCGTGTAGGTGAGCAGTGGACATCCTTGGCTCTTGCCTTCGACCTGCCCTGACCCTGCCCTGGCTGTTCAAGCCACATGAGGAGTGAGCCAGGAGAAGGAATGCTATCTCTTGATCTTTCTCTTTCTCCCTCTCTGTCATTCTTTCAACATGTAGAAATACCAAATCACAAAATATACACATTACATTTGAAAAGTTTTAAATCTGTTTGACAGGGAAACAGAGAAAGGCCAGAAAGACAGAAAAAGACAGAAAAAGACAGAAAAAGAGAGTTCCCATTTTGCTGGTTCACTCTCCAAATGATTACAGTGGCTAGGACTGGATGAACTGAACCCAGGAGCTGAGAATTTACTCCACGCCTGTCTGTGGGGTACAAGGACCGAGTCACTTGAATCACCACGCGCTTCCTTCCAGCAAGCACATTGAAAGGAAGCAAGGATCGGAAGTAGAGCAAGAACCCTAACCCTGGGACTCTGACATGTGACGCAGTTGGTTCAAGTGGCATCTCAACCTCTAGGCAAATCAGACATTTTATTTCACAACCCTTATCCTCTACCCTGCAGTACTTGTCTTGTACAGTAAGCTTCAAAAGCTGTGATCATAGAGGAAAAGATTGAACGTCTGCCTCTACCTCTCAGTCCACTGTCACACACTCAAACTGATTCGCTGCACTGGTTTTCCTGTACTCAGAGATCTGGAGAAAATGAGATAGAACTGGTTGCCATGGCAGCTGAGTGTTTCTTCAGGTTTTTTCTGGAAACATAAGCTGGAACACTCAGGGATACTGTTTGTTTTTGTCTGCGGAAGAATTTTCCCTCCCATAAGCCCAAGCCTCATCTAGGCAGCCCCATACTTGCTCACAGGCTCCAATGTGTGGAGGGGAGAGTGGGAGACACAGGACACGGAATCTGAGTCAAGTACAAGTTCTCAACACCAGCCCTTTCTGTTGGCATTCAGTGAGCTGATAGGAAGAGGAACCACTTCAAATTACAGAGGTAGGGTCTGCACGCCCCGAAACTGCACCCGTGACTGCCTCCGCTAGTAACTGCCAAATGAACGTGTAACTTGAAGAAGCAATCAGTTAGTAACTGAATAAATAGTCCAGAGCCGGGGAGCAAGCGAGCTGAGTACTTGGAAAGGCATTTTTGTTGTGCAGGGGCCTGATTTTTGACAGAGTAATTCAACACATCTGCTTGTTGGTTTTCAGAATGAGAATCTGGAAAAGGCTGCGTATAAGAAATAGCATGAATTATACCTTCGTTTTGTGATTATTTCCTCTGTGATTTCACTATTAACCAAAGCCAATAAATAGTAGCCCTCTAATTTATTCATTATTCCTACTGTTGAAATTATGGTGAGGCTCCAACACTACAGTTTTCCTCTATCATCATTTTTTTGGACAAGCAGGACATTCTTTAGAAACATATGGGAATGTGGGTGTGGGTCTGTGGTGCGTGGTGGGGAAAAATATGGAGGCTTGGAAAAAGTCATGCATGCAAGCTCAGAAGGCAAATTGCACCTATTTCAGCAAATTGGAAATTGATGGTGTGTAACTCTGAAGACCTAGCAGTGGCTATTCTTTCCATCCAGGCTATTATTAACTGGTAATATTTCTCTTGTAAACATTCAGTTGCCACAGCAACAAGAATCATGTCCTATGGACACAAGAGCTCTCTGACTTTGCCAGAGAAATGGATGACGTTTCAAGCAGATTTTAGAGGACGTGTAAAGGCTTGCCAGGAGCAATATTTTTGAAATATTATTTTTGAAATACTACCCATTTTCACTCGTGATAAAGAAAAAAAGAAACCTCTGATAAAGTGACAACTGAACAATTTTTGTAACTTCTACTTTAAAATGCTGTCACTAAGGTCTTCTCAAAAAATAAAAGTGACTTTCTTCCTATCTAAGCCACATATCCCTCCTGAGAGTAAAGTGTTGCCGCTACTTCTCACTGATCATTTCTCAACAAACTTCAAGCAGTGTCTCTCACTAATACCTCCATCAGTACTTTTGCACTGATCACTATGTTTATAAAAAAAAAAGCAAATCAAAAATAGATAGCTTGTGCCCAGCGCGATAGCATAGTGATTAAAGTCTTCGCTTTGTATGTGATGGGATCCCACATGGTGGCCGGTTCTAATCCCAGCAGCCCTGCTTCCCATCCAGCTCCCTGCTTGTGGCCTGGGAAAGCAGCCAAGGATGGCCCAAAGCCTTGGGACCCTGCACCCATGTGTTAGACCCAGAAGAAGCTCCTCCTGGCTTCTGGTTTTGGATTGGCTCAGCTCCAACCGTTGAGGTCACTTGGGGAGTGAACCATCAGACATAGATCTTCCTCTTTGTCTCTCGTCCTCTCTGTATATGAATTTACAATAAAAATAAATAAATCTTAAAAAATAGATAGCTCAATACACTGAATCACACCTTTGTAACAACTACACAGTCAGAAAGAAACTGCGAGTACCCACATACTCTTCCTATTACCCCAAAGGAAAGCACTGGAAACTTATTTTTGTTTCAGTGTAAAAATATTTGTAAATAACCATTTTCAGGTGTAATTAGTGTCTGCCTTCATCCACTCAAAACTACTATCAAGAGAATAACATATGTTGTCACATGAAATGCTCATTTCATGGCTATTTTAGTTTCCTGATGGTGCTGTTTCTCAACAGGAATTGATTTCCTTAACCTTCTGGGGTCTAGCAAGGTGAGATCAAAGTGTTGGTGGGTTTGGTGCCTTTCAAGCCCAAAGCAGCAGTCACTGCTTCATGCCTTTCTCCTAATTTCTGATGAGTTGCTACCAACGTTTGAATTGCCATTGTTTGTTTCTCGGTGTGGGAATCTGCCTGTGTGCACCTTGTTTTGTATGACGTGGTCACCAGCCACATGGAACTAGAAGCCCCCACATTCCTCCATGTAACCTCTTTTAACTTAACTACACATGCCTGCAGTGAGCCTATTTCCAATTAAGATTAGATAGCAGAAGGATGGACTCGTGACTGTTGTGGAAGAACTAAACTATTGTTCCACTATAGCAGAAAGCAGTGGGGAGGAGACATTCCTGAGCCTATGGAACTCAGCAATGAAAAGGAAAGAGTTTTTTTTTTTGAAAAAGTTATATTCCGTAACATCAGGGCTAAGGTTTGGTGTGAATGTGGTGCAGAACACACTTCAAGTCATAACACGTAAGACAGTTTGTTACATGAAAATGCTATGATTTATCAGTGCATGGTACTGTGAAAGATGTTGGGTGGTTCTCAGTGTGACACAAAGGGATCATCTTTGATCTTGGACAAAAATACTGTGGGATTTGTCTCTGATGCTGCCCATTTCCTCATTCTGTACTTCCCTATACAGCTCCGTATACTTCCCTCACTCTTCAATGACTTTTTCTCCAGCAAGTTGGATCACAAAACTATTAAGAAGACATTCACTGACTATCTTCAGAGGTTGCACTTCCGCCCACACTTCCACTTAGAAGGAAATTCTAGGAGACAGTAAGTCTTTAAACTCAGCAAAATGGATATCAAAATTTGAGTTAAAGGAAACTTGAGGAAATATAACCAGAAAATATTTTTAGGAACTTTGGTGTGCGGCAAGCTTTTCTCAAGTCAAACAAAATAAAGTGATGATTGCTTTCATTGCCTAATCTGACACATAGATGGCATGTTAATAGATGCTACAAAATAAAATGGTCACATGTATGTATGTGTCAGTGATTGCCATAATAAGCATATTCCCCCAAAAGTGATATCCACCTTGAATAGCATGAACTTTCTAACCATTGTTGTGGTGCATCAAGTTAAGCTAACACCTGAAATGCTACTTGCCTGTCTGGTTGCCCCACCTCTGATCCAGATCCCTGCTAATGAGCCTTGAAAAGCAGCAAAAGATAACTCAAATACTTGAGGCCCTGCCACTTATGTTGGAAACCCATATGGAATTTTTGAATTCTTTCCTTCTCTGTGTGGGAATATGCCTGTGTACACTTCTTCTTGTTTTTCCTTCTAACATCAGCCTGGCCTCACTCTGGCTGCTGTGATCATTTGGGAATTAAACCAGTGGATACAAGATCCCATCCCCCTCTCTCCCTCCCTCCATGCCTTCCTCTCGTAAAACAGTATTTCACAGGTCTGGTAGTCAGCTGCAACTGAGCTGCACCAGACTGTGCTCCAGTGTTACGCAGGAGGAGGTACTCACTATACTTCTGAATCTGTGTCTTTTGAGGTTCAACGTTTAAGGCAAGAAAAACAAAGCTGGTGTACAAACATGTCTCTGTTGGATTCCATCTGCCAATTCTTCAGTAGCTAGCATACATTCCTTGCATGAAGATAGAGGGAGTGAATATTTGCTGAGTAAGGAGAAAATCTAACAAGGAAAGATAAGAAGGATCTATAATGGTGGTAAAAAGAGCTGGAATTATCTTTCATTGGTCTGATGTTTGTTTCAGGTCAGCTAAGGATTTCCAGGCCGCAGAATTCTTTGATGAGACAATATATAACTGTGGTCATTAGTTTTCTAGGACTACCACAATGAATGTCACAGAAAGTTTACTTAAACAACAGAAATTAATTTTTTCAAAGTTATGGAACTTTCAGGCCAAGATCAAAATTCGGGTAGGCTTGTGTCTTCTCAGAACTTCACTTTTGATACGCAGGTGGTTACTTTGGCCTTTCCTCTGAACCCATGTCCAGTCAGTCACATGGGATTAGGACCCACTCTAACAGCTCCATTTTAGCTCAGTTTCTCTCTTGAAGGTCCTTCTTTATACAGTTACATTCTGAAGTCTTGAAGTTTAGAATTTCAACAAGAGAATACTGGACTCTACAATTCTTGGCCTTAACAGAGTCAAAAGTAAATACTCTCAGATCAAACAGCAGTGGGTTGGAAACCTGCATACATCTCCAAGGCTCATTTACTCATCTCTAAGATTTAAGATTATAACATCTCCCCAATACGGGGCTTTGAAATTGTTTTCAGAGTAAATGAGACAATGCACATAAAATGCTTATCACAGTGTCTCAGACAGAACAGCAAAACTCAGAAAGAATCATGATTACTGTTAGTACTTTAACATTAAAATATTTTTTAAAGAGTAATTTATCTTTATTGGAAAGGCAAATATACAGAGAGAAGGAGAGACAGAGAGGAAGATCTTCCTCAAGTGACCGCAACAGCTGGAGTCAAGCCAATCCAAAACCAGGAGCCAGGAGCTCTTCTGGGTCTCCCACACACATGCAGGGCCCCAAGGCTTTGGGCTTTCCTCCACTGCTTTCCCAGGCCACAGGCAGGGAGCTGGATAGGAAGCAGGGCTGCTGGGATTAGAACCTGCGCCCATATGGGATCCCGGGAGTGCAAGGTGAGGACTTTAACCACTACGCTATCACACCGGGGCCCAATATTAAAATATTTTAATAAAACATATTCTATGTCAGGAGCCAAAGGTAACAAATATTTCATTTAAGTGGGGCCAATTACAACATGCTTAATTTCTGTCATATTACTAGGATAGACATTTGGCCTATTGACTGCATCACATACTGGAGGGCCTAGGTTCAAATCACCACCCCATTTCCAATTACAGCTCCCTGGAAGTGAACCAGGAAGGCAGTAGTGACGGTTCAACTGCTTGAGTCCCTGCCAGTCATGTGGAAACCTGAGTTGAGTTCCAGGTTCCTGGCTTAGGGCTGGTACAACTGTGGACCTATGGGCATTTGCAGAGGAAACCAGCAGATAGGAGATTCTCTCTCTCTCTCTTTCTTTCTCTCTCTCGCTTTCAAAAAAGAACACTATGATTCAGTGCCAAATAAAATAATATTCTTTACCTTGTAGGCCAGGAGCACATCCCAAATGTCCATCCTAGTAATATGACAGAAATTAAGCATGTTGTAATTGGCCCTTCGTAAGTGAATAATTGTTTTTAATAGAAAATTATCCTTTACAAAAGGCTAAGGAAAGTTCTTTTCAAAAATTTTCTTAACCAGGTCACACGCAATTGTGTAGATTTCGGAGCTAATGAAATTGGGACACATGACAGTTTCATGATCTCACTGTCAACTTGGAGTTACAGGAAGATAAGCTGCTACTAGAATCCAGGTTTTTTCTACGAGTGTGGCTCCTCGACATAAACTGAACCGACTTTACTTGTGCCTTTTCTTTGATGATGAACAGCTTGATTGGAAAGTTTCACTCTATAATTTCACAGTGATTACATGCCCCTGAAGATCATTTTGTAAGGAAATGTTTTGAAACCAAAGATAATCATTGTTATGCAACCATAACCATTTTTCTTATGCCATTTTACCCAAGCTGGAGTTACACTTGAGAGTCTTAGCAGCTTGCCCGGGGCTCTGCTCTGCATTTCTGCAGCTCTATTCCAAAGTGCTATCTAGAGATGAATCTGTGAGCTCTGGCATCCAGGATAACCTGGAGGGATAAATGTGCAGCAAGCTGCCACAGTGCATTTCACACAAATATTGGCAAACAGAATAGCTAAGATAAATCAGAACAGAAACATTGCCTAATAAGATATCCAAAAGTAGAACATTCTGTCCAGAGCTCTGAAATAGGTCTCAGCTCTGTGTATATCACAAATATCCTCTTTTCTGAGAATTTTCCTAGCTGTATAGCGACAGTATCTCCACGAGCATCTGCAGGTTCAAGAGTTCTCCACTCTCGGTTAGTAACCCAGGGCTGCCCCTAACTGACACCTCTAGGATGCAGCTTATAAAGCCTGCCTTTCTTAGTTCTCTAGCAACAAAGTACGAGTATAATATGAAAGCAGTAATCATTCCTCTAGTTCTATGTAATCTGTATAACTCACATTTTCAAATCTACCTGAAAAGATCTTAGAAATTTAAACCGTACCTATGTACTGACTTACAGAATGACTAAACCGGTAATATCACACAGCATAGTTCATTCCTACTTTGACCACAAGGCCATCATTTCTCTCCAGCATCCCTCGCCCACCACAACCACATACAAGCGAGTCTTCTCACTGTGTTGCTGGAACACTCATGGTGGTACCTTTCCAGCTAAGGAGCGGGCTTATAAATTGGACCAAATCAATCTGTGTCTTCTGAGATTTTGAAGTCAGCGGTTTGCACAAGCTCAGAAAGAAACACAATTATTCCAGCTACAACGTCCGAGTGAAACTGTTGATCATTTCTTTCTCTCTACGTGTCCTGTACCCTGTCTTTTTCTAAACCACATTCGTCAGCGTTCCCTTCACTGAGCTTCCTAGAATTATGACATTAGCTTGTGTAAGTTGTCTACATTAATCCAATTAGTACTAATTTCATCAACATATCTACAAGCACAGCTAAGTACACCCCCAAACATCACTGTACATGAGCTCCCATAGCACATGGAAGTCTTCATATAAATTATTCCCTAAAAACAGAGTTTCAGATCCATGGTTTCTCAAACTGCATCTAATTCAAACAACCTCTAATAATGACCTCTTCCAAGTCTCTCACTTCAAAAAAGAAATATTTGTCAAGCAAATTTCTGCATAGAGCATTCAAACTCAAATCCTCATCCACATTCCATTCAAGACAGAATGGTTACTTCTGGATATCTACAGACACACAAGATGCCCTGAGTACTTCAACAACAATTTTCCACACAGTCATCATAAAACTTTGAAATAAGTATCCAAACAGTTCTCTAATGGGGAAACAACCATACGAGGGTTTCTAGTACCTTTGTCTTGCTTCCCTCTTGGCAAAATCCTAAGCTTTGAGTTCTCTCTAAGATACATCAACTACAGATAGAGTGGATTACATACCCGTGGGAATGAGATCAAATATGGCTACTGTGTTGGTTTTAAGGGTCATTACTCGATTTATCTAATTTTTCCTTCTTCAGAAAACCACAGGAAAAAAGGAACCACAGATGCATTTTTGCATTTAGCGTCACATAAGCCTTAAAGTCAAAAAGAACCACAAAAGCTGGGATATTCCCTAAGCCATGACTCATTGGCAGCTTGAGCATTACTGGGCAATCTATTTTCTAATTCATCAGGGTCTATACCTATTCCTGTTGGAAATTGAGCCAATTATCCAGATATTACAGGCTTAAAACACAGCTCAAAGAAAAACTCAGTATGGGAAGTTATAAATTGCAGCTGACAGTAACTGTCGATAAATTGTGTTGATGACGCCCCATTCTCATTTCAGAGCATACAAAGGATAATCCATAAACCCATATGATGGACACCATAGTGAGTGAGCCAAGTAGGATATGGACAAACACAGGTGATTTTCTCAGTCTGTAGCGTTATCATTTGCAAAATTTAAACTTCAAGATTTAGCTAGAGGGCTCAGTGTGGTAGCCTAGGGGCTAAAGCCCTCACCTTACATGCTTCCAGGATCCCATATGCACTCCAGTCTATGTCCTAGCTGCCCCATTTCCCTTTCAGCTCCTTGCTTGTGGCCTGGAAAAGCAATAGAGTATGGGCCAAATACTTGGGACCCTGCACCTGCATGGGAGACCCAAAAGAAGCTCCTGGATCCTGGCTTCAGATCAGTTCAGCTCCCATTGTTGTGACCATTTTGGGAGTAAAGCAGTGGACAGAAGATCTTTCTCTGTGTCCCTCCTTCTCTCTGTGAATCTGATTTTCCAATAAAAATAATAAATCAATCTTCAAAAAATTTAGCTAGAGGTTGTTTACCACTTAGCATAGTATGGTCTTACTGGAACAAATATTAAATATTTATAACATAATTTAATAAGCAAAACAATTATACTGACAAATATGTCATTTCTAATAGTTGACAAATTCCATACTTTGTGGTTTCGTGAGTTTTATTTACAAATATATACAAATAAACTACCCATGCTTGTTTGTCCACAATGCATATCCCAACTAGAAATTAACATTCACTGTGTATTAACTTATGGTTATCTTTTACATTTCTCTAACAGGCCTTCAAATTTATAAATTTATGTGTACATTACATATACTTAAAATATTATGCTTCTGTCATAAAGTTCTATTTTAATTTGCCTCTGAATTAATATTTGTACCTTAATTTTCTTGTGAATATTAGTCAAAGAAAGTATTGAAGAACTCTATTTTTAAAAATATGTCAGCCAGTGCCAACTAAGAAAATAATTGTATTGTACCAACAAAGGGACTATCAATGTTACTGACTAAAATCAGATAATTGGCTTCAGCCATGTAGGATGTATATTTTTTGAGTATTGAGCAATCATGCACCCTTTAACAACTGTGGCATGTCCTTAGAAAAGCATTGTTAGGTGGTTTAGCTATTTTGCACATAGAGCACACTTGAACATACTGAGGTTGCTACAACACCACAGGCAAGATAAGGTATAAGACGAGATTTTTTATTAGACTGAAATATGATGTAGCATATGCTACTCATATGCATAAATTTAAATTTTGTTTTGCAACAACAACAAAAAAGATCTTTTAAATTCCATTTTTCTACGTCCTTTGCTGAGAAAGAGTGAGGAAGGCAACCAGTGTACACTGGGCCAAGCTCAGAGCTTTATGTGTTAAGAAACACTGGTTGTACTCAAGCCACTTAGTTTTCAACTGAATGATGGTCTCCGATCGGTTGCCATGTTGTAGCAAACCGAGCTAAAGGACGGCTGTGCCAAAGATTTCCACATTCACAAAAGCTGTCAATATGCTGCAAATGACAAAACACTCTTTGCTGATGTAATTAAATTAATCCTTCTATGAAGCAGTGAATAGCAAGGATAACCTGGGTGTGTCTGATCAATTACAATGACTCTTATAAGGATTAGTGACAGATGTAACCAGAAAACAGGTTGAAAAAAATGAGAGTCATTTCAACATGTGAAAGTGTTGATGTTGAACTTGCAGAGAGGTGCCATGAGCCATAAAATACTTCTGAAGCTGAACATTAAAAAAAAAAAAAAACAAGGAAATAGACCCTCCCCCAGAACTTCCAAAAGAAACCATCCTTCCTGCATCTCAGTCCCACCCGGTGAGACTGCATCTCTTCTGATCTTATGAACTGTAAGATGGCAAGCTCATGTTGCCTTGTCACGATAGTTGTGGTAAATTGTCACAACAGGAATAAAGAAGTGATTCCACTTCAGTTGTGGCAGCGTAGTATTCTGAGTTTGTCTCCCACCTCTGTGAGTGAATCCTTGATTTATCAGGGTAGCCTGCGCCATCCTCCAGCACAGGAAACTATAGCTACGCTCCCTTCACTTGCCTGTTCTGTGAAGCCTGGTGTCTGATGCAGAATGATAGGTGCGGTCTTCATAGATGAGCAGCTGTTGAGACACTGCAGGCCCCAGAGGGCTACAGCTCCAAGAAGCAACGGCATGGGAGTGAGTATCTCAGCTTCCCAGATCTGCGGCATTTCTGAGTTAGGGTACTTCACCCTTAGTCTCATCCTTCCGGAGATCGGCGTTAGAACTGAATGAGGAAATGTTTATTCCTGAAGGAAGAACATAGAGAAGCATAAAGTGGCAATGTGTATTTAAATATGATATTTTGATATTCTCCAGAGCTCTCAGTTGTAATAAAGCACGCATAAATTCACATGGTATATATACATACACACACTAATCCAGGGTACCTAATGTGTGTTACGTTTCACACAATGTATCTTTTAACCTTCACTGCCAGTTTGGGGGTAGTTAATACCACCCTTAACTCTTAGACATAAAACACTGCATCAGAAGTTGCTGGGCCTCAGCATTGTTCAGTAACCCATGTGTCTCCCTGGCATTGGGGTCTTCCTACACCTTTCCCCTCTAACGGTGCTCAGACTCGGTTGACTGAAGTCCTCGCATGGAAAGGCAGTGTGGTAGACACAGGACTAAAAGCCAGACCCCCAAACACCCATGACACACTCCAGAAGATCATTCTCTCTGTTTCTGGTTGACCTGACCTGCCTATAAATTCCAGTGTAGAGAACAAAAAAGAAACATATGGACAACCACAATTATCTTGAGCGTTAATAGTAAATTATATAGATCAGCTACCATTTTTCCAGCGTCACAAGGTTAAAATGTGACCCTCTGTTCAGACGATCCCAAAGGCTTCCCGGTTTAAATTTCTTAGACTTCTGCCCCTTATTTCTCTTTTGTGATCATGTGGAAAACCCGTCACGTGAACATAGCTGTTTACATTGATTTGCCTTATAATCTGTTTTCACTTTTCAGCATGAAGCAAAGTTTTAGGGGTTAATAAGTTTTGTTTTTTTTTTAACTCTTTTCATGGCAATCTTTTTTAGAGAAAGAAAGGATAGCTGTTCCCATGTTCACATTTCTCAATAAACTTGTCACCAAAAGTTTCCAGAGAGGCTTGATGAATCACGTTCAGCCATCCCTTCCATGTAAATAAGGAACCCTTTATAATTATTTGAACTGTGGTCATGTCAATAGCAAAAACTGAAAATAATATTGCCTTTTAAAAAGCATTGAGTACATCCCTTAGTTCCTGGGCAGTAAAAAATCAGCCATTCCTGAAGAAACGAAAAAAAAAAAAAAAAAAAGAGGGAGGCTGTTTTAGGTTGAAAGCAGACAAAAATAAAAATAAAAGAAATTGGGGGACCCGGGGCAAGAGTATAGTGGTTAAATCCTCGCCTTGCATACGCCGGGATCCCATATGGTGGCCGGTTCTAATCCAAGCAGCCCTGCTTCCATCCAGCTCCCAGCTTGTGCCCTGGGAAAGCAGTCAAGGATGGCCCAAATCCTTGGGACCCTACACCTGCGTGGGAGAACCAGAGGAGCATCTGGCTCCTGGTTTCAGATTGGCTCAGCTCCAGCCATTGTGGCCACTTGGGGAGTGAATCATCAGATGGAAGATCTTCCTCTCTGTCTCTTCTCCTCTCTGTATATTTGCCTTTCCAAAAAAAAAAACTAAATAAATCTTAAAAAAAAAAAAAAAAAAAGGAAAGCAATTGGGGCTGGGGAGGGAATATATTATGGCAAACTTAGGAAATGATCTAACTGAAGTTTCGTAGTGTAGCTTATGCTCACTTAAAGCGGGGTGGGGGGGCGGAGTTGTACTGAATTTTTCTATCGAGAGATAATAAGCAATTGAGAAAATTAGAAGTTAAACCCTTCCATGTGCGTGGATGGGCCCCTATAGGAGTTTTTTTTCAAACGACTAACCAGCTTGAAATATTCATCTGAAACCTGGTTTGGCACAAGATTGCCCTTCTAGAACAAAGGATAAACTACTCAGGTGGGGTTTCTGGGTTGTTTTCTGGAAATGTGATTGCAATCTGCCCTTCATTTCCTGTGTCACTTGTGACCTTAATCTCTGTACCCAGTTTCCACATCAGTAACTTTATTCAACTTTGTATGGGGTGGGGAGACAGGCGATCCGTAGGAGGTCAAAGGGCATAACAAGAGACCCAAGGGATCCTTTCAGAAAACAGTAACTAGGTGGCCTGAATAGCTCATCAAATCTGAACTGGCCACACGGGTTTGCTAAAAGAAGTCACCCTTTTATGGGTGCAATCCAACTATATATTCCCAAACTATTGTAGTTCCTCTTTAAACTTTGGCTTCAAAGAAAATATAGAATTTATGGGAAGGGCATATTGTTTCCACATATCCATGATACATTTATCAATAAACACCATAAAACAAGAGCTTCAAAACAAGGGAGCAGGACCAAGAAATATTTCAAACCAGATTAACTTTCTCAATGTGACTATGAAACAATATTAAACAATGATTTTCAACCCTCACTACACCACAGTATTTTCCAGGTCTTTAAAAAAAAAAAAAAAGAAGTATTTTGAATCCACACCTGAACTACTGAATCATAATTTCTGAGTATATCCTTAAATGTCCTTAGACAATTTTTGAGAAGATATTTAGAGCTGAGCTGTTATGCCCTGGGAAGCAGATAGAACATTGCCTTCACTGGCTACTTCTCCTTGGTTGTTTTTGAAATATTAGGTGGACATAGTCTGGGTCAACAATTTTAGTTGTGTACAATTTCATAAATAGGCATTTTCCTACCTGACATGGTCAAAAATGTGATTTCCATTTCAGGGTCTTTCTTCATAACCAGATGGCTCAGTAGAAACACAATCCTTGAAAACATCTTCCTCTGACCCAATGTTTCTGTTCATTGGATCAGATCATTCTTCGTTATTGTGTCTGTCCTGAGAACAGAATCAGAAAGCGTTCCTTTCCTCTAGCCACCAGCCACAGACGTTCACAGTATGCCTGCTTATCTCAGCTATGGCAACTAAAAACGCCTCGTTTCATTGTCATCTCTCCCCTGGAGTGCAAAACCAGCTGCAATTACAAATAATGTCTTTGGGCCCAGCCTAGTAGCCAAGTCCTTGACTTGCATGCGTCAGGATCCCATCTGGGCGCCAGTTCTAATTGTAGCAGCCCTGCTTCCCATCCAGCTCCCTCTTTGTGACCTAGGAGGACAGTAGAGGGCAGCCCAAAGCCTTGGGACCCTGCATCCACATGGGAGATCTGGAGGAAATTCCTGGCTCCTGGCTCTAGATCAGTTCAGCTCCAGCTGTTGTGGCCACTTGGGGAGTCAGTCAGTGAATGGAGGATCTTCTCTGTCTTTCCTCCTCTCTGAATATCTGACTTTCCAATAAAAATAAATACATCTTTTAAAAAAAACGCCTTTGTGTGAAAAACAAGAATCGCATGACAATCGAATTTCACCAGATATCTCTTGGCTGCCAAGTTCTCCTGTGCATGGAACCCCAGATCGCTGGGGAGCCAACCTGATGAACTGGTCTGATGTCACCAGGATGTCACTGGTCTCATGTCCACAAGAGCGAGTCCCCTCTACTTTCCAGTTAGTGACATCCAGCCCCACGTGAACTCTTACTGCCCGTACTGTTTCTGCCACCATAGCATGCATGCATACTGCTCCATTTGTAGGGCAACACAGCAACTGCCAGGACGGCTCTTCTTCTGTGGATCTCTCCTGGAAATGTTGTTCCCCAAGTCAAGTCCATCTCAGAAAGTGAACTCGTCAAAGTTCTCCAAAGGGGGACAGTGGATGTTAGACCTTTGTAACACCAGAGTACTGGTTTTAGCCTCAAAACAATTTGTTTTCTTGGTTAGGCACCATTTTCTCTTGCTATTTTCATAGTTTGGACTCCTTTGCACTCTGTATTATTTTTTCTACTCTGTGTCCCCGAGATAAGCCTTAGCAGGTACAGAAAGCCTGATGGAAATTTTAGTGCTAGGTGCTGATTGTGCAGTCTTCTCACCTCCTTCCCTAAAAGCAAGCATGTCATGGAATGGTTAACTCTTGTGCCCAAATTTGAACAGTGTGTCCAATTTCATTCTCCACTCTAGTGAACACAGCAAATTCAAGTCATTCCTCTTCCTGTCCTCACCCTTCCCAGGGGCCTATAAAAAGGGAGGGGACAGGTGGAGTTTTCCCCATCTAGTATATCATGTTTCCTGGAGATTTTTATTGTTTAATTTGGGAATAATCTACTAATTGGCAATATCTGAAGTGATCTGTCACAGAAATTTCCAAATCCTTTCTGATAAATGAAATCATTTTCCAAATGTACTAGAAGGAAGCAGGAACATCCCTACCAAGTTGTCTGCTAGTACAGAAATATCTAGGTCATTATCTCTAGTGATTCTGAAACAAAAATTTCCATTCAATATAAATAGCAACCATATAATATTCACTAGTACTAGAAAAATCCTGGGACAAAATACTGTCACTGTTGCCTTTTATTAACAGTACATTATGCTCACTCTTTCACTGCTGACTTTAGTTTTCTAAGCTTAGTGAATTATGCCAAATGCAAGAATAAGAATAAGAATACAAATTCATGAAATAAGATTGTCGGTAAGCTGGGTGTGAAGAACAGAGTAGAGGGAAAAGAAGGACAGAGACTTTAGGCAACGAAACTTGAGGCATCATCATCAGGGGCGTGAGTCCAGAAGTAGAATTGTTACAGCTAGAAATCTGGTTTCCCTTAAGATCCAGTGGGTAGGTAACAAGAGACAGGAAAAAAAAAATCTAAGTCTATAGTTTGCATGTATAGTAGTTACATATAGTTAGTTACATAGTCCTTTAGTTACAAATGTGTTACTGTAGTCCTAGGTTCTGTCTCTGACAAATCTCTTGAAGAAGTCTGAGGCTTAGCTCTGTGGCTGTTGGGGCAGGATCGCCTTATTCCTCCAGCACCACCAGCCAAGGCACCTTCCTTGGCTCTCTGACATCCAGAAGTCCAGCTAACACCTTTGCACAATGTTTCAAGAGAACTGGAAACTCTTTCACCCAACCAGAGGCAATGATTTGGTAACTGAAGCAAAAACAAAAAGACCAAGCATTAGAAATTTCTGAAGCTGAGATATGGCATTTCTGATCAAAAGTGTGCTTAACATGTAAATGGTAAATAGGCTACTTAGAAAAACTAAAGGAAAGAGACAGACATAAAGACATAACTATTATACTTCACAGATGAGTAGCTGTTAAGTTAAACATTAATGACGTCACATATCTTTACTATTATCATCTTTATTATTGTTATCATGTTATATATATCTTTATTGGACCTTTTACTGTAAATCATGAGCATGCCTTCTTGTCACTTTCCCATCTTTACTTGCTTATCTCTTATTCTTTTCCATTTACTTAATTAAGAGTTAAAAGTCAATTAGTTCAAAAGATTTGAAGTTATATAACAATATTTCTTTATTATAAAAATAAAACATAAGTTGCAATTTAAACTTCAAAGTAATATGTTCATATAACAACTTTATGAAAACTATTAGACATTTCTTGGAGATAACATTCACCTTAAATATTTCCATATAATGATGGGAAATTTTACATTTTTTATTTTTACTCATCCATAGCAATATCTACATAACATTCTAAGTTAACATATTAGTGGTTGGAACGCCAAGCTATGAACTTGATTAGAATGAGAATTTAAGGGTTTTTTTTTAATCAACCCTTTTCATACATTCTATTTATAGAACAAGTTATGTAGCGTGTTCAATAGGTGAATGCAATAGGATCTGTTAAACCTCACCGGTAGGAATGATGCCATTAATCAGCTTGTGTTTCTAATCTGTAAGTCATTACAACATGAGTCATTTGGAGGAAAGGGTAGAGCTTCCTCTTGAACTCACTGCAGCATGAAAAGTAACGTTTATAAGGGAGAGTGCACAAAATGAGATTGTACCTCTCAGGTAGAAGTATTTTCCCATGAGAAAATATACCTCTGTTAAAAAGGAGCCAGCACTATGCTTCCTCCATTTTATCATGCACAAACCCCCTGAAACTTCTCAGTTCATTAATAGTATCTCTAGGGTTCTCAATGCAAAAAAAAAAAAAAAATTCATGTAAATATTTTATTAAAATATAGCAAAGGGAGATAGTTTTATTTAAAAAGATGCAATATTTTTTTAACTTGAGTCTAACAACTGTGCTAACAGCATAAAAATCCAGCCAAAGCATAAAAGTTTGGAGATCACTAGAAAAGTAAAATTAATGGCTTGTGCTGAGTTAACCTATTGATTAAACATTTTTTTAAAAACCTCAAAATTATCATTTTACTCTAGTTAGTGACTTCACATTATTCCCAAGATAAAGCTATTTCTTTCATATAGTGAATGCAGTAACAATAGATTACAATGGAAGTGATAACATAATACCAAGTACCATCAGGTCTTTTCCAAACAATATCATTGCATATAAGTTTTCCCATTATAAAGGGAAAAAAAAAACCCTTATAAATCCCTACCTGGCAGCCAGTGTTGGGGTGCTAAGTCATGCTAGTGATATGAGCCTCCATAGCAGTATGAATCTCAGATTCTTCACCTATCACATCTTCTCCTGCTAGTGCCTCTACGAAGATAGCAGTAGCCGACTCGAGTACTTAAGCCCCTCTGGTGTCATGGGACAGCAGCCTGGATTTATTGGTCCCTGCTTCAGCCTGGCCAAGCAACGGCTATTTAGACAATTTAACAAATTAGTTCTGGCTATTTAGAGCAAATGAGCTGATGGAAATGTGTGCTCTCTCTCTTTACTCCCTCCCTACGTCTCTTCACACGTACCTCTATCTCTTCTTTGCCCTAGCATTCAAACTAACAAATTAGCAAATTTTTAAGAATGTAAATCCCTGAGCCTATGGAACTGTATCATTAAATAAATGTTAAAAAGAATATTTATTTTCTGATATTATGTTCAGAATAATTCAAATAATGAGTATGAAAATTTTGAGGTCTGATCCATATGAATGTAACACAATGCTAAAGGAACATGAAAATATCTAGCTCAAAGAAGAGAAAAGCTAAACTTGTGGTAGAGTAAATAGCATCAAATGTTTCAAGGATGAAGTCATGGGAATAATTACAGCTATGCAATATTACGTCTGCATGTGTATATACCAATAGACATAAATAATAGAAAAATAAATTTGGGCTTACATAATAGAAAAGGAAAACGGTAGCAAGCATTTTGGAGACTTTGTAGTACCTGGAAATAGAAATATTCAAATGCATAGTAGAAGAAGATATTATAAAAATGGAAGAGGAAATCCCTGTGCATGTGGGATTAAATTGTAAAAAATTGTAAAAAGAAGAAAAAGAGAAAACTTAAGCAAAATAAATCTTTTAAGATTTGGAGCTTGGAGGATTGGCAAAAAAAAAAAAAAATGCTGAGGAGACAGTTCATACATCACATGGGCAGCCGACTTCGTGATCTGTATGGTGTCTTCTACAGTTAGGAAACTACATTTGAAACCCGCCAAGATTATTGGTTGTTCTTTTTCCTGTTCCTTGCATGAGTCTCAAAACTACCTAAATCATAGCTACATAAAGCTATCATGTCTCCTCCAGGTGCAAAATTCTTACAATGATACGGAGGGAGAGGAGGGGCAGAAATGTCAGATGTCGGGAAAGTAAGAAATACCCCTGACCATGTAAATGTGCAACGGGCTAGACGACAGAGCAAGAAGACATAGACAGCTGGAAGACAGACTAGGAGACAGAAGAAAAGGACAAGGAGCTGGCGAATGGTATTGCTCGTCCCGGGCCTCTACACAACAGAAAACGAGTGGAAAACTGTGTGGTTTGAGTTAAACCAAGCTAGTAATAACCATGGGCTGTTGGAGGTCTTTATATTTAGCTATGACTAGCTAGGACTTGTTCCAAAAATATTAAAGTAAGCAACTAACAAAAATAGTTCTTATTATACATGAATTCATTATACATGAATCGTAAATTTACTAACCATTATTACATATAGTCTAGTTAACCCAGGTCCTAAGCCCGCATTGTTCTCAATATCAATGTTTCTGTTATTGCTTCTGTATGAATTACTCGGATGATTTCTCCCACGTTTAGTATCATTGCTTCATTGAAAATATCCTGGACATGCTGTGAAAACAATGGAAAGACTTGGAAAATACCCTAAGAATTGTTGGCAATATCCAACCTTTGCCCGAAAGACAAAACTGTCTGTTAGATCAAATCCTCCAAAAACATTTTCATAGCATACACAATATTACATTAAAGAGACATGAAATTTTGTTTAAGTAATGTGTTACAATATTATGTTGCTAGAAACTGACATTATAGAGATAAAAACCACAAACAGGGAGCTCTTACGGCTCCAATCAGATCCATTTTTTACTTCTGGCTCTTATTCCCAAATACATGTGTAGACTCTATTTCTCTAAGTGAAGTAGCCTATTACGAAGAATTCTCAGATATTTTTTAAAGATTTTTTACTTATTTTTATTGGAAATGCAGATATAGAGAGAGGAGGAGAAATAGAAAGGAAGATATTCCATCCAATGATTCACTCCCCAAGTGGCCACAATGGCTGGAGTTAAGCCAGTCTGAAAGCCAGAAGCCAGGAGCTTCTTCCAGGTCTCCCACGTGGGTGCAAAGTCCCAAGGCTTTGGGTCGTCCTCGACTGCTTTCCCAGGCCGCAAGCAGGAGCTGGGTAGATGGGAAGCAGGGCTTCTGGGATTTGAACTGGTACCCATATGGAATACCTGTGCATTCAAGGCAAGGACTTTAGAGGCTACACTATCATGCCAGGCCCAGAAAACTCAAAATAAAACATGAGTTCTAAACCCCATTAAATAGCACATTTTTCATCTGATACTTTTGATCTGGATCAATGATAACTATATAGTTGATTATATGTATAAATTTCTATAAAACCCAATAAAATACATTACTTATATTGCCATTTCTTAAATTATTTTTAATGATAAACTAGTGAAGAGTCAATTTTAGGTAAGCATGGCAATACAGCTAAACTGTGGCTTGCCTGAAAAGCTGAGGCAGTGTCACTGAAATATCTCACTGTTTTTGAAAGATCTCATGAAATAAAGTTCTTGAAGTGTTCAGAAGAAAAGGTCATCATGACAGTATAAAAACAGCAGGTTTCATTCTTCACCCCCTTTTTTTCCCTAGCCACTAGAATCCACTAAAATAATTCTCTAGGCTATAAATCATTTCATCAGAATTCAAACACTAAGGAAAAAAAAAGCAAACATATTCGACTGGCTTGAAACCATAAGCTAAACAAAGTTCTGTCTAAAATTCTGAACTAATAAGATGATTACAGTTTTTTGTGTTTTATTAAAATAAAAATATTTAATTTGTGGCAACTAAATAGAGTCCAGATGAAGACATAAAATGAAAATCTTGCCTCTTTCTTGGAAACTCAATATAATGAGAGTGCAAAGTCTCTGAACTCAGCTGAGACAAAGCAGTGGCACTTGTGCTTGATTCTTTTGCCCCTTTGTTTCACTTCCATTATGAATCGTGATTCTCCGAAGATGAGGAAGGAGAAAAAAAGAGTAGGAAGAGATGGAGGTGAAGGAGAACAAGTCAAATGGCTCTGAAAGAACAGCCTGGGGAGAAGAGCAGACTGCCACACAACCAGGATCCTTCAGCCTCAGGATGCTATTCTAAGATTGGGGACTTTAAAAAATTACAAATTATTTATTCATTTGAAAGACCAGGAGACGTGCCTGTGCAGAGAGAGAGATTGGCCTGCCCATCTACTGCCTCACTAACCAAATACCTTCAAATGCCTGCAATGGTCAGGGCTGAGTCAGGTGGAGACCAGGAAGCTGGGAATTCAAGCAAAATGCTAGCATCCGCCAGCTCTGGGAGTGAACCTTAGTAGGCTAGAATTACATGCAGAGCCAGGACTCAAAGCCATACACTGCTTATGGGATGTCGGCATTCCAAGCTGCATTTCAACCATTGTATCAGAAACCCACCTCACAACTACCAAGCATTCTCTTATTCAAGCATTTGTTACCAGGCTTGTTTATTTTCCTGTTGTTGATTTCTGGTGCTTATTATAGATCCTGATTTTGGTCCCCTATGTGCTGTGTAGAGTGTGAAGATTCTCTCGATTCTGTCAGTCATCTCCCCACTTTCTTAAAACTGCCTTTTCCTGAAGCTCCTTAGTTTGATGTAGTCCCATTTTTTTTTTAACTTCGGACTTTGTGCTTTTGGTGTCTTTTCTAAGTTTTTACCCATGTCTATTGCTTGTAGGATGTTCTCCACATCTTCCTCTAGTAGTTTGGTGGTGTCTGGATATAAGCTTCAGAAGCTTGATTCATTTAGAGCTCATTTTCATGCAAGGTAAAATGTAGCGTCTTTCTTCTTATTTCTGTAGGCAGACACCTAATTTTCCCAGCAGCATTTGCTGAGGGTTGTTTTCAGTTCTCTTGTCAAAGATTAGTTGGCTGGACATGTGTGGATTCACTTCTGAGTTTGGACATGTGTGGGCTCACTACTGAGGCTGGACATACGTGGATGCTCTTCTAAGGTTTCTATTCTGTTCCATTGATCCTATTCTCCCACTTTGTACCAATACCAGACTCTGCCCTGTATTAGGTCTTGAAATCAGGTATTATGATTTCTCCAGCTTTGTTTTTGCTCTTTTAAGATGACCTGGCCATTGTAGCCACTGGAAAAGTGAACCAGCAGATGGAAGACCTTTCTGTGTTTCTGTTTCTACCTCTTCCACTATAATTCTGCCTTTCAAAGTAAAAAAAAAAAAAATCAATGTTGATTTTAAAGTTTGGAATTTAAAAAATAGACAAATTTAAATAGTTTAACTAGGTATTTACCTCTCAGAGAAAAGTATTTTGAAAAGAAAACAATACACACTTGCTATGAGTTGGTTTTGTATATGATGTAAGGTACGTACTGCTATATTAGTAGATCCAATCTTCCTAACACTGTTAACACCACTTCTCGAGTAGAATGTCCTCTTTTGGAATTGATTTTCGTTCATTTGTCAAAAAATGTGTCGGTTTTAACTGGTTGGGCTTACTTATGAGACTTCAATTATATTCCATTTGTGTACATATTTGTTTCTGTATCAGTACCATAATGCTTTCAATATAGCTAGCCTGTACTATGTTTTAAAATCCAGTATAAATATTACTCCATTTTTCTTTATTGTTTGCTATGCTTTAGTTATTCAGAGTCTCTTGTGTTTCCATATGAATCTTAGCACCATTTTCATCTAGATATGAAAAAATGTCCACAATATTTTGATTACAGCCAGTAAATTGTTTTGCATAATGTGGGCATTTTGAATGTATTAATTCTACCAATCCACAAACATGTATGATTTTCCCAACTTTTTGCTGCTTCTTCTGTAGTTTCGTTACTCTTTTGTGATTTTCCTTGGAGAGATTTTTCAAATCCTTGGTTAAACTTATTCCAAGATGTATATGTATTTTGTAGCTACTGTGAATAGTATTGGTCTTCCAAATTCTTTCTCAACCAGTGACCCAGCAGATGGAAAATCTTAATGTCTGTCTTTCTCTCTCTCTCTCTCTCTCCCTCTCTCTCTCTCTCTCTCGCTCTTGTTCTCTTTTCACCTTCAAATAAAATAAAAACTGACTCATGGAATAATCGAGTCATACAAACACAAAGTAGAGTGAACATTACGGTAGACCGAGGATGTAGTGAGGCATCCATTATTCCATGGGTGAGGAATAATTGTTGTGATGATGTTTTGTTTTGGAAAAGCACAGTAATGATGCTTGCACAATATGTTAGCTATATTTGATATCACTGAATCATATACTTAAAAATAGTAATAATGTCAAATTTTATGCATACTTAACCATAGTTAAAATAAAATGTAAACCAAAGTTGTTTAACTTTTTGAGCATTTGCATAACACATTGCTTGGGAAAGATGTATGGCCCAGCAATTAAGATCCTCAGTACCACATACTGGAGTGCATGAATTCAAATCCCAACTGTGCCCTCAATTCCAGCTTCTTGCTAATGGACATTCTGTGACTCAGTAGGTAATGATCCAAGTAGTTGGCTTCCTGACATCTTTGTGGAAAACCCAAATTTAGTTCTTGACTCTATGTTATAGGCTTGCCCAATTTTGTCTACTGTGTGAAATGTGATTCTCTCTACCTCTACCTTTCTCTCTCTCTCTCTCTCTCTCTCTCTCTCTCTTTCTCTCTCTCTCTCCCCTGCCATTCTCAAGTAAGTACAGAAGAAAGGGAATACACTAAGTAAGCAAGTAAATAAAACATTTTTTTTCCAAAAAACCACATGATATTTTGTATGATTTTTATATCCTTGACAATTTAGTATCTCAAAAATCAATTTTTTAACAAAAAGTCCACAGTAAATTTCACATTTGGAAGTGACAATCAATGATGAAATCAATTGTTGGTAGACCTAGTTTAGGAGGGGGGTAGTGTAGCAGATAAATCCAACTCCGTGACACCCACATCCCACGTGGATCCCTGTTCACATTCCAGCTGCTCCATCGCTAATCCAGTCCCTGCCAATAGCAGAAAAAGACAGTGAAATATGAACCACATGTTTGTACCCCTTCCACCCATGGAAGAGACACTGATAAAGTTCCTGGCTCCTGGCTGCTTCTTGACATGGTCCTGGTCACTATGACCCTCTGGGGAGTGAACCAATAGATTCAAAATTCATTCTCTCCATCTCTTTCCTTGTAACTTTGTAACTCTTTTATAATAAACAATTAATAGGTCTTTAAAATTTTTAGTTGGTGATACTTTAAGTGAAAAATTTGGGAGAACTTACCCATCTCAGATTTACTGTATTTTATGGAGTTGAAAAGAACTTCAGATATCTGATTCAGTGTTTCTCAAAACATACTATGTGGGCCAATTCATCCAATAATATACTCCATTGTAAAAGGCTTCTGCAACAGCTATGCGATAAACACCACTCCTTATTGATTGCCTGTGGACATCAGGAAATCAAACCTCTTCATTTTGAATAGGCAAGACTTATTTTGTAAAACAGGTCCTCAAATTGCCAAGTGCACACTAATCTCCTGGGAGTCCTGTAGAAACAGAGATTCTGACCCAATTGTATTGTGTCAGAGGAGCTCAAGCCAGGTATTTTTAGCTTGCTCCTCCGGGATGTAAACCCTGAAAGTGTAGGGTAACCTCGAAGAGAGCATGGTACGCTTTCCAGCAGTTCAGGCTACCAAACCAACTCATAAACAAAATGCTGAAAGAATGCCTACTCTCCATTGTACCTGACTCCTCTCCCAACCTTCCCAGAATCCATCAAGAGACCCCACACCCTTCACGGCACTGGCCACTGAAAAACTCCTCGTTCTGTTTGGTCGGTGACAGGCTGGCTGGCTGGTTGCTGATTGTTACACAGTGTATTTCTCTGGCAAAAAGTGGGTCAGACAGAAGAGCCCAGGAAAACCGTGCTGAGTGACTCTGTGGAAAAGATTCAATTAATGTTGTGCTAGAAGCCCATGTTAATCATTACCATTCTTCAAAGTCAGTCAGTCAATGATACTGTTTGGAGAAACATTGATCCAATTCACTCTGCTTGTTTTGCCACTATGAAAAGTGGAGATCAGAGAGCTAAGGTGCCAGAAACCAGTTCTCACTCCCACAAAACCCATGACCAATTGAATTTTCCTAAAATAAGACTGTTTAGCTTGGCTGTCCTATAGCAGTGGCAACCTATAAAGTGCATATTGGGAACCAGTTACACTGTTTGAGTTATCATAACTTTAAAGAGAAAACACCACAATCATCCTTTAGTGCTCAGTATCCAAGGGCGAAGCCAATGGGGGAGAGCAGTGGAAAGGGGCTGCGTTCAGAAACCTCACGATACTGAAACCTCTGAATGCTCAAGTCCTCATATAAAATGATGCAGTATCGGCATATGACCTACACACATCCTCCCACAAGCTCTGCATAGTTAAAGTGCTTCTATACCTAACATGGTGTAAATGCTCGTTATACTGTGTTGCTTAAGGAACTGCCAATAAAAGCCTATACACATTCAGTACCAATGTAGATTTTTTTTTCCTAAGTATTTTCAGCCTTCAGTTGATTGAATAGACTAATGCAGAATGCAAAGATAAATAAGATCACCTGTGCATCTTTAACTTGAACCCTCCGTGGACAAATACAATTCTAACTGGATTAGAGGAATATTATATAAGGTTAATATTTTTACTGTATCTAAAATTTTTAGGATATGCTGTGCAAAGCCTTTTAATACAGATGCAGAATTGAACCTGCCTAAGGGGACTTGTTTAGCATTTCAGGGTGAATTAATGACAACTCCAACAGCAGAATTCAATCTCTTTTCTCCCACCATGGCACTTATTCCTTCCAGCCACAGGCTTATTCATTCTTGCTTAAAGGAAATGCCTATGAACAGCTCAAGCTGTTGTATAACCAGGTTCCTGACTGCAAGTTTACTTTTCCTAAGAACAAGGTGTGAAAGCCTACCACGTGAAAGAGTGGGAGGCCTGTGCAAGGGTACTGTGGGCTTGAGGAAATGCCCCCTACTGGCATGCAGGGACTCTGAGCTGTTAAAAGTTCCCTAAGGTAAAATGAGGGAAAAGAGAGGGCATTAGCAGGCATTCATCCATGGAAGCAAAATGCTTTGCCATATGCCTCCATAGAAAATTATTTCCCAGCTGCAGCCAAATTCACTTTTACAACTGCATCTGCAGTTACAGCCCCTACTCAGCATCCGGCTGCACAAGGATGGCCCCGAACATATCCATTACAGGGCTGCGTGCTCTCTAGTGAGAAATCTGGGAGCCATAACCTCCTCTTCTAAACAGCCCCAAACCACAAGGACACAGTGGCTACCATGGTGTGTTGGCAGATAAGGTTACCGAGTGGGTCAGAGAGGTATCTGTGATTCCGTTTAAGGCCAGGGTAATTGCTAGTCTCGGCATTGAAGGACTTTACAAGGAAGCAGCACCATCGCGTTGAAACGCTGATCTTCCTGTCCAACACTCAGAAGGAACTGCCCTCGATAAATCATCTTCCTAATGGAAATGACAGGATTATTCTCCCACGAGGACGCCACAAACCACACGTCCCTCTTAAGGCCAAGAGGAAGGAAGTACAGACCGACAGTCACCAGGGAGGATCTAAGGCTTCCGAGGGATGTGTTCCAGCGGAGCCGGCTCCAATCACTCACACAACTTCAGCAAGTCATTGTTTGCTCATAAAAAAAAAAAAAAAAAAACAGAATCCTTTTCAGGAACTACTATCCATTTTTAAAATTAACTTACCTCCACAGATAAGCATGACAAACGATCGTATACCATAAAAAAGTTGTACATCAGTAGACATTTTATTAATAAATACAAAAAAGTGGAAAGAGCAGTAGCTTTTGCAGAATATTGTATGTGATTATCCTCCCCTTCTGTGTGCTTTTTTTTTTAAAAATTTCCTGTTTCTATAATCAGATCACCAGATATTTAGTAGTTAAGATCATTTATGAAACGGAATGTAGTCCATTACGAGAGCACAGAGGTACACTAATGTCACCATCTACCTCCTAAAGTGGAACAAAGACATCTAGATAATGTAGTGGAATTCACAGACAGACCTAATAACTTTTCCATTTGATTAATTTTCATTAATCTGTTTATTAAGATTTTATAATGAACTTTGTATAAGGCATTTGGCACAGAAACTTTTTTTTTTCTTAAATGAGTTTTATAAATATCACGGTTTCATTCCCACTCAAAATGTGAGGAAGTGCCACTCCCAAGACCAACGCACTAAGCCAGCTTTTGATTTCTGAGAAATTCTTACTCAGGTCACCAAAGAATGAAAGGTCGGCTCCAAGGGAGTTTCTGGAACAAGAAGACTCTCAATGAAAACGGGCTTGAATTTTCTGAATGATGAAAAAATAGGCAGTAAATGGGAGGGAGACTACAGTTTTATCAAAGTAAGCATTTGTTCAGACTCGTTTAAACTTTTTCCCATGATGAAAATTCCGATTTGTCACCTCTTGGCATGGTAGCTGAGCGAGTTGGAGCAGTAGGCCAGAAGGCATAGTGCTTTCTCTTTGTTGCTGTTACAATAAATCAATAAATTAGAGGAAATACCTTGTTTGACATTCACGGTGGATAACCTGCTTTAAAGGAAAATAATCACAATTTTTATTCAGTTATACCCTTTATACATTCTTAACTTTTTTCACCTAAAGTTGCCATGATAAATATTGTAGAATAAATAAGTCAGTTCTCCTGATATGGTCTGAAGAACACAGGGAGTCCCTAAGATCTTCTCAGGGAAACTGGAACTTCCTACCTTATCCATCAACAGATCCACATAAAATCAAATTTCTCTAAATGTTTTGACCAAAACGTTGTCTTGAAATATGTTGAATCTAGAAGCAGAGGCAAGCATTTGTTTTATGTTAACGAAAGATCTTTCCTCTGCTGGTTCACTCCCCAAGCTGTGACAACAGCTGGAGCTGATCCAATCCGAAGCCAGGAGCCTCTTCCAGATCTCCCAAGTGGGTCCCAAATCTTTGGGCTTCCCTGGACTGCTTTCCCAGGCCACAGGCAGGGAACTGGATGGGAAGCGGGGCTGCCGGGGTTAGAACCGACACCCATATGAGATTCTGGTGCATACAAGGCTAGGGCTTTAGTCATTAGGCTACTGCTCCAGACCCTGTTGTTGTTATTTGTAATAGATTAATAAATATTCTTAAATGTTGAATATAAATTTGACCAATTCAAGCAAAAGCTCTTCGAGATTCCCAAACTTGCGACAACACTAAATGAATCTTAAGCAAAATTTGAGAACTGAGAGAAATGAAAAGTCTCTATGTAAGCTTCAGGTACAGTCTCCACGGCAAGGAACAGAATCTGTACTTGATGTCTCATAAAATTTTTGTTCAAACCTGTGAGATTTTACATAGGGTATCAGAGAGGTTGGCTATGCTGGTATCTAACGATGTGTAAGAGTAAAAGCTATCATCTCATTGTATTTCAGAAGCAGAAAAGAGCTAGTGTGGAAAAGTTTGTTACTGGAGGAATCAGCAGATGCTGAATTTCAGTAGACAGCAGAATTGGCTTCAGGCAAGACGAACAGAGATGAGCACGCACCGCACCATGCTGCAGTCCAAATACTAGGTATTTCTACATCATGTTTGAATATATGCTCATCTTGTCCAGCAATTCTGATTTATATCGAGCACAAGCCATCTCAGCTCCTACACGCAGCTGAGTACATATGGAATTTTATGTCATATGTTTATAGATGTGGATTCCACATTCCTTTTCTTCTCATTCAGCTATGACATCACTAATGCTGTTCTTGCCATAAATTGCTTTTATACATTACATCTGGAAGACAAGCTGAGCTGTACTTTTTCTCACCAAGATTTCCTTTATGAAATCGTTCAAAATAAACTGATTCCCAAAGTGCTTCTAATTGTCTGTATTTCCTTATATACACACATTTTCAAGTGATTTTGTGTTCAGCTCATGACCTAGACTCTGTTTCTCTGTTAAAAACATGGATAGTTTTATAACTTAATTTGTCCATTTACACGTAATAAACCAATTCCAAGCCTACATCTCTTTTCTCTTTATCTATTGTCTTTGTAGGAGCAAACTCAGAAGAGCGACAGGAAGATGAATTGGATCAGAGAAATGTTACCCACAGTTGAGACACTAATCCAGCCAGCTCCAACTGCCCACCATTTGACCACAGCTGCATTAATAAATCCAACCAGGAATCATTTCAAATCTACATTTAAAGAGCTACCTAGCCAAACTGTAAGTTGAAGATACATGATAAGTAAATTTTGTTTTAAACCATTAAGTTTTGAGGTAGTTTTCTGTGTAGCATTGTTTGGCACCAGATGTTTGATTTGCTCCTCAAATTTTCCAGTATTTGTCACACATTTATAATGAGTTCACACATTCATTATTCATTGTATGTTTTCTTCTCTTGTACCTTAATGTTTTACTTGAAACTATTTTATCCCAATTTCAAAAGCAAACAAACAAATAAAAATAAAGATGACTTCTCTTTTATTGAGCCAGTTCATCTTGCTTGTTTTTTTTTTTAATTTTATACCAAAGTTCAGTGTCAATGAGTCCAACATCTCAGTGAATGTGGAGAACAATTAGCGACACAATGATAGCTTCAGTTTCTAGAAGTAAACATCTCCAACGATACGGCTTTCAATTCCAGTCACTGACACTCTAGACTCTGCCATTTACCCTCCTCATCATCTTTCATTACTGTTACAGTCTTGCGTGACTTAAAATGGGAACATACTTTCCAGAAGTATATCTAAGGAACACACAAAATCTGCCCTCTTTACATTAACAAAATAAATTGGAAAAAACCAAAAATAGAATGGGAATACGTTTTAAGAATTCATCACTATTTGATTGTATTATCTGCAACCCTCCTACGATTCTTTACACAAATCTGGGAGGGACAGATCATTCACTAGATAGTGCCTCTTGATGCAATCAGGATGTTCCTAAAAACATGTGAGAGGCAACTGTGCTGCAATTCAACATACCATTCAATGTTGCTCTTGTTTTATACATGTATGAAGTATGCTTACAATAACAACAACAACAAAAAAGCCTTGGATGTTTGACCCAGTGATTCACATAGTTTGGGAAACCTATATCCCATGTCAGACTGTTGGCCTCTAGTCCCAGCTCCTCTCCTGAATCCAGGTTCCTGCTATGTGACTCAAGTAGTGGAGTCCCTGCCATCCACGTGAGAGAAGCAGATGGAGCCTGGCCCAGCCCTAGTGCTTTCCAGAATAAACCAGTGGATAAAGATCTCTGTTTCAATTTCTTCCTCTCTCTCATTCTCTTAACTTGTCTGTGTGTGTAGAAAACTCATAATATTTACATATACCACATAAACATTAAATACATTTAAAACACATTTTCTAAAACATTTTACATTATAATAATGCATAAATAATGCACAGTACAATGAATGTGTAAGCTAGAATGACATTATCATCAAATACTGTGTACAGTGCATACATGTCTTGCTGCAGTTTTGCACGCTTGGAAGCACAACAGGTTTGTTCACAAGAACATCGCCACAAACATTTGACTTCTGTGACATTTTGACAGTTAAAATATCAGTAGGTAATACCAACTTGTCAGCTTCAGTGTAATCTTATGGGACCACCATCATGCATGCAGTCTGCAGTTGACCAAGATGCATGACTATCAATTGAAAACTGTTCCACAGGAAAATACATCATTTTCCCTAAAGAGCAATCAGTTCCTGAGCTGTGGTGGTCTGACAATATCCATGAATGTCTTGAAACCAGAACCACGAGCAATCCAAGACCAAAATAAGACACCTTCCAGATCCTCATAGTCCCTCTTAGGCCTCATGTGCTTCTTCCTGCATCCTCGCACCGCCCCCCCAGCAAACCCAATTCCCCAGTGCTTCTTCTGAATAATCATAGCACCACCCTTAAGAAGTTAGAAATATTCTCCCTTCAAACTGTGCCCAACTCCACAAGTTACTTGCCTCTTTCCCCTGCTGAGTCCTTCGCAAAGTCATGACCCTTTCCTAGGTGCTGTTACAAGGATTAAAATTGCTATGAATGAAGCTATTTCTGGCTGAGTCTACTATCTGCACACCAAAATATTTTGTTCCACTCTTCTTCCTGGGTACACTACTTCTCATGTTGGGTTACATGGGAGCTGCATTTTAAAGGACCTACATTTTCCTGATTTCTAAGTGAGTTTATGAAAGAGGGCCCCATCACTAGCTGACTGCTACACTGAGGCTCACGGCAGCTAGAGTTACCATAGTTCATCATCTTTTAATAACAATGTGATTTATTGTTTTCCAGGTAACTTCTATGCACTAATTCAAAACTTTTTTTTTTTTGCTCTGAAAAACTGGTCTTGGTTGTGACCATTGGAATCTGTCATGTAGAATGAAATAAATCATAGAAAATAATACATACAGTATAACTTCCATACGTCTGTTAAGTGTTTTAAAATCTGAATGGATTTGAGAATCTCAAGCAGTTGCAGGCTGACTGGGTGGTTCAAACTTCATTTTGTCTACCCATTCCCTTCCCCAAACTTCTCTGCCTTAGAAGTTTGAAGCTGGCCCGGTGCTTTGGTCTAGTGGCTAGTGCATTCCTCAAGCAGCAGTTAAAGCCTTGGCTGTTCTGGTTCCCATCGAGCAAATGGCTTTGGGGTCTGGGAGAGCAGTAGAGGATAGTCCAAAGCGACATGTTAGTGCTGGTTTGCCTGCAACACCAGTATCCCATGTGGGCATTTAGTCAAGCACCAGCTGCTCCATTTCCGATTCACCTCTCTGAATGTTAGGAAAACCAGGACAAGATGGCTCATGTGGCAGACGAGATGCAGCTACTGGTTTCTGGCTTTGAGGTGGCTCAGCCATGGCCATTGCAACCACTGCAGAGTGAACTAAAGTATGGAAGATTTTCTATCTATAAGATTTTTCTCTATCGATCTATCTCTGCCATACACACTGTAATCCTGGTCTTCAAATAAATTGATTAGTTTTAAAAAGACCCATAATGCATCCTAAAGGCTTTGGTCTTCCACACAGTCTCAAGGAAGGAAAACAACAAAGTCAGACCTTTCAAAAAAATCCTGTGTTTTAGTTGTTTACACACACCTCTCCTTGGAGCTGATGACTTTTTTGTCTCTATGTTCTTACCTTATTTTAGTCGAAATCATACAATATATAACCTTTTCAGTGAAATTCTTTTATCTATAATGTATGCTTAAAGTTTCGCCATGTCTTTCCATGGCTTAATAACTCACTTCATTTTAGTGCTTAATTATAATTCATTATCCATATTGTACTTTTATTCTGGATCCTTTGTCTCTATATATAAAGATCAGAATATGTTTGTCAATATTCACAAAATAGTAGAGGTATCTACATCAAGATTGCACTGAATCTTTAGACCAAGTTAGGAAAAACTGATATTTGAAAACATTGTGTTCTCATCCATGAAGAAAGCATGTCTGACCATTATTTAGCTCTACGTTGATTTTGTTGATAAGGATTTTATATTTTTGGTCTTATGGAACTTATTCATATTTTGAACAATACCATAAGTGTGTTATTCCACTGATTTCTTGAATAATGCATTGCTATGAGGAAGTGTGACGATGATTTTATTTGATTGGCATCATTAATTAGTTTGAAAGGATGGCTGTCCAAAGACGTTTTTGTTCAAAGTTTAGTAATATTGATAGTTTGTCTTGATCCTGATATGTCTGAATTCATTAACTTAATAGCATCTTTCCATTGCTGTGTGACACATCACCAAGCATATAGTAACCTCAAAAATATAAACCTATAATTTTGCAATATGCATGGGTCAGGAAGAGTCAGTGGACGTTTAACCATTTCTGAGTCATGTGGTCTTCTATACTCAATGTTAATGGCAGAGTTCAGAGCTTCATAACTCTAGACCTAGCTTTGTTACTGTCAGATGAAGGTCCCTTGCAGCTCATCCCAGGCAGCCCACCCGTCATGTAGTTTTCTCCACAATGCCATGGCTTATAATTTTAAGACCAATAGAAAAGCCCCATCTTCTTTATTATTATTTTATTTCATAATGCTGCTCCATAGGCATAGGGCTTCTCCCTTCCCCACATTCTCCAGCAACTGTCAGTAGTACAACATTCTGTTAGTTAAGTGGATCATGTTATTGTAGGTGGAGATGATGGTAGAAAGTCTAGTATCCTATTGTCAAAATATGGTAAACAACTTCATCAGGAATCCTCCTTTTATTCAGGAATAGACATGCATACTGAAAAATACCAGGAAATGAAGATATGTTGCAGAATAGCTTTATCTTAAACAGAATTGCAGCAATGCGTCTATCCTGAAGACATTTTGTGAAGGTTATTCTGTATATTACTTGCTGAGTTATATATTAACTCTGTGATTGATTTTGAAGACTACATACCAGTGTAGAAAAAAATATATAGGGTTAGGTGATGTGATACAGCAGGTAAAGCTGCTTCTGGGAACACTCACATCCCAAGCATCAATTCAAGTACCACATGGTACCTACCCAACTTTGAATTCAGCTTCCTGCTACTGCATCCTGAGAGATAGCACATGGTCATTCAGCTGCTTGGGCTTTGCTGCCCATGTTGGAGATCATTGGAGGTCTAGGATCCTGGATTAAACTTGGCCCAGCTCTGATTACCACAGACATTCAAGAGAGTAATCGTACATGTGAGAATCTTTTAAAAAACATCTTAAAAATTCATACTATAAATAGATTATACATGAATTTCAATTGTTCTGCACAAATTAAAAAAAAACTCTTTTAATTCTGTTTTCCACAAAGTTTTTGAAAGTTCCTTTGTAGAAATAGGCAGGATTTTTTTTAATGCTTCTTTGTTTTTAAGATTTATTTATTTTTATTGGAACAACAGATATACAGAGAGAAGGAGAGACAGAGAAAAAGATTCTCCATTCTCTGGTTCATTCCCTAAGTGGACACAAGGGCCAGAGTTGAGTGAATCTGAAGCCAGAAGTTAGAAACCTTCTCCAGGCTTTCCATATGGGGGCCATGTCCTAAGGCTTTGGGCCATCCTCTACTGCTTTCTCAGGCCACAAGCAGGAAACTGGACGGGAAGTAAAGAAGCCAGGATACAAGCTGGTGCCTATATGGGATCTTGGAGCAGGTAACATGAGGATTTAGACACTAGCTCATTGCACTGGGCCTGGAAATTTTTAATATTTCTAACTGGAAATGTGTAGAAATTGCACAGTCACCTAGTCATAGAACTCGGCACCTTTCTCTGTACCTTGTCATGTGGTCAAGTCATGGATAGAACAAGGGCTTCTGCCAGGTGTCTGCACTGATACTGGTTTCTTATCCTTGTGCATACATAAAGGGACTTGAGGTGAGGATTGTGGGAGGTTTGATGGTAGAAGCAAGTAGGGAAGAGGGACAACGCTCTGAACAGCCCAGGCCCCTTCAGGTCCAAGCGGGAAGGTGGGTGAGAGGAACTCTGGCCCTGGGCCCACACTCCTTCCTTGTGGACAGTTGAGAGCCATTTCAATTAGAGAAAATGTGGCAGTATTCTCAACCTTGGATTTGACTAAAAACCAGAGTATGGGTGCTGACCAAGGACACTCTGGGACCTCTTGCTACCTAAGCAATCCATGCAGTACTGGAACTCGGGAATATGTACAACGCTTGAGTAAAATAGCTACATTACAAACACCATGAATGCTTATAAAAATTGACAGACCAGCAGTTAAAAGAAAATCTGTGGGGCCAGGCAGCATGGTCTAGCAGCTAAAGTCTTCAACCTGAACGTGCTGGGATCCCATAAGGATGCTGGTTCTAATTCCGGAAGCTCCACTTCCCTTCCAGCTCCCCACTTGTGGCCTGGAAAAGCAGTCAAGGATGGCCCAAAGCCTTAGGATCCTGCACCAGTGTGGGAGACCTGGAGGAAGTTCCTGGATCCTGGCTTCGAATCAGCACAGCACCAACCATTGTGCTCACTTGGGGAGTGAATCATCGGACAGAAGATCTTCCTCTCTGTCTCTCCTGCTCTCCATATATCTGACTTTGTCATAAAAATAAATAAATCTTAAAAAAAAAAAAAGAAAATCTGTGAAGTCTACATACTTTCCCAGTTTTTGCTCAGGTTAGTAAGGCTCTTGGTCTGAGAGTAAACACCCTGGTTCAGGGAAGGCAGCACCAGAGGCCAGGGTACTGTACCCACATTTCCTCCGCACTTTCCATGTGTTCAAACCCGGGGTCCTTATCCTAATTGCTAAGTCACTGGGTTAGAGGCAGAGTATTGGCAGGGCATCCTAAACCCTGGAGGAGCAAGTTCCCCTAGGAAGAAGCCTGGCCCAGCCTGCATGGCAATGCTAGCCTGAAATATAGAGAGTGTGCAAAACCTCAGTGCCCAATCCCCAACCCAACCCTTGGTGACCTGGCCTCTCCACCAGCATCTGTGACTGGTAGACAACATTAGTTTTTTAAATTAAAATTATATTCCAAATAATATAACACAGAATTTTTGTTAAGTAATGTTTTTACAATTACACATCTAAGCTTCCTATTAACAAAGCACAGTGAGAAATGGCATTCTCTTCAGAAAGCTTTTAAGACACCCTGACATAAATTTCTACCATGAATATTTTTTTAAAAGCCCTTTGTAATGAGGTAAGCAGCATCCCAATCCACCTTCCTAAATGATCCCAATGGCATGGCTCCAACACATATTTCTACTAAAAAAAAAATTATGGACAAATAAAATCAGGCTTAATTTGGCATTGTCTAAGGATGAAAATTAAAATACACTCAGAAATAGATGGATTACAAATTCTTTAGCCAGAGTTCCACTAAGAGTATATCAAGCTGGGATTTGATAAAAATTGCACAATTTTAAATTATTTTCTCTAATTAAACCCTGAATTTCACATGTGGTATTCAGGAAATCACCCACATTGTTCAGATAACCCAAAAGGTCCGCAGGGAAACTGACATGCCTTTATTAAAATGAAAAGTCTAACCAAGATTTGGGCTTAAGTACACTGTTGTCCAACTACTTCATGGAATTGACCCAAAATAATGACTGAACAGAGCCAACACTTAATTCACTCTATTCTGAAGCTGCTGAAAACAAGAGCAAATAAGCAACTGAGACTCCCAAAGCAGATGACAGCTAAAAGTATTTTATAAAGGAAAATGTAACCAGGTGTTATAAATCTCCATAGTCCACATATATATATATATCAGTTAAGTATATCCACAGAACACTGACAGGTTTGCTTTTCAGTGACATTCTACAGAAAATTTAGAAAGCTTTGCTATAGATTTTTCTCCACCCCAAGAAGCTGAGGACAAGGGAAAAAATGTGTACTTAGATTAGTTCAGAATTTGTAATTACCGAGATGGGAATTACCAACTTGTCACAGCATCATAAAATGCATGCATGGCAGAAAAGAAAACAAAGTGAAGGAGACTAGGTCTGGGGCCACACCACACCCAAGAAGTGTCGAATCACGATGAGCGCAGAAAAATCTACAATGAGAGAGGAAATTGTAAATAATCAAGTGTCCTTGTACTGAAACGGGGGAATTCCAGATGTCATTTTTTAAGTCACTTCCACTTAATGAGAATTTCTAAAATGTAGTCAAATGAATGAATGGCTGTTGTGAATGAGAGAAGAATATTTACAACATGAAAGGTTATAAACTGTGCTTTGAGTTGCAGAAGAGTCAGTGCTTAGTAATAGTCCAGTGATACCCAATGATAACTATCTCAACAGAAAATAACAGTATCTGAAAAAAAAAAAAAAGAAAATGTTTCGAGTGAAAAGTAGAAGTGTTTGTTATTTAATCAGACTGTCTTTTCCACACCTGAAAGAGTCTAGGTTTTACTGTTTTCCTGAATGGTGTCTCACACCATTTTTGTGCCCCCAGAGGAGAACAGCTGAGACTGATTTACAAAGAAATCACACGTACTTCCCACATCTGGTACAGCCACATCTGGTACGGGGTCTTCTTGTTGCATGAGAACATGGTGGAAAGTATCACTTGGTAGGAGAGTGTAACTGTGGGAAAAAAGAAAAAAAAAAAAGGGAAGGTTAAATTCAAATTGAACAAATATCCTCTCCCATCAATTCCCTTGTGAGGGCAAGAACTTCATGGTCTAGTCACTTCTCGGAATTTCCACTTTTCAACAAAGTTGCATGGGGGATGAGTTACCAACAAGTGAACTTTGGGTTATGCTTTCAAACCATAGCACACAGGGAGCTATTAAAGTTGGTGAATAAAATTTGCAACTTTCCTACTAGAAGGTAATCTGTCACCCCAAAGAAAATGTGAGAATTCTTCCCATCTTATAAGGAGGCTATTACATGCCAGTTACCGAAAACAAATTTGTGTATTTTTGCATTGATTATTTTGACTTACGCCATCCTAAAACATGAAAAATTATTTCCCATTCCTTATTATATTTCCACAATTTTAAATGTTGTTTTATTGTATTATTTCTAACTGTATTTTCTTTTTGTTTCAATTATATTTTTGGCTGTTAAATTATTAAAATTTATTTTTCTTAAGTCTAAAATGTCATACATTTTATTGTCTGTTCAACCTCGAAATGGCTAGGATTTGAACTTTTGAATTAAGTAATAACTTTATAATTCAATCACTGCTGGTAGTAAAATTCAATGTTTGGGATGTGGTAAGACCACAATCCCAGTCCCCGGAAGGATGGCACTTCAGGAGGATTTCAAGTGCACATCCTGATTTGATTACAGCTGAATGGCTTATCTGCCAATAAAAATTAACATTACCAACTTAAAACCTATTTTGTGATTTATGACACAAAAATCTAAGAACCATGTTAAAAGAAAGAAATTATTATTCATTGACTTCTTCATTCATTAAACTTCTTTTAAATTTACTTGTAATGATGAATAAAATGTGCATTTATGTGGAATTTTGAGAAATGTATGCATAGTGGAATGATTTACTTAAGATAATTAAGATTGAAATCTCTTGAAACTTTTTCCATAGTGTGGACTTTCAAAATCTACTCTCACAATAATATTGGAATAGCCATGACATTTTAATTAGTTGTAATCATCGTAGTAAAATCAATCTCAAAAGCTGGCTACTCTATCAAACTGAAATTTTGTGAACATTCAATGTCTTTTATTAAGCTAAACCTTATTCAAGGCAGAGAACTGTGAGTCAAGTTGGGCAAATTGTGTCAAATCTAGCCAAAATTTCTGCATTTAAAACATGATGTTAATACCACTCGTTTCATTGATTTTGCTCTGACATTTAAATTCAGAGTTCTAGGCACTATACTAGTCATATAATTTACATCTAATAACCTCTAGATCCTATAATAATTATTGCCATTATTTTTTTAAAGATTTACTTATTTCAAAATCAGTTACAGCAAGGGAAAAATGGAGAGACAGAGATCTTCCATCCATTGGCTCAAACCCAAAAGTCTGCAACAGCCGGGACAAGGTGAGGATAAAGTCAGGAGCCAGGAGCTTTTTCTGGGTCTCTTAAGTGAATACAGGAATCCAAGAATTTTGTTCATCTTCTGCTATCTTCCCTGGCACATAGCAGAGATGTGGATCCAAAGCAGAATAGCTGAATCAGAGTTCATATTGAATATAATATCACAGGCGAAGGTTTGCCTGCTATACTACAATGCCAAATCTTGTCATCATTATTAATAAGCCCATAATCAGTTACATCAAAGTGTGACAAATTCATAATACACACAACATAGGTGAGGATTCTATGACTGATGAGCATACAGAAAAAGAAAAAAAAAAAAAAACAGTAGTAATCAAACTGCAGCAGGGGAAAGGAGGTTTAATGAAATAGAGTATCCGAGCTGTGAAAGTGTGAAAGAACTTGGAAAACTAGCAGTGTTTTCAAAAGATTTATTTATTTTCATTGGAGAGGCAGATATGCAGAGAGGAGGAGAGACAAAGGTGTCTGTTGACTCACACCCCAGGCAACTGCAACAGCAGGAGCCACACTATTCCAAAACCAGGAGCCTGGAGCTTCTTCCGAGTTTCCCACAAGGGTGCAGGGTCCCAAGGCATTGGACCATCATCAACTGCTTTCCCAGGTCACGGGTAGGGAGCTGGATGGGAAGCAGGGCCGGCAGCAGTAGAACCAGCACACTTCTAGGATCCCGGCACGCGCAAGGCAAAGTTTTAAACATAATTTGTACCAAGGCATAATCTTGATTGGGAGATTGAACAGAGAGGAAGATGTTGAATTTATGAATGGTCTTGCATACCATGTTGAGTTGAGATAGTATTTTCGAAATTATGAGATGACTTTAAGTAATTACATTATTTACATTTTGGTTACCTTACTTATATAGTATGGAAAAAAATAATTCGGGGGGTTAAGTTTACCATATAGAAGCGCCCCTTCCCCCCCAATTTCTTTGCCTTCATCTCATGGATTGATGCAAGGTAGTGAGCACAGGGAGGAGAGAAATGTTCAGGTATTCATATTTGTTTTTTGCAATTAGGACTGGAGACACATTGACTGAAAGGCAGGGGGAGTTGTCAAGAATTCCCGGATCTCTGGCTTGGGCAGCCATGTCAGCATGGCGTTGTCAACAGCTTTGGAAAGTAGAAGGCAAGGATCAGCTTGGTGATTCTACGAAAATTCTGAGATGTCTTGTTGAAGTCATTCTGTGCAGTTACACTTCTTACGATGTAGTACAGAGGCTGTGCGTAAATTGAAATTGAAATTAGTTAACCAACTCATCTTCTCATGAGTTTGCACATGTGAGCCATGAGAAACATCTTGAAAGAGATTTAGAAGACAGAATTCAATTAACAACCAGCTTATATTTATCCTCCAGAGGATGAAACTGGACATAAGATGTCTGAACTATAACATATACATTCTATCTGCCAACCCATCTTCGGGGCAGAATGCAACGTTTGCATCTGTGTGGTCCCTTACTCCTGCCCTAAGTCCTTCTTATGCATATATTCCTCAAGGGCCAGGTGAATGGCAAAGGACACTAGTTTACATTACAGAACACATTTGTTATCAACATAGATATTACGAGGAAGTAAGATACTAATATTGGTTCTATCCCATAGTCCAAAGCCACTCACCTGAGAGGTTGCGCTTTGTCCTTGGGAGTTCCAGCTCACCTTTTGTTTTCAGCACGTCCGTGCTAACTCTGATTATTTCTAACTGCAACAGTAGATGGAAGAAACAGATTCCTGGACACTATTGATCTAGTTCCCCAAATCACCTAAAATCATGACTACGCAGTAAATATTGGATGTTTCATCTTCCTGTGTTTCATATTAACATGTTTTTACGGACCTTCTTGTCATCTAACACAGCTTTGTTACATAGTCTAACTTCCAGATAACTTTGGCCACAGTAGGAAAAGATCAGCGATTTTAAGGCTCTTTCAAGCTTACGGCATTACTGTTCAGTCAGTGGTTCATCTCTTCAAGCTCAGACATTTTAAGCATAATAGAAGGATTTTTTAAAGCAAAACCTGCATAATGTTTTTGGTAACAGATTGTAGATGTTTTTAGGATCTGCAGCCTGTAAGGTCTAAATTGTAACTTTTCAATTTTTCTATTGAATAGAAACAGTCATAGACAACACATAATCATGCTCCTGACCCATGGGTCATAGACAAAAACACATAAAGATTATACCTGTGGCTCTGGGCCTGGTGTGGCGGTCTAGCAGTTCAAGTTCTCATTTTGAACTCGCCGGGATCCTGTATGTGTACCAGTTCTAATCCTGGCATCCCCGGTTCCCATTCAGCTTCCTGCTTGTGGCCTGAGAAAGCAGTCAAGGACAGCCCAAAGCCTTGTAACCCTGCACCAGTGGGAAACCTGGAGGACTTTGGCTTAGTGCAGCACCAGCCGTTGTGGTCACTTGTTGGTGAATCATCAGACAGAAGATCTTGCTCTCTGTCTCTTCTCTGTGTATATCTGACTTTGCAAAAAAATATAAATAAATGTAAAAAATGATTATACTTATGGGTCAACAAGACAAATGGTTTTTTGTATTTGTCCATAGAGCAAAATAGTTCAAATGCTTTATAATAAATGTGCACCTATAATCAAAACATTAATGTTGAAAAAAAATTAAATTTCATTTCAGGAACTGAAATGTAAGTACAGTTTTATAACTCTCTAGCACTTTAGTTTGTCATTAATTGAGTTGGATAGTACTAGTGCAATATTTTAAAACACATGCAAAATTTCTTATGTCTCCTTTTAAAAGATACCATCTAATATTTTCCCTTCAATTATGGATTTGACAAACTAATTTATTCCAAATAAGCACAATATTTTAGAAGTGGTAATTATATAACTTTCACAGCTAAGTTAGAAAATGATTCTATTTCAATTAGACTCTCTCTGAGGAGGCTCACATAACACAACAACCAAGTAGTAAGAAAACCAAGTGTTCAAATGGAGAGAATATTCACTGAGTGAGTGTTCTGACCATAAACCTAACCAAAGGTCACAGCCAGAATTCAGCATTGTGTGGGAGCAAACCATCAGAGATTGTAGACCTCAACCTTTGAGTTAATTCATTTTATGCCACATGGAGCAGGAGAGCATGTGTCTCCAAAAGACTTACTGAAGTTGCAAGAGCTTAAGCCATTAAGCTTCAGGGTGGTTTGTTACAGGGCAGTAGATTATTGAAACAAAAGTTGCCCAGATATTCCCCAGTGGTTACAGGAAAAGGACTTTGTAGGAATTTCTAAAATCCATTGACTTGTCAAGACACATCTTAACACAATAGACAATTATATCCATGTTCCCTTAATTATTAAAGAGATTCTGAAAAATCTAAAAAAGCAGTCCTGGCAAAAAATCAAGAATGCCATCAAAGCCCGAAAGAAGATTTAAGAGGCAGAACTAAATAACCTAACCTGGACATTGGCCAGATCTTTCAACTTTGACATTCCTAACTCTTACACAAGAAGACATTTAGTGTCCAGCCTGGGTGAGGACTAGGGCTGACCAATCCATCTTCAAGCAAAATATAACACCACTGCAACCTAATAGGGTAAATAACTTTAAACTAGCGAGTTGAGTCTTTATTTTGACCACAGTGATTTCCAAAAGATGCATAAATCATACCAAAGTGTTGGCTTTAAAGAGGCATCAATATCAGTCAATTACAGTTGGTTCAGTTAAAGATCTTTCCTGGGCCTGGCATGGTGGCGCAAGTGGTTAAGGTCCTCGCCTTGCACGCCCGGGATCCCATATGGGCGCCAGTTCTATCCTGGCGGCCCCGCTTCCCTTCCAGCTCCCTGCCTGTGGCCCGGGAAAGCAGTCGAGGACGGCCCAAAGCTTTGGGAACCTGCACCCGCGTGGGAGACCCGGAAGAGGCTCCTGGCTTTGGATCGGCATAGCATTGGCCGTTGCGCTCACTTGGGGAGTGAATCATCGGATGGAAGATCTTCCTCTCTGTCTCTCCTCTCTGTCTCTCCTCTCTGTATATCCGCCTTTCCAATAAAAAAAAATAATAAAAATAAATCTTTAAAAAAAAAAAGATCTTTCCTAAATTCAAGATAAAATTGTGTCTGTGTATTGAGGAAACACTATCTACACCTTTATCTGCATATTGGGATAAAAGAAAACTTACGTCATTCTGTAATAAAGACAGAAATGATGCTATGTGAAAAACTACAATAAATCTAGAAACATGAAGTTGTATAATTTCAGTGTAAAGCATAAGAAGGGAGTATGTTGGCTTATGATTAGTTAATGTAAGTGAATATATATATATATGCCATATTTATACATGTATATACACATATATATTGCAAATAGAAAATGAAACTTAAATAGAAAGATTTAAAAATCTTTCAAATCTTTTGGCAACACCTTTTTCCTTTACCAAAACTATATGTTCTGGTGAAACTGGCATATATGCTCCTTCTCCAACTTCCCAACCTTTCCCCCATTGCCACATCTTTGTTTCTCTAGGCTCTTTCCTTGTTCAATCCGCTGGACAGTGTTTTGACACAGAAAAACAATGGACTCACATAATGCCATCGTTGGAGGGTACTTCTACCTCGAGCTAATCATGTCAATTTGAGCTGTCATGTTATTACCATCCATTTCAAGACCTGTACAATGAAAATACAATGATCATGATTCAAGTATAATATCATTTATTAAATATCTACCATAATAAAATAGTAAGGCATATCTGATAAGATTCACTTCCCTAGAAACCTTATTTCTGTGTTTAGTAACTCCTAATTTTACCCCACATTCCTAACTGCATCACCTCCACCACGAAGTGCTTGCCAAAGTCCTTAAACACAGTCTCTCTTGGCTACTGTAGACGTTAGCTCACTTCATGGCCTGTTCTGTAGAAGCGTGGCACTTTATCAGTTCCTCCTATGTTCTGTACCTACATGATGATAGGCTAGGAATTTTTGTTTTGTATTAAAGGCATCCATAAACATGCCAGTTATAAAAATTAGTGTGTGTTATTTGAAAAAGAGTTTAACCATGAATTATTGAACCTTTAGATGTGTTTTAGTCTATATCACAGAAGTCATCTCTCACCATCTGGTTGCCACTTGCCAAACTGCCACCCTTCTATGATTTATAGAAAAGTAATCTTTTATGACCTTGCTTCTAATATCCTCTAAGTTTATTTCTGTAATCTATACTTTGTTAGGAAATACAACCTAGGGGCACTGGAATTGATACTTGAAAAGTATAAATCAACATATTACACACTGCCCAAAGGGATATTGCCAATTCCCAAGGGTAGAAAAATCACAGATGCAAAAGTTATTTTTAGGAAAGCATTTTCCTTTTAGCAAAGGAGTTACATTCAAAAAGCACAACCTAGCACCTGATGGCAACTGTGAGGTCTGAATCTGGGAACGGGCCTGGTGGATTAATCTGGGGAATTTCCCTAGTGGTTTATAGCTTCTGCTGGTGAGTATGAAAGTCAGGAGCTGGGCATTGGTCAGGCCAGGCAAGGCTGTTCCACCTGTAGGCAGATGTGTGGTCTGATTCAGGGAGGTATGGGCAGACTTGGCAGAAATGTAGAAGCCAGAATGGGGTTCAGACCATGCCAGGCTAGACTATCACACCTACCAGCTTTCATGAAAGCAAGGAATGGGGCACATTGGGAAGGGCTAGGTTATTGTACGCACTAACAAGATCTGTGGCTGGGAGTGGGTCTGGTCAGAAAGCTAAGAAAAACACCCTGGCTATGCTGTGGTTTCCACTGGTGAATGCAAGAGTCAGAATGGAGTCAGTGAACTGGGCTGGGCATGGCTCAGAATTCCTCAGTTTGCTTGTAGACTGGGTCTGTGGTATGTCAGAATGGGCCAAGGTCCAGCACCTGCTCATGCTCCTGAGAGCCAGGGTGGATGTAGAATAGAATGGACTATGTATTGCACCTGTTGAATCATGTGGGAACTAGGTCAAGGGGTAGGCCAGGCAGGGATGGTCTGTGGCATCCAATGGCAAGAGCTAGAATGGGGATGGGTCAGTCAGGCAAGGGTTCTGTACCTGCCAGGACATGAGGTGGGTCAAATCAAGCTAGGCCAAGCATCCTCCACTGTGTATGAGATCTGTGACTAGGAGGTGACTTGATAAAGGAGCCTAGGAAACTCCTCTGTTAGGATGCAATACCTGGAGATGAGCACAAGAACTGAGGCTGAGAACAACCCAGACCAGGTCAGGTTACTATACCCATTGGCATATGTGGGTCTGGTCTGGGGTTAGACCAGGCTTTGCCAGTTAATAGAACCCACTGGCAGATATGAGAATCAGAACAGGGTGTGGGACTGGCCAGGTTGGGCAGTAACAACAGCTAGTTTACATTAGGAGCAGGAATGGGGGCTTTCTGGGTTAGTTGACTTGCAACACCACAAGCATGAGCTGGAACTAGGAAAAGACCAGGCTGAGCCAGGCTGCAGCATCTACTGATGAATGCCAAAGTGAAGAGTGCAATACAAAGTGAAGAGTGCCAAAGCATCCACCAACACACACAAGACTGAGGATAGAGGGAGAGGGTGAGCCCAGTAGGGACACTGCACAGGCTCCCCTGCTGGGCCACTCCTCACACTGGTCAGTGTAAGAGCTGGCACGTGGGGTGGATCAGGCTGGGCAAGGCTAAAATGCCTGCTAGCCTGCATGTGAGCTTGGTTAGGAGGTGAGCCAGGCTCAGCTAAGCAACGGTATCCACTGGTGCGTGCGTGAGTAAGTGCAGCCTGGGCTTTTTTGCAGCATCAGCTGGCAAGTACTGAGACTGGGGGCAAGTCTTGTCAGGCCAAACTGCAGAACCACTTGGAAAGTGCAATATGCAGGGCTGGAAATGGGCCTGTTTTGCACCTGCTGTATGGGTGCCGGCTAGATAATTTGGGTTGCTCAGACTAAGCTAGCATGCTGTGCATCACCCATTAGTGAGAATGAAAACCAAATGGGATGTGCAATAGACAGCAGTAGACAGTACATACCAACATGTGCAGGAACCAAGGCTGTGGACAGGCTGGGGGCAGGTCTGGTGGGGATTACTGGGGGGTCCCTCTGACTAGGCTGCAGTTCCTGCTGGTGTGCATGTGGGCCGAGTGCTGTGGGCAGGGTCAGGCTGGGCCACAGCATCCTTTGGTTTGTGTATGAAATGGAGCTGGGGACAGAATTGATTGGGAGGCTGTGATCACCAGTGCATGTGTAAGCTGATGTGGGTGATCTGAGTCAGATCCCACACTGGCTGGCACACACAAGAATCAGGTCTGGGATCATCTCTGGCTAAGTTCCTTTGGGGACCCACCACCCCAACTGAACTGATGGATTCAATACTCCAACCACAGGTAAACCACAGGGTCTGTGGTCTGATCATGGAGAGCATGTGTCAGAAATGTGTCTCCTTGGTTGCTGAAGCCTGTAGTGTTGATGGTATGCTCAGATGCGCATGAAGGACATAACAGCACATTGAGGCCGGCAGAGGAAATCCAGTACCATGTCAGGAGATGCAAGGCAGGACAAATTGGACAATTTTCCCTGCCAAGCTTTGAAAGCAAGTGAGTAGAGACTCTAGGGTGGAATATACCTGCCACTGTGCCTTGGAAGGATGTCCTCAACCTTAGGGCAGCAAAACCAACAGCATCTCAGAACTATTGAAACTACTTAAGCAATACCCTTGGAGCAGACTCCACATCAGAGAATCTGGTGTGACATCAAGTGGCTGGCCACATCCTTGGGTACTGATGCAATTAGGCTGCTGGGAGCAACACTCTCTGCTTCTTTGCCCCCTGCCCCAAATACAGAAAGGGAAAAAAAATGAAAGCAATTGTCTCATCCACTTTCCCCCATTCCTTGATTCTCTCCAGCTTAACCAGTGGTTCACATGTGCATATTCTGTCTCAACTGTGTAAACAACACCAAAAATCAAATAAATTTATTTTTTATTTTTTATGTTTTTAAAGATTTATTCGTTTTTATTAGAAATTTCGATATACACAGAGAAGGAGAGACAGAGAGCAAGAATCTTCTGTCTGATGATCCACTCCCCAAGTGACCACAATGACCGGTGCTGCACCGATCCAAAGCCAGCAGGCAGGAACTTCCTCCAGGTCTCCCACTGGTGCAGGGTCCTAAGGTTTTGGGCCATCCTCAACTGCTTTTCCAGGCCACAAGCAGGGAGCTGGATGGGAAGTGGGGCCGCTGGGATTAGAACCAGCATCCTTATGGGATCCTGGTGAGTTCAAGGTGAGGACTTTAGCCGCTAGGCCACCACACCGGCCCCCAATACATTTATTTTTTTTAAAAAAGCTGTCAAAACTAAGCATTTAGCTTTATACCTGGGATGACCGAGTTACAGTCCTCACTTCCCTTCAAATTGTAGTTTCCTGGACTATGGGAAAGGGTAGGAAGGGTTCCTGACTCTTGGTGTCAGTCTTAACAACTAACATTGTTTGAGAATGAAGCAGCAAATGAAAGATTTCATTCTCTCTCTCTCTGTTTCAAATACATAAATACAAATGGTTCAAAGAAGGGATTAACCTCTTGTCCAATTTCCTCAGTCTACGTGGTCCTCAACTGCCAAGTTCCTAGAAACAATGAGTGTATCTCCAGTGTGTATTGAGAAAATGCAATGGGCAACACCGAAACAAGAGCTTTTGATGTGTCATTTAATGTTCATGCCTGTAAATCTGAAAGATAAGAGCATTCCATTAGAATCATTCATTCTGATTTTCCTTAGCCTTTTTCAATATTCTCTGAAATCTACTTACGGTTTTCTATATTGTCATGTTTAGTCACCACTTAGAGTTAATCCTGGTCTCATTATTACTTTTTCCAGCATTTGGATGACCCAAGAAGCTATGTTAAGGCTTTATAATAAATATATATATAATAAAAATATAAAATATATATATAATAAATAAATATAATAAAGTCAATTTTGCTGTTTCATTGAATTCTTTTACTAGTGCTCATACAAATATGTGGTAGATAAGTACATGTTATCAAAAACTTGTAAATAGAGAAATCATAAGGAAGGACCCAGCATGGTGGCCTAGCAGCTAAAGTCCTCGCCTTGCACGTGCCAGGATCCCTTATGGGTGCTGGTTCTAAGCCCAGTTGCTCCTTTTCCCATCCAGCTCCTGCTTGTGGCCTGGGAAAGCAGTCAAGGACAGCCCAAAGCCTTGGGACCTGCACCCATGTGGGAAACTCAGAAGAAGCTCCTGGCTCCTGGCATCGGATCAGCGTATCACCGGCCATTGCAGTCACTTGGGGAGTGAATCATCGGATGGAAGAACTTCCTCTCTGTCTCTCTTCCTCTTTGTATATATGACATTTCCAATAAAAATAAATAAATCTTAAAAAAAAGAAGTCATAAGGAAAAGTTAATGAATAAATATGTCCTGCACAGACACAAAAAAAAGGGGTTCCCAAAGAGTCAGCATTTCAGGAGACCAGTAAGCTCCATATGCAGAAAAAGCAAATTAGCAGGAAGAAACCAAATCTATCCTGTCAGTCATTTTTGTCACTTTTTGTCAATTTTTTCACTTTTGTCAAAGTTGTAGGGGTCTAAGGCCTACCTCACTTATTTCATTCAATCTATCAGTTTTGATATAATGAGAAGAAAATGAATCCAGGGTACTTTTTCAACATCTATATTTACTAGAAGATTATTTCAACATAAAACAATTTCTCTAAAGCTATTTTGTCTTTGTAGTTCAAATATGATAATTGATAAATGTAAATTCATTCACCCTGACACACATATTCCTACAGAGTAAATAAAAGATCCTATGTAGGTGCTAAACTGGTTAATTTCAATGCTCACACCTTTGAACAATTGCTTGCTAGTTAGTTATCATTATTGCATGTGTTAATATCCAACAATGGACTTCATGACTGTTTATTTTGGTCCAAAAAAATTAAAATTTGGTTAAAAAATTTTACAATGTGCACTTTTCCATGAACTCTTTGCAGACTCCTAGTATTTAAAAGGACAGTGCATTGAAAACCAGCGTTAAATATTGATTTTACACATATAAGCCAATCAATATAACTGGCATAATAATGCCATGTCAGAAAATACAACATAAGCAAAAGTTTTAAAGAAAACTGTTTCTGTGAAAAATTAAACATCAATTCAGTTTTTAAAAGATACTTGCAAATGATTCAAAGGCAAAAAAAATTGTCACAGGTATCTATTTAAAGCTTAAATAGTACTATATATATATACAAATATATATAAATTTATGTATATACATTGCACTTCAAATATAGGGACAAGCCCTGGCAAATAAAAGAGGTATTCAAAATTTCATGGAAATGTAATTATAGAAAAATATGAATATTCTTTGCTTTTTTGCACTAAAATAAACTGACAATATTTGAGAAGGCAATCTAGTTGAAGTCACTAAGAAACAAATGACATCAGTTTGAAAATCCTCCAACATAGCAACAAAAAGTCTACAAAAATTGTGATCACACTTAAGTTGCAGAAAAGCGAAATCATTTGGGACTAAGGCTAGATCAGGGTAACTCTCTAACTTCAAGCACCAACATCCTATATGGATATTGGTTCCTATCCAGCCCCTTGATTAAGACATAGGAAGGAAGCAGAGGATAGTCGAAGTCCTTGGGAGCCTGCATCTCTTTAGGAGAGATGGTCAAAGTCCTTGGGACCTTGCATCCATGTAGGAGATCCAGAAACAGTATCTGGCTCAGGTCTGGCCAGATGTGACCAATGAATTAAAAAAATATATTCCCTCTTCACCTCTCCTTCTCTCGGTAAATCTGCTTTTCAAATATAAATTTAAAAAGTGAAATCATTGATGTTTTTCACAAAGGAAACTGGAAGTTTACAAATGGAAATAATTTCAAAAATGAACAGACAAGGTTAAAATGAATCACAGCACAAAGTGGCAGGCCATCACATCAATGCGCAAGGAGAAAATTTATTTTGTTCATGTTAATAATTAAAGAAGATGGTCAAGTCACAACAGAAACGGTAACCAACAGCACAGACATCTCAATTTATTTAGGTTTCACAATTTTGACTGCAAAATTGAAGTCGATTTTTGCTTGATTGGTGCCAAACTGTTGTGTTCTGATCAGCAACAGACAAGAGCAGGGCTTTCCATGGAAATTTCAAACAAATGGAACCAAAACATGAAAGCATTATTTTGAACAAATTTAACAGGAGATAAAACATGGCTTTAGCAGTATGGTCTTGAAAGCAAAGCACATTCAGTGCAGTGGCTACCAAGAGGTGGAAGGGTCTAGTCAAAATAAAAGTAAGGAGCAAAGGTCATAGCAACAGACAGGGGGAGTTAGTACTTTTTTTCATTAACTTTCTAACCCAGCTAGAGGAGTAACCTCTGCTTATTACGAGAGTGTGGGAAAAGTTAGCCAAAAATTTCACCCCCGAAAATTTCCAGGAAAGTCTCACCACAGATTCCTTCCTCAGCACAACACTTCTGCTCACTGAACTCATCAGACAAGGACACGTTGATCAAAGTTTCAATGGAAAATTGTTAGGTACACACCTTAAAGGTGTGACTCTACTCATTCCGACTACTTTTTTCTACCTATGATTTTTCTTTAACAAACCATCCACAGAGAGAGGCAGATGATTGGTACTGTGATTCACACTGTCCAGAATTCATTCAACCTAAACCAGCACACCTCGATTTGAACCCTGCCTGCAGTCCCAATGGCAGCTTCCTGCACGGGTACACCATGGGAGGCAATGAATGATAAATGTAGTCCTGGAGTCCTTCTCATCCATGTGCGAGATTCAAATTGCGTTCTTCTTCATCAAGCCCTGAAATTCTGAGCACTTGAGAGATTATCGAGTGCGTGTCAGCATTCTCTCTCTCTCTCACTCTCTCACTTTCTCTTTCTCTCTGTTACCCTTTAAAAATAAGTAAGTAAGTAGCTTTACAATAATGTAAAAAAAAAAACTATATTGACATAGTTAAAATCACCAGGACTGTTATTTCTTTAGGGATGGACTAAAGGGGGAAAATTGTGTTGATTTTAATGGAATTTATGTAAATTAATAAAGTTTTTATGTTTTTATTGACTTTTCCACAAACTTGTTTAAGTCTCTATGATTTGGATTCAGTACTATTCACAGTTTTAGGCATCCAGTGGGAGTCTTGAAACATAACCTCTTCAGGATAATCAGTGTATATATTAATTATTTCTGTAATATTATTGTCAGTATTATGAATGAATTGCTGCTCTCTCACAATTTTATCTTGCTCAGTCATTTTGCTTTTCTTTCATCTGGAATAATTCTTGCATGTTTGCATATCTTATAGCTCCAAACGTATGCATTTTAGGTGAACTAAATAAGTCTATTGCAATAGGAAAAAATAGTATTCTGGAAGAACTAAAAAGTTGCTTTAGCTGATACAGAAACTCACTATGCAATCCTTCCTAAAATAGTGGGAACTCTGCTTTTGACAGTGATAGCTTCTGTGTTCTGCAGACACAGGATTTTCTGGAGCCCTGCTAGGTGCCCCAGATATTTGGAAATACTTGGATAAGCCAGGGTCATTATGACCTATTATGTTCTGAACTATTGAAAGTATTACTAGCTTAAAACATCCAAAACGTATCTGGAGAAATCCAAATGACTGTCAAACAATAAAAAATAAACAGAAATAATTACTCTTGTGAAACTGAAAGTAATCAGGTTGAAGGAGATAATCTATAGCTGGAGAAATTTACAGAGACTATGATATCGTGGCCTAATGACAGTTTCACCAAATAATAAATACAGCTTTGCATGGTTAAGGGGAATGTAACTCAAAACGCAGAATAGCAAAAGCTGATGACTGCAGGAATTAGAGCCAGCTTGCTGAAACTGTGTGTTCTGCTAACTCTTTTTTTTTTTTTTGAGGAAGCAATAAAACATGGGCAAGAAATTTCCTCCGAAATACCTGGAAGAAATATCTGAAAACATTCTTGTGACTGAAAAGAAAGGGATCAAGTTGTGCTCCATATTTTATAAGATCACAAGATTGAACTAGCAAAGGTGAATTCACAGCCCAGCCTTCTACTGACTGGCATGATTTACCAGCTCACTGGTTTGTCAGCTATGAAGACAAAGAATGCCTCGTTTATGAAATTGGTTTATATGAAAACATTTAACAGTTTACTGCGTCCTTTAGCCTTACTTTCTTCCTCTTGTCCCTGGCACAATCCCATTCTTTTCCATAGGATTGACCATACTGTGGAAATTTTGAAATTCCTGAGAGAAAAATGTACAGAAATGCTTGTCTCTATCAGGCTACAGTTTTTAGGACTTAGACAAGTCCATAATCAATTGTTTTTGCCCACAGTTCTGACAATACTAACAAAGGCTGTGTTTATATCAACCCATTCATTCATCAGGTTTTGTGGACCCTTATGTTTTTGTTTTTGTTTTTGATTTTTACAGTGAAATTTATTGAACACCCTTGAAATAACAGAGTATAGGGATAGATGATAAATGTGTGTGTGTATGATGAATATTACTCAACTGTAAATGGATGAAATTCGCTTTATTTCTTGGCAAAGTGAATGCAATAGGAAACCATTGTAATTAGTGAAATAAGCCAGTACCAAAAAAAAAAAAAAATACTGCATATTTTAAATGAGTTGTGGTAACTATTATGCAAAGTACAAAAAAATGTAATGCACACAAAATGATTTCTTTTGTAGGAGTTACTTTTAATTGTATGTTTCCCTATAAAATATTTTTCTTCAGAACAAATTCATGTGTTCTGCAAAACAAAAAAGAATTATTTTAAGATTTAACTTTTTTTCTGGAAAGTCAGATCTAAAGAGAGACAGAGTGAAAGATCTTCCATCTTTTGTTTCACTTTCCAAATGGTTGAAACAGGTAGAGCTGAACCAATCCAAAGCCAGGAGCCAGGAGATTTTTCTTGGTCTCCAACATGAGTGCAAGTTCTCAAGGCATTGGGCCATCCTCTATTGCTTTTCTAAGTCACATGCAGGGAATTGGATTGGAAGTAAAACAGCTGTGGCACAAACTGAAAGGCAAGGATTTAGCCACTGGACCATGGGGCCAAGCCCAAAAATGTTTTTTCTAATTTAAATAGAAATTGTATTGAATCTGTACATTGTTTTAGGCTATCTAAACATTTTAATGACAATAATTCTTCTGATCTGTGTGCAAGGAATATCTTTACATTTTTTGTGTCCTGGATTATTTCTTTCATCAATGTTTGATCGTTTTCATTTCAGACATCTTTCATTTTCTTGGTAAAATGTACTCAAATTCTGTCACATACTTAACATTTTGATAGATTTATGATGCCATAATTTTACTTATTTTACTTATTTTTTACTAATCTGCTCTTGATTCTTGAAAACCCTGATATTGTGTTAAATAGAAAAACTTCCCTTCATGTGAAAACAAACTTAAACAGAATCATACTGAATAGCAGAGACCACAGTACTCTAAATCAGCTAACATGAAAACAGTCCAAAGTCAGATTCCTTTTCCTCAGCCCCTGCCTAGCTGCCTCTAGCAATGAGCGTCCTCTATCACTTCCTCTTCTTTAACCACATCTCAGAATTGACATACATAATCCAGGAACATTGGATTTTCAGTTAAACAATGCATAGTTTTTACTGCATGTTTCAAATTTTGCATGAAACTCATTTATACTAAAAAATGTTTATCTGAAATTGAAGTGTATCCATACAGTCTTTACTTTTATTTACTGAATCTTACAATCTTAAAACAATCCTTACAAATCTAGCTTCCTCAATATTTCCTGAGCCAGTCCATTTATTTCCATATATATTACACTTCATGCTGAAGAAAAGAACTCCTCCGTGGCCAGGTAGGAAGAGGCATTCACCAGTAACACCCATAGAACTAAAACCACCCATAGAACTATGGAATAAATTGACTTATTTAATCTAATCTAGAACAAAAGCAGAGGTACCCAAGCAGTCAAGTGTGGGAACAGGGTGGATTTCGTGGCCCAGACACCACGAGTACCACATTGGGTGCCATTTTGTGAACTGGTATAAAAGCACTGGAGGAAGGACAATTGTGAGCTGTGCATGGTGCTAAGCCATAGGAGAACTCACTCCCAGCTTAACATATTGCACTGGTGTCCCCCTAATCCTGGGAACTGCTGGAAGTAGCGTCAGGAGAAAGGCTGAGCAATGCTGCATTCACAGCTTGTGATTACAGGGGATGGGGGTGGTGAAGTAGGAGCCAAGGCTATGGAGATTGTTGTGGAAACCTAGCACAAGAGCACAGGACTGAAACATGCTGGATGAAATGGCACAGGTGACAGAAAAGAACCTGGGACTAAACAGGATCAGTAAATCGACTGGTAGACATGAAGACAACAAGCTTAAAAACTAGCTCCAAAAAGAAGAATTTGCAAATCTAAGTTACAATGACCAAGGGAAAAAGAAGAAACACAATCATAATGAATGAAGCTGCCTACACCTCCACTGCAAAGCAGTAAAATCCTACTTCAGCCTCAGAATTAAGTGAAAAAGACACGGAGGAACTGCCAGATAAAGGTTAGAACTGTTATAGAACCTCCTACAAAAAAGAAAAAAAAAACATACAGAAGTTCAAGGACTATGTTGCAAAGGAAATAGCAAAGTTTAAACAAAATTAAGCTGAATTATTAGAAGCAAAGCACATAATGCAGCAAATTAAAAAAAATCAGTTGAAAGCATCAATAATAGAATGAGTGAGGCAGAAGAAACAATTTCAGATTTCAACAACACATTTTGACTCTGAAACAGTCAAAAAGCAGGAAGGGAACTGAGTCAAGCTAAAAACAAAACAAAACAAAACAAACAAAAAAAAAACACCTCAGTAGTTAAAGTACATCAATAAAAGTCTGAATGTAAGAGTTATGGGAGTGCCTAATGCTGTGGGAAAAGAAGCTGGGTGCAAAAGTATACTCGCTGAGATAATCAATGAGACTTTTCCCAATAGGCAAAAAGAAATGGGAAACAAAATACATTCTACCAAAAATGACCTTCACCAAAACACAATACAATCAAGTTCTAAATGAAATATGCACATTAAAAAAAAAACACAATAGAGGAGCGCTTATCAGACTCAGAAAAAGTTCTATAGGCCAGAAGAGAATGGAGTGACATATCCCTAATGCTGAAAGCAAAAAATTGTCATCCCAGAATATTTTACCAGGAAAGCTTTCTTTTGTCTTTGAAAATGAAAGAAAACTTTCCACAGCAAAGAAAAGCCCAAAGAATATGCCACTACTAAGCCCACCTTGCAAACATTACTAGCTATGTGAAACAAATATTTATGCATCTAAGAAGAGAAATAGACTCCAATACAATAATGCTAGGAGACCTAAATAGCCCATCAACCTCAATGTTCAGGTCAACAAGACAAAAACCTGGAGCTCACCCAGACACCAGAGCAAATGAAATAAATTGATATCTACAGAAACTTTCATCCTATACAGAGTACACTTTTTAATAAGTACATGAATCCTTCCCTATGTTATAGCCACAAAATATCTCATTAAATTAAAAAAAAAATGAAACTATACCATGCATCTTCTCAGATCATCATGGAATGAAACAAACACAAACAAGTCAAAATACCCCAGAATACAAACAAATACTTGGAAACTGAATAATATGCTGCCAAATGAACAGAAGATTATAGAGAAATTCAAAAGGCAAATTTTAAAAATTGCTTGAAACACATGAAGGCATCAACACCACATACCAAAGCTTATAGGACAAAATCAAGGCAGCATTAAGAGGAAAGTTTCATTCAATCAGTGCTTATGTCCAGAGATTAGAAAAGCACCACAAAAATGAGGTAATCATACAACCAAAGGAGCTGGAAAAACAACAGCAAAGCAATCACAAGATTAGCAGGAGAAAAGAAATAAACAAAATAACAGAAAAAAATAGAGACCAAAATATATATATATATAAGATCAATGAATAAACTAGCTAGTTCTTTCAGAAAAATTAGAAAATAGATTCCTTACTAGCCCAACAAATTAAAAAAAATGCAGAGAGGAAAGATAGGAATTAATTGAAACAGAAACAAAAAGGAATATATAACATCAGATAACTCAAGTGTAGATAGGATAATCAGGAACCATTACAAGCAACTATATGCCAAGAATCAGAAGACCTAGAAAAAAATGGATAGATTTTTGGACACATACAATCCCCCAAAGTTGAATCATGAGGCAATCAATAAACTAAATGGACCTATAACAGGACTGAGATTGAATCAGTAATTAAGTCCTTCCCAACCAAGAAAAGCCCTTGACCAGATGGTTTCACTGCAGAATTCTACCAAATTTTTCAATGAGAATTCACTCCAAACCTCCACAAGCTATTCCAAACAATGCAGTCAGGGAAGCAATCCTTCCAAACTCTTTCTGTGAAGGCAATATCACCTTAATATCAAAACCAGAAAGAGACACAACAGAAAAGGAGAACTACAGACCATTATCCCTGGTGAACATAGATGTAAAGGTCCTCAAGAAAATACTAGCCAATGGGATCCAACAGTACATCAGGCAGCGCATTCACCCAGACCATGTGGGATTTACTCCTGGCAGGTAGTGGTGATTTAACATTCACACATGAATAAATGTGATACACCACATCAACAAATTGATCCGATATATGACCCAGCTATCCCACTTCTGGGATATTCTCTTTTCTTTATCTAAATGGAACAAAAACTGCATATGAGAAGGTGACCTGTAATCCTATATTTATAGCAGCACAATTTACAATAGCAAAGACATGGAAACAATCCTGATGCCTGTGATAGAGGAGTGGATACAGAAACTCTGGTACATCTACTCTACAGAACTCTATTCAGCCTTTTAAAAAATGAAATTCTACCATTTGCTACAAAACAGCCTCAACTAGAGACCACTATGCTCAGTGAGATAAGTCAATCCCAAAAAGACAAATACCATATGTTCTCCCTGATATAAGACAACCTGCAGGCAAAGTATAAGAACAATAGATATGTAAGTAAGCATGTATATATATATATATATGTGTGTGTTTATATATATATATACATATATATGCTTATATGTTTATCTAGATCATCTGTATAATGGAGGTAAGTATACTATGAAGTGTGAGTAGATTGCAGTATGCATCTTTACTTCCGAATAAAAGATGAACTTCCAATGAAATTGTTAAATTTATCTTGACACCAGAATGCTGGACTTTATACCATTCTTTATAATACAATGTCAGCATACTCTTAAACAACAGAATAACAGACTAGTGACCAGTGTTGAGACTAAACTAATGTTACAATATAAGGAAAAATAATGGGTGGGGCATGAGTGGGGGAAGATGGAAGGGGAAATTTCTGAGACTAAGGAACTTTACCATGAAAAATAAATAATTTATTTTTTAAAAATCCCACATTTACACCAAGATTGCTTTAGCAACTTTATAATTGTCTCAAATTCTGGTTGAAACATTCAGTAACAGTGTAATAGAGATTATCATATCCAGATGTGAAGATACAATGCAGTATGCATCTCTGCTCCCAAATCAAAGATGTGCTTCCAATGAAACTGTGAAATATATCTTGACAATAGGATGTGGGACTCTCTGCCATTGTCTGTACCCTTAAAGTCAGGATACGCTTAAATAGCACAATGATGGGCTTATGACTGCTTAAGAAGGACTATACTATTGTAATAATATACGGAGAATCAGTGAGGGGAGAAGGAATAATGTGGAGGCACTAAGGGAAATCACAACACCTAAGGAATTGTATCATAAAACAAAACATAAAATTTTAAACCTGCAAAAAAATACTCTTTAACATTTGTTAAAATCAAAACGATTCTTTTAAATACAGGTATAATCAAATCATACCAGTCAATTATTCCTATTACACTTCTGATAATTGTGAACTTTGCTCTTACTGCTGTTTCCAGCTTATCTTAAAAAAGCTAAGTTCACATGTGAGTTTCCTTCTGTATAAAGCATTCTCCTCCATCTTTCATAAAGCTTGGTTTCTCTCAGATATATTATTTTTCCTTTGCCTGCTCTGATCCTTCTCTCCATGACAGTTCTATGATCACCCCCATTCAACAGGTCAGGGGAATGGCTAAACTTGAAACATCTGCCACTGGGTATGTGAGATTGAGAGTTAATCACAGCTATGCACTGTTATGGGGGAGGGGATACTCCACACCAGAGAGAAACAGAAAGTCTACCTGGGAACCGAACTATCCAATTAAGTCAGTGGGAGACGAGACTTGCATGAGAGAATGTGATTGGTTTCTCTGAATGGTCACTTGGGCTGGCTCTGTTTGATCCCTTTGATAAGAATGGTTGTTTGGCTCATGAAACAGCCAAGCAGGAAGAGTGGAAAACAAAACTTGTGGTTAGGTACTCCACACCCACTCAGTTCCACCAAATGTGAAGGGAGCACAAAATTACTATTGGGCTTTATATCACAACTTATAAATCTATAGGAATTTGTAACAGTTCATACTTCCTTCCAGAATGGTGCCTACAATGATGAAATTTCCTTTCCCCAAAAATCCACAAATATAATTAAATGTAATATTGGAAAAATCATTCAAGAGTTGGACATCAATATTACTAAATGCTCTCTTAGTATAATTGTGAACTCAAGGGGACATTTGATTCTATCAAACTATGTGCCTTTGATTCTTGTAATAATCATGCTATAACTTGAGGTGGGAGCAGAATGTGGGAATAGAATGAGGTTAAAATGGTTGGAGAAGGACTAACTGAGGAGAAGCAGAGAAGGTGTAACCTAGGAAATAGGACAGGACAGCTGATGGCAGTGGGACACCTGAAAACCCATGGACACAGAGAAGTAACAGAGACAGTGGCATGGTACTGTGGTGAACAGATATCCCAGCGCCAATCAGAGCTCCACCAGCAGTCCAGCAGCAAGGGGAGATCATGAGAAACTCAGGAGGTAAACCCAGCCATACTATTTTTTGCTAATCTGATCATAAATGAAAGCAGAGTAGCAGAGTCCAAGCAATTGAGTGTGTGAATAGGGTGCCACACCTGATGCCATTTTGATTTCTGTGGCAAAGGCTCAGGGAGGAACAACAGTGAGTTGTCCAAGCAGTGAGTCAGTGGAGGACTCACTCCTGGATCAATGCATTGTACCGTCCCACTGCAAAAAATAACACTAACTTGACATCACATGGGTTCTATCCAAAATAGGTCAGGTTTGAATAAAGTATTCAATATAAGAATAAAATAAGGCTGGGAAAATCATAATTCCATACCTCAAGACATACTACAAGGTAGTGGTAATCAAAAGAGTCTGGTACTGGTACAGAAACAGAGAAGAAGATCAATGGGACAGAATAGAAACCCCAGAAGTCAGCCAGAACATGTACAGTCAAATAATCTTTGATAAGAGATTGAAAATAGTCCAAAGAAAATCTCATCTCTTTAACAAATGCTGCTGGGACAATTGGATGGCAGCCTACACAGGTAACAGCCAAGAACCCAACTGTCACCTTGTGCAAAAATCAGCTATAAATGGATCAAGGACCTAAATCTACGCCCAGGAACCATCAAATCTTAAGAAGCACTCTCTAAGATAAAGCAATTGGGAAAGACTTAGAAGAGTAACCAAAAGCACAGGCTGTCAAAGCCAAAATAAGCATATGGGACTAAATCAAATTAATAAGCTTATGTACAACAAAGGAAATGATGAACAAATGAGGAAATAACCAACAAAATGGGAGAAAATCTTTGCACATTATACAACTGATAGGGAACTCATATCCAGGATTTACAAAGAGCTTCAGGAATTCAGTGATAATAACAATCCTGTGAAGAAATGGCCAAAGGAAAACCATCTGTCTTCCATGTCTTTGGTTTGGTACATTCCAAGATATTTAAGAGTCTTCACTGCTATTTTAAAGGGGACTATAGTTGCGAGTTCTTTCTCAACCATCAAGTTATTTGTGTATATTTGGATCATCAGTTTATAGAAACGAGGAAACAACCCAGATGGATAAAGAAACTGTGGTACATCTACTCCGTGGAATATTACTCAGCCATTAAAAAGAAAGAAATGCTACCATTTGCTAAAAAAAAGGGGCACTATTGGAAACCTTTATACTCAATGAAGAAAATCAGCCCCTAAAGGACATATGTTCCTTCTGACATAAGGCAAACTTCACACAACATACAAGATTAATAGATAAACATGTATGTACATATATTCTCAAAAATGAACTGTATAACGAAGACTAGCATACTGAAAATTAGACATACATTGCAGCATGCATCTCTACCCCTGAATAAAGTGGACCCCCAAAGACACTGTTAAATATATCTTGACACTAGAATGCTGGGCTTTATACCATTCTTTATACCTACAATGTCAGGAAACACTTAAACAGCAGAGTTTTGGACTTGTGACTGTTGTTGTAATAATATAGGGAAAATCAGTGATGGGGAGGAGATATGGGAGGGAGGACTGGGAAATCCCTGAGCCTATGGAACAGTATCATAAAAAACAAAAACCTAAAAAATGAAATCATACTTGTAAATTACTAAGAGATAATTAAGGAATCAGACACACATTAGATAACGGGATTTTCTTGCCCAAGATGAGCACCATTGGTTTCTGAATATAGCTTATTTGTCATTACCTAGAAGTACCATTTTGTGCACTTTGATGAAATTGGTATAAAGTAACATCAGTAAACAATGAGCAGAGAAGTGTCCAAAGAGAAGCAAGCCATTCTTTCCCTCTAACATAGGGTTGGGAAGATGCTGAGAATATACTCCTTCCACATTCTCTTGGCCTATTCCCACCATGAAGGCCCCAGTAGGACTTTTCCACCTCAGGGCAGGGAGCAGCTCTGTAACAGGTCCTGCAACATCAGGAGTTTCAGAAAGGAATGTAACCTGGGGGAAGGGCTGAATGAGCAGGACTAAGTTCTCTAGAGTGGCTTGCAGAGTCTTGTTTAGCTTCACACCCCACTCTCCACCCATTTTAGCAAAAATGACAGCATTCCCTGGCTTCTAGCTAACATCCCAGCCCTTTTTATCAAGCCCAACTGGCTTTGCTGAACTGAGGAAACTACTAACAAACTAAAGGATTATTTACCATACAAAATCAAAAGTATTTGGCCTGTTCCCTGTAAAAATTATGAAAAAAGAAAACTGTCATTCACTTTGCTCAGTGACAAAATTATAGCTGGTTAAATTCACTCAGGGCATGCTTCTTACTATAGAAAATGTCACTAAAGCTTACCACTAACAGCTTCTTCCAGTAAGCTTCTTCCAACCCAAGCCAGCCATTATCCTCCTGCACTGATGCCTAGGAATCTTCACTGTTGTCACCCGTCCTACTGCTCCTGTTTAGACTCTACTTTCTACAAAGTAATCTAAAGGGAACAAAAAGCAAAAACAAAACTGTAAGAGGCAATGATTTCTGTCTTTTACATGCCTAGTTCTGAATAAAGACTTTGTCATAATCTATGTTTGAGTGCTTCATGTTGTTGACTTTTTCCATTTTTCAGATTCCAGATGATTAATGACCTTTTCTATGGAAATCATGAATCTTTTACAAACTTCAAGGAAAGGGCAAGAAACAATATCTTTTTTTTTTTATCTGTACCAAAGACAAAAGTCTTTCTGTGAAACACATTTATCCATGCTGTGGTCACCAACTTGTCTGAATCTAGTGACAGATGATGCTGTTTCACGGAAGCAGGGGTAATAGGACTGAGAGCGCTACTGCCTGGAAGGGCGCGCTACACCCAGGAACCACAACAGCATCATTGCTGTCGTGAGCATTCTCCCTAACTCAACTCATCATTGCTGTCGTGTTACATTCTCCAGGAGGAACAAGAACAAGAATGAGGCTTTACCTCCTGGAAGTTGTTCCCTGTCTCAGGATATTGTATCATGTGGGTATCCTACAGTTATTCTTGAAATTAACAAATAAGAAAATGAGAAGGGCTGCAGGGTGGCAGGGTTCATCAGGAGAACTACCATGTGTTTTTGTTATTCCAGACAAATTTTAAAATTCATGCCACTGATCTTAGTGAATTCTAAAATGCTATATGAAGCTTGACTTGCTCTCACTCATACATCATGAAAGCAGAAATTAAACATGAAAACTACCTTAACACACATTATTGATGCTATATCTTTGGGTATGTTCCTAAAGAATACAGAATGTATTTCTGAAATATGTAAATTGTCCTGTTTTTATTTTAAAGTATATAAACTGCACTAATCTTTAGCCTTTTTTTGCTTATTGTGTATCCAACTATGTATTGTCCAAATTCAATGTAAAGGAGTGATAGTTGCTGATATGGTTACTTAGCCGACTGAGGACTAGTTTACTACAGAAAAGAACAGAACACAGAATAACCAAGAACTATGCTGTTGATGCTTCTGTGTGATCAACACTTGGTTCGTGTGGATTAAACTAAAACTCATAATTTAAATGATTACTTAGTCTCACTCTGTCCTAGGATCACACAACAGTCCAGATTATACATCTGGACACCTTTAGGGTTATATAATTTAAGATAGAAACTACATATTAGTATCACTTCTTCTGTTCAGATGGTAAGCTTATCAATTCTGCTTCTTTGATTTGATGTTGTAAAACAGCTTTGAATTGAAGCGTCTACTTCCTGCAGAAGCAGATACCTTTTGCCAGTAGAATACTCTCCTGCAAATTGCACATCATGACTGTCACATTCACACATTTTATGAGAGAGGAACAGCATTCCGGGGTTCTGTAAAGGAGTTTCAAGACACTCAGTCCTAAAACTAAAATCACAAAGCAAGGCTAAAGTTCTCACAGATAACTAACACAATCAAGTTTCAAGATTAAGCAATAGAGAATTGTTAGATTCAGAGGTAATTGAGAGAAAGAAATTTTTAGTTCAAGCAAGGAGTTTTGTTAGTCAAGAGAAAGAGTCTGGTGGACCACTTCCACGTGGCAGGGTCACCATGTGAAGGAAATATCCATCCAGGGAATACAGCATTAGTTTTTATCCATCTCTGGCACTGGGGATGGGAGGAAATAGCAGCTCCTCAGTTTGCTTGTGACGTGTGGCATGGGGTGCTTGCCATGGAGTGTTGACCTTCTGTACAGAGACGTGGTGAGGGTGATTTGATATTTCAAACATGACTTCAGTGGGGTGGTGGAGTCACTTCTGCTCTGCCTAACCCAACAAAGCAAATTAGGAAAGATTGAAACACCATACCAGTCCGTTCTTCATGTAAAACACTTCATTGCACTGATTCCAATGTACAAATAATGCTATTTCATATACAGCTGTAGTCAGCCTGTTGTCATAGTTTAGTTGACATTGTTAACATAAGAACAAATCTGATGGTTTTGTAAGTAGGCATGAAAAATTACCCAGCAAGCTGTGCAAGGGATATTGGCAAAGAAATATGAACCCTTGATTTTATCAGAAAAAAAAAAAAAACTTTTGGTACCAGTTCATGAGCAAAAGATGACAAGCATTGACATGTAGAGACAACAGCAGAATATTCTCAGGAAATGCTCTATTAATATAGATTTAAGATGTAGAGAACTACATCAACCTGGAAGCTGTTTTGTGAAGGTGTCATGCTTGCAGCTTGCCAGACAGCATAACCTTTCACTGAACTGCAACTGTAACCAAAGAAACATCCACTGAGGGTAAGGATATGTATATATTGTGCCTTAACATGTAGTGAGCTTCATGTACCAGGGCCATCGCAGGAATAGTGATAAATGACCACACTCCTTTACCTCTCGCTGGCTATTACTGTAGAGGGAAGAAATGAGTGGGGATTTGATGTACCACCTTAATAATGATGTCTGCTTGCTACTATCAGGTGTTCTTCCATTTTAAATGATGCATTCCTTGATTTTCAATGCGGTTGATAACGACCCATAAATCTGTTTAAAATTGATTCAATGCATGCAGTCACCCTGCAATAAAATTTTTTAAATCTGTTGACAAATTGAATTTTCAACCCTTTTATTTCAGACAGCTGGTTACAGTTGAAGTTTGCAGGAATATTTTGTGAAGACTCCTTATATGTGAAGTATTGCTTTGTCAGTGTAGAAGCAATTTAAGAATGAATAATTTATTTGATGTATTTAATATTCATATCAAATAATGCTATAAATCTGTAAATATAGAAGAGAAATTTGAATGACTACTGAGTTAAAAAAAAACTAGGTAAAATGAGAGCCTTGTCTCATGTTTCATTTAGCAAGATTTCATTGTTAGTGGTATTAAAATGTTGGAGCTTTTTTCAACTGAGAGTGTCCTATATTAATAATATACAATAGCTCTGTATGTTATTCGCTACAAACAAATATTATAGATAGAAAACCCTTCAGGAACCCTTTTTCTCCCCTTCTGCAAAGCATACATCCTCAGCCAAAGTCCCTTTTGTCCTCCAGTCACCACTGTGTGAGAAAACATAATTCATGGGATGGTTAAAAAAACCGACCCTTGAGGTATGATTCTGAAATCTAAATAAACATCTTAATAAACACTTTCCTAAACACAAACCTCATATTTCTCATATATAAGGTGCCCAAAGATGTCTCATCATGTTCATTCTATAGTTTTACCAGATACTTCTATCCATATAAAACCCCTGCAAGTTTTCTTAAGAAAACTGATTCACACCAAAGCCACATTTTCTCCTAGCCTCTTTGAGCTTCATTGCTTTTATTTGAAAAACTAAAATCTTCATTGGGAACCTAAAAATATAAATTTACTAAAAGTTATCAGACCTTATGATACTTTCATTTCTACATGTTATGGTCAAAACTCCATGAACTTTTCTCTGGTTACCAAAGATGCAATTGTTTCTCATCAACAAGCTACCTTATTAATGTTTTCACTTACTCTGCTAAATGATACTTGTTACTTACCTTTTTCCTCAAGTAAAATACATTCTGTGTCAATCCTTTCTTTGCTAATACCACAAAGTGATATTTACTGAGCACATAGTAAAAGTAAGCTTCCGAGTGTCTCGTTTGCATGATCAAGACTTCATACCAATCTCGTGAGACATGGGTTCTTGTTCTATAGATCAACAAGCAAAGACTCACAGAGATTAATTTGCTCAAGATCAACGTCTGGTGAGAGACTTACACATAAGCGCCATGGCTCCAGAGCCCCTGGTCTGAACCATTTATGCCATGTTCTATAAACATTTACAAAAGTGAGTAGTGTTACATTGACTCATCCCTTTACTCTAACCCTTTTAATAACTCTGATACATTGATACAAAGGACAAAATGATAGATTACTTGATGATTTTGAAAATGGGTTCCTTAGATAAATTGTGTGAAAATACTGTTACAAATTACTAAGACACTCATCAGTAGCAGATGACCTACAAAATTAATTTGCTGCATGTGTAAGTTTTCCAATCCTTCCAGGGTATGTTGCTCATGCTGCCATTTCACAAGCTCCAGACTGTTGTTACTAATGGCTGTGTCCAGCACCATTTTGTAACAATTCATTGCTCTTCACATTGACATTTCCAACTATCCACATATGCCAACAAGTTTATGATTTTTTAATGAAACAATTGTATTTATGTCTAGCATTTCTACCTGTGATAAAATGTGCTTTCCAGAAATGTAAACTGCCTACTATTTAGAGACTCCTGTAAATTCCCAAATATAGTCCAAGTTCTGTTAACCATTGGAAGTACCTCAGAAGTGACTCATTGGTTCACAGAGATTATATATGGTCTGTTTAGTGTTTACTACATGCAGGATACAGCCAGGAACTGTTTAAGTCAAAGCATAAGAAAAAAATGTAGTGTTGCAAGACAAATTGCATGCCAACCCCAGCTGTAGCTGGAATATTAATATGGACTATTAGATGCAGGAGTGTTCTCTCTTCTTCCCCAATGTGCAGCTTATGTATTAATTAAATCAGTTCTCAAATAACTGAAAATTCATTGATTTCAAAATAAAATCCCATGGATCTTTGAATGGTACAGTCATAAAATATGTGGCAAATAAAAATTTCACATTGTAAAACACAGATTGTTCAACTTCTTGTGGACGAATGTAAGCAAGGAGAAAAAATGATACAGGAAGGAAGCTAATCAGTGGCCCCTGTTGAGGTCTACCATGTTTGCAGTCACACCAATTATATCATTTGTGAGAAAGCATCCCTCTGATGCCACAGACATTGCCAGGGAAAACTCCTTGTTGGATTCCGTACATATGGAATACTTCATGCTAAGACTAACCACATCCAACCGATGGAGGCAGTTAACGGGTGGGAATCTTAGGCCCAGTACCTGACAACCTAAAAAACCATTTCGTAAAATCTGATATGATCATAATTCATTTTCTTGATTGAATACTTAGGGGGGGATTTAACCAGAATACAAGAAAAAAGACTACTGGTTGAGGGTTTTTTAGCTTTTTTTTTTAAGATTTATGTATTTTTATTGGAAAGTCAGATATACAGAGAGGAAGAGAGACAGAGAGCAAGATCTTCTGTATGATGATTCACTTCCCAAGTGACCACAACAGCCGGTGCTATGCTGATCCGGAGCCAGGAGCCTCCTCCAAGTCTCCCACACAGGTGCAGGGTCCCAAGGCTTTGGGCCATCCTTGACTGCCTTCCCAGGCCACAAGCAGGGAACTGGGTGGGAAGTGGAGCTGCTGGGATTAGAACTGGTGTGCATATGGGATCCTGGCATGTTCAAGGCAAGCATTTCAGCTAGGCCACCACACCAGGCCCTGATTGAGATTTTAAAAGTGTAGAAGTCAAAACACTAAGAAGCATTGAGTGCCAGGGAGAGACAAACACAGATACAAGGATTAGGAAAGAGCTAAGAGGCGAGAACAATGGCAGTATGGGAGCTGCATGAAAATTCTTAGCCAGGGGAGTAGCAGGAAGACAGAACCCAGCATTGGGAAAGAGCGTGTTTCCTCTGCTGCAGAAAGCATTCTCCAGCTGGTTAGAGGCTCTGTGTCAGACACTCTTGTTCTTGACCCAGGAGATTCACCGTAAGGACACAACAACAGATGCTTCATACCCGACAAACTCCCTAGGCAGCACACTTCTCCTTTCATTATCTCCACGTGACGCTGTATTTTGTAATTAGTTCTTAAAGATTAAATGAAAACATACTTAAATTCTTGGTGTATAGCCAGCATTTGTAAGCAGGAAATAAAATCCAGAAGTCATGAGGCAATAAACTGATACATTTCAATGAGTTTAGTATTTGAGTATGGTTTTTTTTAATTCTCCCTTGGGTATGGTTTTAAAATAAAGGTAAATGACAAATTAGAAGGGGAAAATTAAATATATGCTAAAAGCTATTATTCACAGTTAAAACAATCAATAAAGCGAAACAACATTAGATTAGGAAAAATCGTGCTAACATAATAAACTAGAATCTAAAAAAAAACAAGAAGAAAATGGAAAACTCAGAGATTAGGAGTAGGGAGAAAGCTAATTTATACCAAAAAGAATACATTCAAAGACATCTTCCTTTTATATTTAAAAAGTCAGTTAAAACTAAACTGGTATGATGCTTTTCATTGATTCCACAAGCAAGAAGAAGAGTCAACATACACTCTGTTATAGCCAAGGCAAGAGAAAATCGAGTAAGTTGATAAAACACTTCTGAAGGAATCTGGGGATGTCTCTCAAAACCGTAAATGCATATTTTAAATGCATACATATTTTTTAATTATTATGTATTTACGTGGGATAATGTACATTTAAAAACACAGAGAATGGGTGCTAAAGAAGTCAATCAGGCTGTTCAACATTTCTCACTTTTTAAGATTACTTTCTGATTGAAGTTTTGGAGTTCCTTTCAACTCCGTTTTTATATAAAACACATTGGAGGGTATTGAGAACTGTTGTCACTACTCTGTGTAACACTGCCAAGTTATTCTTTTGATCTAACAATTTGTACCCATGACCTAACTCTATCCCGCTTATACCTCCCAAGCCTCTATTAATCATTATTCAATATTCAGATGAAATTTTTTTATTATTTTCCATGCATGTAAGAGAACATGTGATACTTGTATTTACTTTTCTGATTCATTTTATTTACTGTCTGTCCTCCAGTATCACTCATTTTGCTGCAAGTGACAAGATTTAATTTCTTTCATATATGAGTAACATTCTACTATGTATACACAGTTTGTTCATTCATCTGAGGATCAACAACTTGTCTGATTTCATGTCTTGGCTGTTGTAAACAACGCTGCAGTGAACACGATTTCTTGGATACAGCTATTTTATGGCTTTAAGATAGATACTTAGAAATGGGGATTGCTGGGTCAAATGGCAGTTTTAGTTCTAGTTTTCTACAGAATCTCCTGCAGTGTTTTTCATATTTGATATTCTAACTTACACCCCACACAGTGTCTACGTGATCCCCTTTGCCACATCCTTATAAAATTTATCAATTTCTCTGTCTCAAAAATTGTTATTTATTTGAAAGGTTGAGTTATAGAGAGGCAGAGATAAAGGAGAGATCTTCCATCCACTGATTCATGCTCCCAAATGGCCACCATGGGTGGAGCTGGACGGGATTAGAAGGGAGAACAGAACCAATCTGATCTTGCAGAAAACCACCAAAGCACAAGATAATTTAAAAAAATGCATGAAGAAACAAGCAATACATAAAATAATCAGTAAGCAATCAAGAGAATGAATGGTTAGTTTTGATCCATCAATAGTAACCTCAAATGAGTCTGGATTAAATTCTCCAGTCAAAAGATACAGGTTGACCAATGTTTTGTAGGGCATCTACTGCTATTCATGGAAATCACTACTGTTCTTATAGCAAACACTGAATGCTGAAAAAATTTTCCCACAATACTGATCTCATCCTTGCCGGTATGATTAAAAACGGGCTTAGTGTAATTTCAAGAGCATGCTCAAAGTCACAGAAAACAATTGGATCTGAAATATTTAACTTTTGACAAAATGCTTGTCAGGAAGGTGCCAAGAAGAATCCACCACAGGGGTTGCTCTCGTCTAAAACATCTATGAGTGAAATTGATTAAATACAACTGAATAGGCAAAATATAGGAAGAATTAGCCATGATTTTCAATACTAACTTACTAAAGTCTATATTAAGCCATTTGCTCAGGAATCTAATGATTCAACATTATATCACCTAATAAAATATGCTCTTATTTAAAAATACACTGCCTCAGTGCCTCATACATGCAAAAAGTCCCTTGGAAAGGATCTAACATTTCTTTTATGTCAGAGTAAATTATACTACTGGAAAAATTTGTTTTCAAGCCTCATCTGAGTTAAGTAGCTGGTGCTTTTAACCAAAATTAAATAGAAGAGTTAAAAAATTATAGTGCAAATGATGCTTCATACCTCTCTAAAAATTCCTAAAGACATAATTAATGGGCAGATTATCTTAATTAGACTATCATTTCTTTGACATGAGAAGCCACCCAATTCATCAGTCTGTAGTTAAGACTATTGGCATAAACCACCAAAGCCTGATCTTTTGAAAAACCATGACCACAGTAAACACCTCTGGTCAGTTTCTACAAATAGAGGCAATTTGACTATTCTAGGAGAGCAGGAACCGGGACTATACCAGAACTCCTTATCAGTTGAGTTATCACACTGTAAACCTTTCAAATGTTGTTCTTAACAACATGTATTACATGATTAGAAGGCAGAAATTCAAACCATCATCCATTTTTAACCAGGTTATTTGGGGTGGTGTTGTTATTGAGTTGTATAGGAATTTCTCATATTTTTTTAATGTTAGCTATTTATCAAATATCTGATTTGCAAATATTTCCTCTCATTCCTTAGGTTTCCTTCATATCCTTTTAATTATGTTCTTCACTTCACACAAATGTCTTAGTTTGATGGATTATGATTTGATCATTTTTGTTGCTTGTGCCGTTGGTGTGATTTTCAAGACATGATTGCTAAGAGCGGTATTGTAAGGCTTTTCTCCTGCTGCATTCTAGAAGGTATAATGCTTGAGGTTTACATTTTAGGTTTTAATCGATTTTGAGATGATTTTCTTGATTTCAAAGTGTAAAATAAAGGGCCAGACCCAATAGCCTAGTGGCTAAAATCCTCGCCTTGTAAGGAATCCTATGTGGGCACCAATTCATGTCCTGGTGGCCCCACTTCCCATCCAGCTCCCTGTTTGTGGCCTGGGAAGGCAGTTGAGGACGGCCCCTGTGTGGGAGACTCAGAGCAGACTCCTGGCTCCTGGCTTCAGATCAGCTCAGCTCCAGCCATTGCAATCACTTAGGGAATGAGTCGACAGAGGATCTTCCTTTCTGTCTGTCCTCCACTCTGTATATCTGATTTTCCAATGAATTTTTAAATAATATAAAAAGCGTAAGATAAGGACCCAATTTCACTCCTTTGTGTGTGGATATCCAATTTTCATAATACCATTTGCCAAAGATATAATACTTCCCCCAATGAGTGTTGTCTGCCCTTATAAAATTTCCACTATAACCCCTCTTAAGTTACTGTAGCTTTAGAACAGCTTGAACTCGATTTGGTGCTCTCAGTTTTATTCTTTCACAATTGTTTTCACTAATTGAGGGTGTTCTGTGGTTCCAGGTGAATTGTATGACTTCTGCTTTTTCTATAAAAATAAATATTATCAGTATTTGATAGAGATTATGTAGAGTCCACAGATCATTTCACTCTTTATGTTGCTATTGTAAGAGGATTGATTTCCTGACAGTTCACTACTACTGTATGGAAATACAGCGGGTTTTGTTATGTTCATTTTATATGCTACCACTTCACTTGACCAATTCACTTATTAGATCAAATATTGCTTGTCTGTGTTCCTTAGAGTTTTATACAACTATATAAAAATACACTGGCTGAGTTTTTTTTTTCATGTTCCCATTGGCATTTTAATTTTATCCTTTGGAAAATATACCCTGATACACTATTGATGGGAATATAAACTAAGACAACAATTGAGCATGTTTTTGTATTTTAGCATAATTTTCTTTTATATACCATAATACAGCATGAAAACCCCTCAGAAATATGCATATAGGTCTACCACAGGACTCAGGCTTCCAGCTCCTGGGAATTTAGCCCAAAGAAGTAAAATCAGCTATGAAAGAGTTAGCTGCACGTAAATGTTTATAGCACCTCAACTCACAATGACTAAGCTGTGAAATCAACAGAGATGCCCACCAACCGATGGCCAGAGAAAGGAAATGTGACAAATACACTACAATTCAATATATACAATTCTACTCAACCATGGAAGATAATGAAATCCTACCTTTTGCTACAAGATAGATGCACCTGGAAGCCGTTATGCTTAGTAAGATATGTCAGTCTTGAAAAAACAAATACCATATGCCTTCCTTGACCTGATGTAACTAATCCAATCAGTATGAGAAAGAAGAAATCTACAGGAGTCAAATTGAATTTGGGGAATTTGATTATTGTTTACAGCCTTTGCACTTACTCTTGAAGAGCATTTTTGGGGGGTTTTTTTGTTTTGTTTTGTTTGTTTGTTTTTCCTGTATGCAGTTTATTGCCTGCCTTACCTAACGGGAGGTTAAGCCTGTCAGTACAGAGTAATTTAAAAGTATTTCACTGTAAACTTTAAAAATATAATAAGGAAGGGCCCGGTGGCGTGGCCTAGCAGCTAAAGTCCTCGCCTTGAACTCACCAAGATCCCACATGGTAGCCGGTTCTAATCCTGGCAGCTCCACTTCCCATTTATATATATATAAATCTATATATATATAAAATAAGGAAAAATAAGGATGGGTGGGAACATACGTAAGAGGGAGGGTACAGTAGCAAGTACCATATGCTCTTAAATCTGCATTGTAAAGTATATGAAATTTATTAACCAACATAAATAAAATAACAAATAGAAAAAAAGTTACCAAAAATAAAAAGATAACTTTTTCTCTTCCAAATTTTGTGCATCCTACCTCTTTTTCTGCCCTAATTTCCTCAGCCAGCACTTTTAGTACTATGCTGAATACAGGCACGCAGAAGCAGACATCCTTATTTTGTAACAGTTTTGGGCAAAGTATACATCCACACTCAAAACAATGAAAGCTTAGAGAAAAGCTCTTGGTTTTTCGCTATTGTTTTCCTCTTTTCATTTTATGTTATTTTGCTTGAAAACAGATATTAGTATCATAAGGTGATGGCTTCATGACCCTGGTGATAACATGGGAAAGAAAAGTATATAGTTACTTACAGGCTGAGATTCAATGAAGCAATACTTACCAACTACAAACCAATTCATATGACATCCATGCAGTTCTTCTACTGTATACTAATTTCCAAGTTCTTGATGATTCTTGAAAGAGATCATTATCAAAATTGAAGTGTGGCCCCATCCAGCCTTTCTCTGTTTCAGTTTTGAGATGTGACCACTTCCATCAACATGCCCCATCATTGCTATCTGCCTCCTCCCATTTATTCTCAGATCCTCACTGGAACTGAGCTGGCTTGCATGTCATGCTCCTGAACACCCATGATTGTAACCTAAATATGCCTCTATTCTTGTGTCAGGTGTTTCACCATGGTAATGAAAACATTCTCAGTCTGTCAGACTACAGGCTTTGACAGGTGTTCATTGGTGCTGAGACAGAATATAAATCTAAAAAAAATTAACTATAGAGAAGATACTATGATAATTATACTTTCACATTGCCTTTCCACTCTAGAACAGCAAATCTTTCTCAGGATAATTCTTGTCTTCCCAATATTACCATTGTATCCACATATCCCTTATTTAATTTTCCATAGTTTCACTTACCTGCAGACAACTAGAGCCTAAAAAAAACAAAAAAATTGGCCAGGCATGGCAGCCTAGTGGCTAAAGTCCTTGCCTTGAATGTGCTGGCCTCCCAGATGGACACGGATTCTAATCCCGACAGCTCCACTTCTCATCCAGCTCCCTGCTTATGGTCTGGGAAAGCAGTGAAGGATGGCACTAAGCCTTGGGACCTGCACTCAAATGGGAGACCCAGAAGAAGCTTCTGGCTCCTGGCTTCAGATTAGCTCAGTTCTGGGTTGCAGCCACTTGGGATGTGAACCAGCAGACAGAATATCTTTTTTTCTGTCTCTTCTCCCTGTTAAATTGCTCGTGCAATAAATAAATAAATAAAATCTTTTAAAAACAGGAACTGAAAAACTAGCAAACTTGGTACCCTTGAGTTGAACAAATTAATGTTTTAAAAATACTGAGGAAAGCAGTGCAGATTATCATTTTGTAATCCATAGGTTCCCCATTGACTAGTCTTTGGGCACAATCTGCCATTACCTAGTCAGAGAACTCAGAGTGTGAGAAACTCAATGTGCAGCACCTTGCTTCCACTTCATGTGAGTGGGCAACAAGATGAACAGAATTTTGTTAGGTATTGGAAATGAAAGCTATTAGTTGAACCCTTGGGACAAATTGTAGAATCTGAAGCCATCAAGCAACCCCCTTTCCATCATCCTGAAGAAGTGAACCTCCTGAAGTCCTTCTGGACGACAGGCAGTCTCTCTCCTGCTCCACAGGCCTCTTCGCATCCAGTGCACTATTTTCATGTTTCATGGGTTTTTATTTCCCCTCGTGGACAGCTCACCATCTCTATGTTTTCCCCCTAACAGAAGCATTGAACCCTCTTCTTCAGGCAAGTTCCTCAAGCATTCCTAAAATCCATTTGCCAGCAGGCTTCTCAGACACTAGGAGATTCTAGGAAATTCTTATTTAATAAAGAAAGCCCAGCTTATTGCCCACTGGTAAAAATAAACAGGCATCTACCACGCACCACAGTCCCCCATGGGATCAAGCTGACACGATCCGCCCCCCAGAAGGATTCATCCTATCCATTATTCGATTCTTACTCTTATGAATGTCTCCTGGGAAAACTTCCCTAGAATTCTATTTGGACACAAATGCTCAGGCCTCAAAGTCTGATTCTGGGGAATTCAATCTAATTTATCCTTCTTAATCTCACTTTAGGCATCCTTTTAGATACTTACTTTCTTGATTCTACGGTGACAAAGGGGATTTATAAGCAACCTCTCAGTTTCACTTAGTGCATGATAATGTCACTTTCCTGTGGAAATCAAGAGAGTTTTTTCTCATTCACAACATTTTCCACTGAAGAAATAGATACATGTATTTGTTTGTAGCAAAGGAAAAATTGGGAAAATCTTGTAAATGCTCCATAATACTGTTTTATGAAGAAGTGATTCCCATTTATTTTATTTTTCCATCATACAGAAATAGCTATGGGAAGGTTTATGATTGTGTGAATAAGCTCTTGAGGCCCATCATCACTCCTACTGTTGTGTTAAGTTTCAGTCGCTCAGTGTGGGCCCATAACGGTGAAAAAATGTTTTTTTCTTCCTGGTTCACAGAGTGAGAGCAGAGCTGTCTTCATGGCAGGGCTCAGATTCCAACCTGGCTCGCTGTGCAATGCGTCCCTACCAGAGGATGGCAGTGAGTTCTGCAGGTGGACTGTCTCAACTCAGGCCATCCTCAGTGTGACCATTCAGTAGAGGCTGGGAAATTACCTCAGGAAGAAATCACCCTGATCCTTTGGGTCCCATGGCTCCAGTCCCTGCTTTCCGATGAGAAGACAGAGGTGACACAGGAAAACATAAAATTTCACTGCCCAGTGGGTGATCAGAATCAGGTTATCTGGATTCTCAGGCTACCCTACTCCAGATTGGACTGGACTTGATCTCTTTCCCTGGAAAGAGGATCCTTCAAGCTTTTGCCTATAAGAATAATGCTTTTTACCACTCCGTGGGAAAGATAACTGGTATTCTTCCCGATGAGTCACAAATTTGATTTTTGATGGAGCCAATGTCCAAAATGCATGAAATTAGACATTTTCATTTACGTGACATTGACAACAAATGACCTTGTGTACAAAATGCTCAGCAAGTGAAAGATCAGAGGGCATTGCTGCCCAAAGTTGCAAAATGGAGATTCTTTATTCCTAACACATAGGTTTACATGGCAACTATACTCTGACCCAAACTAAACAATGCTTTCTTTTCATTGTCATTGAATACTCATTGAAAAATAAATTTGAGAACAGAGGACTACTCCAATGATTCTTTTTACCCCATGTTCTAGTGCTTTCTCTATTTGAAATATGTTTTATTACTAATAAAATTAATGTAATTGGGAATAAAATAATAAATACTTCCTTATTTTTCATTTAAGTTAATTGAGTTTAAGTTGAGATATGAGGTGTAAATCTCAGCAGAACTGTAGCTAAATGCATTCAGGAAAAAATAAAGAATATTTCTAGCCATTACCAATAATGGAAGGCATTTATAAAGCACAAGGATGGTTGACTTTATGTTTCAGTTTGGGTTACTGAGAACCCATATGTTTGGCCAAACATCCTGGGTGTTTCTCTGATGGCATTTTTTATGAATTAGATGCTAGAATTGACAAAGATCAGCCTGGGCTCCTGAATGGCGGTAGACCCATTTGGTCAGTTCACGAAGTAATTATTCTGATTTTTCCATTCCCAGATAAATAGCATTTTTCATGACTGATTGCTTGAGTTGACACTTCAATAGTTGCTGATTATAAATGAAATGTGGACCATTCCTGTGCTTCAAGTTCACTGATGGTACGTGTTGAGATCTGCTAATTGCATAATTGTGACTCAATTCTTCTTAGTACCTCTCCTCAGACATGTGTTTGTATCTCTCATAGTATTTCTCATCAGGCGTGTGTGTGTGTGTGTGTGTGTGTGTGTAAAACCACTGCCTTCATGCCAGGGAAATTTGTAAATTTCACAGTAGCATATGTATTATCTTGCATCCTCTCGTTTTGCAGATGGGAAAACAGAAACAATGTTAAGTCCTGATGCTTAACCTGGGATCATGTGGTAAAGAACGTTTCCAGGATTCAAATGCAGGCTTGTCTACTCTCAACTCCAACACACAGCATTCCACCTATTCCTTCAGTGCTTCGTATGGCACTCCCTTCCGCTTTGCACAGTTCTTCCCCACCTCACCCCCCAATAAGTGTCTTGGGTTAATTTGCCTGCTTGATAATGTAATCAAATGGTTAAAACTGAAGACTATTTGAGCTCATTGGAACAACTTTGTGTCTCAGAAAGGTGTTCTTAATCACTAATTTTTCTGGTAGAGGTCTGTGCATGTAGCTATTTTAAAGGAGGAGAAACATGCCACAGGATTTGTTCTTGAATGATACTTTCCCTCTTGTGTTAGGCATAAGCCAAGTAAAATTGATCCACACTCATGCATTTAAGTATACACAAAGAATGCATGATTTTCGACTTTTATGCCTTGTTCATAGTTCCTCAGCACTTCCAGAGAACTAAGGAAGGATTTCCATTTGGGAACCAGAAGCTTTGCAAGGAAGTCCATTAACATGAGGGCCAGTGCTACACATTTTGCTAGATCCAGTACAACACTGGGGTCAACTGCAAGCAGACACAAATGCTAGGTTACAAATATAACGGAAGTGGGAGAAGAACTGATTGTTTCTCTATGTGGTGGCTGCATTCTGGAACACTCTCTTTGAAGTCAAGGAGATGGATGCCTCCAAAGGAGACAGGCTGCAGAGGGCAGCCAGAAGTGGTGCTCATGCCACACTTAAATACTTCCAGCTTGGCTATTTTAAACTCAAATGCCATGTCAAAGAACACTTGTTCTAATTAAGAATAAAGGCCATTATGAGTTAGCATTTTTTAAACTAAGTTTTTCAGCTCTTTAAGAATGAGAGAAGTCATCAGGAAACCTTTGTTCGGTTATGAAAACCACATTTTCCACCCTAATGAATCATCTTTCCAATTTACCAATATTTACAGTTTTATTTGTACATAAAAAGAATATATATGTACATAAATTTGCATTCTTCTCAACTATCTAAGTAACGCTAAAATAAAATAAAAATAGAAAACACCTGCATACATAACTGTAATTCTCTATATGTTTGTGTCTGTGATATTTGTATATATTATATGTGTGTTTATTATACATTTATGTATATATCAATATTAAGAATGGGAATATTAATCCCAAGCCCAATTTTGAGTGGAAAATTCCATATATTTTAAGAGAAAGTGCCATAAAATTCTAACTAGCTATTTAAATGCCAAAATAAGTCAACAATAAAATTATGACAACTATGTTCCATTAAAACTTTCTACAATATTTTGGAGAAAAAAAATGTTTGCTATCTTGACCTACTAGTTATTTTTAAAGCACAATAAATTATCTTTTGCCCAGTTAATAAAATTTCCATGATAATCCAAAAAAATACACTGTCACACAGTGTTTTTCATGGTAGTAAAAAAGAAATAGCTTATCACCTCAGAAAGTATTATTGGAAATATGAGATTATGCAAAAATTCATGCATGAAGAACATAAATCTGAAGTCATGAAAGATATAACAGTACAGTGATAAGATTCATCATTCAGGCCCAGCATGATAGCCTAGTGGCTAAATCCTAACCTTATATGTGCCAGGATCCCATATGGATACCAGTTCGTATCCCAGCAGCTCCAATTCCCATCCAGCTCCCTGCTTATGGCCTAGAAAAGCAGTGCAGGATGAATGATCCAAAATCCCTTGGGACCCTGTACCCACGTGGGAGACCCAGAAGCAGCTCCTGGCTCCTGGCTTCTGATCAGCTCAGCTTTGTGTGTTGTAGCCACAAGGGTAGTGAACCAGAAGATGGAAGATCTTCCTCTGTTTCCTTCTGTCTATAAACCTGCCTTTGCAAAAATAAATAAATAAATAAATAAATAAATCTTAACCAAAAAAAAAGATTTGTTCCTCAGTCCCCAAGTACTAGTGTTAGGAGTGACTCAAGTCTGAAGATAATGAAGCCCCATCATTTCTGTCGGTTTCTTTAAGGCTTGCCATAGCCTTAACACTCAGCAATCTTCTGGTGGATTCTTTCTGTACCCACCAACGCCCTGCCACCCCTACACAGAGCCCGGCAACTACTGGCCCCCTCTACCAGTCCCCAGGGGCCATTACATTCACAAATCCCAGTGGACCTTTCCCTTAACGCCTGCTCCTTTTGCCATAAGAATCACTTTCCTATGGTTGTGCTCACCCTTTCTCTTTCACTCTCTCTCTTTCTCTCTCCCTCCCTCTCCTCTTTCTCTCTCTACCTCCGTTTCTTTCGAGCAACTGCTCTTCCTGCACCAAATGAAAACCTCCTACCTGACTGGCTGCATATCGGTGTCTTGGATTTGCGATGGCAAACGGAATACTATTGAAAAGAGCTAACGATTAGAAACTTACTTTAACCAGGATATTTAAGATTGGGGAAAACTGTGTGGGCCTAAAAAACAACATGTATGATGCTATAGGTGGAGTCATAGAGACTGGTTGAAGAAGGTATATCCATCAATCATCAGGAAGCAGTTCCTATTAGTATTCAATGTTGTGAGTGACGTATCAATGAGGAGAATACACGAGGTTACGGGAACTTCCAAGAGGTATCCACATTGGACTAGGGATTAAGATTTTAAAAATAGGAATGATATAGCTAATGAAGTCACAAGTGATGAAGACAAAAATTTGCTACAAAGTGAACATCTGCGGGAGGTAAGATAATTTGCATAGATTTTTCTACAAATAACTAAAGAACTTTAAGTTATTTTATCACAAGTTTCTAATCCCTAATAAACAAAATAGATGGATATCATTGACAAAATTTCAAGAAATAAGCTGCAGCATTAATTGAAAGGTATTTTGAAATGGTAATCAGATTACATATGATAAAAAAGCAAATACTGATTTGTAAACATCTAGTATTCAATTGAACATATAGAATAGTTAATAAAAGCATGAATCTGCATCTTTTTTGCTTTTTTTAACAGATATATATAGAGAGAGGAGGAGAGACAGGGAGTGACCGCGACAGCTGGAGCTAAGCCGACCTGAAGCCAGAAGCCTAGAGCTCTTCCGGATCTTCCACACAGGTGCAGGGTCCCAAGGTTTCGGGTCATCCTCAACTGCTTTCTCATGCCACAGGCAGGGAGCTGGATGGGATCCAACCAGATTAGAAGCCGACACCCATATGGAATCCTGGAGCATTCAAGGTGAGGACTTTAGCCACTAGGCTACTGCGCCAGGCCCGAGTCTGCAGCTTCAAACCTTCAGAGCTATAGTCCTTCAGAAGTAAAATACGACCTGCTTTCAAGAGAAAATCAGGTCAGTTTCGCATGTTCATTCTTTGATTATTAAAAACAAATATTCACTTCAGGATATGTATCAATAGCATTTGTCAATTTGTATGTCCCAATAAATAGAAACCTTTAATTATTTTGTTTCTTTTTTAAAATGAAATAGAAAACAGGTAATATCCTCTGATGCAAACTCTAGTAAACCTACTGTGATGGAACGTGTTCACTAATATGTATATTTTTATCATGAAGCATCATCGCAAAATTGTTCTAAGAGGAGACAAGAAACTTTCTTCCAGGGAACAAGTGTGATGCAGTGTTTTATTCATGATGGAAGCATTGTCAAGCAGAACCAACAAAGCACATTATATAGGTCTACATTATAAAGGTCACATTATAAAGGTCTGCAGAGGCCATGCATGTTCATGAACATAGGACGTAATTTTTCTACTTCCAACTTCCATCCAAGAGTTGAATTCAGAATCACAGAGCTAGGTACATATCTGGTAGTCTTATCCAATTGGGTACTGGGAAAAGATGAATCATGAGGAGTTCATAAAATGGAAAACACTTAAGTTTCCCATTTACAATCACACAAATCCTTTACATTAGAATCATTCATTTATTTTCAAAATCTTATCAAAGGGTTATTAAGAATTTGTACTGAACTCCTTCACTACTTTTGATAAAAGAACATATTTGGGTAATAATTTATTATTTATAATTCATTTTACTGATTTTCATACACAGAAAAAAAAATTAAAATCTGCCCATCAAATATTTTCCAACTTAACAGAATCTCGAAACATGAAGTTTTCCAGAAGTTTTAGTACTGAAAAATATGATCAAATAATTTATTCCAAGGCCAAGATTTGAATTTGAATCATTGCAATGTTCTTGGGTTATAACAATATTAGGAAAACATGATAGGCAATTTGTTAAATTAAATAATATCTTTGGAAGAAAATGTCTTTATATAAATCAGAATACAGTAACATTTCCCTGACATATGATTTTTTAATATATGGAATTTCAGACGAGATATCTAATTTAAACTTTTTCCAACAAAAGTCTGTTATCAAAAGTAGCCCCATTGCCTCCATTAGGCATGCAGCCTACTTTCTCCTTTTACAACAGTCTCTACACACAGCACAAGATGATTTTAACTTTTGAAAAGACTCTTAGACAGTGAGTCATATTTTTCAATTCTGCATGTGCTGTACTATCAGCAAGATTTTTTTTTCTTTTTTAAGTTCTACCCAGGATTCCATCACTTGTCTAGTGTTGCAGGATTTACTAGGGGAATATGTAACTCTTAGTGACTCTACTCATCCACGTGGGAGTGCTGCAGCATGCTGAGATGTGAGGGGGATAAAGAGGACTTCCTCATTTAGAACTGGTTCTCTAACTTGCTTTCTTAAATCCGCACACTGAATTCCCATTTTTATAACCTCCATTAGCATAGTTTCTGGATTCAGGATGGATGCCAGCTTGCCCCCTAGACCTCTGGGAACTCACATCCCTGAGGATAGAATCCAATCTGTGTGATTGGCAAGTAGGCATCAAAGTAATGGTCTTTCTTGTTCATTTGTTCCACAAATACTAGAAGCTAGAAAACATTACTCAAGGCCTTTCAGGAATGGTGATATTAAGACAGATTAGGCCTTGCTGATAAAATGGTTCATTTCCAATGTGGTGGCCACCAATCATTAGTCAAAAATGAACAAGTGTGACATCAACGTACAGGAGTCATAAAAGTATGTGGTGACAGGACAGGTGATGACTCACTGGCTACTTTGGATTCAGAGGTCTACAATAACCTTGCTAATGAAGGCTATTTCTACATTATTCTAAGATCAAGACATCCCTACCATTCAGAGGCATAAAGAGCATGACATTCCTGAGATAGAAGGCAGTTTCACACTGAGAATTTAATGCAGTTCTGTCGGGCCTAGACTGGAGGGAGGATGGAAAAACGATAAAATTGATGCTGAAGAAGCAAACACAAACCAACAAAGATAGGCCTTCTGCAAAATGCTAAGAATGTATGATTTTGTGCTGGTTTTGTATTGAAGACCTTTAATGATGCTGATTAGCAAAAATCTTTCATTATCTCTCTTTCACATTCTGTACTCTTTACTGCTGGACTCAGTCAACCAACTACTGACACAATTCTGGGATGTCCTGTAGGACCTGTACTTACAGTGCTATGGGTTTTCTCTCTCTGCTCTAAAAAGCACTGAAACATTGTGTTATGCTGGATGTGTAAAAACCATTCATACAATATCCAAAGGATCCATTGAGTCCCTTTGCTGCAGCAGCAGAATCTGTAACACTTCCTTGTTCGGTCCCTGAACAAGGTTATATTTCAAAAGATGTTAAATTCTAATTGTAGATGATTTCTGGAAATGGCAAAATTCGAATGCTTTGCCAATGCCTAATATTCTAATATTTGGAATTCTTGAACACCTTAAAGAGAATAACGTTGACAAAATCAGAAGTATCAAAATTCAAACAATAATTTAAATTTTATAGTGTGAATAGTGCTATTTCATTAAAATTATATTATTATGTGTAAAATTTGGAATGTCACTCAAGAATTTCAAATTCCTCATATTCATTCCCTCTGCCACCTCACACTTCAAAATAAAGCATTCAGGGTTTTTGAGTTGCAACCCTATATTCACAAAAACAATTTTTTTTTCTGCTTGAATGCATTACAGAACAAAATTTTGGCCTATTTTACTTTCTGTGCAATTATTCTTTGGTTAGTGAATTATGTGTTTACACATAGTTCACAATTGCATGCTTTTCAATCACTTTCTACTCTAAATAAATTTTGTGTCAAAGTTGAACTTCAAATCTTATTTGGAATTATCATTAAAGCAAAGTTAGTTAAATAGTATTAAATAACAGGTTGAAGCTGATTTAACTGTATATTTTGGATGCATATTTCTTTTCCCAAGAATTACTATGTAAATCGATACAGTTGGAAAGATTACTCTTTCACGTTTCGATGATCCTCTTAAGGTTACCCCATAACTACTCCCTACACTTGGATGAGAACACTTGTCTTCAAGCACTTGTAATTTTGGACGGCATGTTGGCCTATCTCAAAACTAGTTTTCATTTTCAGTACAGTTGTGGAAAATTACCTTCAGTTCTTAAATTTTTGAACTCAAGTTTGTTTACAATAATAATCTAGAACAGGCCTTTGGCTCAGCAATTATATTCATGACAGAGTCCTAAGTTTCAGTTCTGGCTCTGCTTCCAAACCAGCTTCCAGCTGATGTGTATATGAGATGCACCAGGGGTACAGCACAGTGCTCCAGTGACTGACACCTACTGAATATTTACACTGCATTATGTGCTTCTAGTTTTCATTTGATCCATTCTGTGATGTTGTAGTATGTATTGAAACTTTTTAAAATATTAATGAAATAATTTTTGGTGGAGTATGTTATGTGCACTGATTACTATGGAATGAATTTTGTTCCCCTAAAAAGTTAATGTGAGATCCAACCCCTGGTCGCTCATAATGCAACTGCTTTTAAAGACAGAGGAGATTAAGTTAAAATGACATCATTAGTATGGAATTCTAATCCAATGTGCCTGGTATCCTCGCAAGAACAGATACAGATATTTAGACAAGTACACGCAGAGGGTGGAATGAAGAGACAGAGAAGATAGCCATCTGTAAGTCAGGAAGGCAGGCATAGAACAGCTCTTTCTTCTCAGAATCCAGAAGGAACTAAACATTTTTGTACTTTGATTTAAATCCCTGGTCTCTAGAACTAAGGAGACAGAACATCCTTGTTGCTTAGGATACACAGATTGTTCTGCCCTGCAATGGCAGCCCCAGTAACTTAATATACTGGTTTCCAGCAGTTTGTGAATATTTAAAACAACTCATTTAATTTTATGATTAAGAAAAATCACTTCCTGTCATGTATCTTTCTTCAGAAATAAAGTAAACAAAATAGGGTGATATACAGACATTTAAACACCAACTAAAGCTAAAGCAAGTTTACTGGCATTTTATAAATTGAATTTGCTTCACCAAGCCACATGATCTTATGACAGATGATGTTATGAAGCTTTACATTTTATCACTTATTGGTACTTCTCCCAAAAATACTAAAGCAAAGCAGCAAAAGAATTTTGGGGTCTTCTTCCCATTTCCTGTTACTAAGGTCTTCATTTTACCTCTGTTATTTCTTAATACGTGTTCTTTTTCAGAATCCTTTAATCACCGTGTGGATAAATTACTTCTTCACTGCAAATAAAGGCTTAGAATTATTCATTTTATGGTTTTATTCCTTCATCATCAATAATAACTAATGCTTTAACTTTGTTTTGGGTTGCTAATGACTAAGCACAACACAAAACTCAACAGAACACTGAGGAACTACTAGCTCCGTAAAGCATAATCTGAGGCAAACACCATAACTCACTAAACTTAATGCTTCTTAAAATTACAATGCTATCTTTTAGCACCCAGTAAACGCCAGTGGTTTCATGCTTCTCATCAAGTAAAACCTAGAAGTCTATGAAACTCTGAAATGATATGATGAAGTACCCTCTTTTGTCCACTGAGATGTCACATCATGGTAGCAATCAAGTTTGTTACTTGATACAATTCTAAAACAATGCCTTCTCTCCAAAAGTCATATGTCATATTCTACTATTTGCAAGACAACGAAGATGAAACCAGATGTGCGTTCTATCTTCTAGTGCTATGTAAGGAAATGCCACTCCAGTAAGAGGGAGTTTGCACCAGTGGTTTCCACGTGGTGACATTGCTCTGTCACATGTCTGATTCCTTTGATGTTCTAAGTAAATGATCTCTTTCCAGTTAGTCTCCTAACACCTTCCATGATGATGCAGAACATAGAACATCTAGCAAAGGATTCCGAACAGAGGTGGGCAGAGTATCAGTGGATTCAGTGGCCTGAAATATGAAGAAGGACCCAGTGAGAACTGGAACATGAATCAGGAATCCAAGGTAGAAAGTCAGAGATGCCAGCTGAACCGATGCCATATTATGTGATGCCTGCAGCTGGAGATCTCACGCTTATTCATGAGTCCTCGTGGCAACAGGAAGTATCAAAGTGGCCAGACAGAGCTTCTATATGCTGTGGTGAACTAGGCTTCTCTACACCAACAGGAGTTGACTTCTTGACACCAAAGTGCAGCCAAAGTAGGAAAGAAAGGAAAGACTTCACACTTATGTCTAATAAGTGAATAAACATATTTCTATTTACTCTATTGGTGTTCACTATCAGAGCAAGCCAATGCCTTTTTACCATCTATTTGTGAAGTGTTCACTAAACTTACTCAAATCAGCCAAGGAAAAATGACATCACTTCTGAGCTCTAGCCATGCCCTGACAGAAAATGACAAAAAGAGAATTAAACTTAGAAAACACACAGATAAGTTTATGAGTAACTGTCTTGTCTCAAGAGTAATGTTTATTTATTTTAGAGAGCAAATTATTCAAGAACCTTACACCAGTAAAACAAAGCTGGTTGTTCCAAAACAGGGTGGATCTTAAGAAATATTGCAGAATTTCTATTCAAGTAAACCCAGCAATGAGAATTTATTACTGAAAGAGCCTTGAAATACTACAGCATATAGAATCCCTAAAAGAGTTCACTTTAATGCTGTTCACTTGCTGTTACCTTATTTGATAAAGTAATTAGATTAATGCAGATAGTGTTATATACCACACTGAAATATGGGTTTTCTCCAGAAAGGTAACAAGGAAAATGTGTCTACTGAAAACACTCATCCTTTAATTCTCTTAGCCAAGGCATGCATTGCATATTTTTCCTTCTATATAGGAAACAAAATCTTAAAAGTAAAAATAAATAAAATACAAAATGAATGCCTATGTGCATTAGCAATCGTGCAAATATACTTAGTCTAAGCTGTTTTGTGTCATTGACCAGTTATTAGGAATGACAAACTACTATGCATTTAATGATCTGTGATTCTCTTTAAATTTACTGTGTATGAGTGAAACGCACATTCCAATCATCTGATTGTATGATGTTGAATACCCTTGCCCATACTCCTGCTGAGCTATCAGTATGTGTTTTCCACCCATTGCACTTTTTATTTAGTGGAACATTATGCATTTGACTATGAAGTAAACTAATATACTGCTTTCAAGTTAAAAAGCAAGGAGTGAGGGAAGAAGGGAGTGAGGGAAGGAATGGAGTGAAGAAGTGAGGAAGGAAAGAGAAAAAGAGAGAGACAGAGAGAGAAGGTATCATAATTGTATCTGTGAACTACAAAAGTAAAAACAGGGTTCATCCCGGTGGCTTAGTGGCTAAAATCCTCACCTTGAACCCACTGGGATCCCATATGGCTACTGGTTCTAATCCCAGCAGCCCCATTTCCCTTCCAGCTCCCTGCTGGTGGCCTGGGAAAGCAGTCAAGGTCGGCCCAAAGCCTTGGGATCCTGCACCTGCATGGGAGACCTGGAAGAGGTTCTTGGCTCCTGCCATCGGACCGACCTTTGTGGTCACTTGGGGAGTGAATCATCAGACAGATTTTCTTCTCTGTCTCTCCTCCTCTTTCTATATCTGACGTTGCACTAAAAATAAAATAAATCTTTTTTTAAAAAGTAAAAACAGCTAAACACTAAATTGATTTATTTAAAAATAAAATGGTAGATGAAGAATTTTAATGTATAAAAAGGAATTTCTTAATATGTATATATAGGGATTACATTTAAAGATTGAAAACCATTTAGGATTATACAATAGCAAACAGACTAGCATCCCAGCATCCTATGGTCAAGATACACTCAACAGTTTCGTTAGGAGTCCATCTTTGATTTGAAAGTAGAAATGCACACTGTATTGTATCTTCACATCTGTATATGATAGTCTCTACTAAACAATTACCATATATTCCCCTAAATTAAAAGCCATAAAACAAAACCAACAACAGAGAGAAAAATAGAAAATTTACAATAACATGAAGTTAAATAGCATGCTACTGAATGACAATTTGTCATTGAAAAAAATGAAAATCAAAGACCTTCCTGAAGCAAACATTGCTATTGTGTGACCTATGAGTCAGTTAGGAAATTAATAAGAAAAACAAAAACTGTTTTTGAATGAATGAAAATAAAAACTAAAATAAACCTCCTGAGATGTAGCAAAAACAGTACTGAAAGAGCGATTGAGCTTGTAGTTTGCATGAAGATAGCCTTATTTCAGAGAGAACATATGGTATTTGTCCTTTTTGGATTGATTTATTTCACTGTACATAATGGTCTCTAGTTGGTACCATTTGATTACAAATAGTAGGATTTTATGTTGTCTGTGCCCACAATCTCAGGATATGCTTAAATAGCAGAATAACAGACTTATGGCTGATCATGAAAAACTCTACTATTGAAGTGAAAATCAGTAGAGGCAGAGGTGGAGAGACTGAGGAAGGAAATCCCACAGCATATGGAGCTGTATCATGGAATGATAAGATTAATAAATTGATTTTTGTAAGGTTATACAAAGCATAAATATAATTAATAATTGTATGCAAAAATTGCTGAAAATGTCATGCTATGTAAGTTTCACCATAATTTAAAATAATTATGTGACTATTAACTTCAAGAAAAAAGTATCTACATTTACAAAGAAGCAAGAAATACTTTAATGAAACAAGTAGTTTTCATAATTTCAAAAGGCAAATAAATGTGTATTATTATTATTGCAATAACAAAAATGAAAATGGCCTTTAAATGTAAGCTCAGTAGATGAATTCTACGCTGGCATCCCTAACAGATCAGAGATGAGAAAGGCATACATAGTATAATCAGGAACTATTACAAGTAACTATATGCCAACAAATCAGAGGATACAGAAGAAATGGGTTGATTTTTTGACACATACAAACACCCAAAATTGAATCATGAGACAACTGATAATATAACTAGAACTATAACAAAAATTGAAAATGAACCAGTAATTAAATCCTTACCAACGAAAAATACTAAAATTAAAAAAAAAAACTGAACCAAATGGCTTCACTCCTGAATTCTATCAAATATTCAAGAACTTACCCAAATTTTCTACAAGCTATTCCAAACAATATGCAAAGGGAGGCAATCCTTCCAAACTCTCTCTGTGAAGCTAACATCACCTTCAGGCTAAAAACACTACTTCATGTTAAACATTAAAACTGTTAAGCAAGATGGGCAAAGAAGAAACATTCTATAACACAATCAAAGTAATATGTAAAAATAAATAAGTGCCAGCATTATACTAAATGGGAAACACTGGAAGATTTTCCACTAAGACCAGGAGCTAGATAAGGATCTCAGCTTTCATCACTGTTATTCATTATAGCATTGGAAGTCCTTGTTAGAGCTATTATGCAAGAAAAACAAATCAGAAATAAGGAATTAAAGCTACCCCTGTTTACAGATAACATGATTTTCTACTTAAGAGAACCAAAAGATTCAATCAAAAGACTTGGAACTTATAAAAAGAATTTGGCAGGATAGCAGGATACAAAATTAATGAACACAGATAAATGGCACTAGTATACACCAATAACTCCATGGATGAGAAAGAAATCATAAGAACAATCATCTGTAAAACAACAGAGAGGAATCTTAAATACCTTGGAATTAAGCTTACTAAACAAGTGGAAGACTTCTGTAATGATAATTGCAAAACATTAGAAACAGAAGAACACAGTAAAAGATGGAGAAACCTACCATGTTCCTGGATCAGCAGGATAAACATCATCAAAATGTCCATATTACCAAGAACAATACACAATTAATGTAATCTCAGTCAAAATCCTTGCAATATTCCTCTCAGAAATAGAACAGGTGATACAAAATTCACATGGAAACACAAGAGATCATGAATAGTCAAAGTTATCCCAAAGAATAAAAATCAAGCTGGAGGAATCACAATTCCAGACCTCAAGAGGTACTGCAGGGCAGGGGTCATCAAAATAGTATGGTACTGGAACTGAAACGGAGAAGATCAATGGAATAGAATAGAAACTTCAGAAGAGTACATGTACAGTCAGTTAATCTTTGATAAAAGCACTGAAAATAATGCAGAGAAAATGTCGTCTTTTCAACAAATGCTTCTGATACAACTGGACAGCAGGCTGCAGAGCAAGACACCCCACTGTCATCATTTACAAAAAATCAGCTCTAAATGGATCAATGACCTAAAAATGCACCAAAAAAAAACCCATCAAACTATTGGAGGAAAAAATAGGAAGCACTCTTCAAGATATAAGAATTGGGAAAGACTTCATTAAAAAAAAAGCACAGGCAGTCAAAGCCAAAATAAACCACTGAGACTACATCAAACTAAAAAGCTTTTGTACAACAAAGGAAATGATCGACAAAGTGAAGAAGCAACTCATAAAACAAAAGAAAATCTTTTCACACCAGACAACAGATAGGGGCCTAATATCAAAGATTTGCAAAGAGCTTCAAAAGCTCCATGAGAGCAAAAAAAGAGCAACGCTGGGAAGAAATGGGCGAAGGAAATGAAGAGGCATTTTGCGAAAGAACAAATTCAAATGGCTGATTGACATATGAGAAAATTCTCAGGCTCCCTAGCTGTCAGAAAAGTACAAATGAAAACCACACAGAGATTCCACCACTGTTGAGAGTGGCCTTCATTCAGAACTCTACGAACACCTGCTGGCATGAACTGGGGAAGGAAGGTATGCTGTTTACTGTTGGTAGGAATGTAGACTAGCAGAACCACTATTGTAGTTTGTATGGAGAGTATTAAAAGAACTGAAAATTGAGCTGTCATATAACCCAGTTATCCAACTTCTAATAACATCCAAAAGAAGTGAAATCTGCATATGAGAAAGTGATCTGTAATCCTGTGTTTACAGCAGCACAGTCTACAATAGCAAAGACATGGAAACAGTCCAGATATCCATCAAAAGAAGAGAGGATACAGAAAATGTTGTACATCTACTCCATGGAATACCACTCCGCCATTAACAGGAATGAAATTCTATCATTTGCAACCAAATGGTCTCAACCGGAGACCATCATGTTCAGTGAAACCAATCAATCCCAAAAGCACAAATATTATATATTGTCCCTGATATAAGGCTACCTTCATACAAAATACAACATCAATAGCTCTTTCAATACTGTTTTTGCTACATCTCAAGAGGTTTGAGATTTTTGTTTTTATTTCCATTCATTCAAAAACCGACTCAGGAAGACTTTGATTTTCATTTTTTCAGTGACACATTGGTCATTCAGTAGCTTGTTATCTAACTTCATGTTGTAAATTTTTCTATTTCTCTCTGTTGTTGATTTTGTTTCATGGCCTTTCACTTAAGGAGATGTATAGTAACCATGTAGTAGAGACTGTCACATACAGAATTGAGGAGACAATGCAGTGTGCATTTCTACTTACAAATCGAAGATGGACTCCTAATGAAACTGTTGAATGTATCCTGACCTTATGGTGCTGGATTCTCTGACATTGTCCATTCTTACAATGTCAGGATGCACATAAATAGCACAATGATGGTCTTATGACTAATTGTGAAGGACTATACTATTGGAATGACATTTGGGAAACCAGTGGGTGGACAGTGTTTTGAGGAGGGGAGGGAAGCAAAATCCTCCATTCTATGGAACTGTGTCATAGAAAAATAAGATTAATACATATTTTTAAAAAGAAAATGAAGATGTGTTTGAATGAAACTTTTACAGTAACATTGAAATTTATAGCTTCCTATATGTAACAATAAGCTCATTTTGGGGGCCGGTGCTGTGGTATTGCAAGTAAAGCTGCTGCCTATTATTATGCCAGCATCCCATATGAGTGCCAGTTCAAGTACCAGCTGCTACACTTCTGATGCAATTCCAGTTTCCTACTAAAGTTCCTGGGAAAGCAACAGAGGATGGCCCAAGAACTCATGAACCTGAACCAATATGGGAAATGCAGAAGAAACGGCTTACTCAGACAGACTCAGCTCAGAGAGTAAAAAACTCACTCATGATTTATTAGTTGTGACAACTTAATAGTGTTTATGTTTAAAAACAGCCAAAATTTGTTATCTGCTATTTATAAAGCATAAATATATTTTTCACAGATGGTCACATATATAGCGAATTAAGGACTGATTTATCATTTCATTGTGTAATTACAGTTTTGATTCTACCATAGTCTTACGAGTTTAAACCAGATTCTAAATTCTGTCAGAATTTTCTAGTGCAGGTCTGCTGCTTAGAACACATGGGTGCTGCAGGCTTTCTCTCACTCTTCCAAAATCATAGGAAACAGTTGGCACCCCTCAGCCTTGTACACCATCATGAAGTGTATCCATAGACACCACTAGCCACCCTTTACTGAACATGTGGTATGCAAACAGCACTAGAATTTATTAAATCCTAGGCCTTTTTTTTTCAGTGAGTTTCTGAAGTTGTGCATTTTTGTAGGAGTCACTTGTACCAACCTCTAACAGATCATGTGAACAGAAAATCCTTAGAAAACCCTAGGTCCTATACAACTTATAAACACAACCCTCCTTCATCCCACTACTCTCAAAACAACCTTCCATTTCAAGGAAAGTCTTGGAAATATGCAAACTGTAAGAAGTGAAAAAATTTATCTCAGTCTTGGCAGATCACCCCTCAAAGATAATTGACGCATTAGGTTAGTTTGGATTTGGATTGTCTCCTTCTCCGGAGTCTCACTGGTACTCAAAGAGGAAGAGGTGGGTGGCAAATTATAACCAAGCAGCCAGATTCGGGGGCCAAGGGTGAAGTCACTGCAGTGTTGTCTTGAGTTATAAATAAGCTTGCCTAGGACCATTATTGTCAAGCAATCACTCTACATCCACAACACCTTTCAACTTAGGTTTTGTATATCAAAACAAACCTGCACATTTCTCATCCCAAAAAAGTCAGAATGTGCATTTCCAAAACAAGAGCCACAAAGTAAGTGTTAATATGTTAGTGGAAACAGGGTGTAGATCTGTTAGTCAAAGATTGCACTATGAGAGCAGCTAGGAGAGCAAACTGCAGGCTAGGTGTCAGGTTCAGGAGACAGCTCATTTAAACATCATTTTCAAAATCCACATTCTTAAAGCCATAAAAACAACACTCAACTCTCACCCTGGAATAACTGAAGTAGGCATTCCTAATTTAAAAGGCTAGTGATAATCTCACTTTCTAGACGTCTTGTCATTTAAAGATATTTATCTTTCCATAAATCCATAACCTATAGGCATCCAGGTTCCTTTGAGAGTCTAGAAGACTTATGAAGAGACCAAGCAGATCAGAGATCAAAGGACTTACAGCATCTGCCAGCCCAACAAGAATCAATATGGCTTAGTCCCTTCAAAATCTCAGTTCCTTTTATGTTGATGCACCAGTGCCTAAGAACACAGCAGTCAACAGAAGGTGTTGAGCTCTCTCCAACGTTGGCATGTGTAGTCTTCTCTGATCCATGCCAGCAGGGCGGAGGTGCAGGACATTCAAATACTGAATGTTAACCTGAATTTAAGTGCAGAAGACTCAAATATTCTTCCGTAGTGCAAGCTCTTCCTCTCACTGCTTTATAGAAGGAATATTTCAGACACATTGACAGATTCGGCCTGAACCAACCTTCAGGTACATCCCACCATGAAATGTAGTGAAGTCCAGTGAAAGGTTATCAGTACAGTTAGCTGAAATTCTTGGTTTTGTGGGTTTTTTTTTTACATTAGGAAAAGTTTTTCGCAAAATTTTAGTGACATTTTAAAGTATTTAAATCTTAAATTTTCCTGTGCTTGTAATGTTGATTGATTCATCAGGATTCCCTAACACAATAATTTTCAAGCCTCACTGACTGCCAAGTTTTTTGTGTTTTTTTTTTTTTTGCCAAGTCTTTTTAAAAATACACATTTTGGGCTCAAGCCTAGTTCAGTGGTCTATGATGAGAGCCAGGGAAATGTAGTAAAAACATGACAAAACTATAACTGGTGTTTAATCTGTTCAATACAAAATCCAACAGAGCAAAAATCAGAAAAAAATATATGTAGCATAGGTCTGGATTGAAGGAATAAAATCTGACATGAAGCTGAAAGTTTTAAATATGTAGATATCTATTTACACTTTCGATATAAAATAGGAGCTCTATTTTTCAAATATAACTGCTGAGCAAACCTTTCTTGTGTTATAATATGCACAAGGCAGAATCTAAAATTTCTGGCTTTAGTTTCTTTCAACTAGAGCAAAGTGTTCAAGATATTTGTAAAAGAATTACAGCATGCGTAACTATAAGATTTTTTTGTTTTCTTTATTATGATTATCATGTCCACTTAAAACAACAAACAAATAGGACCACTCTTGACATTTGAAGTTTATCAATTTACATTGTTTATATTGTACCATCTTCAGGTTTAGGAATAAAAGTAAGAGGCTCCAGTATGCATATACACATCAACTGTCATGTGCAGAAATGTTTCTATGAAAATAGAGTGGGCTACAAGCCGAAATCAGTATCTTTCATGGAAATAAAGGAAAAAGTTTGACAAAGCAGAGACTGGGATGAATGAGACTCATTAATAGTCTTTTTATAACACTTAGTAAGAGTCCATCATACATAGATAATTAGGATGATTATCTAAGTCTGGAAAACATTCCTGGTTATATTTGGAGTGTTTCCCACTGTTTATGTGTTAAGACCTTGTTCCCTCAAGTAGAGATGTTAAGAGAGAAGACCTTTAAGAAGTCGAGCCTGCTGGGAGATCACAACACCAGATCCTTCCCAGGCCCTGGCTTCATGTTCTGTCATTGATCCCTTTGTCATTCACCATGATGGCATCCATCAGGAAATCATCACCAGAGCCAGGTCAATGCTGGTTCCATGACCTAGAACTCCCAGAATTGTGACCTGAACAAACCTCATTTCTTTAAAAAGCTATGCATTCTCTAGTATTTCATTGTTGCAATATAAAATGTACCAATGTGTTACCCTAAACCAGGGTTTCTCAAACATGAACTGGTGCACAAATCCTCTAAATTCCTCTATGTCTAACTTCCTAGCTCTTTTGCAACCTGAATTAAAAAGGCTAAAATAATGTCTATCATGTCTCATGTACTTCTCAGTTAAAATAGCACAATTATAGTTGAAACTTGGGTTATCTTACACCCTGATCATTTTAAATTAAGAAACTTTCATTTTTTTAAGTGAAAGTTCAATAACCATTCTCAATAGTGAAGAAAAATAATTTTTGTTTTCCCTATTTTCTAGAATAGGTTCTCTGTTTAGCAGACAGAAATTTCAGGGAGATGTAACAACACATTTTCATTTTCTATTGAGGTCAAGATTACCAATTTGTTTTTTGTCAAAACAGTGAAACAGAAATTGAATTATTTGTTCTTGTAACTGTTGGCTTACTGGGAAGGAAGCTATATTTATGGAAAATTTCATCTGGATATCTTTTCTCTCTTCCAATACTTGGCTATACAGCTTGGGTTCAGCCAATGACTGGAACTAATTGAAAGCCAAAATAAGTGATTTCTTGGCAACAAATGGCTTCTTGATGAATCACCAGAGAAAATATAGCAGTGGAGTTTGACAGTGGGGTGAGGGAGAAAGCAGAGGTGGTTCTAACAAGTTTCCTCTTGCTGTAGGTGGTTTATTTTCTTTGTCAACACATCATATAAGAAATTTTCACTCAAAGTTCCTGTTCCTCCAGTTTCTAGGGTCCTACCACCTTTGCTTTCCTAAACCCATTTTTGAGAATTCAAAGTATTACTCTTACAGCACCGTATAAATCAGTCTCATGGCATGCTTGTGAAGGTCCAAAATTGTTTAGGTCTGCATCACTTTACAAGGGATATGCTTGTTCCACTGCTCTTAAACAAGTACATCTGAGTCTGTGTACCTGGTAGAGAGGGCTGGGTCCTTATGAAAGTTCACAATGGAGCCCTCAGTCATTAGAGGAACAATTGAATATAGTTGGGCCCTTAGCTTAAGCCAGAACTCCCAATAATTATTCCTACTTTAAAGGATTTAATTCACTACTGAAAATCTATAGGGAAGATTTTAAGCTGCTTCTTAGGCACAGAGAGCCGTGTTCTCCATCTATTGCCCCTAAAACCACAGCAAGCTTTTTCAGAGAACAGGAAAAAACTGAAGACTGTCACTGGCTAAGTCTAGCATGGCAGTCATACTCACATTCCTTAGCATCATACAAATACCAACCCATGAGAACACTGGAGATTTTCCCATTGAGAAATGAAGATGCTGCTCCTGAACCAGCAGAATCCAGCTGTTAAGACACTGTTTCAACATGATGGGTCAGAAAGGTTTGTGGTCACTACACTATGTGATAAACAGGGACATGTCTCAAATTGCTTAGAGGCTAGAAACATCTGTGGGAAGTTTTCCAGCATACAAAGCCAACCTTTGGCATTCAACTACGAGAGGTTCTTAGATATCTTCATATTTTTTCTCTATATTTATAACCAAGTTACCAACCTTCATTCTAATATGATATCAATATTCTATGGGCTATTCCAAACACAGAAGATGCAGGTGCCAGGACCACGCACCAGACCCTGGGTGAGAAGTTCACCATGTTCTGTGACTCTCAGAAAATTGCTGTCAGCCTGCTACTCCAGGAAAATGCTGGGGCGTAACAGGAATCACCTACTGTGAAGTTCTGATAGCCACAAGCTTCCTGTGCCGGAGCCAAGGGAGCCAACTTCAGTGGACTAAGATCATTTATTTGGTGCCAACAACACTGCCCATATAATTGTTCAGCATTTCCACGTTCGGGAACTCCTCCCCAATGACTTGATTGCCCCACGTCACTGCCATTCTGAATCATGCAAATGAGGATGTCATATCCTCTGACTCAATAGCTTTTATTTCACTGGAAATTGTTTTAGGAACTGCACACAGAGTCGCTTTTTGATTCGATCTGCTTTCCAAATGCATTAGTTTTCCTTTTCTCACACCACATCAGGTGTTAGGAAAGAAAAACCAGGATGTGTTCAGAGGGCATCCTTAGGATCCAAACTTGCAAACCCTACATATTTGCAAGCAGGAAAGGGCTCCTCCCTCTGCCAGAAACTGTGAGCAACAGTGCTGGCCAAATATGGTGCAGCAATAAATAGTGTATTTCCACGTATACCTTTTACTTCCTACGTCCCACCAGTTAAAGGGTGTACTTTTGTACTCCATATGTATAAAGTTTATGAAATTAGACGGTCCCAAGGACTAAATCCATGACTTAACTCTGTGAATGTACTAATTCTCCAAGCCTCAATATATGCATATAAAAAGAGACGATATTAGTGTCTACCTCACAGTTACTATGAGGAATAAATTAATATGCTATGTGAAGTTGCATTAACACCTGGCATATATTTAGTACTTAAGACAGTAGTCCATTATACTTATGTGTGTTTCACAAATAATTCTTCTAACTCAATATATATCTCTTTTTTTCCCAGCATATATCCCTTTTTGTTAACATAGCATAGATTTTGGAGTCATCACATTGGAGAATGTTACAGCAGTTATAAATCAGCCCCAGGTTAAAAAAAAAAACTCTAATTCAGATGATCAATATTTTATTTAGATATTCTCACCACCATGGGATTTTAATGACAACTCAAAACAGGCAAAATACTTAGCTTACAAAAATTCAATATGTAATGAATATTAGTCACCATGAATTACTAAAAACTAATGTGAGTATAAATGTATACAAAGCATATAATATGGGCAACAAGCATCTATTTCTTTAAAATCTATTGACATATCATCATTATTTTCTACATGTCTAATTAATCAATTAATTAATCTACATAATAAAAATGAAGCTTTGAAATACACACCATTACCTAGCCCCATCTTACATAAGGGAAAAAGAGGTCATGACGTTACCATGGTGTAAACTCAGATTCAGTCCCATGTTCCCAACAGTGTTCTTCCAGCGCTGGTCAACAAAAGTTTCCCCAGTAATAGAACCAATTACTCTAAGATGCACAACACAGCACTGGATGTACGTGTCCATTCAAGCAATTGAGCCTCTGAATTGTGGAGAACGTGCCTGAAGAACAGGATGCTTTAATTTTACCTATTGTCAATGAAGGTGAGTTAAATGGCTACATACGGATATGATGTTACAGTGTAGTCGGTTAAGCTACTCCATGCAATGTTGTAGACCTAGAGCAGAGTGTCAGTTCAAGTTCCAGCTTTTCTGCTTCCACCATGGTTTCCTCACAATGTGCCTGGGAAGATAGTGTGTGCTGGAAGACATGCTTGGGCCCTTACTTCCCAAATTTGAAACACAGACTTCTGAGCTTCTGGCTTCAGCCAGATCTAGCCTCAACTGTTTTCAACTATTTGGGCGAAGAACACAGGAATAGCAGATCTCTTTCTCTTCGCCAGTCTTCCCCTCTCTCTCTGCCACTCTGCTTTTCAAATAAATAAATCTCTTTTTAAAAATTAAATAAATAGACATGTTTAGAGATTACCATACCAGAGGACACAGCCTGGATTATCATGTTGCATTCTTTTTCTAAAGGGCCAGTTCCACTAGAATAAAGATCTTTCCCACACTATTGTTGTTTCACACTATCAGCATTGGTATCGTTTTGTTACTGATTTAATTAATACTCCAAATGGGCTTTTTGATATATTCTCATTGATAAAAGGAGATTCTGTCTCCAAAGTACTCCAATAATGATGGTTCATTGCTTACCTTTCTACCATTTTCTACAAGAAGGATTTCTTGCTGTGCTTGCTCCATACCAGAGACTATACAGGTCACCTGAGCACAGCTTTTTGAATATGCCCATCCGTGTTTCTTTATTTTACTCTGTTTTGTGAAACTAGCAACATTTTCATGGCTATCTGAGTTGGAAAATTAACTTGATGGACATTGTGGCACTTTGTTTAAGAGAGCATCAAACTTGAGTTTTCTGTGAGCCATGAAGTTATGCTGTTACTTGTAGTTTGATTTCACAGAAAGCAAACTCCCTGAGCTTGGCAAGTGGCCTGTTCTCTTATTTCCGACCTCCAACCTCATCACACTCCTGTTAATCTCCAGGATTACTTATTTTTTTTTCCTGAGATAAACAACCAATGCAAGCTGGAAAATGGTTTTGCTGGACTCATAGCAGATGCACATCACTGCCCATTCCCACTTTGATTTCATCATTTCTTCCCATCATCTGAGTTGTGATTCTTTGCCTAAACAAACATGACCCCACTTTATAAGCATGACAGAAGGCACTACTCTGTCACTTCTTTCTCAAGCTCTCATTACAGTTTTCCTTAACCTGGAATAATTTTTTCAGCAACCACATGAAAGAAGTCCCACAGATAAATTGGAAATCCCTAGCAAACTATAAATATATGCCAACATGATCCTCTCTAATAATTTCTGAAAATAATGTTGGTGCTACCTGCAGAGAACACAACTTGAGTGGTTATGCTTGGAGTGCACTGGATTCCCCTCTAAGTAATTTCCTCCCTTTGTTTTCATGCTCAATTTCCAAGCAAAACTGTAAAATCTTTCTGGATATACAGATTCAGCATTGTCAAAGTTTTATGGGCAGAGTATATGTCATTTTTGTTCATTTTATTATTTCTTTGTTATTATGATGATTTTTACATAGTTGATCAGGGTGGGAAAGTTCAAGGTTAGAGAAAATTGGGTGTGATTATTTTTCCAAATTTTCTGTTTCTTCCTATTTGGGGGGGAAGGGGAGAGATAAGGGGAGAAGCCATACCCAGGGAACAGCCACCTGATATCAACCCAGCATCCCGACGTGGTATATGCTCCAAGGATTCTGCCTAAGTGATTTGGGTAGTTCTGAAATACTTTTGATTTGTCCAATCCAACAATGAGGAAACACTCCCAATGTCCATTGGATGACATAGTCAACCTTAGAGTCTCCATTTGCCCAGATTTCCACTGTCACAGTTTGACTGGGGTAGATGTTCAATTTGTTCTGCCCTCCTTCCTCTGCTATGGTACCAGATGTCCTCCGCAGGCCCTAATGAACTGCCGTATTCTCCATGTGCATTAGGGCCTATCATGTACTATTCTGTCTTTTCCACTGTAGAGGATCTGTTTTCACAGGTTGGCCCAAGAACCTAGTTGAGGCAACCGAGGTCCCACTGGACCCTACACCCCCGTGGCTCACAGACCAAGGACCCATGACACTGGAAGGCCCAAGGACCCAGGCCAGGTGACCTGGGCCCCACCAGACCCCCATAGCCAAGGGGCTCACAAACCCAGCACCCACCCTCCCTATACTTGCATGGCTTGCCTCATCTCGCCACGCAGCAGTGAATGATACAGCCTGGCTCTCTCAAGCCTGCCCCTAGATACAGCACCTGTTGGTGGGTGTTGCAGCCTAGCCCTGCACAGTCAGCCCCATCTCCTGACCTTAATGTGAACTGGCTGATGTTTTGGCCTGACCCAGTCCCTCTTGAATCCAGTCTTGCTTGTCAGATCTGCCAGTGGATGTAATGAACTGGTCCAGTCTGGTCTGCCCCTAGACCTGACTCACATGTATGCTGACAGGTACTGTAACCTAGCCTGATCTAGGCTGCACCTTGCTTTGGTCCTTGAACTAACCTGCAGGGACTGTGCCCTGACAAAAGAGTTTCCAAAGCTCCTCTATCAAACCTCCTCCCAGTAGCAGATCTTGTACACACAGGTGAGTCCTTGGTCCAGGATGACTTGGTCTACCTCTAGTCCTGGCAGGGTTAGTGACCTTGCCTAACCAGTTCACACCCATTCCAGTTCTTACTATTGGGTGTTACAGCCCATCCACACCTGGTACACACCCAGTACACACAGACACAGCTATCATTTGGTTCAGCAGGAGCCAAGACCTACCCTAACCCATTCTACATGCACTTTCCAAACCCAGTCCACACCTATGCTGAGGAAGGCTGCAACCATGTCTGTCCCAGCCCCCATTCCGACTCTTACACTCACCAATGGGAACCCCAATCCAACTAGGGTATCTCCTTAGCTCCCCAACCAGGCCTGTTCCCAGTCACAGCTCTTGCACGAGCCAACAGAGATTGCAGTTCCACAGTGGTAAGCCCACATACCCCCACAGATTCTGCCTCCAGACCTGACCATCTCGCATGCTGATTATTGTCACAGCTTAGCCTACCATCACCCATCCCCTGTTCTGACTCTCACTGCTGGGTACTGTGGTCTGGCCTTGAGGCCCCCAGGCCTAGCTTTAGTGTGGTTGTGAGGGGTGATGACTGATGCCCCAGCTCAAGTATCTCATGTGCGGTTGGTACTTCACTTTGACCTTCAATGTTTCTCCCACTCCTCTCTCCAAAGTGATCAGTCTCAGCCCCTTTGCTTAGCTGCACGTACAGTGGCTTTGTCTATGAAAGTCACTCAGCAATAATCCCTCACCTGGACATGAACCCTCAGAAGTCTTCACTCACCTCCGCCTGCGCCATCCCCCAGACCCTTTGTAAACCCACACCCCCAAGTCCCCAGAGTGCACGGCCAGGCAGCCCAAGGGCTTGACCCATCACCACCGGCAACCAGACCACCCAACTAAGGGATGGGAAGAGGACCAGCTGGGCCTGCCCTAATCTTATTTCTTTCCTGTGTTAGGATGGTGATTTGAGGCAATTTGAACCTGCTTATTTTCTTTGGATTCTCTCTTCTCTCCCGCCTGCATTCCTGCTGCTATGTACATAGTTTCCCACTTTTATGAGTCTTATCACACAAGAAAATCAGACATTTTTTCCTTAACAGAAGCCACTCTATTTGTGTACAAGGGAGATTGAAACAGTCACAGATCGGGCCCAGCACAAGAGCCTAGCAGCTAAAGTCCTCACCTTGAACACACTGGGATCCCACATAGGTGCCAGTTCTAATCCCAGTGACCCCGCTTCCCATCCAGTTCCCTGCTTGTGGCCTGGGAAGCAGTCAAGAATGGCCCAAGCCTTGGGACCCCACACTATGTGAGAGACCTGGAAGAAGTTCCTGGCTCCTGGCTCCTCGCTCCAGATCAGCTCAGCACCGGCCATTGTGCTGACTTGGGGAGTGAATCATCAGACAGACAATCTTTCTCTCTGTCTCTTCTCCTCTCTGTATGTATGCCTTCACAATAATAATAACAAATACTTTTTTAAAAATGTCACAGATAATCAAAACTAATGTAATATACAGTCCTTAATAATTTTTCAACAGATTCAAAACAAAGTTTGGCAAAATGTAACATTGACAAAACACAGACATTTCTTCCGGTTTTATTTTGTGATTTATTTTTTAATGTTAGCCCCCACATATAATGGAGATCATGAAGTATTGTCTTTCAGTGTCTGGTTTTTTTCTCTCAACACAATGCCTTCTGGTTGCAACCATTTTGATGCAAATGACAGAATTTTGCTTTTTAAAAGCTAAATTTTGAAAATTATTATATGAGTGAAATGAAACTTTTTTTATATGACTGGTGCTCATAACTCCTGCCTACATTCCTGTTGGACTATGGGTTTTTAATACCTAAATTTTGAAATTTATTGTATGTGAGTGAAGTGGAACTTTTTTTCATATGACTATCGCTTGTAACTCTTGCCAAAATTCCTGTTGAATCATGGCTTTTTACATGTTGAACACTTTATTAATAACCATATTAGGTCTTTGACTAATGTAAAATTAAGATATGTTGTCTCAGACAGAATAAACCACTAAGTTGAAAAAGAAATAAACACTTTTGAAGAATTAAAACAGAATAAGTAACATAGCACTAAATAATTTTTTTTTCAAAATGAGGCTTATTGTGGTGCTTCAAGAGATCAGAAAAAGATAAGATTATATAAATAAGATTTATCATCTGTCACAAATGAACAAAAGACATTCAGTCATTCAGAATTCACAACTGTAGAAAATTCCTCTGCCAGATGGGTTTTCATGGATAGGTAAGAGTGTACTTTCAAACTGATGGTGCAGTTAGTCCACAAAGCAGTTAGGTAAACTCAAAAGTCACAAGTTCAGAATTGTCAAAGGAAGACATACAACCTCTTTAATACAGAACCACTTTAATATAAACATGACAGTTCTTAATTGCTCTGAGAGAAACAATTTTGTGTTCCTGCTAATTTTATTTATATATCAGTACAGATTACATTAATTAGAAATTATTTGCAGCCTTGACGCAGTAGCCTAGGGGCTAAAGTCCTTGTCTTACAAGCGCTGGGATTCCATATGGACACCAGTTCTAATCCCGGCAGCCCTGCTTCCCATCCAGCTCCCCGCTTGTGGCCTGGGAAAGCAGTTGAGGACGGCCCAAAGCTTTGGGACCCTGCACCCACGTGGGAGACCAGGGACAAGCTCCTGGCTCCTGGCTTCGGATCGGCACAGCACTGACCTTTGCAGTCACCTGGGGGGTGAATCATCAGATGGAGGATATTCCTCTGTCTCTCCTCCTCTCTGTATATCTGACTTTGCAATAAAAAATAAACAAATCTTTTTTTAAAAAAGAAAAAGAAAAATGCATGTATGTATCTGTATTTTATTAGAGTTCTTCAGAGAGGCAGAAGCAACAGGATGTGTACAGAGGCAAAAGGAGATTTATTTTAAGGAATTGTAAAATGTGGTCATGGAGACTGACCAATCCTGAGGTAACCAGCAAGCTGGGCATCCTGGAAAAGCTGTCCCTCTCTGTCTCTCTGTCTCTCCTCCTCTCTGTATATCTGATTTTTCAATAAAAATCTTTAAAAAAAAAATCATTTGGGCAAGGGAAAAAGTCAGACACAGAAATTAATAGATTAAAATCATCAATATGGATTATTAACCTCTAAGAAAATGCAGTTTAACCACAAACTTTAGCACTTTCTGCCACTTTTCATTTAACTTTGCATCCCTTAAGCAGGCCAGGTCAGCTCACTGCTAGTATCTTGCTTTTTTAGGGACCTGTAGCTGACTGGGAGTAGGGAAGCAGAAGAGCAAAAGCTGCCAGACCACTTGAGCTCTGAGTTCACAATGTCGAGTATGCCATCACCAGCACATGCTATTTATCTAATCCAGCCTAGATTTAAGGGAAGAGTGGTAGAAGTAAATGAGCTCCTATTTAGTGGGAGAAACTCTAAGTTTTATTGCAGTGAAACAACACCAAAGGCAAGGCAATGCATTAGGAAATATAGTGGTAGCCTAAAAGAAAGTCCACAAGTCTATCCTGAAGTAGTAACGCTAAAGAAGAGTTCAATTTAAGAAGTAATCTGGACCAGTATTGTGGTGTAGAACATAAAGCCACTGCCTGAAATGCCAGGATCCCAACTGGGTGTTGCTTCATATCCTGGCTATTCTATTTCAGATCCAGCTTCCTGCTCATGGTCTGAGAAAAGCACCAAATATGGTCCAAGTGCTTAGGTCTCTTGCCAACATTGGGGACCCAGCTGAATTTTGGCTTCTGGCTTTGACCTGGCCCAGCCCTGGTCATTGTGGATTATGGTCACTTCAGGAGTGAACAAGCAGGTGGAGAAAGACTTCTCTCTCTTTCTCTCTCAATCTGTAAGTGATTCAAATAAAATGTCCAAGAAAAAAAAAAATAATGAAGGGCAAGAATGGTAGCATTTCATGACAGATTGGATCAGGCCAAGGAAAAGTCCACCTTTCATTATCACAGCAAACTATGTGGACAACTGTGAAGAAAAGGGGGTTATTTTGCTTCACAGTTTCAAATTTCATAATCTAAGAGTGAGCAGTCCAATTTCTTTGGCAGTAGATGGCAACAGTGAAGCCATCTCATGGGAAACCAAGAAACAGGGAAGATGGCTGAATCAAATTCATTTTTATAACCAAAAACCTTGTAGAATTTTTTTCTCTGAAGATATTCCCCCAAAGATCTAAGAAATCTCACTTTGTTCACCTCCTTAGTGTGATACTTGGATAGAATTTTTAACTCCTTAATACCATCAACCAGGACTTTGGGCTTTAACATCCATCATGAGTTCAGGAGCAACATCTTGTTCAAACAATAACATCTAGTTAGGCCAAAAACAAGACATAAATAAATATTTGGCATTCTTACAATATACTTCCTAAAGGGCAGGTCTTATTCAAGAATCAGGAAAGTAGAGAATGTAGATTGATTGAATGTAATTCATGTTAATTCAACACTCCCAGGGTGGCATTGCCTTCCATGAGATACTTCCTCAGTTCAAGGTATACATGAAACCAAATAACGATAGAAAATAGTAACTGATTAAATGACAAAATCAAGAGTAAGGATGGAAAATAATGGAGTAAAGAGAACTGAAGTCAAGAAGTGAATTTTTTAAAAGATTTATTTATTTTTATTTGAAAGATATATTTACAGAGAGAGAAGGAGAAACACAAACATCTTCCATCTGCTAGTTCACTCCTTATATTGCCAGACCTGAGCTGATCTGAGCCTATCTGAGGCTAGGAGCCAGGAACTTCTTCTGGTTCTTTCACATGGATGTATGGGCCCAAAAGCTTGCCCATCTTCTGATGCTTTTCTAACCCATAAGCAGAGAATTGGATCAGGAATGGAACATCTAGGACTAAAATCAGCACCCACATGGCAGAAGATTAAGCTGCTGATACACTGTACCAGGCAAAGATGAAATTTTTTGTAACCAAATGCCAGGTAACAGTAAATTATGTCAAACTGAATATCACATACATGACTAATAGACATGACATCAACATCTGTTTCCAGCAATTATTGTTAGAAGATCTGAGAAAAGAGTAGCTACAATCATGTCCTGTGCTGAGTGTTTCAGATGAGGAATGCCGATTTACTTAAAAAATTGTTTTGTGCATTATTTCTTGGACCCCAAATTCTACTTGTCAAAAATTTGTCAAAAGTTGTCCCAGCAGTGAGAACCAACTTCAAAGTTTTGCTAAGAATAAAGTCAGACGATACCATATGGGCACTGGTTCATGCCCCAGCTGCTTCCATCCTGCTCCCTGTTTATGGCCTAGGAAAGCAGTAGAGAACAGCCCAAAGCTTTGGGACACTGTACCTGGCTCCTGCCTTCAGATTGGCTTAGCTCTGGCCATTGTGTACACTTGTGGAGCAAACCAGTGGATGAAGACCTTTCTCTCTGTCTCTTCTTCTCCCTATAAATCTGCATTTCCAATAAAAATAAAATGAGTAATTTTTAATAATTAAAATCTATGCCATTTCTTTTGTTACACAATTACTACACTATGCTCAACTAAAAGTTCTTTAAAAAATAAAAAATTTTGTAAATGTATACTTCATATTTAATATGTTGACAACTCAAATATTTTAATTAGTGAAATTTTACTTGTAACACATTATATTAAGTTATAGAATTATTAGTGACATATAATTAAAGTCCTGTCAGCCAAAATGTTCATTAAAAAAAAGAAAAGAATAAAGGCAGACTGAATCAAGAGATAGTATTAACAAACAAGGTTTCTGATATGAAGAAGGAGTGGAGAAGAAAAAAGGAAAAACCTGTGTCCTGGATGCAAGAATTTATCAATAGGAGGATTAAGGCTAAGGAAAAGATAATGAAATTTATAACAGAAAAACATCCATAGCTTTTGACACACAGTAAATATATAAATAAACGAAAAGATAGATGAACACAAGCAAAGCAGTGTGTGAGGGAGGAGATGTTATTTACACATTCCACAACCTAAAACAGGAAGTAGAAAATTAAGAGCAACAAAAACAAACAAAAAACAATTCTACCAGTCTGTGAGAACCAGTAGTCTGGAAAGAAATGGAGACTTACTGGTGATCCAAGACTGTTGGTCAGAACGTGGCTCAAAAAGGGAGGCCACCAGTTAAGTCCTTCAAAAATGCCTGGCCTCTTTGTATGGGAGCTTAGGATGGAAAAGCTCATCTCTAAAAGTTTCAAACCTCCAACAAGGAAGTTGTACATATGACTCACTGAGTTTCAGGAATTGTTAGTAATTAGAATGGGCTTAAGGTAGGATAAAGGGCTACCATGAGCCAATGGAAACTTTCCCATCCTAACTATAATCATGTCTAAAATCCATAATTTTGCAGACATCTAGTTTCCTTAAAAAAACATTATCTTGTTACAGCTCCACTATCAGCAAATATTTTGGGAGTCCCTATCTCAGACCTCAAACAAATACTATCAGCTAGGATATGTCATCCATAAGTTATTTCTTTCTCACTTGCACCAGTCTCCTCCTGCTTCGAATACTATGTTATCTTCTAGCACATTTCCCTGCATTTTGTTCTGGAGAGTTATGGCTCCTTGACATCTATGTCAGCTGTGCTGGAGGCTGAGCCTGTTATCAAGAGCAACCACTATAACAATCTGTATGTTATTCCAAGAAAGAATGGCTGTCCATTTCTTTGATAATCTCAGAGTTAGACTAATTCACTATTAATCCCTCCCTCCAAATACTAAACATTTTAAATTTCTTGTAACAAAATGTACTGTTAAAAAAGAAAAAAATAACTAAACTCTGGTGGTATTTTTTCCTTTTTTTACTTTGATTTTGGTTTTTATGCTCTTTGGGAATTCTTTGCTGCTGTGGATTTACCAAAGAATTTTAAAAACCAGCTTTCTTTCCCACATTTTCATGTCATATAAAAGATGCTAAACAATTGTTTTCTTTAAAAGTCTATCTTCCCATGTAACAACTTGGAGAAGAGGACTCAGCGTGTTTACCTCATATCCATTGAAATACAGGAATTCAAGATGACCAAAGGAAGGTGATGTTCTAACATAAAAAAGAAGAAATCCAACTGTTAGGAAGCAGCCATCTCAGATGCTTCAAAAAATGGAGATTGTGGCCATCCAAATATACATAAGTGCAGAATGCCTTATATAAAAGCCTAGCAGCCTGATTGTTTGTAGGTTCACTTCTCATGAAACAGACACTCCTACACAGTGAACATCTCAGGGGGAAAAAATGATATAATTCATAGCAGAGAGTCTTCATTCCAGTCTTCCAAGTCAGGAGAGCGCATTGGCTGTTGTAAAGCTCCTGGGGCAGGGGAGACATCCTTTAAAACATGACTAAGTTAAATACACTGCAAACGTCAAGAGACAAAAATACTAATTTATTTCTATCAGGAAAAATAGTTTTCACAAACAAAAGAAGCACAAAGATAGAAATGACACCATTTCAGCTTTTATCATCAATTCTCTTTATCCTTGCCTAAAATCCAGGGAGCGGAACTGAGGCTAAACGTGGATCCAAAACGAATAGTAAGACATCTTCAGAGAAAGCAGTTGCACAAGCACTGCTTTGTTATCAAGCCAAGCTCATCTTCCTGAGTCTCCATTCCTGAAGGTGGGGGTGTGAACAGCCGCTTGTTGTCATGCTTACTCTGTAGATTACAAAACTCATGCTGAAATTTTCACCCCTAAAGTGATGGATTTCAGAGGTGAGGACATCACGGAAATGAAGTCTTCAAGAATGAGATGCGTGCCCCGAAATAAGGGGTCAGAGGAAAATTCTCACTCTGTGCCAGTGTAAATTAACCAATTTCTATAAATCAGGAAAGAGACTCACCAGAAACCCATCCTGCTGCTAACTCCTTCGCCTGGGACTTTCTGCTGGGAATCCTTAACCTCCAGAAGCATGAGTTCCCTCTATTATCATAAGCTACACAGTGCAGAAACCCGAACATACTAAACCCGATCTTCCTCTGCTTGAAGAACAGCTGTGCAGCAGGTAGAACTGCATGCAGACATCTCCATAAGTGAACACTTGAAGATATAAACAGCTGTGAATTTAGTCACCTCAAACGAATTCAAACCAGTTCCCATGCAAAGAAATATGGGAATTATGTACCCAGAAATTCATGGAACTTGATTTGTTAACTCTGGCTTGTCTCAAGCCCCAGCCACAGAAAATTATAGATCCTTCTCCTTATTTATGTTTCTTTGTTCTGGATTGGACGAGCTAAAAGCTGAAGGAAGCACAGAAGCAGTGTTAAATTATGACTACCTTTCAGTGGCCTAAACAACTTGTAGAATCAGTTCTTTTACTGAAAGTTAAAGCCAATAAATAATTAAGTGGGTCAATTCCTCACTTTCATAAACATTTCAGAGTTAAGCGCTAATTTCTTCTGATATATAAAATGACAAGCTCATGTAAAATGTGGGTTATCCAAGTTTCGTGTCCTCAGCAAGACACACACAGGTCCTCGCTCCATATTTCTCCTGCAAGGAAGGAATGACATGGGCATGCGAAGCTTCGGCAGGTTGGGGTAAGTGCCCTGAGCCATCGAAACTTGGCTTTAGAAAGGCAAACCACAACTCTGAAAACTCCTGAGTGAATTATAGGAATAAAATTGCCTGTGCATGCCCTCAGGGTTGGGGTGTCCTCACCAAAGACACTGTTGAGTCATCTTGCTTGTCTTCCTCCCTGCCACGCCCCCAGGGATGCCTGCAAAGTGGGGATTTGGGCCAAGTAACTTATCTACCTGTTTTTCTGCAAGAGTCTAGGATACAGAGAACATGCTTTCCTACAAGATTTTTATAATACTCTATACTGCTCTGCCATTTTACTGAGCTCAGTAGTTCACCCTCATCCATAGGGATACACTCCAAAACCACCGGAGGATGCCTGAATACAAGAATCATTCCAAACTCTATATGTACTTTTTTTCCACTTATAAATTAGCAATGAGAGACTAACAGCAATAATAAGAATAACTATACTATAATAATAATAATAATATAATAACTATACTATATCTTATCACACATCTGGCACTATGGTACAGTGGCTAAATCCTCTCCTTACACACACCAGGATCTCATATGGACACAGGTTCATGTCCGGGTTGCTCCACTTACCATCCAGCTCCTTGCTTGTAATTTGGGAAAGCAGTAGAGGATGGCCCAAAGCCTTGAATCATGCACCAGTGTGGGAGACATTGAGGAAACCCCTAGTTGAGGATTAGCTCATCTCTGGTTGTTGCAGTCATTTGGGAAGTAAACCAGCAGCCAAAAGATCTTCCTTTCTCTATCTCCTTCTCTCTATAAATCTTCATTTCCAATAAAATTAGATAAATATTTTTAAAAAGAATACTTCTCATCACAAGGTGGGTAATTTTGGCAGAACAGAAATACTGAACAAAAACAAAATAATTCACATCCCAAGACAAACAATACAGATGGCACCACATTTTGTGATACTACTCAGAATAACAATTTAAGGAACTGTATCGTGAAAAAATAATTTTTTAAAGTATAGTTTATTTCTAGAAATTTCTGTTAATATTTCTGACTGTGGTTAACCGGCAATAATTAAAACCAGCAAATATGAACGTGAAGAAGGGAGAATAAAGAGAACTGTACCCCAAAACTACCCTAAGAAGTCACTTTTGGAATGGCTTCATATCGGGATTTTCTTCACATTTGATGAATTCAATCTGTCAGTCAAGTTCCAATTTCTAATGATTGCCTTGCATTCTAAATACACTTTAATTCTTTCATTCACCTCATTGCTAATATGAGCCCGAGAATATCCTGAACACAGAGTAAGCATAACTCAGAAATTTCAGAGCTTAAAATATATAAGGATTTGGGCCAGGCATGGTGGCCTAGTGGCTAAAGTCCTCACCTTGCACCCACCAGGATTCCATATGGGCTGTGGTCCTAATCCTGGCAGCCCTGCTTCCCATCCAGCTCCCTGCTTGTGGCCTGGAAAAGCAGTCGAGGATGGCCCAAACCTTGGGACCCTGCACCCACATGGGAGACCCGGAGGAGCTCCTGGATCCTGGCTCCTGGCTCTTCGCTCCTGGCTTCGGATTGGCACAGCTCCAGTCATTGCAGCCACTTGGGGAGTGAATCACCTGACAGAAGATCTTCCTCTCTGTCTCTCCTCCTCTCTGTATATCTGACTTTCCAACAAAAAAAAAAAAAATTAAGAAAAAGGGAATCTAAAAGAATTTTTCATGTCATGGTGCCCCAAATTTGTCCATAAAATAATGCAGGCTACCTTTCCTTTCACAGCAGAAATTCCTGTGCTCCACCAACATGATCAGAATCTCTGCATTGGTTCAGAATTCACATGTTGAAACACAGTACCAAGTGCTGTTATTACGCAGTTCAAATTTTAGATTAGATCATGAGGGGAAATCCCTTGTGAATGGAGTTAGCGTTCTTACGGAAAAGGCCTAAGGGAACCTGGGGTCCCTTCTACCAGGTGAACACACAGCACCAAGGCCTCATCCCTGAAGCAAGAAGAGGGCTCTCTCTCCAAACAGCAAATCTGCCATATACTACATCTTCAACTTCACAGCCTCCTGAATTATGAAAGATAAATCTCTGTTGTTCTTAAAACAGCTCAGTCTAAGATTTACTGTAGCAGCCTCAAGGTACTAAGATGTTCAATATACTTAATCTCCAACAGATACAGCGTCAAAAGGTGGCTCTTAAGGAAGATACTTTTATTACGCATATTTAGCTAAAGAAATAGCATTCAGTACACATAACAATTTGCTGTATGTGTGCCATGAATGTAGTACAGGTAACATATGGCTGAGCATGAAGAACACTGCTAAGTGCTGATCCACGTGGTGGGGACATCCTGATGTGCCCACAGTGAGCTGAGTGCTTCAAGTAACCACTCCTATGGACTTGATGCTCTCTGGCCATTACAAAAATATTGGAAAGAGGGAGAGAAGGGTATGAGGAGTCAACCACTTTTCTTGGTTGTCTCCCCTTAGTAGAAACATTTCTTTCTCCTCCTTCCAAAATGTGACCCAAGAGTCTTATGAATTTTCGAGGTATTCTTCCTTTATAACTACTCCAAAACCACGCACACATCACAATGATATTGTCACTGTTGTTCTGGTTGTCTGGCTTCAGGAGAATAAGCACGTTTGATATTTCTAAAGTAGTATCAATCAGGTAACAGCTGGGTCCAGAGATCTCTGAAAGTTCAAGGGCCACATATGCAAAATGGCTCACTCACATGGCGGAGAATTGATGCTGAGCATCCTCTGGGAAATCCTCCACCGTTCATCCACAGCACTTGCATGCAACCATGCAACCCAGCCTTGTGGCTGAGTCTCTCACAGCATTTGCGAGTATGAGTCTAAGGAAGACTGACACAAGGGCAAATGTTCTAGACAGGAACTGTAGAATTTCTCATAAATTAGTTTCAGAAGTCCAAGGACCTCCCTTCTAATTCACTCCAGTGGTTGAGCAAGTCACACAAGCTAGAGAAAATAAGCACAAATAGCTTCCTTCTCAAGTGAGTTGAAAAGAGAGTTCACCCTGAGGAACATCAGCAAACAGTAAGAGGTATTGATGTAATCTTTGGGAAAATATGGCCTTCCATCAAATGTGGCTCTAAAACATAGTACAGAGTTACTCAGAATTCAGAAAATAGGCTGAGGATAAAGTAAAAATGAAATCCTACCATGTGTAACAAAATAGTCCCAACTAGAATCCATTAAGTAATCCAGCTCCAAAAAGGCAAATAGAATATTTTATGTCTGCTATAAGACAGCCTTTACAAAAGTACTGTATATATATATATATATACATATACATATATATACATATATATATGTATATATATATATATATATACACATTTACACAAATATATACAAACATTCTCATGAATGAACTGCACAACGGATGTTAGCATACCAGGAAGTAAAGGAACTTTGCAACAAATGTCTCTACTCCAAAAGAAACACATAAATATTCCTACTTTTGAGTATACATACCATGCCATGATGCATTTAAACAGCAGGAAGTTATATTTGGTTTGGTATAACCCTTTTAGCCATTTTGGTATCTGGGGAATGAACCAATGGGTGGAAGATTTCTCCATATCTCGCTCACTTTTTTTCTGTAACTGGGCCTTTAAGAAAAAAAAAAGGAGAAAACAAGCTAAAGCAGGTTTTAAAATTATAAGAGAAATGGGAGGGTTGTGGGAGGGGTGGGGGGAATCCCAGTGCCTATAAAACTGTTTCACATAATACAATGTTATTAACAGTAAAAAAAAAAAAAGAATTCTGAGCGGCAATCCATAAACTACCCAGCTGTTACCCTACTTTGTCTTGCTGTTCTAGCAGAGGAAACAAAAGCTGGATGTTTTCATTGCCTGTAAAAATTCCTCAAGAGTTTGGGATAGGGATTTAGAAATCCACCATGCTCAGCTCTCTTTTGTAGTAAATAAATATCACTTACTCCAATGCTGACAGCATAGACCAACACAGAAGTACTTCTAAGAGTTAGACATGGAATATATTGAGTATTACCTAAAACATTCAGACATAAAATGGCAAGAACAATAGAGAATGATTGAAAGAGAACATATGCAGCCCCTTCTTCTCTGTTAGGATCTTTGAAGCTGTTAAAAGAACCATGATTCCTGAATGTGACCGAATGCAGTATATATTCTTCATGAGTCTGAATGCTCAATAACCAGCTAGAATGTAAGTTGACCTCTTCTCTGTCTCTCCTACCCATTCTGCTCCTATTTCAAAATGCAGGAACAAGAAATTTGAAATTTGGGAAATCATAACAACCTCAAGAATAATCCATTCCTTCTTTAAACATTGCTAAATACCGATTTCCCAAGCAAGCTTCCTATGTGTAGATAATTTTTTTAAAAAATAAATATTTGTTCATTTTATAATGAACCTTTTGAAAGTTAATATCTATGCCATAGGTTTACCTGCTGTCAAAAAAAGAAAAATGAAATGTAGAGTGTTTGGTCCATAAAAATACTATACTATGCCAGGGAAAAAGCCTGTGTAATAATTCAAGAATGTCTATCCCTGCTGTTATTCTCTAAGCTCCCTATAGGTTCACACAAGCAATGTCTCCTGTGGATTGTATCTGTAACACAGCCCGCCTACAAAGGCACTCAGTGTTTGAGTTATGTTGATACATCAAAGAAGCATAGAACTCTAACGGGAGAAGGGACTTTTGGCATCAGTTGGTACAAACTTCATCTTCCAAACCATGCTTGTGAGATCCACAGACAATAAAGAACTGCCTGACCACAACTGTGTATTTAAAGCAACAGGCTTAACAACACAAGTTGAGTCTCTAGTGTCTCAAGAAGTTCTGCAACCTACTGCCATTGCTTCGTCACACAGTTTTAAACTAGGAGAGCCAGAAACCAATCAGATGGATTAAATTTGGTTCTGTGTCCAATAATATCAACAGCTTTCCCTGCTTTTCTCCTCTACCTTTGAATTAATATGCACTAAATTTTAAAAACAGGAGCTCAAAAGTAGTTCATAATTTTCATTAAAACTAAACTGATTTAGCAGGAGGAAATGAAGATGACATGGGCATTTTTATCTGACCAGATTCAACATTAGTCACATGCTATACTAAAGGAAAAAATAAATCACTTCAGTAAGCAAGATTTTCACTCATTAACTCATTGGGCAATGTTACCAAGCATCTATTGTGTTCCATACTATTATAGAGTTAGAAAGGATTCACAGTGCAAAGTACTTTCTATAAATAGATTCTATCCTAGTTAAGGAAGCAAAAATAAACCAAAACATTAAAAGAAAAATAATTTTAGCATAATAAGTAGTCATAACAATAAATATGATGAAATAATTGCCAGAAAATACTCTTGCATTGATAGACTGGAAAGCTGCTCTGAAGTGGTAATGCTTTATCTGGAATCTATGAGAAGGTGTTTTCCCTGTAAACACTGAATAAATTATTCAGGCCCAGGGAGCAGAAAACACAAAGCCTTAAAGGTGTAAGAATTTGGGTAATTTGGGGAGGACACCAAAGCAGAAGAAATAGCTTGAGGAAAACCAACATAATTATAAAATTGAAAAGTATGAAAGTTCATGCCATGTTTTGAAACCAATGTTTCTTATACATGCCTGGGGATAAGGCAGAAAATCAAGGTTTGAAGACTGTAAAAGACATTAGAGATCTGAAACTTAATTCTTCAGACAGGGGGAAATTGAGTTGTGTTGGAATGGGTGAGTACAGAGAATGGATTGATACTCAAAGAGGCAGAGGGTCAGACAGAAGGCCTTAGGGGGCAGAATTAGCACAGCAAAATTGAACCTGGAGAGGGGAAGAAAGAATTAAGAGATATTTCAGAAGGGAAATCATGATGTGTGAAGTGACAAATTAACATAGGGGTTGAGAGGAGGAGCAGTCAGAAAGCTGCATGGTTTCCATATTTGAGAAATGGAAGTGTGGAGGTACAAATAACCAACACATGGAGGAGTAATTTTGCGAGATGAGTTCAGTTGAGGCCATATTTAGAGGGGCAGACATCTGTGTGACAGCAAGGGATTTGCAGTCTGGCGAACTGTTGGGAACTGAAGTCTGTTTTCGCAAAGGAGTGAAGGTGCCAATTTGGAAGTTGTATGCATAGAAATTAGAGTTGGATTTATGGGAGTGGTTGAAGCTACTCGGAAGATGAAGGGAGTTTGGGGAAAGAGACAGCTGAGAAGAGACTAGGGAAGATTAATAGAGGAGTATCTCAAGAGATGACTTCAGAAGTGAGGGAACAAAAGAGGGTCAGAAAAGCGTACGGAAGACAAATTCACAGTAGTGGGCGAGAAGTCAGAAAGGAGCATTCAGTCAAAAGTGATTGAGTGAGTGTAGCAGGGAGTTGTGAGTGTCAAGGACACTGTCAAGAAAAGACTATTCTGCAGCTGGGATTGCATATTATTATTTCTGTGGAATGAGTAAATTCAATTCTGAAGACTAGTTAAAGAGCACTCCGGTGCTCTCCTGAAAAATAAATACAAATCGTATGAGCCAAAGTGTTTCATTTGCATTCTCATGGAATTTTTTCCTGTTGTCAAATGCCAATCCGTCTAAAACTTAGTAGAAACTGACTGCCTGGTAATAGATATTGACAGTCCCCCAATATATCATGGAAATTATGAATACAGAATGCACATATTTAACAAAGCACTCTACTTTTGAACCTAGTCACAATAAGAACCCATAAGAAAAGGGTTTGGAAGAAAATGTTTAAAAAGTACTTTTGCATGTGTTGGATTGAATTAAGTTCGTATGGAAATTTATTTTCTTGAATATACATAATATTGAATATTGAATCCTATGTATTGTATCTGCATGATAAACAACATACAATTAATATAAGGCCATACTATTTAGTTATTAACAATTGTCACTTGAATAGATGATCACCTAAGAATATTTTAATTGTGGTTTTTCATGTCAACCCAATCAAAGTTAATATCTCTCACGACAGATTTTGGGTTTTGCCTATAGTGTATAATTACCAAATTAGCACAAAATCTTGTACAGAAAAATGTCATTAAGAGCAGACTGTGCTCTTTGAAAACATTTTTTAGGATCTCTTCAACATCAGTTAGCCCAAGGACTCTACTAATGTACAGAAAAATAGGAAACTAGGTCTTCCATGCATTCATGTGTGTTTTGAAAAAGAAACAGAAATTTAAATTAGGAAGTAGGAAGGGATTAAAAGAACAAAAGCATGTAAGAAAATGTGTCAATTATATAAGATAACTTGATCAAACAGTTCACAAGATACCACAGTATATTTGTCTCATAAATCTTCATTTAGTACAAACAGAAAAATTACAACATTTTTGCAAGCTAAGGATTTTTAATTTGATTTGAGTCATTGTGATTCTGAGGTTGCTTCACTACATGCTTTCATGTGAAGGTAAACTTTCATTCTTCTAAAACGTGGTGCACATTTAGGGTTGGTGTAGTAGACAGAGCTTCTGCCTTGGCTGGTTCAAGTCTCTGGTTCGGGCTCCATTTCCAATCCAACTCCATGCTTATGGCCTGGCAAAGCGAAGGAAGATGGCTCAAGTCCTTGGGCCTCTGAATCCACGTGGCCGACAGGAAAGAAGCTCCTGGCTCCTGGCTCCTGGATTTAGATTGGCCCAGTTCTGGTCATTGCAGCCATTTGGAGCATGAACCAATGGATAAACGATCTCTATGTATCTCTCCTTCTCTGTGCAACTCTGCTTTTAAAAAAACAAAAGTATTTTTATAAGACCTTAAAATGCAGACAACATTAGCTGATTTTATTAAGAAGTAAAAACTGTTCATTCTCATGAATACTGTTGATTACTAGCCCAATACCATGTGCTTTTCCTTTCAAAGCCCTGGTTGTTTTCAGATGTTCACACTGCCTTTTAGATTGGGGAAATTGAGGCTAACATAAGCCAGTTTGGGCTTGCCATTGCCCAGACAGCTGGTACTGGTCTCGTGAGCTTGGGACTGAGATGGCTCCAGGAGAGCTAAAGCTGCTTATACTCCCTTCTCTCCTACTGGACCTGGACAATAAACCATGAAAGCTCAATTTTCTGAAACAGGAAACTGAATGATCTTGGAATCCAATATAGCAGAGTAAAACAAAGAACCTGAAATTATCTCAATGATGTGAAGCTACTGTTCTATGTGGGACACACTTTATCTTGTGAACTTTCAGAAAGGGGAAAAACAAAAATGTTCATCATGTATAACCATATGACTTGGAATTTTCTGTTGTTTACAAACACATCTCAAATGACAGAGTGATCTACCTAAATTCTTAAAAGCAGCATTGCATATCTCTTTATTCTTTCCTCACAACTTTATATTGCACATTTTTAATCTATTTGAGAACAGTCACACTTATGCCAAATTATGTAACAAGTCTAGCCAAGTTATGACTAAAACTTTCAAAACCTAACATACAAAAAATATATGCCAGTCTTTTAAGATGTGCCATGTCTTTATTATATTGGAAATATGCTTTTAGTATCACCATCAAGGAGATTAAATATTAATAAGCACCACAAACCTCTCCACTTCTCTACATCCTAGCTTCATTATATTTCAAGTCACTTGTAAGTATTTCTCACCAGAACTTTCCTCCAGCTGCTTTTCTTATGGCTGTCTCTAAAATGTAGGAATCTATTTTACACAGAAATAAAATAACCCTCTGAAAATATAAGCCAGATTATTTTGCACATTTAACAATCTTCAGTGTTTCCATTCTTCAGGAAAAGAAATTCCCCACCATTTATTTTACCTGTACAAAGCTATGTATTGCCGATACCTCAGTTCATTCAGTTCACTACCTAGACTACAACTACCTCAGACTTCTGCTCCCAGAACTCACTCCTCTTGTTCCCAAATATAGGCTCATTGTCCACCATTCAGTTCATCTACAAGACTCACCAACATCCCCAAATACTAAAAACTTTCCAAGTCTAATGACTTCTTTTTAACTCATATTCTTTAATTCATAACTTGGCTTTTTTTATATATTTATTTTCTTTTTTGATGATGTTTACATAGTTAAGAAGGATGTGCACCCATACGGAACACTGATTTGGGTGGAGAGAGTCAAGGAATGGGAGAAAATGGATGAAACCACTGCTCCCAGCAGCCCAACCACATCAGTCAATATCTGGAGATGGTAGATGACAAAACATCATCCCAGGGTCCCCATGTGGAGCATGTTCGGCAGGCACTACTTAATTGGTTTTCATGGTTCTCAGGTACTGTTGATTTGTTGCTCCAAGATTGATAAAACCTTCCAAGGTCCATTATCTAACATAGCCCACCTTAGACTCTCCACTCATCCACATACTTGCCGTCAAAGCTTGGTAGGAGAACGGTCCAATTTGTTCTGTGATCTATGGTACTACTTGTCCTCAAGGAGCTGCTGTGTTCTTCATGTGCATCTTGGCATGACATCCACAGACTTTGGCAATCAAGAAAGCCCAGTTCTTGTAGACCACAGATCCTGTGATTTCCCCTGTTGCTGGAGTTTAAGTCCAGTGATATAGTTGAGGGCATCCCCAAAGAAATCTCACTAAGAGGTAACCTCAGACCTGACTCCTATGTGTGCCAGTCAGTGCAGAGTCAGACTCAATCCATCAATCTACACACACACCAGTGGTTGCAATTATCAAGTCAATTTTATCCTCAGCCCCATCTCATATGCAAACCAAAGGATGCTGTGACTCAGCTTAACTCTGCCCGCCACACACTAAGCCCTCATGCACACCAGCAGGATCTTCTACCCAGTTGCACTGACACCAGATAACCCCCAGTCCTGGTTCCTGCACATGCTGGCATGTGCTTCAGACTGGTCCACTCTGTCCCACATCCCATTCTGCTCTAGTGCACATCAATGGCTGCTGCAGCCTAGCTCAGCCAAACTGACTCAACCATTTAGCCCACATTTATGCTGGTGGTTGCTATCACCTGTCATGCCAGACCCACTCCCAGCCCTGGTTCTCATGCTTACCACGAGGAGTTGCAGCCCATCAGAGAGATGCCCACAATTTCCCTACCAGACCCACTTCCAGGCATGGATTCTGCTTCTTCCAGGTTCCACTATGGTCTAACCTGAGAGGACTTGCCCCCAGTCCTGGAACTTGCCAGATGATGCTGTGGCAAAGTCCAACAAGCCTGCACTTATTCTGGCTCATGCATGCACCAATGGATGCAGTCAATTAACCTGATTTGTCTATCCCCTTACCTCAATTCACATGCAGACCAATGGGTTTGTAGTCCTGCTCAGCCTGATATGCCCCCAGTTCAGCTCTCACACTCACCAACGGGAACACTAGCCAAGCAGGGAACACTCCATAGCCCCCTACCAGGATTGCACCCCCATCTTGGTTGTTATGTGTTCTGGTTCGTGCTTTGCCACAGTCTGGCATGGATCATTTTGGCATTCACCACTGGATGATAAAGCTTGTCTTGACCCAGCTTGCCTCAAGCTGCAGCTCGTGCTGCTGGCTGCTGCAGCCTAGCCCAGTCCATTCAGCTCTCAGCCCTGGTGCTAATGTGAACTGGCTAGCGTTGCAGCCCAACCTGAACTGTCCTGCACCCCATCCTAGTTCTCACATTTGCCAGTGGGTGCTATGAACTGGTGCCAGCATGTCCTGTCCCCAGTTCTAACCCACACATATGCCACCAAGTACTATAATGTTGCCTGATCGGGGCTGATCCCAACCTTGGTCCTTAAGCTCACCTGCAGGAACCACATCCTGACAGAGGAAGTCTCCAAGCTCCTCTATCAGTTTACCTCCCAGTCACAGATCTCATGCACAACATTGGGTTCTTTGTCCAACCTGACTTGGCCTATTTCCTGTCATGGCAGACACCCTTGTCTAACTGGTACACACTCATTCTGGTTCTCACCATTGGGTACTACAGCCCAGCCCTGCCTAGCCTACCCTCAGACCCAGGGGTCACATGGCTCAGTGGATGCCAAAACCTGATCCAGCCTGTCCTACACCCAGTCTGGCTCTCATGAGTAACAGCAGGTGCTGGAACCTACCCTAGTCTGACACACCCCAGATCTAGTCCACACACAAGTCAAGGCATACTGCAGCCAAGTCCAGCCTAATTGATGCCCCATCTTAGCTCTCATGCTCACTAGTTGGAGCCACAGCACAGTCAGGGCATCCTCTTAACTCCCCAACTAGGCCTGCTCCTAGCCATAGATTTTGCATATGCCAGTAGATACTCCAGCCCAGACCAGCATAGCCCATCTAATAGTTTAGCCATCAGATATTGCAACCTGGCCTGATCTGGCCCATCCCTAATCCCAACTCTTACTGGTGGGTGCTGCAGCCCAAACCTGTGCAGCCTGCCCCCTCCCTGGCCTTCATACAAACAGGTAGGTGTGATAGCCTTGCTTGGATGGCCCACACCTCATCTTGGCTCCTGCTCTTGCAAGTGTGTTAAGGTTTGTCCCAGCCTTGCCTGGTCTGCTCCTCCCCATCCCCCTACCATCCTGAGCCAGCACACACATCTGCCAACAAGTGAAGCAGTTTTTCCCAGTCTGGCCCACACCTAACCCTAAATGCTCACAAGCAGTAGCTACAGCCCATCAGGAGATTTCCCCAAGTTCCCCTACCAGGCCAACTCCCAGACCAGATCTCACATGTGCCAGTGGGTGCTAGGCCCTTACCCCCACTGTCCTCCCCCTCTGTCTTAGTCCTGTGTGTGCTAGTCGATGTTGCAGAATGGTCTGCCTCATACGCTATTCTTGGGTTTGCCTGTGGTTAGTGCAACATGGATCAGCCCAAGCTATTCCAAGCCCCAGTATCCATGAGTGTCAGTGGAATCCATGGTCATACCCAGCTCACGTTGTAACCACCCCAAGCTCTTGAGCAAACCAGTGGATACTGCGTACATATCCCCCACAAAATCTTCCCTCAGGCCCAATTTTCTTGCATGCTGGTTGGTATCATGACCCAGCCTAATGTTAAGTGCCCCCTGTTCTGAAACTGATTGGCAGGTACTATGGTCTAACCCTGCCAGGTAGGCCCTCCAGCCCTAAATTAGCATGCACATGTTGGTGGTGGTCAGTAGTGATTGATGCCAACTAGCCCAGCTCAGGTCTCTCATATGGGCAGCTGCATCATATGCACTGACCTAGAAAGAAAGCTCCTCTAGCTTCCCTCTTCCAAACTACTCAGTCTCAGCCCCCTTGCTTACCAGTGAACACAGTGGACCTCTCAGTGGAAGTCCCCCAGCAGGCATTTCCCCATCTGCAACACACCCCCTAAGTAGTCCCCCTCCCACACATCCCCATTCTCCATTCCCTGAGCAATCCACAATCCCCATGCCTGCAAGCATATGGGTCTTCCAGCCTGGTCTTCACAAGTCCAATCTTCTAGTGAAGTGACATGTGGCCTGGAGCTCTGCCCACCCACCAGGGACCCTAGATCATACACATGTCCCTAGGCCAGGTCCTCTGGAATGTATGCTGGCCTGGGACCTTATCCATCCTCACCTCCCTCCCCAGCATGCCTGAATCTAGGCACACTGTGAGACTCCAGGCCCAGTCCACCAGCATACCACACCAACATGGGGCTTTTTCCTCCCCTTCTCCCTACCCATCCATTGGAGTAAAACATCTGCACGAGTTCCCAGGTCTTCTCAGACAGCCACAGTTGCAAGTTACCAAGTTCTGGAGCCAGAAGCCACCAGCGACTCCATCTCCACTGCTAGCCGTATCTTGGAACAATCAAGTGAGCAGAAAACAGAATTACCTTGAAGAGGAAAATTGATGAAATTCAAAGTAAAACCCTGCTTGAATTTAAATCACAAAATATTGCAGTGGTCTCATCCTTCACATAAACCTTCACAATACATTTTCAAGACCAAACAGCATTGACTAACATTTATCATCATCCATGTCCTTAAGGATATGTCTATATATATATATATATATATATATATATATATATATATATATATATATAATCTTACTTAGTTACTTGGGGTACAAAGGGTCCAGGGCTACAGAAAAGTGGGTAAGACCATTGTCCCCTGTATCTGGGGTCGGGGGGAAACAAAGGGAGAAGACCCACCCAGCCTGCCACCCATCCCTGGTCCCCAATGTGAGGCACGCTCCAAGGGTCCTGCTCAAGCAGTTTTGATAGTTCAATAGATCTGAATTACTGCCAATCTCGCCGTTCCAAGCCTGATAAGATCTCTTCAGAATCCACTGGCTGACATAGTTCCTCCATGGTTGAGGTTCTGAGATCAGCAGTTCAGCTGGAGGGCTCTCCAAAGAAACTTTGTCTGAGGTGACCCCAGACCTGATTCTGTGTGTGCTTGGCAGGGTCCAGCACAGTCTATCGCCCCAGTCAGCTTATGCACATGCTGGTTGTTGCAATTGTTGGGTCAGTTCTGCTTCCAGCCCTGTCTTCCACGTGAACCGATGGGTGTTGTAGTCTAGCCCGATCCTGTCCATTTCATACTCGGCCCTTACGCAAACCAGTGGGAGCTGCAGCCTAGTTGGGGTGACTCCCCAATGGCACTCAAGCTGCCCAGCCTAGAGCCACCCACCCCTGCTGCCGCCTGCTGGATAGGGGCAAAAAGACCCCAGCAAGCTCCTGAAGTCACCTGCACCTCCTGAGGAGCACAAGGTCTCAAGGTCACTTTGTTGTATCTTAATCGCACCTGGGATGACACTGGGGAGGAATCAAATTTCATACTTTCATACTTTCATACTCTGATTTTACATAGAAAAGAAAAATTTTAGTTCAAATATCCAACAAGAAAACTTAAATTTGTTGATACTGGCAAGCTACCATAACACTATGGAAATCATACTGCAGGAAAAAAAAAAAAGACAAAGATTCTGAAATTCAGAAAGCTTAAGATTTAGCTCTTCAAAACTTGGATGTTATTTTATCTACACAAAATGCTCTGCATTTTTTTTTCACTGTTTGTACTGCAAACTTGTCTTTACTTAGGGTATAATACTCAAAAAGCAGCCAGCAATTCCAACATTTAAGTCTGCCAACCACAAAAATATTACTTAGCACAACAATGATCTTACTTAACCATAAATGATGGTCTCTTAGGCCAAGCTCCCTAGATGGACTTGGATTAAGAAAAACTATTTATCCTAGGATCATTAACTGTTTAACGTTTGCACTGGAGGAGAAAGGCAAAAAGCAAACAAAAGACAGAGCTCATACAATTGACTCTTAAAATCCCTCAATTCTTATTCAGCTAAGGATATGGATTTTTGAATGGTAACTCTTTGAGTAAAAAATTTCTTGCTTTGTGCACAAAAAATGGACATATTTTCAGTACAATATGGACATTAATTTCAGTACAATGATTAGCTTAACACTAAAATGGCATAATTTATAAGAAAAATACCATTACAAACCCAAAGAACTTTGTAATCAGGATATTAACAAAAGCATCACTGGAACCTTCCGGAGATCATGGTGTATACAGGCAAGCATCCCTAGCTTGACTACAGGATGCCCTAGATGATACTAAGATGAACATAGAGGCAAGTGTAAACTGCCTCTGTTCAAGGTGAAATAGAAGTCACTCATTTTAGTTCTCCTTTAGGTCTGAAAGGGCTTCCTGCAGGGGAACTGCCCAGTGAAAGGCATTGACCTAAATCCACAAGTTTTGTTTTGGTTAGACTGAGGTTGCACAGTGGTTGTCCCAGAAGGGCAGATATCTTTACAGAGCGTTTTTGTGAAAGGTTAAGTTGTGGTGCTGGTGACACATTTATTATGAAGCAACTGTACATAAAAACCCTGTTCTTTATTTCTTAGTTGTTTTTTAGGGTTGACACAAATGATTCCATTTTGATTCTGCTAACTTTCATGTCTATCATATTCGTCTTATTAAGCACAGTCTTTTATTCCAATAAATCTGGTTCTCAATTTTTTTCACCTGATATGTAAGCTAAATCTCCAATGCCATGAAAATTTCAGGCTTTCTAAGGACACCAACAATCTTAACTAGGCAAAATCTCAAACACAGTGTAACATAGTCATCTCCACAAAGATAATAGCTCCACTATATAGTATAACAGAATAATGTAACTGCAACATTTTCTTAGTCTGTCTAAAGCTGTTACCCAAAAGAACTTTGGAGATTTGAAAGACCTTATTGTAAATGAATTAATCATAACTCATAACCAAGTTCATCAATGTAAAATGTTCAACATTTTTTTTAATTTCGATTTTTGAAACTTGCCATCATTTTCTCATTTGTAGTTTCTCAACGCCACAATCACATCCCAAGATATTTCAAAGATCCAAAATTGTTGGACATTCATTGTCGTATTCTCTCAGAGTTCTATATGACTAAAACATTCACTTCTATATTTATGAACCCAAAACTCAACATTGCAATGCAATAAAGATTGTGATGTGTTTGATGTGGATGGGAATATTCCCAAAAATTTGAAAAATATAAACACCTCAAATTCAGTCCAAAAGATTGCTGAAAATTTGATATCTCATCCTGATGTCCATTAAAGTAAATTATCTCAATTGATTGCTCATCTTCAGCATAGCCTTGGCCTTCTGTCACACACGTTTTAGAATTTTACTATCGGTCTCATGCATGTATATAATCACTTTAAGCAGTGTTAGAATTTTAACTGAGGCAGCACTAAATCTAAATCAATTTGGGAGGATTTGAGTATTGCCTAGAGTATTACTTCCGATTTGTTTAGATGTTTTGTAAGTTTCTTCTCACTAATGAGATATGGTTTTCTGTATACTGACTTTGCACACTTTTTGAGAGATTTGCCACAAGATATTTACTACTTTTGCAATAATGAAAAGAGTTTCATTTTGTCCTTTACTTTCTCTTCTCAGACATATTAATACAATTTATTGAGCAGAAGTAATTCACAAATGAATTTTTACAATGCACAATTGGCTTTTTCTAACGAAGACATAGTATAGCCCATAAATAATTATTTTGTTTCCTCCTGCTTACTCACTGCAGTATTATTTTAATTACCATGTTGAACTGAGTAGGGCTTCCATTATAATGCTGAATAATAAATGTCAAGTTTTACTTGGTTCAAGTCTTTATTAGTAAAATATAGCTGTAGGATATTTGATAAGAGAAATTTTCTCTCATTTTATTTATATAATTTGTAAATACACTTAAATTATTTTGCCTTTTGTTTTCACTAAAATACATTGTATTGGTTTAATTCCCAAGTTTAGACCAATCTTGCATTTTCAGAATACAAAAACTTATACTGTTAGAGGTCACTGGCAATTATCTAATTTTCCTTTTTGGTATCTGAGATAATATATTAATTTATAGTACAGGCAAAGGTTTAATGCTAAACTAAGTAAAGAATCAACATATAGGAAGTAAAAATTTTAGTAGGAATAGAAGCAAGGGCTAGAAACTAATCAAATGAAAAGAAGTCTATCCTATTAATACATATCAAATTTTAAAATAGTTATAAATTATTAAAATAAAAGCATATCATTCTTAACAATTTGCTTATAAAGATTTGAAACAAAGCTTGACCTCAAAAAATACAAATTGTCAAAAATATATATTAAAATATGCTCAGCATCAATAACCATAAAGAAAATGCAGATCAAAGCCACAATGAGTTATCACTGGCTGTTTGGCCGAAGACAGAAAATAACTAATGCTTATGATGATATGGTGCAAGGGGAGCTGTTATCCATTGTTGGTGTGAATGTAGCTTAATATTAATTATCTTAGGGTTCTGGGCCATTGTTAACATGAGAGATGATCTCATAATTTCCATTCTTTTTCTAATCTTAGCACCCACGGTTTAGAAAACATAATAAAGTAGAGGTTATTCCTTCATTACTATTTTTTTGTGAGAATTTGCAAGTGATTGCTACAGAATTTTTAAAATATTTTTCTATAATGTTCCCAACTAGAGACCATTAAGCATATTGAAATAAGCCAATCCCAAGATGACCAATGTCATTCATTCTCTCTGCTATAAGGCTACCTTCATACAAAACACAAGGACAATAGACATATAGGTAAGCATGTATGTACACATAGTCATCCAGAGGAATTGTATAATAGAGTCTACATATCGAGAAGGGAGATACATTGCAGTGTGCATTTCTACCCCTAAATAAAACAAATTGTTAAGTATATCTTGACAATTAGATGCTAGAATTTTCTTCCATTGCATATATGTACAATGTCAGGAAACACTTACATAGCAGAATGGTAGACTTAGCACTATTTTTGAAGGACTATACTATTGTAATAAAATTGGGGAAAACAATGAAGGAAGAGACTTGCTGAAGGGGGAAGGGAAACCCTTGAGCTATGGAACTGTGTCATTTAAAAAATTAGTTAATTAATTTAAAAAGAAAGTATGTGATCTTGATTCCTTAATGTATTTTATCATTAATCAACTGTTAAAGAAACATTTATAATAATCTATCATTTTCTAGTTAATATAATTTTTCATTCTTGTTGACCTTGAATTGTTCAAAAGTTTGTCTTCTTCTAATGCCTATTGATTCTTTACCAGTTTCCCCTTGTTATTTCCCAATATTTATTTGTACTTCTCTTTTTATTCTAATTATTCTATCCTTACCAAGTTTATGATTCTTGCAAATGATGGTCTTGCTTTTGACTTGTTTCTCTACTATGTTATTAGCATGTTATCTTTTCAGTTTTAGAATTTCTATCAAAACTTTATCTTTCTAAAAATATTTTGCTGAGGCTTCAAATGTCTTACTAACTTCTGCTCAGTTCATAAACCTCAACTTATATACATAATACTTCACTATAATCTTGTTTTATCATTAATTTTCCAAATATATAGTGTTCTCTACTTTTCATTGATTTTAGATTAAATACATTGTGACCAGAGAATTTTCATTTTTCTTTTTTTTGTAACATTGATGTTGCTGTTTGAAGACTGAAACACAGACAAAGCTGCCATTCAATGGCTTACTCCCCAAATGTTTGCTACAGTCAAAAACTGTGCCAGGCTGTAACCAGGAGCCAGGAACTCGATCCAGGTTTCCTATGTCAGTGGCCCTAGATCCTAGTACTTAAGCTATAAAGTCTGTCAATTCCTAGGATGTGCATTATCAGGAAACTGGAGTTAGGGGTTGATGGCTCTCAACCAAACACTTGCATATAGATTCGGGAGCTTGCTAGTATGCCTGGGAAGACAGCAGATGATGGTCCAATTACTTGGACGCCTGGAACTCATAAAGAAAGTATGAATGGAGTTCCTGGCTTCAGAGTGCTCCAACTCTGGCTGTTTTGGCCAACTGGGGTATGAACAAGTATATGAAATATATTTGTGTGTGCCTCTCCCTCTTTGGCAATTTACCTTTCAGATAATTATATATGATTTCAACAACTGCCTAGTGGGAAGTAGAAAAGTTGTGTCTCCATGTCTGAAAGAAGACAAGGAGGATGCACAAAAAAATATTTTTTGGGGGGAGATACCTCTGCTTCATTACCTATATTCTTCTGATAACTGTTCTTAATTTTTTTTAGAGGGAATTATTTACCAAAATAACAGACCGGGTCCCAGCAATGACTCACTGTCTATATCCCCACCTTGCAAGAGCTGGCATCCCTTATAGGTGCTGGGCTGCCCCAGGCTGTTTCACTTCCCATCCAGCTCCCTGCTTCAGAACTGGGAAAGCAGTCAACGATGGCCAAAAGCCTTGGGACCCTGCACCCGCATGGGACACCAAGGAGAAACTCTTGGCTTCAGATCAGCTCCACACCAACTGTTTTGTCATTTGGAGCATGAACCAGTGGATGGAGGATCTTCCTGTTTCTCCTTCTCTCCTAAAATCTTTTCTCCCTTTCCAATAAAAATAAATAAGTCTTTAAGAAATAAAAATGATTTTTAAAAAAAGAAACAGCACAGGTGCAAGGTGGGTTCTGTGAAGCTCTGGGAACTGGTGAGGGGTGGAGGACACATGCATGTCTAAAGGGGGCAGCCGCTCGCCTCCAGCCAAAGCCTGGGATTCAGTAATGTGAGTGCACTGTTCCCAGATCTAATTCTTTGACAGATGCCACAAATCTGAATTTTTGTGTGAAACCCTCCAATTTCAAAATGTTGGCTCAAAAAATTTTAAACACTCTACAAGCCAAATGAAACATGACTTCAGGCCAACTCCAGCCTGTGGGCCATGGTTAGGGTCTTTTGCAGTGCAGCATGAAGATGAAATGGGATATGCAGTAATAACACCCACACCTCTAGATTCCCATCCATGACCCATGGGAAAGAGCTGACAAGCCCCTTGTTGTGTGATAACCCTCATTGTGTCGCGCTGGTTTCTTCCGATGAACTTTTCCCTTTGTTGTTTCTTGCGTCCTTGCTCACTCTTTTTGTTATTATCAGTAATGACGTTGACACCAAGTCAGCCTAACCTAACACCGTTAGCCACTAGCATGGTCTCTCATTTCAATGTGAAGTTGATTTAATATGAACAATTTCGGGAAATAAACTGTAGGAATCAAACCTATAATCATTATTCGGAGGGTTTGGCATCTGCTTCCAGAGAATTGGCTTTTACTGTAAGAGCAAGAGTCCATTAGTTAGGCATTTGCTAGGAAATGCAAACTTGGAGCAAACATATATATATATTATACTAAATACAATATTTTGTGAAATCTGATAGCTTTTTAGCCAAAAAACCCCACTATGTATTGCCCCATTTCAAAATGATGAAATACATTATAAAACAAAATATATAAAGACTAAAACTAGAATTACAAGTGTTGTGACATGGTAGTCTTTGTCAAACCTCTCAATAATTTCCTAGCGCTTGCTTTTATTTAAATACTGAAAGGTTTGCCCATATGGAAACTTCATGTATATTCCTTAGCCACATGGAACAGACATTTTGACTTGCATGCAAAAGATTTGTGGTCTTAGTCAAACTCTTGTAATTTCTTAAGTACAGTTGAAGCCATAAATAAATATATGTACATACATTGTGTAAATTGTATCATATGTTTCTCAATACTTTACTTGTTCTTACTCATCAGAAATAAATCACTACAAAGGCCCAGACTTTAAAGGATCTAGAAGCAATGGATTTCATTAAATACATGCTTCTCTTTCTTCTTTCTCTCTCTCCATTCAACTCAAGTACACCTAATGATTTCACTTCCACTATTATCAACTACCTCTAATGCAGTTTACTTTTATAAAAAAAATATTGCAAACACTGGGAGCATTATGCTTTTTAAACCTAATCTTTATTTACTTACACAAGATAAATAAAAAAGATACTCATCTCAAAAAAAATCTAGATGATTGCATCTTCAGGGTATTTTATATTATGGCTTACATTTGTAATCAAGCCTACATAGTTAATTTTGTTGTAAAAAAAAAAAAATTGCTCAGGCTGAAAGGCTCAGAAAGGAAAATGTAGTAGACCTTTAATGTATAACAGTTTTTTGATACCCAAGAGGGATAGTCTATTCAGAGGAGTATTTTCGTTTAATAGTGAATATTTATTATATTAATAAATTCATGACCCTAATACCTTCTTAAACTTTTGCATTAAACACACAGAGCCCATATATATTCTTCTAATGCTCCAAAACCATCCTAACAAAATTTAAAAATTCTTAATTTAATAACACATTTATAAATTATTTAGATTTTAAGCTAGTTATTTCAGAATAGCTTCAGATTAATAAGACATAAATTGTGAAGCAGTGCAGAGTTCCCATATTGCCCCTTCTTAATTCCCCTGTTGTTAGCAAGTTATTTTAGTGTGTTTCTCATGATCTATAATCCATACCCGGCTTCCTCTATTATTAACAGCTTATATTGATGTAATGAACTTGTCACAATTGATGAACTATGCTCAGAGTCCTCTATTCTTTCGGTCCAAGCTCCATCTTCCTTCTCCACATCTTCCAGTTTACAGTAGAAATTAAAACTGTGTCTTGATTGAATTTTCTAACTTCCATACATGAGGGAAGGTATGTAACACTTTCTTTTTGCATCTGATTTATTTCATGTAACATTATTTCCAGTCCCATCTATCTTGCCATAAATGACAGAATTGCATTCTTGTTTATATCCTCATAGTATTCAAATATGTTTAAATATTATATTTCTATATATTGTGTATAAAAATATTATATTTTATCTATTCATCTGATGATGGATAACTTAATTGATTTCACATTTTGTCTATCATGGACAGTATTTTAATAAATATGGTGATACAGGTATCTCTTTTGACACCATGATTTCATGTGTCCTGAATAAATACATAGTACTGGGGTTTCTGAATCACAGCTTGCTTCAATTTCTAGTGCAAGAAACCCAAACAGTATTTTCTACAGCAGTTGTACGAATTTGCTTTCTCACTTACAGTGCATAAGTTTCCCTTCCCCCAACTGTTTTTTTCCTATATTTCAGGCCATTTGTATTTCCTTTAACAATGGGCCTTTGCCTATTTCTTAACTGGATTGGTTGAGGTTTCTCTGCTGTTGAGTATTTGTGATTTCCTTATAGATTCTGGAGATCAATCTTTTGTCAAGTATTCAAAATATTTTAACCACTCATTCAAATATCTCTTCCCACAATGATCGTTTGCTTTCTAGCAAGTTCTAAAATATCCCATTTTTTCTAGTTTAACTGATTGCCTTTAATTTGCAGTATTCTTTAAGAAATGATTGCCTAAACTATTATCTTGCACTGTTCCCCCCTCCACGTTTTCTTCTAGAAATTTCATACTTTCAGGTCTTGCATTTAAGTTTTTGATCCATTTTAGATAGATTTCTATGTCTGATTATAAGTATAGATCTAAATTCAGTCTTGTTTTGTGTGTCTTGTTTTGCCATTACCATTAATTGAAGTCTATCCTTTTCTAACATCTTTGGAAACTAGAGTGTATACAGATTTATTTCTGATTTCTCTGCTCTGTTCCACTGAGGTATGCATTGGCTTTAATGCCAGTACATTAGTCACAATGGCATTATCATATTCTTTTAAATAAAATACCATAATGTTTCTGCCTTGATTTTTCCCCCTCAGATCACTTTAATTATTCTGAGTCTTTTGCAGTTCCATCTGAAGATGAGTAATTTTTCCAATATTTGTGAAAAATGTAATTTCATTGATATTTTGATAGGAATTTCACTGCATCTCTTTATTGCTTCAGGAAATATGAGCATTTTATGATATTAATGGTTATAATCAATGAAGGGAGTATCAGCATAAACATTTTTGTGTCCTTGATGATTTCTTTTATCAGTATTTTATAATTTTTATTACTCAGATCTTTCACTTCTTTGGTTAAATATATTCCTAAATATTTAAGTTTTTATGTTTCAGTGAATGAGATTTTGTCTTGAATTTTTTTCACCAAGGTTATTATTTATGCATAAAAATGATAAAAAAAAAAGTATTTACTGAAATGGCTTGTCAAATCTAATAGCTTTGCGTTGGACTACGTGGACCTTTCCAGATAAAAAATTATGTTCTCAGAGTCAGAATTTTTTTCTTCTACTAGATCCACTCTGTTGTTAAATCTCTGAGCTGTACTTCTGATTTCATAAATTTTCAGCTCCAAAATCCTAACTTTTAGTGGTTTCTCTTTATCGAGCTTCTGAATTCTATCATGGATTGTTTTCCTTCTTTTTGTAAATTGTCCATCTGTTTTCTCTGGCTGTTCATTCAGTTTGCTTAGGATGATTATTTTAAAAGCATTTTCAGAGGCATGTCACACATTCCCTTTAAGTTTGGATCCATTTTTATGGAATTGCTGTCTTCTTTTGATTTGCCATGTTTCCTTTCTTCTTCACACCTCCTCCAGTGTCTGTTAAACTAGTCTTTTTTTCCGTATTTCTTTTTATTTTTTTTATTGATTACATTGCATTATATGACACAGTTTTATAGGCACTGGGATTCCTCCCTTCCCTCCCCATCCCTCCCCCCATGGTGGATTCCTCTACCTTGTTGCATTACCACAGTTCAAATTCCGTTGAGATTCTTTCATTGCAAGCATCTACAAAGCACAGAGTCCAGAATCTTGTTGTCCAGATAAGTTCAACAGTTTCTTGGGGAGACCATCTCTGGTCTGAAGATAGAGCCAACAGAGTATCATCCCAATCAATTAAAAGCCACGACATTACATCAGAAACAATTTACAACGTAATGGAATTAGTTGACATGGTATTGAGTAACCAACATGTTAAAAGAGTGCAAGTCTGAACCACATCCTATGACTTCTACATTTACATTTCAATGATTAGTTTATATAAAACTGGTTTCTATACACCTTGAAATGGCTATAGATTACTATTCAGCTGTCTCATGTCTATTTTAATTTTAGTATTTAGCAGTTTATAGCATTGAAGCATGATTTTGCAGAACCTGGTTTTTTTGGGATAGTCTAACCCTATAACTCTAACAAGACAGATGAAAACAGTTTAGGTGAAGAGTTTTAGGAGGGGTGTGCAGAGAAATCTTCAATACCCTAGTGAGGAGTAACTAATCTTTGTGTCCCAACCAGTGAGTTATAAGTGCATCCCCACTGCCCATTTCCTGTCTGTTTCTAAGCTTTCCTTGCTGTTTTCTATCTATTCTAGTTTTTTTTGTTTGTTTATTTGTTTGTTAGTTTGTTTTGAGGGCTTTCTGGAGCGATCCTGATGGTCATTACGACTAGTCTTAATAATCCTTTCTTCCTTGGAAAGAATTTCCTTTTTATTGGAAAAAGCTTCTTTTCAGATAGAATATGCAGTATTATCATTTGGGTTGTTGATTTGGCTTTAGTGATCCCAGATGTTTAACCTGTTAGCGGTTTCTTGAAGTGCATATGACTTCCTCAATTGTATATCTTCAGTCCCAGAGAACTGGATGTCAGTGACAGCACATCTTACAATAGCTGTAGCACATTCCTTGTGCTGTAGGACCCAGAGGGAGATATTTGCTTGTCCTGCCAGGCAGCCTTGAGTCACCTGGGGCTTTGGGCACTCTGTAGTATACTGTGTTGCCAGAGTTTAGAGATACTGTGTTTGTGTTTTCACATTCTGTCATCTCAATAAATTCTCCATCTTCGTTGCCTATTTCCTGAGCAGTAAATGGATTCAAACTGATATTTTCAGTTTATAATGAATTTACTGGGCATGACCTCAAGGACAATCTAGGGGCAACTGTACAATATACATCAATTACTTTCAAATTTTCCAGTACTACTAGTAAATTTCAATCTCATGTCTTTGATCATAAATAACAAATTTAAAGTAATTATACAGATTGATAGTATGAATAAGAAACTATGTCTAACATCATTTTAATGGAAGATGGCTTTATCAAAGACAATGACAAGTGACATACTCTCAGCCTTCCAGGTTTTTGGAAATCATGTGCCCCCTTGTCAGTGGGAGCTTAGACACATGACTTGTTTGTGGCAGTAAAATATGAACACAAGTGGCATGTGTCACTTTCTGGTTGGGAAATCTCAAGAGCCATTGCTATGTCTTGCTTCTCTGGAGTCATTTTTTTGACTGCTCCAAATGCTAGAGACCTCTCCAATCTGTCCCTGGTGAGAACAGTAGGAGGCAAAGCACAAGCAGGAAAATTTCTTCAAGACTCCCTGAGTTGACATTTATTTGCTATCAAAGTCTAAGCAAGAATATCCTGATACTCAGAGCAAATTCTCCTATGATGAACACTAACAATAATGGTAAATATAGGACAATCAGGGCAATACCAAAATCATGTGTAGTGTGGATTTGGTTTTATTCAAGATTTCTGTGCTTGAGGTTTAATTTTTAGAGGTTGAGAATTCTTAACTCATGTAAGCTGTTATATCAAACCCTTTTGGAATTATCTTCTGCTTTGGTGTGAACATTTGTGTCTCCCCTCAAATTCTTATTAAAATTCTGATATTCAAAATGATATTATTAGGGTATAGGTCATTTGTAAGATGTTGCAGTCATGAAGAAAGAGTTATAGTGTCTTTACAAAACAGGCTCAAGAACGGTCATGTGCTCTTTCCACCATGGGATGATGCAAGAAGGCACTAGAAAATGGACCTTTACCAGACACCAAATATACCAGCTTCTTAACCAATGACTTCTCATTCTCTGGAAGGATAGCAAATAGATTTCTGATGCTTAAAAGCTATAGTGTACAGGGCATTTTGTTGAAACACCCCGAAAGGACTAAATACAGTTTAGTATCATTTTCAATTTACTGAAATTTCTTAATCTCAAACAATAAAAAGAAAACAAAATCTAGAAAAGGGAAACTTTCTATCTCCCTCTCACTGTGTGTGTCTGTGTGTATCCTCCAAATACTTATTTTTAAAAAATGAAAGATGTCATATTTCATTGTCCATAACTAAGAACATAACTTTCCTTCAGGCTTTTTTTAAACATAAAGATAACAGATACAAGGTGGGCGATAGGAGAAGCAGGTAGAACACCGTTTGGATAATCTGCATTTCATGTCAGAGTACTTAGGTTCAAGGCCCAAGTCTGCTTCCAATTTCACTTCCTTGATCATGGACAACGCGGGAGGTAGCCGGTGAGGGCTAAAATATGTGAGTCTACATCATAGACAAAGCAAGGCAATGTTGAGTTTCTAGGACTGGCTTTGCCCTGACTCAGGTTCAGTTCTTGCAGATATTTGGAGAGCCAACCGATGAAAGATAGTGTCCCATTCTTCTTTCCTCTTGGCCTTTCAAATATTTTTATGTCAACATACACTTAAAGTAGAATAATGGACTTATGACTGTTTATGAAGGACTGTATTATTGTAAAAATATGGTAAAAATAAGTGGGGTGAGGGTTTGGAGAGGATGTAAGGAAAATCCTAGAGCCTATGAAATTGTATTATAAGATAATTAATATAGATACATATTTTTTAAAGTAAAAATAAAGATAATATACATTAAAAGCCTCATAATATATCACTGTGTTGTTACTTACATGACTTTTACATCATACTTTCCTTGCACAAATTGCATATCACTGCTATGAATTCATAAAATACATAAAAATGTGTAGTTCTGATGGATTTTTATTCCAATAAAGTGCTTTGCTCGAAATCATGTAATCTACCATTAGGTTTCTAGGTCAAAATGAAAATGAAAAGCCATAATTTTTGTTTATTGGAAGAAAGAATTAGAATGCAGAGGGGGAAATAAGTGGTCAAAACCAAAGCTATGGGAATGTGGGAACAGAATATGCAATAGACTATCATTCACTTCCAAGAATGCATTATAATACATTTAATTTCTGAGATCCAGAATCTTTGCGTTCTAAGTGAAAAATGAACAACTTGCCTCTTGAGATTATTTATTTTGCTTTAAACAAAGACCAATGAAGGGTATTTTTTAGAATATTTCTAGGTGCAACAACCAAGGTGCCAAGACACAGGTTCACATCTTGGCATAGTAGATTAATCCGTATGCAGTACCATCCCATACAAGCTTCAGTTCTAGTCCTAGCTGCTCCATTTCTGATCCAGCTTCCTGCCAACAGCCTGGGAAAACAGCAAAGGACGTCTCAAGGCCTTGGGCCCCTGCATCCATGTGGGAGGCCCAGAAGAAGCTCCTGGCTCCCAGTTTTGGACTAACAGCAATAGTCATTGCAGCCATTTGAGGCTTTTCTCTCTCTCTCTCTCTCTCTCTCTCTCTCTCTCTCCTCTCACTGTAAATCTGCACTTTAAATAATACCAAATCTTAAAAACAAAAACATCCTGACTTTACACTTTCCAATGCTATGATGTAAGTTTGATGTGACCCCAGTTCTCTATGCATAAACCTAGCACAATATTAGCCCTGACCTGGTATAATTGTTGGATGAGTGAAGTGACTTAGTATGTGGAAAATACTTGTGATTTCCTTTGTTATGTATTAAAAAATACTAAACATGAAATCTCACTATTGATGATCAACCAACAATTGAAAACAAATATTGCTACTCTGGAATATATTACTAGTTTCTAGTATCTTAATCCAGAAGAAAATAGTTTCAGGTTCCTAGGAAAAAAATTCAGAAACAAGAGCAAACCTGAAAGTGTTTCAGATCCTTGTCAGAATACTTTATAAGCCAATTTTCAATTTCTTCAGCATTTTCTAGCAAATTAGATCACACTGAGAAGAGCAACAGGGCCTTACACAACGGCTTAATGGCTAACTCCTTTCCTTGCATGCACTAGGATCTCCATGGGCACTTGTTTGTGTCCTGGCTGCTGCAATTCCTATTCAGCTTCCTGCTTGTAGGTTGGGAAAACAACAGAAAACGACCCAAAGCCTTGGGACCTTGTGCCCACAAGGGAGACCTGGAGAAAGTGCCTAGCTCCTGGCTTCAGACTGGCTCAGCTGTGGCTATTTTGGCCATTTGAGCAATGAACCAATAGAAATAATATCTTTCTCTCTGTCCCTCTGTAAATCTGTGTTTCCAATAAAAACAAATAAATACTTAAAGAAGAGGAAGAAGAAGGAGGAGGAAGAAATTAGAAAGTAGTATGTGAATGGGAACACAGGACACTGGTTTAGCGCTTATGTTTAGCTGTTGAATTTATTTGTCACGTTGCTGTAATAAAGTTGTATTTTTTAAAAAAAATCAAAAAAACTCACTGCTTAGCCTTTAGAATTTCAACCTGCCAGAAGTTTACTCTAATTGCTGCAGCCTATCTACACAGGGGTCCAAAATTAACACACATTGACAGGCCTAAGCCTAAACAAGAAGCCAAGCTCAGTTTGACTCAACTTGGAGCTTCAGCCATGTGGCTCAAATCAGCTAGATTAACTATTCTCAAATCCACGTGAAATCAATCAATCAATCGATCACTCGATCAACTGATCAATCAATGCAACTGTTATTTTGAATCAACGCATTGGATTTGTTACCAGCTATAGCTAACTCATAGAGCATTAGAGCCTTCCCTAAGATATCCTGTTTTCTCCCCAATTCCAACATTGTTTGGGTGGCAGCAACAGGCACTGGTATAGTTTACTTTAAAATGAAGCTTAGATTGTGAGCAACGTTTTTATTGCTGTGAAACATTAAGTATGTATATTAGAAAGAAATTTCATCTGAAATCACTCTATGTCATTTGATTGTACCTCAAGAAAATAAGCAGAGGAATGCAAAGAGAGTTAAATAAGAGAAAAAAAAATGAACATTTAGGGTATCCGATAGCACTACTTCTTTTCAAAGCAGAAACAGATTGTTGTACAGGATCCAGTGATTCTGGTGGAAATACTTTGCAATGGAAGCATGCTTTCCATTAGCATAAATGCTGTGTTAACCTCAATCAAAAATACACTTTCTTAAACTAAATACAGAATTTATAGTTTCAAGAAATAGTGCCGGCTTTCTAAATTTGCTAAGAATCTGATGCAAATGATTCTATCCCACATGATTTTAAAAATCATAGCTTTATGTTATAAAAATGAAATAAGAACATAGAGTAGCACTTATTCTCCCACCCAGCCAAGTCTTGCAGCCATGTTTAATATCTTCCAAACCTCTAGAGGACATTTTCTTTTCTTACTGCTGTGCTCTGTCTTGAAGTCCTATGATTTATCACTATTCAGTAAAATGACTTATGGAAAGCTTTGCATACATGGACGCTCCTGATCCTGCCAAGATTCTCGATGGTTGCCACTGTGGGGCAGTTATCTTTGCACTGAGCTAGTGAGTCCGAGAAGTGTCCATGAGGTTTATCTTTTTAGGCAGTCGAAATTTGTGTCTTAGTGATGCTCTGGGGTGGTAGTGCTAATGGAAGCACCCTCAGGTGAGTCACAAGGGTGATTCCTGAGAAGGGAGAGGAGCCTCACCAAGACCTCTAGTTTCAGAGATTGCAGCCAAGTCTAGGTCTTTCTATGCTTGGCATAGTTTTCCTGGGCTTCTCCGCTGCCCTTGGAGAGGTCAAATAGACGAGGACTGTTCATCACATCTTGGAAAGAAGGTGAGAACAAGTCATGAGCGGGAGAAATGAAGCCAGAGGAAGAAATAATAAAGGCATAAATCAATCCTGGCAAATACTCATACTAATCATGGAAGGAGGTTTTCTGATAGATGCTCCCAGGCATCTTCCCTTCTCAGCCAGACTTTTCTCTGACCATAAGGGAAGGAAGTGTCACTTGGATCCCCAGCCTTGGCGATGAACGAAGGCCAATTCTACTTTCTTGCAATATGAAATCAGCCATTTGTGGATCTAGTTGTGATGGATAAATATGACCTGCATGACCAGCAGTGGAGGTGAAGTGTGCATTACTTGCTGTTTCTAATTATTTTGGAGACTCAGAATGCCAGGGATATCATTATTCCATAATTCTCTTTTTAAACCCTTAGTCACCAGCACCACTGGTTTCATTAATTACCTTTCACTGTTGCTTCCACAATCATAAACCCCAAGCTAGGAATCATTTCCAGGAAATGTTAGTTCTAATGTCACACATGAATTCTGCCATAAGGTTAATAGTCATTGTTTAATTTACAAAGCCTCTAAACAAACATACAGGTTTTCCTATCATTTCACTGCTAGGCAGAAAATTCCTAGTCCTGTGACTTACTCATTTCAGAGTGAAGCAAAACAACTCCAGGCTTATGGGCCACCTGGCCAATCACATCTGATTTTTAAAGTGCACATCGTCTTTCCAATGGTAAACCATATTAGAGAGTAGGTCTTCTTGAGGAGCAAACACCCAAAGTAAAGCAAGCTCTGGCAATTACCATTCTCCTTAAGCCTCCCTGTCACATTCACAAGCAAATTTTCACTTGAAACTTCCCCTTGTTGAGTCCTGTCACCCACAAAGGCTCCTACTCTGTCTCTTTCTCAACCTGCTTCGTTCAAGCTAATCATTGCTGCACATACCAACCTAGAAGGAATAATCACATCACTGGAATGTTTAATTTCCAGTAGAGATTTATCAAGACAGAAAAAATATTAATACATTTTTTAAGACAGATGGAACTGAAAATAGGTGTTTGCTCTACTCTCTATTTGCAGAATGTGGGATGCTAATTTGATGGGCACAGAGCTGGGTTTCCGGCTCTCCTTCCTTCTGTGAGTCTGTTTTTCCAATGAAAATGAATAAATCTTACAAAACAATACTTACATGACACTTTTTTTGCATTATTGAAAGTAGATTCAAAGCTACTTTCTCACTCTAAAAGCGAGCTTCAGATACTTTACTGTCCTTGGCAAAAACCCTAACAAATATTTAGTAGGAATCAGGAATCAGAAGTCAAAATGAGTTGTTGAATACAGGCATTCCTCTACAGAAGGCAGGCAAGCCAAACAATGTGTAATAGGTAAAACTAAACACTAACCCAAATCTGTATTTTCTTATTTTTATACTTCATGCTGGATGATCAGTCTCAAGAATTTTTTTGCTGGATGCCATATATCAGTCCATTCCTATTACAATAACAAAAGCCTCAGACTGATTCACTCACAATCACCCTAAAGGGAGAGCTCACAGTATCTGAGAGAATTTCCAGGTTCAAGTGTCAGTAGATTCAGTGTCATTTCTCTGAGTCATTTATTAACTAACTTTGTAAGGATGCAGGAGCTCATGTGTCTTGGTGAGTTTTACAAAAATTACACTGTGTGATTTTAATACAAGCATTAATGGTTCAACATAATTTGTTCCCATCTGAACCTCCCTCATGTAAGCGGGCAGAACACGTACACATGCTCCATTTTAAAGATAAGATTCACTGAAATTAAACAGAAACCACTTGTTATTTAAATATTTTTAAATGTAAAAATCCAAAGGAAAAAAATCATCAATACCAAAATGTGAAAAACTGATAAATGATAAATTATCTGAGACAGCACGCAGCCTGATTCTTCCCATGTTAGGTCCTTTGTTTTGGAAAACCAAATATCCAAAGTGACTGCTAACAATATAATTACAGTAAACAAGGTTATCCATAATTGCCAAAAAAAATAGAACAAGTTGAATGCAAATACCTAAACAAAGGACAGAGCATAGCACATCATAACTTTGGCACATGTGCTTGAAACTGTAAGGACTCTTGATGCACTTTGAAGGTGGCAGTAATTTTCACCTCCTCACTTCAAGATCAATGTCCTGGATGGCTTTCAGAGTTAGACAGTCTCACTGGGAGGAAAGAGAAGCTCAAATCAGGTACCCTTTCCATTTTCGAGTTACAAAGCATCTTTATTTCTGCAGTAGCAGAGCATGAGATTTTAACTTACAGCAAAAGGAGATTTCCACAAGCAGAAGGATAAAAGTAACCCAGATTATTGTATCTCTGTTAGGTCATCTTGAGAAGAATTTGGAGTGGCTACAGGAAGTTCTTCATTTGGGAGTCTGAGGTTCTTTCATTTCTGAAGCCACTTCCTTTTCTAGGTTTAGCTGGGAACAAGGCTGCTTCTTGGAATTCCCTCTAACAAAATGGAATGTTATTAAGCACCCCACACACTTAACCCAATTCCAGCCTTGAGTGTTCACATCGGAAGCCAAGGCTCTAGCCGCACACTTAGGAAGCGACTCAGCAAGCCAGACTGCAGCAAACTGAACTGGAAGTGTGCTGTGCTGCCAGCCTTCCACAGCAGTGTGACATGAACAATGTGCCTGCAATCACAGAGCTTTGTTTTCTTCAAGTTGTGCAGGCTGGAAATCCGAAACTGAAGTATCAGCAGGACTGATCTCTCCAGAAGCCTCTGTTCTTGGCTGATAGATGGTCGTCTTCTCCCAAGTCCATGTATGGTCTTGTTTGTGTGTTTCAGTGTCCTAATCCCTTCTTCTTATATGGACAACAGTCACCTTGGAGGAGTGCCAATCCAAGCACCTCACTTTAACCTAATTTCTACCTCAAAGACTTTACCTCTTAAGTACAGTTACATTCTAGGACTTCAACAGATGGATGACATGATGGGTGGAGTAGGACGAGAACAGAAGACACAATTTGACCGGTAGTCAAGTAAGCTAATGACTCCCTTAAGCTACAAGCCTTCATTTAACTTCTTTCCACACTCTGATGGCCTGGTACTTACCGATTCAGTTCCATTCTACAAGGAATGGTTCTGAATACCAGCTGATCATGAGTCTGTGTGTGTCAAGAGAGGCAGTACCAACCAGGAAAAGAAAATGCAAGGATTACAAAGCCAAACACTTGTCAGGAAACGACAAACTTCCACAGCAGCAACTCCTGCTTCCTCTAAATCTGTTTAAAGTTTGATGCAGGGGGAAAGGAAAAGTATAGTAAGAGATTCGAGTATTTAAGATCTCACCGACTCAAAATCAGCTACAGCCTGCATTTGCAAACTTTCTTAAGCCAGTTTGGTCATGAACTCTTTTCAAGTGGCTATCAAAGGAAACTGAAATGATATCAAAAATAAATAAAGCCGGACATAAGTTGAAGTGATAAGGGCAGATTTTAATCAAAAATAAACTTTTGGAGCAGGAAATAGTCTAACATGAGTGTTTTCAGGGGAGAGCAGTGAAGCAGGGAGACGAGGAAGCAGCCACTCCAGAGTCAAGGAAATAGAAATTTAAAAGAAGCAAAAAGATGGAGCTGCAACACAGAAAATCCACCTGAGTTTGCTAACTGGCACCCATCATAATCAACTCCCTGTCCTCTTAGAGAGGCTGGGAGACAAGCACTCTAACTTCAGGGGTCAGCTGGGACAAACAGAGAATACTTTGCTATCCTTACTTTGGACATTTCTCAGGCACTTTCTAAAGATGACTACAGTTAAAGCCTTGTGAGCTGCTGTTCATTTCTTTATGAGTCAAGACTAAGCCCCATTCAAGATTAAGGTTCCATCCAAAGTCCCCCGAACAAGACTAACATGCAATTAGGATATTAATGTTGCTTAATAGGGACAGTTTACTACTTTCTCACAAGCTCACAATCAGGTTTTAGTGAAAACAAAACGCTACACAAATTTGTGCATACAAGCAAGTTTTACCAACCATTCACTAAAGAAGCAAAAGTATCTTATATAAATTGCCCTACACACCGAATAATCACTTTTTAGAAGAAACATATACAAAAGGTTGTTAAAATGAACACAGGAATATTCACAAGAGTCTATGAAGACACATAAAAAGGATTGTGAAAAACAAAACTAAAAAACATAACAGAACTGGGTCATGTGGCAGGTCAATTTTCAGTTCTCTTAATATTCTCCAATACAAACTACAATAGTGGTTGTACTAGTCTACATTCCTACCAATAGTAAAGCAGCGTATTTTCTTGAAATTTTTGGTAGAATTGAGCAGTAAAGCCATCTGGTCCAGGGCTTTTTTTTTGGTTGAGGGGGATTTAATTATTGACTCAATCTCAATCCTTGTTGTAGGCCTATTTAGACTATTAATTGCCTCATGATTCAGTTTTGGTAAATTGTATGTGTTCAAAAATCTATCCATTTTTCTAGGTATTCTGATTTGTTGTTGATAATTGTTCCTAATAATTCTCTCCATGGTATCTCTTTCTATATTTTTCTTTTCATATCTGACCCTATTAAGTCATATCTTCTCCTTCCTTTTTTGATTATTTGGGCTAGTGGGGTCTATTTTGTTGATTTTCTTAAAGAATCAGCTCTTTGATTCATTGTGCTTACATATTGTTCTTTTGGTCTCTATTTGGTTTATTTCCTCCCTTATTTGGGTTTTTGTTTTTTTTTTTCTGCTAATCTTGGGATTTCTTTACTGTTGTTTTGGTAACTTCTTCAAATATATGGTTAGCTCATTTATTTGTTGCTTTTCTTAACATAAGCATTCATTGAGATGAACTTTCCTTTAACACTGCCTTGATTGTGTCCCCTAAGTTTTTATATGTTGTGTTAATACCTTCATTTGTCACAGGTAAGTTTTTAGTTGCCCTTTGGTTTCCCCTAAAACCCAGTGCTCATTTAGAAGCATATTATTCAGTCTCCAGTCTTTGCATGTCTTCTGGGGTATTTTCACTTATTGATATCCATTTTCACTCCAAGATGATCTGAGAAGATGAGTATGATTTTCATATTTTTAAATTTGCTGAGTTGTTTTGTGGCCTATAACATGGTCAGTCCTGGAGAAAGGTCCATGAACTATTAAAAAGAAAGTTAATCTTTCTTTCAATGAAAGTTTCTGTGGGGCCCGGCGCTATGGTACAGTGGTTAAGGTCTTAGCCTTGCACACCCGGGATCCCATATGGGCGCTGGTTCTAATCCCGGCAGCCCCGCTTCCCATCCAGCTCCCTGCCTGTGGCCCAGGAAAGCAGTGGAGGATGGCCCAAAGCTTTGGGACCCTGCACTCGCGTGGGAGACCCTGGCTTCGGATTGGCTCAGCTCCAGCTGTTGCAGCCACCTGGAGAGTGAATCATTGGACAGAAGATCTTCCTCTGTGTCTCTCCTCTCTCTGTATATCCGCCTTTCCAATAAAAATAAAATAAATCTTTAAAAAGAAAAAGTTTCTGTGGATACCATTTAAATATATTTGCTCTAGTATTTGGGTGACCTCTTATGTTTCCTTGCTGAGTTTCTGTCTCATCAATCTGTCCATTGCTGTTAACATGCTATTAAGGTCCCTCGCTTTTATTGTATTGGAGTCTATTTCTCCATTTAAATCCATTAAATTTTGTTTCACATAGCTAGTTTCTCATGCACTTTATGATATTTGATTGATGAGTTTAAGCCATTTACATTCAGGGTTAATATAAATAGGTGGTAATTTAGTCCTGTCATTTTTGCAATGGGTTGTTCTGTTTAATTTAGTCTTCTGTTGTTATTTTACTGGAATGCTTTCCACATTTGCCTTGGTTTAGGTAGGTGCTATTGCTGTTCTCTGTAAAGAGAATATCTTTATGTATCATTAAGCAGGGCACGTCTGGAAAAAGTATATTCTTTGAGCTTTTTCTTTGCAGTGAAAGAATTATAATTCATTTTCAAAGACAAAGGAAAGCTTTGCTGGGTACGTTATCTTGGGCCAACAAGTTTTTCCATTTAGAATCTGGAATATGCCACTCCAATCTCTTCTGTCCTGTAGAGTTTCCTATGAAAGGTCAGTGTGAGTCTGATTGCTGTTCCTCTGTATGTCAATTGATTTTTTTTCACATGCACATTTAAGGATATCTTCTTTTTATTCGATTGAAGTGAGCTTCATTTTTGTATGTCATAGTGAGGATTGCTTTGGTAACTCAATTGAGAATTTTGTGTCTCTATGTTTGTTGTTTCCCAAATTTTTTTTCCATATTAGGGAAGCTTTCATTTATTATTTCATTGAATACAGCTTTAAACATAACTTCTCTTTCTGTGCCTTCTGGAACTCCCATAACTCTAATATTTTGCCTTTTAATAGCGTCTCTTAATTCTTACATTTTTTTTTTTTGCCTTGGGTCAGATCCAGTTCCAGCTTTTTGATTGCTTCCACATGGTGGCAAGAAATATCTTTTAATTCTGAGATCCTTTCTTCTGCTTCATTCATTTTATTTATAGAGGTTTTCCACTGAATTTTTAATTTGCTCCATTGTATCTTTCACTTCTAATAGTTTGGCTTGTGTTTCAGTGTTGCTATTTTCTATATTCCTTAAACGACTTTTATTGCTTGTTGATAAGAAACTGTGTGACAAAATTTTTAAACTCCTTATTCCCTATTTCCCTATGTATTCCTTAGCTATCTCTGAGATTTGCAAACGCTTTTTCTCCTGTGTTAGGGAGGCATCAGCAATATTCATTTAATTTAATAAATACATTTGTTTAAATAATCTATTTAATTAAATAAATATTCATTAAATTTAATAAACCTTCTCTTGTCCCTGATCATTGAAAATCTGGTCAGCAGATTCTTCTGTTTAAGGCAGGTTTTTAAGCTCTGTCACCTACAGGTCTACAGGTTTATTTTACTGATTGCATTTGGTACCTAGTTCATGCGTAATCAGCTGTGCCACTCCCTCCTGTGAGTTTTAGGCCTATGTTCTTGCTCTAGGCTTCTACTATGGTCTCCCTCCTGGCTCACTACTCTTTACGCCCTGTGATGCTCTGTTGTGGCTTCACCATTGCCTGTGCAGCCTTTCTCCCATTTCCAGTTGAAGTAGTACCCAAAATTAAAGAGGTGTTCTAAATAACTGCGTTGTTGGTGCTGCTGATCTTACCAGAACCTGCTGACCATTAGGTCTGAGGGTCACACAGACCTATCTTGGGTAGAAACTGTAGTATGCCATGTTAGCACTGTTTTCCCTGTGGGGTCAGTGCAATGTAGTAAGCTGGAAGTGAGTTTACTCCCAACTTATTGCATACACAACTCATTGTTATTCCTCTAGTCTGACAACCTTTGCTGGCACCTAACACTGTGTTGGTGGAGTTCTGGGTCAGGTTGCCATTAGTTCTGGGGACCTCCCAGACCTAATTTGAATGGAACCTGTAGGATTCCACATTAGCACTGTTTGCCCTGTAGTAGTTTGCTCCAGCTTAACACATGTGCGGCTCTCTGTTGTCCCTTCAGTCCCACGATTTTTGCCTCACTACACAAAAATGGCACCTGATGTGTCACTGCTGGGGATTTGGGCTGTGAAATCCACCCTGTTTCTGCACTACCTGCTTGGAGTCTGTTGCTCTGTCTCAGCACCAAAACAAACAAATCAGCAGGACTAGCAGTATTTTGCCTATGGTCCCCTCCTGAGCTCCTGGTGAACTCCCCTTCCCACCTGGCTGCAGATGGACTCTGGCCACCAGTGGATTATTGCTAACTAACCCTGCTGGGGTATCCAATCACTGCAACACCATTCCGTTCTCTTCACTGCTTCTCCGTATCCTTGGATCTCCAGGTATCCATCTGCTGTTGACCTTTCCTCTCCTATTTCCTGGGATCTGCCCTTTCTGCTTCATCTTGGCAAAATGATTCTCCACCAAGTTAAACCTGTCTGCACCCTATACTGCCATATTGCCCTCTCCCCCATCAGCTTTTTAAAGTCCATTAATATTTTTAAATTTTTGCTCTTTCAATGGATACACACACATAGAGAAAGCTCATCCATTGACTGCCCGTAATATCCAGAACTTATATAAGCCAAAACCAGAAACCTAGAACTCAGTCCAGGTATCCCTAATGATTGAAAGTAACCTGAGCTATCATCACTGCTACCAATGGAATATGCTAGTATGAAGTTGGACTGGAAGCAGAGTAGCCAGCGTTTGAACTAGGCACTGCAATAAGTTGACTACTTAACTGCTGAAAAAAAAAAAAACACTTCAAAACTTATCTTTTAATTCTACTTACTCCCATTTTTGAAGTGTTAGTACTCAGATGGCATCATTGTATCAGAAATTAATATCTGCAGTGCAAATCAATTAGGCAATCAAACCACAACTGTCATCCTTAAAAAAATCAAATAAGTCCTCCATGAGCTTATTCATGAATGGGTAGAAATGTCTCTAAAGCACTTTTTTTTACAATCTATATGCTTAAAATAATATTTCAATGCATATAATTTTATCATTTAGAACAAAAAACTCTTTTTAACATCTATCATGCTAATCTACAAGCAATAGATTCCAAAAAGGAAACCCACATTTGGACTCAACATGATGTTGCACAGAGTACCAAGCAGTTGGTTAAAGGAATATGGAAGAACAGGCATGCAAATTATGCCTGTACAATGATCTATTGTCACATAATCCCACTTGCCTCATATGGGCTGGGATATCAGCATTGTCTTTGATTACACATGAAGTTACAGTCCAAACTAGCTGGGATGTACAAAATATCACAGAGACAGTAAGAAATTTGCAGGAAATTACAAGTATCATAACACCTGTTTAACACAAAGGGTAATGCACTACACCTGAGGTTAGGAAGCAATGCTTCTGATTCTAGTGTGACCATTTTGGACACATCTGGATTTCATTTTCCTCATCTAGGAAACAAAGAGACTGAGTGAAACTTTTAGTATTTGATTTATAGAAGCTTAGTGTTTTCTGGAAGAATTCCAGAAATCCTACAAGCCTACACTGACCCAAATCAATAATCTGTAACCTGGCATAATCAGACTAATTTTTTTATTAACATCTTACAATAAAGCTGTTCTAGCCCTATGTGTAAGTGAAATACAAGTATTTTGTAAGTGTCTGGTTGAGGATACAAGCTGCAGCTCAACATTTTTTTTATTTAGCCCTGAGATCAAGCCATGTGAAATTATGGAAGAAAGGATGTGACTATGGGGACAGATAATGCACTCATGGTGATGCCAGAAAAAGGTTCAGGGTGGTGTTCTCACCCCAGTATAATTGTCAGTTGTGCAATATAAATGGAATGAATGTAGTTAAAATTTGACTCTTATCTTATTTTATTTATTTTAAAAAGCAGAGAAACAGAGATACAGAAAGAAGGAACTCCCATCCACCAGTTCACTCCCCCAAAGGCCCACAACAGCTGAGATTGATCCAGGAGGAAGCCAGAAACCTGGAATTTAATCCAGGCCTTTCACATAGATGGCAAGGACCCAAGGACTTGAGCCCTCATCACTGACTTTCAGGGTGTACATCAGCTGGGATCAGGAGCAGGAAGACTAGAATTCAGGCTTTTCCATAGGGGACAATCATCTATAACCGCATATTAATCACTGCCCCCATGCCTGTCCCTTTTACTTTAACAACAGTTTCTTCTACATCTTGCCCACTCCCCGTTGCCTTGTGATGCACTGTGTGAGATCAGGACTTGGCAAGGAAGAGATGCTGAGCCAATGGGGTACAACATTCCTGGAATGTGAATTTTCAGAACCATAAACCAAAGCAAAGCTCTTGCCTTTAAAAATTGCACCCCGAGTACCTCTGATATTTCAGTGCAGTAACAGAAATCTGACTAATGGTTCAGGTATGAAGAATAACCCTTCTAAAGCTGAAAATGAATATAGATCACTAATTAAAAGTGTAATTGCAAGTAAGATTTCTTGATGAATATGGTGAATTGGTGAGGCGCAAGTTAAACTGTCAAATTGAGAATCACATGCCGATTCTTCTGGTAGTATTGATTCCAACACTGCAGGAGAAATGAGGGATTCAAAGCGTGGCAGAGGCCCTATTGACTGTTGCTCATTGAAGATGAAAGGGGCAATGTAAGCAGTCACTGGCCTTCAACTGCGAGAGGCACCAGAAAGATAGCACGCAAGGGTCTCAGTCCTACAGCCATAAGCTGCGCTCTGTCATAAACCTGAATGAGATTAAAAATGAATTCTCACTCAGAGCCTCCAGATGAGAGCTCAGCTAGCCAGCAGCTTAACAGTTACATCGTTATACCTGTAACAGAGAAACCAAGCAAGCTCACCCGGACTTCTGTCCCACAGAATTGTGAGATCGGGGACAGCATGTGGCACATGGTGTTAAGCCACTGCTTACAACATCAGCAACTTGATTCCTAGCTACTCCAATTCCAGTCTAGCTTTTTCTATTGGGAAATTGCCTTCCTATTCCCACAGCAGAGACCAAGGTGGAGTCTGGGTTCCTGGCTTCAGACTGGCTCACCCCTGGATGTTACAGCCATTAAATCTGTAGTACAGCTTTTTTCCATATAAATTTTGCTGGTTGCTTACTCACAGTGCAGTTTGATGAGCTTTTTTGTCTTCCCTATTCCATGAAATTGGCAGCTTAAGCAATCATCATTTGGATCACTTTGGCAAGACTAGAGGTGGTGATACATTCTTTCTTCATATGAAGCTTCTTTCAGTCTTCCCAAATGATTTAATTAAGGAATATAGCACAGGGGTGGGAATCTTCTCTAGCAATTAAAACACCACTTGGAATGCCTGAACTACACATCAAGTATCTGTGTTTGAATTCCAGCTCCTGTTTTGGTGCTCCAATTTGCTGCTTATGTGAGTCCTTAGAGGAATAATATGGCTCAATTTCTTGAGTCCTTGTCACCTACATAGGAGACCTGAATCCAGTTGCTAGATCCTGCCTTCAGATGGGCCCAGTTTTGGTTGTTGAGAAATGAATCAGTGGATTAAAGGGCTCTCTTTCTCCCTCTCTCTCTGCTTGGTCATAAATAAATATGAAAATACAATTTGGCATGGGAGTTAAATTTGCAAGGTTAAGAGCCAAGATAGCACATACGAGCAAAAATTCTCTTCTAACCAAAATATTGTATCAGCTGTGTTATCCACAATATCATTGGCCTCTTATTTCATTCTATTAACATTAGCCATTCTATGGTTCCACATATACTATAAATTAATTTTAGCAAATATTTGAGACTCTTGCTCCAATCAGCCATTAAAGTAAGGAGGTGAACAAAATGAAGAATAATGCAAAGTAATTGCCTTCAAGAAATGTGATTATGCTATATCAAAAATGTAATTCAGCAATTAAAATATGTAAATGTACTCATTGATTAAAAAAAATACCACAGAAATATATCACTATACATATTCTATATGTGCTTTTCCATAGAGAAAGTGAACCAAAAGTAGTATAATGTAGAATGGTGCTCATATTTCATGCCAGGTTCAATTTTTAAATAAAAATATTTTAGAGGTAAGCATAAAATTCTAAAAGAAGACATTTTAAAGTTCCATTTGTGTTTAGGTAATTTGTTTCATCATATCAATGTCATATTTAATTTTTTAACTTTGATTTTAATAAATTGTGCTTAAATGCATATATTCTGCATAAAATGAATAAATACTTACAGCAGTATTACTCAGAATAGTTAAAAATAAAGACCACTTTAATATCCCACAACTTATGAATAGACAAATAAAACTGTTGTATCCAAATAATGGGATGTTTTTCAGCAATACAATTAAGCCCTGATATACCTGCCACATGCTGAATTCAAAAACATTCTAAGTGAAAAAAGTCAGTTGTAAAAAGCCATATGTTGTATGCTTCCATTTGTGTGAAATGTCCAGAAAGGCAAATCTGTAGAGGCTGACAGTAGGATGATGTTTTGCCAGAGGCAGGAGGGCGAGGGAGGAATGAGAAGCGCCTGTTAATGAAGAATAGTGATGGAAATGTTCTGGAATTAGATGGTGGTGGCAATTTCACAACTTTGTGAAAATGCTAAAGCCCGTTGACACGTATGCTTCAAACGAGATTATACGGCACTGAATTATGTATCCAGTAAAAATGGGAAAAGTACATAATGCAGGCAGTTGTATCATTCATTCAGCAAATATTTGTTTAGTAAAGAGCCATGCAAGAAAATGGGAGAAACCAAAAAAGTGACATTTTCTAGATATCTTAGAGAAGCATGTCAATTTGCCAACATTTTAGCAAGCGTAACAAATTACTAAAGCTGATCTTATCTTAGCATAAAAACTTGGCTACCACCATATCTAACATTTTTAACCTAATACGAATTAACTTCAACTGGAAGTTAAAGATTTCTGCAAAATATTGGTTATGATAAGTCTCCAAAACAACAAAGAATTTTTTAGATCGTACATATACTTCTGAATTCTGATCAAGATATCCTGATTCTCCCTCAACATTTTTATTTATTCAGCAATAATTTTAAAATTATACCCAGTAGGCATGCCACAGCCTGCCAAGGGTAAGTACATCTTTATCTTTAGGGAATCACATCATTTTGTATTTGCAAAATGAACATGTAGAAAGGCATGCCTTGTTCTTTATCATGTTAAACACGGTGTGCCCTCATCTCATCGATCCAGCTGGCGTACGCAACATAACTTGCCTTGAGCATGGCAGTTGATACAACTGTAATCTCATCCATCTCAGGCGCACATGCATCATTCATCTTTCATATGCTGTCAGAAAGAAGAAATAGTTTAATTTTGTCTGTCTTGATCAGTGTTCGGCTTAATTAAAATCCAACATGATCCACTTTTCAACTCATGCAATCAGAAAAGAATTTTGTTTTCAAATTGTTTTCAGAAATTCCACCAATCTGAAAATTTAATTACAAACCCAAGAGTATTGAACAATGTAAGAAAAGCACTGATCATTATCAAATATGTGCAGGTTCCTCAACCACTTCATAGAAAGGGAAATTAAACATAGGAGATTATTCTGCTGCAATTTTTTTGAAAACTGTGTATACTTTTCTCATTAAATAACTTTTTCTGCTTATCATGAAAAAAACTACACCAAAATAAATTACTCTTCATTCCATCTTTCACAAACTTGTAGAATTACTCTCATGGCTACTCTATACAGTGCAATTAAAGACGAATTTTCAAAGACAGATTGTCAAAAGAAGGATAACTCTTTGTAATCTTTTGCCTGGACAAAATTTTAATGTGCAATTCTGTTCCTCAAACACATTGTGCATTCATACCCAGAACACTCTATAGTTTATTATCTGTTTTTCCTCCATTCTTTCAGTGGTTCATATACATCTGGCCCTGAATTGTAGACTGTCAAGTAGAATTTTCTCTGATCTAATAAGCAAGAAAATTTCACAGATCTGGGTGCAACCATCCCATTTATCTAACATAAATGTCATAAGATGCCCTATATACTTTGAAGAAAATGGGCACGGGATGGGAGGCAAGCACAGTGAATCCCCCGGCAGAGTATTGAGAGAGTCAACATTATGGGCATTTCCTAAAATTCTCTACAGCTTCTCCCCATCATTTCTGGTTATACATGTACCTCCTTGGCATGTTGTACAAATTTGTCGTGTCTCATTTTTCAATCTTCTTTCTTTCACCTTGCAGGACACCGTCAACAACAGAGCAATTTCACTCCTATTTTTTTATGTTTCCTTCTGTCTAGGATGTCTAGTCTTCCTGGTTCTCCAAGTAATTCCCTCTTCATGACTCAATACTGGAAAAGCCTATCTAACTTTCTCTTAGATAGGTTGTCAGATATGAAGTCTTTATCTTAACTCTATGCCCAGGATACTAGAGGACACATAACCACATAACTCGTACTTGTCTGCTTTTACAAATGAACAAATAATGAGCCAACGAATGGGTCAATGGTTAGTCTGTTTGAGCTACTATCACCATATGTCAAGACTTGCAGTTTATAAATAATGACGTGCATTTCCCACATTTCTGGAGGATAGAAGTCAGGACAGATTCCATTTCTGCTGAGTACCTGCTCTCTAGCTTGTCAACAGCATTCTTTCCTTTTTACCCTCTCTTGGTAGAAGAGGTGACCAAGATCCCTCAAGCATCTTTTAAGAGGAAACCAGCTCCCAGCAAGAAGGTTCGGCACACAAGCTGTTCACTTCCCAGAGACTCCACCTCAAACAATAGGTCACAAACAGCTGGACTCAAGCACAACAGGAACATGGACTCTCAAGTCAACTGTACTTGAAACCCTGTTTCAGATTTTTGTCACTAAAGCAAACTTGCTGCATCAGACTAACTTTAAAAATATGGAGATTTGTTTTTGCTCATGGGATGTTCAGAATCCAAGACTGGATGGCCCCCACTGATTCAGCCTCTGACCACAGAATTATCACTCTGGAGGTGGCAAGAGACATGGAATGTTAATCTGTATGGAGATCTCTATATGCAACCTTTCTTTGTTTATTAAACCACCAGTACTCTTCCAATGGGGTCCCCACCCTGACAAGTTAAACCAATCCAATCATTTCCAAAAGGTCTCACCTCAACACCACAACTGAATTAATTGTGTACCCTGGTAGCACTATTAACATAGTTATTAGAGTTTAAATTCATACATGAGTTTTTGTATCAAGCCATATTCAACCATAGCAATCATCTACTGCTCAATTGCTTACTGACTGTATACTATTAGAATTGGCTTTCTAACCTCAAATTAACTCAATATGCTAGTGTGCAAACTGATAGATTATGTTTATCGGAAAGACAGATTTTCAATGAGAAGGAGAGGCAGAAAGATTGTCTACCTGTTGCATCACTCCCCAAGTGTCACAATGGCCTGAACTGAACTGATCTAAACCCAGGAGCCAGGAGCTGCTTCTGGGTCTCCTACATGGGTGCAAGGTCCCAAGATTTTGAACCATTCTCTACTGCTTTCTTAGACTACAAGTAGGGAATTGGATAGGAAGGGGACCAGCCAGGACCTAAACCAGCAACCATATGGGATTTCAGCATGTGCAAGCAAGGATTTAGCCACTGAGCCATCGCACTAGCCCCATAGTGTGGTTCTTGCAATGTTCTATGTTCTCCACCCCTCTGGAGCACAGAGGACACAAAAAAGGCAATCGCCAGGCCACAAGTGACATATTACCCCATAAGAAATAGACCTCTGTTCTTGTAAGCATCAAGATTTTAAGATTGTTTGTAACTTCATTATAATTTCATTTAAGCTGACCAGTGAGAACACTCTCTTGGGGCTAGAGTGGGGGAGGGATTCAGAAATGATCTTGAGTAAATAGATTACCTGAAAATTAAACCAACTTCCTTGTAACGTTAGCATTTGAAACTCAGGCCACTCCTTTTTATGTGAGCCCCAGGGAATACTGTTTCTTCGTATTTATATCAAAAAAAGTTGTATCCCTACATGGAACAGTTTGCACAGATACTCTCACTGAGTAAGCAAACATAAATCAGATTGCATGTCAGAACTGTAACACACAAATGCTATGGGGAGTGGAAGGTAAAAACAAACTGAGAGCTATAACAGGCCCATGAGGTCATGGTGCCGTGAGGCATCTGCTACCTAAATGGAAGCGTGAACAGTCAGATCTTTGATAATGTAACTCTGAGAATGTTTACTCCTAAGGAGCGTGCTTATTGCAGGGCTAAAAATGTGCTTTAAAAACCATTTCACAAAGCTGAAAAAATTTAGGAAGCCAAAGTTGCTGGATATAGGCCACAGAGAATCCTGAAATATAGTGAAAAGAAAAGAGTTGATAGCTGAGTGAGCACCCTGCATGATCCCTGAGCATATTTAGGAAAAATTCTGAATATATGCAAATTGTTCAAAAAAGATTTTGAAGATAGTAAGTTGAAAATTCATAATGACATGTATCAGGATGCTAAAGTTTAGATATTTTTAAGGAAGAAATAATATGGAACTAACCAAAGAATTTTAAGTTTTTCAAAGTACTCTTGACATTTTTCAATCTTTCGTTCATTACTAAAATGCATTTATTTGCTCAAAAGGCAAAGAGAAACAGAGGAAGGCAAACAGACAGATATTCCTTCTACTACTTCATGCCCTCACATGCTAGCAAAAGCCAGTGCTAGCCAAAACCAAAGCTGAGTTTCCCATGCACGTGGCAGGAACACAAGTACTTGAAGCAACACCCGTTGCCTCCTATAGTGGGCATCAACGAGAAGCTGAAATAAACAGTGGCACCAATACCTGAGTACTCCAATGCAGGATTCAGGCACTGCAAGCACTGGCTTATCTCACCACACCAAATGCTTGCCCAACAATAGTCATTTCAAGGTTGAAGTAAAGTAAAACTAAAATTGAAAACATTGTCCTTCAGTTCTATGTAAATTTAAGTGTAATTTAAGTTCTATCATTAAATTTAAGTGAAATTTTGTTTGCCAAGAAGGTACGAAAATAAGAGTAAAATTGAGTATCTGAGGCAAGCATATAGGCTTTCAGTAAAGGTATTTAAAGAAAAAGTTGGCAAACACAGATGTGTCCATCCTCGAGACTGCTGACACACTGCAGGCACGCTAGTTCAATCAGGACTTCATCACACTCAGGGAAATGGGGACACTCGGTGCTGGACCAACATGCCAGAGATCCTCAATCAAATTTATTTCATAACATTTTACCATCAAAACAGCAAGATGTTAGACATGTCCTCCAAATCAATTAGATTTACTCAATATAATTTAATAGAGGGATGCCAGTTTTCTTTCCCTCCCAAAAAAACCTTTTATTTGCGACATAGGCAACAAATGATTCTTACACTGAGAAAAAAAATAGAACCTACTATGCCTGACCTAATATGTGTGATTATTAGCCAAACATCCTAAGGAAAAGGTTATTCTGGTTTCTTCTTTGAAGGGAGTAGCTCTCTCCTATCCCTCCAAGGGACTACTAAGTTTCTTGCCTCCCTGCTTTGTTCTGACAACTCTACCTGCGCTAACAAAAACCACACAGTCCTCATTGCAATCAATGGTATTCAAAGGATTTGATTGCCTCAGAATACCTATGCAATTGTGAAACATAAAATTATGTGTCTCTAAAAAAAAATCAGTGGAGGTCCTGTGGACTGCATGGAAGGGATTTTCAGCCTAGATATTAAGAACCTTGTCTTCAATAGTAAAGACAATCAAACAAATAAGTCAGCGTCATTAAGTGTGTGAGTATCCGGCACCCCGTGGTAATGCCTAGCTTCCTCTTTCTAATCTGGAGTTCAGAATAACATAGCATTTCAAAGTAGGCATTATTGAGACCATGTTACACACTAAAGAGATCATATAAGGAATTTGCTTAATATCTCACTTTTCCCTTACATGGGAATAAAGACAGGCTAAAAACGGGGCTCCTGACTTGCCCGTCTTCCGTGCATGGGACTAAATCAGCAGCAGTGTTTCTGTGTGACAATGCCCACCACATTTACTTCCCCCCTCCCCATTCTCTGCATTTTCTCAACATCCTCAGCAAAACAATGGATGTAGTAAGGATATTCATCCTCTCCAAATGTGTTGGATTTCCTTATTCTGAGTTAATTACAGACCAAAAAAATCACACTGGTAAGTAACAGTATACTTAATGAGGTGTTACATGCTTTCCATTTCTTTACTTGGCACTTTAGACATCATTCTCCCAGGTCAGAACACTGACATCTGATCCCATCTTTATGGGTTTGCAGTTTATTTGATTATGGAGAATGCTAACTGACATCACAGAGTTGTGAAACAGTGTCTGCCATGTCATCTTGACAAAAAAAAAGAAGCATCGTCCAAACTATTGTTTTGGGACTTTGAGGAGCATAAGAGATGGACCTCTTAATGTACAAACACAAGCTGGGAGGTCAAGTTCATAGAGCCTTCTCGTGCCTTGGAATTGAGCTAAATTAGCTGAATTTTCCTAGATTAGTAGAGAGAAGGCTGAAGTAGCTCATAAAGTTGACTGTCTATAAACTAAATCCATTTGGGGTTCTCCCCATGTTGATTCTTTTCAAGACACCAAATTAATTTCTCTTGCAACTAAACATTCTTACACCCATGTGATATTTGTTAAGTGCCTTGAGATTCAAATAAAATACACAGCTGGTTAGAGCTTGCCATTCCTATGTCCTGATAGAATTCTATCTTGGATCTGGGGTAGGATCTGGAAGAAATACAAGTGATTAGGGAGCAGTTCTTAACTCCTTGCATAGCAATTTTTAAAGGATTTTATTAGATGTTATTGTCTTCTTACTAGGATATCCATCATGTTATATTTTTGGCCAAAAAAATATATATTCCCTTTCCATTAGGGCTGTGAAATACAGATAAGAATACAGAGAAGAAAATGTGTCTAAATGCATAGTGCTGTCAGGTAGACCTCACAGACCCCTTTGACTTGCAATGTCAACCTTCAAGAAAATCATGGTCCTCATAGATACTAAAATAAATGGTTTAAATCAACTCAATGGCAAAATGTACAATGTTTCAAAACAAAAATGCTGAATGCAGATGTAAGCAAGTGTGTCCCAGTCCCTGGACCAGGTGGAACATGTAAAGGCAGCAAGCACTGATGTGTTCACAACTTGGCAGACTTCCTCACTGGCTTCAAACTGTTTTGGCAATGATGATTTTACATTCAAAATAGCTGCTTCATTCCTTCTTACTGTCATTTGTACATGGTGATCTCCCCTAGGCATCTTCAGCTTCAGGTCCAAAACATTGCAGAACGTGAAGAAATCAAACTGTTCTTCCCTCTCTTGAACAGCTTAGTAAATTTTCGTTCCTTTTCTTTCCTTCTTGTGCCATCTTAACATTTCCTTTGCCACCGTTGAACTGTTAAACCTAGGCTTGAAATACTAACAGATTTGCAAACTAAAGTTCATAGACCTTAAAGAAATATGATAAATTAGTTAATTGATTTAAGTAATGTTTAACATTTTTCTTCACTACCTTGCTTCCTTTTACCCAACCAAAGGTTTAAGACGAATTCTCGCAGGATTCTGTCTTCCCAACCAACCACTGGAGTCAAAGAATTAGAAATGGCCTCCAACAGGGTCTTCATGAAAGACACACAAGAACAATATTCACCCATTGATTAACTACGTTAGCTCGCAAAGTACAAATGAAGACAATTGTGCACTTTAAAGAGCAAGCAAAAACCTAGGAGTTGGGAGTACTCATTTCAACCCAGCTGTACTCACTTCTTCCCATGTTAAATCACCAACAACTTACATGTACAAAGCAACCCAAGTTTATTGTCTTATGGTTCTGTAGGTTACAAGCCCAACGTGGGTCTCATGGGACCAAAATCAAGATATTTGCTAGACTGTGTTCCTTTCTGAAAACTCTAACAATAAGTCAATTTCCTTACTTTTTGCAACTTCTAGACGATGACCATGTCCCATGATTATTCATGATCATGTCCTGTATCAACATTGCTGACTCTCTAACTATTCTTCTATAACCACATCTCCCATCTTTAAAAAAAAAAAAAGAACTCAATTGTTCTTTCCTAACAAATGGAGTTCTTAAAAAAATAGATTTATGTTATTTTTATTGGAAAGTCAGATATAGAGAGAGAAGAGACAAAGAAGATCTTCTGTCTGTTGATTCACTCCACAAGCAGCTGCAACAGTCAGAGCTGCACCAATCTGAAGCCAGGAGCCCAGACCCTCTTCCAGGTCTCCCACATGAGTACAAGGTCCCGAGGCTTTGGGCTGTCCTTGTCTGCTTTCCCAGGCCACAAGCAGGGAGCTGGATGGGAAGTAGGCCTGCAGGGACATGAACCAGCTCCCATATTGGATCGTGGCACATGCAAGGTGAGGAAAAAGCCTTTGGAACACAGGGCTACCACACAGGGCCCCCACATCTCCCATGTTCTGAACACAGCTGGGAAGGTTTCTCTGATTGGAAGGTATAATGCGATAGGGTAATCCTACTTGCATAATCCAAGATAATCCCTGCTTCACATAGTCTTTAATACCACATCTGGGAAATATCCTTTTTGCCAAGTAAAGTAACATATCATATAGATTCTAGGGGTTGGTTTGCAGACGTCTGACAGGGGAAGGAGAGAGTATTTCTACCCACCATTCCAACGGTTACTGCTTCATTCCATATAGTCAGATTCATCTGTAGTTTGGGTCATCCTTAAGGCAAAGCTAAATTATCATAGAAAAATCTCAAACCTGGTTCTACACTACCTATTAGGTGTATATCTCTACAGATGCAAAAGCAGTTGGTTGCAACTACACTAAACCAGTCTGCTTCGCCACGCTTTATTACATTTCAAGGTCATTTAAGAACCCCCCCATAACATGTGGTTATATATTCTGAAAACTTCTGGTCATTATTAAGCCTCAAGAAAATGCCATTTATATCTTACTTCAGATGTGATTAGGAAAAGATTTCATGTAAATTATGACCTTGCGATAGTTACACATCATGAAAACAAAATTTAGGTAGCTTTCTAAACTTTCCTTTGTCATATTCTTCAGGTTCTCTCTATGTGAAGTAATCAGGCTTGTCTTTAATCCTATCTGAAATCACTGTGGGCCTTAGATGGCTTCCCCAGACTTCACATTTTCATTTCCCCTCTCATGTGCTTTATCACTTATAGAGACAGAAACCCTTGTACTTTTTCAAGATAAAGAATTTAGTTTATAAAAATTATTATTTAGAATCTAAATGCTGAATTTTATATGCTTTGAGTTGGAAAAAAACCTAAAATGAGAATTTTTCTCTTATTCTCTTCTTGGTACTGCACATTCTTACTGTTGCATTTACTCTGTCCCACCTTAAAAATATCCAAGTTAGTTGGGAGCTGATCTATACTTAATGACAAATACAAATAACCAAGTGAGTAAAAGAAAGATAGTGAGACATTATGAGGAATAATCATGTACAACAGGATGTAGAAATGATATTTGGGTTGTTAAAAATCAGCTCTGAAAATTTGAGTCTCAGGATCACCTTAGAAGTTCAAAACTTATTGAGGAACTAGAGCTTTAATCCCTATGTGTCACATCCGCTGGTATTCCAATGGTACTTCAAAAGACTTGTGGGCAAGTGGAATTAAAATATAAGCTTATTTCAGCACAAAAGTGTGGGAATTTAATACAAGAGAATTCTTGAAAAATGCTCGCAGAAAGCATATCTGTGCAAGAACTACACAAATATTTCAACAAGTATTTCTTCACCAAAGCAAACCTTTAACTATATTCTTTTCACAAGGGTTTGAGGTAGCCTAGTATTTCTAGTATAAGAAATTTAAATTCAATATTTTAAAATAATTATACATTCTCATTAAAATAATAAGCCCATTAAATGGTAACATAAATAACATCTCAATTAAAAAATATATATTGTATTGACAAGACAGATCAGATTTCCAGGAAAAAAAAAAAGGAGAGACAGAAAGCTCTTCCATCTGCTAGTTCACCACCTGAAAAGCCACAATGGCCAGAGCTGAGTCAATTTGGAGCCAGGAAGCAGGAACTCATCCAGGTCTCCCATATGGGTACAGGGTCCCAAGGCTTTGGGCCATCCCTATGCTTTCCCAAGCCATATGCAGGAAGCTGGATGGCAAGTAGAGCAGCCAGGACACAAACGGGCACACATATGGTAGCCTGGCACTTGCAAGGTGAGAATTTAACCATTGAGCCATCATACAGGGCCCAACTTCTTAATTTTTAAAACTGCAGTTTCTAATGCCCTGAAGCATTTGCAACCAAATGGTCCCAACTAGAGGCCACTGGACTCAGTGAGATAAGTCAATCTGAAAAGGACAAATAGAGTAAATTCACTCTGACATAAGGCAACCTCCTTGCAAAATACAAGATCTATAGCCCTTTCAATATTGTTTTTGCTGCATCTCATGGGTTTTGATATTTTTGTTTTGCTTTCATTTCTAAAAATTAGTTTCTTTTCTCTTATTACATTTTTCATTAACTCAGATGATATACAGTAATATCATTTTCTCCAAAAAGTTTTTTTTTCTTTTTCATTTCTAGAGCAATACATTGGTCATTGAGTAGCATGTTATTTAACTTCATGGCGTGCTACATTTTTCAATTTTATTTCTGTTGTTGCTTTGTTTTATGGCTTCTCATTTAAGGAAATGTATAGTAACCGTGTAATAGAGACTATAATATCCAGATATGACAATACAATGCAGTATGTATCCCTACTTCCAAATCAAAGACAGACTCCCAATGAAACTGTTAACTAAATCTTGACAATAGGATGCTGGACAGTCTGTCATTGTCTATACTACAATGGCAGGATACACTTAAATAGCAGAATGATGGACTTATGACTATTTATGAAGAATCACACTATTGTAATAATATGGGGAAAATCAGTGGGGGGAGAGAATTTGGGGAGGGAATTTGGAAATCCCAAAGCCAATGGAAATGTATCATAAAATTTTTTTTAATTTTTTAAAAGAAAAAAGAAAACTTTAAAAACAACTACAATTTCTAAATGAAAAATTGTGAAAGACTAGCATGTTTTTGCCTCTTTAGATCTCTTTAGTGTGTGGTTTTTGGCTACATTTGCAGCTATCCTCTCAGAAATCGTCTTCCTCTTACGTTTAGTCATGTTTTTTTTCTTCTCAATTCATTATCCTGCCATATGAGGCATCCATGGAGACTTGTTAAAAGTCTTATCCTATCTATGGAGACAATGGTTACTTAGAGTTTTCACCAAAATGTTTTTGGATTGTGAACTCCAGGAGTGATTGTAATTCCAGGATATGGAGGGAAACACACACAGAGTGAAGTTTCATTTGGGTATCAATGAGACAGGCAGAACAATTTATTCAAATTCTGCTTCCAGAAGGATACTTGTGTCCATTATCAATGATGGTTATGACCAAAGAAGATGATATAGAATAAACAAGGTGTGGTTTTTAAAGAGAATGGTCTTTGGGAAACCTTTAACAGCAAAAACAATATAAAGTATCAGCAAAGAGGATTATATAAAACATCCAAGTGTATCATCCCTGGTTTTACACCTGATCCTGGAGTACTAGGAGTAACCATGACTGCCTCATTAAGGAAGATGTAGTTCCACTGAACCGAAGTCCAAAGAGAACAACTAAATGTTTATAAAGTGATGGAGGCGGTTCTCACAAAAGACTCAAAGAAAGCAAGAGTTTCAAAGAGTAAATGAGCCTCTTTTAGCCTGTTCAGGTACTATAACAAATTAACACAGAGGGACAATACACAACAGAAATCATTTCTCAGGGTTCTGAAGGCTGAGGTCTGGCGCTTGAGGTCTGGCAAGGTCTCTGGTCCAGACTGCAGGGTCCATTGTCCACACATTCACATCATGAAAACAGCAAGGTGGAGCTCTCTTGGACCTTCCAATCAAAGGTGTTAACCCTCTCCTGAGGGCTCCACCATCCTAATTACCGCCCAAAGGCCCACCTTCTTCTGACTATTGTATCAAAGTCTACATAGGATAGCTAATATAAAGAACAATTCCGTTTGCCAATAATAAATGCTTCCCAAACTATCAAAGAACTTTCCTATTGTTTTAATCCATAAAAACTGCAAAATTTCATGTGAAAATCTTCTTTTCTATCATGTAAAAGTTATAAAGCCTTGTATGGTCCCTCTTTCCTCCTTTGCTCTCTCCAAAGATTTTTAACCTTCACCAGACTGACTCTTTTGGGCTTTTTTGGGCAGAAACAGACGGGTAGCAAGAAGGAGCAAGGATGGCAAACTGCAGTGCTGGGCCTAGAAGTGTCTTCCCAGGTGAAGAATGCTTGAAAACAAAGGCTTTCAGAGAACCCCCACAGCATGTGGGAGAGGAATGAGAAAAGCAACTTCTAAAAGCATTGCTTTGGGAAGTCACAGAGGATATAAGTTCCTTTGAAATTAGTTTTGGTTTCAGTGTTGTGTTCTTTCAACCATGACATGGCCGCAGACCTACACCACACCAGTCAAGCCTATACAAACATTCCCCTTGGCCTAACCCAACAGCACCCTCTGGGACTCCTTGTTAAAACACCTAGATTTCCTACTTAATATTCCTCCTCTACCATATGACACTTTTCAGTAGAAAGTGGTTAAATTAAATTCCTTGGAGGCCCTCATAAGTTAGCTAATTGGAGCAAAAGGAAGCATCTGTCATCAGATGCCTTTCACTAAGTTAATTGCAGATCAAACCAACATGAAGGGGTTAGAAAGAGAGGTTAAAATTTCCCTCACTTGAACTTTGTGTAATAATGAATTGAACTGCTGGACTACATTGGCAATCTACTGGAAGAATGATTTCGAAACAGAGAAACCAAACAATGAGTGGTCTGATTTTGTCCTTGAAGTAATTTAAAATAACACAAACTCTGCAAGACTATAGCTCTCTTTAATTTTTTTGAGTGTTATTGTGATTGGAATTATGCAGATTAATAAAATCATCTGTGTGTTTTCTCTCAAGATACTTTCTTCACGTGTGCTTCAACCGCAAATCAATTACTTTATAACTCAAGAACCATTTGTTGTTATTGTAGTTAAGTCATTTCTCAAAATATTAAGGCAGTTCACGCCTGCAGAAATCACTGCTCCTTAAAAAGCTCTCCCTATTGGGAGTGTAAAAGAAGTAAGAGTGAAAAGAGGACTGAAGAGACTAACCAGAAGACAGGATTGCCGCCATATGGAAAATGTACTAAAACTCACAAGTCTTTTCTTTGTTCCTCTGGGAAAGAATCAAATGAGCCTTAAGTGTGTCTGCCCATGTAAAATACTTTCACTACTTTTTAAAAACCCTTTCCAAATTTCACATTACCCATTAAGCAGACTTGATACCATTTTGTTCATGAAGAATTTCTCCTTTTAGTATGCGTTTAATGGTTCCCGTATTTCATGGTTAAGACGACATAACCCTTTCTTAATACTAGTGTACTTACAGGCTGTGGTTCATCAGGCTCCAGGACACTGCTAGTTTCACTTTAGTTCACTGTAAATTCTAGAACCTGATTTTTAATAGGTTCAATGATTATAATATATTAGCCAGAAACCCTGGGTACATTTAGTAAAATACCCAGATCCTTACATTTTCTTCTTGAAAGATCTTCCTTCCTTTCCAGGCACCATATACCCTTAATTTTTTTGAAGAAGGAAGAAGCTTTTATTACTGCATGTGACTGAGAAAAATAAAAAACCCTCTGTATGCAGATGATAAGCATTGCAGACACCACTAGTGCCTTCTCAACTTCAGATTTCTGCCACTCTCCTTCTAGGGGCCCTCTGGCTACTGAAGGATATTTGTCTCCTGAGTGGTAAACGCCAGACTGGTTCAGAAGTGTTGAGTCGAATGTCTTGCATTTTCTTCAATCATTGACGCTACAGGTTGTCTTCATTATCTTGGCTAAAGCAAATTATCAGAGAATGGATTAAGCTTTAACAGCAAGCATTTTTTTTTTTCACTGTGTGCAGATTGGTAGCTTGAAATCAAGGACATCAATAGATTGGGGAGTGAAGTGTTCTCACTGCGTGTCTAGGCAGCAGAAACTGGGAGAAACATCTGGCATCCCTAGTACAAGAATACTAATCTCATTACTGAAGGCTCCACAGTTATGGCCTAGATACCCCCACAAAGCTCTACTTCCAAATCTCATCACATTGGAGGGTTCAATTTCAACAAGTCCGTGACAGTGGGCAATATCCTAGCATTTTTGCCTGTAGCTGTAGCAACTCTGGAGCATGTTATCCTGAGCCTCCGTCACTCTGAGATCTGGTTAGCAACAGGCATCACCTGCTTGTTAATTACCTTCCTCCTTCCTTCCTTCCTCTCTTCTCTCTCTCCCTTGAAAGCACTCCTTGGTATCACCTTTCAGCACATTTTACTTGCACTGCAGTCCCTCTGGCAGAGTCTAATCAGAGGATACGCTCTATAGTCTTCATTCACATTAGAGGATGTATGCCACAGTGTTCATTGACAAGAAGAATCATTTTCCAGAAACTGGTGATCCAAAGAGGACCAAAAAGAACAACGTGATTTTAACTCAAGTCTGTCTGCCATTTACACACACACTAAGATAGAGTTGAGACACTGCTTGAGAGGAATCCAGAATATAGAACATCTCCACAAGGTGGAAATAATGAGTGGGCTGCCATGTTTGGAGGACATCTAAGAAGTACCAACTGAACATAAGACCTTCATGGGAAGTGGAGAAATTATGGAGATAAAGCACGAAAGTAAACTAACTTCAGATTTGGTGCTGAATGCAAAGAGCATGAATTTCATTCCATTTGCTCTAAGAGAACATACATGTCAGAGAAGGAGCCACCTGGGAAGTAAGCCAGAGCAATGGATGAAGGATCTCTCTCTCTCTCTCTCTCTCTCTCTCTCTCTCTCTCTCTCTCGGGGGGGGGGGGGGGTTCTTTTAATCTAAAAGTCTTTCAAATGCATTGGTTTCTTTCTTTTTTTTTTAAGATTTTATTTTTATTGGAAAGGCGGATATACAGAGAGGAGAGACAGAGAGGAAGATCTTCCGTCCAATGATTCACTCCCCAAGTGAGCACAACGGCCGATGCTATGCCGATCCGTAAGCCAGGAGCCTCTTCCGGGTCTCCCATGCGGGTGCAGGGTCCCAAAGCTTTGGGCCGTCCTCGACTGCCTTCCCGGGCCACAGGCAAGGAGCTGGAAGGGAAGTGGAGCTGCCGGGATTAGAACCGGCACCCATATGGGATCCCGGGCGTGCAAGGCGAGGACCTTAACCACTTGCGCCACCGTGCCGGGCCCTAAATGCATTGGTTTCTAAAAGAGAGTTCTACATAGCAGATAAACATATTTACAACATCAATGGTATTTTGAAAAGATCGCTCTTTTCTTGATGAAATGATAAGCAGTTGCAATACATTCAGATCCCTCCTTGGCCTCAAGCCAAAAAAAAAAAAATGGTTTGATAAAATAAACAATAATGTTATGGTGAATTCAGAAAGCCAGGTCAACTTGATTATAATAACAACACAAAAGAGTAGTTAGTGAAAATGTCAAAAATGCTTGCATAATCTGTCACTGATTATGTCATGATTAGGCATGAGCCAGGATAGCGCCTTCACTCACAACCCCTTGCCTTTATCCCAGGGAAATCTGCCTACTCCCCAGCAGCCAGTTCCCCTAAGTGGCAGCTTCTGGCCAATGTCTTGCTCTTAGCGCCATTCCTCCTTGCACAATGCTCCTCATCTTTCTTCAGTCTCTCCTACCGCCTGCAGATTCCCTGCTCCCAGATATCCTTGTGCTTTGGTCTTCCATGTCTTTACCTTTTTACAGGGGAAGTCTTGCTCATTCTCTGGCCCTCTGTGTGTAGAGATGACCCTGCCAGCGAAACCCTGGGCTGCTCTGCTTTCCTGAGTAGATGTGAGCATGGAGTAGGTTCTGCAGGATGCGGGGGGCTTCCCAAGCACCTGCCTGCATACGTGAAAGCTTCTCTGAAAAGGCCAGAGGTCTCAGGGCAACGCAGCTGACCCTTGTTAGTCACAGATTTTTCTTCTTACTAAAATTATTTGTAATTCCAGAATCAGTATTTTGGGCTAGTTGATAACCATTCATGGAAATGTCCGGGGCATATTGAGTCAAAAAAGGCAGCACTCTCCTTTCTAATTTTGGTTATGTTCTTACAAGAGTCGTCTTCTGAGTCTACCTACTGCCCTATATTTTGAACCCTTATAGTTTTGGTTAGTGATTTTTCTGCTTCAAGTGACTCAAGCACCATGTTTAAGTGTTGTCTGTTTTATGCATTAAATCAGCTTCATCCTGGCTGAAGATATGGCACTGCTGACTGCTAGTTTAACATGAACAAACCAAAAACGTACAGTTAATATGGTAACATTAAAAAAAATACACACAAAATAAGGTTATGCACTGATCAGTTGATGAAAATACTGTGATCCAAGGCTTTCTGGAACCTTATTTATTTTTCTCTAAAAAAGGGTTAAGTAGTGTGGTTGCAGCACCCAAACAGCATACCTGAAAACCACAGCTGGGGAGGAGGAAGCAAAGCCAGCAGGGGAATGTGGGCTCCCCTGCTGGACAACCACTCCCACTGGAGAGCATGAGCTGGGATGGGGGCAGACCAAACCAGGCAGGGCTACAACACCTGTGGGTTTCATGTGAGCTAGAGTGGGGAAGGGCCAGATTGAGCTGACTATTCCAACTGGTGCAAGCAAAAATTAGAGGGTTGGTTGGGTTTTGCCACATCATCAGATGGCAAAGGCTGGCTCTGGGAGCTAATTCTGTTAAGTTAAACCACAGAACCACCTGGAGAGTGCATAATCTGGAAGTTGGAGTGGCCTGGCAGGGAGATGGTGGGCACCTCCCTCTTGGGTTACCACTCACACTGAGAGCACAAAACCAGAACAAGGGCAGGGGTGCCTAGACAGAAAGGCACCTACCAGTCAGTATGAGTGTGGGCTGGATAGTAGGGCTGGTTGGGCTGAACTAGGCTTCAATGTCCATTAACAAGTACCAGAGCTAATTGGGATGTGGGACAGACTGACCAAGCCTGCAGTACATGCTGGCATGCATGGGAACCAGGGTAGGGAGCAGGCCTGGTGGGGGTTATGGGGAATCACCCTGACTAGGCTGCAGCTCCAACTGGTTTGCATGAGGACCAAGTATGAAGTGGGTAGGATCGAGCTGGACTGCAACACTCATTGGTTCGTTGACGCAGCAAATGCAACAACCAGCATGTGCACAAGCTGATTGGGGCAACAAACTGTGCCAGACCCTGTACTGGCAAATTCACACAAGAATCAGGTTTGGGATCATCTCAGATGAAGTTTCTTCGGAGATCCCTCCAACTGAACTGCTGATCTCAGAACCCCAACCATGGAGGACTATGTCAGCCAGTGGATTCTGAAGAGATTTCATCAGGATTGAAATGGCGAGATGGTGGCAATTCAGAACTGTTGAACTATCAAAACTGCTTGAGCAGGAGCCTCGGAGTGTGCCTCATATCAGGGACCAGGGATGGGTGGGAGGCTGGGTGGAGCTTTTCCCCTTTGTTTCTCCCCTGACCCCAGATACAGGGGGATAAATGATATTAGTGTGGAAACAATGGTCTTACCCACTTTCCTGTAGCCCTTGACCCTTTGTACTCTAATGAACTAAGTAAGATAATTTTTAAAAATAAATAAAATTTTTAAAAAGGTTAAGTAGCTTCTAACAGCATTTACAGCAACTCAAAAAGATATAACTACACGGTATAATTGAAATCAACTATTACTCCACACAATTTAGGGGTACAAGTAGTGGAGTCTGGGAGCCATGTAGTTGGGGTGAACAACACAAAGGTATGAAAAGGACGACTCGCTTGTTGGCTGTGAGGGGCTTCCAGCTGGAAGGCAAGGCCTAGCTGATGTCTCTTCAACCACTTCAACAGGGTTTCACCCTCTTTGCTTCAGTACTCAACCACCCCTTTAAGAAGTCCCGAGAAACCAAAGCCTGTTGAGGTATTTTTAGTTGCCTTTGTGAGGTGGCTTTTATAATTGATGTGAACTTAGGAACTAATGTTATTAATAACATCATGGTGATTGGGCCTTTAACAATTTGTGACGCACACGGGAATTAAGCTTATACTGCTCTCCTGCTCCTTCTTATGTGATTAACTATTGTCCCAGATCATATGTCCCGGAACTTGACCCAGAAATGCAGTGCACCTTTTGAGAAATAACCTAATAAACACTTTAGAATTAAAGAAACAATAGAAGCTCTGAAATTTTCTTATTATGTGAATGACAAATAGAGTTACTGTGACTCTGAGAGTTAGCTTGATTTTTTTGTTGTTGCTAGCTTGTTTTTGCAAACCCTTTGTAGTTTAATTGATTCATAGTCTCTTTGATATTAGGAGATGGTTGTCTTGATTGTTTTTTGTGACCCATTGGCTAAACGGATTAAAAGGAGTTTGTACCAACCTATTATGAAATAGTCTTGTTTTATACTGATGACATAAGTTTTAGAAATAAGGTGCAGTGGGAGTGGATTATTGATTGATATGTAACTGCATGTACTGCCAACCGTGGAGTTCCTGGTTGTGGCCCAGCTATTATGGGTCAAAATGAATAATGGCTTGCTTTAAAGTAGAGTAATACTATTCTTGTATTCATTTTACTGACTTTTTAATCAAGCACAAAGCAAGAATAGAACAATCAAATTATATACACAAATTTGTGATTTTATAAATAAAGGCGGCAACTTTTTTGAGTTGTCCATTATGAGCACTGGGATACAGTGGTCTGCATCTTCCTTCTTGCCAACTCCACGCATTCTTCTCAAGCTCTGAACTTCGCTGGAGCAGGTCTACTGCAATGGAGAAAAAGGGATCAAAGAATAACAGTAATCTTCATTTGTCAGCCAAAGGATACGGACCTTATTGTTATGCTGGTTATAGAAATAAGAAACTCGGTCTGCTCTCCCAGGCCCCTGGCGTCCTTTGTTAATAACTTAAAAAAGTTACTCTCATACGTATTATTGCTCTCTCATTTGCATTTTCTCCAGCTATGGCTACAAACAGAAACCCTGTCAGTCTCCAAGCTGAAGGCTGGGTAAGACGCTCTTCACTATCAAATGCCGGTTTCAAACACTTCTCTATAACTTAGGGCTTGCTTATAAACCTTATTCCATTGTTACAAAACGTAATGTGCAGATTATGCATTGTATAACATTACAGTTAAATAATAAAGGCGACTCTCCAAACCCACACAGACATTTACATAATTGCATTACTCACATTGACTTATGTCATAGAAATGCTAAATGGCAAAACTTACTATGTCCTATTGACCGACAATATAACACAATCCTTACTTGTCCTCACAAATAAAGCATCAACTGTTTTCTAAACACAAACAAAAAAGAGCAGAGAGTACCTTTGAGTTTTGTTAGGATTCCTTGTTGTAAGGAAAGAGCAGCAGATGTCTTAATAAGAAAAGCTTGATGAAAAATTGTAGCTATTTCAAAGGAGATGACCTAAATATTTGGCTTCATTATCATTTGCTTTTTGTTTTTTGTTTTTTAAAAATTCCTTGTCTTTGTAAGGCTAATTTACAGAGAAGAGAAGGAGTGACAAAGAGAAAGATCTTCTGCCTTCTGGTTCACTCCACAAATGACTATAATGGCTAGACCAACTCAAAGCAGGGAGACTGGACCTGGGTTTCCCACGTGAATGTAGGAGCCCAAGGCTTTGGGCAATCCTTCCCCGCCTTCCCAGACCTCAAACTGGAAGTGGAGCTGCTGGGACTCGAACCAATTGTTATGTTGGAGCTGACACCCAGGCAGAGGCTTAGCTTGTTATGCCACAGCACGGGCCCTGCTTTTAGCTTTTCACAGCACAGCTTCTCCATATTGTATATAATTTATGGTTTAAGATAAATTTCTTCAAGATCACTTTTTTCCCAAATCTGTGCCCATCACTAGGTGAACCAGCTGATATTGCTATCCATTTCATCCTGGCTAATCAATGGGTATCTCTAAAGCCAATCTAGCATTCACTCTGTAAAGCAAGCTAAATTGAAATAAAGTTTGCACTGGGTAAAAAGGCCACCTACATCACATTTTAGTTTGGATGCCCCCAATCTTGATCCTGAGCTGGAACCTGCGTGCAGGCTCTTCTGCTTATTTACGTACCTTTTAAGTATGTTTTATTCCTGACTGTGTACTAAGTGAGGAATTATTACAACTCCTAGAAGAAAACTTTTTTTAGGCAAAGGGAGAAAGACATTTAGCCTAGTACACCAGATAAGACACCCCAATCTTAAATTGGGCTGCTACTTCCGTATCCTGAGTCCAGCTTCCTGCTAACACCAACAGCCAAAATGGCCCAAATATTCAGATCCCGCCAACCTGGTCTGAGTTTTCAGCTCCTGGCATAAGCTTCGCCCAAGCATTTGGAAAAGTGAACCAGCAGACGAGACACCTCTGTGTGTCAGTCCTTCTGTCAAATAAGCAAAAGCTTTGAATTCATATGCCCACAGGAAAAAAAATATGTTTTGATTAATATCAGTGTATATTTTTGTGAATCATGACATACTTATCTAACAAAATAATTTAAGTGTAATGCTATTGTATTAGCATAAAGCTTTTTGGTGGGAACTAGCTTAGGGAAGACTTAAAGGGATATTATGAAGCAAAATAAGCATGCACATTTATATTTTAAAAAGGAGAATAGTGAGCAAAAAATATATAAGAAATCTTAAAAATTATGAATTTCTCTAGACAGATAAGGTTGTGAAGATGGGAAATTTGAAGCTGTAGAAGCTCATTTTGGCATTGCCCACATCCCAGAGGACTCCCCAGGAAAGGCTGCACTCCCAGGGTTCACAGCGCATTTCATCAACTGTCCTTTGGCTGTCCTTGCCTCTGTGGCACATATGTTTAAACAGTCTGCTGACCTCGGAATAACCATAATCTAAAATGCCTTCTGAACTTTGCCTTGTGCCACCAAGAGGCCAGGGCTTTTGAGAATGACAAGATGAGAATTTATTCTTTGGATGAGATAATAAAGCATGGCAGACTTGGTAGCCACCTGGAAAGGGGGAGAGTATCTGTCATGAATCAATAAACCCATCAGTTAAGCCTTTACAATCGTGCATAGCCTTAAATAGAAACAGCTTAATCAAAAAGGCGAGTGAATCATGTGTATCATGGGTAGGATAAGATTCAGAAATGTCAAGATTGGATTAAGATCTTCAGCTGGCAGATTCAGGATTAGTGAAGAGGAGAACACAGTCTAGAGCAGGGAGAATGATACTACGGAAGACAGGAAGCACCGTGAATATCAAGCCAGAATCCGGAAGAGCGGTGCTGGTGGAGGCTGTGGGACAGACGTGAGAGCAGCCCGGGAACTCCTGCATGGGGCAGTGAGGAGCTGCCGGAAATGTTCAGACAGAGGAGCACACGGTGGCGGTCCTCGCTGCTCTGCAACGTGCAGTGTGGCAGGTGAAACATGGACAAGATTAAATCTTCCAGTCATTAGAAAAATTCATAAGCTGCCCTTGTTTGTGATTTAGGTTCATGTGGATGTAAAATATGCCTTTGTTTTATATACATTTATAAGAACGATACGTGCATGAAGCCGCTGCTACTTAATTGTAGGGGTATATGCTATAGCTTCAGGGAAACTAAACCAGCCTGTCCTTAAACTTATGGTCTCTGAACTCAAGGTGATTCATTATACAGATGGATAAGGTGACACACAGGAATGATCTCAACTAGAGTAGAATTACCAAAATTTTACCTAGGAATTCAAAAGAGAATGACAGTCTCTGGTAGTATATCAAGAACTGATTATATTTGTTTCATCCTAGACTTCATATCAACTTTCATGCAAGATTCTTTCTTTCAGAGATGCGGAAGCAGGCTTCTCCTGAAAGATATGCACAGACTCATCCCTGGGACCTGTGGAAAGGGTCCCTCACAAACAAAAGCAGCTCTCAGTACGAACTGAGTAAAGAATCCTGGGGTCAGGAGACACCTGTGGGTTTTCTGAGGGCCCACTGGAGGAAGTAGAAGGGTCAGAGGCAGAGAGGAAGCCATAACAACAGCAGAGATTACAGGCTGGAAATGACAAGTCCTCAGGCATGGGATGCAGGTAGACCAGAAGCTGGAAAAGGCATGGTGAAGCAATTTCCCTGAAGTTTTAGGAGAAGTGCAGTCTGCTGGGGCCTACAGATTCACCCAGCAAAACATTTATCAGATTTGTGTCCTTTGAAATCCATAATAACAATTATGCGTTATCCTCAATACTAAAACTATAATCGCTCTTATAGTAGCAACAGCAAATACAGGGCACAAATGAAGTGTCAAATATCTTTACCAATGAACTACAAAAACTTTAAGGGATATGGGTCTCTTAGAATAAACACTTATGTTTAATTGCTATTAATTATTTATTACATTAAGTAATCTCATGCAGATAGGAAAATAAATGTTTGGGGGCCAACACTGTAAAACAAAGGATTAAACCACTGCTTTGGACAATGCAATCCCACATCAAAACACCGGTTTTGATTTTGGGTTGCTTTTTCCCTGTGAGGACAGTAGAAGAAGGATCAAATTCTTGGGTCCCTGCCACCCATGTCAGAGACCTGAACAGACACCCAAACTTCTGGCTTTGCTCTACTCTGTCTTAGCTGTTATGGCCATTTGGGGAGTAAACTATCAGATGTAAGATCTCTCTCTGTCTCTCTCTCTCTCCCTGTTTTTCTGTCTTCCTCTTTTTCTCCCTCCCTCTTTCTCTCTCTCTCTCTCTCCCTCTTTCTCACTCTCTCTGTCTGTCTTTCATATAAATAAATGCCTTTTCTAAGTATGTATCAACAAGAGGAGACCCAAAAGCATTTGAGTGGGGAGCAAATTTTCGAGGCTATTGAAAATTGTGGGAGCTCCCTACAGGATGCAAAAGATATCACCTGCTGTTCTCTTTCTTACCAAGAGCTGCATTTGCCAGGAAATCCATAAGCATGGAAAATCTCTGAGGACATCTTCAGTGGACAAATGCGTTTTTCCCCTAAAATCATGATATAGAGAATAGGATTAAAAGCTAAGGACCACTGGCAGTGGAAAAGAATTCATTAAAAAAATTAGGCTTTATCCAGCTTAAACTCTGGTGAGACTAATGATTTTTGAAAAATAACTGCTAGAACTGCTTTCCATGCCAAGCTCCAGGGTAAAACCGCAAGTAGGAATTGATGTGTTGTATTTTATAAACTCCAAATGCTGTTTTTCTGCTCTAAATACTTGTGTTAGAAAAGAAAATAGAATCTGAAACAGGACACGAGGGAAGCAATCAAAATGGTATGCTTGAACCTCCTCAAACTGCCTGGCCACATTTCTCTCCTTTTCTTCCTTCTGAGGGGTCAGGCAAGTGGGACTCCTAGCGAGAGGCCATTTACACAGTGGCCCTTCCTAAGCCATGTCTGAAAAGTGTCCAGGAATGGCTAACGCTTTGAAAACAAATGTGGCCCTGTTTAGTATTACAGAACTAAAAAAGTATAACCATAAGTATATAACTGCTTGTGGCCTAGTTAAAGCTTTCTGGAAAGTCTTCAACCACTTGTTAATATTCACGGTTTCTCCTTCTAGTTCTTTTCAGAGAAGCACAGGAATGCACGATGCGTGGGTGGGAAAGCTAGTCTCTTAACATGAACTCAGTTGCACAGCTGTTTTAGGGCCCAAATTTCTTCTGTGTTAGTTTCACATGAGCTAGAAATTTCCATCTCTAAAATCTAGAACTTGAATGGGAAGGTTTTGAAGGAAGCAAGTGACAATACAGAGGCTTTGGGAAAGCTTGTAAACTGAATTTGAAGCTGATGAGACCACAAAGTGTGTAAACCGCTTAGTCCCATAACACTGATTAGAAAGAGCCTGTAATCGCATAGAGGCTGGGGGAGCCCCAGCTCAGGGAGCAGGTCTCAACTGCCATACAGCAGTACCATGACATTAACCTTCCTAAAGGACTGGTGGGTGGACATTAACACACTTCCAATTTACCTACGTTTTCTAAGTAATAAATAACGGGGAAATGAGGCAAAGGTAACACTGCAGATGAGGTTATGACTCCCATTGTTATGACCAATATAATCATGATAAGATAATATAGTTAAATGTGTGGGACAAAAAGTCTTATGAGGACTGAACACATGTATCTCCAGATCTACCTACAGCTACACCTACTGATGTGTAACAAAATAATCCTAGAACTTGCCAAGGACAGGCATTTGACGTAGTGGTTAGGATGCACGTTAAGATCCCTGTGTTGCCCATGTAAGAGTCAGAGGTTCAATACCAACCTCAGCTTCTTGCGAAGGCATATCCAGAGTCAGCAGTAATGACTGAAGGATCGGGTCCCTGGCACCCACATGATACACCTGGACTGAATTCCTGGGATTAACTTTCCTGAATTCCTGGAGGCTACTGTGGATGATTATTTAATGAATTAACGGATGGAGGATCTTCCTATGTTTCTCTGCTTGTAGATATATGGATAGATGAGAGATAGATAGATAGATAGATAGATAATAAGTAGAATAGATATGACAGCTAAAACTTGACAGCTTAGACAACATACATTTATTCCCTCCAAATCTGTGTGGATCAGGGACCTCCGTTCAGAATATCAGGATATTTGTTCAAGATTTCTCTCCAGGCTACAATTAACATATGACCAGGGCTGTGGTAATCTAAAGATTCAACTAGGAGAGAATGTGTTTTCATACTTGCTCAAATCAGTCCTCACAGGTTACTGAGGGCACTGACTCCTTGTTGACTAGCTGGCTGGAAACATTGAAGCTGCAATGTGGAGCTCTCCATTGCGCCCTTATAGCAGCCACTTCCTGGGGTAGCCAGGGCTCAAAAGAGGGAAAGTAAGGCACACAAGATGGAAATCACAGTATTTTTGTTGCGTAATTCCAGAACTAACATACAATCACTTTGACCATTCTATTTTTTAACTGAGTCACCAGGCCCACACTCAGGAGAAGGGAATTCCACAAGGACTTTGTCAGAGGTGGTTGGCTGTGGCAGAGAGATCAGGCAGTACTGGGGGAACCTTGCTCATCCTTCCACAAAAAAAAAAAAATTTTTAATGTTTTTGTTTACCATAATAAGCCTGTCCCAGCAGATGTGTAGAAAACGGAGTGTACTGGATATGCTCTCTCACGCCCTCCAGTTGGGTTCTTCTTCTGAGCGAGCGAGAGTAATGGACACAGGTTACAAGCATTAAGCTGAAAAGATAGGGAGACTGAGATAAGACCTTTCCACATGGTCTTTCTTAATGCTCAAAATAGCCTGTTTATAGGCTGATGCTCAACTTTAAAAGGTTTTAGTAAGAAGTTGAAGCTTAGAGATGTTGAGCAACCCAAAATCACACAGATACAAGGTGATAGAGCCAGGATCTATAAATATCCAGTTGCTGAAATTGTGCCACATTCTGTGATATAATTATACTTTTCTATATTCAAAATCTGCTTGGAAGCAACTGTGTGACAGAGAGTTTATATTTGCCAGTGAAGATATCTTCTGTCAGGAATGGAGCTTCATTGTTCCTTCTGTGTCCTTAAACGTTCTCTACATTCCAAGTTTTATGACTGTGATGAAACAATAGCTGTGCCAGAAAATAAAATACACACCTGGCTGAGGAGTTGAGCCAGTTGCCAGCTGCCTGCAAAGCTGTAGGCACCTCAGGACTGCACAAGCGTTACTTCCAGCCAAGACACGTGCCAATAGCTTGTAACCCACACAGAGGCAATGATATCCAAAAAAGTTTTGTCGAAAGTGCTTTTGTTGGACACAGCACTCATAAAAGCATAACAGGTAGAGAAAGCACTGCTTTGAACTTGAGACAAGGTATTTGCTCTCATCAACTAAGTACCCATTCTCTCCTGCCCATTTTGTTCTTATATGACATAGGGCAACTCAAAGTTATTTACACTTGGCTTCTTGTTGCTCTTGAAGTGCAGGAGCTATACATAGATATTTCTAACCTTATGTGCTGTAAAGAATTATACTATATGGAGATCTGTGTCTCTTTTAAAATTCTACATCTTTTTTAAGAAAATCAAAAGAAGGTATACTCATATCCAGTGTCATTTATTCAGAGATATGTTAGTATCTATTGAGTGTCTTATTCTGTGGCGTGTGCTGAAGGTCAGAGATGAATAAAACAGGATTTGTGTGATAGGAGCACAGGATCTAGTGTGAAGGACAAGAAGTTGGACTTTGAAGGATAAACGAAGTACTACAGCATCTCATGTATGCACTGGTTTGAATCCAAGTAACTCAGCTTCCAATCCAGCTTCCTGTTCATGTGCCTAGGAACGTAGCAGAGGACGGTCCAACTGCTTGGATCCCTGAACCCAAGGTGGGTACCCAGAAGAAGTTTCTGGCTCCCAACTTCAGTCTAGTCCAGACCCAGCTGTTGAGGCCATTTGGAGAGTGAACCAGCAGAGAGAAAACTCTCTCTCTCTCTCTCTCTCTCTCAAATCTGCCTTTCAAATGAATAAAAATAAGTACTTTAAATAAGGTCCATTCTGTCATTACTGAAAGCTACATTGCGCCTCTAAACATCAAGCACAGACACTAAAACTGTGGGATCCACTCAGAAAGTCAGACAATATATCAAGAGAACAAAGCAAATCACCCAGAACATAATGACTCAAACTGCAGACAGAACAAGCTGGATGGTTCTACTCTGGTCTGAATTCCCTCTGGCAACTGTAGGTTGATAGGTTGGCTCTGCTTCCAGAAGTTGTCTAGCTGTCAGCAGGGGAGCCTCAGCCCTACTCCATGTGGTCCCTCACCTCCCACCATGATAGTCTGGGCATGGCTTCATGTCCACGGCAAATGACTGAGACAGAAGTACACAAGGTCTTTAGAGGCTGTGCTAGGTCTCTGTTGCCACACAGTGACTATCATAAATCTAACAGCTGCCACAACATTATTTATTAGCTCAGAATCGTATCCAGCTCCATGTGACTGGGTGTCACGGGGGAAGAAATTAAGATATCAGTTGTCATCGGCAGGCTGTGCAGGGGAATAAAATCTACTTTCAATCTCTTGTTGGCCAAACTTAGTTCCTTGTGGTTGCAGGACTGAGGTCCCCATATCTTCTGTCAGCCAGAAGTCACTCTTTCCTCACTCAACCCTGCCCACATCCCTTACCACAAGCCTTGCTGGTCTCCAAGACAGCCAGGCTATGCCAGCTCCTTCACATGTTCTTATGCCTCTGCCTTCTAGACCCAGATTTAGAGGGCCCAAGGGGTTAGATCAGAGCCACCCAATATCCTCCCTTCTTAAGATCAACATGCTATCTATACAATAGCTCATTTGCCGTATAAGGTAACGGAACCATTAGAATGGCAGTGCATCAGATTCCAAGGCACTGAAGGATATCAAGGATAGCCGTCAGAGGACTCTGCCTCCTGCACCTGCCTTGATTCTCCTCTCTGTTAACCTGTCTTCCTCTGTCTTCCTCATTGACAGTGCAGCTCTGCCCACATCTGATCAGTGGGGAAACGGACTCTACCTGTGGATGGCAAGGACCGTGAGATCACACTGTGAGGCACCTGACACAGGAAGGGAAGAAGACTGAGAGGTTATCTTGCAATCTGCCACAGACCAGGCCCATGGCTCTAGCTCACAATCTGAGGAGCTGCACATCTAAGGATAGGCAATAAAATAAGGAGAAGAGTCTAATATCCCTAGAGGTAAACAAAGCCACCTTGAATTGCAAGCTGCTTCACTTAACCAAGCTGGGCTGCCTGCACCCTCTTTTCTCATCAGTGCAATGAAACACAGGTGGAGCTGTACATACCTGGCTACAACCAGCAATGTGTCCTCACCCTTTCTAAACCAGAAGGCTGATCTGTCACAGTCTTCCCAGGTACCCTACCTGCCTCTTGTTCCCAAAGAGAAAGATGAGACAGGCAGATGCAAAGGAAATAAAAGCCACAACAAGTCCAGATGAGAACTTCAAAACTGACAACTGAGTTTCCTTTCACTTACTGATACTCCAAGATCTAGGGAGGGTCCAGAGTTCCATCTTTCTGATAAGTCCAAATAGTTTCCATTGATAAAATTGAGGTTTTATTTTAAAAAATTTTAATAAACTCAGACAAAAGAAACAAAAATCTTAATTGATGCAAAAGAGTTAGGGTAGGCAAAAAAAAAAAAAAATCCATTGACAGGAGACTTTTATCTGCTTATTACATGATTAAATTTTGAGTCTTTATGCCAGAGAAAACAGGCTTCAAAACAGCCTCCTTGGTTCTCTTTATTTCTTTCCATTTTTTTTTTTATTTGAGTGTTGAAATCGTGGCCTACTTGTGTTTAAATGATTTTTCAGAGCTCAATTATTTCATAGAATGTTAGAAGAGAACTAAAAATGGGTTGCTGTATGATGTCTGGGTCCGCTGGGAAATGCGTACCACGGTTCAGAAACAAAGCACGTAGAAATCACACATTTCCTTTCAAGATTCCCCACAACTGTCGAGAGCCAGACTTCTCTCTGCAGGCATCACTCCGCTGTTCTGGAACCTCAGCTAAAGGGGCTACGCTTACTAAGCTCTGCACAATTTCACAGGCCAGATCTGCCAGGGCTCACACAACTTTCCACTGCTAATGGGAGTCCTGCCAGCACCAGGCACCCAGAATCCAAGAAGGGTGAAGCAGATGACGCACAGAGCAAAGATTCATTTGCAGAGAGAAACACAGTGAGGCCTGGGTCAAGAGTAAACACTGAAGAATCAGTTGCACTCTTTTCACATATCTGATCAAAGTGTTCTCGGAGGGTCTGGGGACTGGTCCTCAGCCTCTTCCTATGACATTCAGATCACTGCTGTGTGGAGAGCTCAGAAGAAAAATGACTCGCCAGCAACTGAGGGTCCCTTTTTATGTATTAATACTTTTGTCACCTTCTTTTTGTGTTATGATTTTGAAGTAGCACTGGACATGCTCAACTTTCTTTTTCAAAAAAAAAAACTATTAGCTGAGCTGGTGGCCTATATTATTTCCATATTTAAGCTATAATCCAGTGTTCCTAACACTCCGCATTTTTTTCCACTTATGCTCATTGCCAGATCTCCAAAAAGACAGCTGAAGTCTATTAAATGTGTTGATCTCTACTATTTGGAGTAGGTGTTGGCAATCTTGTCAGGGGGTGTGACATCGCTGATGTATTTTTCCAACAGTGTAAGGATAAGAAGACACAATGGGAGAGAAGCAGGGAACAGGGTGGATGCCTGCTTGTCTCCTCCCTGGCTTCTCTCTGTTCCCCCATCTGTCAGAACAGAGTCACTTTGAAGGGCTGATACCAGCAGGGATAGTTCATTCAGTCTGTTCTTGATGTTTGGTATCCTTTTCAGATACTTTCTGCAACACAAGGAACTGGCCTTGCATGTCACTCTTGGGACTATGTATCCAATGCACCGCCCAACTTTCCTGGACTCTAAACAGAAGGGTCTAGGTCCTGGGAAATCAGGCGCAGGGGATAGCCCTGGTCCTCTAGAGTTGTGCATGGGTAATTGAGGAGGCACCTGTGTTTTACAGGGGTCACAACAGGCAGCATTTGAGTGGCTGACTCACTAGTAACTCTATCGCACTTTGCTTTTGTTGTTCTTCCGGTCATTCTTATGGCCATTTTGAGATCATCAGCAACATTCTGAAACATATCTACGCCAGGTTACAAGTCGCAGCAAATCCTATATATTAATGTCCCCTTTTTTCTCAATCCTCCTATACCCTTCAACGCCAAACAAAATTAAAAAAAAAATCACAGGTACTGTAAACAAAATTAGCGAGTGCGACCTAAGTAGGTTGACACTCCTATTTCTCTTTCTTACTCCATCGATGCCCTAGAAAGCACGCTCCCTCCTAAATTCCTCTTGCAACACCATAGCACATTCTTGTGCAACATGACCAAAGAAAACGGGTCTTTTCACTTTGTTTTCCTTCTAAGACTATAGAATTGTCCCCTCGGTTATTACACTGAAAACTAGCAAGGTTATTTCAAGCACAACTGATTACAGCTAACCTGAGTTAGTATACTTTTGTTTGAACAAGAACTAAAAATAAACTGCTTAAGGATAAAAATAGAATTACTTGGAAGAGAGTCGAACAAAATATTACTAAGATATGAATCAAATGCAAACTGTCTTCTCCACAGTATTCTTCTTTAAGGTTTCATCAGTTGGCAGAAAACTAAATCTCCAAAGTTAAAAACAAAGCTGTCAGCATCAATTACCAACCAGTTAGCCCTGCAGTAAGGTGTCAATTGAAAAGAACGTTCCATGATGACAGAGTTTTTCTATATCTGAGTAGTTCCAAGCAGTAGCCAACATCACACAGGTGGAAATTCAGTTGTAAACCAAAATTCAATAAAGCCAACAATTTGAAAGAGAGAGAGCCAACATTTGCTCCTCCAAACCCACAATGGTCCCTTGCTGTGGCTAACCTCAGGGACAAAATACTGCTAGTTATACACCAGGAACTCCAGCCCATGGGCCAGCCCCACTGCTGTGGCAGGCAGCTGAAGTCAGGGACAGAACCAGATAAGCAAACCCTCACACAGAATGTGGGCATCTTAACTGCTGGACAAATGCCCACCTCAACTTAGTCTCTCAGTCCCAGGAGCCACTTTTCAGAAGCTCAGTAGGCACCAGTGGTTAGTAGCTAACATATTGTTCAGCAAGCTTCTAGGACCTAAGAAAGTGGGTACACATTAAAAATGATTTCCAAATGGCCTTTATGAAGCATAAGATGAAAACTGCATTTTGCATCATCTGGAGGATGGGTTCCTCTCTTCAGGTTTCAGGCATTGATTGAAACAAGTGACCTGTGTTTTTCCCCAAAACACCTTGAACAAAGTTCTGATATCCGTGTCACACAGCCTGTCTCTGCAAGGCACATTTCCCAGGTCTCCGGTGCCTGTTCTGCATGTGGAACCACCTTTCTGCTGCGTTGAGTGTATTTATAATGCAAAGTCCCATTGCCTGGAACCAATGTAGCATAAGCAATCAAATTTTCAAATGGGAAGCAAGATGAAACAATGGAAAGTCATTTATCATACAGGCAAGCCTTTGGGTTGGCTTCACTTCCCCTCTTAGGGCTGACACAAAGGTTACACTGAGTTCTTTCCACTTTTCAGCCAAGTATCCCAGTTCACACATGGGTGATAAAAATATAACTCATCAATGAACCAAAACATGATCTAGCTTGAAGAGATGTTGATCAAAGAGAAGAGACCCTTAAGCAGCTGTCCCACTGAAGTGTTATCATCTCCTCAATGTTCTTTGAAGCTTAAAATTCAAGTGAGGCCCAAGCCTATCAGACCCGTAGCCTCATGAGCAGCTCAGCAAAGTGAAGCCCTCGAGATTAAGCACTTTATTTTGCAGTCTGCTCCTGTCCGGAGAGATAGGAAAAGGGGCAGCAGGTCCATTCCCAAAAAGGAAACCCTGTTAAGAGGCAAACCAGGTCCTCAGAGGGGCCCTGGTGGGGCCCTCATTTCCACAGGTGGATTTACTTACTCGTCGTTATTGCCCACACTTGAACTACGTCCAGTCTGAGACATTGGCAAATGGCCTTGAGTAAATCGCACTTACGGTTAGCTACCCTGGGACCTATGGATAGATAAATATTTATAACACTCCCCTTATGAGAATCAGTTCATGCATTTTTTTAGATCATAAATGTTTCTGTCCTTTGCCTGGGATGTGATCGCTAACAGAATTCATTTCCTATGTTGATTTGCTTGTTCAGCCCACGTGCTTCAGTTCCAGGACACCTGAGGCACATTTGTTCTGTGATGTCATACTTACTGGAAAAGCTAGAACCCAAGCGCAATCCTAAGCCTAAACCCTTGCTCCTGGTACTGCAGTCACATCTGCTGGCCCTGTGGGAAAACTAAAAATAAGAAAATGCCAACAATCAACATTGTGATCCACTTCATATCTCATCCAACCTAGCACAGCATTCTGCATCCACAGTTGGCACACACACACACGCACACACGCGCGCGCACACACACACAGGGCAGCAGCATTTAGTTGAAAAGGTAAGGGAGGGCAAACATGTCTTTGGAGAGATTCAAATCGAATTCAGAGTTTTCTCAGCAGCAAAGCACAAGTTTGGCTTTGGAACAAATGAATCAAACCACAGCCAACAGCCAGATGTGTCTGCTTTTGCAAATAAAGTTTTATTGGAACACAGCCCTGTCCGTGTGTGTTTTGCCTGTGGTTGCCTTCAAGCTACAGTGCAGAACTGAGTCTCTGACAAGGAAAGTCCATCAGGTGCAGAGTGCACCTGCTCAGAAGGAACTTGCTGACCCTGTAGTAAAGCTTTACATTTTCCTAAAACACATGCCACTGATCCTTTTCAAGGGATGCTTTAGACTTTTTCTGTTCCTTAAAGACGAGGATTTATGCCTCAATATCAAAGGGCGGCTGTCTCATCACTTTGCTGTCATAGCTCCTGAGGGCAATCACTTCTTTGTTAACATTTGGTAAATTTGTATTTAGGGACTTGAGACAGTTGGGAACAGTTCGGAGGTTCTGTTTCAAACCGTGTTGCTGGTGGCCACACCACGCCTCAGGCTTGTCAAAGAGGGGTCGCCTACTGGCGCTCTGTCCCCACACGACCATAGAGTTGAAAAAAACAGGTATAATTACTTTTCCAAATTTTCACCATAAATAATCGTTTTTTAAAGGTTCCAGTAATCTACCCACCAGAAAAAAAAAAGTGAAATGGGATAATGACATGCGGCTTTTGCTCTAAAAAAAAGTCATGTGCAAATCCATACTGCCCTCTGCCGGGGCCCCTGTTCTCACCCAAGTGCAGGACCTGAGTCAGCTGTACAGACACAAGGCCTTTCTACTGAGCAAGAGTGGTTTTGCTAGAAAATTGTGCCAGCTGCAGACCAAAGTCTTCTCCATGGTGTAATGTTCCTTTTTCCTCAGCCCCGTGATACCACTGTTAAGTCTTCCCTTTCCCAATAATTTTTTTTATAAAGGTATCTATAATGACACTCAATGTTAAAATATAAAATGGGACGGGAGGTGAGGAAGACATTGTGACACGGAATGGAAAACCACTGCCTCTGATGCTGGTATCCCATGTAAGTGCCGGTTCAAGTCCCAGCTGCTCCACTTCCAATCAGGACATCTCTGCTAATGGTCCAGGAAAAGCAACAGAGGATGACGGCCCACGGCCTTGGGACCCTGCCACCCGTGTGGGAGACCTGGATGAAGCTCCTGACCCCTGCGGCTGGCCTGACCCAACCCCAGTCATTGTGACCATTTAAGGAATGAATCAATGAGTGGATGCGCTCTGTCTCTCTAGTTCTCTCTCTCTCTTTCCTTCCCGCCCTCCCTACCTTCTACCTTTCTGTGTCTGCTTTTACCTCTGTAATTTTTCAAATAAATAAATGAATTCTTTCTGAAAACATGAAAAGATGAAATGAATCCATGTGCCCTACCTGTCCAAAGTGCGGTGGGACTGCAGAAAGGGGAGCCAGGAGAAGAAAGACGAGACCGGAAGACGGGGAGAGTTAGAGGACCCCAGCCATTAAGGCTGCTCTTTACTGCTGCAAGTCACCTGCTTGTCTTAGGGAACAAAACATGAACCAGCGCCACTTGTGCCTCCCATGCCTTTCTCAGACGTGTGGTCACTTGAAACTGTGTCGCTGTGACTACTGCTGGCTCTGCTCATCTCATCAGTGACAGCCCAGCGAAACTGTCCCCAGACTTGCTGCAGGGACTCAGCCCTAGCTGAGTGACGATGGAAAAAGCTGGTCTGATCTGCTGCAAAGGTGTCCTTGGTCAACTGCCGGACCCTTTTGCGTCCAGCACCTGCAGAAGGACACAGCCCAGCAGGCAGGTCGCTCCCTGGTGTCCCACAGCACGGCAGCTGCAGCCACACCTCGGAAGTAGATCCGGGCACTTCTCTCCAAATTAATTTCTTCTTAATCCACAGGACCACAGGTTACATTTATTCTAATCCCTGCCCTGTGTGAAGTGCCTGATTCACAATCACTCAAGTGCCTGATTCGTATTGCTCAATCACATTTCAAGCTCTTCAAGCACAAGAATGCAAACTACACAGTGCAAGTTTAGACAAAAATGGATACAAGCTACGTAAACTATACAAAACTATGCTTTTAAAAACAGGTTGCCAACATGGAAAGGGTAACTCCAACAGTCCAATCTATGCTGGTTTTTTGATGTTTTTACTTCAGTTTGGTTGCTTCCAAATAATCTCTATTCTCTAGTAGAATTCATCATGTGCTTATGAAGTATATGATGGCACCATTTTTCCCGGGAGACTTCTGTGTTTCCTTTTTGTCATGCATGTGTTGGCTATTCAGTGGTGTTACTTTTTTTCAGGGTGATATACTTTGTTGTCGATGTTGTTGGTGTTGTTGTTGATGTGGTTGTTATGAATTGATGTCAATCTGAAACAGTAATATTATTTCAACCCCAAACAACCTGTATCTCATGCAATAAGATATTGTGAAGTAATCAAGGAATCAATAATCGATATGAGTAGACTGCTTCTGATCTACATCAAAGAATTGTAAAATTGTAAGGCTCTAAACAAGATGGAAGAATCCACCATGGGGGGGAGCGGGTTTTGGGGAGGGGAGGGGGGAATCCCAGTGCCTGTAAAACCGTGTCTCATGATGCAATGTAATAAAATAATAATAATAATAATAATAAATAAATAAATAAAAACAGGTTGTTTTTAAAAACAGGTTGTAACAACTTTTTAAAAATGGCTTCCAATGAACTGAAAAGGCTTCTGTTTGTTTTACTGTTCCTTGAAACATCACAGTAAGTGATATTTTTTCACCCTAGGAATATTACATTCTAATTCACATGATGATTTTTTTACACTGATAATTTTGAATCATAAAGTGCTTGGTTATGGACAATTCTGAGGATGTTTTGTTTTGTTTTGTCTTGGTGTCTTTTGTTTGTTTTTTTTTACCAACAATTCAAGCTTTGGGGGTTCGATTTTCCACGATAGTGACTCAGGTACACCTAAAGCAACCTCTATTAACAAAAATCTATTTTTCATTGATGGGAAGAGTGCAAATAAAAAACAACTGTGCCAACAATACCATAAACAGGTCACCTCAGGGTTAAATGATAACAAGCTGAGGCCGGGCTATGTCCGCCTTTTCGTGGTGCAATGCTGCCATCTGGTGGTTTCTGTAAATTACTTCACATGCACTTGGAATAAGAACTAGGTAGGAATATAACCCTTAAGTAAAATGAATGTTTCTAATCTTTCAGACATGTTTACGATGCCCCCAAATCCGTAGCAGAGAACGTGCTTTGCTTATATAGACGCCATAGACTCCGCTGTTATTTCAAGTTTATGGAATAAGTTGATTCAGGAGTTCACTGCCACATACCCAAGCCAAACTCTACCCTGTACCAAACGTTTTGAGCACTCAGCTGTGGCCTTGACTGGCAGGGCCGTTCCCCACAGATCACGGGGTCCTGGAGCCAAGAGATTGCTCCCATCCAGACGCAAACCCGCTGCTGCATGCTGCCTGCCCTTCAGTTCACCTCCTCACCAACTCCCAAGGAATGCACACATGTTCCCACTGAGCCTGAGACGTTAATGAATAATAGTGCGCTGCCGCTTCCCGGATGCTGTTTGCATTCGATCTGCTTCCCGACTTTCCAACCCCCACCCCTTCCCACAACAATGATGAAAGACAAACTTACAATATAAACATAGGCCCACTGAGTAACTTTTCAAATTCTATCGCCAAGTGGCTGCAAGGGGAGTGTTTTCCAAACTTTGAGTCTTCACTGCCACCTTCAGCTCGCTGGTGGTAACAGCATACACCATGGAGGTGGTTGACTCTGCTGGCGTACTCCTTGAGAACCCAGAAGAACCTCATTACGGAGCCAAGCGAGACAGGAACTGCTGGCATGTAGTTTACAGCATCTCGCAAAACCTTGCGACGCATTTCACTTTTGTCTATTAGACAACAGCATAACCAAAACAGCTAAAATTGTATGTAATGTGAACAGAAATGTAACGAATTACAGATATGCTTTGTATATAACGTAGACAAATAGAAATTAGCAAAACTCCAGATATAAAAGTCAGTTATATACCCCACCCTAAGGATATCTAGGGAGGTTTGTACATGACCGGCAGTGCTGTTTCATTGTTAACATGTTTATGCAACTTTAGTTACCTCGATAAATCCACAGTTATGGATCACTCTTAATACTATCAATTTTACATAAGATGAAACCTAGGTTTTGGGAAGTTCACTTCTCCAAAGTTAAACTCTGCTAGGAAACAGCCAAGTTTGGAATTGAACCCAGAGCAGGTGGCAGAGAGCACACCACCCCTGCAGGCGCGCAGTAACCACACATCGCTGGCTATGGGAAATTGAAACTTTGCTCTGACCAGGCTTGCTGGTTGGGAGAGGAAAACAAAAAATACGTATTTATGGAGGAAATCGGAATAGGATGCTCTGATTTTAAAGCGACTGAACAGGCTCCCTGTCGCAGGAGGAGAGTCCAGGAGACCAGCAGAGGAAGGAGCACTGAGGACGGGCTTGGTCACAGAGGGAGGGCTGGATGAACCAGGCCACGTGACGCTTGTGTCGAGGATAGGAGGAGAAGCGTTGAGAGGTTCTGATTCTAGCAAAGAAGATAAGCTGCTCCATGAAAGCGGGCTTCCCAGGAACAGACAGTGGAAACAGGAGACAGTCAAGCATCTCTTGCAGTGAGGAACCCGGCCCAAGGATGCCACTGAACTGCAATAATGGGGAGGAAGCAGCTAGAATGCCCAAGGTCGGCTGTGGTCATGGAATGTACACAGTGCACCCAGCACATCCGGGGTGAAGACAAAGGTAAAAACCAAATGACGGTAATATCCAAATATGAGGGCTTGCTTTGACCCGCGAAGAGAAAGTGTGAGGGTGGAGGGGATCCAGTCCTGAGCTGTGCTCCAGAACCCAGGGCAGGGTGCCCACCCCGTCTTTCGGATACTTTAGCTGTAGCCCAGCTCCTGAGCTGCACAGAATCCTACCAACTCATCCGTGAGCAGGTGGGAATGTGTCCTGCCTCCTTTGGCTTCTTTAAATCTAGCCGGAATTTAACTGCAGTTTGTACAGGATGATTTTTAAAACCGCCCAAGCAGGGGCTGGCATAGGGGCACTGCAGGTTTATCGATATCTGCAGCAGCAGCCCATTGGGCACTGGTTTGTGTCCTGGCTATAATCTTCTTGTTCCCAGCCTCAGATCAGCATAGTTCTTGCCATTGCTGCCATTTGGGGAGTGAACCACCAGACAGAACTCTCTCTCTCTCTCTCTCTCTCTCTTTTCCCTCCTTCCCCCTTCCCTCTGTACATCTGCCTTTCAAATAAAAATAAATATCTTTTCTTAAAACTTCCAAGCAATGTGCAGTGAAAAATACATATCGGCATTACCTTTCATGATCCTGTTCGAAGAAAACAAACACCTGTATCCAGTTCTCGAAGAAAACATCCACAGGTGAAGATAAAGTTAACTTGTAGAGTTACGAGACCACTACATCCTCACTAAAGTGGACCTGCCTGTTACAGCATTGGGAAAACTTTGGATCCAAATCCCTCTAGGTCAAAGAAGTCTGCTTATGGACACACATGCTCACACCGCAAGGGGAATTCAAACACTTCATAAAGATTTCATATATCTCATGGGAAAAATTATGCATGGATTTGAATTTTTGCAGCAACGTAATCTTAATTCCATTGGCCGCTGTTGGACATGCCCACATATATGTCTGTATAGATGAGCTTTACACATTGAAATTAGTGCTATATTTGACAAAAGCATTGTTCTTATACCAATTTTCATTAGACCACTTGGGTTTAACGTTTTTCCTCATATTATTTTTAGAGGATTTTGTGAGGTTTGACAATTAATGCTACAATATATGAGTTTTCAAAATAAAATTGTGGAAAATCAAAAGGATTATGGAGACAAAATTCATGAACTAGATATATAAAAATGGAAAGAAATAGCCCATCTGCTGAGAAAATATACAGAATTATCAAATATAGGACCCAAACCTACATTTGAAATTTGCACATTCTTTGTTTTCAGGCTGTGATTAGTGGGACGCCCGTGTTTTGTCCCTTAGAATTTTTATAGAATTTCCATTTTGTAGTTTGACTCTTTCCAAACAACTTAAGGACAGTTGAAATATTCATGTTACCGAAAGCATTTATCTGTGTGCTCCACTAAACCCTCTGTGTTTGGGGAAATTGACCCATATCCTTGATCAAACTTGTTATACACAGACATCCTACAGTTTGAAAGATATTATTGAACCTCAGTGATGTGATTTAGATTCCTGAAACAAGGTACATTCAGCCACTCAGTGCTGAGCACTGTTTGGCTCTCCGAGTTTCCAATACTTTCAAATGACCCTATTGTAAAAGATTCAAGTGTTGACCCAGAAGCTGGACTGCCAATTCTGTAAGATTTGGGGGAAAGTGGGCATTTGATATGGCTTGAAATGCTCCCATTCCAATTGGATCTCCTGGGCTTGAGTCCACGTTAACATTCCGAATCCCAGGTTCCTGCAGTTAGATGCAGCCTGGACAGTAGTGGTGAGGGCCCTGCTACTGGAAGATTTATGGGGCCTGCCTCCAGAGTTCACTGAAAAATTACTCAAAAGCACAAGTCAAAAGATACACCAAAAATGCCACACAAAAAAAATACTGTACATTCATGTCACTTTTTAAAAGGTGGCTGCAGTCAAGGAGCCCTTCATGACACTGATTTTCAGAGTATGACCCACCAAAAATGCAGTCTTTCTATGACATGGTCCTTGGTACCAGCCAAAGATCATAATTTAAGAAGCCACATAAACATATAAACTTAAGCCTATATGGATATGGCTGCCATCAGCCAACATTCTTTAACTCATCAATCTACTAAGAAATTAGAGGACCGTAGAAAGATAGCATTTCTCTGGCAAGAACTTCTATGGCTGGGTAACACCAACATTGCTTTATAAATATTTATATAATACCAAAAAGGACAGAAAATTATTGATTTATACACTGAAACAACCATTTGACAAATAAGAATAAACAGTTTGGAATGTATGATTTGTATCATTACTCTTGTAACTAATCTGATTGAACCGATCATTGCTTTGCCAGAAAGTGGACCACCACCATTGCTCATATGAGATGTAAAGGACCATTGAGCAAGAAAATATCTGAAAATACACCCGCTATTTTGACTCATGGTATTGGGACACAGTGAAAAAAATGCAACCATTGCTGCACACAACACAGTAGGTAAAGCTGCCACCAGCAGCACCATTGATGACTATTGCATGTTTAGGATTTAACAAGGAATAAGCACACAAAAATCTAACAGAATGAGCTTAGAGAAAAAAAAAAGAGTAATATTCTAAGTATTAAATTAGGTTCCTTTAGGATATTTATTATCCGGCTACAAGGTCAAATTAACCTACCATGCGACCATTGTGTGGAACAACACTGTGTAGGAGCTGGCATCGTGGCACAGCACGTTGAGCTGTCACTTAGCAAGCCAGTAGCTGGCATATTTGTGCTCCACTTTGAGTCCCGGTTGCTCCACTTCCGATCCAGCACACTGTGAGTATGCCTAGGAAAGCAGCAGAGCTTGGCCCAAGCCCTTGGGTTCCTGCCACAGATTTGGGAGCCTTAGAAAAAGACCCTGGTCCCTGACTTCAGCCTGGCCCAGCTCCAGAGCTGCCTGGTGGAAGGCTGTGTTCTTTCTCAGCTTGGAGTGAGAAAGAAAATCACCTGAGCTTATACAGCTCTTTACCCAGTTCTTGCAAACCTGTCGTGGCCAGAGACCTCAAGGAATGTTTGAACATATTACTCTGCATGGCATAGGAAACCCAGAGGAAGACACGACCTAGCACCTCTAAGGGCTGTTGGCTTCCCACAGAAGCTTTTTGCTAGTTTGTGTTTTGTTTTGTTTTCCATTATATAGCTTTGTAAGGTAAGGGCTTGCTTCCCCCATCCCTCTCATTCCTTTCCTTCGCCCCTTTCTCCACCCACATTTTACCCTGTATTTTACAGTAGTGTACTGTCTCAGCCGCAGTCATAATTCTAACATCCTACTGCTCTCAAGAGTCATGACATTGCAGGAATACATCATTGCAGAGACTCAAGCATCTTGTTGTCAAGGGATATTTTACAAGCCTCATTGGGAGTCCTCCTTTTATCCAGGAATAGAGGTACATCCTGCAGTATTTCTTTACTTGCCATGACCCTGGTCCCCATTGCTACAATAGCTTTTAATGCTCTTTCATTACCCTGAAAAGCTATCATTGTGGCTACTGTTTATAAATACGTCTACTCTTAAATTGACATTGTTGAGCTCAGAATGATTGGCATAGAATATGGACTGCGTAGTAATTAAAAATCCCACCATGAATTATTCTAGAAGTAGAAAACTAAATTTGTTTCTGGCTTTTTCTTTAAAACATGAGTCTAAAACAAACAATTAGTTAAGAAAAAAAAAGATTTTATAAATGAAGACTTAGCCAGAAAAATTTAAAAGTCACTTTTTAACCTCCTTTTTTTTCCAGGACCCATCCTATGCAAAACATTTGTTTAACAAAGTTCAGTTCTGAGGCAGGAAACTGGAGAATAAAAAAGAACAAAAAATAAAACACATCATGAGCAAAAGCAACTGGATTTGTCTCTGGTTCCCACTCAATTCTTTAGATGTTTAAAGGGTACATTTTTAGCCCTGAAAACAACTTTCAATCTATTGTTTTTCTCAGTGCCTGTTTGTCAGTAAATAGACAAGTTGTCCCCAAAGCAAGATTACTCTTCTTATGGAACGAAAGAAACAAAAAAGCAAAATAACAGGAAGAAGCAACATTAATCTATTTACCTGGACAAATCTAAAATCAGAATGTGAATTAACCAATCTTCACAATAATTCAAAAACAAAAGCTCTGCTGTTTCAATTAATATGCTGTACTAACTGGAGCATTACTGTGTCACAATGCCCTTACAAGAAAGTGCTCATTTAGCTGTGTAATCCTGCCTTTCAATCTATCTCAGAGGCTTCAAAACACCTTTCAGGAGTCTTGGAGCTTCTTCTAAAGTCATTTTTTAAAATATTCTCTTGCAATGTGTGTGTTTTCTTTCACCATTAAAACAAGAGGAAGAAAACGAAACATGTGCATTATGCGTTAGACACGTGGCTTACATGATTCTACTGGTGTAAACCATCTAAAGACAGACCCTCTGTCACATGGGTGCTCAGCACCCACTCACAGACCCCAGAACCCAGCTCCCAGTAGAACACGAACTTCTCTAGACCCTTTTTCTGGCTGGCCCTGCATTCTTTGAGTGAATCTCTTCACCACATAACGTTTTTGGGAAGAGAGAAAGGAGATAAAGTCAAATACAAGTTTCATGGAGTTATTTCAAAGACAATGAGTATTTGAAAGACAGTGAGTATAAAAAAAAAAGAGATGTTATTGCAAAAGTAGTAACAACAGAGACCAGGAGATGTGGCAGAGGTGTGAACAGGTGTACCCTGTGCAAAGTGAGCCCATGTTTCTCCAGTGGGGTCTGGTAGATGAATGGGACCAACATAACCTCACCCCTTAGAGCAGTGACTTCCAAACTTTAGCAATAATGGTTCCTAGAATTTAGAGGTATAAAGTTGTTCAAATGTTTCCAGAATCCTTGATGCCTCTTGTCATAAAGGTTATACTTCCCCTCACCAGGCAGCTGCATCCACTGCTATGTGTATCGTCTGGTGCCGGTGATGCACTGGACCTGACCCTGCACTGGCTGGCACACACAAGAGTCAAGCCTGAAGTCACCCCATGCATGGCTTTCTTGGGGGACTCCCCAACTAGATCACTGAACTCGAACCCCAGCCACAGGGAAAGTCACAATGATTTGATTTGACCTTGGAGTGCATGTTTTAAGTTGCTGGTGCCACAGTTGCTGATGCTTGTGCAGTGGACAGCATGCCTAGATGCATGATAGCCAGACAGATGATCTAGGCCAGCAGAGGACTCTGAGTTGGACAACTCTGCTGGTGGAGCTTTGCAACATGTTCCTGGGAGTGTGGATACACTAAGGTAAACTTTGTAAACCAGCAGACCTTTGAAAAATTTTCCCAACATAGCACAACAAAGCCAACAAAGACTGAACTATCAAAAACACTCAAATAACGCCCTGAGAACATGCCTCCCCATATCAGGGTCTCTAAGGCATCGTCAAATGACCACTCCCCAAACTCAGGTGCTGATGTAATTTGAAAGCAAGAAGTGGCTCCCTCCAGTTCTTTCCCTGCAGAAACAAGAGAAAAACAAAAACAAACAGAGATTTGGCACATTTATTCCACTCACTTTCCTCCATACCTCGACCCACCCCACACTGTGTACCTACATAGGCATGCATAACAAGCTTCTGTCCAACAAAGAAAAACACTTAAAAAGCAAAGAAGCAGCCAGTAGAGTGGAGAAAATCCTGACACACCTCACAAGGGACAGAGGACTAATGTCCAGGATTCACAAGAGCTTTAAAAACTGAATGGCAGCAAATAAACACCCTGAGAAGAAATGGGCAAAGAAAATGTGCAGGCATTTTGCGAAAGAATAAAATTCAGATGACCAACAGACACGTTTTAAAACTGCTCAGGCTCCCTGGCTATCAGGAAAATACAAATAAAAACTACACTAAGGTTCCACCTAACCTCAGTGACATTGGCCTGCACTCAGAACTCTAGTAACAACACCTGCTGGTGCGGGTACAAAGAGGAAGATACTCTCCTTCACTGTTGGTCAGAATGCAGACTAATGCAACCACTACATGAAAGTCAGTATGGAAAATACCACAACAGCTGAAAACTGATCCACCATAAGACCCAGCTTTCCTACTCACGGGAATATATTCAAAGGAAGTGAAATCTGCATATGAGAAAATGACCTGCAACCCTATAATTACAGCGGCCCAATCTACAATAGTGAAGACATAGATGCCCACGGAAAAAGGAATGGGTAAAGAAACTGTTGGACATCTGCTCCATGGAATACTACCCAGCCTTTACAAAGAATGGGATTCTACCATTTGCAACAAACGGTCCCAATTGGAGGGCATTGTGTTCAGTGAAATAAACTAATCCCAAAAGGACAGATAGCATCTGACTCTCTGATATAAAACAACATTCATGCAAAATACAAGATATGTATGCAGGTAGACATGTATATACATATGTTCTCCTTGATGGACTACATGTAGAATGGAGCCTAGCATACTGAGAAGTGAAGATATATTGCAGAATGCATCCCAAACCAAAGAAGGACTTCCAATAAAATTGCTCAATATACCTTTCCACCATTGCCTATACCCACAACATCTTCATACACTTTAATAGCAAAATGTTGGAATTGTGACTGTTACCAAAGGACCTTATTATTGCAATAATATGAAGGAAAATAGTGGGGGAGGTGAATGGGAGTGTAGAGGGAAGAATCCATGTGCTTATGAAACTACATCATGAAAAATAATAAAAATCTTAAAATAAAAAATAACAAATAAAATTCAAAGAAAAATACATATATATGTGCTTCCCTGTCTCTGAACAAAATAGACCATCCAGTATCTTCAAGTTTCCTTCCAACTTCTGGACCCTTATGTGAACAGAAATGTCAATATTCTCAACAACATTGAAGAAAGGATGCAACTGGTGATACAGTGGGCCCTAAAAGGGGATGAATGCATAGAAACCTGTGAATCCCAGAGGAGCCTTTAACCAGGTGATGTGAATTCTCAGGAGTAACTTAAAAAGAAACACATATCACAAAATAGCACGTTTTTGCAAATAAGATTCAGCGCAGTACATATATTCTTTTTAAAGGTTTATTTATTTTATTGGAAAGGCAAATTTATAGAGAGGAAAGACAGAGAGAAAGATCTTCCATCTGCTGGTTCACTCCCCAAGTAGCCACAATGGCCGGAAGTAAGCCAATCCAAAGTCACGAGCCAGGAGCTTCTTTCTGGTCTCCCAAGGCTTTGAGCCAGCCTCCGCTGCTTTCCCAGGCCACAAACAGGGAGCTGGATGGGAAGTGGAGCATCTGGGACATAAATCGGCTCCCACGTGGGAACCTATGCAAGGTGAGGATTTAGTCACCGAGCCATCATGCTGGACCTACACTGATTCTTTAGAAGATTTTATTTTTAATTATTCTTGTCCAATCAGTCCTTTAAAACACATTCTCCCTCCCTCCCTCCCTTTCTCTCTCTCTCTCTCACACACACACACACAGACATACACAGCGCCCTAATGTTTCCTTTTAGATTATGCTACTCCATCTAAACAGGCATTGAAATTCCAGAATTTACTAAATACCTGCTGATATTTTATGCAAAAGTGCTTTTCTATCATTTTTCTTTTTGTGTATATAAAGAAGCAAACTTCAAATATTTCGCATATGCTGCTTGAAGAGCATATGATTTAAACAAGAGCGTAGTGAGTCTTTGTATCATATCACCATTCCTACTTCCCCGTCACTTCTTCACATGTTTCTTCTGACCGTCACAATTGCATGCTTTTAATCTACTTTATAATCATGACACTCCACTAAATAAAGAATTCAGTGAAGGTTAACCAGAAAGATCACCATTTCTCACAAATACAAACAAGGAATATGAACAATAACAAAATCTCACAATATAAAAAAAATTTTACGTGAGTTACGTTTTGTACTCTATATGTTAGTAGGCAAATAAATTATATCTGTCTTTAGGAAGTGGCTTATTTCACTAAAAACAATGGTTTCCAATAACTTATATTTTGTTACAAAAGATATGATTTCATTCTTTTTTAAAGATGTATATATGCTAATATTTTTTATCCAATCCTCATTTACTGCACATCTGAGTTAATTTCATATTAACTATTATGAGTCGAGCTGCTATAAGCATGGGATGTGAACAACTTTCACATGCTAAGTTCACTTTCTTTGGATAAATTCCCAGGAGTGCAACGGCTGGGATCCATGTGGATCTATTTTCAGATCTCAGAGGAATCTCCATACTGCCTTCTGTGATGCTTGTACTAGTTTGCATTCCCAGCAACGGGGTATGTCTATTGCTTGTTTGATTTTAGTAAAAGATATGCAGTAAGAGCTATCTTTCAGAAAGAAGACAGGAAGCATTGCGCATTTTCTTTATTTAGAAGTTTCCAAAATCTTGCCTAACACATTTGGAGCGAAGGCCTCTTCATTTAGGTTCCTGCAGTCTTACGCCCGATGCTTTCTGAGAGATCACTGGTCCCGTATGTAACTTTCATCAGCCCCCATGTCAGAAAAGCCCCGGGTCCCCTCACACAGCTGAATAGATAAGCTACAACATGCCCAGTGTTGACTCCTGTCTCTTGCATACAGATGTATTCCTCCAAAACAGAAAAAAAAAAAAAGAACACAAATTCTCACCCTCATTCATTTGTTTCAACTTAAAAAGCCTCTATCATGGAAATAGAAATTGAAAAGGTGGCCACCAGAGCTGAGTGAGGGATGATGATCACAGGGGCAAAAAAGGATTGAGGAAAAAGAATACTTCTAGCTGGATTGCAGGAATAGCTATGAGTGCACTGTGATATACAGTTCATATAAGATACAGCTACTAATAAAATATTATGTATTTCAAAAATGCATCTTTTTTACATTTTCACTATACCAAAAATGAGAAGTTGATGAGGTCATGGATGAGTTCATTAGCTTGACTGAATTTTTTCTAGACCGTATACATACATCATACTTTTATTATATACTCCTTTTTTTAAGAGCAGAGAAATCCGATCACCGTCAGCAGCCTGTCAGCTTTCTCCAGTAGCAAACAATAAACGCACAGATGCATCTGAAGAAGTTCTGGTGAACTACTCAAAGGGATTTTGTTTCTGAACTTGGCTGAGCCCGTCCCGTGCCTTGTAAATGTCAGTGTGTGTACATGTGTGTCTGACATTACTCAGCAGCACATACCAATGGCCAAGAATTTGGCAAGCCAGACTGATTACAATGCCTAAAAATATTCTGCTTTATCAAAATCTATTTTAACGCCTTTCAGCTTGTGGACAAAATACTAGAACAGCAAGATGTTTAGGAAGCAGAAATTCTGAGAGGTTTTCCAAAAACCCAAAGTGACACAACCTTGTTGTGTAAGACGGAGTCTGTCAGTTTCAAGTCTACTTGTTTGTCTATTTTTATCTCAACAGGATTTTTGCTGCAAACCATTTAAGGCAATGCTTTCCAATCTGTGGATATCTATAAACTTAATTTTTAAAAATTACCTGCTAGCCTATTTTTCAAACTTTGATGTATAATATAAACAAATTTTATTTATTTCTTATATAGAAATTTAGAAGCATAGTGATACTTCTCATCCTGCCCTCTCTCTAAGCCATACTGTTACATTTCGTTTTTCTTCTTTTCTTATTTTTTTTAATTTTACTTCTTTTTATTATTATCATTTTAAGATACAGTTCCATAGGCCCTGGAATTTCCCTTATCCCTTCCCCAATTCCCTCCCCCGTCACTGAATTCCCCTAAGGGATATACAGTAATGAAGACTATCTTATCTAGCAGCATGGTATTTAACTTCATGGCATTGTAAATTTCTATTTTTCTTCCAGTTGTTGATTTTGTATTGTGGCTTTTCACTTAAGGAGACATATAGTAACTGTGTAGTGGAGACTATCATATCCAGATGTGAGGATACAATGCAGTATGCATCTCTACTCTCACACAAAGATGGACTGCCAATGAAACTGTTTACTCTGTCTTGACAATAGGATGCTGGACTCTCTGCCATTGTCCATGCCTGCAGTGATGGACATATGACTAAATATGAAGAGCTTTTCTTATTTTTTATATAATTTTTATTCTTTTTTGTTTTTAAAATTGCATACTTCCACTTTGTTTTGAGATCACAAGCTTAATCCTCTGCTAGGTATTCAACAAAGAGTAAGTAAAAAAAAAAAAAAAAAAGAGTGTGGACAAGGGTTATGAACAATCACCAAATCCCAAAATTTCCATCTCACTAACATTCATTACATATTTGTACTTTGTATATAAATCATCACAAATCAAAGAAAGTATATTATATTTGTCCTTTGGATGCTAGTTTACTTCACTAAACGTAATGTTTCCAATTGCATCCACTTCATTGTGAAAGATAGGAGCAGTATTCCATACTATATACAGTCCACATTTCTTCATCCAGTCAGCAGTTGGTGGATGTCTGGATTGATTCCATATGTCAGCTATTGTGAATTGAGCTGCAATAAACATGGAGGTACAGATAACTCTCATATGTTTATTTCATTTAGTTAGAATAAATATTCAGGATTGGGATGGCTGGGTCACATGATAGACTTATTTTCAGATGTCTGAGCAATCTCCATGCTGTCTTCCATAATGTGGAAGTTTACATTCCCACCAACAATGGGTTATGTACCCCTTGCCCCACAGTCTTGTCAGCATTCATTGTTTTCTGATAACTGTATAATAACCTGTCTAACCGGAGTGAAGTGAAACCTCCCTGTGTCTTTTCTTTGCATTTTATTGATGGCTTACAAGTCTCAGCATTTTTTCATATGTCTGTTGATTCTTTGAATTTCATCCTTTAAAAAAAAGGACTCTTTATTTGCCCATTTCTTTTATTTTAAGATTTTATTTATTTTTATTGGAAAGTCAGATTTACAGAGAGGAAAAAAAAATCTCCCATCCATTGATTCACTCCCCAAGTGGCTGCAATGGCCAGGGCCACTCTGATCTGAAGCCAGAGCCAGGAGCTTCTTCCAGGCCTCCCACATGGGTGGGGGTCCCAAGGCGATGAGCCATCCTTGACTACTTTCCCAGGTCATAGGAAGGGAGCTGGATGAGAAATGGGGCAGCCAGACTTAGAACTGGCACCCATGAGGGATCCTGGCACAAGCAAAGTAAGGACTTCAGCCACTAGGCTACCTCACTAGCCTGTTTCTTGACTAGACTGTATTGTTGCTGCGTTTCAAGCTTATTACAGAATCTGAATATTAGTCCTTGTTGCATAATTTGCAAACATTTTCTCCATATCTGTTGCTTACCTCTTCACTTTGTAGAATACTTCTTCGCTGTGTAGAAGCTTCTTAGCTTGATGCAATCCCACTTAACTACTTTTGTTCTTCTTGCCTGTGCTTTCAGGGTCTTTTCCAAGAAGTTTTTGCCTGTACCAATATCTTGCAGTCCCAGTATTTCTCTAGTAGTTTAATGGAATCAGGTCATATATTTCAAAACCTAACCTATTTAGGTAGGTCTTATTTAATACTTTAGCATATAGATATCCCATTTACCAACATTATCTTTTTAAGAAACTGTCCTTTCCACAGGGAGTGATTTTAGCTCATCTGTCAAAGATTACTTGGTTGTGCATGTGTAGATTAATTTCTGGTATTTTAATTGCTTCATTGGTTATATGCCTATTTGAGTGCCGGGACAGGCTGCTTTGATTAGAATGGCCCTATGGTGTGTCTTGAAATCTGGTATTGAGATCCCAACAGATTTGTGTGTGTGTGTGTCATTTAAGATTGCTTTAGCTATTCAGGGTCTTTTATGATCCTGTATTGATTTTAGCCTCATTTTTCTAGATCTGACAAGAATTCCATCAGTACTTTGATTGGGATCATATAGATTTCATAGATGGACATTTTGAAAATAATTATTTTTCAAACCTGGGAACATGGAAGATTCTTTGTCTTCTATTTATTTAAAAATTGCAATTTTATTGAAAATAATTTTCACATCCTTCAATAAGCTTATCCCAAGTTATTTAATTTTTTGCAGGTATTCTGAATTGGAATGATATGCAAGTTGATTCTCAGTTGTGAAATCGTTGGTGCATATAAAAGCCATTGATTTCTGTGTGTTGATTTAATATCATACAACTTAACCAAACTCCTTCATGAGTTCCAATAATCTCTTAGTGGAGTCTTTCGGTTTTCCTACAATCATGTCATCTGCAGAGATAATTTGACTTTCCATTCCAGATTTGTACCCCATTTATTTCTTTTTTCTAGCCTAATGGCTCTTGCAATGGTGAAAATGGGTGGGCTTATCTGTTTCCAGATCTTACTGGAAATGCTTACAATTTTTGCACATTCAATATGATACCAGCTTAAAGTTTGTCATATATTGCTTTCACAGAATTAAGGAATATCCCTCCTACACACAATTTAAGCGTTTTATAGTGAAAAACACTGTGTTTCACCAAATCTTTTCCTGCATCTATTGAGATAATCGTATAGTTTTTATTCCCTAATTTGTTTATCTATTACATTTATTGAATTGCATATGTTGAATCCCCCCTGCATGCCAGGGATAAATCTCTTTCTTTCTGAGTGAATGATGTTTTTATTTTGCTGCTGGATTCAATTAGCTAGTATTTTTTGGAGGATTTTTGCATCTATACTCATCAGAAATATTGGTTCTCTTTCTTCTTGGTATCTTTTTTTGATTTTGGAATTTAAATGGTCCTGGCCTCATAAAAGGAGTTTGGAAAAGTTCAAATTGTTTGAGAATTGCTTCAAATACTTTGAGAATTTGAATTAATTCTTTGAAAGTTCTTTGGCTTTTCTTTCTTTGAAGGGTCTTCATTAATGATTCAAACTCCATCTTGGTTAATGGTCTATTCAGGTTTTTTCAGTCATTATCATTCATTTTAAGTAGATTGTATGTGTATAGAAATTTATGCAATCCTTCTAGGTTTTCCAATTTTTTAGCATGTGGATGAATGCTTGTAGTAATCTTTCTATACCTGTGACATCCATTATTGAATTTCCCTTTTTATCTCTGATTTTATATATATTTGGATCTTCTCTCTTTTCTTGGTTAGTTGGATCAGTGATGTATCAATTTTGTTTGCTTTCTTTAAAAAAAATCTTTTATTTTTTATGATGTTTACATAGTTGATTAGGATAGGAAGTGTCGAGAATCAAGCAATGGTAGTTGAGACCCTTAGTTTACAAATTTTCTTTTTATTCTTTCTGTATATGGGGGTTAAGGGGCTACAAGAGGAGAAACCATGTCCAGCCTCCCAAGCACCACATTTCCTGGGGACTGGGAAGCTGCCGGCAGATGTCATCCCAGAGTCCCCACTCTGGAGCCCTTTCTGAGGGTTCCCCTCATGCGGCTCCGATAGTTCTGAGATGCTGCTGATATTGCCACTGCACAGATGAGGAAATCCTTCCGAGGTTATTTTGACTGTCTTCATTAGCTCACATATTTGCTGTCAGGTTTCACTGGGGTAGTTGATCAGTTTGCTCTACCCCCCCCCCCCATCCTCAGCAAACCGATGGGTTCTGTGGCCCAGCCCAACCCTGCCCAACACACGCTTGGTCCCCATATACCACAGGAGGACCAGCAACCTAGTCAGAGCAACGACCAATAACACCACTGGACCAACCCCCCAACCCTGGTTCCTGTGTCTGCCAACATGTGCAGTGGACTGGTTTGGTCTGTCTTACATCCAACTGAGATCTACCATACATCTCTGGGCATTGAAGCCCAACTCAACCAGACTCCACCCTCCAGCACACTCATACCAGTGGGTGCCACCGCTTGTCCAGCCAGGCCCACCCCCCCGTCCTGATTCTCATGGTCACCAGTGGGTGTTACAGCCCATTAGAGAGAGGCCCACAACCTCCCTGTGGACCCACTCTCTGCCCTGGATATTGCACCCTTAAGATGGTTTTGTAGTCTAGCTTGATAGGACTTGCCTCCAGTCCATGCACTTTCCATCTGATGCTGCTGCAAAGCCAAAACACCTACCCTTATTCTGGCTCATGTCTGCACCAGTGGATACAATCAGATACCCCAACCTGGCTCTCTCCCCACCCCAGTTCGTAAGTAAACCAAGGGAGATTGTAGCCTTGCCCAGAATGGTCTGTCCCCAGTCGCAGTTCCCATGCTCACCAGCCTGAGAAGTGGCCCAGCAGTAAGGTAGCCCACTACTCCCCTACCAGGTTCATCACTCACCCCACCCAGGTCTTGCACGTGCTGGTGGGTGCTACAGCCCAATCTAGCATGGCTTATCTCACCCCAGCATTTGCCAGCAGGTGATACAGCCTGGCCTGGCTCAGTATGCGCCCCCAATTCCAGCTTGTGCTGGCTGGAGCTATCACACAACTGAATGCAGTCAGTCCCCAGTCCCGGTCTTAAAGTGAACTGGCTGATGTTGCTGCCAGATCCCACCTGTCCTGCACCCCATCCTGGTTCTCAGATCTGCCAGTTGGTGTTATGAACTGGCTCAGCCTGGGCCACCTCCAGACCTGAGCCACACATATGCTGGCAGGTCCTGTAACCTGATCTGCTCTGAGCCGCTTCTTGCTTTGGTTTTTGTGCTCACCTGCAGGAACTGCACCCTTGACACAGGAGTTCACCAAGCTCCTCTCTCAGGTCTCCTCTCAGTGGCAGATCTCCACACACCAGGGAGTCCTTGGCCCAGGATAAGTTAGTGCATCTTTTGCCCTGGCAGGAACAGTAACCCTGCCCAATTGGCCCATACTCAACCTGGTTCTTACTGTTGGGTGTTACAGCCCAGCCAATCCTGATCCTTGCCCTAACACAGCTCTCATGTGGTCCAGTGGGAACAGAAACCTAGCCTGGCCTGTCCTCCACTTACTCTGGCTCTCACAAGCACCAGTGGGTGCTAGAGTATAGCCCAGTCTGGCACGCCCCAGACCCAGCCCACACCCATGCTGAGGGAGACTGGAGCCAAGACCAGCCCAGACCACAACCCCCATTCCAACTCTTGCATTCGCCAGTGGGAACCACAACCTCACTGGGGTATCCTCTTAGCTCCCCAACCAGGCCTGCTTCCAGCCCCAGATCTTGTGCACCCCAGAGGTTGCTGTGACCCAACTCTGCATTGCCCATCTGCTCTTCTCTGCTTTACTTTTGCACATTTGAACTTTACTGGGAGATTTTATACCTTCACATTCTTTTGTAATCTTAAATATCCTTATTTCTGTGTATAGCAGATCATTAAGGCTCATTTGTATGGTTGGACAGAAATTATTCCAATTTCTGTTTCTTTTGGTAGTTATCTATTTCACTTTCATTTATAAATTAGTGATTTTTAGGGAGCAACACTCTCGGTTGAAAGCCTTGCGTCTCTTCATTTTCTCCCAGCTTGTAGGGTTTCTGATAAGAAGCCAGCTGTCAGTCTATTTGCACATCCTCTGACGGTAACCAGGTGTTTCTCTCATGTGCATTTTAGAATATTTTTCTTATGTTTTGCTGTTGAAAGCTTCAGTAAGATGTCCTCTGCTGAATGCCTTTTCTGGTCATGTCCATTATGTGCTTTCTGCACTCGGATGTCGCTTCTGTCTCAAAATTAGCAAAGTTTTCTTTTTTTTAATTATTTCACTGAATTGGTCTTCTAACCCATTCTCTCTTCCCACACATTAAGAAATTCCTAAGATTCATATGTTAGGTCATATGAGTTGATAGTATGTTGATAGTATCCCATAAATCTCAAATACTGCTTTCAAGTTTCCCCATGTTTTATTCTTTCTCTTTCACTGAGTATTGCAAAACACCTGTGTTCTATTTATTCCTTCTTCTGCCTCACCAAGTCTGTTGTCCAGGCACTCCACTGTATTTTCTACTTGACATGTTGAATTCTTCATTTCTAATATTTCAGATGGACTTATCTTCAAGATCTTCTTGGCAATATTTTTTAGCTATGTTCTGTGTGAATTTCCATTGCTCATAAATTTGGTTCTGATTATTTTTGGATAATCTTACAATTATTGTTTTGAATTTCTTTTCACACATTTCATCGATCTTTTCATATTCACATTCCAATATCAATGTATTGTTGTGTGGAATCATATTATCTTTTTTTAGATTTATTTATTTTTATTGCAAAGTCAGATATACAGGAGAGAGGCAGAGAGGAAGATCTTCCGTCCACTGATTCACTCCCCGAGTGAGCACAATGGCCGGTGCTGCGCCAACAGAAACTCCAGTCATTCATTTGTTTACAAAAGTTTCACCTCTTTCCTAGCTGCTGCATGCCTTTAACTATTCAACACTGGTAGCAGCAGCCGAGACGCGAGGGACCCTCTGGCCAAGCACAGCTACATTGGTAGGCTACCTGAAGCCCATCGAGGAGCCATCTACCCCCTCACAAGGGCAGTGTTATTACACAGCAAGAGAGAACTGATGCAAAGCAAAGGGAATTTCTTAGGAGGTACAAAGCCAAAATGAAGTATTAAGTTATTCAGGTGGGTTAGGGCAATGTATGCAGGAAAAGTTGATCAGTGTAAGTGTGAATGTAGGGCCAAAAGTAAATTCCCCAGCCTGGAGCAGTAGCCTACTGGCCAAAGTTCTCACCTTGCACACGCCAAGATCCCATGTGGCCACCAGTTGTAGTCCCAGCCACCCCACTTCCCATCCAGCTCCCTGCTTTTGGCCTGGGAAAGCTTGGAGGATGGCCCAAAGCCTGGAGACCATGTACTCCCCCGGGAAATTCAGAAGAAGCTCCTGGCTCCTGGCTCCTGGCTCCTGGCTCCTGGCTCCTGGCTCCTGGCTTCCGATCACCTCAGCTCCAGCAGCCACTTAGGGAGTGAATCAGAGGACAGAAAATCTTCCTCTCTGTCTCTCCTCTTCTGTGTATCTGATTTTGCAATAAAAATAACTAAATCTTTTTAAAAAGTTGATTTCCATGGAGGACAATTACTACAGGGGTATTGTTGAGAAAGAAAGTGAAGGTTGTTCGGGAGCTGGCTCTGAGTGTGACAAAGAGGCCACAAGCAGAGGAAATTGGTAGCAAATTGGTCATGCGTTGTGCAGGAACTCCATCTTATTTCTCTCAGTAAACTGAGTGAAGATCTTAACTGCATTCAGTAGTTTATTCGTACTGCAATCTTGCTTTGTGTTCTCCATACTCCTCTCCTCTCTAGAGGAAAGGAGGTTTGAACAATGATTTTGCTCTCAGCAGTTTAAAGGGGCTTTGAAAATTGAGTATAGAATGATTTTCCTCTCAGCGGCATATCGCGCGTTTAAACTAAGTAGATTCTAAGGAGATGGAAAGACAGACACACTGGAATGTGACCCTAAAGGCAGAGATGAAGGTCCTGAGGCATTCTGACTAGATGGTTACTTATTTTTTTATACTTCAGCAATTTAATGTAGGTGGAAGGCTGGTTAGAAGGGCAAAGAAATAATAAAATAGAAAAGCCTGGAACCAAGGTTAAGAATGGCTTAAACTGGGCCCAGCGGCATGGCGCAAGTGGTTAAAGTCCTCACCTTGCACGCCTGGGATCCCATATGGGCGCCAGTTCTAATCCCGGCAGCTCCACTTCCCTTCCAGCTCCCTGCCTGTAACCTGGGAAAGCAGTTGAGGACAGCCCAAAGCTTTGGGACCCTGCATCCGCGTGGGAGACCCGGAAGAGGCTCCTGGCTTTGGATCGGCATAGCATGGGCCGTTGTGCTCACTTGGGGAGTGAATCATCAGACGGAAGATCTTCTTCTCTGTCTCTCCTCTCTGTATATCTGCCTTTCCAATAAAAATAAAATAAACGTTTAAAAAAAAAAGAAGAATGACTTGAACTGCATAATTGTTTCGGCCAGGACAAAAGGAGAAAGTCAATAGTTAACTTCAAGGTCTAGAAATTAGCAGACTCTGATCATAGCACATAGTAGAACTAAGTCTGGAAAAGACCGAGAGGAAGCTGGCAGGCACACTGACTCATTCATCGTAGAGGACCAGAGGCTCTGGCAGCAGACGATGGAAAGCAAATGCGTATGACAGTGAGGGGGCTCAGAACTGGCAGGAGAGAAAGCTGGGAAGTTGGAGAAAGCTGAGTTAGCAAAGGCCCAGGAGAACAAGACTAAAAATAAAAATCCTTAATGGTAAGGCAACAAAACCAAAGGTGCCTTTGTTAATATGCATGTGTTTGTGTTACATTGACTTCTCTGAACCTGTGAAATCAATCTATGGGCAGGAAAATCGCATCTCAGGCCTGTCGTCCGTGGGTCACCTAAAAATGACTTGCAGGTACGAGAGAAAGCTGCTGGTGCGGAGATTGGAGCTGAGAGGTCTGTGGATCTGGACATGCTGTTTAGATCCAGAGAACACAAAATTCAGCAACTCCGGCCAAGCCAGAGAAGCACGCACTCCTGGTGGTGCCCTGCCCCAGGGCTGCCAGCCCTTACTCCTGGTAGTCAGCTGAAATTTTCAAAATTCAACTGTCACAATCAATGAATAGGAGCCTTTTGACATGTCCTCGAGCTCAAAGCTGCCAGTATCTGGGCCTGCCTTGCTGGGTGAGCAGCCTGTGCATTTACACAGACCCCTGTGCTCTCATGGCTCCCGTAATTGGTTTCATGACTTGCTTGCTATTGCCAACTTAAAATTCTCAACAGATTTTTTTAAGCCAGTATACAGCATTTTGTTCATGCTCTAGACATTCCATATTGTATCTCTGGATCTGCCTGGGATCTGTGTCCTTCATCCGGACTGGACAAGGACTAAAGTGTTGTCACTTTTGAAACCTCAAATGAGTTTCTTTTCCAAGGAAAAGAAAACACTCCCGTAGAAAACCTTAAAGATATGCAAAGCCTCAGTCATTCGAGATGGTCTACTGCTTGTATCTTGGCTTGAGAAGAACAAAAGGATGATACCCCAATCATAGAGTAGAAGATGATGAAAAAAAAATCATCTTTGGAGCTGTGTGGGCTGGAGTGATGTCCTGACTTCCCCAAACATCCAGACTAGCTGAGAAAAGACCTAGAGTCAGCCTTCTGTACCAGTGAGATTGCCCAGTCCAGCATAATACATGAATGGGGGTTCTTGGAGGGAGCCTGGGGCCTGAGCTGCATAGACTAGAGTGGTTGACCAGCCTGGTTGAGAGAGGGTCTAGGGCCTAAGCCATGCAGCTCAGGGTGGACTCCTAAGATGTTGCCACCTGTAACTGCCCCCGACCCTGTCCCAGAGACCAGTCACCTGAGCCTTCCAGGAACCACTGTCCTTATCCAAATTGATCTTGGTCTCACTGTTGACTTTTGGCTTTGACAAGAGGCCAATGCTTTCATGTTATATTGGCTTAGGATGCCTCCAGATCCCTGAGTCCAAAGACTAGAGCATATGAGTGTGTGCCATGACCTCAGCATACCCATTGCATGTTGGGTCATGTATGTTGGGTCCTCTGCTCAGTCTTGTGCAAAGCAGAGGAACATGCTCGGACACGACTGAGAGATAAATCTTCCATGTCCAGTAAACTAATTGAAAACCTCAATACCTCTTCAAAAAGCGGAAAGATAAGTATTAGCCTTTTCTTAGGAGCTATTGCACTCTAAGGCAGACATGTTTTACTGACCTCTTCTCTTGAACCTCTTTGAAAATGGCTATTGGTGGGAGGACACCTTACTAAGTTCTTCTAATCGCAGTGTACCAGAATATCTCAGTATGTCATATGAAGCTAATTTTTAAAAAGCCTTATTTTGGCTCACACTTTAGGCCAACTTCCACAGCAAGTACTTAAGTCTGTAGACTTTCGAAAATAGCTATGGATAACCAACAAATCTTAGAAAAATACTTACAGAACCAGAAGGAGCCTTGCAGTGATTAATGGAGTCTGTCACCTTTACTCTCATGATAATTCAGAGAGGTACGTTAAAAGTCTTTATGTACTAGATGGTTTTGCAATTTGCACAAGAGCAATCTATCAACACCTAGCACTTGCAAAATGATAAAATATAACATTCTCTTCTAAAAGAGCACTACATTTGCAATTTGTTCCTTTCCTATCTTGCACATACTGACTGATACACTTGTCTGTTTCAGAATTCAGCAACTTTTCAGAGTAATGGGAAGCATGGGAGGGAATGCAGCCGTTGGCACTGACAGGAATTTCTCCATTAGTTGAGATAGGGAGAGGTTTGCAACCCTGGGATGGGCAAGGCCTACATACCTAGTCAGAAGGAGTAGTTACAGAAGATGGGGTGAATCTGAATCCTTTAACAATCCTGAGGTGAAGAGGGGAATGAGATAGGTAGGTACCTTACTTAAAGGTATGAATTGCAAGCCACAACTCCTCTGCCCTATGTACCATTGCCTGTCAATCACATGATGCCTTTCCCCAGGATATACTCCCACTCAGCTGGGACTCCGGAGTGTTATCATGTAATAATTCCCCTTCCCAGGCTCATGAGAAACCAGGCAACAGAAAGGGGCGCTCTCTCCCCACAGACACAGATAGAATATTTGTGCCATCTGCAGAACTCAGAATTAGTCAAATCAATTAGTTGTAGATCCAGAAACCATCCAACCAGTCAGTATCAAAGACTAACCCAACATGCTGCAGTGGCTCAACTCTGCAAGGCTGTTAATGGTTCCCCGCTCATGGCCTGGAAAAGGCAGGGGGAGATAGTCTGAGTCCAGATGTTGCTCCTAGATCCATGCTGTGGTCACCTGCTGAGTGGGCCATAAGATAGAAATATTTCTGCAACTCTTTCAAATAGATATATGGTTTTTTAACAATCCATATGGGCAATTTGTGGATGGACAAGTTTCTTGGAGGTCTCTGAAGCTTTGATTAGGCTTTGCCTCATATGTCTAGAATGAATACTGAGAAATAATCAAAGATATAAAACTTAAGTCTTTCATCAGAACCTAGTATCAGTAAGTATCTTTCATAAAGAAGAAGAAAATACATATTTAGGCGTTGCAGCTCCTATGATCTCAACCTTAGCTGCTATGCTCTGATATGGTATTGTGGAAGCAAGCATAAGTAAGATGTAAATGGACAGGGCACCGGTATTCTGATAAAACTTCAATTGGATATGGTATATATCTGCACATGTGCCCAAGTACCAATGGCATTAGAACCAAAAAGAAAAGTACACTTAGATAGTGTGTAAACTTTTTTGAGATGGTTAAACTGTTAATATTGTTGAAAACAAATCATACCCAATAGTATGCATCAGATTCACTAATCATAGCTGTTTGATTCTCTTTCATCTAGAATAATTATATATCATTCTTTAATTCATGACACATTTTCAAGAGAACACTCTTTTACTTTGTAAGTTGTTTCATCCTATGCCGGTTTCTTTCTTTTTTGAATAGGTAATTTATGCTTTTTTGTAAATTTTGCTTGTCTAAGTCCGAATTTGCCAGACATTCATTGGATTAACAGATTTTTTTTTAAATAAAACCAACTTTTAATTTTCATTCTGCTTTACATTTTTTCTATTTCAATAGTTTATACTAAATTATTTATTGTTTACTTTCACATATTTACAGATTAATTTTTGTCTTACTCTACCGATTTGTAATGATTATCATTATATTATTATTTTAATCTTAATTTATGTGCAATCATGAAAAAATAAGTAATTTCATTTTTGTTTTGTTTTTAATCTAGGGGTGATAAAATGAGATTTTTCAACAAATGTAAGTTTATACCAGTTTATTGATGGATTTTTGTGAATTCTCATTCCTTTAAAAAAATCAACTTACAAGAAGAAATCATCAAATAATTTAGGTGAATGTAAGCATCATGTTTGTGGCTTACTCTATAAAGTTAGGATGGAGGGGTTGGTGCCATGGCATGGTCGGCTAAGCCTCTATCTGTGGCATCAGCAAATCTTTATGAGTGTCAGTTAGTGTTCAGTTTCTCCACTTCTGAGCCAGCTCCTTGTTTATGACCTGGAAAAGCAGTACAGGATGATTCAAGTCCTTGGGCCCTTGCACTCGTTGGGAGACCTGAGTAAAGCTCATGGATCCTGGCTCTGGAATGGCCCAGCTCTGGCAATTGTGACCACTTGGGGACTGTACCAACAGGTAGAAAAGCTCTCCCTCTGATTCTCCTTCTCTCTCTCTAACTTTACTTTTCAAACACAAATAAAAATTAAACATTTTTAAAAGTGGAGAAATGTGTGCATAAGTTTGATTATTTTGTACTATTTTACCACTCATCTGTGAATATGAAATTCTGAAAAAAGTCTTAGTAAAGCCCAAAAATGTAAATTTTTTAACAAGGCTTTAATTGCAAAAATAAGTGATGGACATGATTTAACCGAAGGACCATCATTTTCTGACCCTACCCTATAGAAAGGAGTCATTTCCTTGAAACAAAAAAATTCAGTAAAAGTAAGATTACTTGAACTTCTACCCTTGTTTTCTTATGTCATATAATCCAAACTGAGCGTTTTATTCTGTTGGTGTTCTATGAAGTTTTTCTTCAAGTTATTCTGACATACACGGGAAGTCTTTAAAAACTGTCATTGAAAACTTGCTCCCCTATAATCCTCGAGTTTCCATTTCGGTAATGTGTTTTATAAGATTACTGGAGGAAAAGACCAAAGCAAGCAGGCAACAACAGGTTGAATAAAAGATGAAGAGTTAGGGAGGTAAAAGGGAGAAAGAACTTGGAAGAAAACATGTAAACCATAAAATGGGGCAGCAAATTGGAAAGAGGGAAATTGGAATGAAAAGAGTTTGAGGCCAAACCACGGAGAATTCAATCCAATGAGATCACTAAACTGAGGTAGGAAAAGAAACATCACAATATACTTCCAAATGTGTTTCCAGTCTCTGCTCATTAGAAATAAAATCTCTACCATTGTGTATCTTTTACACCCCCAGATAACTTGATACTCACATTGGGGTAAAATTGAGTATCTCAGCTTGCCCTGGTTAAAGATGTTGCCCTCAGATTGCTGACAACCTGCAGGAACCCACACAGGGAAGAAATGCTCCATGTGTATTACTCCTGGAGATGCTATCTTGAATACATTATGTTTTCCAACCTTTGCCATTATTGGCCCCCGTCGGCCACATCACTCATTATCACTGTCACATTTTTTAAGTTTTTGCACAACAAAACAGAGAATATGCTCATGCATATTTTGGAAATGTCTGCAACATTCTCTGCTTGGCATATGAAGCTTGTCCAAACCACAGTCTACACTGAAAATAAATAAGACTGAGTTTTGCTTTATTTATTTATATCCATCCCAGCATCAAAAGTAACTCCTCCGTCACCCTTCTCACACTGGCAATGTTGAAACAGTCGCAGTAAATCACTAGAGAATGTAGGCTTCATGTAAAGTCTGAGAGCTAGTTGGTAGCTGAGTAAAGGTTCAAGGTATTTATTAAGCCTACGCAACGACAGAGAGCTAGTGTACCAACATCAGCTTGAGTAAACAAAAAATTCAGAGACAGGAGGCTCAAAGAAAAACACCAATGAAATATTACTCTTCAAGTTAGATCATCCAACTTTGCAAAGTCAGAGCTCCTGAAAGCTTGGCCGTCTGGAGCCCTATCTACCACTGGGGCTTCCTTGCTTTGTCATAAACCATTTCTATAAAATTCAGAAATCACTTGGATTTCTGAACCTCACCTTCCTCATCAGAACACAGGAATAATCCAGTAAACATGGACCAAAGTGACAGAGTGATGATATTGGACAGACAGAAGTGTTAAAAGGCAATCTGTCTTAAAAGAGACAGAAAGGAAAGATTCGAGGAGTATAGCCATTATTTTCCAAAAGCAAATTGAGCTTTGTTTAGCAAACATGGTAGGTGCTTCCAATGTCTAACAGTGTAACTCAATTGATCCCCAAAATGCTAGGAAGCTAGGGCACCACACAGGCACTCTTCAAGCAGCAACTCTAAACTTGCATCTGCACATAGCAACGATCTACTGAATACCTCACTACTACCAGCTTCCTCTTGTCTCATACATCAAGCCTCCTCTCTAGGTGCTATTTTTTTTTTGAAACTATTTCTCACACAAACTATTTATCCTCAAATCATTTTCTGAAGCCTGCCATGGGGAAGGTAGGAAAAGATCCAAATTAAAAGTCAAATCGAATTATCCAACTACTTAATGGTGCCAAGCTGGAAGCTGTATCAGGAATAGAAACTGGATGTCCAAGTTGTTTTTACTATGTTAGAAAAACTGTTTAGAGTTTATATATATATATATACTTCACTGAAAGTGAAGTGAAAGTTTCTGAGAGCAAGAGAGAATCAGAACAGGAAATATTTCTGCATAGACCAAACAGACATCAAAGGAAGACGATATAGGAAAGCTGCTTGTAATAGAGAGCCTGTATTACTTCCAGTACAACTCCTAGCTTGGTATACATGAAGAACACCAAAGTCCAAAAATTATATATACAAAGAAATGTATCCCTCAGGCAATTCAGTGATTGGAGTCTATGCCCACACTTTTTGAAAGAATACAGAATGCAGCTAGTTCCCTACAGTGTCCAAAATGACTCCCTTCTAGAAGTTGTTGCAGGTTTAAGTAGATGCCTACTCTTGTTGAGCTTAAGGCTGCAGCCATCAGAGAAGAGAGGGAGCCAGGCTCACTATTCCACTCCTGAGATCTGTGGGTCAGGTACCTACCCCATGTAGTCCTTCTGTGTGCTTCAGCAAAGTACGGTGGTGCAGTGATGGCTGCAGTTACTTCTGAGACCATGAGTACAATGAATTTTTCAGTATGATTGCCAACAAACACTCTAACTTGTTTTTATTTTAATTTACCTGACATGCATCATATTCTGAGATTCAATTTTGTGTGTGATCTCCTCTACTGTGTTTGGAACCTGTAACTCTAACCAATATCAAATGATCAAATTGATGTCATATATGTAATTACATTATATAAGTGTGTGACAACCTCATCACAAGAAAACTCCTTGGTTATTGCTTTTGGAGATCCAAATGGCAAGGAACTGAATGTGGCCACCAGTCACAGACATGCAAGAAAATCGGGTCCTCAACCCAGTATGCTGAAAGAAGTTGAGTTTGCCAGCACCAATGTGGGCCTTGGAAATAGATCCTTCATCGAAATCTGTAGTCACAGTTGATAACTTGATTACAGCCTTGTGAAGCCAAGGACCAGACACCCCAGCTGTGCTATGCCCTGAATCTTAACATTTAAAAACTCAGATAATATGCAACTTTGGTTTTAATATACTAAATGTGTAGTAATGCTATCACAAAATAGATAGCAGATATGCTAAAAACGAGCTCATACTGTCTCTTCACCCAAAGAATTTTACTGTTTATCTTCAGTATATCCTAACTAGTAAACCCTGTAATTTGAAAATTGTTGCATTTTTCATTGTGTGTCTCAAAAATCTGTCAGAACAGAAAGGGGTTCTGCCAAATTGACTAAAAAGATTTTCACCACTCTATAAGTCTAAGCAAGTGATACCAGCTCCCTGGAAAAGGCCACATCTGAAACAGAACTAGAGAAGTCCAACTGTGCTTGTGTAGACAAGACTCAGCCTCCAAGGAAATGAGGTTCGGGACCTTCAGAAGAAATTGTGTAGAAGGCTGCACTCGGGGATGGGAGACAGTCATTTGATGACACTTCAGAGACCCCAGTGTGGAGAGGATGTTCCAAGGGTATTACTTAAGTGGTTTGGAGAGTTCTGAAACATCATCAGCTTCATTTCACCAAGATTGAGAAAACCTTTCCAAGGTCTATTGGCTAACCACGTCCACCTTAGCAGTCCCCTCCCCTTCCCCAACAGTGGACACAGGAAAAAATAAAGAAAGAAATAAGCTGAAACATTTGACCTACCCACCTTCCTCCACACCTCAACCATCCCCACCCTAATTGGAGGCCTACGTGGATGTAGGCCTCAACTATGTAAATAATGTTTCAGGAATTTTTTTTTAATTTTAAAGAAGTTATAGACAGCTAAAATTGCATTGTTTAGCTAAAGAGGTTGGAAATAATAGATACATGAGAATCTATAAAATTGGTGGGACTATATGATAGTGACCAAAACTTAGGAAAGCTCTGAACTTGAACCTGTATATAAACTCATATGATAAAGGGTAGTTGTCAAAGAAATGACAAGAGCAACAACAGCTTATCTGCAGAGGATACTCTCTAAGACTACATCATTAATGCTGGGGAGATGTGATCCATTCATTCAGTGTACCCAGGCTGTGTGTACTATCCATCCATTAATCACTGTATATCTCAATTTTCACATCACTGTGATATCCTAAGTGTTTGTATATAGACACAGTCATATATTTAGTTCCTGGCACTCTGTTTTTGTTCATTATATTTACCAAATCAACTATAAGATAGAAGGTTTCTGAGTGTCCATGTATGGAAATATTATTTCTTCTCTACGTCAAAACCCCAACTATTTCACATCCTCTTTTCTATCTCAGAGGCACCCTAACCTTGCTCTTCTCTACCCCAATTTCTATTCAAGAAGCATCTTCCTCCTCATGTGCATCCTACCATTCACTCCTAGATGGGCGAGCTGGAGAAAAAGCGCAGAGCCCACCAGCACAGAGTCAGGGACACCAATGTCAGTGGGTAGGTTCCTCCCTTGCCCATCCTAGTTTCCTGGGGTACCAAGGATATTGCTCTTAAGTTCTAGTATGGGCTGAATTGTGTTCCCTATACAATACATGTGTTAAACTTCCTCAGGGTGACTATACTTGGAAATGGGACATCAAAGGAGATAATGAAGGTTAAATGAAGTTGTAAGGGTGAAGCCTTAGTCCAATAGGATTTAAGAGAAAGAGATAACAGGGTTTGCATACAGAAGAAAGACTATTTGAAAACACAGTAGAAAGACATCTGCAAGCCAAGGAAAGAGACCTCAGGAGAAAACAAACCTGCTAACACCATCAACCTCAGCTTCCAAAACTGCAAAAATGTTTTAATACCTAGAGGGCTGCTACTTTTGGCCCATCCCTTTGGACCTGTGCTAATGTGGATCCAATCAACTGCAGGTGGAAAATGTTCCTAAAAATATTGCATGTACACTTGTACTTCTCTTGTCATGAGTCCCTGAAGAATATACTAAAGCAGTAATATACCTAGCACTTACAAGATTTATATAGTAATAGAGAGACTTAAGTTACACTGGAGGATGAGCAAAGGTTATGTGCAAATACTTTGCAATTTTGCATAAGGAAATTGAGCATCCACAGATTTCAGTATCCTGGAAATGGGATGATTCCAAGCCAATTTACTCCCTCCTTCAAAGACACCAAGAGGCAAGTGTATTTTACTATAGCAGTTCTAGAAAACTAATACATATCCAGTTACTTTTCATGCACAGGAATAGATTCTGATGGGTTCACTATCAAATACCTCAAAAATCTAGTTCGCTTGGGTCCACCTGGAACCTTGAAGTTCCAAACCAAGATTCAGTCACTGGCTTACAGATTTTGGCTCTGACCCACAGAATTTGTAAGCACTTGATCTGTTGCAAAGATTTTATGCTGGGCTGTAAATTAGCTCATATTTGAGCTACAAACTTTGGAATTCATCCTCCAGCTTGGTAACATCTCAAAGGCCCCTCATTGTCTCTCCAAAATGAACCCTCAACAAAGCAGAATGAAGCCAGATGTTTTGTTTCCAGCAGCATTGTATGTTGTGTACCAGGACACACATATTTGAAATGCATTGTCTTTTTTATTCCAGATGGAAACTTCCTAGCATACTATTAAAAAGAACTTGCGGATTTCTTTGGAGATGATACAAAATAATTGTAGATTTCTTAAATCCCTAATTTAAATATTTCCTATTGTAAATAGATCTCTCTACTTGTTCATAACAAGTCAAGCAAGGGACCACTGAACTGAACAATTACCTCCACAAAAGTCAGTGAAAGGAAAGCGCTCTTATTTTATGTGGCAAGATTAGCACTCTAAAATTGCTCAAGGTTTAGCTATCTGGTTCTAAGAAGCAAACTTTGGAGCTTTCAAACTCTGAAGATCTCCTGTTTTAAATAATTTCTGAAGAGGCTGCCTTTGTGAACAATGATTTCACTGAAGAAGGTCACATCCTTTACATTGGGGCAATGGATTCCAACATAATTAACTCTGGGAACACAGAAGTCACCATGCATCATCCTAGCCACTCTGGGATGATACTTGTGAGGCAAAAGTAGCTACTGTGCAACTATTAGATATATTTCTAGCATGGACCATAAACAGATGTTTATTTGTCATCCACAGAGCAGGGCATTGGTAACCTTGAAGGCAGCTCATCCTTTCAAGTTGTGTTTCCTAGTTCACAGAGGTTCCACAGGAGGAAGGAGGGTGGCTTCACTGCAGTTGTGCATTCCACAAACACTCATAACTCTTCTGACCGCAGCAGGTCACTGTGCTTATACTAATTAGGGAAAGACCCAAGGATTTCCCCTCTTCTCCCTACAATATGGATTCCCAGCCTTCTGCATCCCTTTTTCCTCTCCCCAGGGATGTGCAGGGGTCTTTCTACCCATTCAATTCCACCAGCTTTCAGGTGAAAGGAAGGGGGTAAAAAATGCTTCTCAAAGATGTGTCCAATACCCCCAAGTCTTTTGCAAGCACCAACATTGTACTTCTCTTGAAATATTCCTTAAGTATGACTGTAATACCGGTCTCAGCCTTCTTCCTCCCCCAGCAAATGCTCCCTGGTCTTACTCTCACCTTAAATCAGAATGGAAAAATAAGATGAACCATAGCGGCAAAAAAGATACAAATCCAATTCACCGAAATTTATGGAGCACTTTGCTACTTACCAGATTCTGTGAAAAATGCTTAAGACACCATGTCAATTAATTCTCATAAACAGCCCTATTCTTGTAGATGAGGCTAATAAGCCATGGAGACCACATGACTATTAAGTGGCAAGATAAGGTTTGAATTCCATGTAGAAATCACTACTGTGCTCTCTAAGCAAAATTTTGTGACAGCCAAGATCTGCATTATAATATTGGAATCTGTGGATTTGTAAGTATCAAGTGAGATATCTTCTTATTAATTGGTTGTAACTCACGTCCCTAGCAATATTTGGCAGTCTGGAAACATCAGCTGTCACACCAGGGGACTATTATTAACATCTAAGGGACTGAGGCCAAGATGGCCCCACCACAGAGAACTGCCCAGTCTAGGATGCTAACAGTGCCAATGGGGTTTGGGGTGCTGGTGTCAGCATAGTTGTTATTCCCATAATATATTTTGTTTTGTGGACTTTGATTCTCTATGTCCATTTCAACAGTCTGTTTTTGTTAATATTTTTTTTTTGTGAGGAGCCCCAAGTCTCTTGAGGAGGTAGAGAGAGTGACTCAAGAATAACATGACTTTCAAAAAATCTCTCAAGGGATGGCATCCCATGTGGAACAAAGTGCTCAGAGGGCACTATTTCAGGAACAGTAACCCAGCGGGCCCACTGTCTGGCATTTCCACAACCATCACTCTCAAGCAGTGTTCCCTGGAATCCTACCCCAAGAAAGCAATTGGGGATAGGGAGAGCGGTTACCCTAGAGCATGGCGTTGCAAAGAGAAATCTTGAAAGGCAAAAAAAAAAAAAAAAAGACTGTAACCTGATCCCAGTCTTAAATGTTCCCTACTCAACCATAAGTCAAGAGAAAGTGAAATAACTTCCATCACACGCATACAGAATGTTCTCTGGGGGTTGCAAGAATTGAAGAAACAATGTGCAGAAAACGCATAGTTTTCTGGCGTAATTAGTCAGAAGATAAATTCAAAAGATTTCGGTAATAAAACCTGTGTTCCAGCCATGCCTATGTTGAGCAAGCCCTAAAATCCGAAGAATGATAAGGCAACTGGAGCCGAGAACATCTTTGCTTACATTATAGGGCCCACATGTAAATTTTGAAAGCATGCTATCTACTGAAGAAAATATTTTAATTGGCCTTTAAAAATATTCTTTCAGGGACAAAATCAACTTGTTTAAAGTGTTGCCTGGCTGGTCTCTGGTTTTGGCAGCTCATTATACTGTCTTAACGCCGTAAGAATTACTAATCATTATGTCATTTTCTCGAAAACACATTCCAGATCATATCCAAAACTGGGTAAAGATTATTTATACCTTTGAGTGTTTTTAACTGCCTTATATCAAAGGAAAACATGGAATTAACTTCTTAGATGTCACTTTAAATTATTTTGGCAAATTTGATCATAGTTGAATTATCAAAAAGTTCATAGACATGCGCGTTATAAGAGAGCAATGCATCAACTTCAAAAACAATTTGCTCTGAGATGAAATTTTAATTCTATTTCTCCACAAACTTCTTAATGTACTCTTTTTTTTATTTCTGTAAGGGGAACACATTTCATGTATTTAATATATATAGATTTGAGAGCATAATTATAATTCCCACTCCACCCTCCCTTCCCCCAACACACATTCCCACCTTATTATGAAGCTTGTTGGAGCCTGGAATGTCTTTTATCCCTTTGCCAGCTATCCAAAATCCTTAGCACTCAGAGCCTGACGAGCAGCCTCCTCCATGAAGCAGGCCCTGATTCCTTGTCATCATTAAGCCAAAGTGTCTCTTTGTTCCCAGGGATATTGCTTTTAACTTCACTAAACATTTATAATGACTTCTCTTTAAGTTACAGAATTTCTGTCTGTGTCTGTGTTTCTGAATGAACACAAAAATCTTCCATGAGAATAAGAATATCATCTATTTCCATCCCAGAATGCTAAAAAAGTGACTGTAATCAACAATAATAAGATGGATTAAATTAAGTGAGAGTATATGGATTTGAGTAGATAAAACTGCTTCTCATTTGGTTTTTATGAAGTAACTTGATGATTTCTATCATTATGAGCCCTAAGCCTCAATTAGTTAGAACAAATAGTCCTAGAACCTTTTCTGCTCTGGACTTTGAATTCCAGTAGGTGATAGGAAATGAGCAAAAGATTTCTGCAGCATAAACTGTCTCTGACTGGGACCACACCAAACACCATGGTCCAACTAGTGAATAATGTGCTGGGTATTTGGCTTCATTTTAGCAGCTTGAAGGAAAGCCAGCTAGTAATAAAGACAGATTCTACTATAAGTAACTAAAACTCCCTTACTCATCCTCTGACTCAGTAATCTCCCCATGTATTATCAGCTAGTGACATTGAAATATTTAATGTGAACTAGGAATCTACTTTAGCAGCCAGGCACACAGAGAGCAGCAGAGACATACCGTGGACCTCATATAATAAAAAACATGATTTCTATCATATAAATGGGTGTTTATAGGAGATGGCAGGTTTTTGTATCTAAAAATCAGAAAGATTGGCAAGAATACTTTGAAAGAGAGGTGCTCACTCAGAATGTACCTTGGATGTGCAAAGAGTTTCCAAAAAGACTGGAACTAGTGTAGTAGTACATTTTGAACGCACAGAATATTCCAGTGAACTTCAAGGTCACCAGTCATGCTTCAGACCACTCATTAAATAGCGCTCATCTATAGCCAGTGCATGGATTGTTTTCTGTGTCTGGGAAAACCCCTGAGTTCATACTGTACCATCATGGTTCCAAGTGATATCACACCACACTTCTCGTAGCTTCGACCTGACATCCCAGAGCCCATCAATTAATTTGGTTTTGTTAGCCTGGCACTTGATCTTCAATATCCTGCTACTGCAAAATTAATCCCAGGCCACCATTTCTGTCCTCCATCAAAGCCCCTCTCAATGCCAGATTTTGCACATACCAGTGGGTCCATGAGCCAGCACAACACAGTTCACCTCCTGTCCTAGCAGAAACAGAGGCTTTTCCTAACTGGCCTTCAACCCAAACTGGTCCTTGCTGTTGGATGTTACAGCCCAGCCATGGCTCATCCATACCCACATATGGCTCACACACAGTTCAGTAGGGGTTGAGACCTTGCCTAGTCCATGCCACATCTACCCTGGTCCTCCTGGACACCACAGGGTGTTGAGGTCTGTCCCAGCTTGGTGCGTCCAGACCCAGTCCACAAATGTGCCAAGGGAGACTACAACCGTTTCCTGATCAGAATGCAGCCCCCATGCCAGAACATGCGCCCCTTGGTGTCCCCTTAGCTCCCCAACCAGCCTGTTCCCAGCCATAGATCACGCACATGCCAGTGTTTGCTCTGACTCAGCTTGGCTCTGCCCCTCACCTGTCCTGACCTCTGCCTTAGACAATGTGGCTTAGCGTCCCTAACTTACACAGACCAGTAGGTAAAAGAGCCTAGCTCAGCATGACCTGCACTCCATCCTGGTCTCTAGTTTTGCTTGTGGGCTAAGGTTTGCTCAGTTCTACCTAGTACATCCCGTTCCATTACCAATTGACACATTTGCCAACTTTGGAGCTACTTGCCCAGCTAGTCCAACTCCCAGGTCTGGACCACATGTTCACCAGCGGGAGCTATGACTCGCCAGGGGTTGCCCAAGTTCCTCCACTTGACCCACTCCCAGACCCAGTTCTCATACCTGCCATTGGGTTTTAGGCCAGGTTCTGGCGAAGATGGCCTTCCATTTGGCCTTGTATGAGCTGGTGAATGTTGCAGCCTTAACCACCCCACACCCTATTCAGGATGCACATTTGGGTCCTGCTGCCTTGACCAGACCCTACTGTTGCGGGTTCCTTTACCTGTGATTGATGGCAGGCTCCTTGGTCACACCTAGCTTAGTCCATCACCACCCCAACTCTTGAGCTAACCATTGGGGCTAGAATTTCCACAGGGTGCGGCCCACACATCCCTCACAGAATCTAGCCCCAGATATGGTTCTCGAGTGCTAGTTAATGTAATGACCCTGCTTAATGTGACCCTTCTCCTGATCCATCATCATGTCAGGTAACAGGATATGATTCTGCTGGACAAGCCCCAAGCCATAGCTTTTGCATGAACTGGTGTTCAGTGCTCAGCATTGTTAAGTGATTACAAGTTCCTCTAAGGAAGAGTTACCATCATTGGGAATCTGTACGATTAATCCACATCCTAGAAGCACAGTAGGATCTACCTGGAGCTACCTAAGCAGCGATTCAAAGAACCAAAACCCAGAGCTCCCCGGCCGGGCGGCCAGCATGCCATTTGGCAACCTGAGGCCCACCAGCAGCCAGGAGGTATTGGAAGTTTAAACCCCCAGGCCCAAGTTCGCGCCCCTCCCCAATCCCATTCATCACCCATTGAGTGTGGTGGGTGGGCTCCAGAGCTACCCAGTCATGGAGACCGCCCCCCTCAGTGTACTAACCCCAATGGGAGCAGCCCCCGAGCCCAGGCAGGCCCAGGGACAGCTCACCACGTGCACATGGTGGCTGGAGTTAGTAGGATCCCATCAAGACATCCTGTCCTGAGGCCCACCAAAAATAAGTAAAAAAAATTTTTTAAAGGAAATAATCTAAATAATTGAGGTTAGAGTTCACAGTTTAGGCAAATGGTCAACCAGTGTTTCCATTAACTGATACTGGAAGTTATAGAAGGTGTGCAAAGAAACCCTGATAAAAATATCAGTTTGGACTGGGTCTCGAGTTGAGACACCTGCCTGACGTCTAGTCTGGATGTTGAGAAATGAAAGGGACACTAGTCCTCTACTTAGGGATAGTTTATAGGTTTTATGTGTATATATAGAACATTGAAAAAAAAGGTTTGGGTGTTGCACTCAGCCTGGTAGCCTACTGGCTAAAGTCCTTGCCTTGCATGCACTGGAATCCCACATAGGTGCCAGTTATTGTCCCAGCTGCCCTACTTATCTTCCAGCTCCCTGCTTGTGGCCTGGGAAAGCAGCCAAGGACAGCCCAAGGCCCTGACACCCTGCATCCACATGGAAGACCCAGTAGAGGCTCCTGGTTTCCGATCAGCTCAACTCAGCTTGGGCTGTTATGTCCACTTGGGGCGTGATTCAGCAGACAGAAAGCTCTGTGTTTCTCATTTTCTCCATAAATCTGACATTCAAATAAGAAATAAGTCTTTTTTTAAAAAAATACTTTTAAAATAGTCTGGGTGTAAAACTATCAGTTTTTGAACTCTAGGTTTTACCCACCAAAAACATGTGTAATTTTTTTTTAAAGAAATACAAAGGATTCTCAAAGAGAACAATGGAAGCAACCAAAAGGAAAACTCCAAGCTATGGTTCAATGGAAGACAAGACTTCATGCTTCTTGTTTCTCAACTACGTCAAATTTTTCTGAATCCAATAAGTACACAAGCAGTGTTTGACATTAGTGACACAAAAAGTCAGTGTTGCCATGAACATGAAGTGTTTGGGTAATGAGCACAGAATCCAGCTGATTAAGGACTGAGTGATAGGTGTAAGGGAACAACATACAGATTAAGTTTGTAAAAACTTGGAGAACGGTAGTTGCCTCATAATATCATTTTGACATTTGGGTGCAGACCCGCCCAGCATCTGACAACCTTTACAGTGTAGTCAGGTGGGACAATACAGTTCTTATTTCTTAAAAGAGCAAAAATAGGGACTGATATTGTGCCTTAGCATCCCAAGTCCCATCCTGGCTGTTCCATTTCCGACCCATCTCTCAGCTAATGTCCTGGGAAAGCAGCAGAAAACTACCTGAATGCTTGGACTCCTGCCATCCACAAAGGACCACCAGATGGAAGCCCTAATTCCGTGGTTCAGCCTGGCTCTGCTCTGGCTACAGCAATCTCTCTCCTCCCCTTCACCACTATCTCTCAATGACGTTGCTTTTCAAATAAATATTTTTTTTTAGATTCATTTGCTTTTATTGCAGTCAAATATACAGAGAGGAGGAGAGACAGAGAGGAAGATCTCCCATGCGGGACAGGGTCCCAAGGCTTTGTGCCATCCTCGACTGCTTTTCCAGGCCACAAATAGGGAGCTGAATGGGAAGCAGGGTTTCCAGGGGTTAGAACCAGCGCCCATATGGGATTCTGGCATGTGCCAGGCAAGGACTTCACCCACTAGGCCACTGTGCAGGGCCCTAAGTAGATATTCTTTTAAGCAGTAAAAATTCTGCCACTCCTTTGTTAGGTTGTCAATTTATTTGAGCAGACTGATAAATAATGACCTGAAATGCATTTTGTAAATGAATTGTCATTTGAAGGAAAAAAAAAAGAAGGTTAAGAGATTACAACACTTTCAAATTTTTGCTGAAGAGGAAAGGAGCAAGTAGACCATTCAAGACAGCAACGTGGAGTAAATCATGCAAGACAGCAACGTGGAGTAAATCATGCAAGACAGCAACGTGGAGTAGATCATGCAAGACAGCAACGTGGAGTAGACCATGCAAGACAGCAACGTGGAGTAAATCATGCAAGACAGCATCGTGGAGTAAATCATGCAAGACAGCAACGTGGAGTAGATCATGCAAGACAGCAACGTGGAGTAATGAGAGTTTCCTCAGTACAGGTGGGCTGCATAAATGGGGTTGGAAAGATTCCCTGGGTCAGAGGAAATCGAAGAACTGAAGGGAAAGGAAAGCACAACCATGAACTGGGCTCTCAGGAGCAACACAACAAGGGCATCTTGAGAGGGTTACAGGCTTGCCCCCCTTCTCTTTGTGAGGGTCCGGGGGGTCTCCTCTCTCTCTAACTCCACCTCTCAAGTAAACAAAAACAATCTTAAAAACCAAATGCCACAAAGCCAAGGGTTTATCATTTGGGGGTTCAGCTGCACCAGCCCACACCAAAACCATGAGCACAATGACAGCTCAGAGAACTGATGTTCGCTAGTAAAGTGCGGTGTGTCACCCCAAGAAAATCTCACATACATTCGGTTACAGCAAAGCAAGGAATGTAAAAAGTGGTTATTTTATTTATTGTTATTTTTTTTCACTTATATTCATGGATGGTTTTCTATATGCATTAGGTGTCTCTATAAGAAGTTTTTTGATGTAAGCCATAGAAGATCCGTTTGGAGTATTAAACAATATTAAAATTGGTGTTCAAGAACTGCTGGACCCATTAATTCAACAAATAAACTATGTCATCATGCTCCTAAGGTGAGACTGGCATATTAACATAAGGGTTGTGGGCCCAGTACGGTAACCTAGTGGTCTTCTGCTTGTATGCGCCAGGATCCCATTGGGTCACTAGTGCTAGTCCCAGCTGCCCCATGTCCCATTCAGCTTCCTTTTTGTGGCCTGGCAAATCAGTTGAGGGCAGGCTCTTGCAGGTGACCTGGAGGCAGTTCCTGGCTCCTGCCTTTGGATCGGCACAGCACTGGCCATTGCGGTCACTTGGGGAGTGAATCATCAGATGGTAGACCTTCTTCTCTCTCTCTTCCTCTCTGTATTTCTGACTTTCCAATAAAAATAAATAAATCTTTAAACAAAATTTTGAGCAAGAATGTTAGGGCCTTCTATCGTAGGGATCTTCACAAAGTTCAAAGAGAGGTGGGCACTTGGAGCGGTGTTCAGAGGGACACTTGGGACAACTACATCTCACGTCAGAGTGACAGGTTTAAGACCTGCCTACACCTTGAATTCCAGCTTCATGCTAATGCGCAGCATAGGAGGTAAAAACATGGGCAGGAGCCAAGTGGGAGTCCCAGATTGACTTCTGAGCTCCCAATTTCTGCCTGACCAACCCTTGTTGTCGTGGGGCTTCTTGAAAGTAAACCAATGGGGGCCCGGCGCGGTGGCGCAAGTGGTTAAGTCCTCGCCTTGCACGCCCGGGATCCCATATGGGCGCCGGTTCTAATCCCGGCAGCCCCGCTTCCCTTCCAGCTCCCTGCCTGTGGCCTGGGAAAGCAGTCGAGGACGGCCCAAAGCTTTGGGAACCTGCACCCGCGTGGGAGACCCTGAAGAGGCTCCTGGCTTCGGATCGGCATAGTATCGGCCCGTTGCGCTCACTTGGGGAGTGAATCATCGGACGGAAGATCTTCCTCTCTGTGTCTCCTCTCTGTATATCCGCCTTTCCAATAAAAAATAATAAAAAAAAAATTTTATAAAAAAAAAAAAAAAGAAAGTAAACCAATGGATAGAATAATCAGTCTATATTCCCTCTATGCTGCTATCTCAAATAGATAATGTTTTAACTTAATTTTGTGGTTTTCTCCATGATGCAACTTTATAAGCATAGGGATTTATTCCTCTTTTTCCTCCTACCCTTTCCTTAGCTCTATATCCCCGCCTATTATTTGTGCCCAAGTTATTATAATAACATAGTCACTCATTACATAATTACAGCTTAACTTTTTGACATATAAATATACCATGACAGAGTAAGTATGGGGAAAGGTAGAAAATACAGTAATGTAATATAAAAGTATTACTGTAATATTAATGGATATCCTACTATTAATGAGGAATAAAGATGCATACTGTATACATCCATTATTTCCCACTATGCTAATAGCCCTTGTAGAATGCATATATGTATAAATGTATACATGTATATATGCATGTATATATGTAAATAGGTATATTGTACTCTGTATGTTAGTTGTTGCATGTCAGACAGAACATATAATATTTATACTTTGGGGGCTGGTTTATTCCATTAAGCATAATGATTTCCAGCTGAGACCACTTTTTTCCAAACAAAAAGATTTCATTCTTTGTTTAAGGCTTAATAGTATTCTGTGGTATAAATACACTACTGTGGTATAAATATACTACAGTTTCTTTTCCCATCCATCTTTTGGTGGTCATCAGGTTGATTGCATATCTTAGCTATTGTGAACTGTGCTACTGTAAACATCGCGTTACAGGTAACTCTTTCAAATGTGGATTGCATTTCACTTGGATATATTTGCAAGAGTGGGATGGCTGGCAAATATATTTCAAGTTGTCTGAGAAAAGTAGGTAATTTTTTAACACTTCAGGAAAAAAATAATGTTTTAATTTCCTTTTTCATGAACTTTTAAAACTACACTGGATTTCAGTTTTACCATCCCTGATATGTGCCATGACTCCCTTTAGAAGCCACACACAACTACAGAACATCACCCAATAGTTCCCACACACAACAGTAACGAATTAGTAGATATGTTTCCCCTGTATATCAATTGTTTTCACCAAGAAAATTCCAGAAGCTCAACAACTGGTTTCTTTTGGCTAGATTTAATCTGATATCCAAACCCAAATCAACATGTGTAAGTGGAATAAATCCATGGTAATAGCCATAAACCAATCATAAGTCACCCTTAAGTCCACAGAAGTTTTCACCCACCTGAGCTCACAGGAAATTGGCATCTAGACAAAAATCAAGACTGTTCTCTTAAGAGGATGAAATGGCTCATACTATGCAAATAAGTGTCACTAAAATCAAACAAGTCAGGGAGCGATGGGTGTCAGATCAAAAATGGAGAACCTCTATTACTGGAGTATAAACTACACTTCCTGTGACGTGCAATAAAGTCAACAGTGTTTGATTTCACAGAGATTTTCAAAAGCCTGGCTAGTGAACTAATTTGTTTACTTGATAACTTTAACGAGCATTTTATTGTTTTGAGATATAATTGAGGTTCTAAAGAAAATTTCCCAAATCTAAGTAACGTTTTTACTTGTGAACAACATCTCCAAAATTTCACAGCAACTTTCACTTCAAAAAAAATTTAGGTTTGAAAACATTCCTAATCATACATGATGATTGCTCTAAATTTTTTTTTATTTTTTCCAACTGATAAATAATATTACTCACATGTATATGTTACAACATGATGTTTGACAATACATATATATTGTGGAATGGTTAAATTAAGCTAAGAGATGCATGCTTGACCTAAAAAACTTCATTTGTAGAACTTTAAAATATGCTTTTTAGCAATTTTCAATGCGCTACATTGCTATTTGCTATAGTCATCATGTTATGCACCATATCTTTAACTCGATTCTCCTGAGTAACTTGAACTTTGTATCTTTGGCTCACCATCTCACCTATCCCTTCCCTATCACTTCCTGATAAGCCACCCTCCTCCTCTGCTTGTATGATCCCAGATTTCTTGGGCTGCAGGTGCCAGTGAGCCCATGGAGTATTTGCCATTAGGAGCTTTGTCTTCTTCCCTTAACATCAGGTTTAGGTTCATCCCCATTGTCATAAATGGCAGGATTTCCTTCTGTTTTAAAACTGAATACTATTTTATTGTACATACTCCCAGTCACATTCACACACAGCAGTTATGCAGAGCTGTTGTCGACTGCTGAAAAGCTTTGGGAATGCACTCAGGAATCGCAGAAGCAATCATGAGATGCCCTTTCACAACAGTGACAGCGTTGTCTGACCAACCACCAAAGGGATACCTGTGGCTTTCAGGGTTTTTTTGTTGACAATTTGCAACTTTGTGAGTATAATCTATAGAAAAATGATAAAGATAAATTAATGTATCCATCTTATACAATCTTATATCCATCCTATATAAAATATTTATCTTAAAAAAGTGATGATTCTGAATATTACCATTTTTCCCCTAAAGGATATTTATCAGTTTTATAACTGTTTTTATATTCCTGATTAGCTAAATATGCACATGTTATATGCATACATATACATGTGTAATATTTTGTTTCCACATGCATACATATGTTTAAACTGAATTTAAATTTATTAATATTTTATAGTGTCAGCTTTGTGTAAATCACATGTTTAAGATGAATATCACCAATCTTATTCCTGAAAATCCTTGGCCACTCCCACCACAAGTGTTTCTTTTATCTATCTGCTTGAGCAATGGCCATCTGCCGTGTATCTTAGGCACTATCCTTCTTCTTTTTTTAAAGTTTTATTTATTTTTATTGCAAAGACAGATATAAAAAGGAGGAGAGACAGAGAGGAAGATTTTCTGTCCAATGATTCACTCTCCAAGTGACCACAATGTCTAGAGCTGAGCCAATCCAAAGCCAGGAGCCAGGAGCTTCTGGGTCTCCCATACGGGTACAGGTTCCCTAAGCTTTGGACCATCCTGGACTGCTTTCTCAGGCCACAAGCAGGAAGCTGGATGGAAAGTGAGGCCACCAGGATACAAACAGGTGCCCATATGGGATCCTGGTCCATGCAAAGCGAGGATCTTAGCCACTAGACCACTGCACCAGGCCCGTAGACACTATCCATCTTATCATTTCTCTTATTCCAGTTCCCAATGTCTCATTCAACAAGAAGGAATTCCGAATTACCCAGGCTCTTATTAGGTAGAGGGATTTGACTCCAAAGACCCACAAGACATTTATCTCTTAGCCTCCATTAAGTATACAAGAATAATTTAATTATAAGCATTTTATTGAGAAAAAAGTCTATGGTAGGCACTTGACAGCAATTTAGACACTGCTTGGGACATCTTCCCACACACCCATACTGGAGCAACCAACTTTGATTCCAGGTTCCACGCCTGATTCCAGCATCCTGTTAACTCACACCGCAAGTGGCAGCAGGTGATAGCTAAATCAGTTAGGTTCCTGCAATCCATGTGGGACAAGACACTGAGTTCCAGGATCCTGTCTTCAACTTACACCAAACCTAGCTATTGAGGGAGTTTAGGAAGTAAGCCACAGAACAGATAAACTCTTTCTCTCACTCACTCATTCACTCACTCACTCTCACTATCTACCTTTCAAATAGAAATTTAAACAGGTAAAAAAAAAAATAGCTTAATTCTATACCTGAAGTTGATACTGATATTGAGTCAGAATTTCTTTTGTTGGCACATCATCACACACAACACCCTCTGTCAACCCATCATCTGTGCCACTATAAACAAGACCCTCAAACTCAAGCCTACCGTAGGAGAAATAATCTCAGTATCTAACATGGTTGGCTTTTGTCATAACACCCTAACTCAAGATCAGATACTGGGGTATAGCAATGAGACCACCTTGGGTTGTATTTGACTGTTGAGGAGAGAGAACTAGCCAACATTTTAAGTTCTTTCTAAGCTTGAAACTATGAGATCACAATAATGGTTCACAAACTAAAGTGCTATTCGCCAACGGAACCACCCATAACTCTTCTAAACTCACCTCCCTGGAAGAATCATCAGAGACTCAGGAATTCCATTAAGCAATCATTGCGATTGTTCATGATCTTAGGCCCTCCCTACCCTTGATATTGCTCCAGAGATGTGACTGTGGCATCACTGCCCAAGCATGGCACCAATGATCACTGGCATACTTCTGCTAAAAAAACAATATTTTTCATTGAGACATTAAGAGATATTTCATCATGTTTTTACAAGAGACTATGAAAACATTGGTGTAGCCTTTTTGGATATTTGCAACTGAAAATAAAAATGGATGCTCTTTAAAGACATTTTAAGATTAAGAAACAAGAGAATACAAAAGCTCTTTCTGGTCAGGTGCTTCTGTTACTCTGACACCTTGACTCTTGGCTGATCCAGGACAGGTAATCCCCTGAGCATGGTCCCTGTGTACTGCTTAGATGGGGCAATGGATATAGTAATGTTATTTCTGGTTTGTGTACTATCAGGAGTTCCAGGAGAGGTGAGGCCTAGCAGAGATGTGGGCAGAGAAGCCAGGGAAAGGTGAATGTTTACAGCTTTGTAAGTGTGTCCAAGTTATTCGTTGCATGTCTCAGGATGACATATATTGTTGCGGAAGCTAGAACATAGATCTTCAACTTAATGGATGGACTTAAGGGTAATGACCATTTGTTCCCCTTGGGGTTGTGTTTGATTGGTTGGATTGTTACTGGTGCTTGTGATTTATTGTTTCTAGTGTGCTCTATTATCACTTAGCTTGGTTAATCAAGACTCCTTAATAAATCTTAAAAAAGAGAGAGAGAATACAAAAGAATCATGTGTGAACTTTGAGGTGGCTGCATAATAATTCCCTATCAACACTTAGAAAATGGAGTGTGATAATGACAAGAATCAGCAGAAGCGTTGTCATGGGGAGAAGGTATATTGATTTTTCCTGCTGAAGTTTTCACTATAAACATGTTATTGTTCTTCAGCCGTCCAGGAAAGAGAATAGTAAAATGCAAAATCAACCCTTAAAAGACTACTGGTGTGAAATTTGTTCTTAATCAGTCCACTTTTGCCTTAACTGGTGTCCTTTCCCTTAGTTCTACTTGGTGCAACTTTGATTGTTCTAAATCTTCAGGGTCATAGTGATAGAGCCATGTTTTCCTTCTTCTGTTAAAATTCCAAAGAAATATTTCAGGATTATGATCTGACTTCAAAAATTTTCATTGAGATCTTTATATGTTTGTCTACAACTGGCATGGACACAACATTTTTGGCATCACGTAGAAGGTTTGCATCAGTTGAATTCTTGGGTCAAAATTGTGTAAGTTGAACCAATTGAAAAATCTGTGGTGTTGACCAGGGATTCCAGTGCCAGACATATATCCTCTTCATTTAGTGTATTGACACAGTTAATTATTTTCTCAGAAACTGATGTGTGCCTTCAACATTGTCTGTCCCTTCTTAAAACTATTTGCAGGTTTTTTCCGTGTTTTAAAGTATTTACTTGTGGGGCCTGGCACAATAGTGTAATGGTTAAGGTCTTTGCCTTGAACACGCCAGGATCCCATATGGGCACCAGTTCTAATCCCAGTCGCTCCACTTCCCATCCAGCTCCCTGCTTGTGACCTGGGAAAACAGTTGAGGATGGCCCAAAGCCTTGGGACCCTGCACCTGTGAGGGAGGCCCGGACAGAAGTTCCTGGCTCCTGACTTCGGATGGGCGCAGCACCGGCCGTTGCGGCCACTTGGGGAGTGAATCATTGGACAGAAGATCTTCCTCTCTGTCTCTCCTCCTCTCTGTATATCTGCCTTTCCAATAAAATAAATAAATCTTTAAAACAAACAAAGCACTTTGTGCGGCGGTATGTTTTCAGTTCTCTTTAAAGATCACAAACTCGCCATGCTTTTGTAAAGAGTGTAACAAATAGAGGCTGGCATGTTGGCAGAACAGGCTAATGCTAGGCTACAAAACTGGTATCCCAGATGTGTAATAGTTCAAGTTTACTGCACCTGCCTGTCAGACCCAGAAAAAGCTCCTGGCTCCCAGCTATTTGTCAGCCCAGCTGTGGCCATTGCAGACATTTGGGGAGTGAACCAGAAGATGGGAGATCTCTCTGTAGCTCTTCCTCTCTCTGTAACTCTATCAAGTGAAATAAAGAAACCTTTTTAAAAACTAAACAAATAGCAAGTATAAGGGGGAAAAAGTTCTTCAGGAGTATAAAGAAAAAGCTGTAAACCATAAGGAGTACCTCTTCCTCTTCCCCATCACCACCCTCCACTCTGTCCCCCTGCAGGAGAAAAGGAAAAAATTGGAAATATTTACCCCACCCACTTTCCTGCATACCTGGATCCTTCCCACCCTAATCAGAGGACCACATGGGCATGCATCCCTCTCAACTATGTAAACAACATTAAAATTAAATTTAAAATTAAATAAATAATAAAATATCAAAACTTAAATTTTACTTATGTAGATTATGTGTTTCATACTCGTAGATACCACAGATCAGGGAAACCATTTGCTATTTATTAGCAGAGCAGGGGCTGGCTCTTTTTAGTAAACCTGATGGTTTTCATTTGCATCCATTTTGCTGCAAAAGACAGGATTTGATTTGTTATGGCTGACTGAGATTCAATAGTGCATTATATATATACACCACATTTTCTTTATCCAGTCATCAGAAAAAGATACCCTAATATACTTTTGGTAGGAATATAACTAATAAAACCATCATAGAGAATCTGTGGATCTTACATCTACCATAAGACTCAACAATCCCATTCCTGTGAATTTAACCAAAGGAAGTGAAATCAACATATTACGGAGTCATCTTACTCCAGCTCAATGCAGCTCAATTCACAGTAGCTAATATATGAAATAAATCCAGATGTCCATCAAAACTAGTGACAAAATTATTTTTTAAATGTGTTATATAGGGGCCGAGAGTGATAGCATAGGGGTTAAAGTCCTCGCCTTGCATGCCCGGGATCCCATATGGGCACTGGTTCTAATCCCAGCAGCTCCACTTCCCATCCAGCTCCCTGCTTGTGATCTGGGAAAGCAGTCGAGGACGTCCAAAGCCCTGGGACCCTGCACCCACGTGGGAGATCCGGAAGAGCTCCTGGTTCCTGAATTTGGATTGGCTCAGCTCCAGCTGTTGCAGCTGCTTGGGGAGTGAATCATCGGATGGAAGATCTTCTTCTCTGTCTCTCCTCCTCTCTTTATGTCCGCATTTCCAATAAAAATAAATAAATCTTTAAAAAATAATAAAAATAAATAAATGTGATATATATACATTGTGGAATACTACTCAGCCGTTGGAAAAAAAACAAGGGATCCTATATTTTGCAACAAGATGAATGCAACTGGGGGCCATTATATTTAGCAAAATAAACAATTTCCAAAAGACAAATATCATGTTTTCCCAATATGTTATAGTTAACAAAGAATACAAAAAAGTTTTAAAGTGAAACTGACATGTTATGCATTGATTATTATTTATAATGTTTTTCATTGTTCTTTTGGAATTATGCCTTTCTGATCTTTACTGGATTAATGATATGGTTAGTGCATATATTAATTGATCTTTTTGATTATTGAGTGAAAACCCTAGTATAAATATTCCACATTTTTCTGGCTCTATGAATGCTTCTCATTTGGACTTATTGCAAATAAAACTGCTATGAATCTTCACATAGAAAAATGAATCAAAGAGAAAATTCAGAGTCTAACATGCTTAAAAATTGAGATGTGCATACATAATTGGATGACAGAAGACACGGGAAAAAAATCAAAGAGTAGCCTTCATTGTCTTTGGGATTATGGAGATCTAAATAACAGATGAGACCCACAAGTAACATAACTTAGAATCATGCAAGACCAAGACCATGACAAGGAATATATGACAGTGGAAAAGATGAGGAAATGGGTAAAAATCACAGGGTATGGATTACAGCCTGGTCATTATAACATCAGTACAGTGATGATCACTTACCAGTGGAAGGAAAAGAAATAATTTGAAAAAGAAGAATTTGTGTTATGTTTTCAGAACTCTCCAAGCAACAAGGAAGCCTGCTCCAAGATGCACCACTGTCAAAAAGTGGAAATGCAAAGTGAAGAAGACACAGTTTCTTTATAATTTTTTACTTATTGTTTTCCATGTTATAGTTTTGTAGGCATCAGTTTCTCTTCCCCCACTCTTTTCCGTCATCCCATTTTCCCTCCCAGTATTCATCCCTATTATCACAACAGTATAGTCCCTTAGTACAAGTACCAAGGTTAACTTCCTGATATTTAAATGTATCATGACAGGATAAGTACAGGCAAAGGTAGAAAGCCCAGTATCACAATGTAAAGGTGTCTTTATAAGTCTCATAGGGAGCCTACTTTAATTTGGTAATAAATAATCACACTGTGTATTACCTTTACTTCTTGGTAAACTAGTCTCCCTTGCACAGTTCGTAACTGTAGAGAACACAGTTTTACTAAACAGCTACATAGATCAGACACACGGATCTTATCTCCTATGTGTGTTCTCCTACCCAATCTTCACTACAATCCTGTGGACATTTTTGTTGATCTCATTTTTATAACAATTTAATTAATGCTTCCCATGTGCCAGGAATTGCACTAATACCTTGGCTTGGACAATCTAATTTAGCTCTCACAGATTTTTAAGGGTTAATGATATCCCATTTTACAGAAACAAAAGCTAAGACTCAAAAAGCTGGGTTATTGCCTATATTGTGCATTAACCATGAAGCGGGAATTTCAGAGCTCTGGGATCCTTCCTAGTACTTGCTTCTTCCACCAAACTCAATAGAAAAACTCCAGGGAAGATGGATTGTACAAACTATGGTGAAAGCAATCCAAGCCAGTTTTCTCACCTTGAAAGGAGAGACACTAAGGAGAAGTCACTGAAAATGCTTGCAGAAATTGTTTTCAAGATAAATTAAACAGATACACAATCAGTAAGTGATATATTGTACAATCACTTTAGCTAAGACATGGCAAGCTGCCCAGACCCAGACCTAAGCCAGCCCAGGGCAGGACAATCCCAAAAGAGGCAGCCTTCCCTCCCAGAGATGATCACGGTAGGTCATCGCAAATCCCAACAATTTACATCACTTCCTCTCTCCGGATATAGGAAAGAAATCATTGAATGCGTACATCTCAGCAATAAGCAGCAAAAATAACAGTTTTTCTTGAGAATCACTGATAATTAAGATAAAATGGAAAATTCTTAGAACTGAAATTTGAGGTCCACCAGTTGGCTGCAGTGACTACACAGTGAATAAATGGTAGGTTGTGTCTCTTCCCAGAGGTTACGTAGAAAGGGAGGTAGACACTGAATCATGTAAGAGTGACAAGTGCTGTGATAGGACACAATTATGGCGCATGGGATCCTTACCAAAACTAGGGTCAGGGTCAGAGTTAGGTAACGCATCCATCAAGGCTTTCCTTATGAAGTAACATCTAAGCTGAAGTCTGAAAGGTAAGAGAATGAGCTAAGAGTACCAATGTATATATACACATTGGTACTCTTAATTGGTACTCTTATGTATATATAATGTGTATATACATAAAGGATTGAGAACATTCAAAAACACAAAAGAAAATCCACAGGACTGGAACATAAGAAACAACAAGAAAGAAGCCTTTGTAAGAGGCTAGAAAGATGCACGGAATCCTGATTTCTTTCCTTACACATGGGCTTCCTTAACAAGTCTGAGAGATAGATTTGGTCTCATGGTTCTGCCATAATCCAGTTTCAGAGTATATAAGACAGAAGACCAATCCAAATCATGGAATCCACAAAGGCCATGATGCCACCCTCCTGTCCACATGAGGAAACAGCCCTTTCTCTGGCCTTTCTCGCCCAGAGATGACACAGTTCAACATCATGGCAAAAAAAAACCATTTGCTTTTAAAGTTAGTCACGGCACATCCCCATATATACACACAAAAAAAGATTTTTGTGCTTATTTGTAAAGGCAACATTTTACACATTTTAGGAGAAATGTAAACATCTATGTATTGGGTTTTCCACATTGGCCAAATATCCACTTCATTAAGCAGAATTGACATTGTAACTGATCAGCATATGCTTCTTTGTTTCCAAAACCCAATCAACAAGTTCCTTGAAGAAATTCAAAGACTGTGTACTTCCTAAAGTAACTGTAACTGATAGTATAATCTAGTTTAGTAGTGATCAATATGCTTGTGTTATGCAATTATGGTAATTTTACAGAATATCACTAAATGAGATCTGATCAGAAGTCTTCTTCCCACCCCCCCCAAAAAAAATTTCATAAAAACCCTAAGCTCAAGATGTTCTCTTGCTGTTCTGCCAAAACTCTGAACACAAGACTGAAAAATAAGCTGCCATGTCTAATGATTACAGTTTCCATTTCCACAGACAATTCCAGAAGCTGATGTGGCCCCACAACATGTTTAGAATGTTTCTGCATTTTACCACACGTTCGTTGCTAAACAGTAAAAACAGTGAGCTCAAAATTGTCATTAGATATCCAAATTTTGAATGTATATAAATAAAATACCCAAGGTTTCAAACAGTTGAGTGTCATTAGATGCTCCCAAACAAATGAAGGACTTCACAAGGGTGAAATCAAGGCAGAACGGGAAGTGAGACCCACTGGCATGAGGGTCTGAGCAGTGAGGAGTTTCCAGTAATGCCCAGAATAAGTATTCCTCATGCTGAGTTTCCCTCTCTAAAGGGTCCAGGTCAGGCAGAATATGACCAGTTCCCAACAGAGTCCAATGGAGGACAAACAAGTAAAATGTAATCTGTGAGATGCAGAACATGGGACTAAGGAAAAACAAAACCTGTGCTTGACATGTTTCACTCAACACAATGCCCTTCATCCATGTTGTCACAGATAATGTGGGTTTTTTCAAAATAAATTTTATTTAGGATCATTGTTGACCTGGTTGAAAAGTTGCAAAGATAGTAGTTTCCACAGACGCCACAGCCAATTTCACTATTGGAAAAACCTTGATTACCGCAGTATATCTGCCAACACTAAGAAAACAGCATTAGCACCTTACTATTTGCTATCTTCCCCACTCATTTCACATTTCACCAGTGCTTTTCTAATGTTCTTTTTAGTTCTTTTTTTTCCCAGAATCTCAACTATGATCCTTTTTATATTTAATGGCCACATCAAGACTTCCCCCATTTTAAAAGCTGAAAAGTATTTCACCGTGTGTTTATGCCACAATTTCTTTCATCTGCCAATAAAATTCCAGGTTCTTTCCAAATTTAAGTTGTTGTGATTAATACTGCAATGAATGTGAGCATTAAACAACTCTTCCACATGTTACTTTCTTCAAAACTGTTTTAGGGTGTGCACATTAGGGAATGCCAAGTTGATGTGAGCCATACCAGATGTTGTCGCAGTGCCCAAAAAGCACACGTGAGAACCAGGGAGTGAGGGAGCAAAGCAGGCAGAGGGAATGTAGGCTCCCCTAATGGACAACCACTAGGCTAGGCAGGGCTACAACACCTGGGGGCCTCATGTGAGCTAGAGTGGGGAAGGGCCAGGCCAGGCTGACTGTTCTGACTGGTTCAAGCAAAAATTAGAGTGGGTGAGGGTTGCTTGGGCTTTGCCATGTCATCAGATGGCAGAGGCTGGTACTGGGGGCTAATTCTGTTAAGTTAAACTCCAGAACCACCTGGAGAGTACATAATCTGGAAGTTGGAGTGGCCTGGCTGGGAGATGGTGGGCACCTCCCTCTTGAGTAACCACTCCCACTGAGAGCATGAAAATCAGGACAGGGGCAGGGTTGGCTAGACAGAAAGGCACCTGCCAGTATGTGTGTGGGCTGGATAGTGGGGCTGATTGGGATGAACTAGACTTCAATGCCCATTGACATGTATGAGAGCTAAATGGGATGTGGAACAGACTGAACAAGGCTGCAGTACATACTGGTATGCATGGGAACCAGGGTAGGGGGCAGATCTAGTGACAGTCATTGGGGAGTCGCTCCGACTAGGCTGCAGCTCCCACTGGTTTATGCCAGGGCTGAGTATGTGCCAGGCAGGATTGGGCTGGACTGCAACACCCATTGGTTCCACTGGAAGACAGGGCTGGAAAAAAAACTGACCCAGCAATTGCAACCATAGGCATGTGCATATGTTGATTGGGGCGACAAACTGTGCCAGACCCTGTACTGGCAAATTCACACCAGAATCAGGTTTGGCATTATCTCAGATAAAGTTTCTTTGGAGATCCCTCCAACTGAACTGCTGATCTCAGAACCCCAACCATAAAGGGACTATGTCAACTAGTGGAATCTGAATAGATTTTGGAATGGTGAGATTGGCAGCAATTCAGAAATGTTGAACTATCAAAACTGCTTGAGCAGGACCCTCAGAGCATGCCTCACATTGAGGACCTGGGATGGGTGGGAGGCTGGTTGGGGCTTTTCCCTCTGTTTCTCCCCTGAACCCAGATACAGGGGGGAAATGATATTAGTGTGGAAACAATGGTCTTACCCACTTTCCTGTTGTCCTTGACCCTTTGTACCCTAATCAACTAAGTAAGATTATTTTTAAAAAAATAGGAACTGTTTTGGGGGTGTCAGTAAGTATGCAGCCTGCTTTTTAAAGGTTTTTTTTTAAGATGTATTTATTTGTTTTTTGAAAGGCAGAGTTGCAGAGAGGGAAGAAAAGAGAGACCTTGCATCCGCTGGTTCATTTCGTAATTGGCCACAACAACCCAGCCCAGGCCAGGCTGAAGCCAGGAGCCAGGGGCTTCTTTCAGGTGTCCCACGTGGATGGCATGGAACCAAGCACTTTGGCAACCTTCTGCAATTTTCAGGGAACTGGATTGCAAGTGAAGCAGCCAAGAAGCCAACAGTGGCTGATATGGTATGCTAATGTCACAAGCAGCAGTCAGTGTGCTATGCCACAGCACCAGCTCTAACATGCTGGGATATGCACACTGAAGTGGCACTGTTGCAGCATCTGATTGGCCTGTTTTTAGTTTTTGAGTGAGTAACTTCCATATATGACCTCATGTATATATAGAATCTAGAAAGGTCAAACTCATTGCAGTAGTAAGTAGAGTAGTGGTTACCAGAAACCGGGGAGAGGGCAACGGATCACAGAAGAATAAGATGGTAATGATCAAAGGACACACTTAACTGAACAGATGGAATCAGGTGTTGAGATTGTGCTGCAATATGATGACTGAGTTTAATCAGTCTGATGGATCCTTCAACATTGCCAAGTCATTGGTTAGTTTTTCACAGCAAAATATGCGAGTTGATGAATATATACACTAGCTTCAATGAATCATTTCATAATCTAGACATGCATCAAACATCCTTTTGATGATGATAGATTCCTCATAGAATATTTGATATAATCTTACAGAAGCCAATATTTGAGAAATGTAAAGAATGACATTTGGTTCAGTGGTTAAGATGCTCACATCGGAGCTGATGCCCAGCTCTGGTCTCCACCTCCAGCTTCCTGCTACTTAGACTCTGGAATGCAGTGATAATGGCTCAGATACTTGTGTTACTGCCATCCATGTGGGAGATCTCAATGGACTTCCCAAGTCCTAATTTTGGTCCCAGCCCATCTCCAGCTGTGGTACGTGTGTGGGGAATAAACTACTGGCTAACAGCCCTCTCTCCTTTGCTTCTCAAATTATTAATACATGCATACTTTTTTAAAAAACATTTTTATTTTGACAATCTTTACATAGTTAATTAGGGAAAAACGTTCAAGGGCTATAGGAGAGTGAGTAAGACTATTATTTCCATATTGTTTCCTTCATGTATCTGAGGTAAAGGGGGATATTGTGGGAAAAGCCCCACCCAGTTTCCCACCCACCCCAACTCCCGGATGTGGGCATGCCTGGGATAACTTACTCAAGTGATTTTGATAGTTCACCAGTTTTGAATTGCTGCCAGTCTCACCACTCCAAGCATGATGAGGTCGTTGAAGAATCCACTGATTGACATAGTCCATCATAGAGTCTCCATTTGCCCAGTATTTCACTGCCAACATATAGCTGAGGTTGTTGATTGACTTGTCCTGTCTTCTGTCTTTTCTTGGTTAGGGTTCTGAGTCCAGCAGTATGATTGGGAAGATCCCCAATGAAACTGAGATATTCCCAGAGCAGATTCTTGTGCGTTCTAGCAAGCACAGGGCCCGCCACATTCCGTTGCCCCGATGAGCTGATGGTTGCAATTGCTGGGTTGGTTCTGTGTTCAGCCCTGACTTCCACTGGAACCAATGCATATTGCAGTCCAGCCTGGTTCTGCCCAGCACATACTCGGCCCTCGCATAAACCAGAGGGAGCTGCAGCCTAGTTGGATGGACCAACAATAACCCCCACCAGGCCCGCCCCCTACTCTGGTTCTCAGTATGTGTAGCAGTAGTCCAGTCTGTCCCATATCCCATTCGGCTCTGGTATGTGTCAATGGGTATTGAAGCTTGGTGCCATCTAACCAGCTCAACTATCCAGCCCTCATGGATGTTGTTGAGTGCCTCTCTGCCTTACCACCTCATCCCCTATCCTAGTTTCTGTGCCCTCCCTTGGGAGTGGTAACCCAAGAGGGAGGAGTCCACTGTTTCACTCCCAGTTTAGGCACTCCCAAGGTGGTTCTGTGGTTTGACTTGACAGACCTAGCCCCCAGTGCCAGCTTCTGCCAGCTGATGCTACAGCTAAGCCCAAACAACCCTCACCCACTCACTCTAATTTTTGCTTGCACCAGTAGGAATAATCAGCCCAGCCTGGATTTTCCCTGATCTGATCAAATGAGGTGTACAGGTGTGGAAGCCCTGCTTAGTCTGGTCTGTCCACATCCCAGCTCACGCTCTCCAGTGGAAGTAGCTGTCCAGCAAGGGAACCACACCTTATTCCCCCTGCCAGCTCTGCCCATCTCTTCCTGGTTCTCACGTGTGCTGGTTGGGTGCTGCGGTCATATCCATTACAGGCAACCTCACCTTGCCATTCCGTGTTGTGCACTGGTTTTTGTTATGACCAAACCCGGCTCGACCCTTACTCTGTTCTGGAGTTTGGATTTGCCAGTGGTTGACATGAACTGATTCAGCCTGGTCTGCCCCCAACCCATGCCAGATGTATGTCAGTGGGTAACTTTCCATGGCCTGTTCTGGACTGTTTCCTATCATGCAGTCAAGGCAAAGACCCCACTGTCCCAAAGAACAGTGAATACAAGGAAAGCAACTGCATTTTTAATGGAAGCCTCTATCCAAAACTAAACAATGCATGGAAATTCTATGGTCCTTTTGTCTTATGTTTTCATTTAGTGTCATTTCTCTGTGTATTTGCATCAGTGTTTTAACTGAGTTGTTCTACCTGAAAGGAAGCTGAGTGATGAAGTGATGGTCTCCAAGAAACAACTTCCTGGAGAGACCGTTAGTCATGACACAAGTGCTTTCTAGTGAAGCAAGACTGCCATCTAGTGGTAACTACCTCTAAATTGCAAATACAAAGTTTCCCAAATTTAACTAACTCTTGATTACTTCCCAAAACTACTTTGAACAAGATGCACCTGTTCACAAAAGGAGCTTTGATATTTTCAATCTCTGTGTGTAAATATCCCAAGATAAGTCAGTGTCATTTAGCTAAACTTACAGAGAAAATGTATCTTCTGAATTCTGTGAAACAGGCTTAGTAAATTCAGAGGGTGTACGATTGATGAAAAATAACTGTCTTTTATATATACATATATAAAAGGAATATATGTATATATATATATACACTTCCAATGTGAAATGATTATTAACAAAACAGCATATGTCTCTGAAAAGATGTGTTCACACCCAAACCCCTAAAGCCTCATGGAGGGGAATGGATCTCTGTGGGTGCAATTTAGCTCAGGATCCTGAAAGCACATCATCCTAGGTGATCCAAACAGTACTTATATCCCTTGAGAAATCTATTGGCAATTCAAAAAGAAGACAGTCCAGTGGAGACAGCAGCAGATAGGAACCAAAGCACCAGCAAGACCTGAAACCAACCAAAGCTGGAAGAGGCAAGGAAGGCACCTCCACAGACTCTCCAGACAGAATGTGGCTCTTCTGAAACCTAGAGATTTTGTTTAAGATTTTTTTTTTATTTTTGCTTGAAAACCAGTTACAGAGAAAAGGAGAGACAGTGAGTGAAAGAAATATCTTCTACCCACTGGTTCACTCTCTAAATGATCACAACAAGTGAAGCTGAGCCAATCTAAAGCCAGGAGATTCCTCCGAGTCTCCCACAACAGTTCAGGGGCCCAAGGATTTATACTATTCTCTGTTACTTTCTCAGGCCACCATCAGGGTGCTGCATAGGAAGTGAAGAACTTGGGTTTCGAACTGACGTTCCTACAGGATGGCAGCACCGCAGACAGCAGCTTATAGTCCAGCTCTATAGTCTACAAATTTATGTCCTTTGAGAGAACATATTTATGTTGTTTAAAAACAGCTAATTTATGCTTCTCTGCTATAGCATCCCAAGGAAACTAATACATTCTTCCTTCTTTTCTCGTGTACTCCTTCAGAAAAAAAAAAGTAACTGCCTTAGAAATGACCTAAGCATCTGAAGTTTGAATATACATAATATTAGATAAACATGGAGAAAAAAGGCAAGAGTGAGAGGGAGAGAACATCCGTGTAAGTTCGTTAATCCAAAATGTATAGAGCATTATCCAATTAGCAGCATGAATACTTAACTGCTACCCACTATCTCTGAGGTTAGTTTGGATATCAAAACCTTCATTTCACAAGTTATTCACTAAAAATATCTAAATGGAAAGATCGGTCAGCCAAAATTCCCTTTTCTTAGAACACGAAGCAACCAGAGTTTTGCCTAAATATGGATATGTGTAATCAGAATAGCTCAAATGTCAGGCCCTGTTGGGACAACACAGTAAACTCAACAAGAATGTTCACGAGATGTCCATTATGTGAGGTATTTGGAAGATATGCGAATGCTGAAAACAACAATGTCAATACTATTGAATGGAGACATTAATAAAATTGTCATTTGGATCACCAGATAACCTTGTTACTCAATATTTGGGAATTTTGGGAAAGGAAATGTACAAATAATCAAAGGCAACAACTTTCCTTCAAAAAAATGTGGTATCCACACATTGTGGCACAAGTTTGGCTTCACTGAATAATGCATGAAGACGTCTGTTTTAAATTACACACTGACTGCAGAGTTGACAAGTAACCACTGAACAATGAGATTGGCCGCCGGGAGCCTCAGCTTCATACCTGACTTTGTGAAGGGAGCTTTTTCCTCTAGATTGCTGAGGTTTCTATGTAATAGGAGGCTGGACTAAGAAGTATAGATTCTCCTGGGCTTGCCAAGGCCTCAGAGTTTTCTCCTTTTGTGGTAATTACACTGTGAAGGACACAGTAGCCCAGGTTCCTAGTCCTGCCCAACGCCACCATCAAGGTGGAAAGGGCTCAGGGGCTTGAGTGGAAAGAGCTTCCAGCAGCGTGGCAGCTGCTGAGGGTACCTGAGCCAGGTTGGACTCAATGCTTGGGACCCTAGCCTCAGCCACTGTCACCAAACAGTGAGTGAATCCTGGGCTTGTAGGTGGCCAGAGTGCCCAAATGTGAGGCTTCACCCACTGGCCACCCAGCAGTGAACTCTGTGGTCTTGGGGGTATGGAATTACTGCCTAGGGACATTCAAGGACAAGACTACTGCATGTGTAGGTGAGGAATGAATCCAATGACAGAACCACTGTACTTGCAAGTAAGTGAAGGGACTGAGACCTCGTGGTTTGGAGGAAAGAGACTGGAATGAGAGCAGACAGAGCAGGGCCAGGTTACAGCACCTGCCAGAGAGAGTTGGAACTGGGGGCAGGCCGGGTCAGGCCAGGCTACAGCATCTAAAGGCAAAGGCCAAGACAGGTGAAGGGCTATGCCAAGCTGGGTCTGTGCAACCACTGGCATGTGGAAGATCTATGGTTGGTAACAAGCCTGGTTGGGGAGCTAAGGGAACACCCTGGCTGGGTTGTGGTTTCAACTGGTGAGTGCAAGCTACTGTCTGGTCTGGAAATGGCTGCAGTGTCCCTTGGTATGAATGTAGACTGGGTCTGGGGTGTGCGAGACTGGACTAGACTCCAGCACCCACTAGTGCTCATGAGAACCAAGGTAGGTGTACAATGAACTAGGCTAGGTCTCTGCTCCCACTGAGCCAGGTGTGAGCTGTGTGTGGGTGTGGACCAGGCTTGGCTGAGCCGTAGCACCCAATAGCAAAAACTAGAATGAGTTGAATGCAAGTCAGGAAAGGCCACTATTCCTGCTAAAACAAGAGGTGGACTAAGGAAGGCTTGACCATTAACGCACTGGTGCACACAAGATCTTGCATTGGGAACAGTTCTGATGGAGGAGCTTGGGGAACTCCTCCATTGGGACACAGACCCTGCAGGTGAGTGCAAGAACTAAGGTAGGGAGCAGCCCACACCAGCCAGGAAATCGTACCCACAGGAGTACATTTGGCACAGATCGGGGCAAACTAGGTTGGGCCAGTTCACGTTACCCACCAGCAAACCCAAGAACCAGAATGGAGTGTGGGTTGGGCCGGATGGCTCAAAACGCAAGCCTGTTCACATGAAAGCCAGGAAGAGAGCCAGCTGGGCTGGGCTAGGCTGTAGTCCCTAGCAGCATGAGCTGGAATTATGGGGGTTGGCCAGGCCCAGCCTGGCTACCACACACACTGGCAAATGCTGAAGTAAGGCAGGCCATGCCAGACTGGGCCACAGCACCCAACCAGCATACATGAGACCTGGGGAAGGGGCAAGCCCAGTAGAGGAGCAGTGTGGGACTTCCCTGCTGTAACACCACTCCCACTGGTGAGCATGCATGTTGGAATGAGGGTGAACAGACTGGGTAGGGTTACAACACCTGTTGGCATCATGAGAACTGGATCAGGGCAAGCCAAGCTGGGTTGACTGTCTGACTGGTGCTGCACAAGCCAGAGTAGGGTTTGGTTCGTTGGGCTTTGCCACACCATCAGCTGGCAGATGCTGACACAGAGGCAAATTCTGTCAAGTTAAACTGCAGAACCACCCAGAGAGTGAGGATCTGGGAGTGGGCGTGGGTGAAGTAGGGAAAAGGTGGGCATCTCCCTCTTGGGTTGCCACTCCAAATGGTGAGCATGAGAACTAGGACTGGGGCAGGCATGACTAGACAGTGTAACCTTCCAGCACATGTGTGGGCTGGATAGTAGGGCTGGTTGGGTTTAACTAGGCCACAATGCCCTTTGACCTATAACAGCGCTGAGTGGGATGTGGGACAATTGGACCAGTCTGCTATACATATTGGCGAACATGGGAACCAGGGAAGGGGGCAGGCCTGGTGGGGGTTATTACGGGTCACTCTGACTAACCTGCAGCTCCCACTAGTTTGTGTGAAGGCTGAGTGTATAGTGGACAGGACCAGGCTGGGCTGAAACACCCATTGGTTTGTGTAGAAGACAGGGCTGAAGGCAGAACTGACTCACCAATTGCAAACATTAGCATATGCATAAGCTGACTGGGTGATGGACTATGCCAGACTCTGTATTGGCAAACACACACAAGAGTCAGATCTAGGATCGCCTCAGATGAATTTTCCTTGGGGATTCCCTCAACTGAATTGCTGGATTCAGAACCCCAACCATGGAGAGACTTGCTGATTCCATGGCCTGATCATGGAGTGCACGTGTCAGAGCTGGGCCTCCTTGGTGGCTTAGACAGAGAGGTGGAGAGCATGTCTGGGCACACATGGAGGATATGGCAGTACACTGGAGCCTGCAGAGGACAGCAGAGGTACCACAACAGGGGACAGAGGACAGAACAAATCAATCAACTTTCCCAGCCAAGTGTTAGCAGTGAATATCTGGGCAAATGGAGACTCTAAGGTGGACTACGCCAACCAGTGGATTCTGGAGAGAATTCATCATGCTTCAAGTGGCAAGATCGGCAGCAATTCAGAATTGTTGAACTATCAAAACCTCTTGAGCAGGATCTAGGAGAGTGCTCCATACTGGGGACCCTTGGGTGGTTGGAAGGCTGGGTGTGGCTTCTCTCATTATCTCCAGCCTTCCTCAAATACTTAAATGAAAAAAAGAGAATATGGAAATGGTGATCTCACCCACCTTCTTATAGCCCTTAATTCTTATCACCTATAACTCTGTAAATATCATCAAAAATAAAATTATTTTAAAAAAAATTATTTTAAAAAAAGAGGAGTGGATTCTGTGTCACACTTAGGAGACAGCTCTGTTACATGTATGGATAGAGTGTTGGAGATGAATAGTCTGCAAATGTGAGTAACGGAAGACAACAATAGGTACTTCAATACTTCAATGTGACAAAGGACTAGATTCTAGCATATTATGGCACACATATATCTAAATATACCTACATAGCACTTTGAAGTATCTGGTAGGTCCAAATGAACCTTGGGCAGCAAAGAAGCAAAGCCCTACGAAGGATGAATGTTTTCCTTGTTGAATCTTTATTCCATCATCCCTGACGTACCTTGTTTTCAAGATGTTTGGGAGATACTGAGAAAGAAGACCCATAAGCAAATGGCTCATAACAATGGCTTCCCATCATAAATCTTTAAAAAGAAAAACTGACCCTTCCTTAACTGATGAGAAGTTTGACATTCAGGATCGTGGAGAAGCTGGCCTTAAGACGCCACAGCCAAAAAACAGGTCTTCTTGTCCGGATTTTGTGCTCATTCATGCTCTTTCTAACCAGCTGGCCCTCAGCCCTGGCTTGCCTCTCCAGTTTCAACCTCATTAACTGCAAATTCATAAATACAGGGACCTTGTCATTCCTTCTTATCAACAATCCCTCACACAATGAACATCCACAATAAAGTACTCAACAGGCATAAATGGGGCTAGCAGGCTAAAGGTACCAAAGACAAAAAGGGAAGGCACTTGTAAAAAGTCAATATCAAATGTTCCATAAGTACCTTCCTTTTCTATATGTTAGCATCTTCCACAGACAAATATTCCAATCATAACATACATTAAAATCCATAAAATGCATGAAAAGTACCGCATTGGTCAGTAGGTACATACTATTTGCAGTGAGTTTGGGACATACTTTTAGTAACTGATCAAGAAGCAAATTTGCTTCAAGATTTTGTAATATTTAGGAATGTGACCAGAATTAATTATCCTAAAGCAATATTGAAAATCATAGAAGTCTGATTTAAGGAAGTAATCAACACTTTGATAACTTAAAAGTCTATTGGTTGGGCCCGGCGCGGTGGCGCAAGTGGTTAAAGGTCCTCGCCTTGCACGCCCGGGATCCCATATGGGCGCTGGTTCTAATCCCGGCAGCCCCGCTTCCCATCCAGCTCCCTGCCTGTGGCCCGGGAAAGCAGTCGAGGACGGCCCAAAGCTTTGGGACCCTGCACCCGCGTGGGAGACCCGGAAGAGGCTCCTGGCTTCGGATCGGCATAGCATCGGCCCGTTGCGCTCACTTGGGGAGTGAATCATCAGACGGAAGATCTTCCTCTCTGTCTCTCCTCTCTGTATATCCACCTTTCCAATGAAAAAATAATAAAAATAAAATTAAAAAAAAAAAGTCTATTGGTTGTCCTCTTGGATGTGAAAACAGGCAATGATAGATGGATGATACAAAGTTACTGTCTGTGGTTGATAAAAGGTACATAAAGAGGGGTAAAGAAATTCTGCTATTCCTGGGAGAAAAGGAGCTACTGAAAGGCTTAACAGAGGCCAGGCAGCCCACAATTTATTATGGCCCAACTTGCAATTTTTTATTTATAAACTGTAAAGATAATACACATCCTGAAATAAACTGAAAGTATGTCATTGTAAGAATTAAATGAAACATAAAGAAGAAAGGAGCAGGGAGAGTGGGAGCACAGAGTAGAGAGTTGTTAAGGGGCATAAGGTAGGAAGTGTCATTAAACTCCTAAAGCTGAACATAAAAAATACATGAGGCCAAAGAGGCCAAGGAACTGAGGCAGACACAGCCAGGAGCTGGGGCGTGGCAAGCCTGACTGAGTGAGGGACAGGACACAGACCCTGAGTGCCGTAACACTGTGGCCTGGAAGGGTAGTCAGGCCAGTGGTATGAAGACTGGCTCTCCCGCGTCAGACCCCAGAACTGCTGTCTGATTCCGTGTCCTTGCTCTGAGTAAACACTGTAGTTAGGCGGATAGAAAGCATTGGTTGGCCAAGATCTTGGATGAATCCTCCACCCCTAGGATCTAAGGATTCAGGTATGTCTATGACTTGATGTTGAAATACAGCATGTCACAGAAGTAAAGATAGCCAACCTGGGCAGCACTGTGTGATTGCAAGTGCAAAAAGAGCCATGAGACAAAGTGAGCTGGACCACAGAGCTAGAAAAAGAAAATTGCCAGACTGGGTGACTGAAGCTTCCTGGAGGGCCACTGGAGAGAAGTGCAGCTCCACAAAGAGAATCTACAATGTTCCATTTAGCAGCCTAGGGGGAAGGTGAACCAAGATGAGCTATGGGAAGTCACTGCAACCCACAACAAAGGACTGGTAAATTTGGAGCCAGTACAAAGGGAACTAGCAGCAGGAGCCCCCTCCTCCACCAAAAGAGAATGATGTGAAGTAAAAAGTCATAGTGCAGAACTCTGGTGAGGGGAAGCAAGGCTGAGTAAAAGCTCATAGGCCCACCCAATCGATCATACCCCAGGTCAGGGCAGACATGCTGCTGAGGAGCCAGCCATTGGGAAGTGAGCTGCTGGAGAGTGAAGTGGCCAAAGGCAGGACTCAGGGAAAGAAGACAGTGCCCAGCCCAAACCCAGAGGGCTTGAACCTTAAACTCCAAGGAGAGATACTGGAGCCAAACTGAAAGGGAGATGTTGGATCCCTGGAAGACAGAGACTGGGTCAGAATCAAACTCAGACTCATTTACCTGGGCAAGTATTAAGACCAACAGCCAAGATCCAATACTGAGAGCATGACAATCTTCACCCAATGGCACACTTGGACAGCCACCAGGTGACTCTAGCTGGGAAAGTACTGGCAGAGCTAACTCTCAGCATGGAACAGCAGTCTTAGCAGAGACGTCAGCAATAAAGCTACAGAGCCACTTGCTCCACAGACTGCAGGTGGAGCTAGACAGAGAGAAACACCACCCAAGAGGCTAAGGAAAACAGCCAGGGCACCACTGACTGCAGAGACTGAAGCCAAAAGCCTCCCTACCTACAAATTCGGAAACCACAAACACAATGTAAAGACAAAAATTAGTTTGAAAAGAAAGCCCACAGATCTGAAAGACCATGGGAAAGGGAAACAGAACAATAAGCAATACAAATAAGGAAACCAATGTTCTCCTCAAAATGAGCAAAAGACCATCTCAGTCTTAGAGCTACAGGAAGAAGACATCAAGGATCTCCCAGATAGGAAACAAACAAACAAAAATCATTAGAAAACTCTTCAGAGACAGTGAAAAATAAAGGCAAGAATTCAAGCAATTTAAGGACTATATCACAACAGAGACACAAACTATAAAAGAGAACCAAACTAACAAAAGAATCCGATAGAGCAAAATGAAAAGGTGACAGAAGCCCTCACCCATGGAATGGGTGAGACAGAAGAAAGAACATCCAAACTGGAAGATAACCTAATCAAGGACAAGACATGTGGAAGAGAATCTGAATAAAACTAAGAAAACAATTCAAGAACTGAATGACACCATTAGAAAATTGAATATCAGAATTACAGGAATTCCTGGAAGGTGTGGAAAGAGAGACAGGAATGCAGGAAGTATTCAATGAAATTACAAAAGAGAACTTCCAAGACACTGGGAAAATAAGGGGACGCCAAATACAGGAAGGGCAGAGAATCCCAAACAGACTCAATCCATAAAGATCATCACCCAGACACATCATTGTCAAACCTGTCTCAACTGAACATAAAGAATACAGACACAAGCACGTAAAGAGGATCAGATAAAATAGGGGAAAACTGGTTAGACTCACTGCCAACTTCTCTGAGGGGATCCTTCAAGCAAGAAAAGAATAGAGTCACATTTTCCAGGTTCTAAAACAGAAAAGGTGTCAGCCCAGAATAATACCTCTACCAAAGCTCTCATTTGTGTTTGAAAATGAAATGAAATATTTCCACAGTAAGAAGAGCTAGAAGACTTCACCAACACTAAGCCAGCCCTAAGAACAGAGGACAGAAAGAAGTTAGCCACATTCCGTGATGATAAAGGGGACGATCTTCCCAGTAGAACACACAAAGGAAACCAAAGTTAAGCAGAAAACTCGACATAAGAATGACAGGACCAAATCGCAACCTTTCACTATTAACATTAAATATGAATGGCTTAAACTCACTTATCAAAGACATATATTCACAGAATAAATCAAAAAGCAGGACCTGTCAATCTGTTGCCTATAAGAGACACATGTAATCAGCAAAGATACAAAAAAGCTGAAAGTGGAAAGATGGAAAAGGCTATTTCACACCAAAAGAAAGGAAAAAAAGAGCTGGTGCAGCCATCTAACATCGGATGGTATAGACTTCACCATGAAAAACACTAAAAGAGATGGAGAGGGACACTGCATAATGACAAAGGGGTCCATCTAGCAAGAAGAAATAACAGCAATCAATCTATATCTGCTGAATACAAGAGCACCTGGCTACATCAAACAATTATTGATGCACCTACGGGGAGATACAGATGCCAATACAATAATAGTGGGGGACCTTAACACCCCATTAACATCAATGGACAGATCAATGAGACAGAAACTCAGCCAGAAGGCAACAGGTCTCACATAGGCAATAGAACAAATGTACTTGATTGATATTTACGGATCTGTTCATCCCCTGGACGCTGACTATACGTTTTTTCAGCTGTATATAGAACCATCTCCAGGATTAACCATATCATAGGTTACAAAAAAAGCCACAGTAATTAAAATAAACTGAAATCATCCCATGCATCTTCTCAGACCACCACAAAGTGAAACCAGACACCAGTAAGTCAAAATACCCCTGAAAATTGGTAAGTTCTTTGGAGCTAAACAACATGCTACTGAACAAACAATGGGTAAGAGAGGAAATCAAAAAGGAAATTTTAAAATTCCTTGAAACCAATGAAGGCGTAAGCACAACCTACCAAAACCTGTTGGACTCTGTTAAGAGGCAAATTTATTGCAATTAGTTCCTATATTAGGAAACAAGGGAAAATAAAAACAGGTAAATGAGCTAAGCATATGTCCGAAGGGACTAGAAAAATAACAGCAAAATGATTCTGATATCAATACAAAATAAGAAATAATCAAAACAAGAGAGGAAATAAGCCAAATAGAGACCAAAAGAAAAATACATGAAAATCAGTGAAACAAAGATTTAGTTCTTCATGAAAATAAATAGAATAGATACCTGAATGGCCCAACTGATTTAAAAAATGAGGGGAAAAAAAGCAAGGATAAACAGTATCAAGATGAAAAGGGGAACATAACAAGAGACAACATGACCATACAAAGCATAATCAGACTCTCGGACATTGTCTATGCCTACATTGCTGGGAGACACTTGGTGGCAGCATGACGAACTTGTGAAAGATCACAAAACACACCCACTGTAAAACCGGAGGGGAACTCAGTGGGGAGGGGAAGCAAATTGCGGAGGAGGAGGAAAGGAAATTAAACTGCATATTAAACTGTGTCATAAAACAAAATAATAATAATAATAATAAAAGGAAAAATCAAAAAAGGAACAATATACCAACAAATCAGACTTTCAAAAAATAGACAAATTCCTGAACATATATTGCCTACCAAAACTAAGTCATGAATAACAGAAAATCTAAATAAACCTATAAAAAAGACAGATATTAAATCATTCATTAAATCCCTTCCAGCAAAGAGAAACCCAGGCCCAGACAGTTTCACTGCTGAGCTCTACAAAGCATTCCAAGTTGAACTGACTCCAATTCTTCATAAACTATTCAAAACAATAGAAGGGGAGGCAATCCTTCCAAACTCTTTCAGTGATGCCAACATCACCTTAATAAAACCAGATCGAGACACAAAAGAGAAAGACAACTATAGACTGAAGCCCTAATGAACAGAGATGCTAAAATCTTCAACAAAGCACTAATCAACAGAACACAACACATCAGACAGATCATTCACCCAGATGGTTTAGCAAACATAAATGTATAAATGTGATATAATACACTAGGAAATTGAAGAAAAAAAATCATATTGTAGTCTCAATAGATGCAGAAAAAGCATTTGTTAAAATCTGTCACCTCTTCATGCTAAAAACTTTAAACAAGATAGTCATAGAAAGAACATTCTACAACATAATCAATGAAATTTATGAAAAACCCAAGATCAGCATCATACTGAATGGAAAAAGATTTGAAGCTTTCCTATTAAGATCTGGAACTAGACAAGAATGCCCACTATTGCCACTGCTATTTAACATAGTTTTGGAAGTCCTCTCTAGAGCCATTAGGCAAGAAAAAGAAATTAAAGAAATTCAAATTGGAAAGAGGACATCAAACTGTCTCTGCTTGCAGGCAACATGATTCTATGCATAGGAGAACTGACTCACCAGACTGTTAGAACTTCTCAGAGATTTTGGTAAGCTGGCAGGGTGCAAAATAAATAAATACAAATCAATGGCCCTAGTGTATTCAAACTCCAGGGCTAAAAAAGAACTAGTCACTGTGGTTCCTTTCAAAATAACAAAGAAGACAGTTTAACTTGGAATAAGCTTAACTAAAGATGTGGAAAATCTCTATGAATAAAATTACAAAAATTGGCAAAAGAAGAAGACTTTAAAAGTGGGGAAATAGGACCCGGCATGGTGGCCTAGTGGCTAAAGTCCTCACCCTGAATGCATCAGGGTCCCATATGGATGCCGGTTCTAATCCTGGCAGCTCCACTTCCCATTCAGCTCCCTGCTTGTGGCCTGGGAAAGCAGTCGAGAACAGCCCAAATCCTTGGGACCCTGGACCTGTGTGGTAGACCCAGAAGAAGTTCTGGGATCCTGGCTTCGGATCGGCGCAGCACAGGCCATTGTAGCTGCTTGGGGAGTGAATCATCAGATGGAATGTCTTCCTCTCTGTCTCTCCTCCACTCTGTATATCTGACTTTGTAATAAAAATAAATAAATCTTTTTTAAAAATTTAAAAAGCGGAGAAATATACCCTGTTCCTTGATGGGCAGAGTCAACATCATCAAAATGTCCATATTACCAAAAGTAACACAGAGATTAACTCAATTCCAATCTATCACTAGGTGGTGAAGATTCTGATTTGCCTATTTTTGGTAGAGATATCCCATACAGACGCTTGAGCTTTTTCCTCAGCTTCCTCAGTACCAAAATCAGAATCTTCATCATCATCCTTATCATCATCTTCATCAGCATAAAGTTTTACTTTGTTCTGAACCACCTTGCTGCCACTCCCCAGGACAGGTCACTTTTCCAGATACACATAAGGGATTCACAGCCTCCTTTTCATCTTCTGCCTTAGCATCTTCCCTTGCAGCTACTAAGTGCTGTCTACTGATTTGCACAGGTCCTGAATCCCATCTCAAATATAAGACCAAAGGTAGTGCTGTTTCAAAGCCACAAAGGGGAACTGTTGGTTGTATTCATATTTCAAAGTTGTGTTGCTATAATGAACCACTCTCATAATTTATTACCTCTGCTTCCACATTTCATCTTTTGTACCTACATTTAAAACTGACCATTCTAAAAGATAACTGGTGCTCATTTTTAAATTATGGTTCACTGTAAGTGATAATCTTTGTTAGCTTTTAGCTTACAACTGAAACAATGTCTCTAGGGCTTCAGGAAGCTTGTGTCGATCCCAATGAATATTCCTTGTGAAGGTAGGTTGCAGTTAGCTGAGGGAGAAGGCCAATGGAGATAGATGCCCACTGCTGCACAGTGTGGAATCACTTCAGGGCAGTCCTAAGAATTTCTAATCAAAGAGTCCTTCCCTTTCAAAAATGGACATTTGTCATTTATTTTTTCACTGAGGACATTTTTGGCCCCTTTATAATTTACTTCACTTTAAAGTGTGAAGCATGAATCCAATTATTTTTATTTTTTATAGATTTATTTGAAAGGCAGAGTTACAGAGAGAAGGAGAGGCAGAAAGAGAGATCATCCATCCACTGATTTGCTCTCCTAAATGGCTGCAGTAGCAGAAGCTGAGCTTAAGCAAAGCCAGGAGCTTTTTCCAGGTCTCCTACCCGGATGCAGGGTCCCAATGACTAGCCACTCTCTGCTGTTTCCAAGGCCATTAGAACAGAGCTGGATAAAACGGAGTAGCTGGGACTGCAACTAGTGTCCATAAGGAATACCAGTGCTGCATGCAGAGGCTTAGCTACACCATGGCACTGGTCCCATAAGATTTATTTATTTGAAAGGCAAAGTTGCAAAGAGACATGGAGAGACACACAGAGCGATACATCTTCTATTGTGGGTTCACTTCCCACATGGCTCTATCTGCTGGAGCTGGGCTATCTGAAGCCAATAGCTTAGAACTTCTTCCAGCTCTCCCATGTGGGTACAGGGGCCTAGGGGCTCGTGTCCATCTTCTGTTGCTTTCCTATGTATGCTAGTAGGATCAGACGTGAGCCAGCTGGGGACTTGAAATGGCACACATAATCTTTACATTAAATGCCACAGCTTGTCTCTATTTTTGTTTATTTAAATGGCAGAGAGATAGAGAAAGGGAAACACAGAGAGATCTTCCTTCTATTGGTTCAATCCTCAGGTGACAGGAAGGGCCAAAACCAGGAGAGTGGAACTCCAACAGTGCCTTTCACCTCAGCAGCAGGGCACAATGATGGAGAGGCTACTGGCTGGATAAACAGGGACTGCGGGCCTCTCCCCTGGGAGTCCCTCCTTCCATCCTTTTGCAACATGAATGACAATGTTGTGCACCTTGGGAATTTTCATGTTTTCTGTTTGCTCTTTCGAGTCTTGATTGGAACTTTCAACCAATTAACCAATGAAAAGCTCTCCACCAGTCTTGAGAACTTTCCCTTTTACACACAAGAAAAAATCCTAGACAGCTCCCAACAGTTCTGCGCTTCAGGGACTCCTCTTAGCTTAGCTAGAAGTTCTTTGCTTCAGCTTGATTTCAATAAACTACTCCAGCTTTACACAGTATTTTTTGTCCATTCTTCCTCATCTATTCTTTTTTTTTTTTTTTAAAGATTTATTTTTTATTATTTTTTCATTGGAAAGGCGGATATACAGAGAGGAGAGACAGAGAGGAAGGTCTTCCGTCCGATGATTCACTCCCCAAGTGAGCGCAACGGGCCGATACTATGCCGATCCGAAGCCAGGAGCCTCTTCCGGGTCTCCCACACGGGTGCAGGTTCCCAAAGCTTTGGGCCATCCTCGACTGCTTTCCCAGGCCACAGGCAGGGAGCCGGAAGGGAAGCGGGGCTGCCGGGATTAGAACCGGCGCCCATATGGGATCCCGGGCGTGCAAGGCAAGGACCTTTAACCACTTGCGCCACCGCGCCGGGCCCCTCATCTATTCTTCATGGATGAGAAACATGAACCCAGTGGAGAAAAAGAACTGTAATGACCACAAACAACTGTAGCACAAGCACTTGGCCTTGATAATTTCACACGTATGTGAGCATCTGATGAATCCGTCTGGTGTTTATTTAAGCAGCATTGCTTTAAAACAAAGGGGACTACTTGGAAGCAAGAATCAGATAACTCAGACTCAGTGACACTGTTTTGATTTTCCAACCAATTGTGCATCTGGGGCAATGGATACTGCCATAGAAATTTCTCTGTCTTGACAAAAGCCATGACACATAAACGGTCACAGCCCATTTTAAAACAAGACTGGCAAAGCTATATATTTTTTTAAAGATTTATTTATTTTTATCGGAAATGCAGATATACAGAGAGGAGGAGAGATAAGAAAATCTTCCGTCCGATGATTCACTCCCCAAATGAGCACAATGGCCGGTGCTGCACTGATCCGAAGCCAGGAGCCAAGAACTTCCTCTAGATGTCCCATGCAGGTACTGAGTCCCAAGGCTTTGGGCCGTCTTTGACTGCTTTTCCAGGACACAAGCGGGGAGCTGAATGGGAAGTGGAGCTGCTGGGATTAGAACTGGCACTCATATGGGATCCTAGCACATGCAAGGCAAGGACCTTAACCTCTACGTCATCGTGCCAGGCACAGCAAAGCTATATTATTGGTTTGCATGTACACTTACAGACTCGAGTGTTCTTGGAAAATACTATTACTTAAAGAAGTTAGAGATCTAAAAGCGCGAATCTGGCTGTTTTCAACACTGTATTACAAGAAAAATATATATATTAAAAATGTTGGTGTGGCCAGCTTTATACCTGATCATGAACAACTGGTAAAGATAGTGGAATGTAAATAAATAATATGACATTATTGTATATTCACATAAGGAGTAAACTTGCAAATTTTATAGGACTTTCCAATCTTCAGTAGTTTAAAATTAGTTGTCAAAAATACCGTAGAAGGTTTACAATTACCATTTCATGTGAAGAGACAAAGTAGTGTGTTACCAGTTTTTCTCAAACCTATGAGGCTTTTACCTGTAACTATTATGAAAGAAGTGATGGCTAAGCAAAGCTTCTCTGAGTCTTGAAGTCAAATTCATGACCATGCCATCTGACCCCTACCGCAGGCCTTGAGAGGGGCTGTGAACATTGGACATTTTCATGGGGTGCGTCATGTGTTTAATGCCATGAGTTCTGTGCTTATTTAAATCTAAGGACAGAATTCAACTTAGGGTTCTAGCAGGAAAGCAGGGTGTCTCGAAAGATCCTCAGGAAAGCAGTTATTTTAATGTACTGATTTACTAGCTGAGGACTGGGGATACACTATACTGAAATAGATGTGAATTCTCTAAGACCAGTCATATCTCCAGCTATAAAAGGAATAGCAATAAAAGATACCATAGAGATTTATAGTTTTTTTGTTTGTTTTTTGTTTTGTTTTTGTTTTTGTTTTTTGTTTTTCTCTGGCTCTAGCTCTCTTTTTTTCTTATTTGTTATTTTTTTAAAGAATCTTACTTAGTTGATTAGGGTACAAAGGGTCAAGGGCAACAGGAAAGTGGGTAAAACCATTGTGTCCAAACTAATATCATTTTTTCCTTGTATCTGGGGTTTGGGGAGAAACAAAGGGAGAAGCCCCATCCAGCCTCCCACCCATCCCAGGTCCCCAATGTGAGGCATGCTCCAAGGGTCCTGTTCAAGCAGTTTTGATAGTTCAACATTTTTTAATTACTGCCAATCTCACCGTTCCAATCTCGAAGAAACCTATTCAGAATCCACTGGCTGACATAGTCTCTTCATGGTTGGGGTTCTGAGATCAGCAGTTCAGGAGGAGGGATCTCCAAAGAAACTTCATCTGAGATGATATAAAACCTGATTCTGGTGTGTGCTTGCCAGTACAGGGTCTGGCACAGTCCATCGCCCCAATCAGCTTGTGCACATGCTGATGGTTGCAATTGCTGGGTCAGTTTTGTTTCCAGCCCTGTCTTGAATGGCTTAATAAAAATTAATTCAAGGGCTATAGGAAAGTGGGTAAGACTATTATTTCCATATTGATTCCTTCATGTTTAAAGGGGGTACTAAGGGAGAGGGCCCACCCAGTCTCCCACCCTTCCCTGGTCCCGGATGTGGGGCATGCTCTGAGGCTCTTGCTCAAGTGGTTTTGATAGTTCAACAGTCATGAATTGCTACCAATCTCACCATTCCAAGCACGATGAGGTTGCTGAAGAATCCACTGATTGACATAGTTCATCTTAGAGTCTCTGTTTGCCCAGTGTTTCACTGACAACATATGGCTGAGGTAGTTGACTGACTTGTTCTATCTTCTGTCTTTTCATGGTTAGGGTTTTAAGTCCGGCAGTTCAATTGGGGAGATCCCCAAAGAAACTTCATCTGAGGTGTTCTCAAACCAGATTCTTGTATGTACTAGCAAGTACAGAGCCTGGCACAGTCCATTGATCAGATAGGCTGGTGGTTGCGATTGCTGGGTTGGTTCTGTGTTCAGCCCTGTCTTCCACTGGAACCAATGGGTGTTGCAGTCCAGCCTGGTTCTGCCCATCACATACTCGGCCCTTGCATAAACCAGTGGGAGCTGCAGCCTAGTCATAGTGACCCACAATAACCCCCACCAGGCCCACCCGCTGCCCTGGTTCCCATGCTCTCCAATATGTGTAGCAGACTAGTCCATTCTGTCCCACATCCCATTTAGCAATCATACATTTCAATGGGCATTGAAGCCTAGTTCATCCCAAACAACCTGCTATCCAGCCCACACACATGCTGTTGGGTGCCTTTCTGTCTAGCCACCCAGCCCCTGTCCTGGTTTTCGTGCTCTCCAGTGGGACTGGTAACCCAAGAAGGAGGAGTCCACTATTTGCCTACTAGGCCACTTCCACTACCAGATTATGCACTCTCCAGGTGGTTCTGGAGTTTAACTTGACAGAATTATCCCCCAGTGCCAGCCTCTGTCAGCTGATGATGTGGCAAAACCCAACCAACCCTCACCACTCTAATTTTTGTTTGCACCAATAGGAACAATCATCCGAGCCTGGCTTTTCCCTGATCTAGTCCTGGAGTGGATATTTATAATATCCCCATTTCATAGGAGAGAAAATTGAAACCCACATAATTTAACTTATCAAAGAGCTATTAAATAAAAAGGAAAGGGCAGGACTCCAAAGTTCAGTGCTATTCTGTTTATATTATGATTGATTTCAGAGTTCATCCAGAAAAGGTGAAAAGGCATGGATATAGTGATTTTAAACTATACTCTAAATTGCATACTTTACCGAACAAATAATCCATAGTATTCTCTCTACTTCTGCTCTGTGTATGTTTGCATGCACCTGTACCTGTGTGTGAGTTTATCAATTTTCACATTTCCATATATTAAAATTCTTCTAAAATATAAATTTGTATCTATCATTAATTTACTATAAATTTTATCACTAAAAGAACAATTTAGCATGGAAATAAAAAATTGCAGCCCCAGTGATTTATTCCCATTGGTTCATCCCCGAGGCAGTTCTCAAAACACAGAGTTATAAACGTTTATTTTGCTTTCTCAATTTCTACCGGGTAATTAATTCACGTACATTCATCATTGTGATCCCATCCATCATGAGGTTTTAGAGCCAAGCTGATACCAGTGCCATGCTATTCAATCTAGAATTGCAAGGTGATAAACTTTTGTGTAAATTACTTTACTTAGGCATTACCACCAGCTGCTGAAAAATGGACTCAGAAGACTCCCAGCCTCATAAAACAGGTCTAGGCTGTTGTGGCCAACTGGGAATTGAGCCAGTGGATGGACGATTTCTGTCTCTCCTTCTCTCCATGAATCTGCTTTTCCAATAAAAATAAGTAAACCTTATTAACGCACCAACCCAAACTTTGTGGCTCTCAAATTAGAGACCGTCTGTGCTATGGATACAGAAAAGCACTGGCAGTGGGTAGCTGCTGCTTGATGAGCAAAGCAGAGGCAGCTTCACACAGGGACTGTAGCATGGCCTGGGGATGCTTGAGATGACTTCCAGCCAAACACTGGCTTCGATAATGAGGCCAGCTATGCCATAGGAGTCAATTTTTTCTTTTTGTATTCTAGGGGAAGCAGAGGAAAATAAGCAGAGGAAGCAGGGGAGGGGGGTACGGAAAAAGAGGGAAAGGGAAGAGAGAGAAAGAGAGAGAGAGGCAGAGAACGGAGGGAGAGAAAGGAGAGTTCTTGTTTCTTTCCATTGGCTCACTTCCCAGATGTTTAAATAGCCAGGGCAAGTCCAGGCTGTAACCTTGAAAGAATAACTCAATCAGACTCGCCTATAAGGGGGGCAGAAACTCAAATAATTGAGCCTTGCAGGTTCTAGAGCTTGCATTAGCAGGAAGCTGCACATGCAAGTGGAGTCAAGTTTTGAATCCAGGCATTGTGGTTTGGGATGCAGGACTCCTAAGTGGCATTTTTACTGCAAGGCCAAATGTTTTCCTCCAGAAATCTTGACTGACTGTGTCAATTCCCACTGCAGGTGCTCCTACACTTACATTGTGTTCACATCTCAGCACACTCATCACAAATTGAAAATGCATCAAATTTGCCTCGCCTCCTGCATTTCGAGCTCAGCAGCATGGCACACTGCAGGGCACTGCTTTCACTGTGTGGTTTCAGGGTGACTGGGTATTGTGGCTGCTGCAGCTGGCCAGCATCAGGAGAAAGGACCATGCCTAGGAAATATCAAAACTTAAAATGCAGTGTACCATTTCTGCAGGATGTGTATGTTTACTTTTTGCTTTTATTAAAAGGCTTACATTAGGTGAACACATTTCATGTATTTCTAAAAAGAATGTATCATTATTATTTTACAATGAGGTTCCATGTGGGTGAGGCAATGTGAAAAACAAAGCTCTCATGCATAAGCAGTATAAATTAATCTTTCTTTGGGGCTGATTTGGCATAGTTACTGAAATTAAAGCTCCACATGTAAGTTTCTTTTATAGGCTTCAGAGACTTGGGAAGTTCATGACATGAGAAACCAGTAAGACCACAGAGAAGAGAGTGGATACAGTGAAAAAAGAATTAAAGACCTGCTTGCCTGCTGCCTTTTCAGCATTTTGACCAGGTCAATGTATTGTCTCTTCAAAAAAAAAAGTTCTTAGCTTACCTTTTCTATTCATTTTCTATAATTTAACTTTTGTGTAATATTTTTTAAAATGACTTTTCCTCACTGAAGTTTCAATGAAATAAAGCATCTTGTTTTTGAAAGCAAAAAAAAAAAAAAAAAACCCATTTTTTAAAAAGCCCCAAACTCCTCACCAAATGGTTTTTCTTGAAAAAAAATTATGGGAAATGTAATTAACAGATATGTTTTTGAACCAAAGCTTTCTTATCCAATCTTCTGCTGATGGGCATTTTGGTTGCTTCCATGTTTTTGCAATTACTGATTGTGCTGCAATGAACATAGGGATGCATGTTGGTTTGTCGTAAAACAGGTGTTTTGGATATATTCCTAGGAGTGCTATTGCTGGGTCATATGGTATGCAGATTTTGAGTTGTTTGAGTGTTCTCCAGACTGATTTCCATAGAGGCTGTACCAATTTGCAGCTCCACCAGCAGTGGAGTAGGGTTCCCTTTTCCCCGCATCCTCGCCAGCAAGCATCGTTGGTGTTCTTGTTTATGTGGGCCAATCTTGCTGGTGTTAGGTGGTACCTCATCGATGTTTTAATTTGGATTTCCCTTATTGCTAGGGAGCTGGAACAAAGAAAGCTTTGGTTCATCTACTCCATGGAATACTACTCAGCTATTAAAAAAAACAAAATGCAGTTCTTTGTGGCTAAATGGGCACAACTGGAAACTATAATGCTAAGGGAAATGAGTGAATCCCAAAAGATTAGATACCACATGTTTGCCTTGATTTAACCTGTAATTTTTGTATGGTTGTTTGTTATTTTTTGAACCTGTCATTGATACTGTCTCAACCCAGATGTTTCGAAGAATGGAACTTGCATTATTTTTAACATATTGTTTACCCAATACTATGTCAATTAATTCCATAATGTTGTATATTGATACTGAGGCCTTGTTGGGGCTTTTAACTGACCGGATCTTTACTCTGTTAGACCTATCTTCAGACCATAGAAGGTCTCCCCAAGAGGCCACTGAACTTATCTGGACAATAAGACGCTGAACTTTATGCTAGGCATGTGTTTGCAAGCAATGAATCTCAACTGAACTTGAACTATGGTTATGCAACAAGGTGGAGGAATCCACCATGGGGGGAGGGGTGTGGGAGGGGTGGGGGGAATCCCCAGCACCTATAAAACTGTACTACATAATACAATGTAAGCAACAATAAAAAAAAAAGATATGTTTTTGAGCTGCAGTAACCGTGGAGATACAGGTAATTCTGATTTCATTTCCACTGGGTAAATGACCAGGAGGGGATGGGTGATAGATTAACTCTTCTGTAGCAGAATATTTGAGTCAGACATGCCTAGGACTATTTACAAGATTGTGGGGTCCAATGAATATGAAAATACAGGGCCTTTGTTTAAAAAAAATATTCTAGCAACTTTCCAAGCAGAAACAGCAAAACATTCAGATTATCACAGGTCCCTTCCAAGCGTGATCATCCATGGGACTGCTCAGTTTGCAAACCCACAAGATTGGCCCTAAAAGTGCATGACCATCCTCATCAGTATACCCAACTCAAAATACTATTACTGTTCCACAAACGAAAAGAGTAGCAAAAGTCAGTTTGCTGAAGGAAGTGTGGATCCAGAAGGACAAGGATTCTAGATATGTCTTCACTTCTCATGACTTTAGGCTCCCCGTTTTCCCTCTCAACCCCAAGATTGGCTTTAACCCTGTTTTTGAGACACACAGACTTTGTTCTGTTAGCCTCTGCACTAGGTACCACCAACAATGCTATTAGCACAAACAGGGGTGTCTTCTAAATGGTAACTGCACGACTTGATTCAGTAAAGCCGCAAATGTATATTTAAATTTTCTTCAGGAATTTTCTCATAATGAGTCCAGCTCTAAAGTGGCTACAGAGGGGGATGTTAGGTGTGTTTTCTTCTTAATGCTATATTGCCACATTTTCCAGATTGCTTTAATTGTTAGAATGAGCAAGGAATAGAGTCAACTGAGTTAGGTGTCTGAGCCATGAAGTTTAAACAATGCAAGGTGTCATTTTTATTCAGGAAATAGAGGAGATACTCAGATCTTCACAGCTGACTTTCCAAGATGCACATTTTCCTACATAGATCAGTCTTCTCTTGGTCTCTTCAGTTAAGTCAAAATTACATATATTTTTGCTCACTGGTGTATTTCTTGAGCTGTTTTTCATATTATTCCTTTCCTTTCTCTGAAATGGTTTTATTTGGTTTTGTGTTAACTTGAGACCACCAAGTTGTAAAGATGTATGTTTTTTCCTGGCAGTTGTACTGCAGGTAAACTGTCAGGTTGAAAAAGAGTGAATTGATAGTTTGTATTTGTTTTTAAAATTAAATTAATCCTTGATAAAAGTTGTTGTTTTTTTCTTTTTTTAGGGGTTAGTCCATGACCATTCATTTAATACTATCTCCATTTTGAGTGACCAGCAGGCCTGTAGTCTCCATGACTAACTGTGTAAGTACTTATAATGCAACAAATGGCTTTTCCATATTTAAAAAAAAAAGTCTCAATGTTTCATTTGCTCTTATTTTCTAAACAAATCACCTGAATGAATATTGTCATTAATTCAATGGGATTAGCATACACATTCTTAAATCTCAAGCTTTGAAGCAAAATTATCTTAGATCACAGATTTGCCATTATCTAAAATAGTAGAGATCTAATGGACCAGCATAACGGGACAGCAGATTAAGCCACTGCTTGGGACACCTGCATCCACACTGAACTGTTAGCTCAAGTCACAGCTACTCTACTCCCTACCGAGCCATCTGCTGATGTACCTGGCAGACAGATAGCACTTGGGTTCCTGCCAGCCACGTGGGAGACAGAAACGTTCCTGACTTCGGCTCGACCCATCCCCAGGCATTGCAGCCATTGGGAGTTGGGCCAGCATATGAAAGAGCTCTCTCCCTTTCTCTGATCTTTCCTGTTCTCTGTCATTCTGCCATCCAAGTAAGCAAATCTTTCAAATTGTAATATAATTTCTATATATGGTATTTGTAGACATCGCCAGTTTTTTCAAAGTGTTAAAAGTTTTCATTTTGTTGCATCCAGTCCACTCCAATTGGGCTACCATTGTGGCCCAATTTTAGCTTAGCACTATAATCAAAGAATCATAGTTTGGCAGCCAAAAAGTTGTCAAAAGAGCTTGTAAGGGTTTTATTCCGTCTCTCATGGAAATGACAAAGAAAGAAACACATTCTTATTACCCACGAAATCATCTTCAAAATTATCTCTTATCTCTGCCTCTATCAGATTCCCCTATAGCTGCTTCTCAGAACGTTCTTTCCCATCACTCCTCCTCCCCACGTACGTTGGCTTTACTCTCTCTACCAGTTCTTCCTCTCTGCATTGCTATTTCCTCTTCTCATATGGTTACACGTTAATCGTCCATCTCCATTTCCTCTTCCTATCTCTGCTACTATTCTCTATTCTCCTATGATTGTACATGAATAGTTCATCTCCATTTCTTGGGGACCCTCGTTATAGTTGCATGAATAATATGAGCTGGAAAAAAAAGAAGTTGCAGAATTGTCTCTCATAGTCATGAAGTTGTACATAGTCACAAACCATAATTTTTGCCCGGATACAATTGTCACTGCCAGTATTATGCTGTTAAAAGTTCTCCAAAATGAACACAGTGTATTCTTCAGGATAAAAAATCACAACTGAGTGTTGTTTTGAAATTGAGTAATAAAGAGCAAGTGCTCTAAAGAATGAAGTCAACATTCTAAGTGATCTTGTTAAATTAACATGTGGTATTTATTAGCCCTGTCTCCAAAAGATAAATGCTATCTTCTCATAAACCTTTTTTTTTTTTTTTTTTGCTGTGTCTTCTAGAATCAGGCGTTGCAGACAAACTTACTTGATTTTGCAATTCAAACAAGAGCAACAGTTGCCATTTGTTACTCTGCTGCCACTTAAGTTTAACTATTGGTGATCTGTTAAAAAGAAAGGAGAGGAAAAAGTACAAAATAAACATGAATATTTCATAATTCAAAACGAGAATAAGGACAATTAGTTTTTTAACTGTTAACATAATGATTTCAGTCTTTTCATTGCAGCACTGCATAATAATTTTCATTCTTTTTATTTGCAGAAGAAGACAACTCAAGCACCAAGAACTACACAACTTGTCAATGCACCCAAATGAGGTTGAACAAAGAATTTCTACTCTCAAGTAAATTGACCGTTTTCCTACCAGACTATGCCACAATTCAATAAAATCTATTTGTGGATTCATATTCTGAGCTTGGAATGATAGCTCTAATGCCAAGTCCACAACAGGGCTGGCTTACCTCTGACACTTATCTTCCCCAACTCACATTTCTAAAATCCTGTATCAGGTTCTTGAATTACATTATTGACCATTACATGATAAAATTTAGGTTGGTGGTGGCGGATATTGTGGGGTAGCCGTTAAAACCGATGCCTATGACACCAGCATCCTGGTTGCTCCAATTCCCAACCAGCTCCCTTCCCTGCAAGTGTGCCTGGGAAACCACCAAAAGATGGCCCAAGTCCTTGGACTGCTGTACCCATATGAGAGAGTGTTAAGCAGCTGCTGGTTCTGGGGTCTGAATCAGCCCAGCATTGGCTGTTGCCATTTGGGAAATGAGCCAATGAACGGAAGATCTCTCCGACTCTCCCTCTCTTTGTGTCTTTACCTTTCAAATAAATAAATAAATAAACTTTAGCTTAATATCTTAGGCAAAAGATAATACAATGAGTGTTTTTCTTAAAAAATTTTAGATGCATCTTTGCAAGTAAAAAGAACTGGCTAAAGCCAAAATGTCTATAAATTAGCATTACCATTCTTCATCGATGTAACTTGGCAGGAACAAAAAAAAAGAAAACAGAACACAGTCTTGGTCTCAGGGTCTCCAGGTCTCTTGGGTGGGCACTCTCTCCACAGACGCTTCCCAAAGATTTCCCATTGTTTTAAAGTTCTGCTTCCTCTGAAACTAGTGGGTTTATAGATGCTACATGATTTAAGCTTGTGTAACTGTAACAACTGAGGTGACACATAAACAAGAAAGAAAAATGAAATTAGGATTGCCCCAATGTACTCAGTGGTACATCGTGTTTCTGTCTGTACTGACTCTTCAGCACTTGGGGAGCTCTTTCCCTTCACTTGTTTTTGAGTGCACACAACAGTATGTACTGTGGTGCAGTGTCTGTTTTCCAAAACTCAAGAAACATGATTCAGCTGTTTAACTATTATCTACAAATTTGGTAAAGTACCGTATTTATATCATGTGAAATATCTCCAAGAATTTCATCTCCAGTACTTCCATAATGACTGCCCTGAGTTGCGTGGTGCACTTCTAAAGTGTTGTACATGGACTTTACAAGAGAAATTATGTCCTGATAGATTATTATGAACTCTTGTTCATTCATAGAGGATGTATAATACAATGATTTCATGAATCTGATACCTTAGAACATACAAAATATCACATATCAAATGTAACATGACAGTAACTTAACAATATCCTTTTTTAAGATTTTTCTTATTTTGAATTTTATGGTATAATTCCATAGGCTCTGGGATTTCTCCACCACCACCCCAAACCCCCACCCCCAACAACCCACACTATTACAATAGTATAGTTTTCCATAAACAGCCATAGTCCATCAGTCTGTTATTTAAGTGTGCCCCAACACTGTTGGTACAGACCATGTCAGACAGTCCAGAATCTCATTGTCTAGATATCTCCAACAGTTTCATGGAGTGTTCATCTTTGATTTGGAAGCAGTGATGCATATTTCATTGTATTTTCACAGTATATTCAAACAATATCCTTTTAACGCAGTAAACTTGGTAGAAAATCCTTCTGGCACAGGTTCAAATGGCTAACAGACATATGAAAAGATGCTCAGGCTCCCTAGCCATAGGAGAGATACAAATAAAAACCACGTTGAGGTAGCACCTAACTCCAGTGAGACTGGCCTACATTCAGAGCTCAACTAACAACACCTGCTGGCATGGATGTGGGGAGAAAGGCACCCTCCTTCACTGCTGGTAGGAGTGTAGGCTAGTACAACCACTGTGGAAATCAGTATGGAGAGTGCTTGGAAAATTGCAAATAAACCTGCCATATGACCCAGCTATCCCACTCCTAGGAATATACCCAAAAGAAGTAAAATCTGCATATGAGAAGGGGATCTGTAATCCTATATTTATAGCAGCACAATCTACAATAGCAAAGACATGGAAACAAACCAGATGTGTGTCCAAGGAACACACATACACACATTAGAATAGATAGAGAACAACAAGGAAAGCTTAGTCAACCAGACAGGAAACGGTCAGCGAGGACTCACACATACCTTACTAGGTAGGATACTAAGATTAGTTACTCCTCACTAAAGCATTGCAGATTTCTCTGCACACGCCTCCTAGAACTGTTCTGCACTTCAACTGTTGACATATGCCTTGTTAGAGTTATAAGCCAGTTTAGACTATCCTAAAATCTGCCAAGTTCAGCAAAATTATGCTTCAACACTACAAACTGCTAAATACTAAAATGAAGATAGACATGAGACAGCTGAATGGTACCCTATAGCCATTTAAGGTGTATAGAAGCTGATTCTGTGTATAAACTAAAATTGAAATGTCAATGAAGTAGTCACAGGATGTGGTTAAGAACTTACTTTTTTAACATATTTTTTACTCAATACCATGTCAATTAATCCCACGCGCTCCCCAAAAAAGAAAAAAGAAAGAAAATCCTTCTAGCTGACAGTTTCATGTTAAAATGTCTTCTCTTGGGCCTGGCACAGTAGCCTAGTGGCTAAAGTCCTTATCTTGAATGCACCAGGATCACATGTAGGCACCAGTTTATATCCTGGTGGCCCCCCTTCCCATCCAGCTCCCTGCTTGTAGCCTGGGAAAGCAGTCAAGGACGGACCAAAGCCTGCACCCACATGGGAGATCCAGAAGAGGCTCCAAGCTCCTGGCTTCAGATCAGCTCAGCTGTGGCTGTTGTAGCCACTTGGACAGTGAATCCTCAGACAGGAAATTTTCCTCTGTATATATTTGACTTTCCAATGAAAATAAAATAAATCTTTAAAAAAAATCTTCCCTCAAAAAATATTTCATGATATTCAAAGTCCTAGTAATTCAGATATATGATCTTATTTACTGATTGGTTGGTTGTGAGCATAATTTTTCTACATTTCTGTTGAACTATGGTTTTTTCTCTTGAATTTATTATTATTATTATTATTATTATTATTATTATTATTATTTTGTGATACAGTTCCATAGGATATAGAATTTCCCTTACCATCTCCCCTCGCCTCTCACTGAGTTCCCCTACATTATTGAAATAGTACAGATCTTTATAAACAGTTACAAGTACATCATTGCAGGCATGGACAATGCAAAGAGTCCAGCATCCTATTGTTAATATACAGTTAACAGTTTCTTTGGGAGTCCATCTTTGATCTGGAGGTAGAGATGTATATTGCATTGTATCTTCACATCTGGACATCCATTACACAGCTACTATACATCCATTAAATGAAAAAGCACAATACAAAATCAACAACAGGAAGAAAAATTAAAATTTACAATGCCGTGAAGTTAAATAACATGCTATTGAATGACAATGTCACTGAAGAAATGAAAAAGAAATTCAAGAGCCTTCTTAAAGCAAATGATGCTATTGTATGACCTTTGAGTCATTGAAGAATCTAATTAGAAAACATTTTCAAAAAATGAAACTAAAAACAAAACATCAAAATCCATGATATAATTTCCACTGATCTTCATTGGTGAGATTTATCTCCTGTAGGCAACAGACAGATGTATTTTGGGTTTTTTTTAATCCAGTCTACTAAACTATGATGTTTGATTGATGAGTCTAAGCAAACAAAAGCCGCAGGGAGGTTTAACCGCACTTCAGTTGGAATGGCTATCACCCAAAAATCAAAAACAATAAATGATGGTGAAGATGTGGGGAAGAAGGCTCCTTAATCCATTGTTGATTGGAATGTAAACTAGTGCAACCACTTTGACAGTATGGAGATTTCTCAGATATCTGACAATAGACCCACCATATGATCCTGCCATTATACTCCTGGAAATTTATCCAAATCAAATAAAAATACTATATAAGAGAGTTATCTATACCTCCAAGTTGACAGTGGCCCAATTCATAATTCATGTTCTTAATACATCCTGATGATTTTATTAAAATGCAATGACTTATAATTCCCTGTGTAAAATGCTGTAGGAATAACTTTATACAATGCTGATAGACATTTAATATTCTGCAAAGAGAATATAATCTCTACCATGTGAATGAGATTATTAAGGGGAAAAATTCCTTCTAACGGGGGGTTAAATTTAATCATATTAATTTAATAGTATTATATTCATTATAAAACTACTAATTATGGGGTTGAATACATATGGAATGAAATTTCTCTTGAGTGCCATCCTGAGGGAATTTCATTCTAAAATGCTCAAGAAACTGCTTCAAGAAAGGAATAGCAGCCAATGCAAATCTGGCAGGGTTATCTACATCTGAGAATATAAATTTATTCACATTCCTTTGTTACCTTAATATCATATAATTCCAAGATCTATAAAACTACTGAAATGATACATAAGAAAGCTCTATAGATATGAATGCCTGGGTCCACTGTCACTATAAAGCTCCCATAGATTTCCCCAGCCCAATCCCAGTGCTTCATCTAATCAGAATAGTGGATCTTAGTAGGTCAAGGATATTTACAAAAACTAATAGAAAATACCAAGTACAGCTTTTTTGCACAACCCACACTGAAAACCAGTGCTGGAAATCAACACTCTGTCCTCCACAGTATTTGCATCATGGTGATTGCCCTTCAGAGACTCAGTTCAGGGTACCTCCAACTCCACTCTGTTTTGCTGGTGCTTCTTGTAATCAGAGCTTCTCATTCATGACAAGTAGCATTTCTCACGTCTCATCTCCCAGTTACTTTTCAAATAACATTGTGTAGCCTATTGTGGGTGGATAGGTGGAAAAGTAGTCACGTGGAGACTTTCGCTAAGCCAAAGATCAAGGCTCATAACATGAAAAGGTTAGGTTGTGCAATGCTTACAAAACAACACCCCAGTGAGACAGCCAAGAATATGCAGAAAACCCAGAAGAGTGTCCAGGACTGTGACATATTCCAACACAAAGAGAATCCACAGATTGAGTAGATATGTACCAATGGCCTAAGTATATATGTGTGTGTATGTACATATATGTGACTCTGGGTTTCTGACTGTCACACTAGGTTGCAAGTTACTTGGGTACAAGTACTCCTGCTTTGCTAATCTCTTTGATCTCTACTACATAATTTTATACCACTTACATTTTAGGATTTCTGTGAGTAAATGGAATGGTAACATGACGTGGAAAGGTTTTGTACCAAACCTTCAACTGGTGCACAAAAGGGGGTGCATCATCTTCAAAAAATTTGTGGATCTTCACATTTATCTTTCATTCTTCTTTTTTTTTTTTTGGTAAATTTTTTGTAGTGCCCTCATGTTTCTCACGTACTCACTTTAAGTCACACACGCCTAATAGAAAACTCATTTGTTCACTAACACTTTCTCTCCCTTACACACTAATACTGTGTTTTTTTAAAAAACGTAGATCACTAAAAATATACATAAGTTCTAAGACCAAAATGTTTTCTGGATCTACTTGGCTATTAAATGTATATGGGAAGTGGTATGGAATAAAAATGGTAGGAGAAAAATTCTCATGAAAGCAAAATAATCATTGTTGGATATTTGATCACTATCTGTGGTTAGCCAAAAGTATCAATGACATTTGAATACTTGGTATTTGAATATGTGGAATTGTTGAGTGATAGTGTAATAGCATTGCTAAGTTTATTTCATATGATTGTAAAAATATTTTTATATAATTATGTCAAAACTTATAAAATATACATCTTTTTAAAGATTTTATGTAGTTTTACATAGTTACCTAATTAGGGTGGGGATGGTAAAGATATGGAGGATGATGGGTGAGATAAATGTCCAAAATTTTTCTCCTGTATCCAGGGTGTATCCAAGGTGGAGTTGCTCCTTGCTGTCAAACTACAACAGCACCTGCAGATAGGAGAGTCATTTGATGATACCTTGGAGACCTCAGTGTGGGGGAGAAGGTTCCAAATGTGTTATTTGAGTTGTTTTGATAGTACTGAGACTGTGTCAGCTTTGTTGCTTCAGGGTTGAGAAAATACTTCCAAGGAATATTGGTTGGCCAAGTCCACCTCACTGTGCATGCACAGACCCAGTCACTGCAAAACTCCACCAGGAGAGATGTCCAGCCATTTTGCTTTCCATCGTCTGATGAGGCACTCAACATCTACTGGCCTAAATGATCTGGCTCTCATGTCTTCCATCTACATCTGGACATGATGTCCTCACTGCATGGGCATCAGCAACTGAGGAGGCCCAGTCCCAACACATGCACTTCAAGGTCAGACCACAAGCCTCATGATTTTCCCTGAGGCAGAAGTTTGAGTCCATCTAGTTGGGGAGTTCCCCAAGAAATCTGACATGGGGTGACCTGAGACTTGACTTGTGTGTGCTTCAGCCAGGGCATGGTCGGGTTTGGTCCATCACCTGAATCAGCTGATGTATATACACTGAACGCATCCAGCTGCTTAGTTCTGCCCCCAGCTCCACTCTCACATGAGCTGATGTGTGCTGAGTCCCAGCCCAGTCTAATCAAGCCTTTCATAGGCTCAGCTTTCACGCACAACAGTAAGTGCTGTGGCCTCACCACAGTGACCCCCAATAATTCTCACAAGGCCTGCCCCTAGCCCTAGTTTTTGCATATGCCTGCATACACTATGGCTTACCCCAGTCCATCCCACTTTCCATCTGACTCTCATGAACAAGTGTTGCACACTTGACCAGCCTGACCTGTCCCAGACCTGGCTCTCACACTACCAGCAGGAGTTGTATCTCAGTAGACGAGTGTCCACAGTTCCCCTGCCAGGCCCACTCCTATCCTTGGATCTTGCACATGCAAGGGGGTACTATTGTCCAGCCTGACAAAACTTGTGCCAATCCCAGTACTTGCCAGCTCATGCTGTGGCTTATTCAGGCAGGCCTACACCCATTCTGGCTCTATCTCATGCCAGTATGCATGGCAGCCTAGCCCAGCATGGCCTGTCCTCGGACCCAGGTCATATGCCAGCCAACAGGGTACTGCAGCCCCATCCCAAGTTTCAGCTCTCACACACACCAGTGTGGGCAGCAGCCCTGCATGGTAAGCCCCAGGATTTCTCTCTCAGGTCTCTTTCCAGTCCCGGCTCTTGCATGTGACAACAGGTGCTGGGGTCCAGTCTGAGATGGCCCACCCCTAATTTTGGTATTTGCCAGCAGGTGCTACAGCCTGGCTCAGCCCAGCCCACCCACAATCTCAGTTCTCATCACAGTGTGAACCTGCCTAGCTGGCCTGACCCACCCCAAGCCCCAACTCTCATGTGAATTGACAGGTGTTGCAATTCAACCTGGCCTGGGCTATACCTCATCTGGTTCTCATTCTTGCATTTATGAACTACATATTGGCCCAGATCAGCCTTTCCCAGACCCAGCCTACAAGTATGACAGCAGGTGCTGTAGCCCTGACTGGCCTGGCCAGCTCCCCAGCCATGTCTTTCATGTTCACCAGTAGGAGCTGCTGCCTACCAGGGGAGTTCCTCTACCAAGCCCCTTCCCAGCTCGAGATTTCACTCACACACACCAGAATGTACTGCAGCCCATTCTGGCATGGCCAGCCTCCACCCCCAAAGCTGGCTCTCATGTGAGCCATTGCTGGCTCTCATAAGTGCCACTGGGTGCTGGAGCTAAGCACAGCCCAATCCACTCACAGCCCTGTCTGTCACACTCACCAATGGGAGCTGCAGCCTAGCAGAGGAGGCACCAAAGTTCCCCTACCTGACCTATTCCCCGCCATGGATATTATGAATGCTGTTGGGTCTTTGACCCATCCTGGCATGGGCCACCCACAGCCTCAGCTCTTACTAGCTGTTCTTGCCAGGCATAGCCCTCTCCCTGTCTTTGGCTCTCATTTATGTCAATGAGTGCTATGCCTGGCCCAGCCAGGCCTGTCCTCAGACTCAACTCACACAAATGCTGACCAGTTCTTTGCCTTGCCTGGCCTAGCACATCCTCACTCTCAATTCTTGCAGTCCCCAGTGGAACTGTGACCTAGTAGGAAAGTTCCCCCAAGATTCTCTATAAGACCTCCCAGTCCTGGACCTCATGTGTGCCAGTAGGTGCTAGAGTCCTACCTGGCATAATCTGCCCTCAGTCCCAACTTTTTCTTGTGCCAGTGGGTGCTACAGTATGACCCAAGTCAGACTCCTCCCATGCCTTGCCTCCTACAAGTGTCAAGTGAGTTCCTGTCAGCTGAGTTCAACTGTCTAGTCTGGCTCAACTCATCATCATACCCAGCTCTCGAGCAAACCAGTGAGTGCTATGGTTCTCCAGAGGTGAGCCCACAAGTCCCCTACAGAATCTGCCCCCAGATCCAGTTCTCTCACATTCCTGTGGATGCTGCAGCCCAGCATGACATGGCCCACCCCCTTCCCCAACACTCACAAATGAGTGCTACTTAACCCAGCCAAGGTCTCCCACGTAAAAGAGTGCCTTGGCCTGACCCAGACATGCCTTCTGGCTTCGCCCCTCTAAACCACTCCACCTTAGCTGCCTTGCCTATCTGTGAGTGCAGTGTTCAGGTCCAACGAAGACCTCCAAAGTCATTCCTCTTCTGTCAAACATGCCCTCAGCTGCTGTCACTCCTACATGTCCCCAGACTCCCTTCCCTGAGCAATGCCTGCCTAGGGCTTAGTACAATGTGCCAGCCCAGCATTCTCAACATTTTCCACATATCATTAAAACAAAGCAAAAAAAACCAGAATAGGCAGCTATGCTGACACACTGACATGACTAATATAAATTTGGCACTAATTGAACCCAAAATGCCCATCAACTATTGGCTGCTTTCTTACCTAGGTACAAGGCAACCTAGGCAGTTGCCTGCAACTGGGGAATATACATATATATTTAATTAATTTACATACTCTCATATCCAATTTCATCAAAACAAAGACATATAAAAAGATAAATTTACCACAATGCTGGGAGGAAAAGAAAGTGTACAATCTGAAGACATTTTGAAATGTCTTTAAAAGGTAATGAGGAGGCCCGGCACGGTGGCGCAAGTGGTTAAGGTCCTCGCCTTGCACGCCCGGGATCCCATATGGGCACTAGTTCTAATCCCGGCAGTCCCGCTTCCCTTCCAGCTCCCTGCCTGTGGCCTGGGAAAGCAGTCGAGGACAGCCCAAAGCTTTGGGACCCTACACCCACGTGGGAGACCCGGAAGAGGCTCCTGGCTTCGGATCGGCATGCCATCAACCGTTGCGCTCACTTGGGGAGTGAATCATTGGATGGAAGATCTTCCTCTCTGTCTCTCCTCTCTGTATATCTGCCTTTCCAATAAAAAATAATAAAAATAAATCTTTTTTTAAAAAAAGGTAAGAGGAATACAGCACTCAGAATCATATCTCAAGTCACAAAACTGAAACCTCAGTAAAAATACATATAGGACAGCTCAGCATGATGACTCAATCACTAATCCTCTACCTGTAAATGCCACCATGTCATATGGGTGCCATCTCTCAACCTGGCTGCTTCAGCTCCCATCAAGCATCCTGCTTATGACCTGAGAAAGCAGCAGAGGAAGGCCCAAAGCCTTGTGTTGCTGTACCCACTGGGGAAACAGAGAAGCAGCTCCAGGATACTGACTTCAGATAAGCTCAGCTTCAGCTCTTGTGATCATCTGGGGAGTGAACCAATGGGTGGAAGATCTTTGTCCATTCTTATCTCTGCAAATTTGTCTTTCCAATGAAAATTTAAAAATTTTATTCTCTTTATAAGTATGAAGATATTTTGTAAAGATAATGATACATAAAATTATGTCTTTATATAAACGTGTGTGTGTGTGTGTTACAGGCCACATGCCATCCAGAAAAATCCAGAGTCAACACATAAAACGTCAGGGAAGGATCTGAAGAATGATGTCAAGATCTGAGTTGTTTAGAGCCTACTGAATCCTACTGAATAGCTGTCAAGAGACATTGACAACTGGCTCACAATACCAGGATCAGCTTCAGGGCACAGACAATTCTCAAGTAAAACTGGCCAAGAAGTTATAAGGAGCCACTTTATATAGCTTCTCTCACCTAACAGAGTATTCATTTTCCAGCCCTCCAACACCATCCCTGAGTATGAACTATAGTTGCCATCAGATCTTCAAACAAGTCACAATGGCAAAGAGGAGCAAGTAACAACAACAAAAAAAAAATTACCAAACATTTGCCTAAAAAGTCACTGAATTAAAGAATGATAGCAAATGCAATTCATTGAATGAATAAAGCAACTAAGATGGGAAGATCTTTAAAGTAAAATTTTCATATGATTGTGTGCAGAGCTACACTTCCCAAAATTCCTAATCTGAAGTTCCAACCCCTGGCACCTCAGAATGTGATTGTACATTAAGACATGGTCTCAAGGGGTAATTAAGGTAAAATAAAATGATTTGTGTAGGAATTAATCAAATCTGATTAAAGATTATAGCTCACAAAGGGACATAGCCATGTGCACACAGAGAGAGAAGACCATGGGGAGAAGTAAAATGAGGTCATTTGTAAAACCCAGAGAAGCCTTGGGCCTCAGTACTACCAGACCTTGGACTCCAAGATTCCTGAACTGCAAGAAAATAAATTTGTATTAAAGCCACCCAGGCTGTTGTATTTTATTATGTCAGTCCTAACAAACTAACACAACAGTTGCATTTTTAGAAAAAAAGTTAGGGTCTTTTTAGAAAAAAGTTAGGTGCTGCAATGAAAAATGTAGAGTCTAGGGGCCAGCATCACAGCGTAGCAATCTAATCTTCCTCCTACAGTGCCTGTGTTCCGTATTATCACAGGTTCAAGTCCTAGCTGCTCCACTTCCAGTCCAACTCCCTGCTAATGTACCTGGGACGTCAGCAGAGGATGGCCCAAATGCTTGAGTCCTGGACACACATGGGAGACCCATAAGAAGTTTGTGATATCCAAGATTAGAGCAACCTATCTCAAGTCATTTCAACCATATGGGAAGTGAACCAGTAAATGGAAGATCTCTCTGACTCTCCTTCATTCTATGTAACTCTGCCTTGCAAATAAATCTTTAGAAAATTAATGAATAAGGCCCAGCATAGTAGCCTAGTGGCTGAAGTCCTCGCCTTGAACGCGCCAGGATCCCATATGGGTGCCGGTTCTAATCCTGGCAGCTGCGCTTCCCATCCAGCTCCCTGGTTGTGGCCTGGGAAAACATTCAAGGACAGCCCAAAGCCTTGGGACCCTGAACCTGCATTGGGGACCTGGAAGAGACTCTGGGCTCCTAGCTTCGGACTAGCTCAGCACCAGCCATTGAGGTTGCTTGGGGAATGAATCATTAGACGGAAGATCTCCCTCTCTGTATATCTGACTTTGCAATAAAAATAAATAAATCTTTAAATATTCCAGAATAATTGAATAAAGATCTTCCTGAAGAAAAATAGTTTGGGAGTCAAAACTATTATTGCTCAAAGGGCTTTTGAAGTTTTACAGCTAAGATGCACACAACTGAACCATGAGTTGTGAGCTAGAAGATGAAGCTAGGCTATTCTCTCAAAACGCTGTGTGAAAGAAAAGTGAGATGCAGAGCACAAAAGAGGAGCAGGCTGACAAAGAAGGTAGATGCAGGAGTATCATCAACTATATGATAATTGCCTCAGACTGAAAACTCAGGTAACAAGATAGCAAAGACATCACCAAAGGAACTTCCCAGAGTTGATGGAAAATATGAATTTTCTTTCAAATGGACAATGAGAATAAAAAAAAGAACTACAAAACTCATAAACATGGGCACAAACCATCCAATGAAAATGAAAAAATCCGAACACTTCTGGATGGGACCATCGATTTATACATAAGATATAAATATTTGTCATCTCAGCAGAACGCTGGATGCTGCAAGATGCTGAAGTACTATGCTCAGAAGTCTAAAGAAAAGCTCACGTTGAACCTATAATCCTGCTCCCCATAATATTTAAAACCCAAAATAAAAACATTTTTGGACATGCAAAAATTGACAAGTCTTCATTATTCATCTTTTCTGAAATAATTCCTCAAGAATGCACTCCCCAAAAAAGTAAAAATTAAATAAAACAAAGATGAAAACATGAAATGTAATAAATTGTACAAACCAGAGAAAAAGTAACTGTTTCAAAAATTCTTGATATATTTTAAAATTTTAGAATCATTTGTGACAGAAATCACAAATGACCTCAACATGGCAAGTAAGAAATTAAGTAAAGATGATAAAACTAGGAAAATATTTCAGAAATAATATTTAAGTATTATGAACTCTATATTTTAGTTGAAAATATAAGCTTAACTAGTCATTTTGAATTAATATATTCCTTTTTGGAGCTACTAAAGAAGGAAAATTATGGCTGTTATTGAGATTAGTAATTTGAGGGGCTCAGTTCAATGGGCTGAAAGCTCTGGGATCCTTTATGGTTGCCAGTTCATGTCCAGCTACTCTTTTTCCTATCTAGCTGCCTGCTTATCGCTTGAAGAAGCAGTAGAAAATGACCCAAAGCCTTGTGAACACATTGAGACCTGGAAGAAACTCCTGGTTCCTGGCTTCAAATCAGCTCAGCTCCGTCCACTGTGGCCATTTGGGGAGTGAACCAATGAATGGAAGCTCTTGTCCGTCTGTCTCTCCTTGTCCATGTAAAACTGATCTGTCTCTCCAATGAAAATAAATAAATCTCTTTAAAAAAATTAATAATTTTTGGAGTTGGCATTACAGTAGATTATGCTGCTGTGTATGAAACCAGCATCCCACATATGTCAATTCAGGTCCTAGCCACTCCTCTTCATCTAGCTCACTATTGATATGTAGGGGAAAGCAGCACAAGACTGACCCAGACTTTGGAACCCTGCATCACACAGAAGACACAGATGAAGCTCCTGACTCCCGGCCTCAGACTAGTCCAACCTTGGACTTTGCCATTTGGAGAGTGAACAAACAGATTGGAGTTCTCTCATTCTCTCTGTGTAACTCAGACTTCAAATAAATAAATTTCTTTTAAAAGAAAAAAAAAAGATTAGTAAATAGTGATTAGTAATTGGAAATTAGTGATTGCCAATACACAAAGAACTCACACAAGGTAGACTGGCATTCTGAAAAGTACAACAATATGATCAGTAACAGCCCCTACTCCCAAATAAAGGTAGGACTTTCAACGAAACATACAAACATAGCATTAGCTTATGATATCAGATTTCTTACCTTTGTCCATACTTACCATGTCATGCCACGTTAAAATACAGGCATGTTTATATTGTAAGTTTTATGCAATTGTGGCAACATGGGTTCAAGGGATGGGGCTGGGGAATGAGAAGGAAAGAATGCCTGTAAAACTATATTGTCGTGGCGGCTGGGGTCCCCGGGTCGGGCCACTTCTAACCCGGTAAGCAACAAAGCGGCTCCCATGCCCACTTGGGGAGCCGCGCTGGGCGGCCAGTGTGCCACGTGGTGCTAGGCTCTGCCCACTGGCCGCCCGGCCAGGGAGCGCTGGGATTTTGGGTCTCTGAATGCTGCTCAGACAGCTTCATGCCGAACCCGCAGTGCTTTGGGGACACAAAACAACAATAAAAATTTCCAACGATGGTAAATCGTCCTCAGATGATCCTGCAGCTAATACTGTCTCATCCCACGTGTTATGAATAATTGTAATACCCAATACACTCCCAAAACCTTGTGATACACAGAAATTGGGTGGGAGCACAGAGAAATCTCTCATCTCCTTTGAATGTGTGAGGAAGACGTGTAGTGTAACCTATAGGAACTGGACAGGCAACTTATAGACGATAGATTCAGAACAGCATTAGACAATAATAAAAACTACAAAGAAATACAGGGGGAACCAGGAGTGACCCTAATAAGCTATTAACAGGGGGTCATATGCACAGAATATGGGAGAGCCCCAGAGTGGAGCAGCAGGACAGGAGGAGGCTTATATCCCAATCATAAGGACTCTCGGATTCCCACCAAGGTCTGTCAGAAAGGGCACCAAGGACTACATCACAACTGCCAAAGAGACTGCGGGGAACTGGAATGCCTTCGGAGGCCGAGAACACAGAAGACAGACAACCCCGCTCTTTGGACAAACTACACGAGATGAGGGAGGCCCAGGTCCTTCCACATGGGATCCAACGTCATCAGAATGACAGCCAGGAACCATGAGCAGTCCTCAGAATCAGAAGAACAATAAACTTCCTTCAGGACAAGGGAGAGGAGCTTTCTTCAGTCCTTAATTAGTTCCAGCTCTGGGCCCCCACCCTCTACAATGTCCAACAGAGTCGCTCCAGACCCCCCCAAACACACACACACACCACACACACACACACATACACAAATTGGAATAGATAAGCAGAGAACAACAAAGACAGATAGGTTGTCATGGACTCACACGTACCCTACTAGGTAGAACACAAAGAACAAGTACTCCTCACCAAGGTATGAAAGATTTCTCTGCATAACCCCCCTAAAGCTGCTATGCACCTCAATTGTTAGAATGTCATTGAAATAGTTGCAGGAGGTGTTAAGAGATCACATGTAACTTAAACATATTGTTTACTCAACACTATGTCAATTAATTCCATAACAATATATACTGTTGCTGCTGGGGCTTTTAATTGATCGGGTTCTTGCTCTCTTGGCCCTACCCTCAGACCAGGGAAGGTCTCCCAAGAAGCAGATGAACTTATCTGGAAAATAAGATGCTAGAGTCTATGCTTGGTATATGCTTACAATGAAGGTGTCTCAACTGAACTTAAACTGTGGTCTCATAACAAGGTGGAGGAGTCCACCATGGGGGGAGGGTTGGGGGGAGGTGTCGGGGGAATCCCAGTACTTATGGAACTGTGTCTCATAATACAATGTAATCAATAATTTTTTTAAAAAAAAACTATATTGTAGGAAACAATAAATAAATATTACAAAAAATGAACCTGTTTCATAACAAAAAAAATTAAGTTGCATAACCTAGTATACTTAAAAGAAGAAAAAAAGATTGGTAAGTGCATGAATAGTTAACAGATGGCTGGTGGAGTAAAGAAAATGGGTCCATGGAAGTTGCTAGAAGCCGGAATCTTTCTCAATTGCTTGTTGCATTTTTTGCCATTTGCGTTTTAAAGCAGACACCTACAAGGATCAAAATATAAAGTAAGGAATGGTACAATGGCTTAACAAGCTAATCCTCTGCCTGCCGTGCTGGCATCCCATATGGGCAATGGTTCTACTGCCAGCTGCTACACTTTGTACCCAGTTCCCTCCTTACGGCCTGGGAAAACAGCAAAAGAAGTTCCTAGATCCCAACCTGTTCAGCTCTGGCCTTTGCAGCTGTCTGGCGATTGGGCCAGTTCATGGAAGATCTCTCTCTCTCTCTCTTCCTCTCTTTCCCCTCTGTCTCTCTGTAACTCTTTTAAGTGAAGAAAAACCACAATAAATAAATCTTATACACACACACACACATATATAGGGAGGTTCAAACACAATTCCCAGTTAATAGCTGTGTGACCATGGCCATGACACTTACCTTCTCAATACTAGAATTTGTCCAATGTTAAAAAAACAATTAATGTCACCTTGCAAAATTACTTTGCAGGTATCAGATCAAGCTTCCATTGGCGATGAATAGGAAGATAGAACGACGTTTAGATAGAACCTGAGATCCTGCTTCCCTCCAAACCATCTTTTGCCAATTTCCCGTATTCCCTTCTTTGCCCACTCTCTCCTTGGAATTTTCAGAGAGTCCATACACTCGGGAAGTTGTACGGAGATGTCATCATGATGGGCTTGCTGCACTTGAACCCCACTGGGTTTCTGGAAGTTTATAGGGGCTTCACGGAGAGCTCCACCGAGATTGCCCCACTGATGGCTACCACGCTGAAGCAGAGAATGGTTGTGTTTAAATCATGTAAAGCAGACAGCAGCGTAGTGAAAGGCACCAGGATGCATTCCTTCATGCAGAAATGGATACAATCCTGGAGGTAGATTCTTTCTTAGTAAGAGTCACTTCTGGGTACATCAACTTATAACCTCTGTTTGTCTTGCTTCCTGCGTCTCCTTACTTGTCCCTTCCTGGCCATTGCCAAGCCTAAGAACTGTGGGTTATCTATAATCAGTCATTAATGTTTTAGTTCCCCTCAGTTAGTGAATACATGGAGAGACTAGAAATTCTTGAAGCTCTGGTAAATTGCTCAAGAAAAAAACCAACAAATAGTAGGGTATAGAAAAGCCTCAAGTAAAACTAGATGGGTATTGTTGGTACCCATGACGTAAGCATGCACAAAACCTTTTGTGTTGCAGTCAAACTGTGTTATTTAAACTAAATGACAACTATGTAGCTGAACAAAAGCCTTCATTATTTAAAATTCTGCCATTAATTACCCACAGGTATTTTATAGATTTATGAAGACTTTTAAATTTTTTGATTGAAGGCTAAGACATATAACTAAAATGTTCAATCAACTCAGATGAAATTACTTGAAAAATGTCTTAGAAGTGAAGGAATTGTCCAAGAGTCCCTCTAGCTTTTCACATTTATTCTCTAATTGTTTCTTTAAAAGTCATCCTAGATTCTTGACTCAATATGTGCAACATACTTAATATGGCGCATTAACTTTTTCACCAGTGAGTTCTTCTTTTAAAATACTTCAAAAATGTTATTCTGTCTTTCAAAATACTGAAAGTGAAATAAGCTCAGGGGTAAGAATACACAAATTGAATCTGACAGTATAGCTTTCATAGATAACATATGTATGTTTTCCTAAAAATTCTGCTAGCCATTTATCTCATCTTCATAAGCAGTAACATTTCCAGACTTCCTAATGACATTTGAATGCTTTAAAGCCTCTAGCTTTTGGGCACAGCGCAGTAGCCTAGTGACTAAAGTCCTTGCTTTGCACTCACCAGGATCCAATATGGGCACCAGTTTTTATTCCAGCAGCTCCACTTCCCATGCAGCTCCCTGCTGTGGCTTGGGAAAGCAGTCGAGGATGGCCAAAAAGCTTGGGGCCCTGCACCCATGTGGGAGACCCGGAAGGAGCTCCTGGTTCCTGGCTTCTGCCTTCAGATTGGCTCATGTGAGGAGTGAACCAACAGATGTAAGATCTTCCTCTCTGTCTCTTCTTCTCTCTGTGGATCTCACTTTCCAATAAAAATAAATAAACTTTAAAAAAAAAAAGCATGTAGCCTTTAATTTGTTATAGTTCTGGCAATTGTTTTTGGAATGTTTACAACAGTGGATTTTCTTTTTGTCATAAAAATACAGCTAAAATGTAGTTAATCTGAAGCAACCTATGTATTTTTGTTTGACCTTTGATCTTATACGTAAGATACCAAGTAAAGTGGCTTCCCCACCCCAAAAAAAAAATCAGAGGCTTAATTTGAGTTGAAAATAATGGCTCAATAGGTTAACCTCTACCTGCAAGCACCAGCATCCCATACGGGTGCCAATTGTGTCTTGGTTGCTGCACTTCCCATCCACTCCCTACTTGTGACGTGAGAAAGCAATAGATAATACCCCAAATACCCTTGGAACCCTGAACCAGCATAGAGACCTGGAAGAAACTCCTGGCTTTCATTCAGCTTGACTCCATTTGTTGCAGCCACTTAGAGAGTGAACCAGCAGGTGGAAAATCTTTCTCTGTGTCTCTCCTTGTCTCCATAAAATTGACCTGCCTTTCCAATAAAAATAAATCTTAAAAAAAAAATACTGACAGCAGAGGCTGAATTTCAAAGGTAGCCTGTCTAAATAACCTTTGCTTCTTGCAAATACGTTCCGTCTTTTCAGGGTGCCGCAAACCAAGCGTTTTCCTTATGTTCACATTCTTAAGGAAGATGAAAAATAACAAATGACAAGTGCCTAAAACAGAGTTTTAGTCTACCTAGGGTCTCATTCAGCTGTAGAAGATTTTTGCCATTCTACCATCTCATCCGCTAGAATCTATCCCAATCCCATCCATTTGTTTTCCTGATAACATCTGAAACCTATGCCGACATCTAACACGGGACAGAATAAGGGTTCTAGAATCAACCATCTTAGTGTGAGTCCGCCCTGCTCCAACTATGTATGAGCATAATATTAGGCAAGGGACACAGCCTCTCTTAGGCTCCACTTCCTCATCTGTAAAAGTGGAGATAATGGTACAAACTCAGAAATCTTTTTGAGATGCTTAAGTAAGTTAGTCAATGTAAATGAAACGGCTTCACACTACATACTCGATAAACCCTAGCTTTGGTTAAGCTAAGGAGGTGGCCAGCATGAAAAAGCTTAAATCACCAGTCCCTCCCTGCAGCCTTACCCATACTGCAGTTCCACCTTCATCACCCCACACCACCCCCTTTCCATATAACAGAAAACCCAGCTTCCATGAAATTATCACCTAGAACAGCACTGACCAAAAACAGTCAATGTGGCTGTGGGTCAGGAGGATCTTCAGCTCCTTTGACTGTCATTATAATAAAATTTCCATATCTGACAGTCCTGTATCAATCATATATCTGATACGATGACACTTCTGACATTTCCAAAAATGAAAAAAAAGGCAAAGAAATGGGTATCCCTCAAACATTAGCCCAAACTCTGATCTCTATGAATGTTCAATGAAACACCACCAGAAAAATCACCCACAGCACCGCCAGATCATATTAAGAGATGTCCTCTACTAACTCTTGTTACAATATCAGGAAAAAGAGTTGGAGGAAGAGGGTGGGAGAGGGTAGAAGGAACCTAAGGAACTGTATTGTGAAAAATAACGTATTAAAAAGAAAGAGAGAGAAAGACAGACGCACAGCGAGATGTCCTCACATCACAATGAATATAGCTTGTGCTGAGTGTGTTCACATTCTGCCTTGATTGCTTATTTTTAGTTTATAGGCAAATAAATCTTATTTCTGCATTGACCTTTACCTATGTAACCTCATCCAATTCTTCCATCATAGAATAGAACCAGAATTCAACTACCCCAAAACAGTAGGAAGAATTCGGAAGGAAGAACAGTAGTTGCTTCTTTAAAATCAGACCTCTTGACTACTACAAACCTTTATCTTAATAATCTAGATGAAAATCAAATGGCAGAGGACCCAAAATAAGAGGTTAAAATGTTTGTAAAAAAAAAAATCACCAAAACTTATGCCAAATTTCCACAGTCTCAGCAATCCCAAGAGTATTCTTCTGAAGAATTTCCACTGCCCCACTCCCAACCTCTAATAGTAACACAACAGTCCAGACATTTGCTCGCTGCTAGAGTAGTGGCTCAATCTTTAACCAATTTTCATTATAACCTAATATATTACAGTTAAAACACAATTTAAAATTCTTCATCCCATATTGGAAGGTATTTTTAAGGCATTGTCCTATCTCAACTTGCTGAAAGAATTATTCATTATTAATTTATGCTTGCTCTTTTCATGGCCAACCTCTATGGAACTTTTATTGGAAATACACTGTAGTAATAATGTCTACTGAAAGACCCAAAAGTCAGATAAACACAATCGTTAAGGTAACCCAGTAAGTGAATGAAGAGCAAGTGCAAAGAGATTCTGATATCACATTCTCCATTTCCCTTTTTATGGGTATTTCATCCTAGTGCATAATTCCAATCACCAATTTAGCCACGCTTTAAAAGATGCTTCCCTACTTGAGAATATAGCAGACCCAGTGGATCATTTATTCAGCAGCCACAAATTTACCAAATGATAGTAGCTCAAAGTGAGCAGAAAACTAAGGTGTAATTATTTTAATTGTTTGGTAAATGTGCTCTAAAACCACTAGTAAGATACCCACAATTTAAACTACAAATCTTATCAAATAATGCTTTGCTTTTAAATACCAGGTTTCTTGACCAACATTCTAGAAAGATATTACAGGAGACCTTGTAAGCAAGGTCCTGCAGCAAGAATTTTATAGAACATTTGTGGAATAAAATATGTGAGGAATTTCTCTAGTTTATTTCTTTGAAATGAGCCACACCATAAAAGTGGTTCCAACACACTTATATATACATAAATGTCCCTGTGGCCTCATAATTGTTGGATTGTTAGGCTAGCTTTGCTGTGAAAAACCTGAAGAATTCCAGCTGGAGTCTTTTCTTTTCACCAATTTATATTGGGGTTTCCATGGAGTTCTCTGAGATGCGAGATCAGCACCAACAGTCTTGTCCCATAATGACTTGATTTGCAACCTTTTGGGAAGCCCATTACAATCTAGATGGACTTCTGAAATATAGCATTCCACAAGGCAGCTAATCCCAGAAATTAACATCCATTCAATTTCCACCCCCACTGCCCACTGTGTTTGAGTACTGCTCGTTGACAACTGTAACATGTTTGTAGTACAAATAGTACTTTGAATTTGAGGTTTAAATCTGTTCAGCCTCTCTCATGTGGCTGGAATGTTGGCATGGCTCAAGAAACAAAAGTCAACTTAAAAAAAAAAAAGCAAAAGCTAGTTCCTCCAGGAAGAGAGAGATAACTATCAACCTTGATAAACACTGTAATGTGAGCAGGGTCCCGGGGAGAATAGGCTACAGACCTTAGCTGCCTCGGACTCCCAGCCTTTCACTGCCGACAGGATAGGGCCTGTTAAACAGCCAACTTGATGGTTCTCCCTGAAGGTATCAGAAAATTCTATATTCACAAGTTTTCCTTTTCTTTTGTTATTTTTCAGCAGGAAAGCTCCACGCGCTCGAATGGTTTTCATTTCTGAAGCCTTAACAATACTTAGCCAACTCAGTGGGTCATTGTTGACTGAATCCAAGCCTATAAATTAGGTTCAATGAAGGAAAAAATGATTTAATATAATCATTGTTTTGGTTAACACACTGCACTCTGACCATTTGTTTTGGCCAGTATGCCAGTACGTTTTTAAAGTTTGCATCAGATCTCTGTTTCCAGGGGACTATCTCAAAAGCTAAAACACAAAGCCAGGTTTCAGACTAATCTTAGAGTGAAGTTATTTTCCAACTGTATAAGAACTGCAGTATTATGGAGTTGTACTCTGAGCTCTCACATCACATAGTCTATAGGAGGCCCAGTGCACCGCATTCAACAGACACTACTAATACACCCATGGGGAAAAGCACTGTACAAAAAAAAGTCAGAGTTGAAGATGTCTGAAAATAAACTCATCTTCCCAATCACCTCCAACAGAACCAGTCAAGTAAGCTTGTGACCCAAGCAGGTTGCGTGATTCCACTCCACAATGACTTACCTAGACTGCAGGTGGAGTCTATTTTGCACGCCCTACACCTTCTCCAAGTGATTCCTACAAGCAATGTTTGAGAACTCTTCTAAACTCATGAATCTCACACAGACCAGATAAAGAAGACCTTCAGTGCAAGGGGAAGCCTTGTCATTATCTGATGTTTCCTTAATGGCCCAGGTGACTCTAATGGGCAACCACCACTGAGAACCCTGTTTTCAGACTATAATTCCTCCGGGAATTCAAAGAGGAGAAAATCACTTCAAGCTGGGGTGGTCAGAGATACAAACTATCTTGCAAGAGACATTACGTTCCCCTCAGAAAGTGTTTGTGCCTGGATTGTTATTGTTAATGGAATGACATGTTTACATAGCATCCGCCCAAGAAGTAGAAAGCTTTTATGGACAACACTTAATCTCTTATCCTCACTTATCCCCTATAATGTTATTAGAAGGACATTTCATTGCCATCCCACTTTATAGACAAAGCAAAAGATCAGGACGTTGCCTGAGATCACACAGTAAGTGAAGTCTGAAAAATAAAAATCATTTGGATGATGCTGGTTGAAAATGTCATTATTTAGTGCTAGAAGATCATTCCAATATACTAAAATCATACTCACACCCATCTGATAGAGCCATCCTCTGGCTTTCTTTTCCATTGTTCATAAAGGAATGGATATACTGAGTGATTAACAATGCATTATTCCTCCTTCTGCATGTTTGCATAAGTCGGCATTAGGGACTTTTCATGCAATCTACTGTGCCCAGAATTCTCCAGTTCCAGTATTATCAGTCCCATATGAATATTCATATTCATGAATCCCCCTCAAACAAGGGCAAGCTTGAACAGCCCGTGTCAGAACAGAAGCAAACCGTGTTTGGATCTCTTGAGGTTAGTTAGGAAAGACATGTTTGACCAACAACTATCCCCAATGTGGGTAGACTGGTCTGCAAACTTGGAGGCCTACCTGGTAATGCACACTGCATCTAGGGCACTGCCTACGAACCTTGACTGTACATTAATACACAAATTACTGCTCGTGATTCAACAGATCTGGGGGTGAGAATTTTTGTATCAATGCTCCAATGAATGGTGATCCCAGAATCACATTTTAAAACTACTAGGTGCAGGTGTTGCAGTTTAGCAAGTTAATCAGCTGCCTAAGACACCTGTATCCCTATTGTAGTGCTGGTTGAACTCCCAGGTGCTGCATTTCTAATGAAACTGTCTGCAAATGCTCCCAGGAAGCCAGCAGATGATGGCGCAAGTACATAAGTCCGTGCCATCCATGCGGGAGACCCAGATGGAGTTTCAGTCACCTGGCATTGGCCTGGCCCAGCCCCAGCTGATGCAGATGTTTGGGGGAATAAGTAAGCGGGCAGAAAATGCCTCCTCTCTCTCACTGTCTCTTTGCCTTCCCCCTCCTCTCTTTTCCTTCTCTCCTTCCTCCCCACCTTTTAAATGAACACAACTACAAAATCAACTTAAATATAGCTCACTATAAAAAGTAATTGAAATAAAATAAAAATGAGGCCACTGTTCTGGAGCCTAGATAGACGCCCAGTTAGATAAGCACGGGTGACAGGTGTTCAGGTGACGCCTTAGCACCAAAGAACATTAAGCAGAAAAGCAAGTGGAGTACGCAGCACAGATGAGCACTGAGACGTTAAGCTCATTTTAGTGAGCACACTATGAGGACCCAGAACAAAACCGCCACTGTAAAAAAAAAAAGTGTATTATAAAAATATTCATAGGGCCCAGCTTCCTAGCAGCTAAAGTCCTCGCTTTGAATGCACCAGGATCCCATATGGGCTCCAGTTCTAATTCCGGCAGCCCCGCTTCCATCCTGCTTGTAGCCTGGGAAAGCAGTCGAGGATGACCCAAAGCCTTGGGACCCTGCACCCGCGTGTGAGATCCAGAAGAGGATCTGGGCTCCTGGCATCGGATTGGCGCAGCACTGGCCGTAGCGGTCACTTGGGGAGTGAATCATCGGACGGAAGATCTTCCTCTCTGTCTCTCCTCCTCTCTGTAAATCTGCCTTTCCAATAAATCTTTAAAAATTAAAAAATAAAAATAAATAAAAATTTAAAAATATTCACAGGAAATTAAGCTAAAATATAAGTTTATTCTGGTACGAAAAAATTTAAATCCTTCTATGGTTTTGTCACAAAACAGGCTCCCCATTAATTTATTAAAGACTTCTCATATGCCTGGATTTCAGATTTTTGTGCCAAAGGAATTTTATCTGCTAACTTGATTTTTCCATGGACTTTTTGAAACACCTCATATCTTCAAGACCTTTCTGTCTAAGAACACCAGTTTCATGACCAATCCCTGAAACTACTTGAAGTAGTATCTCTGAAGAATTTCCTAACAAAGATAAAAGTAAAGTGGCCAACCATCATGGTTTTCCCAAGATTTCCCTGCCGTTAGGGGAAATGTCTCAGTCTCAGGATGGCCAGAAATCCTAGGAGTACTCCCAAGAAACTGAAGCCGAGATCCACTTGCATTTCCTGGTCAGGTGGCTCCAGCCATGAGAGGGGAATCAGCTGAAGAAAGAGGAAGAGAGCTGGGGTACTCTTTGCCACCTCTGGCTTTTAAGAGAGAAAAAAGAGACACTCAGACATATGCTCCATTAATGCTGAAATAGGCTTGCTTTAAATGGGCAAAACTCGTTAAATGATCCCACAGGCCTGCAGTTTTTCTAAACTCATGAAAGTGGAAAAGTTCAGCACAAACAGAGCGATCCAGACACCCCATAGATGGAAGTCACCCTCACTGCTTTTTGACACTCATCAGACGCACTTGAGATCCAATTGTACGTGTAGCCTTAAAGGGCTGCTGTGTTCACACAAACACTGAGAGGGAAAAATATATATAAATACTAGCAGAGAGTCCTGTGTTCCCTCAATTCCCTCTGTTAAAGAAACTATCATAAGCAAAGTTGGATGAGCAGTTCAAAAATGATGAAAACATTGAAGAATATTTGAATTTGGGGAGACAATCTTTCAGGTTGGAATGTGGATCTGACCCAAGGTTCTCAGAACCATCAGCTAGCACACCACAACTAAGTCAGATGTCTTCCAGCACCAAACATCAGTGCCATTCTACCAGGATGGGAAAGTGGGGAGAGTCAGAAGACCACACACAGTGAGAGCAGTTTGGGGCCAGCACAGTGACACAGCAGATTAAGCCACTGCCTGAAAAGCCAGCATCCCATAGAGGAGATCCATTTGAGTCCTGGCTGTGATATTTTTGATCCAACTACCTGCTAACGTGCCTGGGAAGGCAACCGAAGATGACCCCAGTGTTTGGACCATTGCCATTCACGTGGGAGATGCAGATAGAATTCCTGACTCTTATTTTCACCCTGCCCCATCTCTGGCGTTTGTGGCCATACTGCTCGCTCTCTCTCTCTCTCTCTCTAGCTCATTCAAACAAATAAATAATTTACATAAAAATATAACTGAGGTGATTATCACTAAGACTGTCCACGTAGTGTATAAAGAAATAAATAAATGACATTGTCCCAACAGGAATAAGAATCACCATCAAGAAAAAAAAAAAAAACAGGATCCAACACAAGGAATCCACATTAACCCCTTTCTGAGCAACAAAGTAAAACCTGAAAATTGAGAACTAGTGCCCCCTCATTCCATCTGACATACTCACTTGACAATGAACTTCAGCCTGAGTTAGGACAAACACGGCAGCAAAATGCTGAATCTCCATGATCCAGGAGAATACAATATAATGAGACAAACAATAAACATGTCCTTTCTGAATAAGCCACTTCATCCAGTAAGCAGTCAGAACAACCCAAGGAGACTCCTCCAAAGCAAAAGTGGGAGTTCAGAGAAAAGAAAAATCTCCCTGACAACATTAAAAAAAAAAAACAACACATACCAGAAAAAGCTTGAGCGTGAAAGGAAGGTGTTTGACACCACACCTGCAGCCCACAACACAGTAACTGGATTCGGTTCTGTGCTCCAGCTGTTGACTCTAGCATCCTGCTGGTGTAGATCCTGGAAGGCATCAGTGGTAGTTTAAGTTCTTAGGGCCCTATCACTCAGGTAGGAGGCTTAAATCAGATTACTAACTCCCAAGTTTGGCCCAGCCCCAGTTCATCCAGGTATTTGGGGTGTGAGAAAATGAACAGAAACTCTATCACTCTCAAATATATGTTATTTTTCATTACAAAAAAATAACTTTGCTCAGTCACTCATTCAATACATGATTATCACATGCTACGGCCCATGCTAGGCAGAAAGGACACAAAAATATTAGCACAAAAAAATTAGCACAACTGCTTTCTCAAATGAGGCAAACAAATTTACAAATGACTGCAGTGTCTCTAAATGTTTTACAACATCCCTAAGCAACCTCAAAGAGCAGAGGATACATAGTTCTCTCCAATCTTTGCATTTATACTTTTACTGCTTCTGTTCTTCTTTAAAATTCATTAAATCTTATTTGAAATGCGGACTTTCAGAGAGGTGAGGCAAAGAGAGGCAGATCTTTTCATCTGCTGGTTCGCTCCTCAAATGGCAATGGTCAGAGCTGAGCCTATACAAAGCCAGGAGTTTCCTCCGGGTCTCCCAATGGGAACAAGCCCCGAGTATATGAGCCATCTGTCACTTCTTCCCCAGGTTATAAGCAGAGAACTGATGGATGCCTCAGCCTAGCCCAGTCCAGCCCACCACTTGGCAAGTCCTCATGCACACCGGTGGATGCTGTAGCCTAGTCAGGGCCGCACACAGTGACCCCACAAGCCACCCACACACAGACACCCCAATTTTTATAAGTGCCAGCATGGGCTGTGGCCGCACCTTGTCTGTCCTGCATCACATTCAGTTCTTGTACACACCCATAGATCCTGTGGCTTAGCTCAGCCTGACCCACACCCAGACCCATCCCATATGTATACTGATGGGTGTTGCTGCCATGTCCAGCCTGCCCTGCCCCCAAGGCCTGGCTCTCATGTCCGCTAGTGGAAGATGCAACCGAGTACTCACACATTTGCCAGAGGGTACTGAGGTCCAGGCTGACATAACTCTCAACCAATCCTAGCACTTGCCCGTGGTTAACACTCTTACTTAAGGTGATCATTCATAACCATTTTATGTAAACCAGTTTCTTCTGATCTTATCCACAACTGCAATTCTTGTAAATTTTGCTCTAAGAAAATATTTAGAATCTTTTCCCCATTCCCACAGACCCATAATGGTGTGTATGTGGGTATCTGTGAGTACTTACATACTTGTAGCATACATGCACATGTAATGCGGATTATCCAGCAACTTTCCTATACTACATGAACACATATTGAAGCTTAACTGCAACTTTCCCACTAGGAAAGGCCCTATCAAGTTTTGGAAAAAGGTACTTCAAAACATGTTTGCATGGTCATACGGTTTTTTTCACTTAAATTTGTAATTAATTTTTAACATATCCAATGCAGTTTGTAGATACCATGCTAAAAACAATATTACATTCCTCTCTCCCACCCTCCCTTCTTTTCCCTTTGTTTTTGCATTATTGAGATAATGTATTTTAAATGTGCATTACAGTAAAAAGTCTTAATACTTCAGCAAATAAGAAGTCTCACAAGTCAAAAAGCAGGAAGATCCATTTTAGTGGGAATATAGACAATGAAGGGGATAAATGGTCATAATTCTCATATACATAAACACATCTCAAAACCTATACAAACTTAAGACCTACAGAACCAGATCCACCCTGCAGACTTCAAATAATGGAAAGATGGTCTGGGTGTAGGTATGCTTGACTCCAGAGACCCAGAGTTTAAATCCCATGACCTAGTGAGCGGGGCAGGAGAGGAAGAGCAACTGCACCCAAGTGGAGGAGTTCCTGCTCATTTCTTTGTATCAGCAGAGATTTCAAGGCAAGGGCTTGGGTGAATGGATTTGAAGGACATCATTGTCCTCTGAAATGACTTGGAAGTCTTCATTCTACCTCTTCATTTAATACTGAAAAGTGGAAGGAGTAGGTGGCCCCAACATGCCCTCAGCTCCAAGATCTGCTAGGTGAACACACAATAGTGGCCTGTATTCTAAACAGTATATTTGGGGGGGAAAAAAGCAATTGTTGCTTTGTTTTTCCAAAGTGAAAAGGCACTGGACACTAAGCATGTCAGGCCACTGAATGTAGGGAGAAGTTGGGCTATCAATCCCTCACAATTCAGAAACAGCAGAGAAAGTTCAGCATGGACCAACCACTGTTAGGCTGTCTTCAGTCCTGTGGGTAACTCTTCATTCACTTTCCTGCTAGAAATTTCCATCAGACTCAAGAACCTTGAACAAATCCAAATAGTGACCTAACAGCTCACAAATACCCATCTCTTCACAACAAGCCACACTCACCTGCAACAGCCAGTTTTGATTTTTCAAACTCATTAAGTCATAAAACATCGCTCATTGCCATATATAAATGTAACAGGTACTAAAAATACATGGAGTTCATTATATACAGAGAGAAGAGAGATTGAAAAGGAGTGATTGTGACAAGTGTGTTTTAACAACTTTTACTGGATATGCATGTCTTACATCCCATTGCTTTTCAAACTTCTGTGGGCTCCAAGCTTGTCTGAGGGTTAGTAAAAGTGCTGACTGCCAGAGTGGCTCTCGCAGTTTCTAATTCTGTAGACCTGGAGTGACCCTCAGGAATCTTCATTTTTAACCATGATTTTGATGAACATGGTCTGTGGCTGCCCTTTAAGGAATCCTTTAGAACCAGTTAAATTGCTAATTACATAGTCAAGTCTTGGATATCTCCCATTACCAAAATCCTGTGGGTCATGACTTGCCCCTTGGTATCTCAACTCAGCTAGAACAATTCTTTTGAATTAAAAAAAAAAAAGAACGAACAAAAGAACGAACGTTCTGAGGAACTTAAATCATGAGGATAATGAGAGTTGAGTACATACCCTCAAAGAGGTATTTTTCTTTGCCCAATCAGCTTACAAAGATCTGTATCCTCTGTTGCCAGATCTTTGGAGAACAGAGATGTGATTTTCATTGGACTCACGGTTTCCCTGATACCCACTGTCATGAATATATTTGGTTCTCACCCACTGGCAGGAAATGTTCTGTTTGCTCAGAGGGCATCACCTAGGAAGGTGGCAGGCAGGTGCCCTACCCCACATGCAGAGGGCAAAAGATCTGCTTGCTCCCAGCCATATTAGGGCTCGCGTACACTAGGTGACAGCCACGGTTTGATCCTCAGAGTCCTCGCCAGATCCTGCTTCTCCAGGTGTGTTATCCCACTAAGAGGCATCATTTCAGGATTTTTTTTTTTTTACCAAAAATAACTAGAGTCAAGTTCTGGTATTTATTTGAAAGCAAAATACATCCATACACTTAGAGCAGAAAATAATTAAAATGCAGGAAAAAGAAAGGAAAAGAGGAAGGGAGGGGGAAAGAAGGAAAGAAAATTTAAATTGTTGAAAAGAAAGGGAAAATAGGCAAAAAGGCAAGACGGAGCTTATAGTCCATCGTTGACAGACATCCAAAAGCATGAACTGTGTTCCACTCTGATTTCTTTTGTATGAATTGACCAGCCTACAACGATACAAATAAGTAAAAAATCGACTTGTGGGAGCAGAAAAGCTGCAATGTAGTGACATAGCTACTCAAGCAGCAGCAGCTTAAAAATCACAACATTACAAACAGAACGCTGTTACCTTTCAAACAACGGCCAGACAGCCACATGCCAAATATTGCGAGACTTTTATCCCACAGTTGTTGGTATTATATATCATTTTTATTATATGAGCACAAGGCAAAACAATGGGCAGCTCAGATTTGTAAATATAATATGTATGATATAATAGCTTGTTTTAAGTCTTATTTGTATAGAGAACAAGATTCAATTTGTTAGTATGCTGATCAAGGGAATTTGCTATTTTTCAAGAAGAATTTTTTTAATGTATCACTCCCAGCCTGTGAAGGCTTCATCACCAGGCATATGCTTTTCAACTTTCAGGGTTTTCCTATCATCAACTCAAGCCTAGCAGAACCCAGACTCTGGGCGTGTTTCCTTGGAGTCACTCTCTGTTATTATCAGGGCTGGACTGCAGTATCCTTCGCTGGAACTGGCACAAGTGCTCACATTATAGGACAGACATTCTTGAGTCAGTACAAAGAGGCACAGTAATGTCTCAGGATGTGATTTCTGCCAAAGATGATACCATCACGAGGCTGGGTTGAGAGAGGAAACGGCCACTGGGATTTGGCTTGCATTACATCCCCGTTACCTGGAGTCTCCCTGACCTTTCCCCCTCTCTGACCCAAAGAGTCTCAATTTTCCAGTGATGTAAATAATTTGTAATCAGAGCCAGAGGCAAAAGCATTGAAATACATGAGCTCTTGGAACACAAATATGATAGTTGTAGGAAACAAATTATTCACTGGATTGAGGGCAGATTCTGTTGCATTAAAGATCTTGCATTATGATATAAATTACAATTGTCCTGAACTGGATACTGCATCCAGTTAAAACTCTTCTGAAGCATCACGTTTCCTGTAAAAGCTTGCTATGGCTTGAACACAATTTGGCTCTCCAAACTCATTCAAATGTGTAAAACCCAAAGCCTTTCATTAACAATTAAGGGACTGGGCCAGCACTGTGGCATAGCAAGTATAGCTACTGCCTGTAATACTGTCATCCCACATGGGTGCTGGTTTAAGTCCCTGGTGTTCCACTTCCAATCTGGCTCCCTGATCATGTGTCTGGGGTGGACGCAAAAGATAGTCCAAGTGCTTGGGTTCGTGCACCCACCTGAATGACCCAGACAAAGCACCTAGCTGCTGAGGTTGGCCTAGTATAACCCCAGCTGTTACACACATTTGGGGAGTGAATCAGTAAATGGAAGACCTCTCTGTCTCCATGTCACTCCCTCTCTTTCTAACTCTACATTTCACAGTTAAATAAATCTTTACTTGATCTAATTATGGTGTCTGGCAGGCAGGCCTAATGCAAGGCAATTCTCATGAGAAAGTCACACGCACAAGCAAAACAAGCTGCTTGCTTTTCTCTGCTTCCTGGCCCTCCGTGTGAGCGTTCTTCCAAACGCTCTGCCATCGCCAGCCTCTACCAGATGCCAGACCAATACCTGACCTTCTGCTGCGAATCTGCAAACTGCAAACTGAACTCAATCTCCTCTCTCTTTAAGTGGCTTTTCTCAAGCATTTTAGTTGAAGTAGTGAATATCTAGCCAATATAAAGCCATTACCTCTTCCATTCTCCCACTTGGGTTACAAATATTCACGTTCTCAACCTTTAGCTTGTCTCATTTATTCATGATTAGAGAAATAACACAGACCTTTACAGTACCTACGGACAACTACAGTAACCACACTCATTTGTTTCTTATTGAAGCAGAGATGACTCATCAGCTGCTGAAATCGGCAGTATGCTTCTTTGAAATCCGATGTTACTGAACATATGATTTGTGGCATTTATCAAGGAAAAATGAGTCAGTGTCAATAATTTTTAATTACTCTTCTGATGGCTTGGTGGTGAAAAGCAAAAAGTCCACACGTAAGTCACACTGCCTCCAAAGAGACCCAAAAGATTTTGACTTCATGCTCTTGACCACAAAGATATATCTCATATCCTACACTTTGGTCTAACACTTGAGTATCAGAAATTCTGAAGCAAAATATGCATGCAAGAATTCCACATCTAAATGTTATAAACCCTCCAAATAATAGTGAATTTTCAAACTTATTTTTCTCTCTGCTAAATAATTATAGAGAACCAAACAGCATCCCTTATTTTTTTCTTCTGTAAGATAATCTTTTGAAATCAATGCTGGAGGATAATGAGCCCTGGAAAACAACTAACTTTCACTGTCCGTGTTCCTTAAGAATCATTCCGTACTCAAACTTTAATCTTAAACACAGGATTTTCTGAACCTAGAAAGTCAAAATCTGAAATCAGATGACCATTATGCAAGTATACTAAGAAAAGATTATCTTAGCTCATCAGTCAAAAACTATTTACTGGGCTTGGTGTGGTGGCCTAGTGACTAAAGGCCTCACCTTGCACATACTGGGATCCCTTAGGCTTGCTGGTTCCTATCCTGGCCACCCTGATTCCCATCCAGCTTCCTACTTGTGGCCTGGAAAAGCAATCAAGGATGTCCCAAAACCTTGGGACTCTGCAGCCCCTTGGGCGAGACCCAGAAGAAGCTCCTGGCTCTTGGCTTTGGATCAGCTCAGCTCTAGCTTTTGCAGCCAACTGGGGAGTGAATCAGATTTTCCTCTCTCTCTCTCTCTCTCATCCTCTCTGTATATCTGACTTTCCAATTAAGGGGGAAAAAAAAAGAAATCTATTTATTGATCTCAACAGTGAATTCACTTGGAATGATCATTTAGCCTAGCCGTTAAAGATAATTACATTGAGTGCATGTCTGGCTCCAGTTCCTTGCTTCCAGTTTTTTTTATTAATGTGGACCCTAAAAAGCAGGAGTTGAGATTCTGCCACACGGGGAAATCCTGGTTTGCATCTCTGGCTTGCGACCTCAGCCCATTCAGCTATTCATGAGTGTTGGAGTGTTTGGAGAGTAAGCCAATGTCTAGGAGTGCACTCTCTGTCTCTCAATGTTTATGAATACAAAAAATAAATAAATAACACAAAAGTATACTTTAAATGTAGAAACAATTTAACAAAATATTTTTTAAGTATATCCCTTATTTTTCTGTTTTAACTTCATTTATTGAAAGTACCTGCTACAAACCCGGTGTGGTAGCCCAGTGGCTAAAGTTCTAGGCTTGTATGTGCCAGCATCCCATCTGGTCACAAGTTCATATCCTGGCTGCTCCACTTCTTTTCCAGCTCCCTGTTTGTGACCTGGGAAAGCAGTAGAGGATGGTCTACCCTGCACTTGCATGGGAGACTTGAAGAAGCTCCAGGCTCCTGGCTCCAGATCAGCTCAACTCTGGCAGTTACAACCACAGATCTTTTTCTTTCTCTCCTCTTTATAAGTCTCTGCTTCTCTCTCTAAATCTAACTTTCTAATTAGAACAAATAAATATTTTTTAAAAGTGCCTGCTACTTAGATTGACTTGCAAAATGCAGTTTTTATTTTTCCTAAGTCTAGTCGGGAAAATAGTAAACGTTATTTTAACCTGGCGTTGGTTCATCAACTGAAGATTTCCTTTTTATCTTCTTGAAATTTTTATTTTTCATGATACAATTCCTTAAGCTCAGGGATTTCTTCTTTATCCTCCTCAATTACCCGCCCCCCACTGCTTTCCCCTATATTATTTCAAAAGTATAGTCGTCCTTCAGCACCAGTCACAAGTCCATAATTCTTCTCTTTAAGTGGATCGTGACATTCTACAAATAGGCAATGGCAGAGTCCAGTGTCCTATTGTCAAGACATATTTGACAGTTTTATTTGGAGTCCATTTTTTATTAGGGAGTAGAGATGCATACCACAATGTATCCTTACTCCTCGGTACGCTAGTCTCCATTATACAATTCCTCTAAATAAATATTTGTATACACATGTTTACCTATGCATCTGTTGATCTTGTATTTTGCATGAGCAGCACAATCTGTCATAGCAAAGACATGGGAAAAACTCACATATCTGTTGAGAAAGGAATGGATAAATATTACTCAGCCATTAAAAAGAATCAAATGTTACCATTTAAAACAAAAAATGGTTCCTGCTAGAGAACATTATGTTCAGTTAAACAAACAATCTCAAATGGACAGATATCACATGTTCTCCCTGGAGTAAGGCAACCTTCATGCAAAAGTGTAATCTTTCAGAACACGTTTTCTGATATTGTTTGCAAATTAATTCTTTTCTGTCGTCCCCTCTCTTCCCCATCATCTCTGCAGTCAGATGACACAAGCCTTTATTTCTTTTTACTATATTTTTAATATACTTTTTCCAACATATTTATGACAGTGACAGGTATCCCTGCAAGGAGCTGATATTATTTACTTCTTATTAGACTACCTGCTTGTTTGTCTTTCTTTTGCATGAGTAATATTATTAGACACCAACCCTTTTTTTATATATTTTTGACATTCTTTACATAGTTAATTAGGGTAAGAAGGTTCAAGGGCTACAGGAAAGTGGATAAGACTAGTATGTTTTCCATATTGTTCCCTTCATGTTTAAAGGGGGGTATGAAGGGAGAAGGCCCACCTGTTTTCCCACCCTCCCCAGGTCCCGGATGTAGGGCATGATCCGAGGGTCTTGCTCAAGTGACTTTGATAGTTCACCAGTTATGAATCACTGCCAATCTTATCACTCCAAGCACGATGAGGTCTTTGAAGAATCCACTGATTGACATGGTCCATCATAGAGTCTCCATTTGCCCCGTATTTCACTGCCAAGATATGGCTGAGATGGTTAATTCACCTGTTCTGTCTTCTCTCTTTTCTTGGTTAGGGTTGTGTGTCCAGCAGTACGATTGGGGAGATCCCCAATGAAACTTCATCTGAGGTGTTCTCAGACCAGATTCTTGTATGTACTAGCAAGTGCAGGGCCCACCATAGTCCATCACCCAGAAAGGCTGGTGGTTGTAATCACTGGGTTGGTTCTGTTTTCACTCCCGACTTCCAGTGGAACCAATGGGTGTTGCAGTCCAGCCTGGTTCTGCCCAGCATACACTAGGCCTTCATATAAACCAGTGGGAACTGCAGCCTAGTTGGAGCAACCCACAATAACCCCCACCAAGCCCACCCTCTACACTGGTTTGCCAGTATGTGTAGCAGTAGTCCAGTCTGTCACAAATTCCATTCGGTTCTCATACATGGCAATGGCAATTAAAGCTTTGTTCCGTCTAACCAGCTCCACTATGCAGCCCACACAGATGCTGTTGGGTCTGTCTACCCCAGCCCCTGTTCTGCTTTTTGTGCCCTCCCATGGAAGAGGTAACCCAAGAGGGAGGAACCTACTATTTCCCTCCCAAGTCTCTCTCACTCCCAGATTATGCACTCTCCAGGTAGTTCTGGGGTTTGACTTGACAGAATTAGACCCCAGTGCCAGCTTCTGCCAGCTGATGCTACAGCTAAGCCAAAACAACCCTCACCCACTCTGATTTATGCTTGCACCAGTAGGAATAATCAGCCCAGCCTGGTATTTCCCTGATCTAGTCCACATGAGGCGCACAGGTGTTGTAGCCCTGCCTAGTCTGGTCTGCCCCCATCCCACCTCACACTCTCCAGTGGGGAGTAGTTATCCAGTAAAGGAACCACCCCAGACTCCCCCTGCCGGCCCTCCCCCTACCTTCCTGGTTCTCATGAGTATGGTTGGGTGCTGCAGTCACATCCAGTACGGGCAACCTCACCTTGGCATTCCATATTGTGCACTGGTTTTTGTTGCGACCGAACACGGCTCGACCCACACTCTGTTCTGGTGCTCGGATCTGCCAGTGGATGACGTGAACTGATTCAGCCTGGTCTGCTCCCGACCCCTGCCAGATGTATACCTGTGGGTAACTTTCCATGGCCTGTTCTGGACTGTTTCCTATCATGCTTCTTGCGCTTACCTGCCTGGTCTGTGTCCTGCCAGTTGCCCAGGCTCCTCCATCAGAACCTCTCCCAATGCCAGATTTTGCACATACCAGGGGGTCCATGAGCCAGCACAACTCAGTTCACCTCCTGTCCTAGCAGGAACAGTGGCTTTTCCTGACTGGCCTTCAACTCAAACTGGTCCTTGCTGTTGGATGTTTCAGCCCAGCCATGGCTTGTCCATACCCACATATGGACTTGTGCCAAGGGAGACTACAACTGTTTCCTGATTAGAACACAGCCCCATTCCAGCACATGCACCCCTGGTGGGAACCTCAACCCAACTAGTGATGTCCCCTTAGCTCCCCAACCAGCCTATTCCCAGCCATAGATCATGCGCATGCCAGTGGTTGCTCTAACTCAGCTTGGCTCAGTCCCTCACCTGTCCTGAGCTCTGCCTTAGACAATGTGGCTTAGAGTTCCTGGCTCACGCAGACCAGTAGGTATAACAGCCTAGCTCAGCATACCTGCGCTCCATCCTGGTCTTTAGTTTTGCTTGTGGGCTAAGGTTTGCTCAGTTCTACCTAGTACATCCCGTTCCATTACCAATTGACACATTTGCCAGCTGTTGGAGCTATTTGCCCAGCTTGTCCAACCCCCAGGTCTGAACCACATGTTCACCAGTGGGAGCTATGACTCGCCACGGGAGTTTCCCCAGTTTCTCCACTTAATCCACTCCCAAACCCAGTTCTCATACATGCCATTGGGTTTAGGCCAGGTTCTGGCAAAATCTAGCCTTCCATTTGGCCTTGTATGAGCTGGTGAATGTTGCAGCCTGGCCCACCCCACACCCTATTCAGGATGCACATTTGGGTGCTGCTGCCCTGACCAGTCCAGACTGTTGTGGGTTCCTTTACCTGTGATTGATGGCAGGCTCCTTGGTCACACCTAGCTTAGTCCATCACCACCCCAACTCTTGAGCTAACCATTGGGGCTAGAATTTCCACAGGGTTTGGCCCACACATCCCTCACAGAATCTGCCCCCGGATATGGTTCTCGAGTGCTAGTTAATGTCATGGCCCTGCTTAATGTGACCCTTCTCCTGATCCATCATCATGTCAGGTAACAGGATATGATTCTGCTGGACAAGCCCCGAGCCATAGCTTTTGCATGGACTGGTATTTGGTGGTCAACATTGTTCAATGATTACAAATTCTTCAAAGGAAGAGTTACTGTCATTGGGAATCTTTACGATTGATTCAACCTGGAGCTACCTAAGCAGCTATTCAAAGAACCAAAATCCTAGAGGTCCAGGAAGGGTGGCCAGCAGGCAGAACCTGGCGCCACATGGTACACTGGCTGCCTGGGGAGAGCTCACCACGTGCACATAGTGGCTGGCGTCTGGGATCCAGGCATGAGATACCCCATCCTGAGACCCACCAGCAGCCAGGAAGCTGCTGGAAGTTTAAACCCCCAGGCCTAAGGTCGCGCCCCTCCCCAATCCCATTCACCACCCAATGAGGGCGGCAGGGGCGCCTGGACCTGCCCAGTCAAGAGACCTCCCCCCTCAGTGTACTCACCCCTGAAGGAGCAGCCCCTGGAGTCCAGGCAGGTCCAGGGACAGCACACCACGTGGACATGGTGGCTAACATCTGGGATCCAGGCATGAGATGCCTCAGACCCACCAGCAGCCGGGAAGCTGCTGGAAGTTTAAACTCCCAGACCCAACGTCGTGACCTAAACACCAACCATATATAAATTTATTCTTATACCTTCGTACTTTTTCTTTAATCATTGTAACTTTGCAGTATGAGTCTCAAAACCCGGAAAACCTTTCTTCTCTCACTAAAGAAAAAACAATTCAGATCAACTGTGCTATGCCGGTCAATTCAGATTGGTTGAAAATACTGCAATGCACACGTAGTTGTCCACACTCAATATCTAATATTTCATAGCAGTTTTAAGTACAGTCTTTGAAATAGACAAGACAGGTATAAATTCCAGTTCTATCATTTTCTCACTATGCTTGAAATAGATCACTCAACTTCTTTCAGGCCTCTCCTTCCTCACCTGTAAAATGAATACACGAATAATATCTACCTGTGCAAGAAAGAGTTAATGCAGCAGGCTTGAAAAGTGCCAACGGATTTCCAAGAAGGGGTTGTTTTCATGACTGGCCCTTGGCCAATTCCTGGAAATTGAGCCATTAGAATGTTCCAAGAATTAAGAGTGTTTTTTCACATTCAGAGCCTTGGCCCAATCTGTACCAGTGTGCAAGATTTGTGATTTCTGGTAAACACCTACTTGCCTGTTGTGGGTGGGGAACATTGGAGTTGTGGTTGATCAGTCACACACATATAAAAAAGACCCCAGTAAAAATGCTGGCTTCAAGGCACAGGGGTGCTTGCCTGATGACAGCACTTCCTATGTGTTGTCTCAGATCATTTCTGGAGGAAAAATCAGCATGTCCTGTGCAGTGCAATGAGGGATTGCTCTTGAAGGTTTGAGCCTTAGTTCCTCTGCCTTGGTTTTGTATGCTTTCACTGTGAAAAACCACGGTTGTGTTACTGCTGAGTTCTGCGAGTCCTTCCAGTGAATCACTGAAACTGGGAGCCATCCCAGGGACACCTACCATACTGTTTCAGTCTATGGAGGTGAAGGAAAGACAAGTGTCGGTAAGGGGGAAAAAGTTCCAACCGTATTGGCTGAAAGCCAGTAAGGAAAACTTAGGACCACTGCAGTACATAGATCACTGCAAAGTGAGAAGGCCCAGTGGGTTAAGCTGATGCTTTACACAGCTACATCCCATATAGGATTGCCAGTTGGAATCCTGGCCACTCCACTTTCAAGACAACTTCTTCCAAATGCACCTGGAAGGCACAGGATGATGGCCCAGAATCTGTGATTTTTGCCAGCCATGTGGGAGTCATGGATTAAGTTTCTGGCTCATGGTTTAGACTTGGCCTAACGCCAGTTGTGCAGGCATTTGGGGAATGAACCAGCAGTCTGGAGCTCAATTTCTCTCTCTTTCTTTCTCATGCCAAGTAAATAAATGGGGCTTTGAAAGTAAACAAAATGAGCAAGTGGAGATTTATAGCCAAGGAACAAGATGCAGATCAATAGACAGATTCCTAAAAGTAAATAACAGGTGTAAGGAGGATTTAGGCTAAATTGACATAAAGACAGAACAAGGTACATCACGTGTGGAACCACAGATGACAAGGAACCTGATCATGTATCAAGACTGAAGGATTTTTGCTAAAGTGAGCTAAATTCTTAACTAAAACTGAATTTGAAAATGAAGTGCACCAATGGGCCCTGCAGAAGTTTCAGGAATCTAACTAAAGTTTGATCAAGGAAAGAATCTTTATCAGATGCACAGCAGGCATTTTACTCTAAGTCTAGTCCAGAATGTTCAGTGACAATTACTGATATGATTAAATGCCATATTATTCATTCATCCCACACTATTTCTTAAATATAGCACAAGGAACTATACAGCTGGGTTTAGCACGTTTCTTAACAAAGGTTGAAATAATTGTTTGTATCATTCTTTAAACATTGATTTATCATCCTCATCCTTTTCTGATTTAGCTACATTTCTACCAAGCACATGAACTAAAACCTTAATGGATAATTGGTGGAGGCCATTAATAATCAATGTTGTTAGAGACTGGCCTGATAGTGGTTAACTGTGCTCCCTATCCCTCCCTCCCTATGATCTGCAGAAGACGGGACAAAGTGACATCCAGAAGGGATCTGGTCATGTGGCAGTCCGTTGCTAATAGCCTACCCAAAGGCCTCACCCCTTCTACCTAAGAGAATGTGAGTTTGTTCAGCAACCATGTGCTGAAGACGAATATGATTGGTCTAAGTCAATATTGGAAGCTCCATACCCTGTTGCCCATTGCTAATCTGGGGTGATTCTGTGACATGCATGAATGATGAGACTCAGGGGAACTATCCCAGTAAGCAAATTGTAAAGCTTTCCCCTCTGATTAACAGAGGATCAGACACTAGGGAAGTCTCATAGTTCCCCTCATCCTCCAGCATTGGAAATGAAGATGTGAAGATGGTGCTCTTGTTACGTGGTTGCCATCCCAGGTCTGTGATGGGAGACATCATTACCGGAAACGGAAACCTGGAAAGACCTTGGTAACTCTTGATAAAATGTTGAACTATTCAACCAATCCTGCAACTCTTTATCTCCAGACTTCCTTTAAAGACAAAAAAAAATGTTCATTTTGTTTAGCCACTATATCTGAATCTCCTCTCGCTGGTGACTCATAATATTCTGAAACACTGGTTTCAACATGTGCTTTGAAGCACAACTCATGAACAGCTCTTATCTGGGAATTCCAAAAAGGTAACACAAGTAAAATTATAATTCAACAATGTTCTTTCCAAAAGACGCTGACTCACTAATCACAAACTTCAAAAAACTCAAGAACTTTTTCATGAAAACAAGTAGAAACTCAGCACTAGAAAATTCTTTGCTCTTTTTAGGAGATTGAGAACCTCCTTGTGTTAGTCTTTTTTATGAAGCATACAATTCTTTGTGCAGTGAGACAGCTTTGTGGATGTGAACTCTAAGGTGTATGCTTTATGTTTATACTGTGGCTATTACTGTGCGTGTTTGGGAAAAGAAGTGAACATTATTTTACATACCATTGTCCTATGCCAATTTCTACAAAGGTCTCCTGCTTCACATCAAAGTAGAAGGTGTAATTTGGGACCAAGAGACTGTATAATATAAAATGAATGTTTTTACAGAATTTCAAATGAACAAAAAAATGTTAAATGCTGAAACGTAAAGCGTATATTTATATATGCTATTCCATGGTGTCATAATTGTGACTGTTTTTAAAAAGAGATGTTAAAAATGTTTCATGGCCTGGCATAATGCCTCAGTGGTTAAATACTTAACTTATGAGCACTGGGATCCCATGTGGTTGCCAGTTCATATACCAGCTATTTCCATTTCCCATCCAGCTCCCTGCCTGTGGCCTGGGAAAGCAGTCGAGGATGGCCCAAAGTCTTGGGACCCTGAACCCACCTGAGAGAGCCAGAAGAAGCTGCTGGCTCCTGGCTTCAGATTGGCTCAGCTTGGGCCTTTGCAGCCATATGAAGTGTGAACCAGAGAATGGAGAATCTTTCTGTCTCTCCTTTTCTCTGTATATCTGATCTGCCTTTCCAATAAAAATAAACAAATCTTGTTTTTTTAAAAAAAAAAAATCTATTGCTTTAATTCCAAAACTGTGAAGTAATTGAAAATACGACAAAAAACTATACACACACACACACACACACACACACACACACACACACCTAATACAAATATATGCACAGATATTGAGTGTCCCCCAGTGTGATCAACATGCATTGTGTTAATTGTTAATTGTTTGATATCCTCACTGGAAATTTTATTCTCAGTCATTATCAGGTGATTTTAAATATCCATAATTGTAGCTAATATTCATCCTTTGTGAAAAGAAAAGCTACCTAACATCTTCTTTACTCTTCAAAGCAGCCTATACCCTAAACCAGGTAGTCAAATATAAAAATGTAAAAATATCTATTTGTATGATTATAGTTATTTATTTTATAAAAAGAACTCTTATAATTGCTATGTCTAAGTCTTCCACGAAAAATAAAAATCACTATAAACCAATAGGTATGATACTAATTTATTATTTTTAATGATATCTTTGCCACCATAAATATATGCTTGTACATACTGATGTCTTTGTTTTAATGGAACAGTCAAAGGCCTGGAATTGCCAGGCAAAAACTATTCATATTTGTTAAAATGCCGTAGACACTGGTAGACAGTTTTTCAAAACCTTAATGCCTCAAGCTTCTAGCAGGCATGGGACAGATCTTTTCTTTAAATCACAACAAAAATCATCACAATTTCTTCCAATAATTATGAAATTGCTACAAAAATCAATTTTATTTTTATGGCACTTCCATTTTCTTGCTGCTAATGAATGTGAAAACCTTTTTATATACTTATTAACCATTTATGCACTGTTCTACCTTATTTTTCCATTGAATTGCTTTTTCCTTTGTCAAATGTTGGATAATTCAGTTACAACTACTTTTCCCTAGATTTCTTGTCCAGTTTAGTTATTGTACCTTTTGTAATTCGAAGGATCTGATATTTATGAGTTCCAATATGGTTGTGCTTATAACTTCTCAAACAGAAACTCAGACAATATACATTTTTTGTCTTTTCTTAGTTATTATTTTGTGATACAGTTCCATAGTCTCAGGGATTTCCCCTCCCCTGCACTGATTTCCCCTATATTATTACAATAGAATAGTCCTTCAGAAATAGTCGTAAGTTCATCATTCTGCTACTTAAGTGTATCCTGACAATGTAGGTATAGACAGTGCTAGAATCCAGCATCATATTGTCAAGATATATTTAACAATTTCATTGGGAATCCTATGAAACTGATTTGGAAGTAGAGATGCACATTGTGTCTTCACATTTGAATATAGTAGTCTCTATTACACAGTTATGGATGATCCCTCTGAGACGACTGGGATCCAAGTTCTGACGACCATGCCAAGAAAGATCGGGACAGAAGGAATGCAAGGCAAGTGAAGCAATGCACACTTTATTGAACTCAACCATATATATATATATATGACACACACATCTATATGCATATATGCATAGATGTATATACATAGTACATGTGTGTGTGTCATATACACCAGGCAGATTACCTGGGCAACCACGGAACGCCCCTCCAAGATAGCAAACAAGGAAATGAAGTAATAATCACCATAGCAGCAAAGGAGTAAACATGATTTTCAGGAGTGGATTCTAACAATCAAACCAGTTAACTGAGGAAGGGGACATGATCCGCTACAAGCAACTAATGAGGAAGGGGGCACAGGTAGTCTCTGCTCATCCCCAGACTTGCTTGGCCAAGTGAGGCAGCCACAGTCCCATGCAGGAAGTCTGATTCCTGCTCAGTCTGCTCAGAGTGTATGAGTTCTGGAGTCCTCAGGCATCTGATGGACTGGTCCAGAGATGCACTTCCACACACAGTTACTATACATCCCCTTAAATGAAAAGTCAAGAAACAAAAAAATAGCAGGAAGAAAAATAGAAAATTTAAAACATGAAGTTAAACAACATGATGTAGAATGACCAATGTGTCACTAAATAAATGTAAAAGAAAATGCTGCTGCTGTGTGAGCTATGTGTCATTGAAGAAATTATTAAGAAAACACCCAATGTGGCACTGGTAGGGAGTATGAACCATGAAATCCATCCTGCTCCTGTACCCACTTGCATGGGCTCTGTCACTCTGCTTCTACTCATGCTGGAGTCAAACAAATCAGGAGGACTGGCAGTTCTCTGCCTGGTTCTCCTCCTGAACTCCCAGTGAAGTCCCCTTCCACCTGCCTGCTGGGGGAGCTTCAATCACTGATCACCAACCACCCCTGGGGTATCTGTCTGCTGCTTCCCCTGTCCAAGGGTCTTCTGGTGTCACTCTGCCATCAGCCTGTCCTCTCCTAACTCCCAGGATTGAGTCCTTGCTGCCTCACCCCGGCTAATGACTCTCTGTTCAAATGTATCCTTACCCTATTCAGCCATCTTGTTTCCTGACCCAATATACTTTTTTCTTTAGATTCACTAAATTTATTTTTTAAATCATAAAACATTCCTTACAAAAGAGCATTGCATTCTACACACTGCTCTGAGCAGATGCCACGGATATGTGAACTAGTTGCTTTTCTTCCTGCCCCACTCCTCAAAGGTTACAGTGAGCACAAAGCCAAGTGTTCACAATAATTACATGGGGGAATTTTTTTTTCTTTTTAATCACCAACAATAAGCAAAAAACAAAGTTCCCTCACTCTGTTTTTTTTTTCAATTTTGATGTAAGTTTTTGCACTCCATCCCATATGCTCTTTTTTTACTTTTTTTATTATAATTATCATTTTATGATACAGTTCCATAGGCCCTGGGATTTCCCTTCCCCCTTTCCCAAGTACCCTCTCCTCCCAACTGAATTCCCCTTTATTATTACTATAGTAAAATTCTTCATAAACAGTCATAACTATATCATTGTAGGCATGGACAATGGCAGAGAGTCCAGCATCCTATTGTCAAGATATAATTGGGCCCAGTGCCGTAGCCTAGTGGCTAAAGTCTTCACCTTGAACACACCAGGATCCCATATGGGCACTGGTTCTAATCCTAGAAGCCCCATTTTCCCATCCAGCTCCCTGCTTGTAGCCTGGAAAAGCAGTCCAGGATGGCCCAATCTTGGGAACGTTGGATTCAGAGCAGCACAGGCTGTTGCGGTCACTTGGAGAGTGAATCATCAGATGGAAGATCTTCCTCTCTGTCTCTCTTCCTCTCTGTATATCTGATTTTGCAATAAAAATAAATAAAATTTTTTTTAAAGATATAGCTAACAGTTTCACTGGGAGTCCGTCTTTGATCTGGAAACATAGATGCGTACTGCATTGTATCCTCATATCTGGACATGACAGTCTCCATTACACAGTTACTGTATATCCCTTAAATGAAAAGCCACAAAACAAAATCAATAACAGGAAGAAAAAGAAAGTTACAACACCACGCAGTTATTTTAGCAATGGTTTATCTCATATACTTTTTTTAAGTTTTATTTATTTATTTTTAATTGTTATTAACATTGTATTATGTGATACAGTTTTATAGGCACTGGGATTCCCCCCACCCCTCCCACAACCCTCCCCCCATAGTGGATTCCTCCACCTTGCTGCATAACCACAGTTCAAGTTCAGTTGAGATTCCTTCATTGCAAGCATATACCTAGCATAAAGTCCAGCATCTTATTGTCCAGATAAGTTCAGTGGCCTCTTGGGGAGACCTTCTCTGGTCTGAAGGTAGAGCTAACAGAGTAAAGTTCTGGTCAGTTAAAAACCCCAACAAAACATCAGCATCAATATACAATGTTATGGAATTAATTGACATAGTATTGAGTAAACAATATGTTAAAAATAATGCAAGTTCAATTCTTCAAAACACCTGGGTTGAGACAGTATCAATGACAGGTTCAAAAAGTAACAAACAACCAAACAAAAATTACAGGTTAAATCAAGGCAAACATGTGGTATCTAACCTTTTGGGATTCGCTCATTTCCCTTAGCATTATAGTTTCTAGTTGGGCCCATTTTGCCACAAAGAACTGCATTTTGTTTTTTTATCTGCATACCATATGCCCCAGCAATAGCACTCCTAGGAATATACCCAAAACACCTATTTCACTGCAAACCAACATGCACCCTTATGTTCATAGCAGCACAATCAGTAATTGCAAAAACATGGAAGCAACCGAAATGCCCATCAGCAGAAGATTGGATAAGAAAGCTTTGGTTCATCTTCTCCATGGAATACTACTATCTCATATACTTTTAACATTTAGTTTTCAAAGCCATCTCACAAAGCTTTTACCATTTTCCATCATGTGATATTTTCAGCCATTTGGAATTTATATACAAATGTTGAATAAGATGAAGATCCACTTTTACTCTAAATGGATCACCAACTGCTCAAGTATCATTTATTTTTTTAATTTCATTTCATTTTATGACAGTTTCATAGGCTCTGGGATTCCCCCAATCCCTCCCCATGTCTCCCCCCAGTGGTGGATTCCTCCACCTTGTTGCAGAAGTACAGTTCATATCCAGTCGTGGTTCCTCATTGCAAGCATGTACCATGCATAAAGTCCAGTATTTTATTGTCCAGATAAATTCAACAGTTTCTTGGGGAGACCATCTCTGGTCTAAAAGCAGAGCTGGTAGAATATCATCCCGACCAATTAAAAGCCACAACATAACATCAACAACAATTTACAACATTATGGAGTTAATTGACATGGCATTGAGCGACCAATGTTAGAAAATGCAAATTCTTAACCACATCCTGTGACTACTTCATTGACATTTCAATTTTAGTTTATACTCAACCGGCTTCTATACACCTTAAATGGCTATAGGTTACTATTCAGCTGTCTCATGTCTATTTTCATTTTAGTATTTAGCAGTTTATAGTATTGAAGCATAATTTTTCCTGAACTTGGCAAATTATAGGATAGTTCAAACTGGCTTATAACTCTAACAAGGAATATGTCAACAATTGAGACGCAGAACAGTTTTAAGAGGGGTGTGCAAAGAAATCTGCAATGCTTTAGTGGGGAGTAACTAATCTTTGTGTCCTACCTAGTAAGGTATCTGTGAGTCCAAGCTTGCTGTGGGCTAAGGAGTTGATTAAGTGCTTGTGGGTCTGGGCATCAACAGGAACTGGGCTTGTGGCTAAAAACACCTAGACTAATTGGACTCATCTGTATCCAATATCCTGCTAAATTAGGATGTGGCGGGGAGAGTATATAAGGAGAGGTGAAGGAGCAACAAAGAGAGACTTCGCAGAGATTTCTACCATCACTGGTCTCCTGTCAGTGCTTCATCCCCAGACCCTCTCTCCCTGTCCACGTTACTGACTGCTCATCGGAACACAAACTGACCATTTCCTGTCTGGGTCTAAGCTTTCCTTATTGGTTTCTGTCTGCCTAATCTATTTTGAGGGGGTGGGCTCCAGAGTGACCCTGATGATCATTGCAAGAGAGGGTTGGGATCTAAAGTTGGAACTAAGTAAAAACCATAGAAAGCTCCCCTCCCGAGTCCCAAAAGAAGTTTACTGTTCTTCTGTTTCTGAGGTCTGCTCAGGGCTCCAGGCTATTGTTCTGATGACATTAGATCCTGTGAGGAAGGATCTGGGCTTCTTCCATCCCATGTGGGTGATCCAAACAGGAGTGGATGACCTCAGAGTTCTTGGCCTACAAGAGCACTCCAATTCCCAGTGGTCTCCTTGGCAGTTGGGATATAGCCCTTGGTGCCCATACTGATAGTCCTTGGTAAGGATCTGAGAATCTCCAGGGTTGGGATACAAGCCTCCTCCTGTCCACCTGCTCCACTCTGGTGTCCTCCCTGCTCTGTGCATACGACCTCCTATTGAGAGGTTGTCAGGATCACTCTTGATTTCCCCCTGTATGTCTTACAGTCTTGCTAATGTCTAATCCTGATTTGAGTCTGTTATCTATAAGTTATCGGTTATATTCTTGCTAGGTTATATTTAATGTCTTCCTCGCACATTTTCAATGGTCACTTTCCATACTGATGCCAATTCAAATCCCAGTTAATCAATTTCTGGGAAAGCAGCAGAAGATGGCCCGAGTGCCCTATCACACACCTGGAAAACCAAGATAGAGGTCCTGTCTCCTAGCTTCTGTCTGATTCAATCAGGGTCAGTTAGGCCATTTGGGGAGAGTCCAGCAGATACAAGAGCTCTCTCTCTCTCTCTCTCAATCTCTGTCTCCCCCTCTATCCCTTTATATCTTAACAAAAAGAGCAGAAACGTTTCATCAGTATAGCTTTTAGTATCTGCCAAAGGTTTATGTGTAGATGTCTCCTTTCCATCATATTCAGTATGGTCTACAACTTCTCTTTTAATATTTCTTTGATCCTTGGATTATCTGCAAAGTGTATTTTTTTTATCAAGAATAAAGCTTTTTTACCCACTCTGATATTTTTCTTTAAGTGAGTTTAGTCAGGGACTCTTAATGATAAAATGTACTTTAATAATTGCTGCAATTTTCTTATACCAATTCAGTGCAAGCACACATCAATATGATAAACGTTTCATGTACATAGGCCAAAAAAGGAATTATTTAGAAGCATGGAGATTTCAATATACATCTATTGAAGAAAGGTAAATATCGCTAACATTATTTCTTTGTGACTTTTTTTAAACTGCACCTACCAATTCTGAGAAAGGAATATTTTGTCTCCCATTAATTTTATTTTTTTTAACTTTGCCTCTATTCCTAAAAATGCATCCCCAATGAACTTAGCTGCTATATTTTTTCTGCAAGCAGATTTTTAAGCATAATATTCTCTTCATAAGCTATTCCTTTTATTTTTGTCTAATGTATATCTTCAATGTATTTGACACTAAATTTAACCTGGACTGGTATTAGCAGGACCAACTGTTTTATAAAAAATTTTGCACTCACATCAGAAAATAAACATTCCGAGTCCTATTAAGAGTGGCCAAAGACACTTTTGCAGAAAGTAATTCTCTGAGAGTTTCCATATAATTCTTTATATGTCTGACTAGTATACATTTATGTTTCAAAGCAACATGTGTTCTAAGAGCATCATTCTTCAATTCTTCAGCTATTCTTCAGCTATTCATTCGGCTAGACAGATGATTCCAGGGCTTGTGGTTGCTTTGCTTTTAGACGGTAACATGCCTCTTGCTTTGCAGGTCACCCTGACCCAACCCAACCTATAACCCTAGTATAAAAGGGTTTTATCCATGGTTTTATCTTTATGTGACTTGACCAAAAACCAGATTAAAAATTCTGCTGCACTTTACTTCTTTCTTCTTGTTTGAATTTGTCTCATATCTCTATGTTTAATCTTTAATTTGGGCCATTAAAATTATCAAAATGAGGTTTAGCTTATGTTTTATTTGTGCCCTGGTCTCTGACAATTCTGTCCCTATGCACTCAGTAGAATATTCTAATTCATCTCTTTTTTTTCCTGAACTCCAACAAAATAAGAGCCACTGAACCCTAATTATTTATTTTACTTATTTTTGATGATTTTTTACGTAGTTGTTTAAGGTAATTAGAGTTAAGAGCTACAGGAAGGTGGGTGAGATCACCATTTCCACATTGTCTTTTTTTCCTTCCTGTATCTGGGATAAGGAGGGAGATAAAGGGAGAAGCCACACCTATCCTCCCAAATGCCTCTGCACCCTGGAATGGAGGACCGTCTCCCAGGGTCCTCAGTGTGGGGCATGCTCTGAGGGTCCTGCTCAAATGGTTTTTATAGTTCCATAGTTCTGAATTACTGCTGATTTCACCACTCGAACCACGATGAAATCTCTCCAGAATCTACTGGTTGACATAGTCCACTTCAGAGTCTCCATTTGCCCAGATATTCATCACCCTCACCAGCAATGTCAGGGCACACTTAAATAACAGACTGATGGGCTTATGACTGCTTATAAAGGACTATACTATTGTAATAATATAGGAAAAATCAGTTGGTGGGTTGGAATTTGGGGAGGGGTTGAGGGAAATCCCAAAACCTATGGAATTGTACCATAAAATTCAAAATTCAATTTTTAAAAAGATATCTTTGGTCAAGCGTAAGGAAAAGATTCATGTGAAAAAAATCGACTTCTAAAGGAAACCCAGTATGACTCACAGCTCTCCTCAGAGGAAACTCTACAGGCCAGTAGAGAATCGGACAACATAGTTCACTTCCTAAATGGAAACCTATTATCAATACAGAATAACTTACCCAGCAAGGTTTTCCTTTGCTTTCAAAAATGAAGGTGAATTCTTTCTTGCACAGCTTCCTCTTTGTCTTATTGAGACACTTTGGAAGCCCAGCCTCCATGCTCCACAACAGATAATACAAAACGTGACACTGAGGACAGACAACAACAAGGGCACACAACACTTGGAAAGTCATATTGGATATTCTAGTCACAGTGCCTGTAGGGGTTTCTGCCAACAATCAACAGCCACAGTCAGACAAGACAGTAAATAATTCTGTGGATGGTTCCAACCACCAGTCTTCAAACTTCATCAACCGATGCTAAAAGTGAAAAGAAATATCTGTGTCTGGGAATTCTGCATGGAATAATTGTTGTCATTGTTGTTATTTGTCATTGTTTCAAACCACCGAGTTTTGGGTAGATTGTTACACACAAATAGGTAAACAAAACAAGTCATACTCAAATAAAGCAGCTATAAGCTACCTATAAAACTCTTTTTAGATAGATAACATATATGTGTGTGTGAATATGTATATGAATATATATATACACATATATATATCAGATCAAGTTGCTAGAGCAAAATACCATAGGTCAGGTGGTTTAAATAATATAAATTGATTTTTACAATTCTGGAAGATAGAAATCTGTGATTAAGGATTGACTAATTCTGTTTTGAGAAGATTCTGTTCCTGACTGTAGACAGCCATGATCTCTCCAGGTTGCCGTGATCATTTCCCAGGACCTGCAGGTAGCAAAGAAAAATCTTTCTAAAGTTTAATCTTACAAAGAAATTCATCATATTAGACCAGGGATCCACATTGTGACCATATTTAACTTTAATTACTGCCTTACAGGCCCCTTTTCCACATATAGCCACACTGGCAATTAACTTTCCAAGATACACATTTTGGGTAAACACACACATACAATCATTAGCACAAACCTTAACCTAAAAATTGCAAAACTACTGAAGTGCAAATGCTAGACAAAGTTAAAATATAACAAACATTATTCAAATATGATCCAGTGATATGAACTGAGTGATTCATGTGACGGTGTTTAAGTTGGAATACGTGGCAGCTAACTTGAGTTCTGAAGGTTAAGCCTTCCTTGAAGGAGTTTAGCGTTTCTATAAGAATGGCTATAGGAATTCTCTTGCCCCAGTTCCACCATGAGAAGAAGATAAAACCCATGAAAAGCTCTTCACCAGTATTTAACTATGCTGGTACTCCAACCCTAGACTTTCAGGCTCGAGAACTGTGAAAACTAGATTTGTGCCATTTGTTAGTCATTAGCCAATAGTACTTGGCCATAGCGAACTAAACTAAATGGAACAGCTAGTATAACCCTACTAACATCAGATACAATAGAGCTTTAGGTAGGATATTCTACTAAAGATGAAAAGAAACATTTCACAAAAATAAAGATTCAATTCACCAGGAAACTAAAATTATTTTATTTTTGGTTATCTACACACACAGGTAAAAACCTATTAATGCAAAATTATAAAATTTTAAATAAAGAGAAAAAAACCTCCATCAACACAATGGGAAATGTTAGCAAGCTTCTCTCACTGGAAGATTAATCATACAAAATGAACCGATAAAGGTGTAAAAGACTTGGATGATATAAAGTAATCTTGAAAAGACTAAAACCAACATAATGATGCAGGAAATATGAAGATAATTCCAAGGGTTCATGGAAAATGTGTTATTAGAATTATGAGAAGTTATGCAAGGCTATAAAAAACACCAAATATATATTTTAGTTTCACTTTAATAAAAATTTATTTTAATTCTAAACACTTTGAGGTACCCTTCTATAGGCCCCAGAGTGGCTGAGATCATTCTAGAAAATGGTAGCATGAGACGTGGGACAGTGGTGGGGAAGAGAACGAAACGACAAGGACACACCCAACTTCTCGTCTGGTTCACAAGAAATGTGAACATTGAAAAGTTATAAGAACTCGATAAACTACAACATGTATAACAGTGAGCCAAAACAAAGAGCAATTACCACAAGAATAAAAACAGAATTTACTTGGAGCAAATGCTGCAGCACAGTAGATTAAGCTTGCATCTCATATGACACCGTTGGTTGGAATTCCAGCTACTCTACACCAACACCACGCCAGTTTCAAAGAACAGAAAATTTTTTCAGTTCTGATCCACCTAGAAATTTCTGTTATTTTAGCAACTTAATCATTAAGTCATCCACAATTTCTCAGTCTAGATAAGATAAAAAGAATCTCCCAAGTAAACTTGGAATCACGAACATTAGATCCTCCAATCAGAGGGCACTACTTATCGGAGTAAAATGTAGACCAGAAGTTGCTATTCCTTATTTCAGCTGAACAAACAAAGCTTTCTTTATGAACACTCTATACAAATATTATCTATACAAAATAGTATCTACTCTATGCAAATATTATCTATTCTACCTATGAAGATTTTAGCATTTGTTGAAAGCAAGAGAGATGAACAGTGGAACAGGCTAGAAAGTATATTGAGCATACATGTCTATGCATAGTAAAATCTTTGGCAAAGTAATGTTAATGTGAAATGCATAGATTAAGTTATAAATTCTTTCATTGAAGTTATTCTTTGAAAAACAAACAGTGCACATTAATGAATTGGAAAGGGACATACCTTAGGAATTAGTTCAGGGAGATACTTTAATTGCCAAGTTTTTTTCCAGTTAATCATTTGACTATTTCATGCATTTCCTTTCCTTGGGGAAATATTCTGAATCTGACTTGACTTTTTAAGTTATTTTAATGTGCACAAAACATTTTTGGTATTTGTGAGGCTACAAAATGTTCTTAACCTCAGAGAAAACAAACAAGAGAAAATTATAACGAGTCCAAATCATTAAGTGCCTTTTTTTTTTTAAGTCGCTCAAGTGGAGGAAGACTGCAGGTGAACTAAACTACCTTGGCCCAGACCCTAGACAAGTCTCTGGAAATGTCAAAAATAATTTCATATTAATACCTTGGGGTTTTTCTTTTTGATTTTTTTTTTACAAAGAGGAGTTGGAAGAAAACATGAACCAGAAAATTAATCAAAACTCAAGTTTCAGTGAGGATACCCTGATATGGTCTTCCAACCCTGCCGGCTTATCATTTACAGATCCTCCAACTCAACCTAAATCTAGAATAAAATGCCATGCTGGATGCTGAGCTCACACAGAAACACAAACAAAACCGGATTTTCACCCAAACTATTTCAGTCTATGAAACTAGGTTAAAGTTGAAAAATGATACCGCAGTGGCTTATAATTTTACAATCCAATACTACATTGGAGAGGGGATTTTCAAGTCATCATCTCCCAGAAGTCAAAGGAAGATGACTTTCACTTCTTGCCTATGCAAAGCCTTCCTTACCCTCGAGGGCAGCTTTTGGACTGCATCTGGTTCAGACCCAGAATTTTCCAGGTCATTACTGTTTCTACCACACACGGTTTGCTGTTCTAAGCACTTCTCAGATTGAGTCCTGTAAGCGCTCGCACAGTGTCTTCTGCACCTAGAAAGAAGACAGCATAGCCCGCAGAGGCACGGCGGCCAGGAGAACAGATTCCAGGGACAGGTGGCATTGGTACAAATCTCAGCACGATTACTAGGCATCTAGGAAAGTCTGCTTGATATTTTCAAGTCTCACCTAGAGAGAGGTAGCATGGGTGGGTCCTTCCTGCAAGAGATGTGAGGATCAAATGAGGCAGCGACTACATTTCAAGTATCAGTGAAAATACATGCTGGCCATGTAGATGTGAGCTACAGGTCATGTTTACCATCAATATTTTTGTCCTTGCAGCCCACTGAGTGCCTACCTTCTCTTGCCAGATACTTTTCTAGAGACTGGGCCCCCACGGTAAGCAGGCAGATGTTGAGCTTCCATTATCGCCCCTACCAAAAACTAAGTTCCATTTGAAGAAACTTAAATACCATTTGGTATCTGCCATGGTGCTAAACCCAAAACAGATATCACTTATAAATATATTATAATCACGGCAAGAAGAAAGACAAACTTGGAAAATCTGGCACTACCGGACAAAGATAATAAACATGTGAACAAACCAATTGTATTCTGCCGAGATGGCCTTTCGGAATCCAGTCCTTTAGCATTCCTTAAAAGTCAATTCCTTGGTAAATTTAAAATAGAAGGGATTACAGGAAGTTTCCACTGTACCAATGCCACATTTGACTCACAAAGCACAGGAATGCGTGGCATGGAACACACTCGGGATTGTAGTGTTCAGCCAGGTGAGCCCGGGTCACTTTGTATTTTGAGGTCATTCAATCTGGGGCCCCTAGAATGCCAGTTGGAAGCCTTGGCCTTGAAACTGCAGCAGGGAGCTGTGTGGCCTGAGGGACTGCAGGGTGCCAGGGAGGATCAGGTACACCTACCTGAGCAGATCCACTCCTCTGCCGCTTGAGTTATGATTAAGACTCATGTTTCTCTAACACAGTAGCAATAGACACTGTTAAGATTTATTCATTTTGGGGGCCTGGTGCAGTGGCCTAGTGGCTAAAATTCTCGCCTTGAACACACCAGGATCCCATATGAGCGTCGGTTCTAATCCTGGAAGCCCCGTTCCCATCCAGCTTCCTGATTGTAGCCTGAGAAAGGAGCCTAGGATGACCCAAAGCCTGGGGACCCTGCACCCACGTGGGAGACCCGAAGAAGCTCATGACTCCTGGCTCCGAACCAGCACAGCACTGGCCGTTGCGGCCACTTGGGGAGTGAATCATAGGATGGAAGATCTTCCTCTCTGTATATCTGACTGCAATAAAAATAAATAAATCTTACCAAAAAAAGATTCTTTTCATTTTTAACAGTAAATAATATCAGCTTTCTTCTAGCAAAATAATTTTAAGAGACCACAATCTAATTATAAAAGTGTGGTTTATTGAGTTTGCTCATTGTAAATAACCAGAACCTTAACTTTACACACAGTATTAAGGGCAAATTTTGAGAAATGTAAAGAAAAAGAAGATGCTAATAGAATCATTGGCCTGCATGGCCAGAAACTAGGGGCTGTAGTTTTAACTACAAATGTTGACTGGTCGAATTAAAATGAGATAAGTGACGTCACTGGATGACAGTTTCCATAGCTGGAAATAAGAGTGCTTACACACTCATTGCACCAGCTTTTTAAAGATTTATTTTTTTATTATTTTTTATTGGAAAGGCGGATATACAGAAAGGAGAGACAGAGGAAGATCTTCCGTCCGATGATTCACTCCCCAAGTGAGCACAACGCCAGTCCGAAGCCAGGAGCCTCTTCTGGGTCTCCCACGCGGGTGCAGGGTCCCAAAGCCTTGGGCCGTCCTCTGCTGCTTTCCCAGGCCACAGGCAGGGAGCTGGAAGGGAAGCGGGGCTGCTGGGATTAGAACCGGCGTCCATATGGGATCCCGGGCGTGCAAGGGGAGGACCTTAACCACTTGCGCCACCGCGCCGGGCCCTGCACCAGCTTTTCAAAGGTAGTTATTAAATAACTACTCGCACAGTGCCGTGATAGGCACTTGGCATTATGACAAAAAAATACCCAGAACTGGGGTTTGTAGCTGACCTGTGTCTTACATTCACCCATTACCTTACATTTGACTTTGACCTAGCTTGGAATGACACACACCGCATGGCAGAGCCCGAGTCCTGACTTGAGGCGCAACCGCAGCTTCCTGGTAACGCACACCTTGGGAGACGTCAGGTCACTCAGGGTCAAGCAGTGGTCCCCGGTGAGCCTGTGGGAAGCTCACGTGAGCTCCTGCTTCCTGGCGTTGGTCTGGACCAGCACCAGCTGTTGAGAATATTTGAGGCCTGAACCCAGGGAGAGGACCTTGTTTTCTCTTTCCCTCTCTTCTCTCTCTCTCTCTATCTTTATTATTTTCAAATACAGAAATTAGTTATACATAATACCTGGAACTGAGTAATTTATGAAGAACAGGAATGTACATCCGTGCGGTTCTGGAGGATGAAGGATCCAAGATGGAGGAACCGGCATTTGATGTCTGCGGTGAGGCAGGGAGTCTTTCTGACTGTGTCCACTGCAGGAAGGAACCCTGTGGCCTCACGTGACTGCAGCTAGATGACCAGAAGTAAAGTTCCTCCACCAGACCTTTTCATAATGCCATTCAGCCTCTTAAAAACAGACCTCTCCAAAGGCTCCACCTATTGAAGCCATAGTAGGGATAGATTTCCCAATGAAGGGGCCAGTGCCTGCAAGTGTCAGCAACCCATACGGACACCAGTTGGTGTCCCATCTGCTCTGCTTCCACTTCAGCCTTCTGCCTGTGGCCAAGGAAAGCACAGGGGGATGGCCCAAATCCTTGAAACCCTGTACACCTTGAGGAAGCTCCTGGCTCCTGGCTTCAGATATGCTCAGCTCCAGCCATTGCAGCCATTTGGGAAGCAAACTAGTAAATGGAAGAACTTTCTGTAAATTTTCCTTTTCAATAATAAATAAATATATTTTTTAAAGATCTATTTATTTTTATTGGAAAGGCAGATATACAGAGAGGAGGAGAGATGGAGAGGAAGATTTTCCATCTGATGATTCACTCTCCAAGCAGCCACAACGGCTGGTGCTGAGCTGACCCGAAACCGGAAGCCAGGAACTTCTTAAAGGTCTCCCACGAAGGTGCAGGGTCCCAAGGCTTTTGGGCCATCCTTGACTGCTTTCCCAGGCCACAATTAGGAAGCTGAATGGGAAGCATGGCTGCCGGGATTAGAATCGGCGCCCATATGGGTTCCTGGTGCATATGAGGCAAGGACTTCAGCCACTAGGCTATTGCACCAGGCCCCATAAATGAATATTTTAAAAAGTCCAATGCTTTAATTGGGAAAAAAAATAGTTGCCTAATTTGGGGTACATAATTGGTAGTTGATTTGACAGATTCAGGGAAGATTCTTTACCCAAAGTCTTAGGATATGGGATAAAAGTGTGATTTAAGGGCAATTCCTCTGTTTTACGTTTCTGAAGAGAATAAATTAAAGAGTTGAGATTTCTCTATTTTTTTTAAAAAAGATAGGATTTTGGGTATTTTACCACAAATAAATGTTAAATGTTTGCCTGGGGTCAGCACCTTGGTCTAGCAGGTTAAGTGTCCACCTGCAGTACTGTGCCGACATCCAATATGGGCACCAATTCAAGTCCCACCCCTGCTGTGCTCCTGACAAAACAGCAAAGGATGGTTCAAGCCTTGAGGCTCCTGCGCTCACATGGGTGATCCGGCAGAAGTTCCAGGCTCCTGGCTTCAGACTGGCCAGCTCTAGCCATTGTAGCCACATGGGGAGTGAGCCACTGGGTGAAAGATTTTTTTCCTCTCCTTCCCTCTCTCTCTGTCTCTGTATGTGTGTGTGATTCTCCTCTCTCTATAACTTCACCTTTCAAATAAAAATAAATAATAAATAAACCTTTTTGAAAAGAAATGTTTAGGGCCTGGAGTTGTGGCCTAGTGGCGAAAGTCCTTGCCTTGGACGTGCCGGGATCCCATATGGGCCAGTTCTAATCCCAGCAGCTCCACTTCCCATCCAGCTCCCTGCTTGTGGCCTGGGAAAGCAGTCGAGAATGGCCCAAAGCCTTGGGACCCTGCACCCACGTGAGAGACCTGGAAGAGGTTCCTGGCTCCTGGCATTGGATCAGCTCAGCACCGGCTGTTGCGCTCACTTGGGGAAAGAATCATCAGATGGAAGATATTCCTCTCTGTCTCTCCTCCTCTCTGTGTATCTGACTTTGTAATAAAAAAAAAATAAAATAAAATAAACATTTAAAAAAAGAAAAGAAATGTTTAAACAGATGGGTTTGTTTACCCTGAATGAACATCAGACAGACACACATGTATTGAAGCATTCCATATTACTCTATAAACATGGATAATTTCACGTGTCTGTTACACATCTTTTAAATACAGAAGCAAGAGCTGTCCTTGTGGAATAGCAGCTAATGCCATCACTTGCAACACCAGCATCCTGTACAGGTACTGATTCATAGCTTGGCTGCTCCAATTCTTAGCTAATGACCTGTGAAAAACACAACTGAATGATCCAAGTGTTAGGGTCTCTCCCTCCTACCGTGTAGATCTGGATGAAGTTCCTGGTTCCTGGCTTCAGTGTGGTCTACCCCTGGCCATTGCGGCCAACTGGGCGGTAAACCAGCAAGTGGAAGATCTCTTTCTCTTTTTTACTCTCTCAGTAATCCTGACTTTCAAGCAGGTAAAAATAAAAATATTTTTGAAAACATTTGTGTTCCTGCACCTGGAGAAATTTATTGGAACATATAACAGCATGCAGGTCTAACCTAACCATGACAAGTTTCAGTCATTGTGCCAGGCATATCCAAAACCATAGCATAAAAAAGCTGGCCATGTGCTGCCCCTGCTGAAGTGCAGTCCTCTTCATGACCAATTCCGATTGCAGTAGGGACACCTTCACTGTAGTCAGTCCATCATATCTTGGGATAAAAACCCCTAATAGCCCTTACCCCCACCAGGCCGACACCAGCCCCGATTCCTGTGCACGTCAACATTTACAGCAGAGTGCTCCAGTCTGTCTCTCATCCCATTCAACTCTCATACACATCAATGGGCACTGGAGCCTAGCTCAAACCAACCAACCCCACTATCCAGCCCACACTCAGGCTGATGGGTGCCTACCCCAGCCCTGGTTCTGATGCTCACCAGTGGGAGCTGCAGTCTATCAGGGGGATGGACATGATTTCCCTACTAGACCCACTCCTGGCCCCAAATCTTGCACTTTCCATATGGTAGATGCTGCACCCTACCCCTGCCCAGCCTTCCACCATCCCTGGCTTTCATGCAAACCAACAGGTGTGATAGCCTAGCCTAACCCAGCATGGCCCACATCCCATGTTGGCTCTCATGCATGCTATGTTTGGCCTAGCCCTGCCCAGTCTGTCCCACCCCCCAACCCAAAGCCAACCCACACACCAGCCAACAAGTGAAGCAGCCCTGCCTGGCCTGAACAACACCCAGCCCTAACTCATGTGTTCACCAGCAGGAGCTACACCACACCAGGGGAGTTCCCTAACTTCCTCCACAAAGCCCACTCCCAGACCCAGATCTCATGCATGCCAGCATGTGCTAGGCCCTTGCCCGGCACAGTTTGCCCACCAGTCTCGGCCTTTGTGTCTGCTGGTTGATGCTGCAGCTCAAGCTACCCCACACCCAATTTCTGGGTGTGCCTGTCAGTGCTACAGCCTGTACCAGCCTGGCCTGTTCCCAACCACAGTACCCATGAGTGTTGATAAGTTTCATGGCCATGCCTAGCTCAGCCCAGCACCACCCACAGCCCTTGAGCAAACCAGACGGTATGGCAGTCCCACAGGATTAGCCTACTATCCTCCAGAGAATCTGCTCCCAAATCCAGTTCTTTCATGAGATGGTTTGTGTCATGGCCCAACCTAAATTAACCCACACCCTGCCCCACCACTCGCTGGCAGGTACTGTGGTCAGTACTTATAGTCAGGCAGGCGGTGATATATTGGTTTGGTCCCAAAGGGTCCTTCCACACTTCTCCAGATCTGCTTCCCTGAGCAATCCACAGACCCCCATTCCCACAAGCGTGCAGATCCTCTAGCAGTGTGCCATGTCACCCTAGGGCACTGCCTGCCTATCCAGGGTCAATGCACACTTCATGTGTGGGTTCCCAGCCCCTGTCTGCTGGTGTCTGTCCACTATGTATCTTTTAAAAAAATAGAATAGGCAACTATTCTGTCCCACTGGTATAGTTAATACAAAATTGGCATTAACTAGGCCCAGAATGCCTGCCAGCTGTTGGCTGCTTTTCTCCCAGCAATGTAACACTTGCCTAGGTACAAGCGACTTAGGCAGGTGCCCACAGCTGGGGTGTGCTAGAGTTTTAATGTAGATTCTGGAATGTGAAATGGCCTTTTGTTGTTTTGAGCTTCTGGCTATTTAAGTTAGTAACTCGCTTAGCTCTCTGGTATTCCATCTTCCCCTGCTGCTTGGAATTCAGTTTAAGACATCTCATACTTTTTTTTCTTTCACCTTGTACATTGTCAGTTTTTAAGATGCTTTTCCAAATTTGCCAGGGCACATCTAGTTTACATCCTAGGTAATCATTGCAACATCTAGCATGGAGTATACATTCTCCTAAGAACATATAAAGTGTTTGGTAGGCACTCTACTCTTAAGTATATGGCATGAAAGTGAAAATATCTTAAGCCAAATCAACAAATGTCTAACACTATAATAAAGGCATAGCGTCCACTTCAAAATGCTCTACAACCTACTTTTCTACAATTTATTCTTCCACAATTTACTTACATTTAAATTTGACTTCCATGTTTTATTTTTTTAAAGATATTTTTATTAATTTTGAGAGTCAAAGTTACAGAGAGCGATCCTTCCATCTGCTTATTCACTACCAGATGACTGAAATGTCCAGTACCTGGCCATGTCAATGCCACAAGCCAGGAGCTTTATATAGGTCTTCCACCTGGGTATCAGGGTTCCAAATATTTGGACCATCTTCAGGTGGGTTTGGGTTTTTTTGTTTGTTTGTTGTTGTTGTTGTTGTTTGTTTTTGATGCAGAGAGCTGCATCAGAAGTGGAGCAGCCAGGAATTCAACTGATGCCCATATGGAATTTGGGCATCACAGGCAACAGCTTTGCCCACTCTATCTTAATGCTGGTCCCCAAATTTTACTTTCTTAATAGCAACTACCTATAAATTTTCCCTTCATTAACAAATTAGTACAGGCAAGCTGGTAATTTCACTATCAATTGATTCCATAGAATGCTGCCCTTAAAATGCTGTTTTCAACTTAGCCTTATTTCTGAGATTTCAGTTACATACGTAAAGGGAATATTGAGGCAATTGTTTAAAATTTAAAACGTGTGTTCCTGGACTGCTCAGACCAATGTCTAAATTCCACACTGCATTTTTTTTAACCTCTGAGTTGAACCTCTGAGTCTCTGGTCGTTGGGGTATGTATTAGTTATCTGAGGCTGCCATAACAAAATACCATAACCTAAGTGGCTTTTAAAGAACAGACATTTATTTCTCACATTTATGGAGACAGAAAGTTCAAGATCAAGTTGCCACCATAGCTGGGCTCTGGCAAGGATCATCTTCTGGGGCTGTAGATGGCCACCCTCTGACTGTGTCCCAACATGGCACAGGGAAAGACAGCAAGTTCTCTAGTACTGCATCTTATAAGGATACTGCTTCCGCCAGGCAAACAACTCTCATGACCTCATCTAAATTTAATATCTCCCAAAGCCCTGTTTCTAAAGGCATGGCTTTCCACAAGTGAATGTTACAGGAACACAATTCAGACCCTGGCCAGGGGCATGTGGATCTGTAGGATCCCACTAGAGAGGCTTGGGTGAAGTGCATACTCTGGCAGACTTGACTCAAGGCAGTATTTTGCCAGCCTCTACTGCTCCTGGTGGTTCTTTCCAGATGACCCCAAGCCTGGGACCAAGAGTAAATGTGATTCCTAATAAAAGTTCATTTCTCATGTTGTCTCAGTGTGGCTTCAATGTGCAAACCCTGAAGGGTATTTTCTGCCCAAAACTGCATCCTTGACAACTACATTCTTGAAAGGATGCCTAGGGAGACTGAGTTTTCTTGAGTGACATCTCTAAGGAAAAACCAAATGCCCAAGTAGCAGGATGACTTTCCTGCTGATATTACTGTTAGAAATATTTTTTGAAGCAGAAATAAATATGGTGAAGTTTTAGAAGCCAGAAGAAAAATGTGCTTAATGATTTCTGGGCTAAAAATAACAAGAAAAATGAGTGATGGGTGTCCTTGACAATCATTTTCATGAAAACTCAACTACAGAAAGACACTGAATTTTGCTCACATTTTGTCTGGAGAAGCAGTGCAATCATTAACCATAGAGACTAACTGGAAAAGCTGTCAAAAAATAATCCATGATTCATCTTGGATGGATAAATACAATATAATTATGACTCTTCTGAATTTCAGTAATGCATGATTTAATACTCCAATAAGAATGCCATTAAAATGTGGGTATTAACTTTCCAATAATTTCTAGAAATCAAAATGAAATCTGTTTGGCAAGAACATGACATTTTGACACCAGTGAAAATATTTTATATAGTTATGTAAGTGACAAAAAATGTTTTATAAAAATTTATCCAGAAGGACTTATAACTAGAAAAAACAGTTATAATTAACAAGATTTCATGAAGTGTACAACAGCCAAAGACAGGTTTTGGAAGAGCTGAATGTGATGAGGTCATTTCTGGTCCCAAATTCTCAAGACCTGACCACCTGTAGCGATTCTCTCTAAGTTCCTAAGAGAAATAATTTTCCATATTCGGACAAGCTGCGACAGTCTCCCTCTTCTACATGACTTTCCATCATGCCAAAGTAATGGAATTCAATGCACACTCTAGCTTTTCAAGCAACAGTCATTATAGTGCAAGAACCAATGTGCATCTCTGCAAGTTCCAGATCAAACAAAACACATGAATCCATTATTTCTGAAAGCATTGTGGAGCCTAGATTTTGTTTCCTGGATAGAATATGTGCAAAGCAATCAGAGGTATTTTTAGGATAGTTACAATTACCTACGGGATAATGGCCCATCTTCACTGTTCAACTGACGGAGAGAAGCAAAGCCATACCACCAGGTGAGCCTGCCTTCTGCCGCGTTGGCTGTGTGAACTCCAGCATATCATGTTCTTTTCATATTAATTTCTTTATTTGGAATTTAGAGCTACAGAGAGAGAGGGGGACACACACACTCAGAGAGAATGAGAATATTCCGTCTGCTAATTCATTCCCCCAAATAATTGCAATGGCCAGAGCTGAGCCTCTCTAATGCCAGGAGCTTAATTCAGGTCTGCTGCATAGCTTCAGGGTCCCAAGAACAGGGACCATCTTCACTGACCTTCTAAGGCCATTAGCAGGGAATCGGATCAGAGGGGCTAACATAGCCACAATGTGAGCCAATTCCCATATGGAACACTGACATTCCAGATGGCTGCTTTACCTATGACACCACAACACTGGCTTTCCTTTTACGTTATTTTTAACCGAGGTAATAGAATATACAATATCCCCAGATGCAGCTAACTAGCTAGGTTGCCTCGTACCTAGGCAAATGTTACCCTGCTGGGAAAAAGGCAACCAACAGCTGGAGGGCATTCTGGGCCTGGTTAATGCCAAATCTGTGTTTATTATACCAGTGTGCCAGCATAGCTGCCTAGTTTTCTTTTACAAATATGTGGGAAACACAGGGAATGCTGGGCAGCGACACACCACCCTGGCCCTCAGGTTGGTGCAGAGCAGAAGAGTGCTCAGAGACAGGGAGTGTGGGGACCTGCAGGAGTGGGAGCAGATGAGGGCATGTTTGGCGGGAGAGGAATGACTTCTGGGGACTTCCAGCAACCAGGCCACAGCATTCACAGGTAGGCAAGGGAGCAGAGACAGAATGGTTTAGAGAGGGGAAACCAGATGGCATGTCTGGGTCAGACCAAGGTATTCATCCACGTGGGAGACCTGGGCTGAGCTAAACAGCACCACCCACCACCCACTGGCACATGCAAAAAGCTGGGGTTGTGGGACATGCGTGAGTGGGCTAGGCAGTAGGACCCCCCCACAAATGTCTTCAGGGAGTAGCCACAACAGGACAGGCAGCAGCATTAACCATAACACAAGAGAACCAATTCTAGGGGCAGATTCCGTAGGGTAATTGTGGGTTCACATCTGTGAGATTGCAGCACTCACTGCTTTGCATACAGAGCTGGGAGTATTAGCACAAGCCAGGTCAGACCACAAAACTCACCTGACAAGAACTCACCTTGCATTCATGAGGTGGAGCTGGGACAATACCAGACTGGGCCAAGCTGCAACACCCATCAACATGGGTAAAGGCTGGTACCGAGAGCAGACCATGCCAAGCAGAACTGCATGAGGCATGCATGAGATTCAGGGCTGGGAGTGAGCCTGGCAGAACTCCTTAACAAGGAGGAAAAAGTTGGAGCTGGGAGTGGACCAAGTCAAGCGAGGTTTCAGCACTCATCAGCATTTGTGTAGGCTAGGTCTGGGGCAGGACAGGCTGAACCAGGCCACAGCACTCATTAGCTCGCACAAGAGCTAGGATAGGCTGTGGGCCACATCTGGCTGGGCTGGGCTGGGCTGTAATAAACCCAGAGCTGAGATTCTGGGTTGGCCATGCCAGGCTGGGTTGAAATACCCACAAGCACACACAAGATCTGGAGATAATAACAGACTTGGGAGGGGAACTTTGGAGACTTCCCTGCTAGGATGCAGCTCTCCCACTGTGAGTACAAGAGCCAGGGCTGTGGCCAGACCATGCTGGGCAAGGCTGCAAAACCTGTCAGTATATATGTGGGATGGGTCTAGGTACAACCTAGACTAAGCCAGACTCCAGCACCTACATGTATTCTCAAGAGCCAGAATAGGTATGGAACAGGCCAGGCTAGACCACAGCTCCTTCCAGGCCACATGAGAGCTGAGTTTAGGAGGTGGATCAGGCTGGGTTAAGCTGTAGCACCCACCAGTGAAAGCTGAAATGGCTGTGGGCCAGTCAGGGTAGGTTGCAGCACACACCAATGAGGGCCAGGACTAGAATCAAAATGAGCTGCAGCACATACTGACACACGTGAGATCCAGGGCTGGCAAGGGACCTAGTAGAAGAACTTGAAGAATCCCTGCCAGACTGCAGCTCCCACTGTGACTGCTGGGGCTGGGTACAGGCTAGGACAGGCAGAGCTGTAGGCCAGACTAGGCAGAGTTACAGGTTGCAGAATATGGGCTGGGTCTGAGGCAGAGTCAGTCCACGGCACATGTTGGTATGAGCAAAAGCCAGGACAAGTTGCAGGCCAGGCTGCATTGGATCACAGCAACCACCAGTTCACATGAGGGTTGGGGCTGGGAGTGGGCCAGGCTGAGCTGAGCTACAGCACCCCTTAAAGAATGCTGAGACTGGAAGCAGGTCTTCTCAGACTGGACTGCAGTACCCATTGGCACACACAAGACCCAGGGCTGGGAGTGGACCTTGTACGGGAACCTTAGGGACTCCCCTGTTGGGCTGCTACTTCCATTGGCAAGCATGAGAGGTGGGCTGGGGTCTGGAGTTTTGACATGGCTACAGCACCCATGGGCAACCATGTGGGCAGGATCAGGGGATGGGCCAGAGTGAGCCAGGATAAGCTAGGCTACCATCCCACTGGCACAAGCCAGAATAGGTGTGGTCCAGCTGGGTGGCAAGTGAGCTGGCAAGTGCTAGAACAGGGTGCAAGTTACGTTAGGCTCAACTGCAGTACTCCCTGGCAGGTGCAAGATCCAGAGCTGGGAGTGGAACTGTGGTAGGGGAACTGGTAGGGGAAGCGTGGGCACTTCCCTGCTAGGCTTTGGCTCTCACTGGTGAGTGTGAAAGCCAGGGCTGGGGGAGGCCAGGCTGGACAAGGCAGTAGCGTGAATAAGCACACATAAAAGTCAAATCTGGGAGCGGATTAGGTTTAGCTAAGCTGCAGCACCCATGGGTGTATGCAAGAACCCGCTGGGATATAGAATGGGCTGGGCTAGGTCACAGCACATACCAACATGCACAATAACTAGGGCTGGGTAGAGCTGGTGGAAGTTAGTGGAGGTCACCCTGACTATAACACAGCACCTGCTAGTGTGCATGAGGACTGGGCCTGTGGTGGCCTGGGCTGGGCTGGGCTGGGCTAGGCTGAAGCACCCATCAGTTCATGTGAGAGATGAGGCTAGGGCAGAACTGACCAGGCAGCTGCATCCACTAGTATGTATGGGCTGGGGTGCATTGGCTGGTGCAAGGGGTGGATCAAACTTGACCCTGCACTGGCTGAAGCACACAAGAGCAAGTCTGAGGTCACCTCAGGTGAGGTTTCTTGGGGAACTTCCCAGCTAGATCACTGGAACTCAAACTCCAACCACAGGGAAAATCACAAGATTTGTGGTCTCTTGGAGTGCATGTATTGGGACTGGGCTTCCTCAGTTGCTGGTGCCCATGAGGTGTACAGTATGCCTGGATGCATGTGGAGGACATGAGAGCCAGTTCATCCAGGCCAGCAGAGGGTGTTGAATGCTTCATCAGAGGAGGGTTGACAATTCTGGCCAAACTTTGCAGCAAGTGTCTGGGTCCACGGATGCACACTAAGCAGGCTTAGCCCTTGGAAAGATTCTCTCAGCCCTGGTGCTACAAGGCCAACAATGCCTAAGAACTGTTCAAACTGTTCACTCAAGTGACTCTCTCGGAACACTCTTCCATATCGGGGCATCATCAAACGGCCATCCACAATTCCCAGGTGCTGATGTATTTTGTCAGCACGGAGCAGCCCCTTCCCCTTCGCTTCCTGAAGATGCAGGAGAAAAAAACATTTGAAATATTTGTCCCACCCACCTTCCTTCATACCTCATTCCTCCCCACCCCTCTCAGACACCCATATGGGCATGTATCCCTCTCAACTATGTAAACAATACTAAAAATAAAATAAAGGAAAATGTAAAAAAGGAATATATAATATCAACTTAAATATCAGAAGAAACGCTTCTGTCAAGCACATAACTTGTTTTCAACACAGACATCACTAATTGCTAAATTCATAAAGTTTGCTGAAGATTGTTTAAGATAAATGAAATAGTTATAATATGAACAACACAACAGTAGACATTTAATTAACTGGAACATACTTTTCCCTCTACTCAATTTTTAAAACAATTTTAATAAGAATATTTGTAATTATATTTCTAAGTATGAGCATATGCCGTAGATTTTTAACTTTACTTTTTTAGCAATTTCATATTCACAGCCAAACTAAGTGAAAAGTAAAAAGAGCTTATGAATATCTTGATTTCCAAAATTCATGGTTTATATTATGGGTCTCTTTTTATTTTTTTTTTTTTTGTATTTAAGCATTTATTTGAAAGTGAGAGTTCTAGGCAGAAAGGGAGAAATTTGGCCACAATATGTGGGGTCGAGCCAAGCTGAAGCCAGGAGCCAGGAAATTCACCTGGCTCTCGCTTATAAGTGGCCAGGGCTCAAACCCCTGATCCATCCCCTACTGCTTTTCCCAGGCCCTTAGCAGAGAGCCGGATCTGAAGTGCAGCCAGTGGGACATAAACTAATGCCTATACTTGCTACACCACATGAGGCCCCAGGGGTTCACGCCCAACATTAAACAGTCTACAGATTTGGGAAAACAGACAGTGATATGTACTCGCCATTACAGTACCACTGCCCTGAAAATCCTTCCTGCTCCGGATGTTTCTCTCTCTTTCTTTCTTAGCTCTAGAAATCACTGCTTTTCTGACTGTATACTGTTTTCTGTAGTGCCCTCTGTTGAAATTACAGCAAACAGCATGTTCAGATTGCCTTCTTTTACAGTTAACTGCATTTAAGTTTCTTCCATGTCTTTATAGCTTGAGAGTTCATTTATTGCCATGAACCCTGTCACATGGCACATTAAGCTGCCTCCTGCAGTGCCAACATCTTATATGGGCACTGGTACAAGTCCACGCTGCTCCACTTACCATCCACCTCCTTGCTAATGCATCTGGGAATCAGTGGAAGATGACCCAAGTCCTTGAACCCCTACCACCCTTGTAGAAGACCTGGAAGAAGCTCCAGGCTTCTGCTTCACCTTGGACCAGCCTGAATCGTTCCAGCCATTGGAAGAGTGAATCAGCCAACTAAAGAACTCTCACTTTCTCTGTCCCCAACCACCCTCTCACCATGTATATTTCAAATAAATAAAAAATATTGCCGGTGCATTGCTCAAAAGGCAATCCTTCACTCTGTGGTGCCAACAACCCATAAAGGCTGGTATGTGTCCCGCCTGCTCCACTTTTATTCCAGCTCTCTGCTTGTGGCCTGGGAATGCAGATGATGGCCAAGTTCTTGGGACTCCACACCAATGTGGGAAGCCCAGAAGAGACTCCAGGTTCCAAATCAACTAAGCTTGGGCTGTTGAAGTCATGTGGGGGAGTGAACCAATGGATGGAAGACCCCTCTCTCTCCTTCACTCTGAGAATCTTTCAATTAAAAATAAACCTTTAAAATAAAAAAATAATATTTTAAAATGAAAAGTTCATTGTTTTCATATCAAATAATATTCTATTGTACATAGTTCTACAGTTCATCTAGTAACCTAGTTAAAGACAGTTTGATTATTTATAAATTTTAATACATATGAATAAAACTATATTATAAGTATCTGTGGGCAGATTTTTGTGTCCATCTATATTTTCAACTTGTTATCATCATGACTGAATCAGGGGCTCTTGTCACCTAGGAAGAAAAAAGTTCAGACAAGACACTGACATTGGCAATGAACATGTTATCAAAATTTAATCAAGTGCACCTGTCAGATCAGGTGGGCAGTTCAGCAGAAAACCAGTGTCCCATCTGTGCAGGCACTGGCGATTTTATGGGTATGGGGCAAACTTGTTCCTGCCATCTTTCTTACCCCTTACACTCTCTGGAATACTACAGGGTAGGAAGCTTCTCGGGAACAAGATTCCCAACCCCCTTTGGGTATTACAACAGAGTATTATTGGATGGATAGAAAAATATTGGATGTTCCTGGGAGCTGTCCTTTCCTGGGATGTTTCCAGGAGGAAAATCCTCATTTTCCCTGCATTGTTATTGTGTATGACTATCCCTGGATGCTGACTCCTGCAATGTTATCAGGTGACACAAACAACCTAATCAGTTTTTAAAATTTCACTAATGGGCCCAGCACAGTAGCCTAGCAGCTAAAGTTCTTGCCTTGCACATGCCAGGATCCCACATGGGCACCAGTTCTAATCCCAGCAACCCCACTTTCCATCCAGCTCTCTGCTTGTGGCCTGGGAGAATAATAGAGGAGGCCCAAAGCTTTGGCACCCTGCACCTGCATGGAACACCCAGAAGAGGTTCCTGGCTCCTAGCATCAGATTGGCTAGGCACCAACCGTTGTAGCCACATGGGGAGTGAATCAGCAGACAGAAGATGTTTCTCTGTCTCTCCTGCTGTGTATTTGCTAAAATTGAGATGTCAATGAAGTAGTTACAGAATATGGTTAAGAGCTTGAATTTTCTAAGATATTGGTCACTCAATACCATGTTAATTAACTTCATGATGTTGTAAATTTCCATGTTTCTTTCTGTTGTTGAAGTTGTGTAGTGGCTTTTCATTGGAGGGGATGATATTCTGCCAGCTCTGCTTTCAGACCAGGGATGGTCTGCCATTGAAACTGTTGAATTTGTCTGGACAATAAGACACTGGACTCTGCATGGTCCATGCCCTCAATGAAGGAATCATGACTGGTGATTATCTGTACTACTGTAACAATATGGAAGAATTCAATATGGGGAGAGGGTTGGGGGGGCGGTTGAAGAAATCCCAGAGCCTATGAAATTGTGTCATAAAATGAAATTTTAAAAAATATATGCAGGAGGTACTGAGGTGCCCACCCCAGATTTCCTTTGATGTTCTCAATCACCCTGGCTGCTGACAGTTTACAAACAGGAAATGCCCTCAAGAAATACGGCTGCTGTCTCCATGGTAATATCCCCTTGCAAAGCACACTGCACTTTTCTTGGTTTCTGGACAACCTGGAGAGTCATTCCTGCTTTAGAACCAATACCTGCAAGGTCAACCTCAAACTTGGTTGTGCTTTTATCTCAGTTCAACTTTTTCCTTTCTCTCCTGTCCTCTGCTTTCTCCCTATCTGAACAGAATCTGTTTCTGGTAGACAAATCCAAGAAAGATAATAATAATAGTAATAATAATAGTAATAACACAGACACAAGGACCAGAGCCAGTGGCTAGGCCTGGCAGGCTAAGCCTCCACCTATGGCACCTGCATCCCCACATAGGCACTGGTCTGTTTCCCAGCAGTTCCTCTTCTGATACAACTCCCTGTTTACTGCCTGGGAAACAGTAGCAGAAGGTTCATATCTTTGGGACCCTGAAACCACCAGGAGACCCCGAAGAAACCCATGGCTTCTGTCTTCAGATTGGCTCAGCTCTGGCCATTGCATCCACCTAGGGAGTGAACCAGCAGGTGGAAGATCTCTTCTTCTGTCTCTCCTCTTTATGTAATTTTGCCTCTCAAAAAATAAAATAGAATAGAATAAAATAAAATAAAATAAACTATACTTAAAAAGTAAAAAGCATCTGAGAATATCTAGAGTTCCTGGAATCAAGAAGAGAGGATGAAGGGAAGTAGAAATCCTAAAATTCAATAGAGAAGGGATCAGATTGAAAAGGACTTTAAGTGTTCAACAAAAGAGAAAGAAAACACAGGCCCGGCGCAGTGGCCTAGCCACTAAAGTCCCCACTTTGAATGCTGGGATTCCATATGGGCCAGTTCTAATCCCGGCAGCCCAGCTTCCCATCTAGCTCCCTTCTTGTGGCCTGGGAAAGCAGTTGAGGGCAGTCCAAAGTCTTGGAACCCTGCACCCACATGGAGGAGCCGGAAGAAGCTCCTGGCTCCTGGCTTTGGATTGGCTCAGCTCCAGCCATTGCTGTCACTTACTTAGGGAGTGAATCAACGGACAGAAGATCTTCCTTTGTCTCTCCTACTCCCCATATATATGATTTTCCAATAAAAATAAACAAAAGAAAGAAAAACACATCCACGTATCTGTATTGCATTAAAGTTCTTCAGAGAGACAGAAGCAACAAGATGTGAACAGAGTGAAAAGCAGACTTATTTTAAGGAACTGTAAAATGTGGTCGTGGAGGCTGACCAATGCTGGGCTCTGCTGAGGCATCCAGCAAGCTGGGCATCCTGGAAAAGATGATGCTTCTTGCCCAAGCAAGGTCAGTCTTTACTCAGTTCAGGTCTTAGCTGATTTGATGAGGCCCACACACAGTGCACTCTGCCGTAATATCCACTCATGTCAATGGAAATATCCAGAATAACGTTTGGCCAAATGTCTGGGTGATCTGGTCGAACCAAATGAACGTATAAAATTAATCACCCCACAGCATCTCTGAGGGTACTCCAAGAGGTTTCTGGAAATGTGGACTAAATTTCTTTCAAGATGTGTTTATTTAATTGAAAGGCTGAGTTATGGAGATGCTCTCCCACACATTGGTTCACTTACCAAATGGAAGGCCAAAGCCAGCAGCCTGGAGCTCCATGTAGGCCTCCCTCATGGATGGCAGGAGTCTCCATGAGCCCAAGGTACATAATTACAGTCAAATCACTATTACCTGTTTGTAAAAATTGAACAAATATAAAAAATTTTCCGTTGATACTTGCACACTATGTGGGATTAAAGTGCATGAAAAAATAAATAAATAAATAAATAAATAAATAAATAAAGCGAAATGAGTCCAGAATTTTTATGTTTATTAGAAGATATGGTGTCAGGGCTGTGGTATAGTAAGTTAAGCCACTGTCTGCAGTGCCTACATCCCATATGGCGCCAGTTCAAATCCTGGCTATTCCATTTCCAATCCAGCCCCGAATAGTGCACCTGAAAATGAATGGAGAAAATGGCTCAGGTAATGGGGCCCTTGCACTCATGTGGGAGACCAGAAAGAAGCTCCTGGCTTTTGGCTGCCCCAGCTCCAGCCATACAGCCATACAGCCATTTGCAGAGTAAACACACAGATAACAGCACTCTCTCTCCCTTCTCTCTGCAAAATCTGCTTTTTCACTAAAAATAAAGCTTCCCAAAAAATTTTCCCTGTTAAAAAAAATAAATAGGACATGTCGCATGCCAAGATGTCACACAGGTGCCAGATCAGGTCCCAGAAGCCCCACTTCCCATCCAGCTCCCTGATTGTAGTCTGGGAAAATAGTCAAAGATGGCCCACAGCCTTGGGACCCTGCACCAGTGAGGGAGACCTGGAAGAGGCTCCTGGCTTCTAGCTTTGAATCAGCTCAGCTCTAGCTGTTGCACTCACTTGTGGAGGGAATCATTGGATGGAAGATCTTCCTCTCTTCCTCTCTGTATATCTGACTTTCCAACACAAATAAAATAAACCTTTTTAAAAATGCATCTTGCGGGCCCGGCGTGGTGGCACAGTGGTTGGGGTCCTCGCCTTGCACGCCCGGGATCCCATATGGGCGCCGGTTCTAATCCCGGCGGCCCCTCTTCCCATCCAGCTCCCCGCTTGTGGCCTGGGAGGGCAGTCAAGGACAGCCCAGGGCTTTGGGACCCTGCACCCGCGTGGGAGACCCGGAAGAGGCTCCTGGCTTCGGATCGGCATAGCATCGGCCGTTGCGCTCACTTGGGGAGTGAATCATCGGACGGAAGATCTTCCTCTCTGTATATCCACCTTTCCAATAAATAAATAATAAAAATAAATCTTAAAAAAAAAATGCATCTTGCTGTACTCCTGGGCCTGGCGCAAAGGCTCAATTGGCCAATCCTCCCCTCTCTAGCACCAGGCTCCCATATGGGCACCAGCTCATGTCCCAGCTGCTCCACTTCCCATCCAATTTTTTTGTTTATGAACCTGGGAAAGCAGCAGAGGATGGTCCAGAGCCCACTGCAGCCATTTGGGGAGTGAACTAGAAGATGGAAGGCCTTTCTCTGCTTCTCCTTCTTTCTATAGATCTGCCTAACAAAAATAAAATTTTAAATTAAAAGTATACTGATGATCCAAAATCAGTAAAGCAATTTTTGGATCATAATACAATAAAAAGTAAGTAAGAAAAATCTTCAGGCTGAAAGCTTAACGTTCAGCTCACGGTTGAAAACTCCCACAAAAAAAATTTATATTTCGTAACTACATTTTTTTTTAATCCTTACAAACCAGGAAAAGAAATTTTCCAATATTACCACATTCACCTCAGCAAGAGGGTGCCCCACTATGCAGCACTGATTCATAAAGTGAAATAAATGCTCAAAAGGCGGCAGCAAATATTAGTAACTGCCGATTAGGTAACTGTCTATTTAGAATTTTCAGCAGCCTCTACAGACAGCCCCAGTTGCCCAAGACCCAAGGCCGCGCTCCATCCCGAGTGCGCCGTCCCCCTCAGGACCGCGCCCGAGCGCGTGCGCAGGCGCATGCGCGGGAAGCGCAGCGGCGGAAGATGGCGGCGCCCAGCCTCCCCACGCCTCTGCACGGGCACGTGGGCCGCGGGGCCTTTCGCGACGTGTACGAGCCCGCGGAGGACACATTCCTGCTGCTGGATGCGCTCGAGGCGGCTGCGGCCGAGCTGGCGGGGTGCGAGAAGGGCGAGGGCCCCGGCGGGAGAGGTCCTGGAGGGCGGCAGGCAGGCTCGGGGACCGCTGTGAGCCGCCGCCTCCGCGCGGTGTGCGCTCACCCTGCCCGTCTGCCGTTCGTCTGAGGACGCCTTGGGAAGCGCAAACGTCCAAAGCATCGCTTCTTATCAACGCGGAGTTTTAAAATGGCTGATAAGGTGCTGTGGCATTGAGCCAGACACCCTCTAGCAGCGGAAGGCTGCGATAATAGAAGGTTTTGGGGGGATGGGAATCCCAGCCTATACAAAATTGTACCAAAATTCGAAATATAAAGCAGCTCCCGAAAAAAAGAAAAAAGGCCTTTGAGGCACGGCAGAGTGGGAACGTATTTTTTAAATCCACCGGATAGGCATACTCAGAGCACTTGCGGCGCGGCTGGGGCAGCGGAGGCCCTGAAATATTCATTTAGTAAAAATTCAGCTACGTGCAGCTGCACCTATAGAAACCACTCTTAGCATTTTACGGTCGCTGGAATTAGTTTGTTGAAGTGCACGCTATAACACTTCGTAACATTAAAAAGAATTATTGTACATTTAATTTTTTAATGAGAGGCATTTGGGTCTTTGAAGATCAAAACTGGGTTTTCTCAGAGTGAAACAGCCATTGGCTTTCAAAAGATTTTATTGTGTTTACTTATCTTTACAATGGGTCGTGATTTTATAGGTATGAAACCTAACGCGTTAATAATAAGCTAGTTTTCATTGTAGACACTGGGGTTTGGAATTTACTAGAGTGTGGAACGTGCCATTTATACAAGTACAAATTGCCTTGCAGAAAGTTCTATAAACGGAACTGAATCTGTTACAAGTTTTGGATATTTCCAATCTCGGCTTTCTAATTACTTGTGAGACCATGAAGTTGATTTTGTAAGAGAAGTCACCTGGTTAAAGTTTACAGAAGACTTGTCAGATGTGTGGGCAGGCTCCAGTGTTAGAAAACTGTAGGCTTTGTGGCTGGGGAGTTTTTGGAATAGTGAAGTGTTGGCAAATGCCATCAAAATGAACCTTGTAACAGAACAGTTGATGTTTTTGAGTTTAGATCCCGTTATAGGCAAGACAACTAAAGAGTAAAATGCAAAAATTGAAGATTTCAACACCATTCTAAGATTACACACAGGTATTTTAAAAGTTGTGCTTATAAACTGTGGAAATATGGAATGTGCTGCTCTGTTATGGGTAAAATGATGGGTCTTTTCCCCTTTGGATGTGCAAGTAGACTTATTAATGCTCCGTACTTGAAAATGACAGCCAACCCTGTCATTTTAGGATATCATAAAAATTAGGAACTCCTTACGGAAATGGATATCTTCCATATTATTTCCAACTTTAGGTTAACATAATTCCATCTTTCTTATGCTGAAATTTTTTTGGAAAGCCACCTATTATGGTATGTAACCATTTTATGAGCTTGGAATACAATACAAATCCATTATTTTAGTGATTTTGAATCAGGCAACAGGTGCCGATGTTGCGGTTATATCATGTTAAGCCACCTTTTGCAATACCAGGATACCATAAGAACCTAGTTTGAGGTCTGACTGCTCCATTTCGGATCCAGCTTCCTACAGTAGCACCTGGAAAGCAGCAGGAGGTAACCCAAGTGCCTGGGGCCCTGCCACCTGCACTACAGACCTAAGTGGAGTTCCAGACTCCAGACTTCACCTGGCTCGGCCCTGGCCATCTCAGTCATTTGGAGAGTGACCTGGTGCACAGAAACATGCTCTTTAACTCTGCTTTTCAAACAAATGTATCTTAAAACAGAATTAGGCAGTTTTAAATGAACACAGAACGGTTGTTGTAAATGTCAGTTGGGTATTTGCAGGTAAGTGATGTGAAATGCTATGTGGTTTTTTTCTTTCAGTGTGGAAATATGCCTGGAAGTAGGGTCCGGGTCCGGTGTGGTGTCTGCATTCCTCGCTTCTCTGATCGGCCCCCGAGCTCTGTATATGTAAGTAAATGTGTCAGGTTCAGTCAGATCTTCTGAATGCCTCAAGGAAATCATTTTTGTAAGCACATAATACTAAGGACCTCAATTTTAAGCTAGGCTTTCTTTAGACATAACTGTATCTTCAAAGCTTTATTTCTAACACATCTTTGTGGGAGCAGTGTAATTTTAAGTCATCTCTGGAACTGTTTCAGGTAAATAATTTTATCAGAAAATTTTAGAAAAATTTTGGTGGCAGGGCCCGATGTGATAGCTTTGTAACTGAAGTCTTCGCCTTTCATGTGCAGGGATCCCATATGGGTGCAGGTTTGTGTTCCAGTGGCACCACTTCCCATCTAGCCACCTGTTTGTGGCCTGGGAAAGCAGCAGAGGATGACCCAGAACCTTGGCACCCTGCACCCACGTGGGAGACCCAGAATAAGCTCCTGGCTCCTGGCTTCTGATCAGCTCAGCTCTGGCCATTCTGAGAGCACTGGGGGAGTGAAATCAGCAGATGGAAGATCTTTCTTTCTCTCCTTTACTCTGTAAATCTGGCTTTCCAGTAAAATGAATCTTTAAAAAATAAGTAAAAATTTTGATAGAAAATTTTAGAATAGAGAAAAATTAAAAAAAACAGGAGAAAAATTTAAATCACTAGTAAAATTTTACAATGTGTGGCCCTATATTTTTCATGTTTTTCATTTGGTATTGTATCACATTTTCTGATCAAGAATTCATGTTAAATTCCAATTTACTGCTTACCTAGTACTCCATTGGACATACCATAGTTTAAAGAATTCCTTCCATTGTTGGTGCACATATATGTGAATTATTCCATTCTTGCACTTAGATTATGTCAGTCTTTTTCATCAACAGCAGATCTTCATTCTTTTCATCTTTATTAAAGCATTGGGATTTTTTCCCCAGATCTGTCCCATTTGGAATTACTAGAACACCCCTTGAGTTCATCAAAGACAAGGCTTTTGAGAATATACGTTCCTTCCTTTTCTGCAGGTGCACTGACATCAATCCCGAGGCCGCAGCCTGTACACTGGAGACAGCACGCTGTAACCGAGTTCATATTCAAGCAATCATTACGGATTTGGTGAGCCATTAGTTCTTGTCCTATAATACTCAATGTGGAATCACAGCCATGGCATGATAGACTAAGCCTCTGCCTACAGCGTTGGCATTTCATATGGTCACCAGTTCATTTCTTGGCTGCTCCACTTCCCTCCGAGCTCCCTGTTTGTGGCAGAGGAGGCGTTTCCCTCCTAGCTCCCTGTTTGGCAGTGGAGGATGGCCCAAGTCCTGGAGACTCTGTGCCCATGAAGGAGACCCAAAGGAAACTCTTGGCTCCTGGCTTTGGAACAGCTCTGTATTGCCCATTGAGGCCATTTGGGAAGTGAACCACTAGATGAAAGATGTTTCTCTTTCTCTCTTCCCTTCTCTCTGTCTTTCAAATAAAGAATAAAATAAATTTTTGAAAAATAATAATAAATTTATTCCTCAGATAAGTTAAGGCCATGACGTTTTAGGTTAAAAAAGCTTTAATAATGAATTAGTCATGGGGGGATGGGTGGGGGGAATCCCAGTACCTACAACTGTGTCACATAATACAATGTAATAAATATAATAATAATAATAATAATGAATTAGTCAGCTTCTGACCCCTAAATAGGATATTACATTCAAAATAAATTTTTCACTACTGTAATCCATCTTTCCACATTTTTAGAACAAATTTATATTGACTTGTACGCATGGTATCTTTCAATTAAAAGTAGTAGTCAGCTGCTTCAGACTGTGTTAAATACTAACAGTGGATAGCTTCAGGTACAGCTGGCACCAGGAACTCAAAAGACGTTAGCATCTTTCCCTTATTTCCGAATTTGTCTATAATCTTTTATTCACTTGATCATAACAAGTTTGCATGGCTAAATCTTATTTTGCCAAAGTCCCTGAATGATTGTGTTGGATCCGTTTGAGTTGTGTGCCTGCCGCTCAACTGTGTTCTGCCAGGGAGGAATAGGATACAGAGGTGACTGACTTCCACCACGGTCATGACCTTACCGCGGAAGTGTGATCAGGGTAGACCATCTCTGAACTGCTCGGGTTAAGAGGAACTGGCAAGGGACTGGCATCAAGGCTGAGGTTAAATCCCGGTTACTGTGCTTCTGATCCAGCTGCCTGCTGCTCCTGGAAGGCAGTGGTTGAAGGTCAGGTACTTTGGTTCGTGCCCAGCATAGGAGAGATGAGGATGGAGCTTCTGGCTCCTGGTTTCAGTCTGGTGCAGCTGTCTGTCTCTTACAGGCATTTGGAACATGAGCTAGTGAATGGAAACTCTCTAGCTCTCTGTCTCTTCAGCTGTCGTTCTGTCTGTCAGATAAACAAGAAATAGGAGAATGGCAGGTGGTCGCACTTGCCCAACAGAAGCAAATGGAGTCAGAAAAAAATGGGAAAAGTGCCAAATGACAGCTACAGAGTGCTGCTGTTTTCTAACAAGTAAACATCATGCTTTTTTGTTAAGATATTTTAGAATAAGCACTTGGACTGTTTTAAATGTATGAGTTTTCTTACTTTAGTAATAAATATGAAATGCCTATTTATAAGCAAAAGTCATAACAGCACAGACCAGGTAGACTTAAGACAAAAGTCTTTCTGTCCTAGCCCTGCAACATTCTTCCCCTAATGAGGATCAGTAGCCTTCCTGCTTGTTAAAGTTTTTAAATGGGTGGAGATTGTGGTGCAGTAGGTTATGCCATTGCTTGCACTCCTGCATCCCGTATCTGAGTGCTTGTTCCAGTCCTAGCTGCACCACTTCCAGTCCAGCCGCCATCTGATGCATCCCAGGAAGCAGTGGCTTATGGTTCAAAGGCTTGGGTCCCTGCCACCCAAACGGAATTCCTGGTTCCTGGCTGTAGCCTGGCCCCGCCCTGGCTGCTGGAGGCACTGGGGAGTGAGTGAGTATGGAATAGTCACTGTCACTCTTACTGCCTTTCACGTAGGTAACAACAAACCTTTCTTTTTTTTTTTTGAAATTATGAATGATTCTGTAGCTTAGTAAAACTTAAGACAAAGAGATAAGTTGTTTTCCTATGACTAGAAGTTTCTACTGCTCATAAGAATTTGAATATTGGGGTCATGACTGTGGTAGTAAAGTGGTTAAAGCTGCTGCCTGAAGCATTGGTGTCCCGTATTATTGCCACGAGCTGCTCCACCTCTGATACAGCTGTCTGCTCATCTGCCTGGGAGAGCAACAAAGGGCGGCCCAAGTGTGTCAGCACCCAGAAGAAGCCTGACTTCTGGGTTTGCTCGGCCTGACCCTGGCTGTTGCTGAAGCGAGTGAGCCAGAGGGTAGAGGATCTCTCCCTGTCTGCCTCCCTCTCTTGCCCTATGTGTGTTTCTGTCTCTTCCCTCTTCATATAACTCAGACTTTCAAATAAATGCATTAGTCTTTAGTTCACAATACCTGTGAAGGCATAAAATAATCCAATAAAACACGGTGTTGGACCTGACACGGTAGCATAGCAGCTAAAATCCTTGCCTTGCACTCATCAGGATTCCATATGGGTGCTGGTTCTAATCCCGGGAGCCCAGTTTCCCATCCAGCTCCCTGCTTATGCCCTGGGAAAGCAGTCGAGAACGGCCCAAAGCCCTGGGACCCTGCACCTGCGTGGGAAACCCAGAAGAGGATCTGGGCTCCTGGCTTTGGAACAGCTCAGCACCAGCCATTGCACTCACTTGGGGAGTGAATCATCAGATAGAAGATCTTCCTCTCTGTCTGTCCTCCTCTCTGCATATCTGTCTTTCCAGTAAAAATAAATAAATCTTAAAAAAAACAAACAAAAAAAACAGGATCTGTTAGAGTGTTTAATTCAAAGGAATTCTTTCAGTAGCCATTTGCCCTAAATGTGCTTTTTTAAAAACATTTTTCTTGTGTATAAGGTTGTCCCCAGCAGAAACATTTTCAGAATAGAAACATTTTTTAATTTCAGTATCTCTCTTCCAAGTATCTTAAACACTTTGCAGTCTGATTCTGTCAGCCAGCGTGTTTACAGGTAATTACAGAAGTGGAAAGCAGGAAGTGTCATCCTCCAGGCTTCCTGCTAATAAAGGTACATCTCTGGCATTTCATCAGTTTTCTTGGTTATAGGAGATGAATGTCAAGTTAGCACATATGGCCATGAAGTTGTGCTCAAATCTATGCTAACTATGTCCTAGATATACACTCTGTTTTTGAATGTGTCCAGGTCGAAGGCTTGTTACCGAGACTGAAGGGGAAAGTTGATCTTCTCGTGTTCAATCCCCCCTATGTGGTGACTCCCCCTGAAGAGGTAAGGCTGACAACAGAATTTAGTCATCAGACATTGTGGCTGATTTGTTTGTAGAAATCAAATGACATTAGTCCGTGACTGCTAACAAACTGTCTGATTTTACTTGTGGTTGTCCATAATGGAATTTATGGAATTTAAACCCTAAAGCCTGTTTGGCTGCTATTACTGCCAGTAACAGGTAAGTGGTTGCTCTTGTGCCACAGAGGATCAGGGCACTGAATCGTAGAAGCGCTCTGGGAAAGCTTTCTGCAGGTCCGCCTCAACGGTGCGTCCAGCACCAGGGGTGCTGGTTACAGGGCCTCCGCTTCTGATCCGGCTCCCTGCCAGTGCGCCTGGGAGAGCAGCGGCACACAGCCCAAGTGCTGCGGTCCTTGTTGGGCACGTGGGAGACCGGGGTGAAGCTCCTTGCTCCTGGCTCTGGCCTGGACCAGATCTGGCCATTGTGGACATTTGGGGAGTGAACAAGTGACTAAAAAGTATCTTTCTCTGTATCTTTTCTCTACTCTACTTTTAAAATAAATAAGTACATCTTAAAAAAAGAAAAACAGTGACAATATTTCAGTCTAATAATCTCAGTTGCTGTGAGAAAATTTAAGAAAGCCATTCAACCGTATTTGTGATAGTAAATGATGTGAACTTAATTGTGTAACAAGAACGGTAAATCATGGTCTGTCATTTCTACTAACTACTGAGAAGAGAGGTGGATGAAGAGAAGATAGTGGGGACATGGTGGCCCCAGGGGTCCCTCTTCTAACCCCCTTTCCTGGTCCTGTGCCTCTGACTCCTCCAGCTGCTGGAACTTGGCGATGACGCAGTGCAGGCAGTGTCCACGTGCTGAGCAGTTAGCTAGAGGTGAGGCTCAAAATACAACACAGCATAGATGTGCTGCAGCCCAATAGGAAGTGAGTTAAAAGTGGATATAGTCAGTCAAGACCTGTACCATTGGTCTGGAAACCAAATCAAGGAAATATGAGAGTACTTCCAAAGGTTCGTGGATAAGTCAGATTTAAAGATAAATTTAGGTGTAGACATTTGGCTTACTAGTTAAGATGCCCGTTTCCCCATGTAGAAGTTCCTGGGTTGACTGCTCATCTCTGGCTCCTGACTTCAGTTTCCTCAGATAGAAGCCCTACGAGACAGTGGTGATGGTTTGAGTAATTCCATTCCTGGCATCCACATGCGGGACCTGGACTGAGTTTCTGGTTCCCAGACTGGACCCTGGCCCAGCCCAAGCAGCCATGGGCATTTGGGGCGTGAACCAGATAGAGTTGTCCATCTGTCTCTTTAAAAAGAAATTTTTTTTTAATTTTTATTGGAAAGGCAGGTAAGATTACAAATTGAAGGAGAGACAGAAAACTCTTGCATCTACTGGTTTACTCCCCAAATGGCCGCAGCTGCCAGAGTTCAACTGGTCTGATGTGAAGCCGGCAGCTTCTTCTGGGTCTCCCACATGGGTGCAGGGTCCCTACTGTTTTCCTAGACCATAAACAGAGAGCTGGATGAGAAGTGGAGCAGCTGGGGCACAAACCAGCACCCCATGGGAGCCGGGCACTTTCAAGGGGAGATTTGCCATTGAGCCTTCACAATGGGCCTCCATCTGTCTCTGATTTTCTGCTATGTATCACTTTTTCATAGCACGCATTTTTCATGAACTTTTTGAAAACTTGTTTTTAGTGAGGAGGCATGAAGATCAACAGAACAAAGGTAAAGCCTAACAGAATTACAGAACCAGGAGACATACTGCAACTAATTAGAATTTGTGCTTATAAGAAGTGGTGGCTATGCGAACTAGTGTATCCAGAAACAAGACCTAAGATCCTCATGGGCCCAGCACGATAGCATAGTGGCTAAAGTACTCACCTTGAATGCGCCAGGATCCCATATGGGCGCCGGTTCTAATCCCGGCCGCTCCACTTCCCATCCAGCTCCCTGCTTGTGGCCTGGGAAAGCAGTCGAGGACGGCCCAAAGCCTTGGGACTCTGTACCTGCATGGGAAACCCGGAAGAAGTTCCTGGATCCTGGCTTGGGATTGTCCGTTGTGGTCCCTTGGGGAGTGAATCATCAGACAGAAGATCTTCCTTTCTGTCTCTCCTCCTCTCTGTATATCTGACTTTTCAATAAAAATAAACAAGTCTTTTAAAAAAATGTTTTTTCTCGGGCTCAGTGCAATGGCTCAGTGGCTGAATCCTCTCCTTGCACACCTGGGATCCCATACAGACACCAGTTCATATCCCAGCTGCTCCAGTTCCCATCCAGCTCCCTGCTTGTGGCCTGGGAAGGCAGTAGAGGATGGCCTAAAGCCTTGGAACCCGGCACCTGCATCGGAGACCCAGAAGAAGCTCCTGGCTTCAGATCCTTTCTGCCCCAGATGTTGCGGCCATCTGGGGAGTCTTTCCAAGAAAAATAAATTTTTTTTAATACTGTTCATAATCTATTATTACTAATATGAAGGGCAAAGTTTTCTAAAAAGTTGTGGACTTCCTCATTTACTCCTAACAGTGAGCAAAAAAAAATTTTAATTACTTTCCTAATTATACAGATGGAACTATTTTTTCCAATTCACAAAACTCTACCCACAGTCACATAAACCAGGAAACGGTAGAATTGCAATTTTGCCTTGCCTCTTTGGCAGCACTACAGAATGTATACATGTTTGGGATGTTACTTGTTATCAATCAGAAAGGCCCAGCTCGTGATCTGAATGGCGCTGGACTTGAGTCGTAGAAGACATTCTCTCATTGGCCGCAGGTGGGGAGTCACGGAATAGAGGCAGCGTGGGCCGGTGGCAGAAGTGGCCGAGAAGTCATGGACAGATTTTTTCCTGTGGCTTCGGAGCTGCTGTCACCAGGAGGATCTTTCTACTTAGTAACCATCAAAGAAAATAATCCAGGTAATTCCAACTAGTTGATTGTTTACCAGTTTGTTTCACTAAAATCAAAAGATAATGTCGAAGACGTTAATTTGTGCAGAGCCTGCGATAGTAATCTACCCAGTCACATGCCCAGCGTTGGTCTCGGTCATTAGCAAATACTGCAATACAAAATCTGTTATTCCTTCTAACCCTTCACCCAATAATACTGTGAATTCTCTCTACCCGGCAGTATTCTTTAGTTCATCTGAAGTGTTTGGGTTTTTTTAATCTTCATTTTCAGATAACTTTGTAATTAATCATAATCTTTCCTCTTTTCATATACATCAAGTTTGATTTTTATCTCATCTTCAGCCCCTCAAGTCACATCAGTACCAGTTTTATTTTTTAGTAATGCCATTCTTTTAGTCTTTTAGGCTGTATTTATTTAAAGTTTTGCTTTTTTAATATACCTGAAACAAGCATTACTTCTTTATTCTCGGCATACAGTTATCAGTATTGTTTGTTCATTCCTTCATTGACATTCTTCATCCAGAAGAAAGGACACAGGACAGAAAGAGTAGCCAGGCAGCTGAAAAGCTGAGCACTTGCTGAAGCACCAAGTGTAAGCGCTGCTTCTGGTGAGTCTGCACCGGGCCACTCCTCGTAAGAATCCTGAGCAGTGTTCTCAAAATACGGAGTGCTCTGAATTGCAGGCAGACTCTTCATACACATTCACTTTATCCATGTGGAGTCCTTGGTGTAGATCACTTTGTCTGAGGAAGTTGTAAATAATCTGTGCTTATGGGCCCGGCGCAGTGGCCTGGCAGCTAAAGTCCTCGCCTTGAACACACCAGGATCCCATTTGGGTGCTGGTTGTAATCCTGGCATCTGGCTTCCCATCCAGCTCCCTGCCTGTGGCCTGGGAAAGCAGAGGATGGCCCGAAGCCTTGAGATCCTGAGCCTGCAAAAAGAGACCTGGAAGAAGTTCCAGGCTGCTGGCTTCGGACTGGCTCAGCTCCAGCCGCTGCAGTCACTTGGGGAGTGAATCATCGGAGGGAGGATCTTCCTCTCTGTCTCTCCTCTCTGTATGTCTGACTTTGCAATAAAAAGATAAATCTTTTTAAAAAATAATCTGTGTTTATTATCCTGTTAGTATTTAGTAGCCATATACACCAACTAATTTGATTTTTCCCTTTCATTTTGATTTTCATTTCAGAAGATATTTTGAAAACTATGAAGACAAAAGGTCTCCATGGGACCATTGCACTTTCTAGACAAGCAGGCCAGGAAGTCCTTTCAGTCCTCAAGTTCACCAAGTCGTGATAGACCTGTATGCCGAGAACTGCTGAGAGCTAGTGCATTCTTTGCATTTTGAAACTAAAACTATTCCTTGACTAAGAATGAATTTTAGCAGAAATTCATCACAAATAAGAAGTGGGAGCCCAGTGGCATGGCCTAGCAGCTAAAGTCCTTGCCTTGAACGCGCCAGGATCCCATATGGGCGCCGGTTCTAATCCCAGCAGCTCCACTTCCCATCCAGCTCCCTGCTTGTGGCCTGGGAAAGCAGTCGAGGACGGCCCAAAGCCTTGGGACCCTGCACCTGTGTGGGAGACCCGGATGAAGTTCCTGGATCCTGGCTTCGGATCGGCATAGCATCGGCCGTTGTGGTCACTTGGGGAGTGAATCATCGGACGGAAGATCTTCCTCTCTGTCTCTCCTCCTTTCTGTATATATGACTTTCCAATAAAGAAATAAATCTCTTTTTAAAAAAAGTTGGACATTCCATTTCACGAGGCAATCAGAACTGTAGAAATGTTTATGTAAATACAAGTAAATAAAAAAGTATTTTTATACGATGCATGAAAGGTTGTTTAACTTCATTTACTTATTTTGCAAGTCTGAGACAAATGAAGCAGAGATGTGCCTGCAGGCTCACTCCCCAGGCTGGATCAGGACTGGGCCAGACCTCAGCCCAGAGCCGGGAACAAGTCACATTCCCACGTGAGTGCAGGGAGCTAGTTGAGCCTCCATTGCTGTTTGCCAAGGTCTGCAATGGCAGGAAATCAGATTGGAAACAATTCAGGACTTGTACCCGAGCATGTGGAGGGGATGTGATGGGTCGAGCATGTTGCTTCAGTGCAGGTATCACCCACTCTGATTTCAGCATTATACAGCGCAAAGTGACGGAGTCAGTGTCCATCCGGGTGGAAGCTAACAGGAGGAACCGTGCATCTAGTCGTTGATTGTTAAAGTATTAAGCACTGTCCTGTTAAAGTAGACTGAGCCAGCGGGGTAAAGCATGAGACACTCCTGCTGCACTGGACCGAGCCGGGGGTCCAGGATCTGCTGCCGAATGAACGGGCAAGCAGCAGATCGGTACCATCCTATCCAAGTTGGTTTTTGGAAATTTCATGGAAAGGATGTATAATGAAGAAACTATACGTGGACTTCAAAACATTTTTGCATCAAAAACTGCTTATTTCAAATTTTACTGTTTCCACCAATGGAGAAGGTAGGTGTGTGGGCGCAGTGGTGCAGTGGGCCCCTTCACCCACATGGGATCCTGGCTTTGGTTTGCCAAGCCCTGAGATTGGGGCCGTTTGGAGAGTGAACCAGTGCAGGGAGGATGTCTGTCTGTCTGTCTCTCTCTAACTCAATGAATTCATAAATCTTTAAAAAATGTATTGAAAAGGCAATGATAGCAATGGAGGAATGTGTGTTGTCTAGATGGATATATAGATTCTGTTTATTTGAACAGGACTCAGAAGTAAGGCACTGTATTGTGGGGCATGGCTGTTAAGCACTAAAATGCTTACTTTTTACTTTTGTGGTGGCATTTTTTACTTGTACAATAATGTTAGTGAGAGGATTACTATGCGCTTAACCAAGTGGTGACTGTACAAGTGATTTCATTGAGCAATTTTAAAACATCCCTTCATGTCTGCTAGGCAGCTACTGGCTGGCAAATGTCTTTCCCTCCACACTTATCCAGAAAACACCCAAGAGGCAGCTTGCTTTCAGCTGGCAAGGCTGTAATACTTCATTGTTCTACCCTCTGGTGTGTGGGTGATCACCCAGACCCCCTGCCCTGCTGCCTGGAGGGCGTGGCTTAAGCCTAACCTTCCCCGTGGCCCAAGGCACAGCCTTCAGGCCTACACATGGAGTGTGACCTCCAACATGGCTAGAAGGTCAATGGAAGTACACCTGGAACCTGACCTCTGACACCACAGGAAGATCTAGGGAGACAGACGTGTCATACAGCCAATGACAGCGTCTTTGGTGGGCGTGGGGTCTGCCGGAAGGTTCCCTCCTGCCCGCCCCTTCCTTAGCCTTTAAAACCGGTAATCGGTGCAATAAAGCAGACATTCCTCACCATCTTGTTTCCGGCGGTTCTTGCAGCCGAAGGCCACGGTCTGCCTCACTCTGGGTGACCTCGGGGCCTGCTGGCAGGTCTAAACCCCGAGACTGGTGTATAAAAACCCTCCATCCCTTTGTCATAACTTGCTTCAGGAGATCTTTATCATCTTCCCTTCTGCAAGTTACAACACTAACGAATTCAGTTGGGGGCACTCTGCCGACTGGACCAAATGAGCAAAGAGTGACCAGCATGGCAGACCTGCAGCACAGGTGACACACTTGCATGGCAGCATGTAGCAAACAAAACACAGCGACCTGCCTTGGGAAACTTGTAGGGATCTGGTGGTAAGGAGCACGTTGAGTTATCCCTCCTAAGGGGTAGAATGAGGTGGATCTGGCTACTTTTATTACCAGGAAAGAACTGGAATGCTTAGTGGCAGGCCTCCGGTTTTTAAAGGCAACTTGCATCTCTTAAGGGGATTACTGCAGCCCACTTACCAAGTGACCCAAAAGGCTGCCAGTTGGCTTAAAAAAATGTTGGGACAATGTGTGATGGCTTAAAAAATGTTGATTTCGTGGCTACATCACTTGATGACAGGGACAAGGGGGCGGCTCCCTGTGTCAGTGCATCAACTCAACCCCATGAGGTTTATAAGCCTGTCATTACGAGATTCTTCATGTTCCTCCTTGCACCAGGATGCAAAGGAAATTAGCTAGAATACTTTAAAATTAGCTCTTAGAACAGCTCATTTGGTGGAGTCAAAAGAAAAATAATTGTGATAACATTAGTATCAGAATTTAGAAAATGCAACAAAAGTCAAGCAAGTTTTTAGTCTTACACATGTAGGCATAACGGAAAAGAAGAAATGCTCAGATCAGCACACCAGAAGTTAGAAAAATCCAAAGTAGGAAATCGGAGGAATGTAATGATGATAAGAGCAAAAACCAACTTTGAAGGAGAACATTCTGCCAAACAAATCTTGAAACTAAAAAACACTGATCATATAGATTAAAAGTACAAATAAAAAGTATTACGAACACATTTATACGAATCAGTTGAGGGTTAGTGTGTGTTAAATCAGGTAACATGGGAAATTCCTGGCAAATCAAAACACATTTCAAAGGGGCTCTAGAAAAATCGTGGGGGAGAAGAAGCACTGAGGTAGCCAACAGTCAATTTCCATTAGTGCACTGGGGCCTCAGAAAGCTCTCAAAAGCTACTGGGCCATTGGCTCTCAGACCTGCAGCCGGCCTTCCTCCCACCTCCGTACCCCGTTTGATTTTTTTTTTTTTTTTTAAAGATTTATTTTTATTATTTTTTTTTTTTTTCATTGGAAAGGCGGATATACAGAGAGGAGAGACAGAGAGGAAGATCTTCCGTCCGATGATTCACTCCCCAAGTGAGCGCAACGGGCCGATACTATGCCGATCCGAAGCCAGGAGCCTCTTCCGGGTCTCCCACGCGGGTGCAGGGCCCCAAAGCTTTGGGCCGTCCTCGACTGCTTTCCCAGGCCACAGGCAGGGAGCTGGAAGGGAAGCGGGGCTGCCGGGATTAGAACCGGCGCCCATATGGGATCCCGGGCGTGCTAGGCGAGGACCTTTAACCACTTGCGCCACCGCGCCGGGCCCAACCCCCCGTTTGATTTTTATGGAAACTTTCAATCCCTGCATCCTTCTGCATTTTGCGTCTGATATAAAGAATGACTTTGACAAGATCTTCCCAAGGCCACGACAGTTACATCATTGAATGTTTCTTTACAACTATCAGAACGTAGACCTCAAGAAACTGACTTTGAATCTGGTGATGTAGAGTCAAGTTTAGCACTTGAATCAAGGATTTTCTTAACCAGGAAAAGACAAATTTGCCACAGAAATCAGTATTTATTTGCATTGAATGAATGAGTCTCTCATTTGTGGTCCTTCGTGTTCTGGACTACCCAGTCTGTGGCAGTTAGCTCACAGTGTCGGTTCTACTCACGTAGCAACAAAATGAATAAAACAAACCTAGCAGGCCGTTTAATACCTAGTTCTTCAGACTCAAGGAATGCTCCTGAAAGTAAGCAAAAACGTCACACACTACACAAAGCCATGTCTTAAGCTTTTCCCTCAGGGACTGAACAAAAACCTAAAATTCTAAACAAAATAGTTAAGTAGTAGACTCAAAAAATCAGACTTATGAAAATCTTCAGGAAATCCCTAACAACTAATGCGAAGGGAAACAGACCCATCCTTTACATTTTTTTTTTTAATTTAGTTTTATTTGAAAGGAAGACTTGCGGAGAGAGAAGGAGAGGCAGGATCTTCCATCAGTTCACTTCCCAGATGGCCGCAGTGGCCGGGGCTGGGCCAGCAACCAGGAGCTGCTTCTGCATCTCCCAATGGGTACCAGGCTCCAAGGACTAGGGCCGTCTTCCACTACGTCCGCAGGCACATTAGCAGGGAGCTGAATTAGAAGTGAAGCAGCCAGGTGGGTCTGGAATCCATATGGTGTGCCGGCACTGCAGGCAGAAGCTTAATCTGCACTGACCTAGGCTTTCCTTCTCAGAAAATAAACTGAGACTTACCAACTTAGAAGACCTCATCATGTCACTGAACACTACAAAACACTACAAAATGTTAAGCACAAACTTCTGATCCTTAAAAGAGCCAAAAATAAGATTTAAAATGAGGTGAAAAGAGCAGGATGGCTACTTTCCTTTTAGTAGAAAGAGAGACGGAAGGAAGTGTTGCATCCACCAATTGGGTCACTCCACCAAGTGCATGTGACGGTTAGGCTTGACCAGGTCAAAGACGGGATCTGGAGCTCCATCTGGGTCCCCCACAAGCGAGGCAGGGGCGTGAGTTAGCCATCAGATGATGCCTGCCAGGGTGCACATGAGCAGGAAGTAGACCAGAAGTACAGGAGCCAGGACTGGAGCCAGGCACGCCAGCATGGGCTGCGGACATGCCAGGCGGCACCTTTGCTGGCCCAAGCAGCTGGCCCACGTCCCCTGTACCTGAAATGAGGCCTGTGCCAGGCAGAACGGAAGCTGCAAGCCACACGCCTCCTGAGTGCTGAACACAGCAAGTGTGACAGCTTACCCAAATTTAAAATTTTATCCTATTTTAACTCATTTAAATTTCAACATAGCACCCGGTACAATTATTAGAAATTTTTTTTAAAGATTTATTTTTATTATTTTTTTATTGGAAAGGCAGATATACAGAGAGGAGAGACAGAGAGGAAGATCTTCCGTCCGATGATTCACTCCCCAAGTGAGCATGACGACTGATACTATGCCGATCCGAAGCCAGGAGCCTCTTCCGGGTCTCCCACGCGGGTGCAGGGTCCCAAAGCTTTGGGCCGTCCTCTACTGCTTTCCACAGTAGGGAGCCACAGGCAGGGAGCTGGAAGGGAAGCGGGGCTGCCGGGATTAGAACCGGCGCCCATATGGAATCCCAGGCGTGCAAGGCGAGGACCTTAACCACTACGCCACCGCACCAGGCCCTAGAAAATTTTTAAGTGTGCCTTGAACAAGCTCAGTATCTGATTTTAACTTTTTCATTCTAATTTTTCTGATATCTAAGCAAAGTGCCAGAATTTTGGAGGAAATTTTACATCTAAATTTAAATGCAATACAAATTTAAAATGTGAAATGGATTCTAAAACCATGAGGGAAAAAAAAAAACAATGTACAATATCATGTTTAACAATTTTATATTGATTACATGTTGAGCTATCTTGTATATGCTAAATTAAAATAGATTTTAAAAATAGCTTTAGATATTTTTAATTCATTTACTTGAAAGTGTTACAGAAGAGCGTGAGAGATGGTCCACCCACTGATCGACTCCCCAGATGGCCACAGCAGCTGGACTGGGCCCAGTCCGAAGCCAGCAGCCCAGAACTTCTTCCGGGTACTTCCTGGTATGTGTATCTTTTGCTGCTTTCCCAGGCACATTAGCAGGAAGCGGCATCAGAAGTGTAGCGACCAGGACTTGAACCAGCGCCCGTAGAGGGCATCAGCACAGCAGGCACTGCTTTTACCTACTGCACCACAGTACCAGTTCCAACTTCATATGTATGTCCTATACCCAACAGAAGCATTTAAAACATGTGTCACTCATTCAACGTCACACTTCTACCGAACACTAATTGATTAGATTATGTTCTTAAAAGCATGGTTTCTTTTTTTAAGATTTATTTCATTTTTATTGGAAAGGTAAATATATAGAGAGGAGGAGAGACAGAGAGGAGGATATTGTGCCCGTTGATTCACCCCCCAAGTGGCCACAACGGCCGGAGCTGAGCCAATCTGAAGCCAGGAACCCAGAGCCTCTTCTGGGTATCCTGCGTGGGTGCAGGAGCCCAAGACCCTGAGCTGTCCTCAACTACTCTCCCAGGCCACAAACAGGGAGCCAGATGGGAATTGCGGCCACCGGGATCATAACCGGCACCCATACAGGATCCCAGCTTGTGCAAAGCGAGGACTTTAGCCACTAGACTACTGCACCGGGCCCATGGGTGGTTATTCTTACTTGAAAGAGTTACAGGGAGAGAGAGAGACACAAAGATTCCATCCATTCATTCTCCTCCCAAATGGCTGCAACAGCTGCAGCGGGGCTGGAATGCCACAGCCTACCTTCTGATGCAGCCCCAGAACTAAACTCACCATCTGACTTGACTGCATTACCCACTCAGTTTTCTCCATCTCGTGTCTCGCCCTTCTATTCAGTCATCTAGAAAAGCTGTCACTCTTATCTGACGCAGAAAAGCATGACTGTGGCTTTCCAGTTTAAGAAGTATCTTTGTCAGGGAAAGATGACTCGAAACCCTTGCCTCCCAAATTCTTAAAGACACAGCTTGTTAATGGGTCTCAAAGAAGGACAAATACATAATGCTAGCTGGTTACGTAACAACATCCGACTCTTGGAATTCAGGCCCTGTCCAGAAACCATGCAAGCATGAGCAGCCTAACTTGTAGGTTTCTACTAGGCAACAATAAACTGCAAAAAAAACCTCAGTTAGGTGTTCTAACAGCCTAGGAGTTTGAATTGCCATGGAAACAATGGTCTCAAGCACCACGCTAAAATGCGGACAGCAAATACATACACAAACTGCTCCAGTTTCAGTGCCACCTAAAAGCTCCTGTCCTTGAAAAGAAATCCATGGGCCCAGCAAGGTAGCCTAGTGGCTAAATCCTCGTTTTTCATCCACTGGAATCCCATTAAGGGCACCAGTGTGTGTCCTGGCTGCTCCACTTCCCTTCCAGCTCCCTGCTTGTGGCCTGAGAAAGCAGTCGAGGACGGCCGAAGCCCCTGTGACCCTGCAGCCACGTGGGAGACCCGGAAAAAGCTCCTGGCTCTAAAATCAGCTCAGCTTCAGCCACAGCAGCCGCTTGGGGAGTGAAACCAGCAGGTGGAATACCTTTTTTATTTTCTTTTAAGGATTTATTTTTATCGGAAAGTCAGATATACAGAGAGGAGGAGAGACAGAAAGGAAGATCTTCCATCCACTGATTCACTTTCCAAGTGGCCTCAAGGGCTGGAGCTAAGCCGATCCAAAGCTAGGAGCCAGGAGCTTCCTCCGGGTCTCCCGTATGTGGATACATGGTCCCAAGGCTTCGGGCCGTCCTTGACTGCTTTCCCAGGCCACAAGCAGGGAGCTAGATGGGAAACAGGGCTGCCGGGATTAGAACTGGCGCCCATATGGGATCTTGGCAAGTACAAGGTGAGGCTACTGCACCAGGCCCAAAATAATTTTTTTTTAAATCACACATATGATCAAACATACTGGATATATGTATATGTAAAAATCAAACCTACTACTCATTATAAACCCTGAGAAATAATGCCTCGCTCTGACTAGGCCTTGTGCAAGAAAGCTCTACAAAGTAGGGAAACCCATAAGGAGATTCAAGGATTCCATCACAGACACGCATCGCTTGTGCTTCCAATTCTGTTAAAGAAAGGGGAAAACCTGGCAATGATTGGGTTGTGAGACCTGGAGGAGAACATCTAAAAGCTAAGACGAGTGCAGGTACTGAGGGCACAGGAGGCCCACGTGCCAGCTGGAAGGCAGGTTCAGCTTGTTCTGTTAGTTTTAATGTTTACGTACTTGGGAGAGATGCACACCCACGAGGGTCTCTGACTCGCGTGGGGAGGTTTGAGGGAAGGAGGGTCGAACGGGCAGAACATGTTGGATTTTTCTTCTGCTGCACCTGCAGGGAGGGAAGGGGAAGGGGCTGCTGACGCGGTGAAGCGACACCCAGGAACTGGGGGACAGTCACCGGATGTTCCTTAGGGACCCGCCAAGTGGGGACGACTGTTGCAAGGGTATTACTCGAATGGCTTTAATAGTTTTGACACACTGAGTGCTGGTTGACCAAGTCCACCTTAGTGCATCCACAGACCCAGGCACTTGCTGCAAAGCTGGGAGAATTGTCAACCTGTTCTGCTTCCCACCCTCTGATGAGGCACTCAGCGTCCTCCGTGGGCCTAGCTGAACCTGTGGCGTTCCCCACATGGAGCTGCATGCGCGGTGGGCTGCACCGGCGTCAGCACCGGGGAGAGCCAGGCCCGAGACACGCACGCCAAGGTCACATCACGTGTCTCAGGACCTTCCCTGGGACTGGAGTCTGAGTCAGGTGGTCTAGTTGAGGAGTCCCCCCAGAAGTGTCACCTGGGTGTCCTCAGACTTGACCTCCGTGTGCCTCAGCCAGTGCAGGGTCAGGTTCAGTCCGGCACCTGCAGCTGCAGACTCAGTTTCCCCAGCCCTACCTTTCCTGTGAACTGTAAGGTCTAGACCTTTGTTGGTTGTTTTGAAGATTTTTTTTAATTGAAAAGTCAGATGATATACAGAGAGGAAGAGGGACAGAGAGGAAGATCTTCCATCCGTTGATTTACTACCCAAGTGGCTGCGATGGCTGGTGCTGCGCCAATCCGAAGCCAAGGGCTTCTTTCAGGTCTCCCACACGGGTGCAGGGTCCCAAGGCTTTGGGCTGTCCTCGGCTGCTTTCCCAGGCCACAAGCAGGGAACTGGAGGACAGGCTGGGCCACCAAGATTAGAACCGGCGCCCATATGGGACCCCAGCATGTTCAAAGCGAGGACTTTAACCACTAGGCTACTGCACCAGGCCCTACAGACTCAGTTTTCATGCACACCAGAGTACGTAGTTTAGTTGGGGTGACCCCCAACAAGTCCTATCCAGGCACGTCCTTAGCCTTGGTTTTTGCATGTGGGTATGTGCTGCAACCTAGCCTAGCCCATTTTGCATCCTATCTGGCCCTTGTGCATACCCACGGGTGGGTGCTACAGCTTAGCTCAGCCTAAACCAACACCAGACCTAGCCCATACATATGGCCTGCCCACAGCCATGCTCACCAGCAGCCTAGCAGGGAAGTGCTCACAGTTTCCCTACCAGGCCTGCTCCCAGCCCCAGATCCTGCCCCTGCCAGAGGGCACCATGGTCTAGCCTGACATGACTATCACCCAGTCTGGCACTTCCAGCAGATGCTGCAACAAAGCCCAGTTGTGTCTCATGCCAGCAGATGCAGCAGCCTGTCCTGGCCTAGGCCGACACTGGACCAGGCCCACACACGTGCCAACGGCTGCCGCAGTCCTGACCAGGCTGGTCTGCTCACAGCCCAGCTCTGGTATTTCCCAGTGGGAGCTGCAGCCTAGCCAGGAAAACCACAGTCTCCTTACCATGACTACTCCTGGCCAAGGATCTGCTGCATGCTGGCGGCTCTCTGACCGGGTCTTGGCAAGGCTTGCCTGCAACCTCAGCTCTCACTGACAGGTGTTACAGCTTCCCTTGGCCTGATGCGGTCCACACCAGAGCCAGCAGGTGCTGAGGCTTGGCCCAAGATCCGGTGAGCACAAATGCTGAGGAGTGCTGCAGCCTTGCCTAGCCTAACCTACTCCCAACCCCAGCTACTGTGCTCTCCCATGGGAGCTGGAGCCCAGCAGGGGAATTTCCCCAAGTTCTCCTTCCAGGCCTGCCCACAGCCTTGGATCTCACACGTGCTGGCAGGTGCTGCAGCCCTGTTTGGCATGGTCTGCCTTCAGGCACAGGTTTTGTATGTACCGGGAGGTGCTGCAACCTGGTCCAGCTCAGCATCCCCCCAGCCCCAGGTCCCAGAAATGTCAGGTGAGTTCTGTGGTCTAGTGTGGCTCGACCCATCATCACTCCCAGTTCTTCACGCACACCTGCAAGTGCTGCGGTACCAGAGGCTGGCTCACAGTCCCCTGCAGAGTCTACCCCCAGACCCAGTTCTTACATGTTCTGGTGTGTGCTGCAGCCCAGCCTGACATGGAACACCCTGTGCTCAGACACTCAACAGGTAGTTACTGCGGCCTAGCCCAGTCAGGCATGCCTCCCAGCCCCAGCTAGCAACCACTAGCAGGTAATGTTCTTTAGCCCAGCCAAAACCTCCCATGTGGGTGGGTGCCTTGGCCTGACCCACACATGTCCTCCAGTTCCTTCCAGCCCCCAAACTACCCAGTTTGAGCTCTCTTGCCTACCCAGGAGTGCAGCGCCACGATCCATGGAAGGCGTCAGCCCTACCCTCTCAAAACATGTTCCCAGCTGCTTCCACTCCGTATGACCCTGCATCCCTTCCCCAGGCAATCTGCAGTCCTCCCTCCCCGCCCCCCCAACAGCGTTCTCTGTTCTCCGACTTCCCTACATATCCTAAAAACAAAGGAGGCTGTGGGGGGCGGTGCGCTGGAGCTGCCCCATGAAAGGCCGTCACAAGATGGCAGCTGGCGGCTGGCCGAGGGCCAGGAGGCAGGGTTGGTCCCGCCAGTAGGCAAACAGGAAATCATGGGGATAGGCTGATGCCCTCGCTGCAATTATGCCATTGTTACTGGCCTATCAGATAGTGCCCAGTGGACCCACGGGGAGAAGTGATTGGTGGAGAGCGGTATATAAGCAGCCTGCTTTCGGCAATAAAGATTCATTTGTGTTCCGGATGTGGTGGCGGTTCCTGCTTTTCCAGACCCTCGAGTGTGCCTGTCATTTTATTAGTATCACTGCTGGTCGGCGACAGAGGCGACTATGCTAGCATATTGGGATAGTTAACAATTTTTGCATTATCCACGTCCAGAATTCCCGCTGGAGACTGGCTGCTCTCTCCTAGCACTGTAACATTCGCTTAGCCAGAGCTGTGGACTCTCCGCTTCTGACCTGGCTTCTTACTCGATTGCCTAGAAAGGCAGCAGACGATGCCCCCAGTGCTGGGGCTCCTGTCACACAGGCCAAAGATGGAGTTTTTGGTTCCTCACTTCTGCCTGACGAAGTCATAGCTATTGCAGGCATTTGGGGAGTGAACCAGGTGATGACAGAGCTCGGCAACTCACTCTCATTCATATAAGTAATAGATCTATTTGAAAAATAAAAGATGTGGGTCCAGCGTGGTAGCCTAATGCCTAAAATCCTCTCCTTGAATGCACTGGGATCCCACATGGCTGGCTGCTCCACTTATTTTCCAGCTCCATGCTGGGTAGTCCGAGAAAGTAGCAGTGGTTGGCCCAAAGCTTCGGGACCCTGCATCCACATGGAAGACCTGGAGGAAGCTTCTGGCTCCTGGCTTCAGATCGGCTCAGCTCTGGCCCTTGAGGCCACTCGGGGTATGAAGCAGTGGACAGAAGATCTTTCTCTCTGTTTCTCCTCGTAAATCCGACCATCCAATAAAAATAAATAAATGTTAAAAAAAAAAATAAAAAGCAGCAAACAAGAAGAAAAACCAACACAAGCTGGCTACCCAACACATCTGTAAGAAAAACAGCCATGTTGGACAGACGGGGCAAGTGAAGTTCTCACACGGAAGACGTGACTATCCTAGAACAACAGAGTAAGTTTTGAAAAAGAACAAGATTAGAGAACCACAGCCTTCACTGGAACAGAGCCCAGAACTCGAGATGACCGAGTAATATAAAGATAGGAAGTACCACGTAATTACTGGCAACTCGGTACACGGTTTAGTAAACGATTCCATGGGAACTGGCCATCAATAGTGAGTTATAAGCCTTCTACCTTACCACAGCAACAAGCAGCTCCTAATGAATGAAGCACATTTTGACTTTAAAACTTTTAGATCAGAACTTGGGATTCATTTACACCTCAGAGAAAATAATAGAACCTTTTAAGAAAACAAAACCTACTCATTTTTATTTGAGGCAGATTTAGAGAGAGAGAATCAAGACAGAGGTTGTTCATCTGCTGGCTCACTCGCCAAATGGCCTCAATGGCTGGAGCTGAGCCAATTTGGAGCCAGGAGCCCAGAGGAGCTTCTGGATCTTCCACACGGGTGCAGGGGCCCAAGGACCTGAACCAGTCTCTGCTGCCTTTCCAGGCCAGAAGCTGGGAACGGAATCAGAAGTGGAGCTTCTGGAATTCAGTGACCATACAGCATGCCAGCACCACAGGCAGAAGATCAGCCTGGCAAGCTACTGCACCAGCCCTAGATGATAGAATTTTTTAAACTCCAGGCATTAGTTCCAAATGAGTAAGGCTTTGACATTTCAAAATATAATAGAAACTTTTAAATCTTAGGGAAGCAGCAAATTTTCACTACCTAATACAAAAAGGCTCACCATAGGGAAACAAATGACAAATCAGATTAAACAACCACGAGGGTTAAATGATAGGCAAAGACCTGCTCTGTGTCTCTCTTTATCTGTTAACTCTCTTTCGAATAAATAAATAGATAATAAATAAATAAATCTTAAAAAAAAAAAAAAAACAACAAACCAAAAACGGGGGGCTGATGCTGTGATGCAGAAAGTAAAGGTGCCAGCTGCAACGCCCAGCTTCCCACGCGGGCTCCAGTCTGTCCTGGCTTTTCCACTCCCGATTCAGCTCCCTGCAGGTGGACAAATATTTCCTCTCTTTCTTTCCCTCTCCTAGCTCTGCGTTTCAAACACATAGATCCTTTGCAAAAGGAAAGAAGGCACACTCGTAGCAGTGTTCAAAATGGCAACAAATGATAGTCGACGCAGGAATAGAGGCATTTGGTAATAAACTGATGGTAAGGAGTAGAGTCAAGTAAACGTCGAGCTACGGCCGATGTGTGGCGGGGGATCACGACTACGTACGTTAAGAGACGCTCTCTGCGCTGTTTTGTGGATACAAACATGGTGAAGCCTGAGATCTCGAACGGCAGCGGGTCCGAGCGACCTCAGCACGCAGGTCTGTCCGGGGGCAAGAGGAGGACGGTCGGGGGAGGACAAGGAGAACTGTGCCAGAGAGGCGTATAAAAGAGAGACATTTTATTTCTTTAAAAATCAGAAGTAAGGAAAAATAATATGTAGAGGGTTACAAGGGCATTTATATTATTTTTTCCTACATAGCTGAAATTTTTTCTAATTAAAACGAATTTTACTGGGCACATATGGCATAACAAATAAACATTAAACTACTCACAGCACTGAAACTGTACCAAGTAATAACAGATTGTTTAAGCTACAGAAATGTACGAACACATATCACAGCATGTGACAAATAAGATTCAGAAATAAATCTTAATATCCCCTATTTACTTTGGGGTTTTAAGTTAATCATCTTGCTGCAGGGCTTTGAGTTTCATGCAGTTTTACAGTGACCTTACACTAAAGCTTTTAAAGCTCTTCTCACAGCCATCAAAGCTGCATGAATAAAACTTACTCGTGTGATATTCTGAATTCCAACCTTGGAAAGGCTTTTCTTTAGCATGTAAGCCCTAACAAGCTTTATAATTATACTTGCGAGTCTTAAAGAAATGGACTTTAGGGTCTGAAGCATGAAGAGTGGTTACATAAATATAATCACTTCATTTTGGCCATTCCCAAAGAGCCTGACACCCTCCAGAAGAGCTTGCCAATGAAGCAGGGAAAAGAGTAAACGCTCCTTCGTGCCCTTTTCCATCTGGGACTTGGGTTAGAAGCCCGAAAGTAGCAATACTGGCCGTGTATAAACAACGTCTTATTACAAAACCACTGTGGCAGGATGTGTAACTTTACATGGAAATAACACAGTCCTTTGGGGTTACTGTCAGACAAAGACACACGATTATTCTAAGAAAGGAGTTAAGAAGAGGTAGTAGAATTTTGCTGTCTTTATTTGACGGACTCCAAGCCTCAAGGCAGGAAGATAATAAATACTACACAAAAAATTTAAGACACACACGAATCTGGGTAAGACGCTGCATCTACAAGTGCAATTCAAGAGGTCTGGAAATCCCATGTCATAATTCTTCACTCTCCAACTGCAGCCCTCCGAATAGTCACGCTATGTCAATAATAGTCATTTTACCCAGTTGACAGTAAGCAGTTTTATTTAACACAAGTTGCTTTTTGCCAATTAAACATTGCAACACAGAGGATTGGATGATCACTTAAGTAACCTAACTAGTTCCCCATGAAATGGAAGACTGCAATAAAATTATTTCAAGTTTCAAAGTTCCATACTTATATGTTTGGGGCACAATTTTAATGGTAACCATGCTGTGGCAAAAAGCAGGCCTTCACCCATTTGCACACTTTTATCTATCACATTGAACTTGACTTTGCAGTAAAACCCTAGCTTTCTTTTCTGAAGGCTAAAACAGGCCAGCTTCTCCAAATCTCTTATTTTGTGTAATTTTGGCTGGTAATAACAGCAAGATCTACCTCCAAAATGTAAAGACTCCTAGAGCATTTTTAAAAATATTGTTATTCTATCAGTCTTTATGCTTTTTCACTCTTCCCTCTCAACTGAGGGATAGGTACCATTCTGCTTCATGAATGAAATAATCAAATCACTATTTCTCCCACATTCTTACCCTTTGGAAACTCTTCCAAGCTGAGTAATCCATTCACTGACAATTGAGATTTCACCAATGCACGGAAATGATTTTCCACAAGCAAAATGTAAGTGTGATGAACTGGAGCTTTCTGAATCTCATGCCCCTTGACAGACGGAGGCACCTTTAAGTTCAGTGTACTCTTACTTAGGATATAACAGCATGCTTCAGATAGCTCGAGATAAGCAGATCAGTGTCATTTTATCATTAGAATAATCTACAAAAATCAGAATTAGTTAGTTGTCTCTATTGTTTGTCAAAACTAATAAATATGTCTTAAAATATCTGCAGATTTACATTAGCTCTCTCAATTCATTTTACCTCACCTGGACTTTTCTAGAGCATAGAACAAACTGAATAGATTTATCAGTATAATAGCTGCATTTTCATATATCCCAATTCTGTAATTTAGATTTTTTTCATTAACTATATAAAGAAATTAAACCATTCATATAAATATTTTTCTCTCAAATATGCAATATTCTTTTGTAAAGGAAAAGATTTCCAAACATTTACAAAGCAATCTAAAGATAAGTAAACTTGATTTCAGGATCATTACATTAACCAAAAGAATTGTTTGGAAAAGTCCCATTTAAAAATAACTGGCTTCCTCACATCAACGCTGCCTCACGAGCGATCCAAGTCAAACGCCTTTAACTGACTCAGAAAAAGGTCTCACGACATAGGGGGCACGTCGACTTGTTGCTAGACGTAAACCATTTGTACTGAAAAAGAAAAGATTGTAAATGTTAAAAGACCTTTTCACGGCTGTTATCTCACACATGCGCGTCAGAATCACTGAAAAAGAGAGAGTGAAATTTTTGTTCTGTGCTCCTCAGAATCAACAGACCTAAGCGCCACCTGCAGCGGCTGCACTATGATTTTCCTCTAGTTAGGCTCACTCGCCAAGATCAGGGAAGGTCTTCCTCAAAGGAAATGCCAGCGGCAATCACCGGCATTCCAATCAGAAACCCCAGCTGCTCAGAGGCCAGCAGCCACAGCAAATTGCTATGTTTTTAACAGATTTTTTTAAAAATCACTTTTTAATATGCCTCTTATTAATTATAATTAGGAAACCTAAGCACTTAACACGTATCTTCTTTTTCACATGTGTGTGTAGACTCACCAAGCAGGCTGAGTGGAATTTCTTCTTGCACGTTCTACAGGCTTTTTTGGGAAGGGAGTAGTTGAAGCCGTGAATCACTGAGAAGCAGATCATGCAATCTTCAACGCCCTCAAAGCGCTTGTCCACGTTGTTTTTCCATAATGCCAAGCCTTCCATAATACTTCCGTTCTGTGAAGAAGAAAAGTCAAAGTCATACTGTAAACCGAAAGCCACCAATGATATTTTTATTCACTTTCTCAACATTTTAAGTTGTACTATAAAGAACAGAATCTGGCTAATATTTACATATATGCAGTTCTATGAATGCTGGCTTAAAAATAACCTTCCAGGTTTCAGGAATCGTATGGGACTTTTCTTTGTTAAGGCAATCTTCAGGTACCGCACATCCAACCCTAACCTTCTGTTTCTATATCACACTGGCAATTCTTAAAATAGTCCAAATTTCTTCATTAAAATAAATGATACAGTAATCTGTGACCAGCAATTTTTTTTTCAAGATTTATTTTATTTCCCAGATCCATTAGCACGAAACCAGATCAGATGCAGAGGACTCCGTTAGAATAGGATATCCCAAGCAGAAGCTTAACGCACTGCACCCAAACACGAGCCCTTTGGCCAGTGATCTTCGATGCTGCCACTGTAATCACGCATCCATCAGACTGTGAAATTGGAAAGTAAATACTGAGTAGTTCTGACTGCTCCATCAGCTGACTGTTCTCCATCCTTTCCCTTTCCTAGCAGCTCTCTATTCCCCGAGGCATAAAAACACTGAAGGCTGGCCAATTAACCTTGTAGCAGCCTGAAAGAGTTTAAGTGGCTGTAAAAGTCACCTATCTCTCACCTGAAATCAAGAGTTAGGGGCTGGGGCCAAGGCTTAGCAGGAAAAGCTGCTAAGTACAATGCTGGCTTCCCATGTGGACATAGTCCAGGCTGTCCCACTTCCCACCCTGCTCCCTGCTATGTGCCCGAAATAGCAGCAGTACCTGGCCCTGTGGGAGAACTGGATGAAGCTCTGAGCTCCAGCCTTTATGTAAATTTGGGGAGTGAACCAGACAATCTCCGTCTCTCCTACTCTCTGACTCTGCTTTTCAAATAAATAAATACATAAAAACAGTCTTGAAAAGAATCCAGAAATCATTAAACCTAGTTAGCAAAGCATGCTGAAGGCTGAAACGGGCTGGAAGCTTGGCCACCTCTGCCAGTAGGCCAAGTTGTTAACGCAAAACAAAACAGTGTTACTCGACTGAACACTTGACTAGAAAGGAAACAGCTTGAATGCTGAAACTGAGACAAAGTTAGTGATCTGGACAGAAGACCAAACCAGCCACAATATTCCCTTAAACCAAAGCGTAACCCACATCAAGCCTAATTCCCTTCAATTTTTTTTAAAAGATTTATTTTTTATTGCAAAGTCAGATATATAGAGAGGAAGATCCTCCATCCGATGATCGACTCCCCAAGTGACTGCAACGGCCAGTGCTGTACCGATTCAAAGCCAGGAGCCTGGATCTTCCTCCAGGTCTCCCATGTGGGTACAGGGTCCCCAATTTTGGGCCGTCCTCGACTGCTTTCCCAAGCCACAAGCAGGGAGCTGGATGGAAAGTGGAACTGCCAGGATTAGAAGCAGTGCCCATATGGGATCCTGGCACATTCAAGGTGAGGACTTTAGCTGCTAGGCCACCATGCTGGGCCTACTCCCTTCAATTCTATGAAGGCTGAGAGAAGAAAGCTGCAGGAGAAACCAACTCCAGTAGACTCACAGTGCTGAAGGAAAGAAGTGGTCTTTATTATTATATAAAAGGTAAGGCACTGCTGCTTAAAGCAGCTCTGTCAGTGATCCATCCAGAGGATCTAGCTCACAGAACTGCTGGAAGGGGCCAAGTTAAACAACACATTTTCGGTGTAGACAGAACAGTGCTGTGTTGGAAAAAGATGCTGTGCCGATATTTTATGTGAAGCCCATGCCTGGCTTCAGTGTTCAAGGAACGGGCTGAATTTCCCACTAGCTGCCAGCACAACTGGTGACTTGAAGCCAATTCTCACTTCATATTCTGAAAAGGTTAAGACCCTGTAAAATTACACTAAATCCACTCTGCCATGAGGGGAACAGCAAGGCCTGGAGGTCAACACCTCTGTATGTAACACATTCCCTGAGAATTTGGCTTCAGATGAGGAAAAGCAATTCAAAAATTACTGCCTGCTGACCATGAACCTGACCACCCTAGAATATGAGGGAGATGAATATGTTACTTTCACGGCTGTGAAGAAAACATCTATTCTGTAGCCCTACATGGGTCCTGAAGTAACTCTATGAAGTTTATGATTTAAACAATACGTTTCATAAAGCAATAGCTCATTCCTCTTATAAATCTAGGTAAAGTACACTCCCTTCTGGGAAGGCCTGCATCCCAGATGCCACTAAAAACATACTTGAACTATGGGAGGCGGTCAACATTATCAATATTATCAAGAATTTGAGGGAAGTTGACTATAGCTCACTCCCCAAGTGACCGCGACAGCTGGTGCTGCACCGTGGTGACTTTCATGGCATTCAGACTTGAATGGAGGAAGCAACTGCAGATGAGGTGAGAATACACAGGTTAACAGCTAGAAGTGGAACTCAAAGATGTGGCTATGTTGGCACAGTAGCCTAGTAGCTGAATCCACCGGAATCCCATATGGGCACAGGTTTGCATCCTGGCTGCTCCACTTCCCATCCAGCTCCCTGTCTGTGGCCTGGGAAAACAGTGGAGGATGGCCTAAAGCCTTGGGACCCTGCACCCGTGTGGCCCGTAAGACACTCCTGGCTTTAAGATCAGCTCAGTTTCAGGCTCTGTGGCCACTTGGGGAGTAAACAAGCAAATGGAATTATCTATTTTTTTTGAGAATTTATTTTATTTTTATTGGAAAGTCAGCTATACAGAGAGAAAGATCTTCCGTCTTTTGATTCACTCCCCAAGCAGCCACAACAGCCAAAGTTGTGCCAATCTGAAGCCAGGCCAGAGCCTCTTCTGAGTCTCCCACATGGGTGCAGGGTCCCAAGACTTTAGGCCGTCCTCGAATGTTTTACCAGGCCACAAGCAAGGAGCTGGATGGGAAGCGCAGCTGAAGGGATTAGAACTGGCACCCATATGGGATCCTGGCACATGCAAGGCGAGGACTTTAGCTGCTAGGCCACCATGCTGAGCCCAGATGGAATATCTTTATTTCTCCTTCTCTCTGTAAATCTTTCCTATAAGAAATAAATAAATCTTTACAAAAGAAAAAAAAAAAGGCAACTGAATTGTTACAATTTCATAAAAAAAAAAAAAAAACGTTAGTAGCAGAGAAAGGCCTTGTGATGAAGATGCTGTGAGCACTGCTGTAGGACAAGTGAGCTAGAACATTCCCTACACTTTGCAGCAAAGCAGCAGCAGAGTGGGAGAGAACTGACTGCAATGTTCAAAGCAGCTCAGCTGCGAGCCTCAGGGAGCCTGCTGTGAAAGGATGAGCTAACTGACGCAGCAAACTCCACTGCTGTGTCATCTGAAGAAACCATCCAGCACCTCCGCCTTCAGCAGCCACCAGTTCCACCAGTGAGCGGTCACCCACGCGGAGGCAAGACACTCCACAGACAAAACTACATCTCAATGAAGGTTCAGCATTTTGTGATAGCAGCAAAATATCTTGAAATTAAGGTATGTACAATGTTTAATAGGTTACAACCTCTGTGTACGCTGGGAAGCCAAGCGATTCCTAGGAGTTGCTGGATTCTGAGACTCAAGTGATTGCTGCGCTCTAGAGCCCAATGCTAACAGGTCGGAGGTACGCTTGCATTCTCAAACACAAGAGATCCAATCAGGCTCGACTAGTCTTGCCTTAGTGCAGAACGCCAAACCTGAAATGGAACTTTACCTGATGAGTGAGGTAAGTACTTAATTGCAGCATCCAGTTCCTCCACTGCTGGACGGCCACTCCCACTCTCTTGCCACTTTCCACTGTGATGGACCCCAAAGGATAATTGGAAGGCAGCTGTATTATAAGCTCAATGACAATGTCCTCGATGCTGTACGTAGCCATTACTTCTCGAGTAGTAGCTCGAGCTTTCACCTGCAATTCAATAAAGACAATTTTATAACCAAATCCTTTTTTTTTTTTTTCACTCAAGACATTTCTTCTAGACTGACCAGACAAGGACAAAGCAGGAAGACACACTCATTTCTCTGACATGAGATATTTAATAAATAGGTTTAAATCCCTTTGTATATTTATAGTGATTTTATCACACTGAAAAATTTACTTGACAACAGGCTTTTCATTTGAGAAAGTTATGTTTTTGTTGAAGATTATTAAATAAAGTCATTTATGAACAACAGAGAGAATGAATTATTCGTCTCTTCCCTAGCCAGGGTCTCGATTCCACATCTACTGGATCCACCGACCGCCGCGCTCCCCTGAGCTGCAGCTGCTAGGGCATTTCAACCTGCTCCTTCTATTGCCATACTAACACTACAAACTCAACAAGGACACATATCGTGCTTTATAAACTTCTGACTTTCTTATTTCCAGTGTAAAAACCATATTTTAGAATTTTGCCTCCTGCCTTAACCTAGATATTAGTTAGATATAAATACGACCAAACTGGGGCCAGCACAGCAGTTTATCACACTAACCCTCCACCGAGGGCACCTCCACCTGCTGGTTCACTTCCCAAAGGGCCACAAGGGCCGGAGCAAGGCTGCTTGGATGCCAGGAGCCAGCAACTTCCTCCAGACTGCCCAGTTAGGAGCAGAGGACCAGGCCCTTAAATGACTCTGCTCCTGTGTCCAGGCACATGAGCAGGAAACTGGATGAGAAGTGGCACAGCCACGGGAAGGAAAAAAATGGTGATCTCACCTACCTTCCTGTAGCCCTTGGCCCTAATCAGCTATGTAAAAATCATCAAAAATAAAAATAATTAATAATTTTAAAAAAACAAGAAGAAGTGGCAAGCCAGCTCTTCTAGCCACTGTGACTTTAGCCCCATCACAGTGCTGGCCTCGCCTAGTTCTTGTCTCTGGCCTTGCCAGCAGCACAGCAACGCGCAGACCCTGCTCCTGCTCACGTCTACTCCACGTATCTCTGAACTATTCAACTAAATCCAAGTCATATCCCAACAGTCCATGCTACACACCACAATCACAGCAATTCATAAAACAGAACTCTGACCATACTTCTGTCTAAATGGAAACCCTTCAGTGGCTGCAGAGACCAAATGTTTTAGATTTATCTTGCCCAACCTAACTCTTAAAAAATTTATTTATTTTTACTCAAAAGGAAGATTTGCAGAGTGATGGAGAGACAGAAACATCCTTTACGCGCTGATTCACTGCCCAACTGGCACGCATTTGGGATCCCGGTACATGCAAGGTTTAGCCACTAGGCTATCGAGCTGGGCCCCAATTAACCCGTGCCTAAAACTGACTCTCTTGATGACTCCCCTTTGGGAATCCTGTTCTAAATGCTCACTGGATCAGTCATTTCTTGGGTGAAATCAGAGTATCACCTTAGGGGAGGTGTCGGGGCACAGCACTGCTGCACCAGTTCAATGCCGTTGCTATACTCCAACCAGCACCTTGCTAACATACTTGGAAGCAGCAAATGATGGCTACTATATTTTAGTTGCAGTTGTTCGTGAGGGAGACTCAGACTGAGTTTTGCCAGTTTGGCTGCTGTGTGCTTTTGTGATGGTGAATCAGAATGAAAGGTATCACTCTGTCACTATACGATTCAAATAAAATTAAATTACATTTCCATTCCAATGCTGTTTGTTTCTGAAATACTGTTTTCTCCAAATGAAATGTCTTTCCCTGCTCACCCCAAGTGAAGTCTTACTTAAACCCACTCAGCCACGTGAGCATCTCCCAGTGACATCTCAGAGCACTCTCATTGATGTGCCACTCTAGTTCCTAATGCAGGAAGCACCAGTCTGCTCTCTGACAGATGGGTTGTAACTGCCCAGGTGATGGGTATATAGTTTGGTATGTGCCAGCATTCCTATATCGATTTTGAATGGACTAGTCAATGAAAACTATTTGGTGGGTGGATAAAATCATATTAGTATTCCAATGCACGGAATAACTTTGAAATCAGTACACAAGAATCCGAAATGAACGCAATCTGAGAATCAGGATGGCGGAAGAAGGTAAGGACATGTTTAAACAGATGGAGAAACATTAGCCTGGGTGAAGCAGAGAGGGCACATTCGAGGAAACAGAAGAGGACAAAACAAAAGCTGAGGGGACCTGGTGACTGACAGCCACAGGAAAGCAGCTGAGACAACGGGAGGTGTCGCAGTGACCCGTACGCCAGCAGCATTCAGCGAGCCGCGAGAACAAAGAACTGCCCACCTTACTGGGCTGTTTGATTTGGCCAGGACAAGAGACACAGCAGCAGGTCCCAATGCGTGGTGCAGGGACAGGGTGGACTTCACAGCCAACCTGCCCCTGTAGCCCTCAGACCAGAGGGTCAACAGATCAAGAACTCTAGTAGTGGCACATCAAGTGCCATTTTGTACAGTGTGCCAAAGGCATTGATACTGCAGGGACAACACTGAGCTGTGCATGCTCTAAGCTGGGAGCAAACTCACTGAACTCAGTGATTTGCACTGGTCCCACAGGAAAATAATATGAACTTTGGCATTGTATGGGTCAAAATAGATCCATGCAGCCCCCAGACTAAACGGTCAATAGGTTCTGGCAAGATCAGCACCACCAACAACTACCTAGCTACACAGGACACCTGGTGTCTCCCTAATCCTGAGAACTGCTCCAACCAGAAGTGGGAGAAAGGCTGTACAGGCAGTGGTGCAGCCTAAGCACAGTACCACAGGAGGTGGAGACTGGTGATCCAGGAGCTGGGGCTATGATGGAAATCTAATTGAAGAACCCAGCTCTGGAACTCGCTGGAGGGAGTGGCACAAGTGACTGCAAACAAAGAGACATGTACCAAGCACAGTAAGTAAAACTGAACTGTAGACCTGTGGGTGACACAGCTTAGAAACCTGCCCCAAGGAGAAGAATCTGCTAACCAGAAGTACAATGACCAACAGCAAAAGAAGAGACCAATGAATATTACTGAAGATTTCCTTGAAAGGAGCAAAAAGCCTTTGCCAATCTCAGAGTTAACTGAGGAATAGATCCAGAAAATGAAGGATACAGAATTCAAAACACTTGTTATAAAGCTTCTTATCAACAAGAGGCAGTAATACAGGAACTCAAGAAATTTAAGGAATGTGTCACACAGGAAATGAATTAAATGGAAGCTGATACATCAGAAATGAAGAATACATTAGAGCAAATTAAGAGTACAGTGGAGGGTCCTAAATTCGGCAACCCTGTTTCCCTTCCAGTTTCTTGTTTGTGGCCTGGGAAAGCAGTTGAGGATGGCTCAAAGCCTTGGGACCCTGCACCCACGTGGGAGACCCAGAAGAGCTCCTGGCTCCTGGCTTCAGATCAGCATAGCCCCAGCCACTGTGGCCACTTGGGGAGTGAATCATCGGATAGAAGGTCTTCCTCTGTCTCTCCTCCTCTTTGTATATCAGACTTTGCAATAAAAGTAAGATAAAATAAAAAGTACAGTGGAAAGTCTCCAAAATAGAATGAATAAAGCAGAAGAAGGAATCTGAGAATTGAAAGATATTTCCTGTCACCAGGGGGAAGCAAACAAACAAAAAGCTGGAAGCAGAGCTGGATCAAGCTAAAAAAGTACACAAGAATTGAAAGACATTATTAAGAGGCCAAATATAAGAGTTATGGGAGTCCCAGAAGGTGCAGAGAGAGAAGCTGAGTTTACAAATGTATTTAATGAAATAATAAGGGAAAATTTCCCTAATCTGGAGAAAGAATTGGGAAACAACATCCAGGAGAGGCATAGAACTCCCAACAGGCTTGACCAAAAGCGATCTTCATCACAACACATGATAATCAAGCTCTCTTCATTCGAACATAAGGAAAAGATTTTTAAATGTGCATGTGAAAAAAATCAGCTGACATATAAAGGAATGTCAATTAAACTCACAGATCTCTCACAGGAAACTCTACAGGCCAGAAGAGAATGGAGTGACATATTCCAGATTCCAAAAGAAAAAAATTGTTGGCCCAGGATATTGTACCCAGGAAAACTTTCTTTTGTCTTTGAAAATGAAATAAAATTGACAGTAAGAAGAAATTAAAAGAATATGCCTCTTCCAAGCCTGCTCTACAAATGAAACTTAAAGATATTCTCTTCACAGAAGAACAGCACCCACCAAAATGAAAGACAAATGCAAAGAACATTCCAGTAAAATAACAACAGAAGACTAAATCAATGAACAACCCATTCCTAAAATAACAGGATCAAATTACCACCCATTCATATTAACCGTGAATGTAAATGGCTTAAACGCATCAATCAAACATCATAGATTTGTAGAATAGATTAAAAAAGCCATCTATTTGTTGCCTACAGGACATATATCTCACCAACAAAGATCAGCGGAAACTATATCTCATGGATTTTCAAGTTTTTATTTGTTTTAGTTTCATCTCTTCAGAATTCTCTTATTAAAGTCTTCATGACTCATAGATCACACAGTAGCATCATTTTCTTCAAGAAGGTTCTTGATCTTCTTTTTCATTTCTTCAGGACACATTAGTCATTCAGTAGCGTATTATTTAACTTCATGGTGTTGTTAAAATCTTTTTTTCTCCCTGATGTTGATTTTGTTTTGTGACTTTTCATTTAAGGTGAGGTTTAGTAACTGTGTAATGGAGACTATCATATCTAGTAGCATGTTATTTAACTTCATAGCATTGTAAATTTCTATTTTTCTTCCTGTTGCTGATTTTGTATTGTGATTTTTCATTTAAGGGGATGAACAGTAATTATGTCATGGAGACTATCATGTCCAGATGTGAGGATACAATGTAGTATGCATCTCTAACGCCAGACTAAAGATGGACTCCCAATGAAACTGTTAACTCTATCTTGACAATAGCATGCTGGACATATGACTGTATGAAGAACTGAACTATTCTATAGTAATAATATAGGGGAACTGAGTGAGAGGGGAGGGGTTTGGGGAAGTGTCTATGGAACTGTATTGCAAAATTCTAATAACAATAATAATAATAATAAGTAAAAAAAAAAAAAGAAAGAAAATAACACAACTCCCACATAATCTTAACAGCGGACGTTTTTGTGATGATATTCACAGAAGCCAATTTAAACAATATTCAAACCGCTTCTGCACATCAGGCCAGTACTTACCGCCATGCCATTAAGCAGCTGTGTACTTGTTTGCACAGAAGATATTTCTTGAAATGAAAGAACATTGCTGACATACTTGCTTGTAAATCTATCAACAATATTGAAAACACGTTTCTCACTGCTGTTCCACCACAGCCTAACCATGGCTGGCAAGTCTTTTAATGTCATATGATACACTGAACAAGCCAAGTGTGGAATATGGTATGGAAGAGTTGCTGTTTCTAAGGAAAAAAAAAAAAAAACAAATTCTTAAGTTTAGGAATACTATTCTTACATAACATTTTATGTTTATTTACATCTTTTTGCTGTAACATTACTACTTTCCTTAGAACATCTTAATACTCCAACAACCCTGTTACAGCTAATAGGACAAAGAGTTTCAAAGCAGAACCGTGCCAGCACCCTCCAACACATTCAAAATGAAAAATAAGAGGACAAAGTTTGATAGAGCAGCCAACTTGCTGCTCTATCAAGCAAGTTGTTGGGATGTTGTGATGTTGTTACTCACGGAAGCACCTATTTCACATCTCAGCTACTCTTGCTCTGATCCGGTTTCCTGTTAATGTGTCCGCGAGCAAAGAGCAGGAGAGGCTCTAAGTACGCAGGTCGCTATGCCCTCTCCAGGACATCTATATGGAATTCTGAGTTCTTGGGCTTCAACCTGTTCTATCCTGGGCTGCAGCGGGCATTTAGGGAACCACCCTGCAGATTAAAGAGACCTTTCTCCCTGCCATTATAATATTAAAGGAAATAAAATTTGGCGGCATGGCCTAGCGGCTAAAGTCCTCGCCTTGAACATGCCAGAATCCCATATGGGTGCTGGTTCTAATCCCCGCAGCTCCACTTCCCATCCAGCTCCCTGCCTGTGGCCTGGGAAAGCAGGTGAGGACAGCCCAGTGCTTTGGGACCCTGCACCTATGTGGGAGACCCGGAAGAGGTTCCCGGTTCCAGGCTTCGGATCGGCATAGCAACGGCCGAGGCACTCACTTGGGGAGTGAATCATCAGACGGAAGATCTTCCTCTCTATGTATATCTGACTTTGTAATAAAAAAATAAAATAAATCTTTAAAAAAAAAAGAAAGTAAAAGTTTAAAATATATATATATAGGAATGGCAAAAGAAGTAAAAACAGGGAAAATGTCAATACCACTGACCCAGTCTTCCTAGAAGCATTCTATGTTTCCTATAGGAAGCAGCGATCACACCCACTTCTCCCTGACACTAGACCCTTCCCGCCCTGGCCAACGATGCAAACATCATCTAAAACAATAATAAGACAAAGACCTCATATAAAACAGAACACACATGCAAGGGTAATTCGGTTTATATTTATACATAAACAATTGAATATCATTCAGTCATAAAAGCAAATGCAATTCAGGGTTAGGGAGTGAACTAGCGGAACGAAGACTCTTTCTATCTGTCTGTAAATCTGCCTTTCTAACAAAAATAGATTTTTAAAAATCCTGCCATTTGTGGCAAAACGAACACAACTAGAGGAGATCCTGTAAGCGAAATAAGCCAGACCCTAAAAGACAAACACTACAAGTTCCCCCTTATACATGCATGGGAGTTAAAATTCGAAAAGACACATCTGCGTGTACGGGTGTTGCTATCAAGGCAGTTTCACAAAGCTTTATTGTAGGGACCAGTGCAGTGGTGTATTGGCCAAAGTCCCCAGTGGGTGCTGGTTCGGGTCCTGGCTGCTCCACTTCAGGTTCAGGTCCCCTAGGAGCCTGGGAAAGCAGCAGAGGATGGCCCAAGTGCTGGGCCCCTGTGTCCACACAGCAGATGCAGCAGTTACGGGTTTCTAGCTTTGGATCAGTTCAGCTCCAACCATTGTGAACATTTGGGGATCTGTCCCCATCTTTTTAAATCTGTCTTCTAAATAAGTAATCTTCAAAAAAAAAAAAAAAACCTTCTTTTATAGCTTTGTCAAGCCAGTTATACACTGCTATAGAGTCAATGATCTGTGATTACTTTAAAAGTTACTGCATATGAGTGAAATGGTCTTTATTTCATTCAGTTACAGCCACTGCTTAAATTTCCACAGTCTTTATTAACTACAGTCTTTATTAACTTTATCAACTACAGTCTTTTTTGTTTTTGTTAAATTTTTTATTAATTTAAAATTGCTTTTTAGATTCGTTTGTACTAGAAAGGTAGATTTACAGAGATCAGGTGAGTCAGAGAAAGAAAGATCTTCCTTTCGCTGGTTTTCTCCCCACATGGCTACAAAACCACAGCTGAACTGATCTGAAGCCAGGAACTTCTTCTGGGTCTCCCACACGCATGCAGGGTCCAAGGACTTGGGACCATCTTGTGTCACTTTTCCAGTCAATAATCAGGCAGCTGGATTAGAAATGGAGCAAAAGGGCCCAGGCGGTGGCGCAAGTGGTTAAAGGTCCTCACCTTGCACGCCCGGGATCCCATATGGGTGCCGGTTCTAATCCCGGTCAGCCCTGCTTCCCTTCCAGCTCCCTGCCTGTGGCCTGGGAAAGCAGTCGAGGACGGCCCAAAGCTTTGGGAACCTGCACCCGCGTGGGAGACCCAGAAGTGGCTTCGGATCGGCATAGTATCGGCCCGTTGCGCTCACTTGGGGAGTGAATCATCGGACAGAAGATCTTCCTCTCTGTCTCTCCTCTGTATATCCGCCTTTCCAATGAAAAAATAATAAAAATAAATCTTTAAAAAAAAATAAAAAAAGAAATGGAGCAAAAGGGCCTGGCACAGTGGCCTAATGGCTAAAGTCCTCGCCTTCAACGCGCCAGGATCCCATACGGGCACTGGTTCTAATCCCAGCAGCCCTGCTTCCCCTCCAACTCCCTGCTTGTGTTCTGAGAGAGCAGTCGAGGACAGCCTGAAGCCTTGGGACCTGCACCCATGTGGGAGACCTGGAAGAGCTTCTGGCTCCTGGCTTTGGAATGGCGCGGCAACGGCCGAGGCGGTCACTTAGGGAGTGAATCATCTGATGGAAGATCTTCCTTTCTATGTATATCTCTGACTTTGCAATAAAAATAAATATATCTTTTTTTTTTTTTTAAAGTGGAGCAACCAAGACTAGAATTTGCACCTATATGGATATCAGCTCTCGAAGGCAGAGGGTTAAGCCTAATGAGCCACCACACCAGCCCTCCAATTTACAATGTTCAAACTCAAAAAAAGAAAAAAAAAAAAAAAAGGAAGCAGAGAAGCAGGGAAAAGGGAATGACATTACGGTCTTAAAGTTGCACATACAAACCATAGTGAATCTTACAAACTAATTACAATTATAAAAAAAACTTTAAAATGTTTAAACATTTTTGAAAAGCTTATTTTGGTGCCCCGGGCGGGCATTATAGCACAGCAGCTCGAGCCAGTGTTAAGGCCACCTGCACTGGGCCCAGCTTCTCCACTTCCCCCGCAAACAATGGTTCAAGTACGGGAGTTCCTGCCATTCGTAGGCGGAGACCCGGACATGATCCAGGCTCCTGGCTTTAGCCCGGCTCAGAGCTGGCAGCGGTGGCCACTGGGAGGGTGAACCAGCACAGGGAGATCTCAAATGATTTCTTTCTCTCATTCATTCATTCATTCTGCCTTTTGAGTAAGTAAATACATTATTCAAAAAAAAAAGTTTAATGTGAAAAAAAAATTTTAGAATCCTCACACTGGTTTTGCACAGTGAACTTTTTGAGGATCCTAGTAGATTAGGAAAAGAAATTTGGCCTCATTTATGTTCTTCAGAGCTCATGAAATGCCGCTGCAAAGCTCCAAAACACTGCCCTCAACCCTCGCACGTGCAGCCCTGCAGACAGGCAACCCAGCAAAACTCCCCACTGCTGGTCGGTTGTTTAGAATGCCGTTTACAACTAGATGCAGACATGCCACTGTCCCGCTAAGACCTGAGCGCATCTTTTATTCGCCTTTGTTTTCTCAACTGAAGACTACTTGTTTACAAGCCTGTAAAATGTTATCACCTAACAAATATTTGTTTGTGGGATATGAGGCAACATTCTCCACGTACTAACCCTCAAACATTTATTCAATAGTTCTTTAGATCTTATCCCAAGATTTAAATGTTTGTCCTATTAACAGAGATACAGAAAGTCTTCCATTTCAACATTCTTACAGTTGGGGACCATTTGGGATCATTCTTCCAAGCTCCAGGGACAGGTTTCACGTAACCTGGCGTGAACCTAATTTCCAAGACGGAACACACAGAGCTTACCGACCTCTAATACTCAGCTGGAGCTCCTCGGTAAAAAATGTCTTCGGGTCCTTATTTGTGGCCTCAACAGCTGTCTCTCCGTAAGTGGGGTTTTCTGGCATGAGTCGGAACAGGTGGTACAGCAACTTATTCAAGCTCTTCGTTTTGCGAAGGTACATGGAATAGAGAGCCCGAAGCTAGTGAAAAGGAAAAGAATTGGATGATGAAACCAATTGGATCAATACAATCGGTGGGAAAGAACAGACAAACGTATAGCAGATCTTAGAACAAATTACAAAAGGATTTGACGATTTACAATTACAAGGAAAGTTCTAAAATTCCTGTCACTCCCATGTTTCAAATGTGCCATGTCACACGGTACTATTCCTTCCATGACATCCTGTTCGTGCTGACGTTATTAGATATATGCTTATCACAACTTTCTCATATCATCTCCCAGGTAATACTCTTACCTTGGCCTGGAGTCTCTCTTTACAGCATGAAGAAAATCCACTCAACCCTCCCCAAGGAGGACTCATTACTCTCTCCCCAAGACTTCCAAAAAGAATGTCATTTCATGGCTGAGCTCTTTCTGTATCAACTGGTTTTAGGGCAGGGTACAGAAACTAGTAGCCCAAAATGTCTTGGGGTTTCCTCACTGTTGTTTAATCAATCAGAAAATTTAACATGAAAATATGAGTTTCTATTTTCTCTTTTAGGAACAGGAGAAAGCGGCACCGCTGGGTGTATTCTGGCGTGCTTGTACCTGTCGTCCCTCAAGAATGGAGCTCAAATTCTTCACATCGGCTTTCTAGTTCTTCGGTATTTTATCTGCTTAACATAATGTCTTGCATCACAGCATACACCTCCTCACAGTACAAAGATACCACTAGCTGAATATTATGAAAACTCAAATACATGGATCAAGCCATGGTAGCATCTGGAGTTGATTCTTAGAATACATTGATCAAAGTATCTTCATATTAAAGAAATCAGACTGATGCTACCTTTACTGAGAAATCAAACTGAACATCATCAGTAAAAGGGCACAATGACATGCACCTGCAGAGGTAACGCAGGCTCACGAGTGCAGGAAGTACTCTTGCTGAAAATAATCACGAGGAAACGGCAGAGAACTGAAGAGTACGGGACACTCGACATAACAGCTGGCTAACAACGAGAGCGACAGAGGAGTTATGGGGTATCGCCACAAGCGCAAGTAAATGTACTATAAGCCTTGCCTGCACCCTTCGTAGAGAAGGAAATAAAGCTAGAAGGACTATAACTGTGATAAACCAGGGAACTCCAAGTCCTACTTAGACAAGTGCATCAAAACTGCATTCCTACGCTACAGTTTTACAGGAACGCGGCCTTCTCCTCAGCAGATACATACTGAGCTGCTTTTGGTAAAGCATCACATCAGTGTGTGTGCCTTACTTTTAAGCAGAGCAGCAGAATAAAAAGCATGCGTAAATACAGTACCATGTGAAAACGTGTGATGGTGAAATGTATGATGGTGTGTGACTTCTCATACAGTCACTGAGTTCTAGCTGCTGTTTCTTTCTTTTCCAAAATAAAAACATTGGAACAAAAAAATTTTTCAATAATTAATTAGGTATTATCAATGGTATCTAAAAAAACACACGAACATGACTAGAAATCGCACAGCCAGGTATACAGGAGAAGCCGAAAGCTTGCACATCAGTGTTAACAGCAACCTCAGACACTAGCCAAAAGTAAAAATGACCCAAATGTTCGTGAGCAGATGAAAAGATAAACATAATGTGGCACATCCATACAAGAGAGTATTACTCAGGTACAAACACACACAGTGGGGCTGGTGTGTGATGTAAGCATGTTAAGCTTCCGCCAGCCGCGTTAGCATCCAACATAGGCACCAGTCCGAGTCCCAGCTGCTCCACTTCCACCGAGTTTCCTGCCAATGGCCTGGGAAATCAGTGAAGGACAGACCAAATGCTTTGTCCCCTGTACCCACACAGGATGCCCAGACGAAGCTCCTGGCTCCTGGCTTTAGGCTGGCCCAGCTCTGGCCACTGCAGCCATTTGGGGAGTGAACCAGTGGATGGAAGATCTCTGCCTCTCCTCTCTGTTCTAACTCTGCCTTTCAAATAAAAATAAAGCAAAAGTGTAAAATGTCCAAAAAAGAGAAATCCACAGAGAAAGAATTTAGTGCTTGCCCAAACCAGCAACACTAGCGAGGAAATGGGAAGTGATTGCTCCAAGGTATGGGCTGGTTTGGAAGATGCTGAAAATGTTCTAAAATTAGATCGTGCCCCAATAGGAGCATAACTCCATGTATACACAGGGTTTTCAAATGTTCAAGGAGAGGGGCCCGGCACAGTGGCCTAGTGGCTAAAGTCCTCACTTTGAATGCACCAGGATCCCATATGGGTGCTGGTTCTAATCCCAGCAGCTCCACTTCCCATCCAGCTCCCTGTGCGTGGCCTGGGAAAGCAGTAGAGGACGGCCCAAAGCCTTGGGACCCTGCACCTGCTTGAGAGATCCAAAATAGCTTCCTGGCTCCTGGCTTCGGATCAGCGCAGCACGGGCCACTGCGTCTTCCTGGGGAGTGAATCAACAGATCTTCCTCTCTGTCTCTCCCCCTCTCTGTATATCTGACTTTCGAATTAAAAAAAAAAATAAAAACTGAAAAAAAAAAAGTTTATGGAGAGGTTTTTCCTCCCTTGGAGTCCTTCCTGTCACTAATGCAGGAGTTCTTTTTTTTTTTTCCTAAGTAAATCATACTTTTCAGACAAAAATTTTTTTTTAATTTTTTAAAAAGTTCATAGAATCTGCACATTAGGAAAAATGTTTTAACTAAACTAAAACAGTTACTTTTAATTCCATGTATCATGAAATTTTTGAAATACCATAGTATATTAAAAACACCAAATTGTACACTTTGAAATGGTTAAATCTTAAGGTACATGAGTTGTATCTCAATAAAGAGCATGCTCTATCTCATTTTACACACACACTTGTACACACACACACTGTACACACACACACTCTCACCAGAGTTTGATTTCTCGTTCAATCTCATTTTTCAAGTTTGTTGGTTTTTTTTTTTTTTGAGAATAGAATTAAAACAGTCCATAATTTAAGGCTAATTTAAGTTTTTTTAAAATCCTCTAACTCAGGACTCATCTAATGAGTATTACTTATTGAATTATTCCAGCTTTTGTATTACTAATTCAGTTCAAATTTCAGGCTCCACATTAAACTTTGTGCAAATCTTTGCAATTCTGCCCACATGCTGGCTTGATAACAATGATACGTGTAAATTCTGATTTCTGAATGACAATAACAAAATTAATACAAAAATTCACAAACTTTTGCAATTTTTAAAAGAGATTAACAATATTTTAAGAAACAAATACATGGGCCTGGCACAGTGGCCTAGCAGCCAAAGTCCTCGCCTTGAACACGCCAGGATCCCATATGGGTGCCGGTTCTAATCCCGGCAGCCCCACTTCCCATCCAGCTCCCTGCTTGTGGCCTGGGAAAGCAGCTGAGGATGGCCCAAAGCCTTAGGACCCCGCACCCATGTGGGAGACCCAGAAGAAGCTCCTGGCTCCTGGCTCTGAATCGGCACAGCACCGGCCCTTGCAGCCACCTGAGTGAATCATCAGATGGAAGGTATTCCTCTCTGTCTCTCCTCCTCTCTCTGTATATCTGACTGTTCAATAAATAAATAAATAAACAAACCTTATAAAAAAGAAACAAATACAAAAGTTCAACAAGAAGCTCTCAAAATACATCAACAAGTAAAAAGTTTACATCATAAATATAAGTTACAGATAAGCAGAGAAGCAAAGCAAATCTAATGTGACCCGTGATTTGATTTTCCTCTTAGAAGGTTTAATGCAGTGTAAGTTGAAATAATTGGTATGACTATGATCAACAATACAATTATTCAAAGATTCTGAAAAATCATAATGAAAACGATGCCTTGAGTTTTAAATGACATTTTAAAATATGAACTGAAACTCACTCTTTTCTGTATTGATTTGTTTGAAGAAAGCACACCATCAGACTAAGTCAATCAAAACTAGGATGAAATTTTAAGTGAGGATCTCCTTAAAGCATGGCTGGAATAGTTCCAGCTTCTTTCTAGGCCACAAACTCTGCCTAAACAAGGGCCAAGAGAGACACCTAGTGGCCGTTTTCATAATTTGGGCTATTTTCATCAGAAAAGCATTTCGAATTGTACAGGTGACTTCACTTGTCTTTCTCCAATTTCATGATTTCCAAACAATGTAAATCTGCACTTTCATCAAATGAAATCTGTTACATCAGGATCTGCTCCTCACAAAATGTTTAAGATTCGATTCTTCTGAAATCATTATTATGAAGGTATTGGGTAAAAGTTTCTGCAACAGAATGACTCTGCCATTGCGACCAGCTACATTTCACAGATCAATCACTTTGTGAAACATGCAGGGTGAAGCAACAGTATTACATCGAACTGGAAGGCATTTCCCCCTGAATGACAGTGATGGAGATACACGCTTGGACAAAACTGCCAAAAGTTGTCGCATTATTTACCTGAGATGAAGCGGCTTTAAAGAAAGTAAGTATTAATTTCCAAGTCAGGAGGTACCCCAGAACGTAACAAAAGTCTTCACTCAGTGGCTTGATAGTAACTATCTGTCCCACAGGAATACACCCCAAAATGTTTTCTAGTAAGTCTTCTTGTTTGTTAAGGACAGACATCAGCACTCCCGGTGGAGACCTGAGAAGGAAGGATTGAACACCACAATGTTCGACAAACTGATAAACATGCACAAACTGCAAGTGCTGCACAAACTTATTCCTCTGTTTTCCAAAACGCTTTGAACAGTTCCCCTGTACAGATCCGATTTATCTCATATAATGCCAACTGTTGGATCTGAAAGCTATGAAAGAAAAACACAGACCCTGGGGGCAGGTGCCATGGTATAGCCCACTAAGCCTCTGCCCGTGGTTGCACATTCCATGCAGATGCCAGTTTAAGTGACAGCTGCTCCACGTTCGGTCCAGCTCCCAGCTGGTGGCCTGGGAACGCAGCAGAGGATGGCCCAAAGCCTTGGGATCTCACACCTGCGTGGGACATCCAAAGAAGCTCCTAATTTCAGAGCAGCCCAGCCCCGGCAATGACAGCTATTTGGAAAGTAAACCAGAGGCTGGAAGATTTCTCTTGCTATCTTTGCTTCTTTAACTGTTTAACCCAATAAAAATACATACATCTTATATATATAACTCTGTAGGTAGTACTTCAAGACGACACTTCTAGAAAATATCTATTTTAACTTTGCAAGACAAACCATGTGCCCAGAGAGGCCAAATGAGTAGTTCAACAGCCAGTCAGGAGAGCCTGACATCCAGCACGCCCTGTGCCATCCTACGAAGGACAGAGAGAGCAGCAGAGGCACCTGGTTCTATCTCCGCTTTACTGCATACCTGGCAGTATTGTGTATATAAAAAGTACTATAACCAAAACTATAAATCAGAATGATCAATAGCAAATACACACTTTTAAGAAAATCATTCAACTAACTCTTTTCACATTAACTCATTCACAGTATTTATGGAAGTAAGATGAACACACCAGCTTCTCAAATTTCTTTCCTATGATTCTCTAGTTTGCTTTTCTCCTTTCCCGGGAATGTTCTTTCTTCCTTGAGACTTTCCTGCCGTCTGTAGACAGGCTTTCTCGAAACTTCCAGCCCAGGTCCTTACCTGCACCATCTCCTTCTCACACACCATGTCTCTCTATTCCATTTCCGTCCCAGGGGACAGTAGATCTTAAGAATCACAGCTCCCAAATCGCTTTCCTTTCCACTCTGTTTCTTTCTGTAATTCATGCTTCCCAGTACTGTTTCAATCATAGAACTCATCTTCTACCAAGTAATGCCCCACAATTTAGAAAATGTCATTTTAGAACCATTTATTCTGTTGCTCCCTGAAATCTTCCAGTTTCACTTTCAACTATACCCACCCTACCCGGTAAACACCGGCTCATTTCTCCTTTCATTCAACAAATGGGCACTACCCATGAGTCTTCAACAGATGATAAACTGTACTGGGTACCGGGTACCTACAGTCAGCAGCAAGAAACAAAAATTGTGCCTTCACAGACGCACAAACAATGTCAAAGGGTAAACACTTCACCAGTGCATCCCCAACATCCTGCACACGGTGCTTCCTAAACTTGTTTGATCTTTCCTGCCTGCTGAAGTACCACGCTAAAAGTTCAGCCCAAGCATCTCTTTCACAATATAACGTCTGTGTCCATTAACCGCCCCAGCCCACCCTACTCCTTTCCGGTTCTCAACATGCTAACTTCTCCTTGTTCCTAAAAACTGTCATATATCTTCTCCTACAGAGCAAATGCTACATGACATCTTTTAGATAACTGAAAAAGAACGTATCCTCTTGGAGTTTGTTTGGCTTCAATCTTTTAAAGACACCATACGATGAGGCAGATTATAAGTATTTAATAAACCAAATTATTTAGGACAAAAAATAAAGGAAAAACCTTACAAGGCTGGTTCTTCTTCATCATCTCCATATGACTTCAGATTATCTTGATCATACTTTGGCAATTCAGGCATCAATCTGGAGATTAGAAAAACAAGTATTTCATATTAAATTGTTCATTGTTAAATATATTTTTTTCCTTATTTATTTTTATTTGAAATGTAGATTTACAAAGAGGAAAGAGAAAAAGAGAGATTTTTTTTTTTTAAGATTTATTTATTTATTGCAAAGTCAGACATACAGAGAGGAGGAGAGACAGAAAGGAAGATCTTCAGTCCGATGATTCACTCCCCAAGTGAGCGCAACGGCTGATGCTATGCCGATCCGAAGCCAGGATCCAGGAACTTCTTCTGGGTCTCCCACATAGGCGCAGGGTCCCAAGGCTTTAGGCCATCCTCTATAGCTTTCCCAGGCCACAAGCAGGGAGCTGGATGGGAAGTGGAGCTGCTGGGATTAGAACCGGCGCCCATATGGGATCCTGGTGCGTTCGAGGTGAGGACTTTAGCCGCTAGGCCACTGCACCAGGCCCGAGAGAGAGATCTCCTATCCACTCACTGGTTTACTCCACAAATGCCCATAATGGATAGAGTTAAGCCAATCCAAAGCCAGGAGCTCTTTCTCGGTCTTGCACCTGGGTTCAGAGAGCTGCATGGGAAGTGAAGCAGCACCCACATGGGATACCCACGCTGCAGGCAGGGCAGCCCGCTAAGTCAGGGCTCAGCCCCACTGCTAAATGTTTAACAGCAGGGCCTGGCACCGTAGCCTGGTGGCTAAAGTCCTCGCCTTGCACATGCCAAGATCCCACTGGGTGCTGGTTCTAATCCAGGTGGCTCTGCTTCCCAGCTCCATGCTTGTGACCTGGGAAGGCAGTCAAGGATAACCCAAGGCATTGACTTTGAACCCTGTACCCACGTGGGAGACCCAGAAGAAGAAGCCCCTGGCTCCGGGCTCTGGCCATTGCAGCCATTTGAGGAGTGAATCAGTGGACAGAAGATCTTCCTTTCTGTCTCTCCTCCTCTCTATACATACCTGACTTTCCAACAACAACAAAAACTAATAATAAATAAATAAAACCAGGAAGAGGTAGCTATGATAAATACATACGCACTAAAGCTAGGGTATCTATCTATTTTTAAAACATGCTTAATAGCAGAAAGATCAGTACTTTTTTAGCAATGAATACATTTTCTATTTTTCTAATTGGTGTACTTCTTTTATCGGCAAGTGACTGCTTTAAATGGTATTTTTCTTTTGAAAGGGAGTCGGCCCAGCAGAGAGCACAACCATGGAAATGTGTTTGTACTGAAGGTAAATTTTATCTTTTCCCTGAAAATGTTTTATTATGAAAGCATCCAAATATGTAGCATTGAGGGGAATCCTACAGTGAATCCATAAGCGCCCATGTTGTATAATCTATTAAGATTGTAACAGGTGACTTATAGGCAATGAACATATTTTCAATGTGAGTTTTGTAAAATAAATATGTGTGGCCTGGATCATCTAAACATAACTTTATGCAGAGAACAACGACCTGAAGTACCACGTGACGTGGATTCCTAGGTTATTTATTACACTTTGTCTCTATTTGTACCCTGCTACTTTTTAATTTAAGATGAAAATGTAAACACGCATTCTGCTGTTTTTTCCCAGACTGCTGTAACACTGATTCAAGAACACTTACTTGTACAGCATGTGATACACAGCGATCTGCACGGGCCTGGCTCGGAAGAGCAGTAACGGCACCAACGTATTCAACACGGTCTGCAGACACTCCGGTAAGTTCGTTTTTTGGCCAGTAACCAGTTTTGCAGGAAGTTTGTGACTCAACAGCTGATCCTTTGAAATATACGTTAGCGTTTCACACATGGGCCTCAGCATCGCATTCTTAAAGGATGTTTCCGACAAATCTTTGTTTTCTCCTGGAGACGAAAGGGAAACATTCAGATCTCACAATAAATTCAGTAATACAGCTCAACCAACTCACACAATCACAAGGAAAAACAGAATTATTCAAGCAGTCCTAAGAGTAACTAAACACACATTTCAGTTCACCTCAAGTAATGACTTTAATCGCAATCTTTAAAAAGCAAACGACTGGGCCCGGCGCGGTGGCGCAAGTGGTTAAAGGTCCTCGCCTTGCACGCCCAGGATCCCATATGGGCGCCGGTTCTAATCCCGGCAGCCCCGCTTCCCTTCCAGCTCCCTGCCTGTGGCCCGGGAAAGCAGTCGAGGACGGCCCAAAGCTTTGGGAACCTGCACCCGCGTGGGAGACCCGGAAGAGGCTCCTGGCTTCGGATCGGCATAGTATCGGCCACTTGGGGAGTGAATCATCGGACGGAAGATCTTCCTCTCTGTCTCTCCTCTCTGTATATCCGCCTTTCCAATTAAAAAATAATAATAATAAAAATAAATCTTTAAAAAAAAAAATAAAAAGCAAACGACTGTTCATCAGATTCCACTTATCATGCCATCTGAATTATTATTTTTATAATTCATTTATTTATTTGAAAATCACACCTACAGAGAAATATCTTCTATCTGCTGGTTCATTCCCCTGATGGCTGTAACGACTGTGACTGGGCCAGGGCAAAGGCGGAGCTTCCCCCCATCTCCCGCACTGGAGACAGGGGTTCAAGCACTTGGGTCATCTTCCACTGCTTTCCCGAGGCCGTCAGCGGGGAGCCGGGTTGGGAGCAGAGCAGCCGAGACTCAAACTGGGGTCAGAGTGGATGCTAGTGTGCGGCAGGCACTTTGACCCTCTACACCACGAGGCTTGCCCCATTATTTTACGATGGCCTTTGGATACCTGACTGCTTTGAATTTCTTCTGTAAAAGCATACATGATGCTTCTAGGAAGTTGTACTTTCTCTACTGTCTCTCTTTTTCCACTTAGTACAGCTTGATTTAAACCACTGAGATTTTTGTTCTGAATTTTTTAATAAGTCATTTTTAATAACAGTCTCATTCTCACGCCCCTTTTCACTTGCCTGTAACAGTCACCAAAAGAGGTAAGAACAAACTGTGGATGCCTCGGGAGAAAAATTCTTTCCATTCACTGATTAGATTTACAGGAAGGTTGCCAGCGGTGTCCGGAGTTACGGAATCAAAGAAGGAACTGAGCTCGCAGGCCAGGTCACAGCTGACACAGGCAAAGAGCTGGACGAGGGGGACGCAGTATAACGCCTGGTTTTCATTTGTTGTCTGTGGAAACAAGAAATAAAACAGGTAAGCTGGCCTCAACTGGAGCACTGCAGATGAAGGCAGTAAAGAGAAAAGCCTCCTCCGTTTCTAGGAGTTAAAAAGCAAAAAGCACCTGAAGTGGAATTTGTAGTCTATATACCAAGACAACTGCTGGGAAAGAGTCAAAATCTAATGAACAATTTATTCTGGAATCCCTTTTGTAAATTGCAAAACAACAAAAGAAAATGTATTGCCTACAATTTACCAAGTCAGACACATTAAAAACATATTCATGATTTTATCAGCAGCCTATACATTGCACTTTATTGTTTAAAAACAACAACAAGGTGGGTCTCAGGACTAGGCATCTCATGCCTGGATCCCAGATGTTAGCCACCATGTGCATGTGGTGAGCTGTCCCCGGGCCTGCCTGGGCTCCAGGGGCTGCTTCCTTCGGGGTGAGTACACCCGGGGGGAGGTCTCCGGGAATGGGCAGCTCTGGAACCCGCCTGCCACCTTCATTGGACAGTGAATGGAATTGGGGAGGGGTGCGACCTTGGGCCTGGGAGTTTAAACTTCCAGCAGCCTCCCGGCTGCTGGGTCTCAGGACCGGGCGTCTCATGCCTGGATCCCAGACGCCAGCTACCACGTGCACATGGTGAGCTGTTCCCGGGCCAGTGCACAATTCGGTGCCAGGCTCCCGGGCACTCCTGGTGGCCACCCGGTCGGGGAGCTCTGGGGTTTTGGTTCTTTGAGTTGCTGCTTAGTTAGCTCCAGGTTGAACCCATTGTACTTTTAGGACATGAAGCATTCGTAAAGATTCCCATTGGCAATAACTATTCCTTTATAAAACTTGCAATCATTGAACAATGCTGACCACCAAATACGAGTCCATTCAGAGGCTATCGCTCATGGCTTGTCCTGCAGAATCATACCATGTTACCTAACATGATGATGGATCAGGAGAAGGGTCACATTAAGTAAGCCATTACATTAACTAGCACTCAAGAACCATAACCAGGGGTAGATTCTGTGAGGGATGTGTGGGCCACATCCTGTGGAAACTCCAGCCCCACTGGTTAGCTCAAGAGTTGGGGTGGTGATGGACTAAGCTAGGTGTGACCAAGGAGCCTGCCATCAACCACAGGTAAAGGAACCGGCAACACTCTGGACTGGTCAGGGCAGCAACACCCAAATGTGCATCCTAATTAGGGTGTGGGGTGGGCCAGGCTGCAATGTTCACCAGCTCATACAAGGCAAAATGGAAGGCCAGACTGAACTGGGCACTGGCCTAAGTCCAATGGCATGTATGAGAACTGGGCTTGGGGTGGATTAAGTGGAGGAACTGGGGAAACTCCCGTGGCGAGTCATAGCTCCCACTGGTGAACATGTGGTCCAGACCTGGGGGTTGGACAAGCTGGGCAAACAGCTCCAAAAGCTGGCAAATGTGTCAATTGGTATTGGAAGCAAGTAGATCAGGCAAGACTGAGCAAACTTTAGCCCACAAGCAAAACTAGAGACCAGGAGGAGCACATGTCATGCCAAGCTAGGCTCTTGCACAAACTGATGTGCAAGAGTCAGGAACTCTAAGCCACAGTGTCTAAGGCAGAGGTCAGGACAGGTGAGGGGCTGAGCCAAGCTGAGTCAGAGCAACCACTGGCATGCGCATGATCTATGGCTGGGAACAGGCCCGGCTGGGGAGCTAAGGGGACATCACTAGCTGGGTTGAGGTTATCACCAAGGGGCCTATGACCTGGCATGGGGGCTGCGTTCTGATCAGGAAACGGATGTAGTCTCCCTTGGCACTGTGTGGACTGGGATTGGATGCACCGAGCCGGGCCAGACCCCAACACCCTCTGTTGTTCTGGAGGACCAGGGCAGATGTGTGATGGACTAGGCAAAGTCTCAACCCCCTACTGAGCCATGTGTGAGCCATATGTGGGTATGGACAAACCATGACTAGACTGAAACATCCAACAGCAAGGACCAGTTTGGGTTGAAGGCCAGTCAGGAAATGCCACTGTTCCTGCTAGGACAGGAGGTGAATTGAGTAGGGCTGGCTCATGGACCCCCTGGTATGTGCAAAATCTGGCATTGGGAGAGATTCTGATGGAGGAACCTGGGCAACTCCTCTGGCAGGACACAGACCAGGCAGGTAAGCACAAGAAACATGACAGGAAACAGCTCAGAACAGGCCATGGAAAGTTACCCACTGGCATACATTTGGCAGGGGTCGGGGGAAGACCAGGCTGAATCTCTCCACATCATCCACTGGCAAATCCAAGCACCAGAACAGAGTGTGGGTTGAGCCGGGTTCAGTCACGACAAAAACTAGTGCACAGTATGGAATGCCAAGGTGAGGTTGCCTGTACCGAATATGACCACAGCACCCAACCAGCACACGTGAGAACAAGGAAGGGAGGGGGCAGAGCTGGCAGGGGGATAAGGGGTGGTTCCCTTGCTGGATAGCTACTCCCACTGGAGAGTGCGAGCTGGGATGGGGCAGACCAGACTAAGCAGGGCTACAACACCTGTGTGCCTCATGTGGACTAGATCAGGGAAAGCCAGGCTGGGCTGATTATTCCTACTGCTGCAAACAAAATTAGAGTGGGTGAGGGTTGTTTGGGCTTAGCCACAGCATCAGCTGACAGAAGCTGGCACTGGGGGCTAGGTCTGTCAAGTCAAACCACAGAACTATCTGGAAAGTGCATAATCTGGGAGTGGAAGAGGCCTAGGAGGGAAATAATGGGTTCCCCCTCTTGGGTTACCACTTCCTCGGGAGGGCATAAAACTATGATAGGGGCTGGGGTGGAATGGGGTGTGGGCCAGACTGGACTACTGCTACACATACTGGCAAACCAGGGTAGGGGGTGGGCCTGGTGGGGGTTATTGTGGGTCGCTCCAACTAGGCTGCAGCTCCCACTGGTTTATGTGAGGGCCGAGTATGTGCTGGGCAGAATCAGGCTGGACTGCAACACCCACTGGTTCCACTGGAAATCGGGGCTGAAAACAGAGCCAACCCACCAGCTGATTGGGGTGATGGACTGTGCCGGGCCCTGTACTTGCTAGCACATACAAGAATGTAGTTTGAGAACACCTCAGACAAAGTTTCTTTTGAGATCTCCCCAATCAAAATGCCAGACTCAGAACCCTAACCAAGAAAAGAGAGAAGACAGAACAGGTCAACCAACCATCTCAGCTATATCTTGGCAGCGAAATAGGGGGCAAACAGAGACTCTATGATGGATTAGGTCAATCAGTGGATTCTTTAAAGACCTCATAGTGCCTGGAGTGGCAAGATTGACGGCGATTCATAACTGTTGAAATATCAAAACCACTTGAGCAAGAACTTCAGAGCATACCCTACATCCGGGACCTGGGGAGGGTGGGAAATTGGGTGGGCCTTCTCCCTTAATACCCCCCTTTAAACGTGAAGGAAGCAATATGGAAAAAATAAGAGTCTTACCAACAAAAAAAAAAGAAAGAAAATATATGAAGGAGAACAAAAAAAAAATCTGAAGCTTAAACAGGGTCACATTTACAGGCAAGGTCAGGAGTCAAACCAACTAAGCCTCACCAACTGGTCTGAGCCCAAGTCACGCATCTGATGGCTCTGGGGAATAAAAAACATCTCCATCTGCCTAGCCGTAACGCATCAGTCTGGTAATAATTACGATAAAAGAGTCAACAACAACAACAAAACTTGTATTTTACCAGTATCAACCAAGTAACAAAAACCATATGCAAAATGTTAATGGAGAGAATAGTTTTTCTAAAAGAGATCATTGTATTTGTTGGAAAGGCAGAATTATAGAAAAAAAGAGAGAGAAAGAGGTCTTTCAACTACTACATCACTCCCGAAATGGCTGCAACAGCCAGAGCTCGGCCAGTCCGAGGCCAGGAGCAGGGAGCTTCTCCCACATGAGTGCAGGGGCCTAAGGACTTGGGGTGTCTTCTGCTTTCCCAGGCCATCGGCAGGGAACTGGACAGAAAGCGGAGCAGCAGGAATGAAACCATGTGGGTTGCGACACCACTGGCGGAGCGTTGGTGCACTGAACCACAGCTCCACGGACGCAGCAGCTTTAACAGCAGTGAATGGTGTTGGCTATGATTACATCACAATCTTTACAGTCTGTCAGAGTGCCTGGTAGGGAGGAGATCTGCTCCGTTCTAAATGTTTAAAAGGAGCTAATTACAACCATATGTTGACTGCATCAGCAAACGGTCTGCTGTACAGATACACACGAAAATCCAACAGAGGGAACACGGTACCAAGTTACCTTACCTCCAGCCACGCCAACATGGAGCACATAATGAAGTCCCATTCACCCTCCGCCAAAGGAGACGAGCCACACTTCAGGAACAGGGACAGGAACCGGATGATCTCTACGTTCACTCCGAGCACCTCTGCACTTGTGTCTGATAGATTACTGTGATAACGACAAGAAGCAAAATAACAAGAAACCAAGAAGCATTAGTTACATTTACATTCAAGTAGAAAGTATTCTTTTTACACTTTAAAAAAGAGATTTATCTGCTTATTTATTCATCTGAATGACAGACAAAGAGAGAGAAAACAGATTTTCCACCCACTGGCTCACCCTCCGAATGCCCGTCAGCAGGGCTACCCACGCTGGAGCGGGCATCAGCAGCCCCACCCAGCTCAGACACAGGCTGGGGGAACCCCAAAGCAGGCATCAACAGCCCCACCCAGCTCAGACACAGGCTGGGGGAACCCCAGAGCAAGCACCAGCAGCCCCACCCAGCTCAGCCACGGACTGGGGGAACCCCAGAGCGAGCACCAGCAGCCCCCCCCAGCTCAGACACAGGCTAGGGGAACCCCAGAGCGAGCACCAGCAGCCCCCCCCCAGCTCAGACACAGGCTGGGGGAACCCCAGAGCGAGCACCAGCAGCCCCACCCAGCTCAGACACCGGCTGGGGGAACCCAACTGCTGCCTCCGAATGCCCATCAGCAGGGCTACCCACACTGGAGCAGGCACCAGCAGCCCCACCCAGCTGAGCCACAGGCTGGGGGAACCCAAGAGCAGACATCAGCAGCTCCACCCAGCTCAGCCACGGGCTGGGGGAACCCCAGAGCGGGCACCAGCAGCTCCACCCAGCTCAGACACAGGTGCTGCCTGAAGCTCATCAGTAGTGTTGACTAACTTGAGTCAATCAGAATCAATCCACTGTGGATGTTCCGAGCAGTGGTGTAAAACCGTAACGACGTCCTGCCTCCATTTACAGTCTTATAAATGACTGACTTAAACATCTATCATCTTACTACCTCATACAAACCTGCTAAATGTAGGCACAGACTCTGGGCCCCTACTGTGTCATGGGGGAGCAGGCAGAGCAGTGTCAAGCATCACTCACCAACTGAAAAGAAATATGTCCTCATGCTCTTTCTTCCAGGACATTATTATTTTTAATATCCCATGTAACAGCTCTCCGTCATCTATGCTTCTGGTCTGCAGACAAGAATTGAAAATGGCAAGATGGCCAAAACCTCCTAAAGTAAAGTTCAAAATGAAAATTTTAAAAATCTTTGAAGTACACCATTACCACGAAATGAAGACTACTCTGAGAAGTCAAAAACGTTCAAGACTATCCAGATTACGAATTATAAAAGACAACCAACAAGGCGGAGGAATCCACCATGGGGGAGGACAAGGGGATGGGGGGGGGGGAATCCCAGAACCTATGAAACTGTGTCACATAATGCAACGTGATTAAGAAAAATAATAATAATAAAATAAATAAATAACACAAAAAGAGAAAGGAAAAACAAAACAAAAAATGAACCTATAAAAAATATAGGAGTTCACAAACAGTCTTGCAGGCTCCACTGAGACAGATGAACTGAAAGTACAGCGAGCGAAGGAAACTGTGCTTTACGCAAATCTATGCCCCTTTTCCTTTCTTAAAGGACACGTGCAGTGCATTCACTGTCCAAATAAAAACCGAAAAGGACAGCAAGCAACTGCAAAGTTTAAAAAAAAGACAGAAAAGAAGATGTCTGGTAACTGTGGTCTCCGCTCTTAGAATCCCAACATCTCACGTAAGCCACCTTCTGGCACATCCTGACACCCTCTGCCTCCGACATTCTCCCTTAAATGCCACCCACGCTATACCATCTGCACCTCTGGACGTTCTTGTGTATCTGGAATGGCCTTTCTCAACTATATCCACATGTATCATTGGTCATCCTGTAACTGTCTCTGTATTTCTCTGGGACGCTCCTGCTGGCACCCTTAAAGCAGAGTGGAAACACCCCTTCTGCCTTCTCCACACTCGCAACATCACTTCGCACCATCCGCTGTTACAAAGTATGACTTTATGCCTGTCTTCTTTACAATGGGAACTGTCCTGTGGAAGGTGTGCGTTTAACTTAGTCAACAAATGAACTAATAAGAGTGCTCCAAAAAGTTTCGAATACAACAAGATATATTTCTTCTTTTGCTTTTTGCATTAGTTGGCTAGGAAAGAATGCGACAGATTTCTACAGGAGCCTTCAAAAGGCTCACAGGACATATATACTAAGAGAAGACTGGACTTCATTTCTTTATTTTTTGCACTTAAACTTACCCTTTTTACATTTTTGACAGGGAGAGAGACAGACTCAGTTGTCATCGTCCGCTTCCCAAATGCCCAAAAGTCCTGAGCTGGGCCAGGCCGAAGCCAGAAGCCCAGCACCCAGCTCGGAGCTCACGCCTGAGCAGCAGGGCTCCGACTGCCCGGGCGGCCGCCACCTGCGGAGCCCGGGGTTACACGTCAGTGAGCAGCAGACGGGGCGACCCGGGAGTCCCGTGCAGCCTCCCGACGGCTGGGCCAAACGCCTGACCCCAAGACAAACTTTTAATTTCCTTTTCCCATGAACATTTTGAAGACCCTTGTCATTGGAAAATAAACAAGTAGATGCTTTTTGTGGGTGACAAGTTCCCCTGAAGCCTATAGAATGTCTGTACTACAAAATATTACCAGCCACTCCTGCAGTGAAATGCGTCATAAACTGAGAACTAATCCAACTTATTTCTGCTGTTGCGTCTTGTAAAACCCTTTTCATCCAAAACAATGGTTAAGTTAATAACATTTTACTCGCCGGTAAACTAACCATCAATACTGCAAAGATCTTCTTTAGTCCAACCCAGCAGAGCAGGGATACACTGCGCACTGAATTCCTTTTTATCTTCTTTTGACAAAAATGGACAGAGACTCTGGATGGTATGCAGATTACCTTCGGTTAGTGGAAAAAAGCTGTTTAAAGAGAAATGGGAATTACATTTATTCTAAATATGCAATCCATCAAAACCTTATTCAACTACGCAAAAAAAATCAATAATTCTACTACATAAAACAGCGTAAGAAAATAAACTGATAAGAGATTTAAACTGCTGAACCTAGACAATTGTTATTACCTTTTCTTGAATATTTCTAGTTTTCGAAATGAGTATACAGAACTTTTCCACCACGTATGATTTTTTTTTTTAGATTCACTTACTTAAAAGGTGGAGTGATATTGCAACCAAATGGTTGCAATATCCAGGGCTGCAGCTAGGAGGCAGCAGCGCTACCCAGCTCCCACGTGGGGACAGGAGCTCAAAGGCCTGAGCTTCTAAGGGCTGCTTCCTAGGCCATCAGCAGACAGAACCAGAGCCCAACAGCCCGGACCCCACCAACACTCCGACATGGGATGTGGGCCGTACCCCAAGGCTCCTCCCCATGAATGAACTTAAACTTCTACCAGCAAACATGAGTGTATTGTCTCAACTGACTCAATTTAACTACCTACTGACCTTCTGAACTAATGTTAATAATAAATATTTGGGTTTTAGTTGCATAAATAGGATCACACTAAACATACCACTCTATTTACCACGTGCATATTTTGTAGATCTGTTCAACTGAGGATGTTTAGGTATAATCAACCCATTTAAAAGTTACATAACAAAAACGCAGAAAAAACTATTTAACGGTCTACCCTGCGGATGTTCACCATTTGCCTGCTTCTCTCTTTGTGGCCACTTAGGACACCACTCTACCTTAAATTTCGTTCTTGCACATAAAGCTGCATTGAACGTCCTCTTTTCCATGTATGTACAAAAAGACTCTGGATCCTCAGAAGTGAAGCTGGTAACATCAAAGGATCTGAAGTCCTAATATTTTGATAGCTTCAAAAACTGCTTTATGAAAAAGCATAATTAGTTTATACTTCCACCAAAAATATGTAAAAATGTGACTCACTGCACACTTAAAATCTATTTCATTCCTGGTAATACAGTAGAAAAACATGCTAGTTTTAACTTTATTAGCAGCCCTTACCAATAAAGCAAATACTTTTCCATTTCACATTTACTGAATTAGCTTTGGCAATTTCATCTACAAATTTGGTGTTTAAGACCTTAACACATTTTTCAATTTCAACGATTTTTTAATAGTTCATAAGAGCTATTTATAAGTTATAGACACCATTTGCTTATTAGTTTGTAAATATTTTCTGTTGGGCCCGGCACGATAGCAAACGGCTAAGGTCCTTGCCCTGAACGTGCCGGGATCCCATGTGGGTGCCAGTTCTAATCCCGGCAGCCCCGCTTCCCATCCAGCTCCCTGCCTGTGGCCTGGGAAAGCAGTCAACGATGGCCCAAGACTTTGGGACCCTGCACCCGAGTGGGAGACCTGGAGGAGGCTCCTGGCTTCGGACTGGCTCAGCTCCAGCTGTTGTGGCCACTTGGGGAGTGAACCATCAGACAGAAGATCTTCCTCGCTGTCTCTCCTCTATGTATATACTCCTTTCCAATAAAAAATAAATAAATCTTTTAAAAAAAAAGGTTCTGCCATTTTACCACCTGCCCCTCTAACCTTTATTTATAATATTTCCACGATAAAGAAATTATCATTTAGGGTTCAGCACTGTGGCACAGAGTTAGACCACTGCCTGCAATCTAGTGTCCCTTATATGGGAGCTGGTCTGAATTCCAGCTACTCTTATTCCAATCCACGACTGCTGATGAGTCTGAAAAACAGGTAACAGCCAAAGCACTGTCTCTTGCAACCCATGGGGAAGACTAGAAGGGAGTTCCTGGCTCCTGGCTCCTGGCTTTGGCAGGACCAAGACGTTGCTACGGCAGCCATTTGTGGAGTGAACCAACAGATGGAAGCTCGCTCTTGGCCTCTGCCTTTCAAATGAGTACACACATCTTGTTAAAATTCATTTTCATCTAAAAAAAAAAGATTTTTGTTTTCCATTAAGGTAATATACATGTAACTCAAACTTCAGAAAAGGGGCTTCATAAAGTTGATGAAGTAATGCGGTGTGGCCTAATGGTCAAACCGCCCGCTGGGATGCCTAGGGCCCACCAGCACTTGGGCTCAACCTAGCCCCGACGCCCCAGTAGTTTCCTGCAACCAGTCTGGGTCACTTTCATCAACAGGCTAATCAGTAGGTGTCTCCTTGTGACTGACTCACTTCATTTGGTGTAAGATTTTTCAAGATTCATTAACACTATTGCATGTGTCAGAATTTTTTTCCTTTTTAAAAGTGAGTATTATTTAGTTTTTTGACTTTTGATCCAGACAGATAAAAGTTTTCCTTTTCACACAGTCAAATATCTATTTACTTTATGGATTTTATGACATTGTCCGTTCCTTAATATCTTGCCTGGGGCGGGTGTTGAGGCATCCCGTATGGGCACTGGTTTGACTCCTGGCTGCTCCACTTCCAATCCAGCTCCCAGCTACTGGCCCAGGAAAGCAGCCGAGCATGGCCAAGGCCTCGGGATCCTGCCACCCACGAAGAAGACCTGGAAAACCCTGGCCTCAGTCCGACCCAGCCCCAGCTGTGGCTGCGATTCAAGGAGTAACACTGCACGGACTACCTCCCTCTCACTGTGAATTCTCTCATTCACACAAATAACAAGAAGGTGTGACACGGGTTTATACACAAGGGATCCTATGCTGAAACTACTGCATTATTTGGGCTGACGTGTTCACATACCTCATATGTCTGTCAACCTGTGTCAGCCGGCTCAACAGCTTACAGGAAATACCATTTTGTTTGTCATGATATTGTATAATAGACAAAATAGATACATACATGCATTTAACTTCTGAATTTCTCTTGGTGGATCACTACATCCGAAACATTTCTGGGTAAATCTCAGCTAATTATTAAAGTTATTTTGAAAGATTTATTTATTTTATTGGAAAGTCAGGGTTACAAAGAGAAGGAAAGACAGAGAGCAAGAGTTTCCATCTGCCGATTCACTCCTCGACTGGCCGCAATGAATGGAGCTCAGCCAATCCAAAGCCAGGACCTAGGAACCAGGAGCCACTTCTGGGTCTCCCATGCGGGTACAGGGTCCCAAGGCTTTAGGCCATACTCCACTGCTTTCCCAAGCCACAGGCAGGGAACTGGAAGGGAAGTGGCACAGCCAAGATTAGAACCAGCACCCATATGGGATCACAGGGTGTGCAAGGTGAGAACTTATCTACTAGGCTACTGTACCAGACCCTAAGTACGAATTTTAAATGTACATTCTTGTTTTGCTTTGTCTAAAGTACACATTTATTATAGTTGCAAAACATCTTTCAACAGGCTTATTCTCATTTAAGAGTGACTTTCTCTACCAGTTCCCTAGAGCAAAAGTGGCAGAAGAATGCTGTAGAGAAGAAAAAGATTTTTACTAAGGAGACTTCTGAAGAAAAGGCTAAGTTTACACAATACTATCTGTTTAAAACAAGTATATATCATTTCATAATGCACATGTGAAAATTTAGACATGTCAGTTTGAAAAAAATAAGATGAGCCTCTAATCTAAGATAATTTAAGATGTTTTAAAGTTTTTACTTTCTGGGCCCAGCATGGAAGCCTGGTGGCTAAAGTCTTCACCTTGCATGCCCTGGGATCCCACATGGGCGCCGGTTCTAATCCCAGCAGCCCTGCTTCCATCCAGCTCCCTGATTGTGGCCTGGGAAAGCAGTTAAGGATGGCCCAAAGCCTTGGGACCCTATGCTTGCATGGGAGATCTGGAGGAGGCTCCTGGCTCCTGGCTTCAGACTGGCACAGCCTGGGCCATAGCAGCCACTTGAGTGAGTAAAAGGAGAGATCTTTCTGTTTCTCCTCTTCTCTGTTTATCTCCGTTTCCAATAAAAAAAATTTGAAGGAAAAAAAAAGTCTTTACTTTTCACTTCCTTTCATTTGCTCATTTTGTAAACTTTATTTTTTTGATTCACTAGAGATTATCCATTTGTTAGACGATCAAAAATAATAAATTACAAAGTACAACACGTGAGATAAGGATACCTTTCTTTTCTCTTATAATGTGGCTTTACTTCATCAGATGAAATGCTTCGGGAAAGGATCAACTTGGCAATAATAAGAGCCCAGAGTGTTCCATTTTCCTTGGACCTAAAAAAGAGAAAGTTACACTTCATTTTGAACACATATTTTTAAAAATCGTTGTAAAATTAAATAAATAGCTTTCTGAAGGCATCAACTTACCCAAAACTTTTACCACACAACTACCATAATTACCCAAAGAAAAGGCAGTTCAGACTTTCAGTAATTATCCACAACTGAACTGAGTACTCACTTCAAGCAAATCCCCAAGTCTGTCAAGTTTCACTAGGAGACAAACCTAAAGAACAGACTTAAAGAACCAGAGGGTGCAGGTGGGAAAAGGACATCTCCCTGAGGACACCTGGGCATCTGCCACACGAACAGCCGGCCGGAACTTCCCTCCTCCAAGGCAAGCTGTTCCACAATCAGACTAGGACCCGAGAAGAAGTGGGCACCCTGACACCGCAAAGCATGCTAGGCAGACAGGCAAGGAATCGCTCTGGAAGATGAAAACGACTTGGACAAGTTAAGCATCTCATCACTGTAATTTCCACAAAGGCTCTTGCACATCTAACTTCCTCCTCTTAGGGAAAGGATCTCATATTTCTAAGACACGGACCAGTCATGTGCCTGGATTCAAGTCTCAGCCCCATCAATGCTGCCTTTCTGCCAATGTCCACCACAGGGAGCAACTGCGCATGGTCCAAGTTCTGGCGTCCCTACACCCACATGGAAAACTCAGGCCGAGTTCCAGGATTCTGGCTTTAGTCTGATCTACCCTCTGGTTTTTATGGACTGTCAATCAGAGTATGGAAATGTAACCTCTCTTTTGCTTCAGAGTAAATTTGGGGACTAATGTTGTGGCAAAACAAGCAAAGCCACTGCCTGCTAGGGCCAGTGTGGCACAGAGAGCAAATCCTCTGCGTGTGCGCTGGTGTCCCATATGGGTGCAGGTTCTTGTCCTGGCTTTTCCACTTGTATCTTTCATTGTCATTTGCCATTTAAAATACTTACGGAGCCCAGTAAAGTAGCCCAGCGGCTAAAATCCTTGCCTTGCATGCACCTGGATCCCATATGGGCATTGGTTCTAATCCCGGCTACACTACTTCTCATGCAATTCCCTGCTTGTGGCTTGGGAAGGCAGTCAAGGATGGCCCAAAGCCTTGGGACCCTGCACCACATGGGAGACCCAGAGGAGGCTCCGGACGCAGTTCTGGCTTTTATGGCCACTTGGGGAGTGAATCAATAGATGGAAGATCTTCCTCTCTGACTCCCTTCCACTCTGTATATGTGACTTTTCAATAAAAATAAAATAAGTCTTTAAAAATACATAAATTTATAGATTAAAAGAGAAGCAAGGTCCAAACAGATCCCCTGGAAAATTACACCAATGATTTAACATCCCCGAGCCGTTCATCACCAGCTTGTGGAGGACAAAGCTACACAAAAGAACAATAATCAGTTAAAAAATGGAAACTTAAAGGGATTCTTACCTGTTAAATAACAGTTGCAAAAGGCCAGAGGTATCGCCAAATGCACGTAGGTTATCAAATGTAATACTCATTTTTTCAAGCATCTCACAAAATCCAGTTAGGAAAGCAGGCGGGTTGTCTAGTTCTTCACACCACTGCAGTGAGTAGAGCAGCTCTGCGGCTAACATTGAGGAAGGCATCACATCACCAGGTGCACTTCACAACTGAATTACTTTCACGTCCGCGTCCCATTTCCTAGTGTTACTGCTGTACTCACATCGAAGTAGCTATGACTTTTTGTCAAATGACCTTCAGGCCATTCACATAGGGCGCAGGCACTGTGGCACATTAGGTTGGGCTGCTGTCTGCAACATCAACGTCCCCTGTGTGCCAGCTCAAGGCCCGGCAGCTCCACGCTCACCTGGGCTTCCTGGAAGCCCGGTTTGCCCTGGAAAGCGGCAGACAGGGCAAGCACGTGGGCCTCCGCGCCCACACAGGACACCCAGATGAAGCTCACAGCTTTGGCCTGGCCCAGCTCTGGATGTCATAGGCAACAGCAGTGTGAGCCAGCAGATAAAAGCGCTCTCTCGCTCTCTCTCCTTCCTTCTCAGTCTGCAACTAGCTTTTAAGTAAATAAATCTGAAAAAAAAAAACTAAGAATTTCCTAGTATAATGAAAACAGAACATCTGCCTGTGGCACAAAATGCCACTCTTCTCTCCCCAAGTCTTACTTGGTGGTTCTAATGAGTAAAGATTTAAAAAAAAGGGGGGGGGGGGAATGAGCTTGGGTAACTAATTTATTAGACACTGAAACAATCTTCTTACTATCTTGGCACAAGTGACAGCAAGTTGCCTCAGGGGAAACACACACAGGCCACACCTGGGTCAGCACTGTGCGCCCAAGTGGCAGGATGGGGGAGACGGCATGATGTAGCACTGTACTGCACACATACGTGATTATTACTGAGGATACTGCAACCTGCCTCACAGGGCTACTGTGAGCATCAAATGACCTAACGTCCATTCTGATCGACTCATCACAGGCTTCTAATGCATTAATGATCTGAACATTCTTTGCTTTTTAACATTTATTTTTATCAGAAAGTCAGATTTGCAGACAGAAGGACAAACAGAGGGAATGAACTTGCATTTGTGGGTTCTCTCCCCAACTGGCCCCAATGGCTGGAGCTGAGCTGATCCAACGCCAGGAGCTAGGAGCATCTTCAGGGTCTCACATGCAGGTGCAGGGTCCCAAGGCTTTAGGCCTTCCTACACTATTTTCCCACCACAAGCAGGGAGCTGGATGGGAAGTGGAGCAGGCGGGACACAAACCAGCACCCATAGGGGATCCCAGCAAGTGCAAGGCAAGGACTTTAGCCACTAGTCTATCGCACCGGGTCCTGAACATTCCTTAAAAGTGTATGCTAAAGTCAGAAGCCATAGGACTAGATTCAAAATACAATTCTATCCTTTTAAGCTAGGTAGCTCCAATCAAGCAAAGCTAACTAAAACAGCAATTAATATCTAACAGATAAGGCTAGTAAGAAGAATAAATAACTATCAGTTTCTAATAACTACTTACAATCAGAACAAATTATTACAAAAACTCTTAAATTTCAGCTTTATGTGGTGATAGAATCCCTCTGAGCAATATAAACTGTAGGCTTATTTTCTTAGCACTAACTACGTAAGCAGCTAAATGATCTCAAGAGGCAATTCAGAATTTCAGCTTTCTGCCCTGCCATCTGTTGTTCCCTACTGTGTCACAGCAATAAGACACACAGGTTTCACCAAAGGCTCTACCTTTCACACCATCTCCTACAAGGTCCTACCCCTGCCTACAACTCTATGCCACACCCTGATACAAACTGTCTCCTCTGGAGATATAATATTTGTACCTATACTTGTCGGGAAAGTATTATATTGTGCTGAATAGCAAGGTACAGATTCAAAAATCAAGCAGAATTCAGAATCCTTGGTGAAACGCCAAAGCCTCATTTCCCATTTCCTTTAGGTTACGTGTCACAGGACTTGCTTATACTTTGATATTTTGCCAACCCGAGGATCCTATTTCAGAGCAAATTACACCCCTAGCTAATAGCAGAACAAACTTCAGTGTTTCCCAACCTCACATTTCCTATCACCAAAACAATCAATAGGAAACTGAAGATCTTAGATTTAAACTGTGGCACAATGAAAATTATTTCAGTTATATCCATGGATACTTACTTATTTTCTCAAGCTCACTATTTTCCAGGTTTATTTTCTTTTTCAGTGACACTAACATCATCTTGCCCAATAAGGCTGACATACACAAATGGCTGGGAAGGCTCTTGGCATCTTGTTCGTTAAACTCAGTTTTGGAACACTCGTAATTCAAACTCAATCTTCCCTCTAAAAGAGGTCTGTGTAACCACTGTAAAATGAATACATCAAATTACATACAAGATCATTATTCTATATTATTTACAGACCTACATAATTCAGAGAATAAAGATGAGTTATTATAATATGTAGAAGCTTGTTTACTACTAAAGGAAATCATCAAAGTCTATATCTCTTTAAAACTCCCTAAGGAAAAGAAATGATTAAATAAAACTTCCTAAGGACTCATTAAGCCTTACTCCCTACTGTCAGATCCAAACAGTAGCTGGTAAACAGCCTTCACTCAGTACATGAGGGGTGCAAGGCAGGCAGAGACACAAAGCAAGGTGCTCGTTTCTTGGAATTTCTTTTTCTTCCCCAGCAAATTAAAATTTCCAAGCTTGCATAAAATCAGAAATTATACTCTCCAACTTCCAACATACCTGAGTAGGAAGAGACTGTCTCATCTTTTCCCATTCACTGCTGGTTGGCATTATACTTCCAATATAATCTGCCAGAAGACAGGGATCTTCACTCTCTAGAAATGCAATTAGCAAATCTTCAACAGCAGACAAAAGGACTTGAAGACTGAAAATAATGAAAGAACTTAGCTGTTGAGAACCCTGGCACTCGTGAAATACTTGATCACAGATGACAATACTTGTGACAAAAACAGCAGAGAACAGATGCTCCTAAGGCCTTGGATACACACAGTCAAAACAGGGCCTTCAGGAATGCTTTCACGAACGGAAATCAAATGCAGCCTCCAGCTCAGGTTGAAGGGAACCTGATTCCAATTCAAGGCAGATCTGCCCGAGCTACAGCTCTCTTATCCCTGAAAAGAGCTTGATTCTTTGACCCCTTCCCAACAGCCTCAATATACATTCTCTGTTTTCACTTGTGTTACATTAATTCATATCTGATGTGTAAAATGTATTCGCAATGTATTTCCAGCAGCTTGAAATACAGAATACCTTCCCAAGAACCAATCAACAGTGTGTGGAGATGAGAAGTCACGGCCACCACTCCAGACCAGCTCCCTACACAGGACAGTACCATCATCAGAAACTGCTACAAGTTAGGAGTCCTGCTGATGCATCATAACAAATGATTCTTCAAGCGATCAGTTTAAATGAATGAGCAGTACAACAAAATGGACTTGTAAATCTTGTTTCTCTCTTAAAGAGTCCTATGGTTTTCTTACAGAACAAATCATTTTTCTTAGGTATACACATCACAATGGAGCCGATTTAAGGACCGTGATCAAAAAGACACTTTATAACTAAGCCCAAAAAAGCTTACCTTGTGATATCCAAAGAGGAAGACTGAACTTGACTCTTGAGCCACAGAGCAGATGAACGTAGGAAGGTGCTTTGCTTAAATGTGCCACTGGCATGACGGACCAACACATTTACACCAGAGAGCCAAGTATCTTTCAGTTTACACCTAAGAAAATCTAAAATCGAGATGTCAGTAGGAATTTATCATCTCACAAATCAGCTTTGTTAAAAAATATCTGAAAGAACTCATAAATTGGACTCAGGATAAGAAAACATAAAATTAAAATTCAATTACTAAAAGTGTTGTGAACACTCAGATATGTACACTACCTTGTGCTATGTAAAACTAAAAGTGTAAAACTTTAGTAGCTTTTCTACTGCAAATGCCTTTACAAGAACTGTTCTTTTGGAGATAATAAGAATTAAGCATCACACTTCTTTCACATAAGTGTAAACATTAAAGAAAAAGGTAAAGAAAGGCTGTCTATCCAAAGTGTTTTATATTTCTGAGTATTTTTTTCACAAGTGCTTCTGAAGTCTGAAGTAATACATTAAAGAAAATAGTCCTCACAATGATAATGTTTCATTGTGATAAGAGCCAACACTGATTTGTTTTCTACTATAATTGAGATATAACATTATTATTCGTTAAACGAGAAAGTGGAACCACCAAGAAATTAAGCAACTCAGAGCCGGCATAAAGCCCATGTAGGCACTGGTTCAAGTCCTGGCTTCTCCAAATCTGATCGAGCTCCCTATTAACAGGCCTGGGACTGTGTCCCCGCACATGGGCCTGGGACTGTGTCCCCGCACTCCCGCGGGAGCCCCGGCAAAAGCTCCCAGCTCCTGGTTATGGACAGGCCTAACGCCAGCCTATCCATTCCCATTCGGGGAGTCAATCAGTGCACTGAAGATTTCTCTTTTTCCTCCCTCTCCTTTCTAAGTCTGGTTTTCAAATAAACGTCTGACGGCCCAAGGCTTTGGGACCCTGCACCCGCGCGGGAGACCCAAAAGAGGCTCCTGGCTTCGGATGCATAGCATCGGCCGTTGCGCTCACTTGGGGAGTGAATCATCAGACAGAAGATCTTCCTCTCTGTCTCTCCTCTCTGTATATCCGCCTTTCTAATAAAAAAATAATAAAAATAAATATTTTTAAAAAATTAAGCAGCTTGCCAAGGCTGATGAACAGGGATGTGGGGGGCGAGCCAAGATTCTAACTCATCTGCCAGGGTTACTTCCAAAACTCTTTTGACATGAAGTTCACATACAGCTTTAACGTGCTTGCTAAAGCTGAAAGTGTGTTAACATCGCAGTCATTTACTCAAAATGCTTTAAATTTTGAAACATATTATGATTCAATTAATAAAGCCTGGAAACTTACTCTCACTACGAAGGTCAGAGGCGGAGATTCCCAACAAAACATTTGCTATTACCTGGCAAGTGTGTTTTTTCTTTGCTCTGAGCACACAACTGAAAGAGCGTTAATAGTAACTCTTCAGCCGAGGGCACTAACGAGCACCCTTTGGGAGAGCCGAAGTAGTTGTGGACCACGTCACAGACAACAGACACTGACGAATCACTGTTATCAGCTTCTGACAATGTCTTTGTTTTACATAAACTTTCATGAAGTTTAACAATGATTCTTTCAACATATACTTCTCCAATCAAGTAATCTAGAGGAAAAAAAAGTTCAGACAAAAATGAAAAAAATATTAACATATATTTTTAAAATCTTACTTGGAGTTAGTAACAGGTGGGTCTTTCTGTGTGTTTAAGAATAAGAAGTGCTGGGCCCGGCGCAATAGTGTGGTGGTTAAAGTCCTCGCCCCTCGCCTTGAATGCACAGGATCCCATATGGGTGCTGGTTCTAATCCAGACCGTTCCGCTTCCCATCCAGCTCCCTGCTTGTGGCCTGAGAAAGCAGTAGAGGATGGCCAAAAGCCTTGGGACTCTGCACCTGTGTGGGATACACGGAAGAGCTCCTGGTTCCTGGCTTTGGATTGGCTCAGCTCCAGCCGTTGCAGCTGCCTGGGGAGTGAATCATTGGACAGAAGATCTTCCTCTCTGTCTCTCCTCCTCTCTGTATATATCTGACTTTCCAATAAAAATAAATAAATCTTAAAAAAAAAAAAGAATAAGAACTGTTTATGCATTACACTGAAGAATATTATCTCAACAAATCAATCTGTCCTGTCACACATAAACACCAACAGATAAAAAAAGCTATTTTAAATTACATACATAGGGCCCAGCAATGTGGCCTAGCGGCTAAAGTCCTCGTCTTGAATGCGTCGGGACCCCATATGGGCGCCGGTTCTAATCCCCGCAGCTCCCCTTCCCATCCAGCTCCCTGCCTGTGGCCTGGGAAAGCAGGCGAGGACGGCCCAAACCCTTGGGACCCTGCACCCGTGGGAGACCCAGATGAAGTTCCTGGTTCCCAGCTTTGGATCGGCGCAGTACTGGCCATTGCGCTCACTTGGGAAATGAATCATCGGACGGAAGATCTTCCTCTCTGTCTCTCCTCCTCTCTGTATATCTGACTTTGTAATAAAAATAAATAAAAAATAAACAAATAAATAAATTGCATACAGAATAGCATTAGTTTGCAAAATCACTGGGAGTAGCTTTGTTACACTAAAAAATCTTAGCGTATGAAACTAAAAAAAAAAAAAATGGTTTATCTTTTAAGCCATACTACAAAGATTGACAATGATTGGGCATGCTTACAAAATTAAGACATCCAACTAAGTCCTGTTTATTCTTAATCAGTAATATGTCAGCAAAAGCACACAAAAGCAGTATTTTTCCCTACCATTTTTAACATGCTGAGACAACACCAACTTTAGCAGAGTCCATTTTTCGGAGAAGTAGGATTCTGAAGTAGATTGTAAGTTCTTTTTATTACAAAGTTCGTCTGCCAAAGTTACCAGTTTCTCTCCAAGTGTATCACCTTTTAGCCAAGGTGTTACTGAAGCATGCTTATCTGAACCAGAACATGCCTAAAACCATAAGATTGAAACAAAGGTCAGATTCAAGATCAAAACCTTCTTGCCAGCCTTCATGGCTCCAATTCCATCTCCCAGCATTCCCCCGCCCTTTCCTCCTCCTTGGTTCCAGGAAACCGCTATCTTCCTGGTCTCCCATTAAACCTGGCTTTTCTGCTCTTCCACAATGTGTTCCTGCTACCTTCCCAACCATAAATATTCCATCCATTTCCTGCCAAACTCCCTTCCGTTCTTCAAAATGGTACAAATGCCATGTTTATAAAGTCTCCCCATCCACTGGAACCTGCAATGATCACTGCTTTTCTCGGAGTTTCTAAAGCACTTACTGTACTGTATTAACATGTAAAGGTTCACCTGTCTGCATCTTGTCTTTCCAATGAAACTTTAACGTCCTGGAGGGCAGAGAACTCTTAAACTTCTTTGACACCTGCTGTCAGCACTTCAGGCATGTTCACTGAATGATGAGTGTGTGAACTTAAATGACAGATTTAACCACTCTAAGGATATTACATTTTTCTTAATTAATTTTGTAAAAATTCAATTTGAAAATGGGAGTCAACCCCTAAATTCTCTGAAAAATGGTTCCTAAAGCCAGGTATCTGACAGTAACTTCTTTATTTTGATGAAATGGGGAGGGGGAGAGAACTTGTAAATCCACCCCGAAAAGAATGCTGATCCAGGTGCCAGAGCTTCTCTGCAAGGGCTGAGAAGGAAGGAGTGTGCAACTTGGCTCATTTCAAAGCAATCTGGAAAAAAAAAATCCAAGTGCAGATTGGGTAATGTCTAAAAAACTGCTTATTCTTCTAATTTTAAAGAAAACTGTAGGTAACTAGAGCTACCAATAAATGAGCCTTATAATCCTGAGGAAATTTCTTCACCAGGTTCAATTTAAAACAACAACAACAACAACAACACACTAACATTTAGGAGGGTTATAATACTGGTTTTCTAATGTAGTTTATTAATAAATTCAACCACACCTATTGAATCCTGGCATAGATATTTAAAATTCTCTGTCAAGTTAGCAAGCCAGGAATTTCAAGGTACTAATGTATCTGATGAAACAATCTTTACAGCTGCCAAAAAATGGGGTAGCTGACAGCAGCGAGCCACAGGACAGAAGGCAAACACTAGCTAGGAATTTTAATACCCAAGAAAGAGATACTTTACCATGACAAATACAAGTCTGTAAACCACATTCCTAAGTTGGCAATGGATCCCTCAGCCTGCTCCTACAAAATCATTAATTCCAGCCCAACACAGTAGCCTAGCAGCTAAAGTCCTTGCCTTGAATACACTGGGATCCCATATGCATGCTGGTTCATGTCCCAGCTGCTCCACTTCCCATCCAGCTCCCTGCTTGTGACCTTGGAAAGCAGTTGAAGACGGCTCAAGGCTTTGGGACCCTGCATCCACGTGGGAGACCAGGAAGAGGCTCGAGGCTCCTGACTCCTGGCTTCGGATCGGCTCAGCTCTGGCCATTGCAGCCACTTGGGGAGTGAACCAGTGAAAGCAAGATCTTCCTATCTCTCCTTCTCTCTGTAACTATGACTTTGCAATAAAAATAAATAGGGATGACACACTGAACTTTCCAAAACTTGTACATTCTCTGATATACTTAACCGGAAAAGTAACAGAATGTAAGGCAAAGACCAAATGTTTTCTTAAATTAGGAAACGTTACAATAGCATAGAGGTTTTCTAGTGTAAACATCTTACCACTTGAAACTATGACAATGGTTTTAGTTTCTCTATATTCATGAATAAAATTACAGAGAAAAAAATTCCTGAGATACCTTTTCAATAACCTGAAGAAGAGAATTCCAGTGTAGGTGCTCCTGAAAGAAGAAAAAGATTTAGAAACACTCTACTAGAACAAACACTAAAAAACTCTCCCCCCTTTTTTTAATCATGCTAGTATTGTTAAACATTTATGAAGCACTATCAGATACTTCCCAAATTACAATCAAGAATATATTACTTATCTTAAAACTGATCTTCAGTAAAAAAGAAATCCAAAATAATTCATGGGCAGCCATTATTAAAACTGATGACAAAGGGAGGAGCCAGTACTGTGGCATAGGAGATTAAGCCATGGACACGGCGCGGTAGCCTAGTGGCTAAACTCCTTGCCTTGCACGCACCAGGTTCCCATATGAGCACTGGTTCTAATCCCTGTCGCCCCACTTTCCATCCACCTCCCTGCTTGTATCCTGGGAAAGCAGTTGCGGATGGCTCAATGCCTTGGGCCTCTACAACCGAACACAGGAGACCCAGAAGCTCCTGGCTCCTGGCTTCAGATCAACTCAGCTCTGGCCGTTGGGACCAATGAGGAGTGAACTGGCGAACAGAAGATCTTCTCTGCATATCTGATTTTCCAATTAAAAAAAAAAACAAATCAATCTGGCTTAGCGCTGTGCCCTAGGGGCTAACGTCCTTGAACACACCTGGATCACATATGGGCCGGTTCTAATCCCAGCAGCCCTGCTTCCCATCCAGTTCCCTGCTTGTGGCCTGGGAAAGCAGTCAAGGACGGCCCAAAGTCTTGGGACTCTGCACCCAATTGGGAGATGTAGAGGACGTTCCTGGTTCCTGGCTTAGGATCGGTGCAGCTTTGGCCACAGTGGTCACTTGCGGAGTGAACCATCGGACGGAAGATCTTCCTCTCTGTCTCTCCTCCTCTCTGTATATATCTGACTTTCCAATAAGAATAAGTAAATCTTTTTTAAAAAATCAATCTTTAAAAAAAAGTATAAGCCTATGTAACATATTCTAAAAAATAAAAAGAAAGAAACAAAAAAAGGTGGTTAAGCCACTAGCTGAGACCCCAACATCGCACACGAACATTCAGCTTCCACTCCAGGTCTCTACTCACGTGCCCAGGAAAGCAGTGGAGGATGGCCCAAGTGCTGCGAGCCCTGCCACCACATCAGGGACCAGGATGGAGCTACACGCAACTGGCTTTGCTCTGGCTATGGCCATTTAGGAGTGAACCAGCTCATCCAAAAGCTCTCCCTGCCCCCTCTCACTCTTCTGACTTTCAAATAAATGAATAAATGTTACAAGAAAAAGAAACGAAATTAACACAACAGTAAGGAGTATAGGCATTTGGAAGAGCAGCTGAGATACCAACCGAGACTGCCCCTTGCCATATTGGGAAGTTCAAGTACATGCTTCACTCCTGATTCTGGTCTCTTACTAAAAAGCATACCCTACAAAGCAACAGTGATGGTTCAAGTTCTTAGATCCTGTTACCCAAAGGGGTTTCTGGGCTCGAGCTCTCGGCTCCTGGCTTCAGCATGGCCAGGTGTTAGGTACCGTGTTGTGCTTACGGGGAGTAAGTCAGCAAATGAGCGAGCTCAGCCTGTCTCCCGGATCTCTGCTTGCTTGCTCTCTGCCTTTCCAGGGAGAGAAAGGATACAGAACACTCATACCTCAGAGATATCGTCCAAGACATCTTTTCTTTCCATATCATTATCACAGCAACGCAAGGCACTGTACAAAATGTCCACCAGGAACCCAGAATCCTTTCTTTGTTCTTCACTCAGCCAACCTATTACTTTTCCATATAAGAACTTCACGGCGGGATTTTTCTGTGCGAGCTCGGTTATTGCAACAGATTTGGCTTTGACAATACTCCGGTTTTCATCACCAAGAAGCACTTGAAACACCTGGCTTGATGAGAAGGAGCCAAGCAGGGTAGACAGAAACCGCAAATGTTGCTCTGACTTCTTCTCATTGACATAGTTAATACTCATCTCGGCGAGCTTACACACTAAATCGTCCAAAGGTTTTTTCCTTAGAGGAGATAAGACGTCTGAGGAGTCACGAGCAGACCCAGGCACTAACTCAGTGGCCTCACTGTTCTCTCCTTCCGATGACATGCACTGCTCATTCTCTTTGTTACTTTCAGGTTCAGGTATCTCATCAGCAAATCTAACTTTACCATTTTTCCTCTTACTGGACTTGATTGAGCTCTTTGGCTTCTGCAGCACCTGTAGTAAGTTACAGACGCCCAAAACGGATTTAACATCAGCTTCTGGCTCATCGATTTTCTCGACGCAGATCTCTGATAATCGTTCCCAGAAATTCAGCAGGACATTTTCCAAGCCGTGAGCTGTCTGATTATCTTTATCCATGTCTGCTTTAGCTTCCCAGGAACTTAAGGTTTCTGCCAAACAATGAAACAGTTGCCCATTTTGCAATACTGGGTCTTTGAGAACCATATCAACAAAAGGAATCAACTGAAAAAGAATGTAAACGTGGAAAAGGTCATGGAGAGAAACGAATCATTCTGGAAAAGAGACTACATAAGCTTTCATATTTATTAACAGAAAAATACTAATCCTGCTGCAGAACTCCAAGAAACATTAACTTGCAGATCATACAAAGAACTTAACAATGTCACCACATTCCATAAGAATTACTTCTTTTCTACAGTCTTGGTCAATAATACATAGTCCAACGGTGAGCATCATACGTGTTAAACTATGGCCTGGGACCACTGGCATCCCACAGGTAATGCCAGTTCAAGTCCCAGAGACTCCCCATCCTAGTTTCCCTGCTTCCATGCCTGGGAAGCCAGCCCTGGAGGACCCCAGGGCTCGAGGGTCTGCCTCCTCTGTGGGAGACACGGATGGAATTCTCAGCTCCTGGTTTCTTTCTTGCCCAGAGCCGGCCATTGTGTTTGGAGAAAGAAACTCCCCAATGGAAGCCCTCTCCTCTCCGCTTCTCTGCCTCTCTGGATCTCATCCTCTCTCTGCTCCCAGCCACTTCTCTCTCTCGATCACCTGTTTTTTTTCCTTCTTCTTCTTCTTTTTTAAACAACAAAAAAATATTTTCATTTGAAAGGCAATTGCAGACAGAGAAGAGACAAAGATTTTACATCCACTGGTTCACTCCCCGAATGCCCGCAACAGCCAGAACACTGAGAGTCCAAAGGCAGTAGCTTCTTCCAGGTCTCTCATGTGGGTGCAGCGGCCCAATGGCTTGGCCATCTTCCACTGCTTTCCCAGGCACATTAACAGAAATCTGGATCAGAAGCGAAACAGATGGGATTCAAACTGGTGCCCATATGGGATGCTGGTGCTTCAGGCACAGACCTCCACCATTCTGTCTTTCAAGTAAACAAATCTTTTTAAAAAATCACAAGTCTTGCATCTTGTATTTACTCAATGTTTTGCAATTCCTATTTAACTGTTGACAAATATAAGACATGAGACCATAAGCCAATATGAAGAATACCCAGAGCCCACAAAATTTCGTAACTCGAGTCTGGCGTGGCAAGCCTAGTGGCTAAAGTCCTCGCCTTGCACACACCGGGATCCTATATGGGCGCTGGCTCATGTCCCGGTGGCCTCGCTTCCCAGCCAGCTTGTTTCCTGTGGCGTGGGAAAGCAGTCGAGATGGCCCAAGGCCTTGGAACCCCGCATCCACGTGCGATACCTGGAAGTGGCTCCTGGCTCCTGACTTCGTATCGGCTCAGCTCTGGCCATTGTGGCCACTTGGGGAGTGAATCAGTGTGTGTAAGACCTTCCTTTCTGTCTCTCCTCCTCTCTGTATATCTGCCTTTCCAACAAAAATAAATCTTTTTTGAAAAATTCATAACTCTTGCTTAAATTACAAAAATAAGAGAACTATCTGAAATATCAACTCATGGGCTTTTAATCTGTTATTAAAAGTATGCCGGTAGAAACCGTAAGACATATTCCTATGTCTTATTTCTAAAAACCAAGCCAAAATTCTAACAACAACAACAAAAATACATTCGAATATTTTACAAGTAGTGATATAATGATGGCATTTGAACAATGCAAGGTGCATCCCTCAAATTCTTTTTTGTATGTAGTCGTTTTACATCCAAAGACTAACTGGTCCTCAGGCATTGGGATTACAGTGGCTATGACAATATGGAATTCTTAGTGAAATGCCCACTGTGCGATTCGTGAATTACACAAATGATATCTTTACAAGGCGGGCTAACAACTGAGAATAGTCGCAATAAGTCTGTTTACCATCAGTGTACAGAGGCGCAGGTGATTTTTAAGTTTTAAATACCTGATCATTTACGAGCATCTGTTCGATCGCTTCCTCACCTAAGTTTTGCTGCATTATAAAACGCAAACATTCAAAAAAGGCGGCTATCACCGCTGAGCACTCGGAACCACTTGATTTGATTCTCTCTGTTGACAGCCTAGAAAAGAATAAACAACTGTAGATTACTCTCGAGAAGAAGAAACCCCAAATGAACAAGACAAAGGCACTGGAGGCCTGGCAGCGTTGCAGCAGCTGAAGCCGCTGCCTGTGACGCGGGCATCCAACACCAGAGAGCTGATTCAGTCCCAGCTGCTTCACTTCCAACCCAGCTCTCCACAAACTGCCTGGGAGGGCAGCAGGGGTATCCACGAGGGAGACCCAGAGGGAGCATCACACTGGTGGCTTCAGCCTGGTCCAGCCACAGTCAGAGAGGTAAATTTGGAGAGGAAACTAATGGATGGAAGATTTTTCTGTCACTCTGCCTTTCAAATACATAAATCTTAACAAAATAGGGGCCAGCATTGTAGCATATCATGCTAATCCCCCGCCCACAAGTACAGGCAACCTATGGGCACCAATTCATGTACCAGCTACTTCGCTTCCAATCCAGCTCTCTGCTAATCAGCTGGGAGGGCAGGAAGCTCCTGGCTCCCTATCAGCCCGGCCACCGCCATTGTGGCTATTTGGGGAGTGAAACAGCAGATGGAAGACCTCTCTCTCTCTCTCTCTCTGTAATTCTCTCTCCATTGAAAATAAATAAATCTCAAAAAAAATTTAAAACTAAAACAAAAGAAAAATAAAGATATTACAAAGATGTGATCCCCTTAAATAAGAGACTGATGGAATTTTGAGTCCTTATGAGAGACTGTACGATTGTAGCAACATGGAGAAAATCTGTCAGGGGTGGGAGGAAATCCCAGGCTATACAAAATCATTCCAAAATTTCAACACAACAACAAAATAAACAAAAAATAAAGCAGAGACATGCTAAACACAACAAACAAACAGGTGTGATCCCCAAACAGGACATTTTTTTTTAAGATTTATTTATTTTTTATTGGCAAGTGAGATATATAGAGAGGAAGAGAGACACAGAAGAAGATCTTCTGTCCGATGGTTCACTCTCCAAGTGGCAGCAACAGCTGGAGCTGAGCCAATCTGAAGCTAGGAGCCAGGAGTTTCTTCTGGGTCACCCATGTGGGTACAGGGTCCCAATGCTTTGGGCCGTCCTCGCCTGCTTTCTCAGGCCACAAGCAGGGAGCTGGATGGGAAGGGAGGCTGCCGGGATTAGAACTGGCGCCCATATGGGATCCCAGTGTGTTCAAGTGAGGACTTTAATCACTACGCTATTTCGTTGGGCCCCAAACACGAAATTTTTTAAATGAAAATAATTGCAACTGACACTGTGGTGCAATACGGTTACACAGCCACCTGTGATACCAACATCCCATATGAGCGCAGGTTCAAAAACCAGCAGTTGTACTTCCAACCCAGCTCTTTGTGAACGTTACCTGGGAAACCAGCAGAGCGTCGGAGTACTTGGGCCCTGCCACCTACATGGGAACCCAGAAAAAGCTACTGGATCCAGGAACAATCCCTGCCCATTGCAGCATTTTCAGGAATGAATCAGCAGATGGAGGATCCTTCTCTGTGTTTCCCTCTCTCTATTCATTCTACCTTTCAAACAAATACATCTTTTAAAAATTAACTAAAAGCCTCATAGGCTAAGAACAACCAAAATATATTAACAGACCAATGAGAAAATATTAAGGAGGAGAAAAATCGTATTTTCAAAATTTATCAGAAAAAGCTAAGACTATGTGTTTTATGACATTTTGCCTTTGACGGAGAAGATTTAATCAAATGGGGAATGGTTTGGGGTGGAGTGCAGGGCAGAGGCAGGCATCTGACCTAAGCTAAGTTGCCTGCCAAGATGCACCCAGTCCTTACACAGTGCTGGTGGCTTTGGACTCCAGCTCCCCGCTCGCAGGCTGCGAGACTGCACTAACGGCTGCGGGCAGCTGAGTCCAGGCCACGCACAGGGAAGACGAGGGCCGAAACCCTGGCTCCTGTTTCACCTCAGTCCTGCTCCAGCTAACAGATATACCTGGGAAGTGAACCAGTAAATGGCAGGGCTGCCTGTCATTTAAGTTAACTTTAAAATGTTTAGAATTTTAATCATTGCTAAAACTGTCTTTCAAATGCAATAAATGCACTGAGTTTTTCCAAGCATGAATTTGAACAGCATTATTTTGCTTTATGGAATGTTTTAAAACTTCACTGGATTGCATTTTTGCACTTACGCATTGTTATTTCCAAATTTTAAAACTGGACTATTTTCGCCTAGCAGCTACCTTATAATACTTACCTTTCTTGGTAGTATTTAAGTTCTGAAAGTATCCAAAACAGGATTATAATCATAATTCTCTGAAAACTTTTCAGTGTGTAATGAATAGCAAAGTAATTTGTAAAAACTTACATATGAAAACAACAAACATCTTGCTTTAAAAATAAAGAATGTTAAATCCTTACCCTGCAACAAGAGATGTGAGGAAATTTTTGAAGAAATCCAGCTTTGGATCTGTGATGGACTGAGGAAGTTTGCTGAGGAATGGCAGAAGGTAGGGATGGATGACAGTGGCGAGGCCCCGGCCACCCTCGCGAATCAGAGTGGACAGCTTGGGAAACACACTTTTTTTGGCATTTACATGAAGCCAACAGTCCTAAGCAAAGAAAAGACTGTTATCAGCAATTAAAGACCTTAAGCAGATTTTCTCAATTAAGAGACAATTCACAGGGCCCGGCACAATAGCGTGATGGTTAAGGTCCTCGCCTTGAACGCGCCAGGATCCCATGTGGACACCGGTTCTAATCCGGCAGCTCCACTTCCCATTCAGCTCCCTGCTTGTGCCCTGGGAAAGCAGTCAAGGACGGCCCAAAGTCTTAGGACCCTGCACCCGTGTGGGAGACCCGGAAGGAAGCTCCTGGCTTCTGGCTCCGGATCAGCACAGCACTAGTCGTTGCAGCTCACTTGGAGAGTGAATCATCGGACAGAAGATCTTCCTCTCTGTCTCTCCTCCTCTCTGTACATCTGCCTTTCCCATAAAATAAATAAATTTTAAGAAAAAAAAAAAAAAGAGACAATTCACAGAGTCAAAAATAAAAGCAAAAAGTATTTTATCTAGAAGGAAAATCTCTCACCTCTACTAAAAACTAAAATTCATACTCTGGCCACCCCACTTCCTATCCAGTTCCCTGCTGTGGTTTGAGAAAGCTGTGTAGGATGGCCCAAAGCTTTGGGACCCTGCACCCATGTGGGAGACCCCAAAGAAGACCCTGCCTCCTGGTTTCAGATCAGCACCTCGGTTACTTTGGGAGTGAACCATCAGACAGAAGATCTTCATCTGTCTCTCCTCTCTGTATATCTGCCTTTCCAATGAGAATAAATAAATCTTTAAAAAAAAAAAACTAAAATTCTGACATTATGAATATTATAAATGATAACGATACATTATACATGCCCACAGGATAATGCTGCTCATTAATACTGGACTGGGACCAGCACTGTGGCACAACCAGTGACGTCCTGACCTAGACACTGCATCCCATATGAGATGCAGTCAGTCCCGCCTCTCCACGCCTGATCCAGTTCCCTGCTAACACACCTAGGACAGCGTGAAAGATGGCCCAGGTACTTGGGGCCTAGCCACCCACATGGCAGACTCCTGTGCAGTTTCAGGCCCAACCCAGACCATTGCAGCCATCAGGGAGTGAACCAGTACAAGGAAGATCTCTCTATCTTTTCAATAAATAAATGAGCCTTAAAATGAGAGACAAAAAAGCCGCTTTCTAACAGGGACAGCTATATTTTACCTTTCCCTCAGGTCATGTGGGGCTCAGGGATAAAGAGGTCACTAAGTCAATAACATGGTGACTAACGGTCAAGGTCACTGGGTTACAGCAGGCAAGATGGCGGCCAAGGACAGAGCCCTGGGCCTGAACCAGGGCAGGGGTCAGGTCGTTTCAAAGAAAGACTGATCGTCCAGGGCCATTTCGCTCACCCACCCCTGGCCTAAGGGAGGTGGCTTCCGCAATCCTGCTCCTAGTAATTGGCTCCTAGTTTCTCCCCTCCGGGAACTCCTGAAATTCCTGGCCTGAGGCTTATCCCTTACCCTACAGAAACTGAATTTCCCCAATAAATCGGAACTGCTGAGACAGAAGCCCTGTCCGTCTGTCTCTCGCGGGCCGGGAGGCTGGTGGCGGGCAGCAGGCTCATCCCCTCCGACAATGGGGTATCAGAGGAATCTGTAGGGGAGACCCCATGAGGTCACATACACTTCACGTGACTGTTAACACTGGCAAATGCAATGCAACATACAAACTACATCTTATATTCAGTTTAAGCTTTACAACAAGCTTTAATTAGCATTTTGTTTCAAGTGTCTTAGTTTTAAGATTTTTTTTAGACAGATTTACAGAGAGAAGGAAAGACCAGAGATCTTCCATCTGCTGGTTTGATCCTCAAATGGCCACCATGACCACAACGAAGCCAACATAAAGCCAGCAACCAGCAGCTTCTGCAGGATCTTCCACACTGCCCAGGCCACAAGCAAGAAGCTAGAAGGGAAGTGGAGCATCCGGGACATGAACTGGTGCTCATATGGGATGCTGGTGCTGCCAGTGGATTAACTGGTTGAACCACTGCACCAGCTCCCAAATAGCCTAGTTCTAAGACAGCAGGTTTTTTTTTTTTTTTCCCCAGTGAGTTTTAAACATCATAATCAGTTCTGTCTTGTGTGGTATCTAAGGGTTCTGAAACATAAGATGCGGAGTATTCACTGCGTAACTGTGCCTCTTCCACATACCTCAATAGTTGTAACTGTGTAGAGGACAGCTTCCCAGAGAGCCGGGCACACCATGGGGTCGCTGTCATCAATGCTGAGTAGAACTGAAGGGCTCACTTTGGAGGCTTCCTCTTTCATCAACTGTGGAATACGCTGGCACAAAGCAGACACTAACTCAAAATAAGCTGAGCGGATCTGAAAGAAACAAAGCTGAATTAAATGACAGCCTTGCAAGATGCTTTATGGTCGGATTACTCGCATTAACTCCCCACTAACAATACTGAAAGGGCTTGAAACGCTTTTTAAAATCTTCATAAGAACATCAAAAGGCTAAAAAGACAATAGCAATCTTTAAAGCAAATGTGAAATTGGAAAGGATTACTTGGATTTTCTCTTTCACTGGCAAAACAAGTACAAAACATGTTTAGTTTCAGGAAGCCTTCTTCTGGAATTACCACAATCACTTAACAAAAGCTGAGGCACCATGAGCCACGGCTAACAGTAATACAAATAGCAGAAATCCAAAAGATTTCAAATTTTAGATTTATCAGTCACATAACCCTACATGACAGATATATACAACTACCATAAAACAACATTTATTATATTTAAAAAGTAACTTTAAAAAGTCTGCGCTGACAGGTCCTGGGACTGGGCCTCCTCGGTTGCTGATGCCCATGCAATGGACAAACATGTCCAGAGGCACAATGGGACAGGACCACTAGCTCATCTAGGACAGCAGGGCACAGCAACTGTCTCATCAGATGATGGAAAGCAGAACAGGTTGGACAACTCTCCTGGCCAAGCTTTGCAGCAAGTGTCTGGGTCTGTGCATGCACTAGGGTGAGCTTGGTCAGCCAACAGACCTTTGATAGATTTCCTGCAACAAAGCTAACAATGTCTAAGAACTAACACAATTGTTCAGCTCAACTAACATCTTGAGAATATTCTTCCCCAAATCAAGGTCTCTAAGATCACAAACACACACACACACACACACACACACATACACACACACACAAACTTCAAGCATTTGTCCCACCCACCTTCCTCCATACCTCAACTTCCTGCACCCTAATCGGAGTAACCAGAGGGCCACATGGGTGTGCATCCCTCTCAGCTATGTAAACAATATTAAAAATAAAACAAAAAAATTTTTTAATCTGCATGGAAATAAATCTGGAAGCAGCTTTTCAGATTTAAAAAAAAAAGTGCAATTCCTAAGCTAAAAGTGAATAATTAAAATGCAAAACTCAATTCAGTTTCAGAGCAGTGCTTTCCTCCAGATACTGAAACTTACTCCCCAATGCGACAGCAAGAACAGGTGGTGCCATGGGGAGGCTACTGAGTCTGGAGGACTCCACCCTCATGAATGGCATTATGGTCCTTTTCCCACCCCTTTGTCCTATGACAACTCAACAAGGCACCATCTTTCAAGCAAAGCACGTCCTTATGAGAAAATTAATTTGCTGGTGCCTTGATGTTGCACCTCCCAGTCTCAAGAGCTGTGAAAAACACATTTCTATCACTTACATACTAGTCTACAGTTCCTTGCTCTGGTGACCTGAGCAGATCCTGTTTTCTACCAAGACAGAATCCAGAGCAGGCACCTGCTGCAGCCATTCAGATGCTGCACCACAGTGTACTGAGGGCTCAGTGCAAACTCCGATACTAAATTAAAAACATACATAAAGGCTCGGGTCTCAAAAACATCTGCAGCCCGACTTTTGAAGTTTCCATTTTTGAAAAAATCACCCACTTTCTAAAATCTGTGAACCCAGTATCAAGTCACAATCTTTTTTAAAGATTGATTTATTTTTATTGGAAAGTCAGATTTTACACAGAAAAGGAGAGACAGGAAGGTCTTCCATCCACTGGTTCACTCCCCAAGTGACCGTGATGGCTGGAGCTGAGCCAATCCAAAGCCAGGAACCAAGAGCCTTTTACAGGTCTCCCATGCAAGTGCAGCCTTGAGACATTCTCAACTGCTTTTCCCGGCCACAAGCAGGGAGCTGGATGGGAAGTGGGATTAGAACCGGCACCCATACAGGATCCTGGCATGTGCAAGGCAAGGACTTTAGCCACTAGGCTGCCGTTCTGGGCCCAAAAGTCAGTTTTTTAGCATAGTTTGTGAACATGCCCAGAATAATACAAAATGTGAGCCACTAACATGCGTAATCCCAAAGGAGAGAAGACAGTGCTCCACCTTTATGTTTCAACTCTCACAACAGAAACAAGCACCGTTTACACTGCGTCCTCGGTTTTTAAGCTACTGAGCTTTTGGGTGATGATCTGTTGACTTAAATGGCCTATCTGTGTTGTTTTACCTGCTGAGTTGAAGTATAAGAAGGCCGAGACGTGCCTTGCATGAGATAAGCTATGTGCAGCCTTCAGTGTACTAATTCATGAGTTTAACATCAACAGATGAATGATAAGCAAGTATTTTAAACATTATATATGGATCAGTTGACTAAAACAGAACAGTATTTCCTCTATTTCAGCAATAATCCAATAACTAAGTGTTCATAGGAACTTTTTCTTCCCAAGATTTATTTTACTCTCATGTGAAAGGCAGAGTTACAAAGACAGGAGAGACACAAAGACATCTTTCATCTGCTGGGTCACAAATGGCTGTGATGGCCAGAACGGATGCAATCTGAGACAGGAGCCAAGAGCTTCCTCTGGGTCTCCCATACAGGTGCAGGGACTCAAGGACTTCAGCCACCATCTTCTGCTTTTCCAGGCCATAGCAGAAAGCTTGACTGGAAGCACAGCATCTGGGGCCTGAACCACAGCCAATGGGATATTAGCACCACAGGCAGAGGCTTAGCTATCATGCCATAGCACCATCTTTATGAGGACTTTAGAACATAATTACAATGAATAACGAGAATCAATTACATAAACAAAAGGACATATGTCCAAAATATTCCATCAGCTGCTGGAGAGGGTAAATTCAGAGTGAGGAGGCTAGCACAGCGACACGGTGTGTAAAGTAGCCACCTGCAACCCCAGCTTCCCCTAAGAGTGCCGATTCTAGTCCCAGATGTGCCATTTCCAATTTGGTTTCCTGTTAACGCATCTGAGAAAGCAGTGGAAGATGGCCTAAATGCATGTGCCCCTTGGATGAAACTCCTGGCTCACAGCTTCAGTTTGCCCCAGCCCCAACCATTATGGCCATTTTCAGAGTGAAGCAGTGGATACAGGAGATATCGCTCTCTCTCTCTTTTTTTTTTTCCCTCTCTCTCCCCCATCTCTCTAGAATCCTAGCTTCCATAGAAATAATGCTTAAAAAAAGAGAAAAAGAAAATGCACAGACAGGGATTCAGTGAAAACTAATTACATGAAATGAAAGGTGTCGTTTTGGACCAGTGTTGTGCTGGCTCACGCCCTGGTGGCTCTGTCTCAGACCCAGCAAATCCGATCATGACCTGGGGAAAGCAGCAGAAGATGGCCTGTTATGCTTCCTCTTGGCTTTGGCCGGGGCTTGCCACTGTGGCCATCTGGGAAGTGAACGAGGAGATGGAAGAGGTCTCTCACTGTGTCTCTCCCTCCCTCTCTGTTAACTCTTTCAGATAAATAAATGAGCTTCTCTTACACAAACAAACAAAAAAAGAAAGAAAGAGCCTTGAGCACACCAACAGTACTAAGGGACAAAAGAGACTGATACCTAAGGCTCAAACTAAATCTAAAAAATTAAAATAGAAAAAATTTAATCCACTCTTGAATGAGTCACCAGAAAGACATGCTTACAGATCTTTGACACAGAAAGCATAAAGTAAGCCAATAAGAACAAGCTAAAAGAAACCAGACAAATGCCTTTCACCCTTGAAAGAATGAAGATACCTGGGGTACACTGTGCTTTCCATACTTCCAGAACTTGTTCTGTGACAGCAGAGATTTCAATTTCTCCTCCAGAGAGTCAAGTTCACTATCCGGTAAAAGGCAAAGCAATTTCTTTAATGCCAATAAGGAAGAAGTCACAACCCGATAGAATTTAGCTTCTCTTTCTTCCTCAGGGACAGTTCTTGATGGAAAAAAAAGAACATATATCAAGATTGAGAACAAGCCAAACTACATACTTGGTATATACAGGCATATGTATGCATGTATACATGTGCATATACACACATAATATATACATATATGTAACTATATGTTTGTCATCATTAAACATGTAATACAGTTCCCTTATTTTATTCTTTTATTTGTTCTCTAGCAACTCCTTGTAAGATAATCAACGTTGATTTTAATTACTTACTCCTAATAGTCTAAAAACAGATGAAGAGCTGTGGCTTAGAAAACATGATCTAGTACACCACTTTCAACAGCACATACCAAGCTTATCCTCGGGAACACATATATCTAGCATCTACTCTATCTTATGGATTCTTCTAAGTTTGATTAGAATAGAAGGCATGAAAGAAAAATATTTCCCTTCTCTTTCGGAACTGCTTGTAGTACAACTACTTCAAGCCAGATTTCAAAAAAGTTCCTGCTATACACAAAAGCATGTAGGAAACATTTAAAACATCTCTTTGTAACAGAACCAAATGTGTACCTTCTTGAAAGTCCAAGTTACACTGCGGGTCAATTTGCAAATAAAAGTACTTACTATAGCATGTGCCATGTGGCATTACATTAAGTATTTTCAGCTGTATATTTAGAATCATTCTCTTAAAAAAAAAAAAAATAAATCCCACCGACATTACCATGACTGCTTAGAAGTGAAACAAACCTTTAACACTGGCTACGTATGAACACTGAAACTCACTGTGGGTCACTGAGGGTGTCAGGGGTTTCCTTCAGGAGATGATCTTGCAGCACCTACACCAGGAGAAAAATAACAAGGCCTTGATTCTTCATGGGGAATGAATAGGGCAAAGTTAAGCAAAGCCAGTTAACAAGTCCCCAGGGCCTCCAGGGGACAGGTGTCTGTCCAGTAGCTGCAGTGCCCATATTCCTGCCCGGTTCTCCAGTACTGACTCTATCACCAGTTCACCTGCCTGTTAAAATAGAAAGATGGCAAGTGATGGCTCAAGAAGTTGTGCATCTGCCACACAGGGGACACCTGGGATGAGCTCCCAGCTCCGGCCTGCTGCAGTCCTAACTCGCTGGTGCTTGAGAAGTGAACAAGCACACTGAAGCATTCTTTTTGTCTGTATGTTTCCCTCATCTGTTGCTAAATAGCAAAAGCACACAGAGAAGCTAAAAGATTCAAATTTTATCTGTGTTACTTTTTCTATCAAGCTGCATTTTTTTTTTAGATTTATTTTATTTGTATTTGAACGGCAGAGACAGAGAGAGAGACCTTTCATCTGTTGGGTTACACTCTCCACACGGCTGCAGCAGCGTCTTCCAGGTCTCCCAGGCGAGTGCAGCGGCCCCAGCACTCAGACCCTCTTCTCCTGCCTTCCCAGTTTAATATTAGCACAGAGCTGACTTGGAAGTGAAACATCTGGGACTCAAACTGGCAGCCAAACAGGATGCCTGAGTAATAGGCAGAAGCTTAGCTTGTTATCCCACGGTACCAGCCCCATGCTCCTGAGGCAAAGATAATGTACTTCCTCCTGTTTCCATCAAGAGAAATTTTCTCTACCTGCTTTTGGCCACTTACTCCTCTTTTCTCTTGCACAGAAGAGCTGAGTAGAAAAAAACTCCACAGTAAATCTGAGATGACTCTGCCAGGATACCCACGCATACAGGAGGACGCTTCCTGTGCCCTGTTCCATGCCAGTGAGTTGTGGCACTCTGGGAGATGCCAGCATCACACATCAGGGTGTTCCGAGCTCCAGCTGTTTCACTTCCAATCCAGCTTCCTGCTAATGTGCCTGGAAAGGCACGAGAAGTGCCTGGGCCCCTGCCACCTTTATGGGAAACCCAAACGCAGGAGTTCCACCCTCCTGGTTTCAGACCGGCCTCACCCTGGTCACTGCAGCCATTTGGGAGTGACCCAGCAGACAGAAGCCTGCTTTCTGTCTCTGTGAATCACTCATACATTTTATTTAAGAAAGGAAGGGAAAAAGGCAGTGCAGGATGGGCTAAGTGCCTGGGCACCTGCTGCACATGTGACACAGATATTAGCTGCTGCATCCACCTGTGAGTTTCAAATAAATACATGAATCCTTTAATAAGATGCTTATCAAAATTTCATATAATAAAAATTAGGGGCCTAGCTCGGTAGCATAGTGGCTGAAGTTTGCATGCACCAGGATAGCATATGGGCACTTGTTCATACCCTGGGAGTCCCTCTTCTTATCTAGCTCCCTGTTTGTGGCCTGGGAAAGCAGTCAAGGACAGCCCAAAGCCTTGGGACCCTGCACCCGTGTGGGAGACTGGAAGAGGCTCCCCGCTCCTGGCTTCATATCAGCTCAGCTCCAGCCATTGTGGTCGCTTGGGGAGTGAACCAGCAGTGGAAAGATCTTCCTCTTTGTCTCTCCTCCTCTCTGTATACCTGAACTTCCAATCAAAATAAATAAATCTTTAGAAACAATTGAGAAAAATTCAATTCTCCAGTCATATATAGAGTTTAACCCTTGCACAAGGGGACTTTAAAGAATTTGTGTAAAAGTAACTCATGAAAAACTATGCACAAATTTCAACACCTCTTGTTCCCTCATAAAACTTTTCATCTCATTTTTCAAGTACCCTGTATCTTCTCATATAAAGAAGCAGTAAACAGCGAACTAAAAGAATACACTGACATGGAAATATGGAGAAAATAATTTGAGATTTACTTTGTACACGCTAGGATGCAAGGTGTCTGACTGGCAAGTTGTTTAAGGGCCACAAAAGCACTCTGGCGGGCCTAGCCAGGGGCTACCACAGGCAGGGCTCTAAATTCCTTAAATCTATAGCAAACTAATTTGTAAACTTACATTTTCACCTGCTCTAAATATCCAAATGGCCCTTCACACATATATCTAAATCTTTAGATAATACATGATAAATTTATAAAAACAAAAGCTCTAAGAAACGACTAGATAAACATTCCAAGTAAGGCACACATTTTGTTAAAAACAGTCAATTTTGTCAAACATTATGAAAAAAAAATGGCATTTGACTTACTCATTCTTCTACAATGGCAGCTAACAGAACTGTCATTGTATTATGCTTTATATTCTTTAAATATTTAAAAAACAAAATTACAGAATGGCTCCCAAAACTTACAGTGGTAATTTCATCTTTACAAAATGCTATGGCTTCAGGCTGCTTGGTTGGAGGGAAGGCCGCTTCGAATGCGTCTTTCGCTGCAAACGCGGCTGGCGAGTACGGATCACACTGAGCCATGAGCCAATAGCCCATCAAACTTTTTAAATAGGGAGCCAAGTGTTTCTTTACTTTCAGGATAAGTTTTTCAAAAGCTTGCTGCGTGGCCTCTCGAACCCGGCGGTCGTGGTCCTGTGGAAAACATAAATGTGGCATAAAGAAATGCAATAGAAAAATAAACTCATTTATTTCTAGGCATGCAACAACAGCCCATTACCAAGAATTGCCTATGTACAGAGTAAAACTACACTCAATGTTTTCAAGGATCAAGAACTTGAGGTTTATTCCTCAAATATAATTTCTTGTTTTCTGCCTTCCTTAATAATATTTTCACATTAGATTCCATTCCTTCTCATTTTCTTAGAGCACATAGGCAAAGGACTAAAACTACTGCCAAGATTTATGACAGCTGGGAAGCATCTGGATGGACTTGTACCAATGACCTCATCTGTGAACACACGCTCCACACACTCCACAAATCAATGCAACGCAGTCCGCAGGATCGGTGCTGACGGCACGCCACAGCCCTGAGCAAAACGGAGCCCTTCGACCCCACAGTCTTTGGGACTTCAACCAAAGAACGCGCAAATTCTTAATACTCACAAGTGAAATTTTGCAGAATATTCTTGGCCAATACGGAAGCACTCCTTTCACTGCTTCTGTGTCTCTCTCTGTACACATGGTTCCAAATTCCTGCATAGCCTGAAAGTATTAACACACCAGTAACATTGAAGATGCTGGCAACCGATTATATTCTGTTTTGGAAGCCTAGTGAGTGTCATACAGCAAGAACAACACATTATTTATACTTCTGTCATATGGGATTAATTTGAAGAGTTCCTTCATGGATAACCATGGAAGGAATGGGTCCACTGGACAAGAACAAGAAATGGTTCCAATGGTTCCAAGAACAAAAATAAAATGCATGCAAAGAAAAAGAAAAAAAAACGGTTAAAAAAGAACCAGAATCACATTTCCTGATGGAAAGACTGATGGAAAGGGTCCAGCAAGGTAGCCTAGTGGCCGGGATCCCATATGGGTGCTGGTTCTATTCCCAGAGGTCCCATTTCCCAAGCATCTCCCTGCTTGTAGCCTGGGAGGGCAGTTGAGGACAGTCCAAGGTCTTGGGACCCTCCACCCATGTGGGAGACCTGGAAGAGTCTCCAGGCTCCTGGCTTCAGCTCAGCGCAGCTCTGGCCATTGCGGCTACTTGTGGAGTGAATCAACAGACAGAAGATCTTCCTCTCTGTCTCTCCTCCTCTCCATATGTCTGACTTTCCAATAAAAATAAATAAATCTTTAAAAAATTCAATCACTTCAAAACATTTCGGGCAATAAACTAATTTAAAACCCAGAAGGTGTCAAGTAAGCTGAAGTATTATTATGTCAGAAAAAGCAGAAATGTGAAAGCAACTAAAGAGTGTTTACCCACTTGTATACAGAATATGCTAGACCAACATGTTCTAACAAAAGAAGGTTCTGGTCACTTTTATGAAAACTTACTTTTAATTTTGTTGTGACATCTTTCTTAGACAGTTTCCGCAGCACCATCCGGAAGTCAGAATCTACAAGGCTGTCTATTTCTTCAGCTCCCTGAATAGCAGGAACATAGCCCAGGTCACTGTGAGATGTTCCAAACCCTATAAACCCAGGAACTGTGCCCTGTTCTTTGGCAAGGAGTTCTGCAGCTCGGCCACTGTTGGAAGGCTGGAAAGAAAGAAGACACAAGAAGAGTTCAAAACTTAACTTGTAATTTCTTAACAATTCCCATGGTTCAAAATGTTACTATACTTCCAATGAAAGAACCTCAACTGAATTTGAACTGTGGTAATGCAAGAAGGTGGAGAAATCCACCATGGGGGGAGGGTTCGGGGAGGGGTGGGGGGAATCCCAGTGCCCATAACACTGTGTCACATAATGCAATGCGATTAATTAAAAAAAAAAAAATGTTACTGAGGGCCCAGTATGGTAGCCTAGCAGCTAAAGTCCTCGCCTTGCATGCACCAGGGATCCAATATGGACACTGGTTCGTGTCCCAGCAGCCCCACTTCCCTTCCAGCCCCCTGCCTGTGACTTGGGAAAGTGGTCAAGGACAGACCAAAGCCTTGGGCCCCTGCACCCAAGTGGGAGACCCAGAGGAAGCTCCTGGCATCTGGCTTTGGATTGGTACAGCTCTGGCCATTGTGGCGACTTGTGGAGTGAATCAACAGATGGAAGATCTTCTCTGTGTCTCCTCCACAATATAATATCTAACTTCCCAACAAAAATAAATAATAAATCTTTAAAAAATACTGTTACTGAGGTACTGTTTTTTCCTAACATAAGCTTTCATTCATCACAGTTTTACTCAAAGATGAATGTTTCTGTCACCGAGAACCTGTCAAAATAGTCCGGGGAGTTACTTCCTCGTTTCTTCTTCTTTAATATTTAAAAGTGACAGTTAGTGAGAGAAAGACAGAAACAGAGAGATCTGTCTTCTGCTGGTTCACTTCCCAGTTGCCTGCAACAACCAGGGTTGAGTGTGGTCAGAGCCAGGCGCTTCATCCAGGCTGCACACGTGGCTGGCAGAGGCCCAGGCACTCGGGCCACCTTCCGGTGCTTCTCCCAGCCCGTCAAAGGGCAGCTGAGCTGAAGCAGACACACAAAGTAGGACCCAATTAGGATGCCAACAGCAGGACAGATTTGCCCTTTAAACACCACCAGTGCCTACTTCCTGATTTATAAACTGTGTAAATAAATGTTAGCAGTTCATTGTGTCAACATAATCGGTATTGCCAGAATTTTAAAATGCGATTAAAAATTGTTAAGAATTTTCATAAACACTATTTTTATGAAATTATTTCCAACTTTCACATAAATAGAATATATACAACTCAGGTAAACTGTGCAGTGCTGTAAAGTTAGCTCACCAATGGATTCCACGTTTTCATTCATTCATCAAATACTTATCAAGCAATTAGCATGGGACCAGTGTAATGACAGCTGTTTGTGAACTGGGAATTCTTCACAGGCATACACACTCATTTACACATACCCAAGGCATAGCCTGAACTGCGTGAGCTGGAAGGCCCGCATCCCACAGAGGTGCAGTGCCAGCTCTCGTACCGGCTGTTCGGCTTTTCATCCAACATCCTGCCAAAAGCCTGGGAAAAGCAGTGGAAGGCTGCCAATGTATCTGCCTGCATATTTGGAGCCTCGCTACTCCTGCAGGACGCCCAGAAACAGACCCCGGCTTGAGCCTGGCCCAGCCCTGGTCACCGCTAGATCTTCCCATGACTGTCTCTCTCCCTCTAACTCTTTCAAATAGATAAATCAATCTTAAATCTAGGGGTTTAAACAATCACAGTAATTTATTCCAGCAAGAAATACCAAATTATAGGTAAAAGTTTAAAGAAGACCCAGACATTCATTCTCAAGCTACCAATCCACATTATTTATCAATCAAGGGAAAAGATAACTCCATAAAGGATAGTAAACAAGTAATGAAATAAATAACATCAATAATAGGACAGAGGTTCATGTATCCCTAATGTTACACACTAGGAAAGACTATCTACAAGCATCGGACTTACCCTAGATCTAATCTTAAGGAAAAAACTAGCAAAGCTAAATTAGGTCAAATAAATGGCTCAGACTCTTGCAAACTAACTGTCATAATAACTGATATATAAATGAGTGACTGATCTTTCATTGAATCTCAAAGGGTTCTGAAAGGCTATAGACTATAACTGGGGCCCGGTGCAATGGCACAGCTGCCCAGTCCTCCACCTCCAAGTGCTAGGATCACATACAGGCACCAGGTCACATCTTGTCTGCTCCACCTCCCATCCAGCTCACTGTTTACAGCTTAAAGCAGTGGACAATGGCCTGAAGCACTGGGATCCTACACTCGCTTGGGAGCGCTGGAGGAGGCTCCTGGTTCCTGGCTCTGGATGGGTGCAGCTCTGGCTTTTGTGGCCTCCTGCAGAGTGAGTCAGAAGATGGAAGGTTTTTCTCTCTGTCTCTCCTTCTCTCCATACACCTGTGTTTCCAACAAAAATAAATAAATCTTTCTTTTAAAAAAGGGGGCTGTGATATAACTGAGAGGCTGACACCCTAGCATATTACACTAGGCCTTTGCCTGTGGATCCAGCATCCCAGATGAGCACCAGTTCATGTCCCAGCTGTCTCATTTTCAATAAAGTTCCCTGCTTATGGCCTGGAAAAGAAATAGAGGATGGTCTAAAGCCTTGGTCCCCTGCACCCGTGTGGGAGACCCAGAAGCTCCTGGCTTCAGACTGGCCTAGTTCCAGCTGTTGTACCCATCTGGAACCAGTAGATGGAAGATCCTGGGTTGTTTCTCCTCTCTAACTCTTGCCTTTCAAATCAAAATCACAACAGATCTAAAAAAGAAAAAATACAACTTAAGAACAGGGGCCAGCACAATGACTCAATTGGCTAATCCTCTACCTGCAAACATCAGCATCCTAGACGGACTCCAGTTCGTGTCCAGCTCCCTGCTTATGGCCTGGGAAAGCAGTGATGGATGGCTCAGGTCCTAGGGCCCCTACATCCACACGGGAACCCAGAAGCTCCTGGCTCCACTGCAGTCATTTGGGGAGGAAAGATTTGTCTCTTTTCCTCCCTGTAAATCTGTCTTTCCAGTAAAAATAAATAAGTCTTTTTTAAAATGTAAATATAAAACTGCATAAGTTACAGCCTAAGCATGCTACAACTGCTCATGATTACATGGAAAAAAGCATTACTTTAAGAAAACAAAGTATTTAACAATTTAAAGTCTCAATTTCACAATTAACTCATACAGTTCAGCAAAACATAATTAAGAAAGCAGGGCACAGCATGATAGCCTCACAACTAAAACCCGTTCCTTGCAACCACTGAGATACCATGTGGGCACTGGTTCGTGTCCCACCTGTTCCACTTCCCGTCCAGCTCCCTGCTTGTGGCCCGGGAACAGTAAAGGATGGCTCTAAGCCTTGGGACCCTGCACCCACACGGGAGGCCAGAAGAAGCTCCTGACTCCTGCTTTCGAATACACTCAGCTCTGGCCACCGTAGCCATATGCAGAGTGGACCAGCAGACAGAAGACCTTTGTATCTGTCTCTCCTTTACTCTGTAAAATATGACTTTCCAATAAATGTAAAATAAATCTTTAAAAGAGAGAGAGAGAGAGAGAGAGAGAGAGAGAGAGAGAGAGAGGAGCAGGTGAAGTTGCTGCCTGAAGCGCCTGCATTTCAGGAGCCCCTGCTGGAATCCTAGTGTGGCCACTTTCTATTAGTTCCTTGCTAGTGTGTCCAGGAGAGCAGCTGAAGATGCGCAAGCACTGAGTATCTGTGTCTCACACTGGAGCCCAAGACAAAGCTCCCCAGAGAGCTGCCTTCTGACTGGCCACTGCAGGCAGCTGGCGAGTGAAACAGTTGATAGGATACTAATTTTTTTCTCTCTCTAACTGCCTTTCAAATAAATAAACCTTTTTAAATTTTAGCTTATTTTTATTTAAAAGTCCGAGTAACAGGGACAAGGAAAGACAGAGAGAGAAAGATCTTCCACTCATTGCTCCATCCCCAATGGCCATGATCCACGGGTGGAAGTCGGAGCATCTTCCGGTCTCCCACGCAGGTGGAGGGTCCCAAGGCCTGTCCTACTGCATTCCCAGGCCACAAGCAGGGAGCTGGATGGGAAGTGGAGCAGCTAGGACACAATTTGGTGCCCACAGGGGATACCAGAACCACACTCAGTGGCCCAGCCCATCATTCCATGGTGCCCACAATTCAAGTAAATAAGCCTTTTAGGAAGAAGGAAAAAAAGCAAATATGACTAACAGTAACAATTCATGAATCTACGCATAGGTAAAGAATACAAGGACCAGGATTGCAACAAGCAACTGGTGAGGCGCACAGGCCACAAGGTAAATTACTATAACCTTTGACATTCTTATTATGTTAAACATCTCAAGTTACAGAGCCAAGAAAATGTAGCGATGAAAGCGCTACAATGAACTGAATCAAACAGTGGGGAAGCTTTCCCTAATAACTGCACTGCGCTACCACAAACCCTGCATCTACAGCATCACAACATCCCAAAGCGTGTGGGGTTTACCCGAATCTACTCAAAACGAGTATGGATGAACTTGCACCATATGCCGGTCTGTGTTTCAGGCTCCAAGATTACAGTCGTGGGAAGTAAACACCTACTTTCAAATCACTTTTTAGTGCAGCTAGATGGTCAACTACAATCGTAGGTGTAATGTCACCTGCAGTGGAGTCCAATAAAACCCGAAACAGGCTTTGCAGAGAGCAAACCTAACAGACCCCGCCATGTCAGCATGGCTGCGGTGGAGCCGAGCAGAGGGTCTGTCTGACACTGACAGTAACGACGGCAAGCCCTGGAAGCAGGCTGGCCTTGATCAGGAGGGTCACCCCAAGCTGCACCCCAAGCTCGCTCCCCCAGCCGCCCGCGGCACCCCGCGCCGCCGGCGGACATCGCAGCTCTGCACGGCGGGGGCTGTGGCTGAGGGACCGGGAAGGGACACGGAGACTCGGCATCGGCTGCACCTGCTGCCCACCGCACCCGCACACACAGCCCACCCTGCACGCGCCGACCCGCGCAGCACTCACCCTCAGGTTCCCCTTGGTTCGCTGCTTGTTCTTCCCGCCCATCGTGCCGGCTGCAGCCGCACTCCCAGCCCCCAGCTCCCGGGTGGACTCAGCCGGATCACAACTTCCGGTCCCCGGCGCCGGAAGAGGGCTCATTTTAACAACTTCCGTCGCCTGCCCTCCCTGCCCCGAGCCGACCCGCTTCCCGTCCCACCTCCCGCTAAGCCTGTGACGTGGCGTCACTGGATACGCCACAATGGAAGCCACGCCCCCGCAGTCCGGTGCACCTGCAGCGACATATCCTGCTGGCTCCAGCAACAGGCATGACCGTTGCTGGCTGTGAGTTTGGGTCACGTTTTGTAAACAATCCAAATCTCTTCTGTATGCTCCCTACTCATTCGTGAAACGGTATAGCATTTGAACATTTTTTTTAGTCCTTAAATCCACACTCAATAAATTGGAATTTGTCTTATCCTTAAATTTGGTTCTCTAGCATTGTCCATCTGCTGAAGTGCACCACGATAAATCCAGGTGCACAAGCCACTCTCCTCAGAGTAATCTTTCTCCCCTTCATCCCTCTGTCCACTAAATCCCCGGATTCTCCTGCATGTCTGACAAAGGCATCCCTCGTCCCCCGTATTCATCACCTCTAACCAAGCCCAGACGCTCACCTTGGCAATAGCCAACTGTTTTTGCACACATGCATTCTCACTTCAGTCCAGGGTTCGTGCTGAACCCAGAAGAATCCGATGAAACTGTCCTGCAAGATCATGCATTGCAGCATCTAATCTTGGGCCCTTCTGCCTGTCATGTGACAAGGATGAGCCTCAATAGCCTAGTTGAATCTCTCAGTAGTGTCACAGGCTTTCCAGCTCCAGGGCCTTCATTTGGTTCTTTTGGGGGAAAGCTTTTTACCACTTGATTTTCCACCCAGTCGTCTAGTCTTGCTGAGTTCAGCTTGTCTGGGTTCTGTTACACTCATGAATTTCTGTTCTAATCAAAACTGGGGGTGGGGGTGTGCAGGAGGAGAGTCATTTCCTCTAAGATTATATATTTATTTTTATCAGAAAGGCAAATCAAAGTTATAGGGAAAAGCAGAGAGAAAAAACCTAGAAAGAGCCTGCTGGGCCCGGCGCACCGGATCCCATATAGGCGCCAGATCTAATCCCAGTGGCCCTGTTTTCCAAACAACTCCGTTTGTGGCCTCAGAAAGCAATAGAGGACGGCCCAAACCCTTCGGACTCAACACCCATGTGGGAGCTCCGCCAGAGGCTGCGGTCTCCTGGCTTCAGATTGGCATAGTTTCGGCCCTTGTGGCCACTTGGGGAGTTAATCAACAGACAGAGGATCTTCCTCTCTGTATATCTGACTTTACAATTAAAATAAATCTGAAAAAAAAATAAAAAGAACCTCCATCTGCTAGTTCACTTCCCAAATGGCCACAGTGGCAAGGGCTGAGCTGTTCCAAACCTAGGAGCCAGCAGCCTCCAGGTCTCCCATGCAAGTGCAGGGCCCCAAGGCTTTGAACCATCTGTGATGCTGGCATTTTACATGGGTACCAGTTCATGTCCCGGATGCTCCACTTCTGATCCACCTCTTCGCTGCTTGTGGCCTGGGAGGCAGCATGGGATGACCCCAGTCCTTGGGCACTGCACCTGCATGGGAGAGCCAGAGAGAAGGCTCCTGGTTCAGATCAGCTCAGCTTCAGCTATTCTTGCCATTTGGGGAGGAGCCAGCAGATGGAAGACCATTCTTGTTGTCTCTCCTTTCTGTAAAATCTATCTTCCAGCAAAAATAATTACTTCTTTCAAACAACAACAACAACTTGGGCCCAACAGCGTGGCCTAGCAGTTAAAGTCCTCTTGTTGAATGCACCGGGATCCCATATGAGCACTGGTTCTAATCCCAACGTCTCCGCTTCTCATCCAGCTCCCTGCTTGTGGCCTGGGAAAGCAGTCGAGGATGGGCCAAAGCCTTATGACCCTGCACCCACGTGGGAGACCCGGAAGAAGCTCCTGACTCCTGGCTTCGGATTGGCTCAACTCCAGCTATCGTGGCTGCTTGGGGAGTGAACCATCCGAGGGAAGATCTTCCCTCTTTGTCTTTTCTCCTCTCTGTACATCTGTCTTTCCAATCAAAATAAATCTTTTTTTAACCTTTTTTAAATTATATTTTTGACAATCTATACATAGCTAATTGGGGTAAAAAGGTACAAGAGCTATAGGAAAGTGGGTAAGACTATTATTTCCATATTGTTTCTTTCATGCTTAAAGGGGAATATTAAGGGAGAAGGCCCACCCAACTGCCCATCCTCCCCAGGTCCCGGATGTAGGGTATGCTCCGAGGTTCTTGCTCAAATGGTTTTGATAGTTCAACTGTTATGAATCACTATCAGTCTTGCCACTCCAAGCACTGTGAGATCTTTGAAGAATCCACTGATTGACATAGTCCATCATAGAGTCTCCATTTGTCCTGTATTTCGCTTGCTAACATATAGCTGAGATGTTTGATTAACTTGTTCTGTCTTCTGTCTTTTCTTGGTTAGGGTTCTGAGTCCAGCAGTTCGATTGGGGAGATCCCTAAAGAAACTTCATCTGAGGTGTCCTCAGACCACATTCTTTTTTTTTTTTTTTTAAGATTTATTTTTTATTATTTTTTCAGTGGAAAGGCGGATATACAGAGAAGAGAGACAGAGAGGAAGATCTTCAGTCCAATGATTCACTCCCCAAGTGAGCGCAACGGGCCGATACTATGCCGATCCGAAGCCAGGAGCCTCTTCCGGGTCTCCCACGCGGGTGCAGGTTCCAAAGCTTTGGGCCGGCCTCGACTGCTTTCCCAGGCCACAGGCAGGGAGCTGGAAGGGAAGTGGAGCTGTGGGGATAGAACCGGCGCCCATATGGGATCCCGGGCGTGCAAGGCGAGGATCTTTAACCACTTGCGCCACCGCGCCGGGCCCCAGACCACATTCTTGTATGTATTAGCAAGTACAGGGCCCGGCAGGGTCCATCACCCTGAGCAGCTGGTGGTTGCAATCACTGGGTTGGTTCTGTTTTCACTCCCGACTTCCAGTGGAACCAGTGGGTGTTGCAGTCCAGCCTGGTTCTGCCCAGCACATACTCGGCCCTCGCATAAACCAGTGGAAGCTGCAGCCTAGTTGGAGCGACCCACAATAACCCCCACCAGGCCCACCCCCTACCCTGGTTTGCCAGTAAGTGTAGCAGTAGTCCAGTCTGTCACGTACATGTCAATGGATATAAAGCTTTGTTCCCTCTAACCAGCTCCACTATGATCCCACACAGATGCTGTTGGGTGTCTGTCTAGCCACCCCAGCCCCTGTCCTAGTTTTCATGCCGTCCCATGGAAGTGGTAACCCAATAGGGATGAGCCCACTATTTCCCTCCCAGGCGTCTCCCACTTCCAGATTATACACTCTCCAGGTAGTTCTGGGGTTTGACTTGACAGAATTAGACCCCCAGTGCCAGCTTCTGCCAGCTGATGCTATGGCTAAGCCCAAACAACCCTCACCCACTCTAATTTTGTTGTACCAGTAGGAATAATCAGCCCAGCCTGGCTTTTCCCTGATCTAGTCCACATGAGGCACACAGGTGTTGTAGCCCTGCTTAGTCTGGTCTGCCCCCATCCCAGCTCACGCTCTCCAGTGGGAGTAGCTATCCAGCAAGGGAACCACCCCTTGTCCCCCTACCAGCTCTGCCCCCTCTCTTCCTTGTTCTTATGTGTGCTGGTTGGGTGCTGCGGTCATATTCAGTACAGGCAACCTCACTTTGGCATTCCATATTGTGCAGTAGTTTTTGTCGTGACTGAACCTGGCTCGACTCACACTGTTCTGGTGCTTGGATTTGCCAGTGGATGACATGAACTGATTCAACCTGGTCTGCCCCCAACCCCTGCCAAATGTATGCCACAGTGGGAAACTTTCCATGGCCTGTTCTGGACTGTTTTCTATCATGTTTCTTGCGCTTACCTGCCTGGTCTGTGTCCTGCCAGAGGAGTTGCCCAGGTCCCTCTATCAGAACCTCTCCCAATGCCAGATTTTGCACATACCAGGGGGTCCATGAGCCAGCACAACTCAGTTCACCTCCTGTCCTAGCAGGAACAGTGGCTTTTCCTGACTGGCCTTCAACTCAAACTGGTCCTTGCTGTTGGATGTTTCAGCCCAGCCATGGCTTGTCACATTATTTGTTGGAAAGGCACAGAAACAGAAAAGGGTCCTTCTGCCATCCCCTGGCTCACTCCCTATGTAATACAACCCACAGAGGCTGGAAAGGGGGCCCTGATTTCAGTCTCCTGGGTAGGGTCAGGACCCTGATCCATCTCCTGCTGCCTCCCATGTCCGCATCGGCAGAAGCTGATTCACAAGCGAGTCAAAACATCCCAAGCTGCATCTTAATCGCTTGCTAAATGTCCATTTCAAGGATGTTTACGTTGCCGTTTCCACATTTTCTCATTACTTTTTCCTAATAAAAGTGAACAACATTTATTTATATATAAAATGTGGGGTGTCGAAGGGGAGAGGTAAAAGAGGACAGGATAGCAAGATTGCAACTGACAAGTGCCGAATAACAGAAAAAACAAAACTTACTTTGGTTGACCCCAGTTTAAAATCTGGAGAATACCCTGAACCTCGAGGAACAAGGAACTCCTTTTCTTTAATTTCCCTGCTATAGCAAGCTCTAAGAAATGCCAAGGGCTTGGATCATTGACTATTTTTCAGAAACATAAGCTAAAGAAAGAAGTACATCTCAGCAACCCAGCTGCACTTGGCCCATCTCAAGTGTGAGCGTGCGGCTTAGGACTGCAAGCTGACCTTGCTACTTTGGCTGAGGCAGAAATCGTGGCTGCCACTGGGACAAGCCATGGGCTGGCAACACCGGGCCCTGCCCCGCTGGTGGTTCTGGTGCAATGCCGAGCTCTCAACGTGCTGCTGGCTGTGCTGGGGCCCTGCTGATTGAGAGCTGGAACACAAGTGCCAGAGCCTAAGTGAATTGCTCCTCTTTGCTCTCACAGCCAGTGCCATGAGGGGGTTGGTCTGTGATCTTCCGCTGGGAGGGTGGAGGACGCTTCCTGAATGCAGTCTAGCTGAACGGCTTCAGTGTGGAGCTGGTTGTACCCATGTGCAGTGTTTCTACAGAAACTTGGTTTGATCTAAGTACTTGTGATGAATCCTGGAGAAGGGGCTGCAGACCCTTGGGTGCTTTGTAAAATTTCGTTTTTTCAGATTTATTTTATTTTTATTGGAAAGGCAGATATATAGAGAGGAAGATCTTCTGAAAATTGATTCACTCCCCAAGTGACTGCAACAACTGGAGCTGAGCTGATCTGAAGCCAGGAGTGAGGAGCCTCTTCCAGGTCTTCCATATGGGTGCAGAGTCACAAGGCTTTGGGCCGTCCTTGACTGCTTTCCCAAGGCCACAAGCAGGGAGCTGGATGGGAAGTGGAGCTGCCGAGATTAGAACTGGTGCCTACATGGGATCCCGGGCAAGTTCAAGGCGAGGACTTTAGTGGCTAGGCCACCGTGCTGGGCCCTGGTTTTTAATTTCTTTATTTCACTTCAATTCATTTAGATCTATGGGGTGAATTTTAGTTTTTTTGAGGGTGGGTTTAAGACTTGAAGATTAGTATTGTTGATACAGAAATGCTTTTTACAAATAAAATTGACACTAGTCACCGTTTCCTGCTTGTTCTTTTGCCTAATTTGAGTACAACTGTTTTTCTATTTTCTAAGACTTAACATTATTTCTTTTTCTTTTTTAAAAAAAGATTTATTTATTTATTGGAAAGTCAGACATACAGAGAGGAGGAGAGACAGAGAGGAAGATCTTCCATCTGATGATTCACTCCCCAAGTGAGCGCAACGGCCGATGCTATGCCGATCCGAAGCCGGGATCCAGGAACTTTTTCCGGGTATCCCACATGGGTGCAGGGTCCCAAGGCTTTGGGCTGTCCTCGCCTGCTTTCCCAGGCCACAAGCAGGGAGCTGGATGGGAAGTGGAGCTGCGGGGATTAGAACCAGTGCCCATATGGGATCCCGGGCGAGTTCAAGGTGAGGACTTTAGCCGCTAGGCCATGCTGCCGGGCCCAACATTATTTCTTTTTCAATGATTCCAGCTCAGGAGACTTGCATATAACCCATTACCACACTGACAAATTATCTTTGTGGAATAAATACACATAAAACCATACTACAAAGATTTTTAAAAAATAATTTTATTATCTATTTATTTATTTTGCAGAGGCAGACATACAGAGAGAAGAGACAGAGAGGAAGGTTTTCTGTCCTCTGGTTCACTACCCAAGTGATCGCAATGGCTGGAGCTGAGCCAGTCTGAAGCCAGGGCCTGGAGCTTCTTCCAGGTCTCCCATGCAGGTGCAGGGTGCCAAGGTATTGGGCTGCTCTCTACTGCTTTTCTAGGCCCACAAACAGGTAGCTGGATGGGAAGCAGGGCTGCCACAATTAGAACTGGCACTCATACGCGATTCCAGCATGTGCAAGGTGAGGACTTTAACTGCTAGGGTACTGCACCGAGCCCACTACACAAATTTTAAAGATAAATTTTATACATCAACTATATAATCTTTGGTGTTAGTGTAAGAAAAGGATATGGTCAGTATTGCTAGATTCACCTTGTTACTAGTTTCTTTCATTGTGTGTCTTAAATTATATGACATACTCGGGGTCACCGAACTTGTTCTTTTAAATTAAGGGTCTACTTGAAAGGCAAAATTACAGGGATCGTTCCCCACATGGCCTCGGCTGGGCCAGGCAAAACCATGAGCCGAGTTTCATCCTGGGCCTGGAAGCGTGGCCTAGCAGCTAAAGTCCTCGCCTTGAACGTGCCAGGATCCCATATGGGCACTGGTTCTAATCCCTGCAGTTCCACTTCCCATCCAGCCTCCTGCTTGTGGCCTGGGAAAGCCTTTGAGGACGGCCCAAAGCTGTGGGGCCCTGCACCCGTGTGGGAGACCTGGAAGAAGTTCCTGGCTCCTGGCTTCAGATTGGAGCAGCATTGGCCATTGCAGTCACTTCGAGAGTGAATCATTGGTTCGAAGATCTTCCTCTCTGTATATCTGCCTTTCCAATAAAAACAAAATAAATCTTAAAAAACAAACAAACAAGAGTTTCATCTGGTCTCCCACGTGGGAACAGATGCTGAAGTCTTCAGCCATCCCCCTTAGATGTGTTAATAGGGAGCTGGATCTGAAGTGGAGCATGGGATGCTGGCATTGTACCACATAAATACATTAAGGAAACTTCTAGCTCCACTCATACCTCTGTCTTCTATAAGCAAAGTCCAGAAGCAGAGATGGAACTCAAGCTCATAGAAACAGACGAACTGAACACCATCGATGCAAAATGTCACTTATTTGTGTGTCAGGCGGCTGAGGTATACACTAAAACTTTGAAAACATCTAAGTGATACACTAGCTTTCAACTGCTACTAATAGGCTCAGATATCTGAAGAAAATCAAACCATTTCATAAATCTAGAGGAGGGCACGGTTATTGGTTCGGTAGCTCAACAACGTGGGGACTGGCATCTTTGTGATTCTCTTGGTTTTTCTCTCAGGTTTGAAAGGATGCTCCTAGCTCCCGTTGTCACTACTGCTTGTGGTGAAAGAGGCAGCTTAGTTTGCAGCCTATTTTCTTTACCAATGTTTAATTTTTTTATCTACTCAAAAGGCAGAGCAACACATAGAGACACACAGAAAGATCTTTCATCTCTACTGATCCACAGCCTTAGTAATCACAAGCCCCAGCACTGCCCAGGCTGAAGGCAGGAAGTTCAACTTCACTTGGGTTTTCCTGCAAGGGCCTAAGCAGGACACAGTACCTGGAAGCTGGACTGCAATCGAGATAAGTATGTAAAGACTGTCAAAAATAAGGAAAAACAAAATAGGAAAAAAAAAAAAACAAACACCAAAAAAGTGGTGGCTTGACCTGCTGTGCCACAACACATTCCACTGGGTCTGTTACTTTCATTGGGATACAGAAGTTGTCCTGGAAATCCTAAGGCCACGCAAAGCTGTGATACCGGCTAGAAGAGACAGCAATGAACTTTTTCAGGTTCTTTATTGAGGGAGGTAAGGGGGGAGAGAACTGGTATTGCTGGAAAGTTAGATCATCAATATTATCGCCATACACAGTTTTTCTTTCAAAATGAGTAGTTTGTAAAACAAAAAAAAAGGTTTAGCAAAAACTCTAAGATAACTTGAAATTTAATCATGCAGTTTTCAAAAACTGATTCAAAAGAGTTATCATCTTGATTCACACCCCAAATATCTGCAATGGCTGGGGCTGGAAGGATGGGATGGGAACACATTCCAGGCCTCCTAGGAGGTGGTAGGAACCCATTGCCTGAGCCCTCTGGAGTCAGCGCGGGTGGGAAGCTGGGAGTGTAACCAGGAGGTGGCAGGAACCCGCTGCCTGAGCTGTAACCACTGCCCTCTGGAGTCAGCGCAGGTGGGAAGCTGGAGCAGGAGCCCAAACTGGGACTGTAACCCTGGCAGTTCATGTGAGATCTGGTCATCTCAGTTGCTAGGATGATCACCTATTCTCAATCATGACATTTTTAACAAATGTATTTCAGCTATACTGATTTTTTTGTTTGGTTTTCTTCCTTTCAACATTCTACAACGGAACTGTGATTAAATTACAGTGGGACTATCAGTAAACAGTGGGAAACAATCAAAAGGCCTGTAGTGATAAACTATTTGCAATCACTGTTTTGCTGTTACTGTCCTTCTACACCAAAGAACATCTGGAAGACATCCCCACAGCCTTTGACATTTAAGAACTGATAGAGCTGCCCAAAGTCCATATGGTTTCCTCTGGCTCCACTAACATTGAACACTTTCTCTTCAAAAATGGAAAATTTCCTTTGCCTTTGCATTTCGTCATTCGTACCGTCAAAAGGAGTGTCTTCTCGATGGCGAATTAAGATTCTTTTCCAGTTTAACTTTCTGAGTCTGAAAAGACATATTCAAAGTAGAACTTTTTACAAAGTTTATTTTCATTGGCAGCACTGACAACAGAAACTCTGACAGTTATCCATGCCTCTCTCGGGACATAATTTCCTGCTGCATCACCAACTTACCTAGTATTCTCATCATAACGCTCCCCCTTAACCCATCAATTGCCAAAATCATTCCCTTCTACAGAAATAAGGTGATGACTAAATCTCACTGAAATAACTTCTCCAAAACCCACAAAGTCAGCAGGGAAAGAAGACTGGGAGTAGTTGTGATTGTTTCTACAGAGGCCCTTGTTTCACAAGATATTACAAGGTACAGCATCACAAACACGAGAAGGACTGAGATCCACTGACACGAATGGGATCCTAGACCACATCTTGTCAGGAGCTCAATTCCTCCAGCGTTTATTTAGAGGTCTGCTGTGTTCAGTGCGCTAGTTGAAGGGGATCATGCTGACTCTGTGTGATTTCTGTCTTACCTACGGTTTCAACCCTGAATCTCCAAGATGCAACCCTAGGGCCATATTTTCACATCTCCAGCATCTGACTTATTATTAAATGTGATTGTATAAGATACGTGATAGCAAACCTTGACCAGAATTCTTCACAGGCACTTTGCGGGCCTTCTACACAAACAACGCCAGGTTTTCCAGGCATGCTAAACCCAGACAGGGAAAGCTCCTTTGCCCACTCTAGAATATTCTTCCTCTTGTATTTGTTGTAGATGTGATGGCTATATATCCAAAGTCTTGTGAGAATTAGATCGACAGACTGTACTGTGCATCCAGTGGTGGAAGGAGGTAGAACATCTCTGGTAATGTAGTCAGAGGCATGTTCTCTAACCCACTCCGTGGCATTCAACACACACACATCTCCAAGGCAATTCTTTTGCAGGTATGCAGTCAGATCCGTGTTCAATTGAGTCTGCTGTGACCTACTTAACAGCACTGATCTGATGGAAAAGATATGGGGAAAATGTATCATTTCTCTCGGTACACTCTATAGCCAGGGAAGTACTTTCATTGTCAGATTCATTCTAATCTCCAAAGTTGGCCAGAGTTTCTGTAACATACCTGACTGTAATTTCAGGCAGAACCTCCGGGTATTTAAAGGGAAGAACACAAGCCAGAGAAAACACTGCCTGATTAAAAAAGAAAGAAACACAGTAAGTGCTCTAAGCACTTTTTAAAGATTTGGCATGTTTTAATGTTTTAAAAAATACTACCATTGCTTCTTCATATACATCCAGGTTCAAATTGATAGTAAAGTAAACTTTTGAAGATCGCCCCTCCATTGTTCTCTTTTCAATGCAGTCTTTCAGTTCTGCCAAAGCCAGCTGGTCATTCACCATGAGCTCATTTTCACCAGGGAACATACTGACCAGCAGATCCAACTCAGAGAGCTGGGCCTCCGCCTGCTCCATAGCAGCCACTCTTGTATATCCGTGAGTTTCTAAACAGGTAAAGATAGGCAATTAACATTTACAACTTTGGTAAATTCAATAGATCAACACAGCACTTTAAAAATATGCATTTGATTTCTTTAGAAAATATGAAATTTGAGAGCAGGCATTTTGCCTGGCATTAAGACATCAGCTGAGAGGCCTGCATACTATGTCTGAGTATCTAAGTTCAAGTACCAGCTCTGCTTCTGCAAACCCTGGGAGCTGACAGGTGACGGCTCAAGTGGCTGGATTACTACCACGCACATGGAAGACCCAGACTGATCCTTGGCTCCTGCTAATGCATCTGTGTGGGTATGGATGGTGGGCCAATCCTTGCACCCCTGCCTTGTGTGGGAGATCAGGACAGAGTTCCTGATTCCTAGATTTAGACTAACTCATTCCCACCTGTTGTGGGCCTTTGAGGGGTTATCCAATACAAGACATCTGTCACTCTGTCTTTCAAACAGATCTATAACATTTCTCCAACTTCTACTGCTTTCTGGAAAGCATTAGCAGGAAGCTGGAACACAAGTAGAGCAGCCAGGACTTGTAGTAGTACACAAATAGGATGCCAGTGTTACAGGGAGCCAATTTGCTGGCTAAGTCCCAACACTGGCCCAAATCACAGAGAGAGAGAATATCTTCGTTCTGCTGGTCTACTCCCTGGTGCAAGCAGTCAGGCAAGGCTGAAGCCAGAAGCCTCGAGGACTCCATCCAGGGGGAAGAGGAACCCAAGTTTCAACTGCTGTGCTATTGCACATGGGAGCTGGATCAGAAGTAGAGCAGCCAAGACTAACACTGATGTTCACAGGGGATGTCAGCATCACAGGCAACGGCTTAACTCATTACAGCACAACACAGGCCTCAAGCCTTATTCTGCTCTCAGAAGTTTGCTTACAATGTTTACTTACATGGAATCTTTAAAAAACAAACAAACAAACAAAGAGTTTATTATTTTAGGGCCTGGTGCAATAGTCCAGTGGCTGAATCCTCACCCTGCATGTGCCGAGATCCCACATGAGTACCGGTTCATGTACCAGCTGCTCCACTTCCCATCCAGGTCCCTGTTTGTGGCCTGGGAAGGCAATGGAGGATGGCCCAAAGCCTTGAAACCTATACCCACATGGGAGACCTGGAAAAAGTTCCTGGCACCTGGCTTCGGATTGGCTCAGCTTTGGCTGTTGTGAGCTAGTGGACAGATCTATCGGTCTCTCCTCCTCTCTGTATATCTGCCTTTGCAATACAAATAAGTCAATCTTTTTTTAAAAAAGATTTGTTTTAGTTTTTATTGGAAAATCAGATACACAGAGGAGAAGAGACAGAGAGGAAGATCTTTCATCCAATGATTCACTCCCCAAGTGACTGTAATGGCCGGTGCTGTGTTGATCTGAACACCAGGAGCCAGAACTTCCTCCAGGTCTCCCACGCGGGTGCAGGGTCCCAAGTCTTTAGGCCACCCTTGACTGCTTTCCCAGACCACAAGCAGGGAGTTGGAAGGGAAGTTGGGCTCTCGGGATTAGAACTGGCAACCATATGGAATCCCGACACATTCAGGGTGAAGACTTTAGCTGCTAGGCCACCACACCAGGCCAAAAAATAAAATAAATCTTTAAAAAATTATTATTAGGAAAGGCATTGTTACAGTGAGAGGGAAAGAGAGAGAGAGAGGTCTTCTATCTGCTTGCTCATTGCCTAAATGGGTGCAACAACTAAGGCTTAGCCAGATTAAAGCCAGGACCCAGGAACTTCTCTTGTGTCTCCAACCAACACGGGTGCAGGGCTCCTAGCACTTGGGCTATCCCCTACTGCTTTTCCAGGCACATCAGCAAGGAGCTCTGCTGCAAGTGGGCAGCTGGGATTCAAATTGGTGCCCATAATGTATGTTGTCATCACAGGAGGAGGCTTTACCCACTATGCCACATTGGCCATAGACATGAATGTTCTTTGGCCTTATGAAGCTTGTGATCCATTCAGTCCCAACTTACTGATCCTTTTCTCTATCCATTTTCTTTTGTTGTAGAGTCTATTGAATTTTTAATTTGGGTTATTTTGCTTCTTGATTCTAACATTTCCATATCATTCTTGTTTATATCTTCTGTTTCTTCACTGTCATCTTTTTTTCTTTTTTTAAACATTTATTTTTTTTTTTATTGGAAAGGCAGATCTACAAAGAAGAGTGAGCCATCCACTGGTTCACTTCCCAAATGTCTGCACTAACTGGAGATAAGATGATCTGAAACCAGGAGCAGCGCTGGCCTCTTTCTATTTCTTCATTTGTTGCAAGTGTTTTTGTAAATGTTACTGAAATAATTTGTGATACTTGTTTTAAATTTTACGTTCTCAATAATGGTGTTGGCATTTATCCATTGTCTTTTTTGAAGATTTATTTATTTTTATTGGAAAGTCAGATACGCAGAGAGGAGGAGAGACAGAGGAAGATCTTTTGTCTGAAGACCCACTCCCCAAGTGAGCCGCGACAGCCGGTGCTGCACCAATCCAAAACCAGGAGCCAGGAACTTCCTCCAGGTCTCCCATGCAGGTGCAGGGTCCCAAAGCATTGGCCTATCTTCAACTGCTTCCCAGGCTACAAGCAGGGAGCTGGACGGGAAGTGTGACTGCTCTGATTAGAACCGGTGTCCATATGGGATACGGGCGCATTCAAGGTGAGGACTTTAGCCACTAGGACAATTTGGCCATTATATTTTGAGATTATAGATATTATTGTTAAGAGATTTATTATTTATTTATTTGAGAGACAGTTATAGAGACAGGAGGAGAGAGAATCTTCCATCTGCTAGTTGGCGCTATAACTGGCAGGATGGGCTAGACCTGACCCAGGCTGAAGACAGGTCTCCCACATAGGTGCATGGGCTCAAGCATTTGGGGTATCCTTGGCTGCCTTCCCAAGTACACCAACAGGGAGTTGGACTGCAAGTGTAGCAGCCAGGACTCAAACTGGTGCTCACATGAAATGCTGGTGTTGCACTTGAAGGTTTAGCATCAGCCAGTCCCTATGGATATTATTGAATCTTCTGTTGTAGCTTTTTTTTTTTATATACTGCAACAGCAAACAGGGGGTGCTGCTATACACTGCCAAATGGAGTACAAGTCCAGGATCCTTACTTAGCCTCCTTGACATCTGAGGTTGGGACAGGAAGCTCTTCATGACTGCCCAGGTAAGGATATGTGTTCTGGCTCCACTATTTGCTGTTAATGATACCTTCCAAGCTGTGATCTCTCCCATGCAATATCCAATGACACATGTGGTATGTGGCCTTGCTAATGCCAGGATGTGGCCAGAGCCCTGATTCTCCACCACAGCCCTGATTCTCCACCACAGCTCCTCTGACCTTATCCTAGCAGGATGCAGGAAGGGTCCACTGTCGCTGCCACACCAGGGTGGAAGCAGGTTTCCCATGTGGTCTGGTATGAACCTGACATGCATCTGAGACCGGCACTAGTGGGTTCTTCCCTGTTAGAGCTTGCAGAGAGCAAAGTCCTGGATCTTAGGCTTTCCTGATATAATTCTCATGAGATGTAGGGATTTAAGTAGCTTATTACAGCACAATGAGGGTGAAGCCTGGGATCTCTTTTCTGTTATGGATACAGACAGGATCATGGTGTCCTCTGTTAGAGTTACCAGGACAGAACACTGATTATCTATAGGTTTTCTATTTTGCTAGGCTGCCCCCTTCCTGGTTCTTTAATTGCAAAGACCAGGTTTCTGTTAGTGCTTTTTGTTTGTTTTGCTGTGTACCACTGATATTTCTGGGTGTCTAAATTTTTCAACATCATGTTTGAGATATCTGAAGTAAAGAAAACACATACCCAGGGAAGTCACTCTCATTTCTTTGCTTGTTCCTCAAGATCCCTAGATAATCTGCCTTCTTTCTCTTTCACAGTCTGTCTACATATGCTTTGCAGACAGCATCAGGATTCTTATTTATTCTCACTCCATTCTGTGTCAAAGTGGCAGTCTCTAACACAATATTTAAAATTTTGACAAGTTGGCAGGTATGGCTGGGCGTGGTACCCAACAGTAACAATCAGAATGGGTATGGGCTGGTTGGGCAGGGCCACTTTGCCTGCCAGGATAGGAGGTGGACCAAGTCAGGCTTAGCCAAAGATGCACTAGTGTGTGTGAGATCTGCCACTGGGAGGAGACCTGATAGAGGAGCTTGGGGAACTATTCTGTCAGGATGCAGACCTTGCAGGTGAGCACAAGGACCCTGTTTAGGCAGGCTTACAATGCTTGTTGGCCTGCATATGAAGAGGTCTAGGGGGAGAGTCAGGCTGGGCTAACCAACTCTATCCACTGGTGCAACCATGAGCCAGAGTAAGTGCAGGCTAGTTTGCCGCAGCACCAACTGGCAAGTGTTGGGACTGGGGGAGTCCTGTTAAGCTAGATTGCAGAACCACCTGAAAAGGGCAGGATCTCAGAGTGGGGGTGGGCCTTGAAAGGGAACGGTGGACACCTCACTATTGGGCCGCAGCTCCCACAAGTGAGCATGAGATCACAGCTGGGGGTACACCTGGCTGGACAGGCAGTAGTACCCAGTAGCATAAGTGTGAGATGGACAGTGGGATCGGCTGGGTGGAGCTAAGCTGCATCAGCCAGTGGTATGTTCAAAAGCCGTTAGGGATGTGGAACAGACAAGTCTGCTGCACTTGTCTGCATGCGCAGGAACCAAGGTTAGGGCATAGGCTTCTTGGGGGTTATTGAAGATCACTCTGACTGAGCTGCAGTTCCCACTGGTGTATGTGAGGGCTGAGTGTGTGGTGGTGGGCTTGGCTGGGCTGGGCTGCAGCATCCATTGGTTTGCATAAGTGACGGGGTTAGAGACAGAACTGATCCAGCAACTGCAACTGCAACCACCAGTGAGCATAGGCTAATGTGGGTATTGGACTGAATCAGACCTTGTATTGTGTAGCACAAACAAGAGTCAGGTCTAGGGTCACCTCAGGTGAAGTTTCTTTCAGGATCCCCTTCCCCCAAATGAACTGTTGGACTCAGAACTCCAACCATGGAGAAAACAGTAGGTTCAGTGGTCTGACCATGCAATGCATGTGTCAGAACCAGGCCTCTTCAGATGCTAATTCAGAGCAGTGGATGGCATGCTCAAATGTAAATGGAGGATATGGCAGTCCATTGGGGCCTACAGAAGACATCTAGTACTAAACCAGCAGAAGGAGAGCAGAGCAAATTAGATTAACTACCCCAACCAGGAGTTGACAGCCAGTATCTGAGTGCATGGAGACTCTAAGGTGGACTATTTCAGCTAATGGACTTTGGAAGGATTTCCTCATCCTTGGATTGGTGAGACTGACAGCATTTCAGAACTATCAAAACCATCTGAGTAGAACCCTTGGAGCATGTGCCACATCGGGGAGCTAGGATGACACTGGGAAGCCATTCCCCATCCCATGGGTACTGAGTTGGTTAGAATGCTGGGTACAGCTTCTCCTCTTTTCTTTTCCCCTTCCCCCGGATACAGGAAGAAGAAAAAAATTTGGAAAAATGGTCTCATCCACTTTCTTCTAATGCCCAACCATTCCCACCCTAATCATTTGTCTACATGGGCATGCATCCTTCTCAGCTTTGTAAATGTCATCAAAAATAAAATCAGGGCCCGGCACGGGGGCCTAGCGGCTAAAGTCCTCGCCTAGAACATGCCAAGATCCCATATGGGCACCGGTTCTAATCCCGGCAGCTCCACTTCCCATCCAGCTCTCTGCTTGTGGCCTGGAAAAGCAGTCGAGGATGGGCCAACGCTTTGGGACACTGCACCCGTGTGGGAGACCTGGAGGAGGTTCCTGGCTCCTGGCTCCGGATTGGCACAGCACCGGCTGTTGCAGCTCACTTGTAGAATGAATCATCGGACGGAAGATCTTCCTCTCTGTCTCTCCTCCTCTCTGTATATCTGACTTTGCAATAAAAATAAATACATCTTAAAAAAAAATTGAACACACTGGCAAAAGAACAAAAAAGAATGGTTGGGCCCTGCGCGGTGGCGCAGTGTTAAGGTCCTGGCCTTGCACTCCCGGGATCCCATATGGGCACTGGTTCTAATCCCGGCAGCCCCGCCTCCCTTCCAGCTCCCTGCCTGTGGCCCGGGAAGGCAGTTGAGGACGGCCCAAGGCTTTGGGACCCTGCACCCGCGTGGGAGACCCGGAAGAGGCTCCTGGCTTCAGATCGGTATAGCATCGGCCGTTGCGCTCACTTGGGGAGTGAATCATTGGATGGAAGACCTTCCTCTCAGTCTCTCCTCTCTGTATATCCGCCTTTCCAATAAAAAAAAATAATAAAAATAAATCTTTAAAAAAAAAAAGAATGGTTAGGTCTAGTAATTGCTATAAAGAAGAAAGCTGATAAAAACAAAGTTGTTCTAAAAATTCCAGCCTTGGGCCCGGCAGCATGGGCCTAGCGGCTGAAGTCCTTGCCTTGAACGAGCTGGGAGCCCATATGGATGCTGGTTCTAATCCCAGCAGCTCTGCTTCCCATCCAGCTCCCTGCTTGTGGCCTGGGAAAGCTATAGAGGACGGCCTAATGCTTTGGGATCCTGCACCCGCGTGGGTGACCTGGAAGAAATTCCTGGATCCTGGCTTCGGATTGGCACAGCACCAGCCATTGCGGTCACTTGGAGAGTCAATCATCGGATGGAAGATCTTCCTCTCTGTCTCTCCTCTTCTTTGTATATCTGACTTTGCAATAAAAATAAACAAATCTTTAAAAAAATAAAAATTCCAGCCCTGTGACAGTTGCCTAAGGAATAAACCACACCGAATATAAAATGTATTTGTAAATAGGCTCATTGTGATCACTTGGGGAGTGAAGCAGTGAATTGAAGATCTCTGTCTCTGACTCTAACTCTCTATAACTTTTTCAAGTAAAATAAATAAATCTTCTTTCAAAAAAGGTACATTGCTATTGATGTTCATAATATAAAGTTACTGAAAAACTATGAGTATAAAAAAGTAGAGAAGTACTGAAAACAGTATAAATAGAGATCCACCTTGATCTGATAACCCACAGGTAAACTGAAAAAAATCATGTCAGAAATGTATTTACTGCACCTACCAAACATCATGGCTTAGCCATATAGTACACTGAAGATATTGGTTTACCTCTGTGACCGCCCGCCACCACAAGAGAGTAGTACTACACTAGATACCCCAAGCTTTGGGGAAAAAAAAGTCAAAGATCAAAATTCAAAATTTCAAATGTGTGTTCAACTGAATACATACTGCTTTCTGCACATATACAGTAGAAATTTTTTAGCCCGAACCATCAAACAACCGTTTGTACTATATTATCTACATGACAACACATGCACAAAGGGAGTCAGCTAGCTAACATGGGATAAGGGAAGAAGGAAAAGGCTTTCAGTTTCTAATCTGTATCACTTTATATCATTTGACAGCTCAGGACTCGTCTGTAGTACCTCTAAATTCAGTAGAAAAAAAAGAGGGGTTACACTTTTGGCAAAAAAACAAAGCTCAATCTCACAGTTACAATGGAAGACTGCTTACCTGTTCACAGAGTGTTTACACAACCACACACAATTATTAAAGTCAGCGCTGCTTCATGATATTCTTGTTTTTTTCCCTTTGGTACAGGTTGATTGAAGAGCTACTGTACGTACAGCTTCTTTCTTCATGCCTTTGTGTTTAGTTCGAAGATTGGAATGTATATCTAATAAGATACATAACAGCAACAATAAAAAGCAGAGTGCTGACTTCCAGGTGAAGGTATGAAGATGTAACATTCTTGTTAAGATGACAGCCAAATCAAAAAAATGGTCCACTAGGAAATATTTGCAGGAGGAGGCAGGATTGGAGCTGAGCTTGGAAGCAAGTGTAAAGAGCAGACGAGCAGGGGAAGAGGCAGAGCAGGAACAGTGCCTGGTAGAAAGTGTTTGAGGTAGGAAAGTGTTATACTTAGTTGTGGGCTCTGCCTCTATAAGCACAAGAAAAACAGTCCAGACCTGAATCTGCCCCTTCTTGATAATCCCAAGCACCAAGGACTGACTCAGCTGGGATTCCTCCATTGGTCCATTTTCCCTCAAGCTGGTTATTCTGTTTGTCCCCAATACAGTCCGAGTAAAGTGTTCTGAACTCACAAAGCTGATGGCACTAAGAGGGCACAAACTTCATCCAACCACGGCATTCAGGGGGTGTCACTAATGGGAGGGCCTCAGGCTAATGGACACATGTTATCAAAAGGGGTCCTCTCCAGAGTATTGTTTACAAAAGCGAAGTCTTTGCTTCCTGGCTCATTCTGAGAACCTCCTCCACCCACTTTCCCCCTTGCTGTGTGATGTTCTGCACCAACTTAACATCCAGCTAAGGTGAAGATGACAATCAGATGCCAAAATAAGGGGACACCTGGTCCTGGACAGCACAACTCCAAAACCGAGAGCCAAAATAACTCTTTTCCCTCCATAAATGTTTCACTGTAATAATGAATAGTTGACAATACCCTAAACCTATTCCTGACCCTTCTTTGCTCTGTTGTGGGGAGCTGACCTCTGGCTCAAAGCACTCAACTCTCGTGGTCCAGGAATAAAACGAGAAAATTTGAGCAACAGTCCAGTCTTTCTTAATTACTGCTTCCCCAGTTTGGTGGGATTCAGAAAATGAGGGCTGGGAACCCAGACCACCACATATCTGCAGAAAGACCACCATCCCTGGCTGTAGCCGACCTTTCTGGCTCCTTATCATAAAGCTCATCTGTTGCTGGTCGGTCCTGGCCAAAGAAAGGATGCACAGCATGGGGGCGGCCGCGGCGCCACCAAGGCAGACAGTTCCAGGCACTGTCATCACACCTGGGGAGGCCCAAGGACCGACTTGCTGGGCCCCACTCATGGCACATGATTCATTCTCAGCAGCAGATTCCACACTTTTAACCCCAGGCTCCCCTGGTGCATGGAGGGCTCAGTTCTTCCTGGGGGCAGCCTCAGAAATCCTGGGATATGGCCACCCTGGCCTTCCTTATCACTCCAGCCAGGTGGCCTTGGGGAAGCAAGTGCTTGTCTAGCTGACTTGCACATGTGTGCCTGCTAGGTTGCCCAGACCTGAAGCTTTGACTCAGCAGCAGCTTGGGTATTCCTCAGAACTTGGACCAAAAGAAGGTATTACTTGGCCCAACTAATTGTTTTTCAAATGCTGTGTCTTCCCCTTGACACTCCAGCCCAGCTGCTAGCTGTTAAAATACAGTAATTGCTGGGCCCGGTGGCATGGCCTAGTGGCTGAAGTCCTTGCCTTGAACACACTGGGATCCCATATGGGTGCTGGTTCTAATCCCCGCAGCCCTGCTTCCCATCCAGCTCCCTGCTTGTGGCTGGGAAAGCAGTTGAGGACGGCCCAAAGCCTTGGCACCCTGCACCCGTGTGGGATACCTGGAAGAAATTCCTGGCTCCTGGCTTTGGGTCGGCATAGCATCGGCCGTTGCACTCACTTGGGGAGTGAATCATCGGATGGAAGATCTTCCTCTCTGTATATCTGACTTTCCAAAAAACAAATAAATCTTAAAAAAAAAAAGAATATAGCAATTGCTGTTAGTTCTCACAAGGATTAGTTCACTAAAGATAGGCTTCTCCCACTTGAACATGGCTAGAAATCGTCTGGGGGATCCTGCAGCAGTATAGCTGGGTATTGGATATGTAGGGCTGGGGTCCCTGTTTGTGTTTCTCCTCTCTTTCCTCACTGTGGGGCTCATTCTTGACTGTGAACCATAGAGGTGCAAGATATTAGGGAGGTGGCCAGTGTCCTTTAGCCAAGATGGACCATGAGAATGCATGGATTTATCCCTGTTAGGAAAAAATGTAGAATGAGATTCCAACACGGAATAATCACACATGTGCTCCTGCCCATGTTATCTGCAACACACTTTGAGTGTTACATGTTTACTTTAGGAATGTGCAATGTTTCTAGGCACTGTTACTTACCAACAGACCTCACAATGCTAACTTCACAATTTCTTCTTAAAAATAAAAAAGATGATAGTACATTGGTCTTCCTAGCTGTTTGTGGTTTTTTTCTCTCTTTTTTTTCCCCGAAAGGTAGAGTTAAGAGAGGTCTTTCATTTGCTTGATTTACACCCTAAAAGGCTCCCAAAGCTGGGCTGTCTGCTGTTTTCTCAGGTGCAACAGCATACAGCTGGTTGGAACTGCAGTACCTGGTGCCTTTACATGGGACTGATACTGCAGGCTGCAGCTCAGACTGCTAAGCCAAGTGCCGGCTCATTTGTCCATAGTTTTCAGTGACCTAAAGAGTTCTTTTTCCTCAAGCTGTGTTTATATTAAACCCAAAGCAGAGAGAATGTCACACTGAGGCAGTAGAGCATTCTAAGAAGGAAGGACATTAATATTGTTAGGAGAAATTTCAGATGTCATAATTGGAAGGATGCTGCTGGCATCAAGTGGGTGGAGCCCAGGGATGCTACTCAATTGTTCACAACACAAAGAATGTGCCTCTACAATTAGAACTTGCTGGTCCAAAATGTTGATATTTTTTTTAAGGAACCTGTGTTAGAATATTAAAATCTGTTTATTTTCATTATTTATGGGGTGGGCATACAGAGAGATCTTCCAACTCCTGGCTCACTTCCCAAATGCCCCAAATAGGTGCAGTGAGACCAGCAGCCAAAGCCAGGTACCTGGAACTCAATATAGTTCTCCCATGTGGGTAACAGGAACCCAAGTCCCTGAGCCATGTCCTGTGACCTCTCACGGTGTGTTATCGGTAGGCAGCAGCAGTTCACACACACACACACACACTCAGAATGGCATCTGAGTGTCCCAAACAGGGCCTGATGTGCTGTGCCAAGCGCCAGCTCTGAGGTTCACAACTGACATAGACCCTATCAGAACATTTTTACATTACCTGCTTTGCCCCTTACAAGTCAATTTTTTGACCCTTTTTTATTTATTCTAAAGATTCGTGTTTGTTTCTTTAAAAGGTAGTTACAGAAAGAGATCTTTTAATGTGCTGGGTGGCTCTCCAAATGACTGCAATGGCTAGGGCTGAGTGAGGCTGAAGCCAGGAGCCAGAACTTTGTTGTCATCTCCCACACGGGTGGCAGAGGCACACGCACCTCACCTGTCTTGTGCTGTCTTCCCTGGCACATTAGCAGGGCGCTGGCCTGCAAGTAGAGCAGCTGGGACTCAAGGTAATACTCATATGGGCTGCCCGCTTTGCAGGCAGCAGCTTAACCACAATACCAGCCCCGCTGACCTTCGTATACTTTTCTTGCCAGTATATGATGCCAATCATGAGAGTGCCAATTAAATTTTCTTTTGAGGTAAGAATAAAATTCATGTTGTCTACGGTCACACCACCTTGAATGCGCTCGATCTCATCTGCTCTTGAAATCCATGTTAACTGTGTGCTTACTGAGTTTGAAAGGTGTCTCCACCTGTGTAACTAACATCCTCCTGAGACCAAGAGTACCACTTAACCTGCAAGTACCTTTGTACGGCTGAGTTCCCATCCAGCTCCCTCAGGAGGCAACAAATGTTCCATTCTTCCCCACCATAGTTTTGCCTGTTCTAGAATCTGCTATAGCCGGAAACACAACAGTAGGTACTTCTGTGTAGGGTTTTCATTTAGTATATTCTAAACATTGACCCCTATTCTTGTGAACTTGTGAATATTACTCTTTTTTTTTTTTCTATTTTGTTGGGCAGGAATGTTGTTGTATTCCCTGTTTTAATGGAAAACTGAGCTGCTTCCAGTTGTGTGTGTGCACACGCACGCAGGAGGGGCTCTACTGGAGAAAAGACAGCCACAGTTTTTGGCTATTATGAATAAAGCTGCTGTGAGGATTGTCGCATGGTGTTTCACTCCTGAGGACATCTCAACACGTTATTAAACACGACGCTCCACGCACTTCCGGATTAGTAAAGCTACAGCCACGAGCAAGACAAAGGCACCTACTTCTCCAAGAGCTAACGTTTCCACATTACCGTGGATGATGGACACCGATAAACACGGAGGTAAAAAGGAAAGAAAAATAACAGAGCGATGTTTGCGGGAGCAAACCAGTGCGATGTGAGTTGACCAGTGATCATACTCCCTAGTTTGCGAGGCAACGGCCAGCCTAAAAAAAAGCAAACTGAGGCACAGTGACGACGACAGAGCCTCCTGGAGCCAGTGGGGTAAGTGGTCCTGAGGGTGGCTTAGAGACGGAAAGAAGGGACAAAGTGAGGGCTACAGCAGATGCTGCAATGACGCCGGGTCACACGGGCAGTACAGGCTGTCCAGCAGCTCCTGTAACCCCCAGGGATAACCCACAAGGATAACCACAGGGATAACCCCCAGGGATAACCCACAGGGATAACCCACGGGGATAACCACAGGGATAACCCACAGGGATAACCACAGGGATAACCCACAGGGATAACCACAGGGATAACCCACGGGGATAACCCACAGGGATAACCACAGGGATAACCCACAGGGATAACCACAGGGATAACCCACGGGGATAACCCACAGGGATAACCACAGGGATAACCCCCAGGGATAACCACAGGGATAACCCACGGGGATAACCACAGGGATAACCCACGGGGATAACCCACAGGGATAACCACAGGGATAACCCACGGGGATAACCACGGGGATAACCCACGGGGATAACCCACAGGGATAACCACAGGGATAACCCACGGGGATAACCACAGGGATAACCCACAGGGATAACCACAGGGATAACCCACGGGGATAACCCACACGGATAACCACAGGGATAACCCACACGGATAACCACAGGGATAACCCACAGGGAAACGGCAGCAAACAGGGACAAGCATTTCAATGACCTCAGCCGGTGACGACAATGATCCCCTCAGGACCCAGCAGTCTCAGCGCCCCGATACCCAAGCTTCCAGTCACGGGGCTCCAAGGTCTCCGGATAACGGAGCCTCAGTCTTACCCGATTCTCAGTTCCTTTCTCACAGATACCAACCAAGGACGATCAGGAGAACTTTTCCTGCTGAGGGAACAGGTGTGAGGTTCTGTTTAGAAAAGAAAAAACAAAACTGAAAAAAAAAAAAACTATGTGATGGCACTTACAGGAAAAAAATAAAAACCTAGAAAAAAAAGTCCGATTCTTCACTGCATCCTCTGGTTTTTTATTGTGGCCGTACGACAGGTGTTCGTTTGTCACTGTCGCTTCTTTACCTTTTTATTCTGACGAGGTGCGAGTGAGGTTACTCAAGGTAACCTGGGCACTCAGGTTTCGAAAGAGAAGGTGGGCAACTGGGGGAGGGACCAACGTGGCCCCGTCCACCTCAGCCGCGGGCAGCGGCGTTCTGTCCTCGAACTTCCGGCGGCGGCGCGCAGGCGCCCTGCAAACCGCCACAGACCCACGGGCCCCGGGGCCAGGCCGCTTCCCACAATGCCGCGTACCGGAAGCTGCTGCCTGCCCGGGTTCACTGTGGCTTCGACCCTGTCGCTCTCTATTCGTCACCGGGAGGAAGACGGCGCTGCCAGTCCGGCCCAGACACCCACTAGGGGATGCAGTTATGGGTGCTGCTTCCGCGGGTGAGTTCTGTAGCCGCCGACCCTGGTTGGGACTTGCCGACGACCCTCGCCTCGTCAGCCCTGATCTGGTTCGCAGCTCGCAGGCCCCTTGTCCTCGGGGGGCACGTTACCCACTTCCCGGCACGCCGTTTTCATTGGCTGCCGTTTCTGTCAATCCCGGGAGCTGGCCAATGAGAGGGCGGCGATGGCGTCCTCCTGGATCCCCCGGGCCGGGGGCGCCCCGTGAGTGCGGAGCGGTCGTCCGGGCGGCGGGGGGCGCCCCGCGGGTTGGGGCTCGGGCTGGCGGCTCCGTGAGCCTGGGAGGAGGAGCAGGGTGCTGTCACCCGTCCCATGGAGTGCTCCCGGGAGAAAGCCGGTCCCCGCAGCACTTCCAAGACACGTGTCACACCTGCTGACAGGCTGCCCCACTAAAGTTCCAATGGCGTGGATGGGCAGGGGGAGACCGGGCGGGCAGCGAGGGAAGGGGGAGCCGGCCGGACTGGGACTGGCGCTGCTTTACGTGTTGCGTGGTGATGCGACTAAAGTTTAGATTGTCGTCTCAGACGCACCTTCCCCCACCCCCCCAATTGTCTAATGGTTTAATGATGTGTCTGTGGGCGATGGCACCCACAGGACTCCCTGGCGTCTCGTTAGGGGCCTTTAGAGTTGTCCAGAGTTGTTTTTTCTTGGAGCTCTTCCCGCAGCCATCAAGTGACTGTCTGTCGCCACCTGCAGCGATTACAGTTCATCTGTCAAGTATTCCTTCGGAGTCTGAGCTGCTGGCATCCTTATAGCTGGCTCTCCTCCCGCAGCCTTCCGAATTCTTCCTTCTCCATCCTTTCCTTTTCCACCAGAGCTTCTTTGCTTCAATTCCAAGAAACTGGGTACTGTTTTGTGTTCATTTGTTTCTAGAGTCTGTGCTTTTAGATAGATACATTATATGAAATGATACTTGAGGGTGGAGAGAAGCTTGTAAAATGTACCTTGATTCGTGTACAGCCAATTACTTTGTGTTCCTTTGTGAATAGTTTAAGTTCTTGGAAAAGGCAGTCTTACTGGTTACTTGATGTGGCACTGGTTCGTTTTTTCCCATGAACCTGTGTGCAGTACCTTTAATTACACTGACTCATCAATAGAAAAATAAGTATGTCCAAGGTTTTAGATTAAGTCAGGGATGGCAACTGTAGATCAGAACTCAAAACCTATTTTCAAAATACATTTTCCAGGCCCTTCTTTACTGTTATAAAATCAGGATTTTAATGATAACCTCAGGAAAAATAGCTGTTATGGTCATTCAGGAGATTTTGACACTAACAAGTTCTTCTACATATAAAAGCACAAGTTAGTGAAATTGTTACTGTTAAGAATAAATGTGTATGTCTTTTTAGCAGTTTTTGTTTTTTAATTTTGAATTGTTTGCTAAAGAGGAAAAGATGTGATGTATACCAAGGTTTGGCATAGCTTTCCAAACTGGCTGCTACAGTGAATGTTGGTGATCCCTACCAAATAGAGCTTGCTTTCTTTCTTTCTTTCTTTCTTTTTTTTTTTTTAGGATTTTAGTATTATTATTATCGTTAATATTGGAAAGGCAGATTTACAGAGAGAAGAGACAGAGAGAAAGATCTTGTGCGCTAGTTCTCCAAGTGGCCACAATAGCTGGAGCTTAGTCAATCAAGGAGCCAGGAGCTTCCTCCAGGTCTCCCATGTGGGTGCAGAGTCCCAAGGCTTTGGGCCATCTCCGCTGTGTTCCAAGCCTCAAGTAGGGAGCTGGATGGGAACTGAAGCAGCTGGGACACCAGCTGGCACCCATATGAGATGCAGGCAGTTGCAAGCAGAGGATTAGCAAGTTGAGCCTTCGCACTAGCCCCTACTAATTTTTTCTTAAAGATATCGTCAATTCAATTTGTATAGGCTGCATAACTAAAAAAGTTCATTTAGAAGGAAAGGAAGTCAGTCTGTTGTTTAAAAGTGCTCCGTCCTGGGCCAGGTGCTGTGGGTAGATAGCTGAGGTCCTCGCCCGGAGAATGCCTGGATCCCATATGGGCACTGGTTCTAATCCTGGCAGCTCCACTTCCTATCCAGCTCCCTACTTGTGGCCTGGGAAGGCAGTCAAGGACAGCCCGAAGCCTTGGGCCCCTGCACCCATGTGGGAGACCTGGGGGAGCTCCTGGCTCCCTGCTCCAGATCGGCTCAGCACCGGCCGTTGTGGTCACTTGGGGAGTGAATCATTGGATGGAGGATCTTCCTCTCTGTCTCTCCTCCTCTCTATATCTGACTTCGCAATAAAAGTAAATAGATCTTAAAAAAAAAGTGCCGCATGGTTCCCACTGTGGTAGTGAGTGTTGAATCCTTGACTGTGGTAAGTGCTGAGATGTCCCATGAGATCTGTGGAACAACACTGTGGTTCCGCCCTGACCTTTTACATTTATTGAAAACCTTTCTTAATCGCGCTGCGGGTCAGTGTTGCAACACATGAGAAATAGGGTAATACTGTCCTACCTACCTGAGGGTTGCCAATGAAAGCCAGATTATATGTGTAAATGGGCTTGGGAAGTTATCCATGACAAATTATGCAAAAAATATGTACTTCATTATATTTCTGTCTTAAGGAAGGAAAAGTATGCAGTGCATTTTCTTTCTGGTCAAGCTCATTTTCATCTTGTTTTCTAGGCTGTGTCTTGTGTCAGTAAGTAACCCGTGAAGTGCCAACATGGGGAAGAAACGCCCAAAGGGAAAAACTGTTGCAGTTGATGACTCCTCTGAATCCGCAGGTAAATATCATTTATTGAGTATTAAAAGTTTTGTTTAAATCCCTGAAAGTGGTGTATTTTAATATTTTCAAGTGGGCTCAAAGTGTATATCATTGTTAAGTCAATTACATTTTCAATTCCTGTTTATATCTACATTTCACTCAGTGGTCTTCAACAGCATTTTTAATAACATGTTATACCATTCTGTAAAGTCTGGGAGCATATGTTTTGTGATCTATTTAGCTAATTTTCTAATGTTACGGACTTTGTTATGAATTGAGCAGTGAGAAATGTTACTGGCAAAGCTTAGTGGGTCCTTTCTTCAGCTTACTGTAGAACTGAAAATGCCGGAATCGGTTGTAGACAGTTTGGTGAACAGGTGAATGTGAAAAGAGCAGGGAAGGGGAAAGTACTTCCCAGGAGAGAGCAGGAAGCGCAGGGGCATGGCATGTCTCTTAAAAGGCGAGCGAGACGCCACTTTTTTTTTTTTTTAAAGATTTATTTTTATTATTTTTTCATTTGGAAAGGCGGGATATACAGAGAGGAGAGACAGAGAGGAAGATCTTCCATCCGATGATTCACTCCCCAAGTGAGTGCAACGGGCCGATACTATGCCAGTCCGAAGCCAGGAGCCTCTTCCGGGTCTCCCACGTGGGTGCAGGGTCCCAAAGCCTTGGGCCGTCCTCAACTGCTTTCCCGGGCCACAGGCAGGGAGCGGGAAGGGAAGCGGGGCTGCCGGGATTAGAACCGGCGCCCATATGGGATCCCGGGCGTGCTAGGCGAGGACCTTAACCACTTGTGCCACCGCGCCGGGCCCGAGACGTCACTTTTTAGAGTCACTCGCTGACTGCCTGGGTGGGAACCTGTGAGGAAGGCATTCCCCACCGACAGCCTCTATACCGATTGGGACATGGCTGGGCAATCCCTGTGCCACCCACCTGAAAGTGTGGTTTGCTGGTGAGTTTTTCTCCCCTTAATGTGTCAGACTTCTGAGAGTTTAAATGCTCTCCTGTTTGCCAGTCTGTGTGAACATGGGGCAGTAAGCTGGTGGCTTTCTTACTCTGCCGTGTTGGAGAGCGGGTTGTAGGCCTCAGCAGCTTTGCTCCTGGACCTGACTCAGTCCTTAGTGGGCTTGGACAAACTCAACAAACGTTTTATCTCTGCACATTCAGTCTCTCTCTTTTGTTGCAGAGCCTGTAAGTACAGTTGTCTCCTACGAGGGTGTAAATTTCTGCCAGGTTCTTTTGATTCCGGTCTCAGATCGCCATCCTAATATGTTTTATAAATTTACAGATCTCTTGGTGACATGATAAAGTGCCCATTTCCCTGAACCTTCGCCAGCAGTTCTTAGTATTGTTTGTAAATACTTCTGCTTGTTTTATTAGTTAAAACATGTCTTCTTGGGCCCAGCGCGGTGGCGCAAGTGGTTAAGGTCCTCGCCTAGCACGCCCGGGATCCCATATGGGCGCCGGTTCTAATCCCCACAGCTCCACTTCCCTTCCAGCTCCCTGCTTGTGGCCTGGGAAAGCAGTTGAGGACTGCCCAAAGCTTTGGGACCCTGCACCCACGTGGGAGACCCGGAAGAGGCTCCTGGCTTCGGATCGGCATAGCATCGACCGTTGCACTCACTTAGGGAGTGAAACATCGGATGGAAGATCTTCCTCTCTGTCTCTCCTCTCTGTATATCCACCTTTCCAATGAAAAAATAATAAAAATAAATCTTTAAAAAAAAAAAACATGTCTTCTTTTTTAGTTTCCCATTTCTTTGACTACTGGGATTTCGTAGTTTTGGACTCGTTTTCATTCCTGTTTCTTTTCGTGGTGTAGTTTCACCCAGTAGGTTAATTGTGCCACTTGGCCAGCTCCCAAGCCCCCGGGATCCCTATCCAGGCCCTTTGGAACGGCTTGTGAGCCCTCTGCATTTCCGACTGCATAGGGATTTCCGGCTCAGATGCAGGTGCAGAGTTTCTACACGTGGGTGGGTCTGCCATTCAGGAGGGCACTACTCGGTGCACAGCATTCAGTAGTGTGTACTACTCGGTGCCTCTCTCCATGGGTCAGGCCCTTTGGGGTAGCTCTTCTCTACAGGGGTCATTGTTTACACTGGAAGTGTAATGTCAGAAAGATCAGAACTCCCCCTGTGGTGTAGCCGCTCGGTAGTTGTATAATGTTGTTCGCTGTATCTTAGCTACCTTGTTTGTCTTTGGGAACAACAGTGTCTTTCTCTTCAGGTGAATTTGAGGTTGAAATGATGTAGTTTAATGCAGAGTGTTTAGCACAGCTAATATGAAGTGTGCAAGCAGTATCAGAAATATATGTTCCAGGACTCTATACATGTTAACTTCCCTGTGAAACTTTTAGGAACCTTATCCTTCTCTTACACTGTAAAAACTTATGTCTTACACATGATTTAACTGTCTTATTTTTTCCCAGAGCGTTAGCTACTTAAAAAGAAAATTTGTGTGGGGCTGACATAGCATAGTGTGTTAAGCTGCTGTTTGCATTGCTGCATCTTGTATCAGAGTGCTGGTTCAGCTGCCAGCTGCCTTCATTCTAGCCTCTTGGTAATGTGCTGGAAAGGCAGTAGGTAGTCTCCCAAGAGCTTGGACCCTGTCACTCGTGTTTGAGACTATAGATGAAGTTTTTGGCTGCTAAGTTTGGCTCGTCCAAGCCCCAGGTGTTGAAGCTGTTGAGGAAATAAGCCAGTTGATGGTTGCTTTTTCTTCGAATAAATAAATGGGTATTTTTTAGCAAACGGGAGTCACTGCAATGGTTGCTTGTGCGTTCACTGGCATTTGGCAGCGGGGTGGCTGCAGCAGGCATATTTCTGAGAGAATGAAGGAACAGCTCTATAAATTTTTTTACTGACCCACTGAACTTATTTTTGGAATGACAGATCATTTCTTATAAAAGAGTGTTGCTTTGTGCACATTGTTGTGAACAGGTACTAGAGATTCTGGACTTTTCTTCCCTGCCCTTCTCATCCCTATGTTCGAGCTCACAGAGCCAGGCATTCACAGCAGCTGCAGCAGCAGTTGGCAGGAATTATTTGGTTGTTCTTTTTAACTAACAGTGACTAGAAAGCAAAATTCATTCACTCTTCTGTTCCAGAATCACAACAGCCATGGTTGTAAGGAACTGCAAGATTGAACTGCAAAGATTTCACTGCAGCTCCAGTTCAGGTCACTGGTGAAGCAGAGGAATGTTGGCCTTTTAAACAGAAATATTATTTGGAACCTTTTATGATAAGGAGAGTGAGATATATGATAAAGGACCATAACATTAAGAAAATAGTCATATTTATACATAAGCATATATAAATATGTGTGGAGTATAGTGATTTCCAAAAAAATAAACTTTTAAATTTGTGTAAGATTCCTTTCTGTCAATCTCCTAATGCTCAAATATCAAAGAAAAAATGTTCAAGATTTATTCTTTATTTGAAAGGCAGAAGAGAGACAGAGAAAGAATCTTACATTAGTTGGTTCATTTCCCAAATGACCGCAATGGCTGAGGCTGAGCCAGTGTGAAGCCAGGATCCAGGAGCTTCTTCTAGGTCTCCAGTGTGGGTGTAGGGGCCCAAAGCTTTGGGCCATGCTCCACTGCTTTCCCAGGCACATTAACGGGGAGCTGGATCAATAGTCGAGCAACTGGGACATGAACTGATTGCCCTATTGGATGTCATAATCAGAGGCTTAACATGCTACGTGACAACACTGAGACCCCCCCCCCCCCCCAAAATTTTAAGCTTTCATGTTGTCTATTTATGTAGTAAACTTACTTTTGAAGTTTGGTAAAGATTAAATTTTGTGGTTAATTGAAAAGGCTATATATATTTCTTTAACTTTGTATGTTTCTTTACTGTTTATTTTAATAGAGTCTGTGTGCAAACACCTTAGAAAAGGACTGGAACAAAATAATTTGAAAAGGGCTCTAGTGAATGTGGACTGGAATATTTGCCAAGACTGTAAGGCGGACAATAAGATAAAAGATAAATCTGAGGAAGAAGCAGAAGAAAACCCTTCAGTTTGGCTGTGTCTTAAATGTGGCCATCAGGTATGCCTGTATTTTCATCAATAAGGGATTTTAAAAACTTTTTGATCTTGCTTGAGAAGGTATTCCCTGTAGGTCTGGTGTGTATAACCACGTTACTGGGCGGTATTGATCATGTTTTCTAGGGAGTTGGTTCTGAGACTGGACTTTTTTAATATAGGTGCTGAGTCAGTGAGTGTGCTCAGGTACCACACAAGTAAGAGAGGGAGGCAGTTTGAGGCAGAGGAAGAATCTGGTTGAAGAGGAACTTGTAGTAGGGCCTCAGCCAACATGTAACCCAGATCCGTTAGATAAGTCCTAAATTGAGTCAAGAGACCAAGTCTTGTACCTGCGTGTAGACCAGTCATTGGATGTGGCCTGTCCCTCAAATGCTGTAGGGACCTTGGGCAAGGCAGCACCCTTCTGTGAGAGTAATTCTTGGGGATGGATAGATTGAGCTTTGATCTCTCAGCCGGCCACCTTCATGGCAGTTGGGGTAAGGAATATCAAGGTCTGGCATGGGGAGAAGGTATTTGGCTGGTGCATCACAGTGTCCACTAAACCAGCTCACAGCAACTGCCAAGTTATTAAGTGTCATAACCTTCAGTCACCCTTAGTGATGACAGTGACGACTCTAAGTGTTAGGACACTGGGATACTAGACAATCCTATAATGAATTTTCAAGATAGGGCAGAAACACTTTAAAAAATAAATTTTGGTCAAAAATTTCATTGAAAAAATCTTAGATTCACATGTGGTTCTGAAAAATAATACGGAGGTTTTTTTTTTTTTTCTTACTGTTAACACTGTGTATATAACTTGATAAAATGTTACAGACTGAGGGAGATTACCCCTGGAGCTCTGGTGGGCATGACTTAGAGCTTACCTGCCAGCCATGAGTATTGTACATGACCTGTGTACATGATTGGAGGGTCTAAAGGGATAGACGTGCCTTCTGCTGTTGTTGGGTGGGAGGACTGTCGGGGAATGTCTCCTGCCCTTCCCCTTTTTTAGTCAATATAAGCTTGTGCGTGCATTACAGTAAAAGGACATGGTTGCCCAGGATGTCTCCGTTGGGTCTTGGGCTGCAGGACAGTGTCACCTCACCCCATCAGTGACAGAAAAAAACTCCAAGAACAGACGTGGGGTAGTCTGATCTCATTCAGATTCCTGTAGTATTTTCTGTCATTATTTATGTATTGTGTTCTGTAAACTTTTATCACCATGAATTTGTGTGCCCATCACTACAGTCAAAATCCTGAATAGGGAGCAGACATCTAGATTAACATAGAGACACCTGCTTGCTACATCAAGGTGAAGGAGCTTGATGCCAAGGGCTAGTTCTTGATTGAAACTTCTTGCTGGTGCATCTCCTGGGAGGCAGTTCTTGAGTTCCTGTTACCTGCAGGACAGACCTGGGTTGCATTTCTGTTTTCTGCCTCCTGACCTGGCCAAGCCCTGGCTGTTACCGCCATTCCAGGAATGAACTAGCCAGCCTTTGTAGTATTGTCACAATTGCTATTTTAGCCATTGTAATGGGTATATAGTTAGAGCTAATTGTCAAGAGCAGGTGTTTGGTCTGATGCTGGCTAAGATGTCTGTGTTGCTTGCTGGAATGCATGCATGCTGTTCTGGACTCTGCAGCTCTCTCTGTCACAGACCCTGGGCGGCAGCACGTAATGGCTTTGAATAGCAGTATCCCAGCTACATGTGTGAGAATTCTTAGCTCTTGATTTTTGGTCTGGGCAAAGACCCAGTACTGTGGACGGAAGATCAGGCTGTTTCTGCCTTCCAAATACAAGGAAGAATTAGGGAAAAAAAGGGAGAAGTAAATTGGTGTTAGAAAAAAACTATTTGCTGTTTATTTGTTGCAAATTAGCCTCTTGCATACATGTGATAAATATGACTATATTTTGCCATTTCAAATTTGCAGACTGTATTTTCTGTTGTAAATTTTATTCTGCCTCATTTCAACTTCTGCAGGAAAGACAGCTTCTGTTTGAACTGCTAATGCGCATTCACTAGTTGGCTTCTCCATTGCCAGTGATTAACTGTTTTCTCAAAATGACTGCTTGTATTTTTACTGATCTCAAGTGGTACTATATTTCTCAAAATTTGTATCAAATTTAAAAAAATATTTATTTTTATTGGAAAGTCAGATATATAGAGAAGAGCAGAGACAGGAAAAGCTTTCGTCCGATGTTTCACTCCCCAAGTGGCCACAATGGCTGGAGCTGAGCTGATCCGAAGCCAGGAGCCAGGAACCTCTTCTGGGTTTCCCGTGCGGATTCAGGATCTCAAGATTTTGGGCCGTCTTCTACTGCTTTCCCAGGCCACAAGCAGGGAGCTGGATGGGAGGTGGGGCTGCCGAGGTTAGAACCAGTGTTCATATGGGATCCTGGCATGTTCAAGGCGAGGACTTTAGCTTCTAGGTTACTGTGCTGGGCTCTAGTATCAAATTTTAATTCATTTGTTTTGGAGGTAGATGTTTAGTGGAATAAATTAAATCATTGCTGTTTGATATCATAAAGAATTAGAAGCTGCTGATACACATTGTTCTCTGAAACATGCATTTAGTTATATAGTAGCAATGGGACCAACTATTAAGGTGCATTCTAGAAGTTGTAGGCAGTTCAGAAAGGTACATAGTGGAGCTGTGTTTCCTAACAGTGATCTGACTAGCTGGAGGCAGAACCTTTTATAAATAAGCCTGCCTGTCTTTTAAGTTAAAGACTTATCATTGCTTCAATCACTGCTTACTAGCTATTTCTCATGTGTTAGGTGTTTTGATATTTGAAAAATTTTGCTGTCAACTTGAGCCGTTGGAATGTAGAATGCAAGCAGAGGGATATGCCTATTGATAACTTTAAATACAATGTAAAAAATAAGGAATGCGACCAGGAATTTTTCTCTTTTAAGTAGGTAGCATTTTTTAAAAAACCTGTTTTTTTGAAAGACAGTTATATAGAGAGAAGGAAAGACACCCCAGAGGGCCACAACAGCCAAGGCTGGGCCATTCTGGAGCCTGTGGTCAGGAGCCAGGGCGTCTGAGGAGTCTGCCACATGGGTCCTGGGTCTCTTATGGGAAGTTGGCACCACAGGTGGAGGCTTAACCTACCACGTTTGTATGTTTTCTTTTCTTTTTTTTGATAGACTGAGAAAAAGATTTAAGAGAGATCTTCCATTGTGCTGATTCACACCACTCTAGCACAACTACCCCCAAATGCCTGCTGCAACAGGCAGAGCTGAGGCAGGTTCAAGCAGGAGCCCAGGACTGTATCCAAGTCTCCCATGGGACGGGCAGGGACCCAAGCACTTTGGCCATCATTCACTGCCTTCCAGAGTGCATGTTAGCAGGAAGCTGAATCAGAAACAGAGTAGAAGAAAATTTTTGGGCGGGGGTGTTGTGCTTGACTCGACAGGCTAATCCTCTGCCTGCAAATAAAAGCAAGCACCCCAAATGGGTACTGGCTTGTGTCCTGGCTGTTGCACTTGCCGTCTAGCTCCCCCTAGTGGCAGCAGAGGATGATGCAAGTCCTTGGGATCCTGCACCCACGTGGGAGACCTGGAGGAAGCTCCTGGCTCCTGCCTCCTGACTTTGGATCAGCTCAGCTCCAGCCATTACTTGGGGAGTAAACCAAGAGAAATAAATAAATCTTGTAAAAAAAGGAAAAAATTTAAAAATGTTTAATTTTACTTTTAATATTAAGAGCTGCATGCTCATCATGGCGACCTCCAGGTTTGGTGGGGAGGGTCAAGGTGTGGGACAAATGTTTTCATTCTTTTTTTCCTCCTGGGTCTGCAGGGACAGAAAGAGAAGAGGCTACTCTCTTTGCTTTCAAGCTGTGTTAGCACCCGGGGACAGGGGATAGTCATTTGATGAAGCCCAGTGTTCTGAGAGTGTTATTTTAGTGATTTTGATAGTTCTGAAACATCATTAGCTTTGCCCAAATGTGTAGATGAAATTTGAAATTTGAAACAGGCACTTGGCTTCTGGAAAATGAGCATTTCAAGCAGCAGCTTATCCATCCCCACACCATGAAGGGTTTCTCATGTATATAATGAGCAGGGATTTTCAAATTATTTTATTTTTCATGATACCGTTGCATAGGCTCAGGAAATGATTCTTTTTAAAAAAGATCTGTGTATTTATTCTAAAGGCAAATTTACAGAGAAACTGAGAGGGAGAAATAGAGATCTTCCATCTGCTGGTTCATTCCCCTAAACGGCCACAACAGCTAGAGCTGGGCTGCTCCAAACCAGGAGCTTATTTCTGGTTTCCCACATGATGACAGGGGCCCCATGGACTTGGGCCATCTACTACTGTTTTGCCCAGCATGTTAGCTGGGAGCCGGCTTGAAAATGAAATTATGAGACTTGAACCAGTGCCTTTATGGGATGCCAACACTGGCACTGTTTTATAGGATTTTTTAATGGGAAGGTTGTAGTAAATTTTCTCCTGGAAGGATAAGCATTTGCATCTGGGACGTGTAAGCTTTTGAACAAGATCATGAAGAGTGGGTGGGATTTGTTCAAGTGGCAGTGTTTATATAGGATTTAATTCAATAGAATTACAAGAAACAAACTATTTGCTTGTGGAAGTGTTACATGCTTTTTAGCTAATAGTTGGCATGTGAGGTGGAGAATATACTGATAGGTTGAGACGAGGGTGTTAGATTTGTTCATCAGAAGAGTTTATAAACGGAGGGTGAGTAGAATTTTTACATTATGTGAGTAGAGCTTTCTTTTAGGACCATTAAACTGAAAAGCAGATGTACATTTAGGAGACTGAAGCTCAGAGTGTATTCAGGAGGGTGGTGAGGGTGCCAAGTCAGGGGCAATGAGAGCTGCATGGCTGTGACTTCACTGGGGAGGACGGGGGAGGACGGGCACTGGTGTGCCTGGCTTTTTAAGCATCGGCCTCCTTGAGTGTCTGGTTGCCTGTGGGTATCTAGTATTAATAAGGCCAAGATTCCAGAGTCTAACACTTTATATTCCAATTGTGATTGGCTCACTTGCTTACGATAGATGAGGATGGATTTCTGTGCTTTGAGGTTGATGACTCTGATTCTCCAGGGCTGTGGCAGAGACTCCGAGGAGCAGCATGCCTTGAAGCACTACCTGACACCACGATCTGAACCACACTGTCTGGTTCTCAGTTTGGTTAACTGGAGTGTATGGTGAGTTTTACTTCCTGTGCCCATTATGCGGAAAAGTGCTTGAAAGGTCAGAAGATGGGCCCGGCGGCGTGGCCTAGCGGCTAAAGTCCTTGCCTTGCACATGCCGGGATTCCATATTGGTGCCAGTTCTAATCCTGGCAGCCCCGCTTCCCATCCAGCTCCCTGCCTGTGGCCTGGGAAAGCAGTCGAGGACGGCCCAAAGCCTTGGCACCCTGCACCCCCGTGGGAGATTGAGAAGAAGCTCCAGGCTTCTGGCTTTGTATTGGCGCAGCTGTGTCATGGGCACTTGGGGAGTGAATCATCGGATGGAAGATCTTCCTCTCTGTCTCTCTTCCTCTCTATATATGACTTTCCAGTAAAAATATATCTTTAAAAAAAATAAGAAATGTTAAAAGCTGAGAGTTTTCAAAAATATTTAAGAAGAAACAAAGTTTAAAAATTTTAAAATACTTAATGAAACACCATCATTTTCAAAAACCCAGACATTGCCATTTTAAAAAATTTTCTCACTAATTATAGAAAAATTGCTTGCTGTAGACAACTTAGGAATCTATCTTTTTGTTTTTCTTGCTATGATGTTATAAAAAAAAAGTGGTGTGTTATTTTAGTTTAAAGATTGGGATGAAGGTGGGCTGTTGTGATGGCTCACTGGCTAACCCTCCACCTGGAAGTGTCAGCATTTCGTATGGGTCGGTCATGTCACACCTGCTCCACTTCCTGTCCAGCTCTCTGCTTATGTCTGGGAAAGCAGTGGAGGAAGGCCCAAGTCCTTGAGCCCTGCATCCATATGGGAGACCTGGAAGAGGCTGCTGCGTCCTACCTAACGGCCATTTGCGGAGTAAAACAGTGGATGGAAGATCCCTCTCTATTCTTCTCTTTGTAAATTTGCCTTTCCAATAAAAATAAATTCTAAAAAAAAAAAGAAAGAAAGAAAGAAGTGGAATACGGGGCGTGCGTTGTACAGAGTGTAATGCCACCCCCTATAACGCTGGTGTCCTCATGGGTGCCCTTTGGAGTCCCGGCTGCTCCACTTCTCACCCACAGCCCTGCCCATGGCCACTGGAAAGCTGCAGAGCAAAGCTCCTGCCGCTCACACGGGAGCCCAGCTGAGGCTTCTGGCTCTGTCCTTCGGCCTGACTCAGCCCTGGCCACTGGGGCCCTCTGGGATATAGACCCGTGGATAGAAGAGCTTTTTCTGTTTGTAACCCTGTCAAATAAGTAAATAAATCTTAAAAAGAATTGAGGCACTAGGAATAAATTTCAGATAAATAAATATTATAAAATTTTGGCAGTGAATTTGTGAGAAAATAAGAAGTCAGTCTGATAGGTTGTTTTACTATATTTTAATGTCATCTAATTCTCATGACAATATAATCTTTTTCAGTGTTCAGTGAGCAACACCTGTCAATTGTAAAATTTTAAATTTTGTTGGTATCTTTGTATTTTGAAATATGTGTGACAAAGGCTTTTGACTTTCATATCGGAACCAATCAAGTAAAATGTTTGGAGTTTTTGCAGTATTTATACGTAGTCATACACAAAAATTAGTTACTCCTCACTAGGGTATTGAAGATTTCTCTGCACACCCTTCCTAAAACTGTTCTGCACCTCAGCTGTTGACATATACCTTGTTAGAGTTATAAGCCAGTTTAGACTATGCTGAAATCTGCCAAGTTCAGCAAAATTATGCTTCAACACTATAAACTGCTAAATACTAAAATGAAAATAGACACGAGACAGCTGAATAGTACCCTATAGCCACTTTAAGGTGTATAGAAACCAGTTGTATATAACTAAAATTGAAATGTCAATGAAGTAGTCACAGGATGTGGTTAAGAACTTGCATTTTTTAACATATTGGTTTACTCAATACCATGTCAAAAAATTCCATAATGTTGTAAATTGTTGTTGGTGTTGGGGCCCTCAATTGATCGGGATGATATTCTGCCAGCTCTACCTTCAGACCAGAGATGGTCTCCCCAAGAAACTGTTGAATTTATCTGGACAATAAGATGCTGGGCTCTAGTCTTGGTATATGCATTCAAAGAAAGAATCTTGACTTAATTTGAACTATAATAACTGCAACAAGGTGGGGGAATCCACCATGGGGAGAGGGAGCAGGGAAGGGTTGGGGGAATCCCAGAGCCTGTGAAACTGTCTCACATAATGCAATGAAATTAATAAATTAAAAAAAGAAATATATATATGTATATGTAGTCATAATTCTGGCTAAGTTTATTTCAGAGTGAATATTAATAATAGTCATTAAGAAACTAGAATTTCATTTGTAGTTTTTCTGTTGGAATATTGTTATTCACATACTTTAGGCTCCAGGTATTATAATTTGCTTACTTTAAAAAAAGGTTGTATGTTTATCACCTTTCTCTGTTACCCTTCTGGCTCATAGGTGTTACATTTGTGATGAAGAAGTCCAGTACTGTAGCTCCAACCGATTGGGCCAAGCAGTTGATTATGTTAGGAAACAGGCTGGTAATCCAGCTCCAAAACCAGGTAAAACAGACTTTCTTTCTCGATCTGTACTATAGTGTTGATTGTGTATCTGCCGATACTAATATCTGTTGTACTACTTGGAATTACGTGCAGCTAAATGACATTATTTATGATTGCTCCCAAATTGTGAAGCTACATTTGACTCAGAATATGAAGCAGTAAGATGTGTTCGGTTGTAAGGAAGCCGTCTAACAGGTGGTGGAGGGTCTGTGCTGAGGCCAGGGGGAGTCGGGGTATTGTCACTGTGATGCATTTTGCCTTGGAAGGATTGGAGGCTGGCTGCTGGGATGCTGTCATTCCTGCGGGTGGTTAGATACGTCTCAGCTCTTTGCAAGCGTAATTAAGCTACTTGGGTTAACCTACAGTATTTGCTTTCAGGTAATCTTTAGATTTTTACCTTCACAAGTGTGTTTGCCAGAGCCGGAGTTATTTGCTGTTTATTTACAAATGGTTTTTTGATGAACAGAATCCATTGAAAAATTTATTTCACATTCATGTTTTTATGTTTTTGTTTCATACTTTTGTTTCATAATGATAAGCTCACTTGTGCAGAATTTCTGTGCAGTAAAAAAGGGAAGAATTTTTTTTTTAAAGACTTATTGTTATTGGTAAGTCAGATATGCAGAGAAGAAGAGAGAGGAAGGTCTTCTGTCCATTGATTCACTCCCCAAGTGCCCATGATAGCTGGAGCTGCACGGATCCAAAGCCAGGAGCCTCTTCTGGGTCTCCCACGTGGGTGCAGGGTGCCAAGGCTTTGGGTCGTTCTCCACTGCTTTTCCAGGCCACAAGCAGGGAGCTGGATGGGAAGCGGGGCTGCCAGGATTAGAACTGGCACCCATATGGGATCCCGGCACATGCAAGGTGAGGACTTTGACCTCTATGCTACTGCACTGGACTCAAACAGAATTGTATCAAAGGTTTATTCTTTGATTAGTTTGAGAAAATAATACTAATCAGTTCTGAAAATTGTTGATTTATTGGTTCTTGTTATAATTTGCATTTATTTGTTGATAGCATTTACACTCAAACTCGTGTTAAATGATGTTAGATGAAAAATCACATATACGAGTATTATGCCTAGAATATAACTTTACTCGTTTTGCTGTGTTTGTAAATTTTACTTCATCTTTTTTTCTTGAAGCAGAGCAAGATAATGGTAACATTGAAGTTGAAAATAAGAAATTAGAAAAAGAGAGTAAAAATGAACAAGAAAGAGAAAGAACAGAAAACCTCCCGAAAGAAAAGGCTTCCATGAATTCAGCTTCACAAATCTCTGTGAAAGGACTCAGTAATTTGGGAAACACCTGTTTCTTCAATGCAGTTATGCAGGTGCCAATGTCAGTTTTCTCACTTTGTGCTGAAGACCTGCTTCTTAAGCAGCTGTTCTCTGCTCCCTTCCTTCTCCCCTGCCCCACGCCCAGCCGATGTATTTGCGTGTATTCAAAGAAGAATCAAGGAAATGCTTATTGCATGTCAGGAAGACAGTGCAGCCAGCCTGGGTGCAGTGGGTCTTCCAGCAGTCCCGTGGGCCTTGCCCAGGGTGGAGCAAAGCACAGGACAAGGTCAACATAGACACGTTAGTTACGAGGGAGTGAGTGCTGGTGACAGAGCTGAGGGCTCGGACGGGGACTTCTCTGGGTGCTGGGTGAAGCGAGGAATAAGCTCAGGACTTAGGTTTATAAAGACCATGTGATTCTGTGCTTTGATAGAATAGAATCTAAAGAAATTAGAATGAATTAATAGGCCATTAAAGAGCTTTACTTTTCCTTTCCATACTATATTCCAGAATTTATCACAAACACCAGTGCTTCGAGAACTACTGAAAGAAGTGAAGATGTCTGGAACAGTTGTAAAAATTGAACCACCTGATTTCGCACTAACAGTATGTAGCTACATTTTTTCTTTTATAATAGGGAGCTATAGGGTGTTGACATTCATTTCTGTCTTTTTTATGTTTTTGTTTTGCTTGTTTTTATTTTAGCTACCAAGTTAGGTCTTAGGCTAACAGAAATTAGAAGGAACCATTCATGGCCACTTAGGTTGCCCTGTTTTTCTGTAAGATAGCATTTGATTTTCTTCTTGGGGAAATTGTTGATGTTTGTGACCTGGTCTTAGGTTTGCTTTATTAATTTTACTGTCTGTCCTTAACAAAGGGCTTATTTGTTTATTTGAAGGGCAGAGCAACTGGCAAAGAGCTTCCCTGCAGTGGTTCCCTCCTAAAATGGCCCACATGATTAAAGTAGTCAGGTCTGCGGGAGAAGCCCGGAACCTGGAACACCATGTGGGTCTCCCGAACGGGTGGCAGGGGCCCATGCACTTGTGCTGTCCCATTGCTGCCCCGGGCAGGGCAGCAAGGAGCTGGATTGGAAGTGGAGCACTCAGGATTCACTGGTGTTCCTATGGGATGCTGGCTAAATCCACTGTGTCCTGTTTCTGATATTTCATAAAGTGATGTCACTACATAGACAAGTAAATTTTACTTTGGCCATTTTTCTTATTTGCACTGGTTTATTTGTTCTTGTTTATGAACTTTATTGGTTTCTGATACGTAAAACTGCCAGATGAGGAAGTAAGTTATTCAGTAGGCAGTCTGTGAACAGAGATCTCTGTGTCTTCATTCTGGCCTTCTCAAAGGGAAACTTACCAGGAAAATTGGCAACACATGTTAAATAGTCACAGTTTGGTAAAGTAAATGATTCCGAAATCTGACTGAAGAAAGTAATTTTTATCCTTATATTCCGAAATCTGACTGAAGAAAGTAATTTTTATCCTTATATTCAGGAACCCTTAGAAATAAACCTTGAACCGCCAGGCCCTCTTACTCTAGCCCTGAGCCAGTTTCTTAATGAGATGCAAGAGACCAAAAAGGGAATTGTGACACCTAAAGAACTCTTTTCCCAGGTCTGTAAAAAGTAAGTATCCATTTTGGTTGTGTTTCTTGTGCATCATAAAATGCTGAGGAATAATATATAAAAGCCAATTGTATTAAAACTACCGTAGTTTGTGTGTATGTACTGTTTATGTATATAATGGTATTTAATATAATAGTGGATAAGATAATAGCATTTTACCTGACTAAACCAATTTTGACACTAGAGCCCTTTCATTGAAACAGACTCATTGTTGCTTTTCTTCCTTTGTTTTTCTGTAGAGCAGTGCGGTTTAAAGGCTATCAGCAGCAAGACAGCCAGGAGCTGCTTCGCTATTTATTGGATGGGATGAGAGCAGAAGAATACCAAGTTAGCACATTCTGACCATATTTTGTAAACTCATCTTCGTGAGCGTGGTTGTCATGTATTCTCTAAAGGCTGTTAACAACTGAAGGCTAGTTATTGAGGGCATTGTGCTTTACAGGTTTTTTTTCTACACCATCTTCAGTATGTAAGAGAATTTGAAGTGATTCTGTTTATACCTCGTGCTTTTGGTTACTTGGTGGTTAGAGCAGTATTATTATTATTTTAGATTTATCTTTTTTATATTGAAGGCAGATGGATGCAGAGAGAGGGCAATACAGAAAGAGGAAGAACTCTTTCATCGCCTAGTTCACAGCCCACATGAGCACACTGGCTTTGGCTGGACCAGGCAAAAACTAGGAGCCAAGAATTCCATCTGCATCTCCCATGGGGGAGGCAGGGCCCAAGTGCATGGGCCTTCTGCTGCTGCTTTCCCATGTACAGTAACAGGAAGCTGGGGTGGAAGTAGAGCAGCCAGGACCTGAACCTGCAGTCCAGTATGTAATTTTGTGTTCCTGGTGGTAGCTGAACTTGCTGCACCGTGGCAGCCCCAGCAGATTGTTCCTCAATAGATTTGATTGTATTAGACTCTGCCAGGAAAACTGCAAAATATTGGAAAATATTTGTGCCCAAACAATTCTTGGTTGTAGGGTGCCGTTAGTTTGAATATGATGTGGCAGTTATTCATTTTGCTAGAATCAGGAAACATCATGACATAAAATTTGTGTTGATTTTTAGGATATAAAATAATGTATTTGGGTATGTCAAAATAATTAATTATAGTGGCAGTGATAACAATTAATATTTATTTTTCTATATTTTGCTCTGTGTTATGAATTATCTTTATTTAGTTTTCATGTTCTAAAGGTAGATGCTATTATTGTTTTTTTCATAGCAAAGACTGAAGTTCTAGATAGAGAAGTTCAGGTTCAGATTCACCCTGCTTTGAGTTTTGGAATCTGTTGTTGTAACATTGTTAACCCCTCTACTTCTAGGGCAAGACATTTCAGTGGATTCTGAAAGAGTTATATTCTGAAAAGCTAGGCTTAAGATTTTGGAATGATGAGAAAGTACATTTATTTAGGAATTAGTGATTGCTTTATAGATAGATGTAATTCTTTTTAGCTCTTTGAATTAATTTTGAAAATGTGATTTTAGAAATATTAATTTTTACCTCAGTCAGTCTGGAGAGCTACATCCTGATCGCTTCCTGACTTGATTACCTATTTTCTAGGGAAAATAACGTAAAATTTAAGTTTAATAGTATATATATATCCATTTTATTACTTTTAGAGAGTGAGTAAAGGAATTCTTAAAGCATTTGGTAATTCTACTGAAAAATTGGATGAAGAACTAAAAAATAAAGTTAAAGGTAATGTCTGACTTTTTGAACTAAACCATTATAGTAGAATCCCTCTATACCTTAGGACAAAATTGCTGGCTTGTATATTTCACATCCACAATTATTAACATTTCTATATACTCATTGATCTTGGAAAAATAAATTCAGGACTCCTAAAAATATGTTAGAAAAATTTTAACTTGTTTGTTCTTACTCCTTTTACAATGGAAATTTTAAAGAGCTAAGATTACACCATAGTTTTCTGAAAGCTTTGAAGTTGTCATTAGCAGTGATCTCTGAATCACGCTGTTCACCGTGGGGTGTCAGTTTCTGGTTCACTGATGATGGAGCCAACGCAGGGTTATTTTCTGTGGCCCGTGAGGACTGAGGGCGGATCTGTGCAGCAGGACTCCACCTGTGATGGTGGGACTCTACCTCATTTACAGTGTGCTGGAGGCTGCTATCTGTATGGGCTGCTAGGCTGGCAAGACCAAAAAAGCACATTTTTCTTTTTATAAAATTTTGGCTGAAGTGGCTGAAAGTTACTGTATTACAAGGCACAGGTGGACCAAACTCTTAGTCGCTCTGTCCCCTTGGGCCTTGGAGAACCTCACGGGGAGCAGCATCCTGCCTTCTGGCACTGTCCTAAGGTGTCCACGTCGGTGCATACCTATCATTAGAATAATACTTATACACATTGTATGCGTTTGAAAAATTAGGGGAGCAGGAAATAAAATTTTGTCACCTTATGTTAAACATAGCAAGATTATTTCTGCAAACATTGGAAAATAAAAGCGGGATTTGTCTGAAGTGGTTTACTACATGAATGGCATGGTGTTCTGGCTGAAAGCAGGAATGCAGGATTCTGTCCTGGTCACTCTCAGCTGGCGGGGTCCAAGCGCTGGGAGCATTTCCTGCTGCCGCCTTTTTAGGGGTATTATCAAGGGGCTGCATTCAAAGCAGAGCACACAGGCCATTCAATATGGGACGCCAGTGTCCTGAGTGGTACCTTAGTGCATTGCATTCCAAATGCTTGCCCCTGAAAAATGCTGTAATTAGTTAATTAATTAAAACTACAACAGGAGGTCAGCTTCCGATAAAAATCAAAGTCGGAAGATACTTTTCTTCAAGCTTGACACTATGGTGTTTTATCAATACTGAATGTTAGAATGTTAGAGCTAAACCATTCATCCTAGTTCAGTGTGCTCAGTTTACTAATGGAGCTTTTGGTCTTTCGGAAATACCTCTGACCTGTACAGTTTCACAGTAACTAGATCTTGGATGAGACCTAGTTTTCTTATTCATGAAAGGTAATCATGTTAAATTTGTAATGCTCAGAGGTTGGATCTGTGCTCTCAGCTGCTGTACCATAAAAATAAAATTAGGTAATTACAGTTATAAAAGTCTGTGGGGCAGGAAATTAAAAATAATTTTAGGATTAGATAGGTAAGTAAGGGCTTTTAACTCAGTTAATCCTATAAAGTCAGTTGATAAACATTTTGTTCTTTATAGATTATGAAAAGAAAAAATCAGCACCAAGTTTTGTGGATCGCATCTTTGGTGGTGAACTAACTAGTACAATCATGTGTGATGAATGCAGAACTGTAAGTACATGCGTGGGCTGCATTTAATATTCATGGAGTATGGCTTATCGGTTTCTTTAAAAACAGGCCGGGGAGTGAATGGCAGGGGCTGGCACTGTGGATCAAGCCACTACCTGCAATCCCAGCATCCCTCATGAGCTCTGGTTTGAATCCCAGCTGCTGTCCACCCCATCCTGCTCCCAGCTCATGTGCTTGGGATGGCAGAAGATGGCTCAAGTGCTTAGGACACACCACCCACCTGGGAGATCCGGAAGAAGTTCCAGGCTCCTGGCTTTGACCGCATCCTGTCTCGGCCATTGTGTATGGCAGCCATGTGCAGAGTGTATCAGGACAGCAGAATCTCCCCCCTCTCTCTGTTCCTCTGTTCATATAACTCTGCCTTTCAAATAAATACATATAAAACCCCAGTAAGATCTTACATTCATGGATATTGTTCGTTGAATTATCCAAATGTGTCATATTCTTTGCTGCTGGAAATATCAGTATTCCTCTTAAATCCCCCCCCCCCAATATATTTATATGTTTGAGAGAGAGAGGATGCGCTTCCATGAGAGAGAGAGGAGGGAAGGAGAGCTTTACTCCAGAGCATAGTATCACTTAGAGTTGAACCTAGGCTGAAGCTGGGAGCTGGAATTTGAATCCAAATCTCCTCGTGGGTGGCAAGACCTCATTGAGCCATCATTACCCGCTCCCAGGGTCTACTTTGGATCCACCTAGGTGTTGAACCTGTGTACTCCGGTGTGGAGTAGGCTGAACACCCATCACTCCTTACAGCTTCAAGAAGTCAAACATTTTGATGTGCTTTTTTCTAAAACAGAGTTCTCCACATTGTGTATTTTTCATTTCAAATTTTCTTAAGCCTTTGTTTATTTTAACCCACCCCTTCCTCATCCCGCACCTCAGGGAAGGGGATTACTATTTTGTAATTAGAATTTATAGTGACTGCTTTCTTTTTACATTTTCTTTTTTTGCTCTGTTTGATTAAGGTCTCCTTGGTTCATGAATCTTTCCTTGATTTGTCTCTCCCAGTTTTAGATGACCAGGTAAGATTATTGAATTGATTGTATTAGACCCTTATTTGTTCCTTCTTAGATGCAAGGGAAACTTTTTCAGTTGTACACTACTAGCCCATGGAGAAGTTATTCTTGTGTTGGTTGAGATAAAATAATTTTTATGATTTAAATGAGGAATGAGGGACTTCTTTCAAAAAAAAAAATAAACATGATGATATGTATAGAGCTTTATAGGTAATTGATTGTATGAAAATATTTTCATGTTGATTACTATTGCCATTATTTAAGATTGATGACAAATCTTTGCTTTCTCACTTTAAATGGAGAATAGTATCTTTGTAAGCCATATTAATGTAATTCTTTGTAAATATTAGGAAAAAATTGAACAAATTTATGAATACTAGATAAATCATTATTCAACTTCACACAAATTAGAATCCCTTAGCTTGTTACATAGTATTGGGAGTCTTGCCAAACTTATTTTATTTTCTCTTTCTTTGAAACTACCATTTATATGCAAAGGAAGAAAAGAATAAGAGGTGATACCTATGGTATGATATCAGAAGTCGCTTGTAAACACAAGATGCATTCAGAAATGGACTATTTACAGCATTTATCTAATAGAATTCATTACATTCCTTCTATTACCCTTGCATTTGAAGTTATCTTTTTTCTTTTCATATGTGAAATCTTTCTAATATATGAGATGAATGAATTTTGTTCTTGATATATTTTAAAATTAATGGAAAATAATAACAAAATAGGAGTAGAAAAAATTTTTAGGTACATGAATTTTCCTAATTTAAAAAAAAATTTTAATTCATTTTAATTTGCAAACAGAATGGAGTCAGAGAGCGATCTTCCTTCTACTGATTCCCTTCCCAAATGGCCACAACAGTTGTAGCTGGGCTGGGCCGAAGTGAGGACCCAGGAGCTTGTTCTGGGTCTTTCACGTGGGTGCAAAGGCCCAGGTCCTCAGGCTGTCGCTTCTTACTTTCCCAGGTGTGTTACCACAAGCTGAATCATAAGTGAAACAGCCAGGACTCAAACCAGTACCACTGTAACCTATTACACAATGATGCTGGTCCCAACTTTTAAATTTCTTAAAAAATTTTAAAACTTTTATTTAATTGAAAGCTAGAATGAGAAAGAGGGACAGGCAGAGCAGGAAAAAAAATTCTTCCATTCTACTAGTTCATTTCCCAAATGCCTACAAGGGCTGGGTCTAGGACACAGTAAAACCAGTAGCCCAGAGCTCTGTCCAGATCTCCCAAGTGACTGGCAGGAACCCAGACACATGGAGTATCTTCTACGCCCTTCTCAGGCACATTAGGTGAGAATTAAATTTGCAACTGAGCAGCCAGGACTCAGCCTAGTGCTGTATTATGCAATGCCAGTACTAAGTCAAGTTAAGCTACATCAGGTAGTAGCTTAACTTGCTATGCCACAACTTTGACCAAAAACATGTCAGAATGTGTTTACAGATGCTTTAGAAGTGAGAAATGCTAGAGGTGTTGGAAATCCAGAGTGGTTCTTGTAGGCTAGTGTGAGTGTGTCAGCAAGCTGTGATCCTTCTGGAGTCTCTGAGGGAGAGTCGGCTGCTTCCGAGTCAGCATCTAGGAGGCACCTCATTCCTGCTCTTTCATCCTAACTTCACCTATTAACCATGACTTTTCTTTCAAACAACTGGTAGTTATAATATTTTGCAAATTCTTCTTTTTTCAAAGTTTCTGACTCATATTGTCTCCATATTTAAGAGTGGTAAGAAAAGTGTAAATGATAAAAATCTGAAGAAAACAATGGAAGATGAAGATAAAGACAGTGAGGAAGAAAAAGATAATGACAGTTACATAAAAGAGAGAAATGATATTCCTTCAGGAACAAGTAAACACTTGCAGAAAAAGGCCAAGAAGCAAGCCAAAAAGCAAGCCAAGGTGGGCAATTACGACTAAAATCATCTTTTTCTAAATTTAATTTGTTGGTTTTTTTTTAAGAGAGTATATTTATTTACTTGAAAGTAGCTGGCCAGCTGACACCAGGAGCTTAATCCAGGTCTTCATGAGATAGCAGATGTGCCAGCACCTCTTCCCAGGCCATTTGCATGAAGCTGGATCGGGCCCCACCGGGCACCCATAGGCAATGCCAGTGTCACAGGAACAACTGAGTTCTGTAAAACCACATTCTGAACTATTGAGCTTGTAGTGTGATATTGGTAATCATGCCTGATGTTTTCACTTGGGAATTACAGAATTCATGATGACTGTTTGCACAGAAGTTGCTTTGGATGTATGTGAGAAAAGATTGTACCTTTTTTTTTCTTTGTCATAGTTTCTAATATTTTATAGCTGTATTTTTATGTCTTTATTTTGCATAGAACCAACGAAGACAACAGAAAATTCAAGGAAAGGTTCTTCATTTAAATGATATCTATGCTATTGACCATTCTGAAGATAATGAGTGTGAGGCTGACATGTCACCCCAGGGAGACGTGGATGTGAAGTCCGACCATAGTTCACAAGAGGAAGTTACACCGGAGGAGTCTGGTGGTCATCAGAAGGATGTGAATGACCGAGAAGAAATAATAGAGTGTGTCACTGATAGTCAAGACGCCGCTGAGGAAGTAGATAAGCAAAATGTGAACATGAATAATGATCTGGAAGTTTTGGCATGTTCCCCCACTGAATGTAGTGGAAATGTCAATGGTGCGCAGCCGCAAGACGAAAGCAATGGAGAAGTAGACATTTCCAATGAGTTCAAAAACCTTAACTTGAATGTGACCGTTGAACCTGATGAAATAAATATAGAGATTGTGAATGACAGCCATACATCTGAGACAAAGGTATATGAGGTTGTAAATGAAGATCCAGAAACTGCTTTCTGCACTCTCGCAAACAGGGAAGCTTTCAGTGCCGACGAGTGTTCCATCCAGCATTGTTTGTATCAGTTTACACGCAATGAGAAGTTGCAAGATGCAAATAAACTGCTTTGTGAAGTGTGCACACGGAGACAGTATAATGGACCAAAGGCAAATATAAAAGGTATTTAGATTCTGTCACTGTAAATAAAGTTGATATTCAGGGGCACATTTTGCAATATATGGAGTACTCCTTTCATAACTGTATCAGGATTTAGGGGGCATTAGTGAAGGTCATCACTTTTATAAAGACTTTTTTTTTTTTTAAGATTTATTTGTTTTTATTACAAAGTCAGATATACAGAGAGGAGGAGAAAGAGAGAGGAAGATCTTCCATCCGATGATTCACTCCCCAAGTGAGCGCAACGGCCGGTACTGCGCCGATCCGAAGCCGGGAACCAGGAACCTCTTCCAGATTTCCCGCATGGGTGCAGGGTCCCAAAGCATTGGGCCATCTTCAACTGCTTTCCCAGGCCACAGGCAGGGAGCTGGATGGGAAGTGGAGCAGCCAGGATTAGAACCGGCGCCCATATGGGATCCTGGGCGCGTTCAAGGCGAGGATTTTAGCCAGTAGGCCATGCCGCCGGGCCCTAAAGATTGTAAAAATTATTTTAAAGATCTTATTTTTTTGGAAGGCAAAGAGACAAAGAGAAGGGGAGATTGTTCATCTGCTGACTTATTCCCCTAATGGCTATACCATCTGAGGCTATTATTTTAAAGATCTTATTTTTTTGGAAGGCAAAGAGACAAAGAGAAGGGGAGATTGTTCATCTGCTGACTTATTCCCCTAATGGCTATACCATCTGAGGTTAGGCCAGGCTGAGCCAGGAGCCAGGAATGCCATCTTCCAGGTCTCCACCATGAGTGACAAAGCACTTGGGAAGTCACCTGCGGCCCTCCTAAATCCATTAGCAGGAAGCTGGGTTGGAAGCCCAGGAGCTAGGACGAGCCAGTGCTCAAAGTGGGATGCTTACGTCCTGAGCAGAAGCTTACTTCACATTAAGTTCCCATGCAAATATCTGGTCATCAGGATGGAAACAGAACCTCACTGGAGTGGCTGATGCTCCAGCAGCAGTTAAAGGTGAATGGTTTGATTTCCAGCACCTGTCAATGTGTGGGTCGTCCCATTAGAATGCTCCCCCACCAGGGGCTGGCACTGCGACGTGGTGGGTAAAACTGCTGCCCACTATACCAGCATAACATTGGTGCTGGTTTTGAGTCCTGGCTGCTCCACTTTTGACCTGGCTCCCTGCTGATGTGCCTGGAGAATCAGCGAAGGATGACTCAAATCTTTGGACCCCCGCACCCATGTGGGAGGCCTGAAGAAGCTGCTGGCTCCTGGCTTCCAGCCAGTCCATTTCCAACCATTGTGGCTATTTTGGGGGTGAAACAGTGGCTAGAAGATCTCTGTCTCTCCCTCTATAATTCTGCCTTTCAAATAAATAATTAATAACTTATTTAAAGAAAGAATACTTTCCCAACGGCCTTTTACAGATAGTGCTGTTTCTTTGCATTCTCAGTTCCCTGCCAGCATTTGTGGTGGCTCTCATTTTCCTGTCACTCAAGAAGCCACGTTTTACGAGATCAGGATACTCACATGACATGCGTAGCTCCAGGTGCTGGCAGGACGAGAGCCTCGTTACAGTCTCCTTCCAGTTTGATATGCCTTTTTTTTTTTTTTTTTAAGATTTATTTTTATTATTTTTTCATTTGGAAAGGCGGATATACAGAGAGGAGAGACAGAGAGGAAGATCTTCCGTCTGATGATTCACTCCCCAAGTGAGCGCAACGGGTCGATACTATGCTGATCCGAAGCCAGGAGCCTCTTCCGGGTCTCCCACTCGGGTGCAGGTTTCCAAAGCTTTGGGCCGTCCTCGACTGCCTTCCCAGGCCACAGGCAGGGAGCTGGAAGGGAAGCGGGGCTGCAGGGATTAGAACCAGCGCCCATATGGGATCCCGGGCGTGCGAGGCGAGGACCTTTAACCACTTGCGCCACTGCTTCCGGGCCCCTCGATATGCCTTCTTCAACTTCGATACCTGCAGGCATATAAATGCTTGAAAAACAATCCGTGATTTTCCCTTATGCTCCAAAGTTGAAACTATTCAATACCTGCTTCTTTATAGAAAAAAGTTTGGTGAACCTTGCTTTACCTATTTGAAATTATTTCCCAGCAAATATTTATGCCTTTGGGGGATCTGATTTTCACATTGCTAAATATTCCCTCCTTTTTGCAGGTGAAAGGAAACACGTTTACACCAATGCTAAAAAGCAAATGCTGATTTCTCTTGCTCCTCCTGTTCTCACTCTTCATTTAAAGAGATTTCAGCAGGTACTCCTTGTCACTCCAAATGTTTAAATATTTAACCTACTGTATTATTGTTCAGGTGTATTACTGTAGTTGTTTCAGTTTTCTGTTATATTTTAATTCAAACTTTAAGGAAATGGAGCAATAAATCAGTGGGCAAGAAAGCTCAGATATCAAGGTATAGGGAGCGATACAGGCACATTCCTTCCTCCCGTTTGTTAGAAATGATACCGTTCTTAGTGTGTTAACTTCAACCAAAATTGCGTGTTGAACTACCCAGCTTTCCTGCCTGTGTTTCATATAGGAGCATGAGTGTTTTTCGTTTTTGTGTGTGGTAGCTTAATGGTACTGACCCTTGATAAGAGCACATTTGTGCCTTTTATTTTTATCTCTTTGGTGACTCCATCTTATCTGGAAGACTTTGCAGTAAGCCTCAGGACGTTCAGATTCTGGGCCATTTTAGACTATATTTCCAGGATCTTGGGAAAATTCTGCTTCTTATGCTTGTTACACAGGTGAAGCAGTTGAGTGGTTCGTTACTTAATGTGTTGTACTCGACTGGAAGGTAATACCGGCAATATGTGTTTCACAGAAAGAATTCTGCTATTTAGAAATTTTTCAGAGCCTTGCACTCTGGAATAATCAAATCTGGTTGGCTAAAACAGAAATATTATAAACTTTATTGTGGAAGTACCATCTATGCTTGTGGTATGTGTTTACTGAGCAAAAACTAACTTGGACTCACTCAGCAGCCCAGAACAATACCTTTCCCTAAGATTGAACTAGGACTGGATGTTGGTGGTAGTGCTTTGGGTATTGGCGGGAGCCTAGAGGTTTCATAGTATCTACAGCTTTTCTAGGAAAATAACTCAATTTGTTTTCCTTCTTTTAGGCTGGTTTTACTCTGCGCAAAGTTAACAAACACATAAAGTTTCCAGAAATCTTAGATTTGGCTCCTTTTTGTGCCCTTAAATGTAAGGTATGTGAAAGAAGTACTCTATCTTTTTTGTTTGTTAGGAAAATCCCATGAAGGGCAAATCATAGCTTGCCAAAGATTTGGGTCACTAACTCACATAAGTAGGTAAGAATTACTGAGTAGCGTGGGTCTTTGATGATAATATCTAATCTGTTTACATTGCCAGCTCCCAGCATAGCCCTATTTTGCACAGCCATGCCTTTCGTCCAGCGTTTTTGCCTGAAAAACTTGTTTCATCTTGATTTGTCACTTTTGCTCTATGAGAATTACATGGGACATGGTGTGTTTTAGTGTTCCCTGAACCACCAGTATGCTGGCTTACTTTATATCACCCTGGTTTGTGTATACCAGTCTCAACAGTCATATTAAACAGTTAAAAACTACAGGGTAGGGCCCCAGTGTGGTAAACCTAGTGGCTGAATCCTTGCTTTGCAAGCACCTGGATGCTATACGGGTGCTGGTTTGTGCTCGACTTCCCATCCAGCTCCCTGCTTGTGGCCTGGGAAGGCCATCAAGGACGCCCCACAGCCTTGGGACTCTGAACCCACATGGGAGACCTGTAAGAAGCTCCTGACTTCGGATTGGCTCAGCTTCAGCCTTGGCGGCCATGTGGGGAGTGAATCAGCGGACAGAAGATCTTTCTCTATGTATCTCCTCTCTGTAGATCTGCCTTGCAAGGAAATAAATCTTAAAAAACAAAAAAAGTTAAAGGAGCAGGGTTGGGAGGTAGAAAAGATGGTGAGTTCCCCTTTGGGATTCACTGAGCGTCAGGTACCTTTGAGATCCACCAGTCATAGCACCAGCCATGTTTTCTTTTTCCCGATATGATTTTTTTTTCAATATCATAGCTACACCACTGAAATCTACCATCTGCTGCTTCTCTCCCCAGGTGGTACCAAAACAGTAGTTTCTGGGTGTTCCACTCAGGTGGTGGGGCCCACGCCCAGGCTGTTAGTAGGGTAGCTGGATCATAATTGACAAGCACACAAATCGATGCCTCTCAAGTGGCACTGGCATGGCAGGTCGCAATTTCCTCACTGCACCACAATGCTGAGTCGGGGTTATTTCTGACAACCTAATATTGTCTGTTTCCACTTAAGGATTACACTTTGGGCATGTAATAGAATGATGTCCAGGGTTTGAAATGATCTCACAGCTCCCAGAGAAACCCTCCAGTTATCCAGACCGTGTAATCAGTTATAAGTGGCCTGGGGTTTATGGTTCTTCCACAGGAGAAGCTGGAATGACAAGAAACATCTCAGTAGGCAGAGAAGAGGGAGGGAGAACTAGTCGGGATTGGATTCATGAATAATTTTGATCTTCAGAAAGTAAAGGTTAAGAAGTACAGGCTTTTTTTTGCCAGTGACCTCTGTGAAACAGGAAGAGAACTAACTTCTAGATTTTATTTTTAAAGAATGTTGCTGAAGAAAATACAAGAGTACTGTATTCCTTGTATGGGATTGTTGAACACAGTGGTACAATGCGGTCAGGACATTACACCGCCTATGCCAAGGCAAGAACTGCCAGTACTCGCCTCTCTAATCTCGTTCTTCACGGTGATATTCTGCAAGGTAAGAGGTCCTGGAACATTTGGGATTTTAAACTGATAGCAGGACTAAAAAGAAATATCTATTTACATTTCATTTTCAATTTCCTCTTTGACAGGTTTAGAAATGGAATCAACCAAAGGGCAGTGGTTTCACATCAGTGATACACATGTGCAAGCTGTGCCTACCACTAAAGTCCTAAACTCACAAGCATACCTCCTATTTTATGAAAGAATATTATAAAACAAAACTGGTTTTTACAGTGGCTGTATAACAATAAAGAAGTAACGACTATAATAAATCATGTTTACTTAATATTAACTACATGACAGAAGAAATCATGTTTGAATATTGAAGGGAAAAATAACTACAAAGATCTACAGTGGTTTTGTATTGTCACAGTGGTTTTTATTCCTGCTTCTATTTCCTGAAAGGAAATTCTCAGTTACTTGAAATCTACGCTTAGCATGTCTGGGCAGTAGGTTGCAATGCATCAATAAACGGACTTACTCCACAATTTGTTTTATTATTTGTAAGATTTGAAGTTGCACTGACTTTTGTTTCAGACTTGCCAGTGAAACATACTATCTGTTTTATAACACAGGGGCTGGCAGCAGAATGTAACTGCATCCTTCTACTTACAGCGTGCCTGACCTGGGACGTAGCACCCACTGCGTACTTGCTCCTGTGCAAACTGTCAGCTGACTCAAAGCAGAAAACACACACAGAGCCAGGCTTCTGGGTCTATGATTGTTCCAAGGATTCCTTACTGCCAGCATCCCAGAGCCTAAGGCCTGTCTACTCACTCATCACATAGTATTTGTCTCAATCTTGAGTCTTCCTAAGATTTCTTGATGAGGACCCAGTGTGATGGCTCAGTGGCTAAAACCTTGCCCTGCACATGTCACTTCATGCCTGTCTGCTCCACTTCCTATCCACTGTATGTAGCCTGGGAAAGCATAGGGTGACCCTGCACCCAAGTGTGAGACCTAGAAGCTCCTGGCTCCAGACTTTGGATCAGCTCAGTTCCACCTATTGTGGCCACTAGAGAGTGAAACAGTGGACAGAAGATCTTTCTGTCTTCTCTCTGTAAACCTGGCTTTCTGAAAAAATGAATCAAACTTTTCTTAATGCACCTTTGGTGTAGCAGTAGTCAGAAAGAAAGACTCCATCACCCATATTATAAATTTCCTTTTACGGCCTGATGTGGTAGGCAAATGGCTAAGTCCTTGCCTTGCCAGCAGCAGCATCCCATCCAGGCACCGGTTTGTGTCCCAGCTGCTCCATTTTCCATCCAGCTTCCTGCTTGTGGCCTGGGAAAGCAGTCAGGGACAACCCAAAGCCTGGGGACCCTGCACGCTCATGGGAGACCGTTCCGGCCAGCAGAGCCAGTAATGTGGACACTGGGTTGGTCTAGGGGATGAGGCACCGATAGGAGACCAGTGATGGTGGAAGCCTCTCTGAAGTCTCTCATTTGCCCTTTCACCTCTACTTGTTTACTCTTTCCCCCGCACCCCCATTAGCGCATGTTGGATACAGCTGAGTCCAATTAAACCAGGTGCTTCTAGCCCCAAGCCCGCTCCCTCTAGTGCTCGGCTTAACGAGTGCTAGTGAACTCCTTAGCCCACAGCAGGAGACCCAGAAGAATCTCCAGGCTCCTGGCTTCAGATCGGCTCAGCTCTGGCCCTTGTAGCCACTTGGGGAGTCAATCAGCAGATGGAAGATCTTTCTGTATCTCCTCTCTGTAAATCTAACTTTTTGATAAAGATTTTTTTTTTAAGATTTTATTACAAAGTCAGATATACAGAGAGCAGAGAAAAGATGATCTTCCATCTGATGATTCACTCCCGAAGTGATGCCAACGGTCAGTGCTGTGCTGATCCAAAGCCAGGAACTTCCTCCAGGTCTCCCACACTGGTGCAGGATCCCAAAGCAATTGGGGATTGGGCCATCCTCAATTGCTTTCCCAGGCCACAGGCAGGGAGCTGGATGGGAAATGGAGCTGCGAGGATTAGAACCGGCGCCCATATAGGATCCCAGCAAGTTCAAGGCGAGGACTTTAGCTGCTAGGCCATGGTGCTGGGCCCAAAAATCTTTTTAAAATTCCTCTGAAGTAGGGCTCGGCGGTGTGGCCGCACCGGGATCCCCAAGCCAGAGCTCCCACCTGAATGGAAGGGACTCAAGCACTTAGCCCATCATTTGCTGTCTTCCTTCCAAAATGCACATTACCAGGAAGCTGAAATTAGAAGCAGGGCTGGAATTCAAAACCAGACATCCTGGTTCGGGCCTGGACTTTGAATGGCCAAGAACACTTTGTCTAGTCTCAGTTACAGTTTGGCTGAATTTCACTTTCCTTTTCACAGGTTAATGTTCAATTACATACTTTTTGCTGGAAAGACTACATTTTTAAAATTGGGAATTATATCGGACCGTTCTAAAAATGAATTGGTTAGGGCCCGGTAGCATGGCCTAGCGGCTAAAGTCCTCGCCTTGAACACTCCAGGATCCCATATGGGTGCCTGTTCTAATCCCAGCAGCGCCACTTCCCATCCAGCTCCCTGCTTGTGGCCTGGGAAAGCAGTCAAGGACAGCCCAAAGCCTTGGGACCCTGCACCTGCATGGGATACCCGGAAGAAGTTCCTGGATCCTGGCTTGGGATCGGCATAGCATCGGCCATTGCGCTCACTTGGGGAGTAAATCATCGGATGGAAGATCTTCCTCTGTCTCTCCTCCTCTCTGTATGTCTGACTTTGTAATGAAAATAAATAAATCTTACATAATTCAGGGACCTTGTGTTAGTAACAAATACAGTCCGCATGTCTACTGAATCATTGTCCTTTAGTTTTCAACAGACTGAGAGGATCTGTGTAACTCATTTGTGCATTTCTGGATATATTTGTGTTTTTCCATTTTTTTTGATGATTTTTACATAGATGATTAGGTTGCCAAGGGTCAAGGGCTAGAAGGGAGGAGATAAGGGGAGAAGCCACACCCAGCTTCCCAACCACCTCCATATCCTGGGATGGGGGACAGCCACCTGTTGTTATCCCAGGGTCTCTGAAGTGGGCCATGTTCCAAGCGTCCTGCTCAAGTGATTTTGATAATTCAACAGTTCTGAATTGCTGTCGATCCCTCCACTCCAATCACAGTGAAATCTCTCTAGACTCTAGTGGCTGATAGGCCACCTTGGATTCTGCATTTGTATAGCCAACACTTGGCTGGGGTAGTTGATCATTGTGTTTTGTCCTCTGCTGTGGTTCCAGGTGTCCTGTACAGGTTTTAATGTGCTGCCATATACTGTGTGCAACTGGCTGTGCTGCCCAGCTCTGACACATGCATTCCACAGGCAGACCATGGAACCTGCCGTTCTTTCCATGGATGGGGTTCATTCGGAGGGTGGCGGGCAGGAATTCCCAAAGAAACCTCATCTGAACTGATCCCAGACCTGATTCTTGTGTGTGCTAGCCAATACAAGGTCTGGCACAGTCCATCGCCCGTTACCTTATATATATGCTAGTGGTTGCAACTGCTGGTTCAGTTCTGTTTCTAGTCCTGTCTTTTACAGGAACCAATCGGTATTGCAGTCCAGCCCGATCCTGCCCACCACACACTTGGCCCTCATGCAAACCAGTGGGAGTTGTTGCATCCTAGTAAGAATGACCCCCCAATAATTCCTGCCAGGCCATCCCCTTGCCCTGGTTCCTGTACTTGCCAATATGTCCCAAATCCTATCTAGCTCCCATACATGTCAATGGGCACTGAAACCTAGTTCAACCCAGCCAGCCCCACTATCCAGTCCACACTAGTGCTGATGGGTTCCATCCTCTAGCCATGCCTGCTCCTAGTCCTGGTTCTCATGCTTACCAGTGGGAGTGGCAACCCAAGAGGTGCTCAGTTTCCCTTATGTGTTCACTCCCACTCCCAGATCTTGCCACCAGGTTTTTCTGCAATTCAGCTTAACAGAATTTGACCTCCATGCCAGCATCTGCCAGCTGATGCTGTGGCAAAGCCCAACCCACCCACACACACTCTGGTATATACATGTACCAGAAGGTACAGTTAGCTCAGCCTGGCTTTGCCCTGATCCAGCTCACATGCAGGCCAACAGGTGTTGTCACCTGGCCTGGCCTGATCTGCCCCTGATCCCAGCTCTCGGGCTCACCAGTGATAGTGGTACAGAAGTGTGGCCCCCCGCTGGGTCTCACGTGTTGGTTGGGTGCTGCAGCCGTTTGGCATGGCTCACCTCACCTTGGCATTTGCCAGTGGGTGCTGTAGCACAGCCCAGCCTCAATTCCAGCTCATTCTGGTGGGGGCTACAGCTTAGACCAGACCAGCCCACCTCCAGTATCAACTCTAGCTGGCAGGTGCTGCAACCTGGCTCTGCTCAGTTTGTTCCCATCCCTGGCTCATGCAAACCAGTAGGTGTCAAAGCCTATTCCGGCATAACCTGTACTCCAGCCTTGTTTCTGCACTCGCCAGTGGGCTAAGGTTTGCTCAGCCCTTCTAATCCACCCCTTCCAAAACCAACCTACACACTTGCCAGCAGATGGAGCTACCTTGCCCAGCCTGCCCAACACCCGGGCCTGGACCATGTGCTCACCAGTGGGTGCTATGGCCCACCCACCAAGGGAGTTTCCCAAGTTCTCCCATTTGGCCCACTCCCAGATCTCACGCATGCCAGTGGGTGCTAGGCTCTTACCTGGCATAGCCTGCCCTGTCCATCCTGGCCTTTGCACAAGCTGGTTGTTGTTGTAGCCTGGCCTACCCCACTGTTTTAGGGTGCACATACAGGTGCTGCAGCCTGGACCTGACCAGCCTATTTCCAACACCAGTATCTGAGTGGTTGTGGGTTCTACGGCCATGCCTAGCTCAGCCCATCACCACCCTAACTCAAGCTAACCAGTGGGAATGGCAGTTCCACAGAGTTAGGCCCACATATCTCCCACAGAATTTACCCCCAGAGCTGGTTGTTTTGCATGGTGGTTAGTATCATGGCCCAGGCTAATGTGATCTGTCCCACTGTAATACTGTCACATACTGGGCCAGACAGGAACTCAGCCCTAGCTTTTGTGTGGGCTGGTGTGTGGTGGTCAATGATCCAGGTCAGGTCTCCAATGTGGGCTGACCCACAAAGGTCTTCTGATCTGTCCCCTCCAAAACACAGGTCTCAGTCCCCTCACTTACCTGCCAAGTACAGTGGTCTCGTTGGGAGTCCCTCAGGAGTCATTCCTCACCTGCAAGACACTTACATGGAAGTCCTCCCTACCCCACATCCCCTTGCTCCTTCCCCCAATCAATCCACAACCCTTGTGCACAGGAGTCATGGTTCTTCAGCCCAGTCTTCAGAAGCCCAGCAGGTGGTGTGCTGATGCAAAGCTCACCCTACCCACCGGAGTCCTAAGTTCCTGGCACATGGGCTGGGCTGGTGCCTTACCCAAGATCCAGCTCCATTTAGTGGACAGGCCTAGTGGCACACCAGTGCTGCGTGCTGACCTGGATTTTCCCTGCCCAGGACCAAGCTCCTGAGGAAATCCCGATTGGCTCCACCTGCCTAAAGGTGAGCTCCCATGTCCCTACATGCCCACCACATGCCCTTAGTGACTCTCCAACCCAAGCCCGCATCCATAGGTCCCCAAGGCCTCATCATCACCCCCAACAGGCAGGTCGCCAGCACAGGAACTCATTTGTACATTTCTAGTTGTTTTTTTAAAAAACTCTATCCTTTTATACTGTCTCACTAGAATGTTTTGCATTCAGCGTTTCATTACTCCTTATTGGTTCATGTCATTAAGCCTTTGGATTTCCAAAGCTATGAAAATGTGGTTCAAGGAGCCAGAGAATAAATATTTTTAAGCTTTATGGTCTCTGTCGAAACTATTCCATGGTATCACATATAAAGCAGCCATAATGTCGTAACTGTGCAGGATATACACAGCAACAGAAGATTACATACACATGGGGAATGCTCACATCACATTTCTTGCTGGGAACCCCACAAGTAATGCAATTACCAAGGTGAGAACAGAAGTCACTTGAATCCATTTACTGGTCACAGGCAGCAAGGCTTTGCTAGTAACACTTTTATTACATTATCCAGATGATAGAAACACAAAACACTTAATTTAAGGAACTAGGAAAACATCAGGCAATTCCTAGAGCACTACCAGAAATACAACCTTGACCTACAGTAAAAATGAGGCCATTCAATCATTTTGGTCATCATCCCAGTCTTTCTTCCCACCAGGAGGCTTGGGTCCACCAGCTGGTTTTGCCATGATGATCTGTATTAAAAGAAAAACCCACCCCCAAAGTTATGTTTATATAAACAACCCAATTTAAAAGTAGGCAATCATCTTGACTTAAGCAATCAACTATATACTGTAATGAAACACTATAGCACATAATAACTTCCTTATTAGAAATTAAACCGTTACGTTACAGCATTGTGAGTAAACTTCTGGCCTTTATAACAGCAGCAACAGCTACACGCATTAGTGCAAGACCTTCTAAGACATGCCCTTCAACAGTGCAGTAGCAGCTGCATGCATCATGGCATCAGTTTGGCACCTGATGTGCCACTTATATGTGAGGTTCATCTCGCCAAGCATCTGCATGCCAATTTCCTTGTGGTCTAGGCGCTTGAGGTTCACCTGCCAGTTTTGCCATTATAATCTAAGGTAATCAATACATTAATATATATATCAACCTCAACACTGACATTTTCTAATTCCTGTAAGTAAGAACCATTTAAGTAACAGGAAATGTTTATTCATGCACAAAACCCAAGCAACTCGGCTCCCACAGTAACTTAATCTGTTACAAGCCTCTCCTGGTTTATCTAAAATGTGCTAATCTTGTGAAATGTGCATTTCCCAATTACAATGTAAGAATTTCAATATTTTCAAAGGATCTGTGTTAAAAATGCTATTGGTTTTGGGCTCACATTAGTTTGCGAGAAGCAAAAGTAAATAATGAGCTTTCTTTATTGTACAACAGTTGGGCCATTCCACTAGTAATACACTGTGCCTATTTTCAGTGGCTCCCTCATAATAAACTGGAGGGCTTATTGCAGTTACTCAACAGGCTAATCCTCCACCTGCAGCACAAGCATCCTGTACAGGCATGGGTTCCAATCTCAGCTGCTTCACTTCCCATTCAGCTCTCTGCTTATGGCCTGGGAAAAACAGCAGAAGCTGGCTCAAGTCCCCTGGGCTCCTGCACCCGCATGGGGAAGGCTGGAGGGCTCAGCTGCAGCCATTTGGTGAGTAAGCCAGTGAATAAAAGAGCTCTGTCTGTCCCTCTCTATAACTCACACACACATAAAACTCATGCTTTCTCCAGTATATGACTCAATGGATCTTGAGAAGTCTGAGATTTTGTATTTCTAACCATATTTTACAGGTGATATTGAAGTCATCAACTGGAACCAAATAAAGAATTGGTGAAATAGACTCAACAAAGATCAACTCAGACCCTACTATACCTCCCAATGCTTAAAACTTGCTTTTCAAATCCCTTTCCAAAATATATCCCGCACAAAATCAGATACAATCACCTTCAAAGAGACACCAAGACAAACTGATTAACATAGTTCTTCACTTGACATACACTATGCCCTCAATGATAAATTCTCTTAAGTACTTACAAATAGATTAGAAAACACCTTTCTGAAAAATGAGTGTCCATATAACCTTTTTCTCTAAATTACTTGTGCAAAGGGTTACTGTCATTTTCACTAATTTTCACTAAGTTGTAACATGTTCATTACACTTTAAGAGGAAAGAAATCACATTTCTCACAGTACTTTAACATGTGTAAGATCTGATAATAAGGAAACACTCCACTGAACAACTGAGCTGTGCTTTTCAAGTTATGTGCAAGTGTTCTCAAATCTTACGAAAGTTAGTTTAAGTATCTAAGATTCAAGTTCTGCTCACCTGATCCACCCTAAGCACAGTGACCGCAGCATTTGTGGCCAGTTTGATAGCCCAGTATTTTCCTAGGTAAGTATCTAGAACACCAGCTTCCAACATGTCCTTTACAGCAGGAACTTCAGCCTGTCAACATAAAACAATTTCCATACTTCTTCACAAATTAAGTGGAACTGTTTACATGAAACAACTATTTACATGAAACCACCTCACAGCTCTGTCAATCATACCAAAAAGCCACCACCAAGCCAAATCAAGTATCACCAGGGTGGGCTTCTAGCCTGTAGCCTGAGACCCCTGCCTCCTTATGTAGGAGCATTTGGATATGAGTGTTTTCCTAATTAAGGGAAAGTGAGTAAAAAAAATAAACACGTAAGTATATAATACATTGTACATTACACACTGGATAGCCTGGTCTGAGTCCCAGATACTCCACTTCTGACCCAGCTCACCTCAGAGGCAGTAAAGTACTTGGGGCCCTACCAGCCATATGGGTTAAATTCTGGACTCCTAACTTCTGCCAGGCCAATTTGGTTATTGTGGGCATTGGGGGAAATTAACCGGTGGATAAAATGTCTCTGCTTTTTCAGATAAAAAAGTATCAATAAAATAGAAGAAAACTAAAATCTCCACTACACAGAACAAAATTTGCTCACGTATCATAACACCATTTCTTATTGACTTTCCTTTTAAGCTTACTGCTTCCACTTTTAATTTATACAAAATATAAAGCAATTTAAGTTCATGTCCCCCCTTCTCCCCAAATACCTCAATGTCCACTCCAACATTCTTATTTCCTTCTTGATGTACTGCATAAAGTTTAGAGATTACTTCATTGGCCTTAACCCCGGAGTTTTCTGCCAGTGCCCGGGGAATGGCTTCAAATGCCTCAGCAAACTTCTTAATAGCATACTGTTCCAGGCCAGGACATGTCTAAAATAAAATGTGTTTATTATTACATTGTATTCAGGCAACAGAGAGTTAGTCAGAAATATACAGAAAATGCCATACCTCTCCATATGATGTGATCTGTTTGGCCAATTCAATTTCTGTTGCTCCACCTCCAGGTACAAGACGTTTATCCTATTAAGTAGTCCAAACCAACCAAAAATATCATTAAAAAAGAACAGTCTGTTGTTTTCTATTCTTTTCATATACCAGCACTCTTGACCAGATGCCATTACTCAAAAATCTATTCACAATAGATTTTTGGTAAAAATGACTGGTCAGAACCAATTTTCCTACTGTACAGTGAAAAGGGGGGACTGAAGAATGGGAGCACCCCAAAGGACTGACGGTCATCGACAGAAACAGCCGTCTACTCAGCCTGCAAACACTGTGCTTCTCAAATGTTCAGGATTCTGCCAACTATGTTTTTACCAACTTACAAATTACTCAAGAAGATTACTGTTAATACTGACCCTTGTAAGAACTTTGAAAGTATTAACACCATCATCTACTGCCCTTTCTATATCGTCCATCAAGTTGTCCGTGGAGCCTCGAAGCACTATGGTGGAAATGGCAACATCTTCCTTTTCTGTTAATAAATATATTTGGTGATTGAGTAAAAGAAAATGAACACACACTTACATAAATCTATTTTGATCTGACTACATACCATGCTTAAAAACCACCACTTGTGTGTCTCCAACTTCTGAGAGGTAAACACTATCACAGTGCCCCATTTCTTCAAGGACAGGAGGAGTCTGTAAGACACCGACTGTTAGGCTCGAACTGCAATTCATCTGAAGTATCTCTGTGTTTTTTCAAATATACATACCAATCTGGGAAGAGCCGTAGCACCAACTGTTTTACAGAGTCTTCTGAGATCCCATTTAGAGTTCAGCCTTTAAAAAAAAAAGATCTTCATGAGGGTGTAATTCCATGAGACACACAGCACTTACACTGCAGAGAGGAAACAGGAAGCCAGCACCAACTCCCAAGTCAGTCTGTAAATTCTGGATTCAAGCTCAGAACATTTTTTCAAGCTGAATGCTGCAGTCCAGAAGCAGATTCCTGAATTTGCCAGCAATGCCACATTACAACCCTGTGTTACACAGCATTATTCTACAACTGGGAAACTTGAAACCACTTTAGGATCTGTGGGGTTTACAGTATGCAACACCATAGGACTCTTTTATATATATATATACACACACACATATACACATACAGAAAAACTTTTGCTTTACTTTATACAATCCTGTGCTCTGTTAAAACAGTAAAGTGAATTGCTCTGTACATCTGATCAGTTGCTAAAAATGGTGGCAGGCAGAATTGGATGGGAAAGATGCCTTGTGTGCCCATAATACATGTTAGAGGAGGGTAGAACTATTGTGGTGCCAAAAACTTTCTGGAATTCATACTGATTTTTCCATTAAAATATTTTAAGATTTATTTATTTTAATTGTAAAGGCAGATTTACAGAGAGAACGAGAGACAGAGAGAAAAATCCTCCATCTGCTGGTTCATTCTCCAAGTGGCTGCAGTGGCCAGAACTAAACCAATCCAAAGCTAGGAGCCAGGAGCCAGGAGCTTCCTCTGGGTTTCCCACATGTAGATACAGGGTCCCAAGGCTTTGGGTTGTCCCTGACTGCTTTCCCAGGCCACAAGCAGGAAGCTGGATGGGAAGCAGCCAGGACATGAACCGGCACCCATATGGGATCCCAGCAGATCAAAGGCGAAGATTTAACCACTAGGCCATCATGTCAGGCCCATCACCACAACATTTTCCTACTTATTCCTTGCAGAGTCTTTGAATTCATGCATTTCAAAATTTCTGTAGCAAAAGAAGCTTATAACTCAATTTCATTTTCTGTAAATTTCTGAAATGCCCTCATAACCTTGCTCATGAATGCTAGGGTATTTTCTGAGCAGGTATGTAGCGCAATGTTTAGGCAGCTGTTTGGAGCCCACATCCTGCACTGGAGTGCACAGGTTTGAGTCTGGGCTCTACTTCCAGTTCCAGCCCAGCCAATTCCCAATGCACACACTGGGAGACAGAGGTGAAGGTTCAAGTAATTGGGCCTCTGCTCCCACGTGGAGACCGAGTGAACTCTAGGCTCCTGGCTTCAGCCTAGCACAGCCCAGGCTTCAGTGACTACATCAGCAAATGGAAGATATCTCTGCGTCTGTTTCTGCAAAAAATTAAGCAGGGCGTCCCAGGTGAGAGAAGACGCATCACACTTGTGTCTGGTCTCCAAACAAGGAGAAATACTGGCTAGAAATATCCTTCCCTTCTCTTTCAAATAACATCTGCTGACTAGACCTTTAGCTTAAATCGAAGTTTTCTCACAAGTATTTTCTCTTCTTTAGATTGGGGGGAGGTGAGAACCTTTTCCTGCCAAGGGTTATTGGGATACATGTATCATTCAAGGGCCACACAAAATTAGCAGCTTAAAAATCTGTCAGCTATACAGTTACTGAATTTTAAGTCCTGTTTGTGATTCCCTTGGCAGTGTCAGAACAAATGACTCTGCAGGCTTCTAACTCCCCATGCTTTTTGATCTATACCTTACAAACTTTCTTTAATAGCCTCATAGTTACAATTTGTTTAGGGTTTCATTATCCACCCCCACCAAAAAAACAACTTGTAGAATGCAATCTTCTTACCTTACCAACATAATATTGTATTTATTTGCATAATGAAGGGCCATGTCTGCCACTTTGCCACCAGTCACTATTACATTTGCACCGGTAGCAGCAATAGCTTTGACTTGTGTATCCATGAGATTTTCTTCTCCCTTACTAAAATTCATCAATTCCTCAGCAGTCTTTATCAATACAGTTCCCTGATAAAACAAAAGCCATTTTCACTAGTTTAGTTCTCAAAGCCATAGAATAACACTTTACACAGAATGAAGAAAATACAAAGAGTCCATATGAAATTAACAGGGTCCAGTGTTGTAGCACAGCCAAGTTAACTGCCATTTGTACTGCCTGCATCCCGTCAGGGTGCCAATTACTGTCTTGGCTGTTCTATTTCCAACCCAGTCCCCTTCTAACAGCCTGAAGAAAAGCAGGTGTATGCAGCCCAAGTCTTTCGCTCCCTGCTACGTAAGAGAGACCCAGGTGAAGCTTTGGACTTAGCTCTGGCCTAGCACCAGCTGTTGTGGCCATCTGGGGAGTGAACCAGAAGATATATGGAAGATATCTCTAAATCTGGTTTTCAAAGTCCTTGTTTTTTAAAAATTACTACACACTCAGTTTGCTCCGAGAACCTACCCCACCGCACAGATGTCTTGTAGAAGTTAGAGGAACACTGTTATTCAGACATGTGGGCGGATGTGCTAGGACCTGTCTTCTGCTAAAGGTCAAGTAGAGGACTGCCAAATCACAGTCCTCACACTTTTCCTATGTTAACCAAATGTGCTCCCCACATCAAACCTGCAGAACTTTTCAGATTTCAAAAATTCTATTGGTAACAGTTCCTGCTGATGACACAAACTTTGTAACATGTATTTTAAAAACAATTTTCAGATTGGTGTATTTTGTTTCAGGACTCTGTAGAGTGTCAGCACTTTAAGTCTCAGGCAAAGCACTCTTTCAGTTACTGAAATGTCCATGGTCGTAGGTTAGAATATAAACAAAACTGCCACTACCCTAAAGTCTCAAGTTTGCTTTTTAATAGTTGAATTATTCAAAGAATATACACAAATTTGACTTAGAAATGCATTTGATGGCACACTTCAAAATACTTAAGAAATACTAACTTAATAGCAATTTCAATGCCAAAACAAGATATTAAGTTAAAACAGCAACCCAACCTAACAGAGGTTTGCAACCCACATACCTTAGTTTCTGTTATCATGCCATCAAAAGGACAAGAGTACACTGCTATTTTTGCATCTTTGACAGATGTTACATCACCTTCAGTTTCTTTCTTAAAAACCATGCCATGTAAAACGGAGGAGGAATAGATCCCAGAGCCCTGAGGAGTGAACACCAAAACCATTGTTACCTGCTGACTCTACATGTACCAAAAATATTATTTTCTAAAACAAAGTACCAGGCTAATGCAATGGCTCCTGGATAACATGGGATTGGGTGATGGGCAAAGAGCAAGCACATCAGGCCAAGGGAGCCATCACTGTGGGAATGAGCCACTGTTACCAAGAGGAGGCTCTTCAATATAACACAACTAGCCACTCACTCATTCAAGTACTCGTTATCACCCCAGTCATAATTATTATAACCCAAGACAGAACAGCAGCCAGGTGCAGGTAAGCAAAGATGGCTGTCACAAACTTACAATTTAGTGGAGAAAACAGACAATACATGGAAGGCGACAAAGCACACAGCACATGTGTATGTTCACGAGGGTACACACTGAACTAAAAGGCAAGTTTACTACTGTTCCAAAAATGTGAGGCGCAGGCCTTTTGCCTCATGGTTAAGACACTGCTCAGGAGATCAATGTCCCACACTAGGTGTCTCAGTCTGATGCCTGGTTCCAAATGTGACTCCAGATTGTTGATGTGGACAGGCAAAATAGCAGGGATGGCTCAAGGAACTGGGTCCTGGCACCCACTAGGGAGACCTGAACTGAGTTTCTGATCGCTGGCTTTGATGCCCGGGCTCCTCCAGGTATCTGGGGAGTGAAGACACATGGGAGCTCCACTCCAATAATTAAGAATTAAGCAAAAGCAAGAATCACTGTGAAATCCGTGCAGTTTTTCATGAACTTTTTGAAAATCTCTTGCACAAAGTGCACACAAGTAGCATGAAAGCTAAATTGAACTACATTCACAGTCAGTATGCCTATGTGCAAAACCAGCCTACAGGTTTTACTCAGGCACACAAAATTTTTATTAAGAATACACTTCAGAGATGCCATTTTGGATTAGGAAATCCCTGAAAGAACCAAAGAATAAAACCAGAGATGAGAAAGGAAAAACAAACAAACAAAACGGAGCAACAGAAACTTGAGCAAAATGCAGATTGTGGGAAGGACAACCTGGCCGTGGGGCAACTGGGAAATCTGGCAAGGGGCTGGCTTGGAAGCGTAGCAAGCTAACACCCCGCCACTGCACTAGCATCCCACTCCATTCCAATTCACTTCCTGCTTCCGGCCAGCAGAGGTCAGCTCCAGTCTCTAGGTCCCTGCACCTACGAGGGTGACCTAGGAGCTCCTGACTCCCAGCTTTATACACAGGCTCAGTTCTGGCCATGGCGGCCATCTGAGGAGTGAAGTAGTGGATTGAAGATCTGCTTTCCCAATAAAAATAAATTCTAGAAAGAGTACTTCTGGCCAAAAGAAAGCTGCCCCTTGCGCCCACAGCAACAGTGACCCTTGATTTTATTCTTATTCAAACATAGATTCTGTACAGTAATTATCTTGTTAACCCTAATTAGAATGTTGTCCTGAAGCCCATTTCACACTGTGGAGCAGAAGGGCAAGTCCTCTACCACTTAAAATCACCTTCTATGTTTATTTTTATTTAATTTGAAAACAGATCAGTATTTCCTTCACACACTATTCTCAACCTACAAGACTTATGGAAAAATAATTTTATTGAGATAATATGATGATGCACTTTGACAGTAAGACTTCAATTTAGCCATATCAAAGTATGAAGTGATGTCATAAAACAAAGTTCATGCATAAATAAGGTGAAATTTCAACCTTAAACTAATAAAATCCTTTTTGACAAAAACCAACTGATAAATTCAGATAATTTCTAAACTTACCAGGATTTTACAAACTCTGATGTTATCAACATTGAAATGGCCAGAATCAGGAAAAATTGACACTGTTAAGAAAATCAGAGCCATCAGTACACAGCTTGTCAACAGAACTGTCTCAGTTACAGTAAAGACATTTCTATTCTGCATCCCTTCATTTACTGGTTTTTACTTACCACATGCCTGAGCAATGAGCTTGGCCAGAAACGCTTCATTGCCGTACTGTTTACTCATGATGGAGGTACGAAGTAAAGATGACACTTCATCAACACTGCGAAGGTTTTTAGCAGAACAACACACCAAATCAGGAAGGATCTCATGCGCTTTTTTACAAGCTGTCTCGTAACCTTCTATGACCTAGAATGTAAAGCACACAAAATTTTTTGAAAAATCAAAAATTTGAGACTTACATCCATGTATGAAAGAGCCAACTCTATGAATACAGGTTCTAATGACAGCCCAAATGGAATTCTAACTTCACCCCTCACCACCTGCAAGACCTTGGGTAAGAGTCTAATGTGGGCCTGGCATGATGGCTCAACTGGCTAATCCTCCCCTTGCAAGGACTGGGAACACATAGGGGGTGCTGGTTCATGTCTCGGCTGTTCCACTTCATATCCAGCTCCCTGTTTATAGCCTGGAAAAGCAGAAGGGGATGGCCCAAGACCATGGACTCCTGCACCTGCACAGGGGACCTGAAGGAGGTTCCTGCCTTTGGGTTGGATCAGCTCTGACCACTGGGACCATTTGGAGAGTGAACCAGCAGATGGAAGATCCTTCTGTTTCTCCTTCTCTCTGGAAATCTGCCTTCCCAATAAAAACAAGTAAATCTTAAGAAAAAAAAAAAAAAAGTCTGCTACTATCTCACTTTGCTCACAAAAAATAAAACACCCACGGAGTAACCGTCTCCTTAAGAGCAGTCCTATTAGGTGCCATATATGACCTATATTTCAAACAGTAGGAGACACATACACACAGAGAACAAACAGCAGCAGATGGTAGAATGCACACTTGCCTCGGAAACCGATAGTCCATTCCTCAGAAGTTCTTCAGCTAGCTCCAGAAGAGCGCCAGCAAATATAAGAACAAAGTTGGTGCCATCTCCCACCTCTTGCTCTTGCATATGAGCGGCCATCACAATCATTTTTGCAGCAGGATGCTGCACCTGACATTAAAGACAACATAAAATGTATTTCTCCATGGCCCAGGTTTTGAGCACAGTTACATGGTAAAGACTCTGTGGTCACAAGACCAGTAACACCAGTTAAGGATCTCTCAGCCTAGCAACACTGATACATCCCTGTGAATGAAAACAGCTTCAAATGCACCCCTCCTCCGAGTGTCAGCCATCTATTACCCACAGTGCCATATGTAAGAACCAGCTGACCACTGCTCACTAAATTTAAGATAAAAGAATCTCAACCAAAATCCACATATTTTAAAACTACAATATACCTCAACTAACCTGATAATGTGTCTCAAAATCCTTTTTACCTTTAAGTTCTTGTTTAAGTGCTATCACTTGTGATTTTGAAAATGGGGTATAAAATGAACATGGATTTTGTATTTAGGAGTCAGTTTTGGATGCTTTTACAGAAATAAGCAAACTGTAGCAGAAAAGCCTTCCCAGTCCATCTGTATTTACTGTTTTGATATTATCTGAGGGGATTATACAGTTAAGTCCTAAGAACACCACAGTGTATATCAACACTCACAATGAGAAGCCCCTCTATAAATATTTTGTGGAATTAAACTCGTTCAATTCTAATTAATATATATATTTTTTCAACTCTATTCAATATATTCTTAAAAGCATGTTTAAGTTAGGAAAACAAAGTTAGAAAAGCAGTACCTTATTACCCAATCTGAAGTACGCTGGAGGTTTTTTTCTATATATGTTAAAATACATTTAACTTTGATGTCACCAGAACGAATCTGGACTGTTTTTAAAGGAATGACTTACTTCTAGTTCTTTTAAAATAGTTGCCGCATCATTTGTCACAAACAACTTCTCTAGATGGTTGATAACCATTTTGTTCATTCCTTAACAAGAGCAGTTAAAAAGGGGGAAAAATACATTGTTATTCAGAAGCTTTCCAAAATATCCAGAAAACCTAGTTAAGGAAAATGTCAGCATTTACTTCTTAAAATAACTGTAAAAATTTCATATTCAGTACCTACTCTGTAAGTCCATCTCAGAGCCCCATGGCTTTCCCCAACTCACACCTCTAGTCTTTCCTTTTTTCAACATCTGTCTCTACTAAGGAGGACAGCAAATTTCATCATATTGCTGGTGACCTTTATTTTTTTTGTAACATGGTTAGCACGCAGCAAATGCTAAAAGAAATTATGTTGAGGTATGCAAAGACTGAAAAATATTCATAAAAAAATAGCTTTATACTGATTTTATAAACCTCTATTAAATTCAACTAGTGATAACATATGAATAGCAATTTTTCTCAATGAAATCATACGTATAAAAAATACCAGGTTTTGTCTCAATGGTGGAAATGCTGTATTTTACCATTTCCATAACATTAACAAATAACATTATGACATCTATTTTTTGAGATATGAATTACAGATTAAAACGTGGAAATGCCATACTTATCTCATTGACTTACAAAATTTTTCAAAGCTCAACTAGAAAAGTAATACCTTCCAAACTATGTACAAGAAAACAGCACACAAAGCACTCTTACTATGTCTTCTAAATCACGAATTCACAAGTTACCATTTGGTCCATAAGTAGTACGTGTAGTCTGGGAAAGTTCTTTGCAAGCTTGTATGTTTCTGTATACAGCCTCTTCTAATCCCGAAAAATGCTGCAAAAAAAAAAAAAAAAAACCTGGTAAGACAGGACAGCCAAACAAGAATTTTCAAACACGAAGATCTAGCTTATGATACTTCCAAAAAAGGCAGTTTAGCTTTGACATTTGGGACATGGCGTTTATAATTTCACCTGTGAGTTACACATCTTTGCCTTCTGTGGCTAATTAACTGTATGCCCTTGGATAATTCAGATTTCTTCACCTAAAATGGCCTGGCAGCACCTATACCTCACAGGATTACTGAGACAAACAAGTAGCATAAACATGTTGCTTGATAAATTACAAGCTTCCCCACCAGCTGGAAAATAACGTAAGGTATTTTTACAGATCACAGTGTACCTACTATCTTCACCTTGATTCCTACATCTCTCAACACGGAAAAAAAATCCATTTCATTTTACTTGAAAGGCAGAGGAGTCAGAGGAGAACTCTTCCAGCCACTGGCCCGTCCACTTCTCAACTGTCTACAAGAGCCAGGGCTGCACTGGCCTGAGCAAAGCAGGAGCCAGGAATTGGATTCCGGCCCTTCACACAGGTGGCATCAGGGACCCAAAGACTTGAGCCCACATCTGCAGCCCCGCAGGGTCCATGTACACACACACAGGAAACCCAAGTGGAGCAGTAGGTACTCAAATCAGGCACCCTGACACGGACACAGGTGATAGAAGCTGTGAGTTAACTGCTGTGCACTACCTGACATTACTAAAATAGTGAGGGCTGGGCATGGTAGACTAGCAACTCAAGTTCTCGCCTTGCATGTGCCCGAATCCTATATGGGCACCAGCTCTAATCCAGGAAGCTCCGCTTTCCATCCAGCTGCCTGCTTGTGGCCCTGGAAAGCAGATGATGATGGCCCAAAGCCTTGGGACCCTGCACCCGCGTGGGAGACCCGGAAAAGGCTCCTGGCCTTGGATCAGCTCAGCTCTGGCCCCTTGGGGAGTGAGTCAGCAGATGGAAGATGTTCCTGTCTCATCTCTCTGTATATCTGATTTTCCAATTAAAAAAAAAATCTTCAAAAAAGAAAAGCAGCAAAAAGTAAAGGAATAAAGAATACTAAGATTGAGGGGAAAAGGCAAGTCATGAGGTAAATGTTACTGCTGCACTGCAAAGCTTGGTGCTAAGGCACTTCTTCAGTGGTAATCACTAAGGCAGCTTGATACATTTCAGGTAAAATACTTTTCCAAATGTATCAGTCTTTTCTAAGTAAAAGCTGGCAATGCTTGTGATGAGTTCAGACTGGAGAACAGGCTGTGGGATGCTCCCTCGACTTGCAGCACAATTCCCAAGGTACACTTTGAAGTCCTAACTGCCAGCAACACGGAAATCCTCAAATCCAACACCTGCCTTTCAGCCTTCACGGACTGCCGACACCATGGCCACCAAACACATGTGGCTATTTAAATAAAAATTCAGTTGCTCAATTGCACTAGCCACAGTTCAAACATACAGCAGACATTATAACGGACAGCCCTGTGGACCACACCCGAATACAGGCCTGGCTGGGACTTCCACTAGTTTATGGAAGCCCCCTGTGCTCAACCCCCAAGAACAGACCCTAGCGCTCTTCAGAGCTTCCCTCGAGGACAGCATCAGCACCCTCCAAGTACCAGTGGGCGTCCCGGCTGCTCCACGGCCCTCACCTGCAGTCCAGCTGCCCAGGAATGCCCCAAGCCACTGCCACTGGGGTCTGGGGACTGACCTTCCAAAACCATCAGCACTCGGCATGCAGGGAGGAAGGCTCCTCCGAAGGCTTCCCACCTCTCTGCAAAGTCCCTCATCACCTCCCTGCAAAGGGCAGACCCAAGCCGCGCCCGAGGCGCACTCGGGGTCTCTACCCGACCTTTCCCCCCTCCGCCCCTGCAATCAGCTCAGCGTCCCTTGAACACCATTCTCAACTTGCTCTGTTTCTGGTCTTTCCCCTATTTGTTTTTTCATTCGCCTTTGTTAAATCTTTAAGTTATCACGGTCAGGACTGTTTATCTCCTTTATATTACTATTTCAAACTCTCTCCAGGACAGCCAAGACGAGAGAGAGAGAGAGACAGAGAGAGAGATAGATAGATATGTGAATTTCACACGGGAAGCCACGACTTTAGGGAGAATAAATAACGGCACGATGAGCAGAGCCATTTTTTCACCAACACTGAACCTGGCCAACGTTTCTTGAGGACACTCACGTTCCGTGGCAATCCAGCCCAGAGCAGCTCCCTGCCCTGCTCTCCCCAAGGCAGGCTCTCCGCCCGCCCCGCGCCCCACGCGGCCAACGGCCCGGGACACGCGGGGACACGCGAGGCGCGCGCCGGCCGCCCACCGAGGCACACGCACGAGCGGCTGCGCGGCCGCCCAGACCCCGGGGCGTGGATGGCGGCCCGGGGCGCGCCTGCGGCACTGCCTCCCCTTCTGGAAGCTTCTCCTCGCCCTGGCCGCACACGCCCGGCCCGTCTCCTGGGCCCATCTCCGTCGCTGCGGCCCCAGCCCGCACGCCGGCCCGCCCACCTCACCGCCTTCCTTCCTGCCTTACTTTGGCTCCTTCTTTGAGCATCTGGGCAAAGCCCGGGGCTTTGGGGACGTGATGCGCCATGACCAGGGTGCAGCGAACGGTTCACGCGCTCGGTCGGGAGCTCCCGGAAACCGTGGGCTCAAGAAGGCCGCGAGAGGAGCGCAAGGGCTGCTGGGAACGCAGCGTGCGGCCGCTGTGCACGCTCCCGCGCGCTCCGCCCCTCTCACGGAGGCCCCGCCCCTCCCCGCCCCCGGCCGCTTGGGAGCCAGCCTCGAGACCGCTGCGTGCGCTCCGCCCCTCTCACGGAGGCCACGCCCCTTCCCCGCCCCCGTCGCCTGGAGCGGAGCTGACATCCCCAATCGGATCAATCGGGCCGGGCGCAGGAAACACGCCCTCGGGCGTCGGCAGGCGCATGCGCACTCGCGCAGGCTCCCCGGGCCGAGCTGACTCTCGGCTGTCGGTGCTTTTGGGCGGCGGCGGCGGCGGCGTGTGAGACTGGCCACACTTCTAGAACTTGTTTTCCACCGAAGGTTCCAGATGCACACACCGGTATCTAGACGGGCGTCGTCGTCTTCGTCTCCAACATAGGTTTTTTGCTTTCATCCCCTAAGCCGTCCTTTAGAGTAACTACGGGGACGTGCTGCGCGCGTGATGGTGGTGATTACAAAATGGTTCGTAGGGATAGCAACGGGTCGGGTGCTCACATGTACTTTACTGCCGACATTACACGTTGCAGTTACCTGTCTGTGAGAAGGGAAGTGGAACTCCCCAAGTGGTAATTTGCTGTAGATCACAAAGGCCGTTCCAGCGAGGATTACTGCACAGATCCGCTGTGTCGCGAAATGCACCTTCTTCACCACTTTATGTGGTCCGTGGGATTAGGAGTCCTTTTGTCTTCTCTCTGTCTTTTAAAACCTGACCTGCGTGGCTTTCCACCGTAACACGTGGCGGATTACAAAAACAAATGTTTTCCGTGCTGTGGACCAACCTTGTAAACAATACAGGAAATTTAAGGCAATATTCTGGTGGAACCTTTGGCTTGGACGCATATAGTTACGTTTATCTTAACTTGGGATAGATTTAGCGTCCTTAACGATGTACATCAAGGGTAGCATTAAATTTTTTCTAATAAGCTTTTAAAAATAATTATGATTTTTTTTTTGCCACGTCAAACCAAATGGAATATGATCCATCCATTGGAAAAATTGCAAGAGCTAAACAGTTGTCCATTGGTACAAGACATCTCTGGTTCTTTGAGACTGGCCCACATGATGTGTTAAGTTGCAGCAGTGTGAATGTGAAAGGAATATGAAGACAGTTATTCGCTAAGCAACATATAAAAGATCAGCAAAAAATGTAACATAATGGGATGCTTCTCATTAAAATAAAAATTACTTGAGAAGACGAGAGAACACTCCCACCAGCAAATCCCCTCATAGCTGGGTTGGATGTGGTAGGTTTTAAGCGCACTTGAAGTTGCTAAAGTTCTTGTGTTGTTAAGCGCAGCTAATTCCCACAGCCAAGTCCTCTATTCATGATGTTTACCGTAAGCCAAAACCCCAAATGCAGCAAGGCGCTTAGTAGGTCCTTTATTCCAGCAGGGTAGGAATGGAAGGAGGGGTGGAGGGGGAGAAAGGGAAGGGACTTGTCTCCTGCCATGGTGGCAGGATGGGGGCAGAGCCAGAGGAAGGGGCAAGATGGAGGGCCCGGGGAGAGTCAGGTGAAGGGAAGGGAAGAGAGCAGGGAAAGGAGAAGGGAGGGGCTGTGTGGGCTGTGTGCTGGCCCCAGGACCTGGGGGCTGAGATTATCTGAGCCACAGGCAGGTGGATGGAGACTAGGAGGAGGGGCCAGAGATTGGAGAATGGGACTGTCAGGTAAGGCGCAAAAATTTTTTATTTGAAAAAGTTACAGAAAAAGGGAGAGACAGAGATACTGATCTTCATCTATTGATTCAATCTCCAAATGGCCACAATGGCTGGAGCTGTGCTAAGCCAAAACCGGAAGCTTGGAGCTTCTTCTGAATTTCCCACGTGGGTGGCAGGAGCCCAGGTGCTTGGGCCATCTTTCCTTGCTTCTCTAGATGCATTAGCAGGAAACTACAGCAGAGGTGGAACAGCCAGGTCTCAAATTGGCTGCCGTATGTGAATGCTGCCATCGCTGGCAACTGCTAAACCAGCTATGCCACAACATGAGCTCAAAGAAAGAATGAAACTTAAATCTTCTGCTTGGTAATTTATTTTAAAAATTTAATTGATTTAATTGTTAGTGTTATTGAAGATTCATTTGTGTAATTTGTGTTATACTATATTAATAATTACAGAGTCAAAATACCAGACAATATTTCCACTGAGTTCCAACAATCGATCAAACATCCTTCAGTCAGAAAGAAATGCACAAATTCTGTTGCTTCGAGACTTGTCCTCTCATCCCTGCTTCTCCCTCTTACTGTCTTCTTCTTGTCGCAGTAGCCAGAAACACCTGTTCTGATTTACTCTGTGCTTAGGATGCCCTTTCAATCCCTCTTGACTAAGTTCTACTTCCCTAAGCAGGCGCTTTCATTAGGCCATCTATAATGACTCCCCAAAAGTCCTTTCTTCCTATGATCATGCTTTTATGCTACACTATTACTAGAGCAAAATTATTTCTAGTCTTTTTCCACCAGTATGTAGATAATGTGACACTGGCCGTTATGAATGGATATTGCCTAGAGTAAGGTCTCAATGAGTAATAGTCAAATAAACTAATGAGCAACCAATGAGGTGTCCGGGAGAGGAGATTAAAGAATTAAAATGCTGTTGGTGTGTGAGTCCCCTACCAATCCCCACCAAATTCATATTATGAAATCTTAGCCCCTAAGGAGAAGGGGTCCAAGGGAACTTCTTCACTCTTCCACCATTCAACAAGGCAGTTGGAAGTTGCTAACCATTAGCCAGGTACTAGGCTCTCACCAGACACTGCGTTTGCTGATGCCTTGATTTTGGACCTCCCAGCTTCTAGAACTGACTCAGCCAAGCACTCTAATGTGGGATGCAGCTGTCCCAAGTGGAATCTTAGCAGCTGTCCCAAACATCTGCTCCATGATTGATTACTAATGATTTAGCTGCATGCAGTCGGGAAACGTGTCCTCATGTCAGTAATTGACCAATTAGATAACCCTTTCCAAGGAGAAAGAGTGGATCAGAAAGCCAAGAGAGTTGCTGGAAACCAGAGGGGTAAGTAAGCACTCTCCTCCCCATATAATTGTTACATTTGTTTCTCAATCTTCCAATAATCTTTCCAATCCCTGCCTATCATATTTGAAGTGAGGCGGGTTGGAGGGAGGGTGGCCATCAGACGCCGTGTTGATCTCACAACTTCACTTAGTTGCCATCAAGCACATGTGAGACAAGGCAAGGTCAAGATCAAATCCTGACTGATTTGGCTGGTAAAGTTACAATGAGCCTCTTTTAGTACCAGACGATTTATTACTTACATAAATGATGAAAGGAAGATTAGCCAGCAGCGCCAGCTCCTCAAGGGCATGTCCCACATATGAAAAAGGAATGAGACTGGAAATCAAGTGAACTAGGAGATTGCAACACAAGTCACGTGTCATCCACTGCTGAGGAGCTATCTCCAGGCTATGGCTAAGTGGTTTTATATTCTTGTTTTATGACGAGATGGGGCAGGAAGTTTCATATCTCATCAGAAGCCTGAAAGTGATGAACAATCGCATCATGAGAGTTTTGCAGGGGAGAGCAGGAGGTGAACAAGAGATGGCCTCAGAGGACCTTTCCAGAGGCTGTTCACAGTGCCAGGACACTCACAGAGATGTCCTGCCAAGACTCAAAGACAAGCCTTGGCCTGAGCAGCCTTCGTGGTGCATGTAAGCTCATCGTGTGACAGAGCCATGCCTCTTCTGCATCTTGGCACTGGATATCCTCTGCTGTCTTCAGAGAGCTTGGCCCTGTGCTAATTCTATGTCCTTCCTGAGACATCTTGCCATCCCACCATTTGGGTGCTGATTCTTCCTGACCTCTCTTTTGAAGGAAGATTTCCATGGTTTCTTCCTGGAAGATATCTCACTTTTCAGGTAACTGATTATTTCTTGAGTCCTGCAACCAGGATAAGAACTCGTGTCCATATGGGATGTCAGTAGTAGCATGCAGTGGCTTTACCAGCTCTCCCACAACCTCAACCCCCCCTAATCAGTTCCTGTAGTAGTATTGTTAAAGTTACTCTGATAGTTTCCCCGATGGCGGTGCTAAATTAGCATATGTGCACAGTCCTCCTGGGAGACTGGGTGGCTGACAGCAGATCCCCTTGCATGTATGGTTCTGGATATGGGCCATCTTCTGCTTTTCAGAAATGCAGCAGCCAGAACTCAAGCCAGCACCCATGTTGGAGGCCAGCATCACTGGCAATGGCTTTTCTTGTTATGCCACATTGCTAACCCTGGTATGCCGCAATGCCAACAAACAAGTGTTTGCTTGTTTTTAGAATCAATTCCTTTGGTTGGCTCAGACTTGGAAGTTGAAACAGAATCAGAAAAGATTTTAAGATGAACCTGAAGAAAATTGAAGATGTCCCAATATCGATTTATAGAACAATGCTTTTTCTCAAGCTTATATTTTGAGAAAAAAAAAGTCTCTCTTTAGTAAAAGTAGAAAGGATTGTATTCTTGCTGGTTAAAAAGGCCAAATTAAATAAATTACACTGGTGAATATTTTCTGCCATTAAAATTGTTTATGGTTTGCTGGTAACTGGCTTTTCCAACCTTGGTCTGATAGACCAAATATAATATATTCCCTATCCTTTCTGTTGTTAAAAAAAAAAGCTCTAGTTTTAAAATTGAGGATGTATCCATTTATTATTCTTTTAAAAAATATTTTAGACAGTTTTCCGTGATAAATGACTTGTCTGGGTTTTCCAGACCAATATTTTTGAGCAAAGAATAGGCTTTTGGCAAGTCTATGCCACAATACATCACTTTCCTTCCTATATATTTCATGCAGAAATCTTACAAAACAACAAATGATTATAGCCTTTACTGATATTTACTTTATTCACCACAGTCATATGCACAATGTGCATATATGTGCAATATTAACTCCACTTTCTGATTCGTTTTTTGGAACACACACACACACACGAGTTCCCATCCCCTGGTTGACGCCTCAGATTCCTGCAGTGGCTGGGCGAGACCCAGTTAAAGCTAATAATTGGGAACCCCATCTGAGTCTCATTTGTTGGGTAGCAGGGCCCTGATGCACTGAGGCATTGCTGCCTTCCAGGATCTGCGTTGGCAGGAATGTGGAGTCAGGAGCCAGAAATGGAAATGAAGCCCAGGCAGTCTGATGCGGAAGGCAGGTAAGTCTTAACCACTAACGTAAACATCTACTCTCTCATTCTTATGTAGATTTTACATCTTATATCAGTGCAAAGATATGGGTTTTGCAGAAGTCATTAAATGAAAATTACAGAATGAGTAAGAAAGGAGATGTTTTCATCTCCTTGTTTTTTTTCACCTGTGATATTCAATATTAATTTTTGTTGAGCCCATTGAGTCTTGTCCTACTCCCATTGAGAATAAACAGAATAATATTAACAAGCTTTAGAAATGACTTTAAAAGTTCTTGGCCTTAAAAATATTATAAAATGGGGGTCCAGCAGTGTGGCCTAGTGGCTAAAGTCCTCACCTTGAACACACTGGGATCCCGTATGGGTGCCGGTTCTAATCTTGGCAGCTCCACTTCCCATCCAGCTCCCTGCCTGTGGCCTGGGAAAGCAGTCAAGGATGGCCCAAAGCTTTGGGACCCTGCACCCGTGTGGGAGACCTGGAGGTAGTTCCTGGTTCCTGGCTTCGGATTGGCATCGCATTGGCCGTTGTGGTCACTTGGGGAGTGAATCATTGGATGGAAAATCTTCCTCTCTGTCTCTCCTCCTCTCTGTGTATCTGACCTTCCAATAAATATAAAATAAATTAAAAAAAATTATAAAATTGAATGACTTGAATTCAGGCATTTATTTGCCATTGCTGTGTAAGAAACCATGCCAAACTGTATGGCTTGAACAAGAAAAGCTTCGTATTTCTCATGTTCTTAAGACTGAGTAATTTGTCTGATCTGAACAAGCTCTGCTGTGACCCGTGATGATTGCGTATAGATCCACTGTTAGGTGGATGCTGGACTGGGCACACTGGCAGATCAGGTAGTATTTTTCTTTCTTTTTTTTTTTTTTTAACATTTTGTTTATAAGGCAGACGTTGCCCTCTGAGCGGAGATCTTTTTTTTTTAAATTTCTTTATTTTTGACAATCTTTACATAGTTAATTAGGGCACAAAGGTTCAAGGGCTACAAGAAAGTGGGTAAGACTGTTATTTCCACATTCTCTTTTTTTTCTGTGTCTGGGGTAAATGGGGAGATAGAGGGAGATGCTCCCCCCCAGCCTCCCACCCACCCCAGATCCCCAATGTGGGGCATTCTCCAAGGGTCTTACTCAAGTGGTTTTGATACTTCAACAGTTATGAATTGCTGCCAATCTCGCCATTCCAAGTACAATGAAGTCACTGCAGAATCCACTGATTGACATAGTCCACCTTAAAGTCTCCATTTGCCCGGTTTTTCATTGCCAACATATGGCTGGGGTAGTTGATTGATTTGCTCTGTCCTCTGTTGTGGTGCCAGGTATACTTTGCAGGTTCCTATAGACCGCCATGTCCTCCATGTGCACCTGATGGTGCTGTCCACTGCTCCATCTAAGCCTCTGAGGAGGGTTGGCTCTGGCATTTGAACTCCTGGCAGACCATGTAACCTGCACTTCGCTTCATGGTTGGTGTTCTGAGTCTGACAGTGCGATTGGGGTGATCTCCAAAGAAACTTTGTCTGAGGTGATCCCACAACATATTCTTGTGTGTGCTTACAGGTACAGGGCCCGGCACAGTCCATCGCCCCAATCAGCTGGTGGTTGCAATTGCTGGTTTGGTTCTCTTTCTAGCCCTGTCTTTCACTGGAACCAATGGGTGTTGCAGTCCAGCCTGATTCTGGCCAGCACACACTCGGGCCTCACATAAACAAGTGGGAGCTGCAGCTTAGTTGGAGCGACCCACAATAACTCCCATTAAGCCCTCCCCCTGCCCTGGTTCCTGTGCTTGCCAGTTTGTACAGCAGACTGGTCCAGTCTGTCCTACATCCCATTCAGCTCTCATACATGTCAATGGGCATTGAAGCCTAGTTCAACCCAACTAGCTCCACTACCCAGCCCATACATATGCTGGTGGGTGCCATCTGTCCAGCCACCCCTGTCCCCGTCCTGGTTTTCACGTTCTCCGGTGCCCACTATTTCCCTCCCAGGCCACTCTCACTCTCGGATCATGCACTTTTCGGATGGTTCTGTAATTTAACTTGACAGATTAGTCACCGGTGCCAGCATCTGCCAGCTGATGCTGTGGCAAAGCCCAACCAACCCTTATCCATTCTGCTTTATGTTTTCCTTTTGTTGGAAAGGGAAGTATACAGAGGCGAAGATCTTCCGTCAGATGGTTCACTCCCCAAGCAGCCACAACGGCTGGAGCTGAGCCAATCCGAAGCCAGGAGCCTCTTCCGGGTCTCCTATGCAGGTGCAGGATCCCAAAGCTTTGGACCATTCTTGACTGCTTTCCCAAGCCACAAGCAGGGAGCTGGATGGAAGTGGAGCTGTGGGATTAGAACTAGCGTCATATGGGATCCTGGAGCATCAAGGTGAGGATTTTAACCACTACGCTATCACGCAGGGCCCATTTGAATGATTTCAATAGCTCTGAGTTGTTGATGGTTTTGTTCTTCCAGGGTTAAGAAAATATTTCCATGGTCTCTTTCTTGACAAATCCACCCTTATGAATCCACAGACCTGGGAACATGCTGCAAAGATTGGCCAGGAGAATTGTCCAACCTATTGTTTTCCATCCTCTGATGAGGCAGTTGATGTCCTCTCTTGGCCCAGATGAGCTGGCTGTCATGTCCCCCATGTGCATCTTGACATGCTGTTCACCACACAGGCATCAGCAACTGAGGAGACTAAGTCCCAATATGTGCACTCCAAAGTTAGACTACATATTCTGTGATTTTTCCTGTGGCCAGGGTCTGAGTCTAGTCAGTGAGTCCCCCAAGAAACCTTGCCTGTGGTGACCTCACACTTGACTCTTATGTGTGCCAGCCAGTGCAGGGTCAGGTATGATTTGTAACTTGCACTACCCAACAAATATCCTGGCAGATACAGCTTGATCAGCTCTGCCTCAGTCCTGTATCTTGTATCAATTGGCAGATGCTGCAGCCCAGATCAGCCAGCCTGCCACGGAGTTGGTCCTCACGCATTCCAGTGGGTGCCATGGCCTAGCTGCGACAAACCCCATAACCCCCACAAAGCCCGTCCCCAGACCTGGTTGTTTTTTGTGCCTGCTTCTGCTGCATCCTAGCCTGGCCCAGCCCACACCCCATCTGGCTCTTATGTGCATCCACAGGTGCTGCTGCTTAGTTTATCTTAGCTGGCACTAGACCCAGTTATCAAGTATGCCATCAGGTGCCACCACCTTGTCCAGCCTGGCCCACCCCCAGCCCTGTTTCTTTTGCTCACAGGTGATAGGTACAGTCTGGCAGGGCAGTGCCCAAAGTTCCTCTGCCAAGCGAGCTTCCAACCTCAGATCTTGTGCCTGCCAGGGTATACTGAATCCAGCCTTACATGACTCACACCCAGTCCTGGCAATTGCCAGATGGTACTGTGGCTTGGCTCAACTGGCCCACATCTGTTATGGCTCTCGTGCATGCCAGTGGGTGCAGAAGCCTAACCCAGCATGGCCCACCCACAGATTGGCCCACCACCTGGTCCCAGCTCTCATGCTCACTGGTGGGAGCAGAAGCCCAACAACCGAGTCCCTGAAGTTCCCTACCAGGCTGCTCCTAACCCTATGTATGCCAGCACATGCTTTGGCCCTGTCTGAGATGGCCTGCCCAAGTTTCGGCATTTGCCATCAATTGCTACATCCTGGCTTGCCCTCAAGGTCTAGGTCGCAGCAGTGAGTGCTGTAGCCTACCCCAGCCTGGTCCACCCCAAGACCTGGCTCTTCTATGATCCAGTGGGTGCCATGGCTTAGCCTGGCTTGTCCTACATCCATTTTGGCTCTTGCAAGTACCAGCAGGTGCTGGAGCCCTGCCTTTGGCCTGCCTCCAGACAGCTCACACACATGCTGATGGCATGCCTAACATAGCCCATATGCAGTCTCAGCTCTTACTGGTGGGTGTCACAGCCCAACATAGCCCTGGATCTCACACATGCCAGTAGGGGACCAGCAACTATGCTGACATCCTGGTATAGTTAATACAAAGTTGGCATTCATCAGGCCCAGAAAGCCTGCCAGTTTTGACTGCTTTTCTCCAAGGGTGCATATTAGTAGGATGCTGGCATTGCCTGCTTTCCATAGGTTTATTGGATTTTGAATCCTACATGTTGTTGCCTTGGCAGGGCCAAGACAGAGTGATTTTGTGGGGTTTATACATGCCCCTGGGCCAGATGCACCCTATCCCTGTCTTAGATCCTTTCCTCTTTGAGTGATTTTTTTTAAACAACTTAGGAAAATACAGTAACAGCAGAAATTAATTTTCTGAGATGAACAGAAACTTTATTTCAGATTTGAAAATGAGTGATGAGCATGAGTACATTGATAATGTGTGATAATGCATAGTCATATATCTCAAGATGACGTTCACGTTTTGTCAAAAATTGTAGGTGAAAAAGGAAAAAAAAATACCAAAAGAAAAAACAATATATGTTCTTTTCATGTAAGATAGGGAATCACTCTTTGGCTGCAGTTACTGGGGCTTTTTGAACTGGAAACTGTAAAATAGTGCCACTCCCTCTTACACATGTCATTGTCTGGCTTCTCACACCAAGCAAATAATGTAGGTGTGGGATGCACCAAGTAGGAGCCCTCAGACCTCTGCACAAGAGGAAGACGTGAGCCCAACACAAGCGCTCAGAGACTGAAGACAGAATGGGGGTGATTTATGTTGGAAGCTCTGATCAACACCAATGCATGACACTCAAAGAGATTATTAGTTATGAATAAGCTCAATAAATGAGAAAATAAAGACCCATTCACCTCATTTCAGCAGCTATCAAACATGTAAAGCACATTTAAATTCTATCAATGATTAAAAGTTTTTGGTTCTGGATGGAGTAAGCTTTGATTATCTGGAAAATTCCTTTTTTGTAGAAGGTCCCGTTCCCTCAGATATTGTGCAAAGAAATTTCAAAAGGTTTGTGGAAAATGGAATTAAAGGGTAATGTGCCTTTCCACGAGTTTATGGAGGTATCCTTGTATAGGAATGACATCTTACTGCTTTTAGCTTTCATTGAGTGCATGGATAGTGTTTAAGCAATGCGTCAAGGACTTTGATAAGAATCCTAACTCTAAGCCATCCTGTGGCTAACTCAGGATAGTTAAATTACTGCCCTGACAAAGGCTCACATGTTGCAGCTCTCTGCACCTGTGCAAGTCACGTGGGATGAGATGGAGGAACTGACAATGTGTGTACTCCTTCAGCCCATTTTCAGTGAAATCAGAGTAGTAAAAATGTGGAAAAGCAGCTGAGAGAAATGGGCTTTGGAATTCTCTCGGCTAGCTGGTGCTGCGGGCACTCTCCCAGTGGTCCGTGGGAGGTCAGTAGTCTATTTATTAAGGTGCTGATTGAAACTCCGGGACATTGCTTCATTCCCTTAATACAAAACCAGTTTTGAGCCAAGCCATTTAAGACCTTTGAAAAGCAACTCCAAAATAGTGTGTGATATCTTCAGGAAAAAAATAAACTATGATTTAGTAAACTGGATGATCCATGGGGTGAGAATTGCTTTAAATAGTGTTCTTACAGAGGGAGGGGTACAGATCATAATGTGTGGCCAGGAAAAGCCCTTGGCACATCACGGGAGCTCCCACCTGGAATGTACTTCCTGATGTTCAGAGCCCACCTGCTCTGGGAACAGGGTGGGAGAGTTCTCAGTCAACTTGGCAAATGAAAGCCTGCTTACCCGATGACACTCTGGGAAATTAGTGGATGTTGATGTCATTTTGTAATGATCGTAGTGTTTATTATTGTTCCTTCGGATTAATTTTGCAATTGGCAGGTCACCACTTCTCTTGATGAAGCAGGCCTAGGATTTGACTTAGAGTTCATTGATGATATTACTTTTGGTAAAAATAATAATGACAAGAAACACAATATGGTAAAGCACGTTCCACAATAATGACAACTTGACCAGTTGCCTAGGCAATGGATTCCCATTCTCTGCCTAGTCCTTATCCTCATTCAATCAACCATGCAATGACCTGACCTAATGTTTTTTAAAGACATTTTTATTGGAAAGTCAGATCTACAGAGAGAAGGATAGAGAGATACTATGTTGATCTTACCCCAAAAAACCATGAAATGATAGAAGGAGAGAGAGTGTTCTTCTGTCTGCTGATTCATAGCCAAGTGGCTGGTGCTGGCTGAGCTGACCCGAAGCCAGGAGCTTCTTCTGGGTCTCCCAGGTTGGTGAGGGTCCCAAGGCTTTGAGTCATTCTCTATTGCTTTCCCAGGCCATAAACAGGGAGCTGGGTGGGAAGTGGGACAGCCAAGACATGAAACGGTACTCATATGGGATCTTGGTTCACGCAAAATGAGGATTTAGCCACTAGACTACCGTATCGGGTCTGATCTAAATTTTTTAATAATAAATATTTTTGGGTTTTCACATATTTTTGTTTAAAATGTTGATGCTGTTAAAACCCCTTGCTGAGTGTTCATTTTTTGCAAATTATGGTGAGCACTTCATGAACATTATCCCATTTAACTTTTACAGCCACCCAATGAAAACTAAATAATACCTTTGCATTATATATAAAATAAAAATCAGACTGCATTATAAAACGTCTGTGGTGTGTCTTGAAACCTGGCATGCTGATGCCTCTGAGGGTTTTTTTAATGAGTGTTTTGATTATGGGGATTTTTTTTTTTTGTTTCCATATGAATTTCAGTTTTTTTTCTGGTTCTGTGAGTGTTTTTGGTTATCTTCATGAAAATGGCTCTGAATCTATAAATTGCTTTGGATAGTGTGAATATTTTTATTAATATAAGGAGAACAGATTTTAAAAAATGATTTATTTATTTTTATTGGAACGGCAGATTTACAGAGAGAAGTAGATATGAAGAGAAAAATCTTCCATCTGCTGGTTTGCTTCTAAGTGTCCTCAACGGCCAGAGCTGAACCGAAGCTAAGCTGATCCAAAGCCAGGAGCCCGGAGCCTCTTCCAAGTCTCCCATGAGGCTGCAAGGTCTCAAGGCTTTGGGCCGTTCTCTGCTGCTTTCCCAGGCCACAAGGAGAGCGCTAGATGGAAGGGGAGTAACCAAGGCATGAACCAGCACTCTATGGCATCCGGTGCATGCAAGGTGAGGATTTAGCCACGAGGCTGACTCCGATTTTATGTATAAGATAGATAAAGTTCCAGTACTCCTCCCTCTCTTCTCTGTTTTTAATAGAACTTGATGACATAATTTGGGCCCACTATATTTACAGGCTTAATTTGCCACTAATCATAATATTAAAGAAGAAAATACCATTAGATGACTACAAGACCACATTTCCATTGGAATGTAAACATGAGCTAAATCTGACAGTTACATATCAAAGCAGCCATTTCTAATATGAGTATTTTAATAATATAAATCCATGAAAATGGGAGATTTTTCCATTTTAAGGTGTCTTGCTTAATTTCTTTCATAAACATTTGTTTTTTTTAATTTTTAAGAAGATTGATTTGTTTTTATTTGAAATACTGAGTTATAGAGAAAAAAGAAGGGACAAAGAGTAATTTTCCCTTTTCTGGTTCATTCCTCAAATGACCAAGTCATTCAGAGCTGGGATGGTTCAAAGCTGGAAGCCAGGACCTTCTTCAGGGTCTCCCAGATGGGTACAGGGACTTGGGCCATGCTCTGCAGCTCTCCCAGACCATAAGCAGGGAGCTAGACTGGAGGCGGAGAAGCTGGGACTTGAATCACTGCTCATATGATATGTGATGCCTGTACCAACAGACAGTGGATTAGCTTGTTATGTCACGATGCTGTTGCCCCATACCTCCCAGTTTGTGATTTTATTTTTGTTAAGATTTATTTATTTTTTTATTGCAAAGTCAGATATATACAGAGGAGCAGAGACAGAGAGGAAAATCTTCCGTCTGATGATTCACTCCCCAAGTGACCACAATGGCTGGCACTGTGCTGATCCGGAGCCAGGAGCCAGAAACTTCCTCCACATCTCCCATGCAAGTGCAGGGTCCCATGGCTTTGGGCTGTCCTTGACTGCTTTCCCAGGCCACAAGCAGGGAGCTGGATGGGAAGCAGAGCTGCTGGGATTAGAACCAGCACGTATATGGGATCCTGGTACATTCAAGGTGAGGACTTTAGCCATTAGGCCACCTCACCGGGCCCTAGTTTGTAATTTCCACTTGAAGGATGTTTCATGCTCTTTGTTAAATTTTTCCAAAGCATCTAATTTATTTTTGTAGCTATTGTGAATGATCTTGCTGTTAAATTTCTTTCTCAGTGAGTTTGTTGTTGATGTATAAAAATGTCAGTAATTTTTGAGTACTCATTTTGTATTATGCAATGGCAGATTTATTTTTTATTTTAAGGTTTTTATGTTCTAAGATTTTAATCAAATTTTAGACTCAATTTAGCTCATAGATACAAGTCTAGAATATGATAGTCCCTTCCCCATTCTCTCCCTGAATTCAGTTCTAAGTCTCTTTTATTATTCTAGTTTTTTAAAAAAATGTTTTATTTATTTTTATTGGAAAGATAGATTTACAGAGAAGAAGAGACAGGGAGAAAGGTCTTCCATGCACTGATTCACTCCCCAGATGCTGCAACATCCAGAGTGGAGCCGATCTGAAGTCAGGAGCCAGGAGCCAGGAGCCAGGAGCCAGGAGCCAGGAACCAACAGCTTCTTCCGGGTCTCTCACACGTGTCTGCAGGGTCCCACAGCTTTGGGCCGTCCTCGACTGCTTTCCCAGGCCACAGGCAGGGAGCTGGATGGGAAGTGGAGCTGCTGGGACACGAACCAGTGCTGACATGGTATCCTGGTGCGTGAAAGATGAGGATTTAGCTACTAGGCCATCACCCTGGGCCCTGTAATTGTCTCCTTACAGCATCTTTTGGTTTCTGTGTATTAAAAAAAAAAACCAGGATCAAAGGAAATTGTGGGCTCCAATCACAAAGAAAAGATGAGGAAATGGTAAGCTTAGTTTCTTATTGTAGCCAATTTAACCTAAGTAAATGTGTTAAAAGTTTGCATTGTGCCCTAAAAAATGTGCAAGAATCATGTATTAATCTAAAATTTAGTTTTGGCTCAAACAGACAGAGAAACGTTTGCTAGTGTGAAGCAGAGAGGGCACATTCCAGGAAATCGGAGAGGACAGAACAAAAGCAGAAGGGAACTTGAAGACTAACAGATGAGGGAAGTCAGTGGACACAACTGGTGCTGGCAGTGGACACACTGGAGTTGCAGTGACCGATGCCCCAGCAGAATTCAGTGAGCAATGATCTGGGCTGCACCAGCAGCAGGAAATCCACCAGCAAAAGGATTCTACCTAAGACAGATACAGGTAGCCCTCAGACCTGAAGGCCAGTAGATCAAGAACTCTAGCAGTGGCACATAGGGTGCCATTTTGTACAGTGAGGTAAAGGCTTTAAGACTGCAGGGACAGGGCCCGGAGCAGTGGTGCAAGTGGTTAAGGTCCTCGCCTTGCACGCCCTGATCCCAAAGGGGCGCCAGTTCTATCCCGGCAGCCCCGCTTCCCTTCCAGCTCCCTGCCTGTGGCCTGGGAAAGCAGTCGAGGACGGCCCAAAGCTTTGGGACCCTGCACCCGCGTGGGAGACCTGGAAGAGGCTCCTGGCTTTGGATCGGCATAGCATCGGCTGTTGCGCTCACTTAGGGAGTGAATCATCGGACGGAAGATCTTCCTCTCTGTCTCTCCTCTCTGTATATCTGCCTTTCCAATAAAAAAATAATAAAAATAAAAAATCTTACAAAAAAAAAGACTGCAGGGACAAACAGTGAGCTGGGCATGCGCTGAGTTGGAAGCAAATACACTGAGTTCAGTACTTTGCACTGGTCCCATAGGGAAAATAATACCTACTTTGGCATTATATATGTCAAAATAGGTCTGTACGGTCCTCAGACCTAACAGGCAACGTGTTCTGGCAAGATCATCACCACCAACTACTAGCTATGTAGCTCACCTGGTGTTTCCCTAATCCTGGGAATTGCTTGAACCGGGAAGTGGGAGAAAGTCTGCACAGACAAGGGTGCAGCTGCAGCATGGTATCACAGGAGGTGGAGACTGGTGATCTAGGAGCTGGGGCTATGGAGACCATGGTGGAAATCTAACATAAGAACCCAGACTTGAAACTCGCTGGAGAGAGTGGCACAAGAGGCTGCAAACAAAAAGTAGTATACCAAGCACAATAAGTAAAATCGAACTGTAGACTTACGAGTGACACAGCTTAGAAACTTGCCCCAAGGAGAAGAATCTGATAACCAGAAGTACAATGACCAAGAGCAAAAGAGGAGACAAAGGCACAGTGAATATTACTGAAGACTCCCCTGCAAAGGAGCAAAACCCGTCGCCAACTTCAGAGTTAACTGAGGAATACATCAATAAAATGGGGGTACAGAACTGAAAACACTTGTTATAAAGCTTCTTATCAACAACGAGAAGCATGTAAAGCAGGTGTTCAAGGAGTTTAAATATATGTCACACTGGAAATGAATCAAATGAAAGCTGATACATTAGAAATGAAGAATACAAATTAAAAACTATAGTGGAGAGTCTCCAAAATAGAATGAATGAAGCAAAAGAAAGAATCTCAGAATTGGAAGATACTTTCTGTTACCAGGGGAAACAAACAAAAGCTGGAAACAGCTGGGTCAAGTTAAAAAAGTATTCAAGAACTGGCACTATTGAGAGGCCTAATATAAGAGTTGTGGGAGTCCCAGAAGGTGCAGAGAGAGAGAGAGAGATACTGGGATTAAAGATGTATTCAATGAAATAAAGAGGGAAAATTTCCCTAATCTGGAGAAAGAATTGGGAAACAACATCCAGGAGGGTTGCAAAACTCCCAACAGGATTGACCAGAAGCAATCTTCACCATGACACATGATCATCAAGCTCTTTTCAATCACACATAAGGAAAAGATCCTGAAATGTGCAAGTGAAAAAAATCAAATGACATATAGAGGAATGCCAATCAGACTCACAGGAGACTTCTCATAGGAAACTCTACATGCAAGAAGAGAATGGAGTGACATATTCCAGATTCTAAAAGCAAAAAATTATTGCTCTAGGATAACATATCCAGCAAAACTTTCCTTTGTCTTTGACAATGAAATAAAATTCTTCCACAGTAAAGAAAAGTTCAAAGAATATGCCTCTTCCAAACCTGCCCTTCAAAGGATACTTCAAGATGTTCTCTTGACAGAGAAGAGGAATAGCACCTACCAAAACCAAAGTCAAATGTGAAGAACATCCCAGTAAATATACAACAGAAGACTATCATATCCAGTACAGTATCAATGTAAATTAAAAATTAGGTTCACAGGGCATTTATACTAGTATATTAAAATATTCAAGCATCAAGAGATATGGGATTCTTGTAACAGAAAAGCAGTAAAGTAGAACTCTTTTATGTAGGTTTTAATTCTTTAAAACTTCAGCATCTTAAACTATCAAAATTGAATGGCAAAATAAAGTTTGATACATTTTCTGCTTTCGACAATGGTAAAATTTTTCTCATTTTGCCTGAATGTGTGCATTTCCAAGTTTATTTAATTTTCCATAAAGATTTATTCATTTTTACTGGAAAGTCAGATTTTGCAGAGAAAATGAGAGACAGAGGGGAAGATCTTTGGTCTGCTGATTTACTTCCTAATCACCAGAGCTGAGCCAATCCGAAGCCAGGAGCCAGGAACTTCCTCCAGATCTTCCTCATAGGCAGAGGGTCCCAAAGCTTTGGGCTGCCCTCAACTGCTTTTCCAGGCCATAAAGAGGGAGCTGGATGGGAAGTGGAGCAGCCAGGATTAGAACCGGCGCCCATATGGGATCCTGGAGGATGCAAGGCGAGGACTTTAGCCACTAGAATACTGCACTAGCCCGACAAATTTATTTTTGAGACACATACTTTTCAAGATAATTTTTTGAGCTATAGCAATGCTTTCTATCTTGTTTGTGCGGTTGGTGTGAAATTGCAAACATTTGTTAGAATGTTTTAAGAAAATTCTGTTTTCTTAAGAGATGTCCATTATTCACTATATGTAAGCTATGCCCTAGTAAAGTTGGCTTTAAAAAAAAAAATGAAAACTAGTGTTGGGATCTCTGAGGCCCAGCCTCATCTCTAAGCCCACGCCTGCTTGCTTCTTGACTGCAATTCTTGGGACATGATATGTTCTTGCACTCCTAAGCAGCCCCCAGCTGCTGCTTCCTTCTGCTAGCTCTTCTCCCGGACCTCAGCATCTGTGACTCCTCCTTGTCATGCAGATCCCAGGATAAATGTCCTCTCCCCAGAGAGAGGATCCTTGAGATGTCTACCTCAAGAACCTCCTCAACAACTTTTTGATGTCAACCTATTTCATTATTTATTTTAAAATATTTATTTATTTGAAAGGTTGCGTAAGAGGGTGGTGGGAGGAGTGATTTTCCAACTGCTGGTTCACTCCCCAAGTGATTGCAGCAGCTGGTTCTTGGCTTGGCTGAATCCAGGAGCCAGAACTCCATCTTAGTCTACCTGGATAGAAGGGGCCTGTGCACTTGGACCATCTTCCAAGAACATAATGTGCCGTCCCAGGCGCATTAGCAGGAGTCCAAACTGCAAGTCTGGTAGCTGCGACTTTAAGATTCTAGTGTGAGCTGCTCATGTCAGTTAACCTGGTACACTACGACATCTTCCCCTTTATCACCTTGTTTGACACATTTTCTTTTGTCTTAAATACTTTACTCTGAAATGTTTCATGTTGATTAAGACTCATTTCCACCAACTAAAATGTAATCTTTCTGACAGTTTGCAACAGATAAATCCTTTATTATTATTTTCCCGATTTTGAGAACAGTGTGTGGCACAAGGTAAGTTTTCAAAAGTGGAATGGACCCTCATAGGTTAAGATATCTGACCTAGAGCATACATCTTTTAAGTGGCTTATTCAAGACCTGCCCAGGTTGAACTCAAGCTCAGTCATTACATTCTGCAACATTAAGAGATTTCTGTATATTACAACCCAGATCATGTAAATGTTATACCTGAAAATTAAACTCAACTTCCAAGAATGGAATTCTGGTTATGTTTTAATCTATAAAGTCAGGTAAATGAGTGAGAGTTTCTTCTTTGACACCTTGGGCGTCAGAAAGTGACCATATTTCTCAGAGGTTTTGCATTTTGTATCTGTGTACATAGAAGACAGCAGAGCTGCAAAATCATTTCATTTATGTTCTAACAGTTCTGATCAACCTACATACTATTATTCCAGCAGCTTGAGTTTAGCAAATGATGCTTAACTAGACACACAATTTATGTTGCTGTAAATTCTCTTGATTAAGGAGTTTAACTGTAAACGAAAGAAAAAGTAAATAATAAATGCTATCATTTTATCCTGTGTTTTCCTTTTAAGGATTTACTTTGGAATATGCAATCCATATTTGACACACAGCACACAAGTTTACAAGCTTGTTATATATTTGTCATGACTTGAGTTACGTAGAAAAAAATAAGCACAATCTTCAGATTCTTCTAAAATCTTTCCCATAAGCTCTCCTTAAGTACTCTTCACATATTACACAGCTTAATTTAGCCATACTACTTTTATTTAATAGGTTAAGATGAATTAAATTGGTTTAAAAATAAATTATGTTGCAAATAATTGAAGTGCTAATAGAAAGTATATTTCATAATACAGTGCCTTACTTTTGGAGGCTATTTAAAGAACTGTTATTATTATTGCTATAGACAGCCTAGACTAAGCTCCTGTAATGAGTTTTGGTGACACAGAAAAGTGTGTGTGAAGAACACTGGCAAAATCCAGCTAGCTTCTCTGATTCTTTTCTGGCATGCACTTTTTCGCCAGTTCAGAAATCTTGAGCATAACTGTCCCAGGGGAGTAGCATTCTTTTTTGCAACCTAGACAGCTCACATGATACCGCTCCTAGGTACATCTGGCATGGTCTTCCAACAGTATCTCACACTGCATGAAGAAGGAAGAATCATCTCCTGGGAGCCCAAAGTGGGTCATATGTTTGTCTTTTCCCATGATAACATTGTTTCATAGGAGTATCACGAGCGCACAGAGTAGAAATAATAATGTTATTAGTAATCTCCCCCAGATGTGGCATGGGTCCATGTTAGTATGCAGTTGTGTAGTTGTTTGTTTACCCCAGCTGTCGGCAATTTTCTAGGTTGCCTTGTACTTAGCCAGGAGTTACACTGCTGGGACAAAGATGGCCAATAGCTGGTGGGCATTCTGGGACAAGTTAAAGTCAAATCTGTGTTAACTCTACCAGTCTTAGTTGCCTATTCTACTTTTTAAAAAGATATTTAGGAAAGTGGGGCGTGCGGGGCCAGGATACATTGGTCTGACCCCCAGGGATGTTGAGGAAGCTGCAGATTGTCATAGGAAGGTGGTCTGGGGATGTGTTGGAATGAGGGCCACCTAGGGCGTCTTTAACAGGGGTGAAATGACAGTGGACTGGGCCACTGCGCTTGTAAGTGAGGGAGCTGAGATGGAGTGGTGTACAGGAGGAACACCTGAGGGCATGTCTGGGTCACACCAAGGCACCCACCCACATGGGAGACCTGGGGTAGGCTAGGGAGCATCACCTGCCACTTGCTGGTATACACAGAAGCTGGGGCTGGGGAGCATGACTGACTGGGCTAGGCCTCAGTAACCTTCGGTGAGTGTTATTGCAAGAGGTGGGCCATGTCAGGCTGGGCCATAGCACGCATTGGAATGGGAGAGAAATCAATCTGAAGTATTCTGTAGGGAATTTGCAGGCTTAACTCTGAGGTATTACAGCACTTCAGGGGTTTATGCAAGAGCTGGGGTTGGTGACAGAACAAGCCAGGCTGGACCAAGGGATCCATTGGCATTCACAGGAACTGAGGCTGTGAGGAGGCTAGGCTGGGTCAGACTGCAGCACCCACTAGCAGCTGTGAGATCTGGGGGTGGGCGTGGTTCTGGTAGGGGAGCATGGGTGACTCCTTTGGTGAGTATGAGAGCTGGGGTTGGGGCTGGGCTGGGCCAGGCCAGGGAAGGTTGCAGCACTCCTCAGCATGTGTGTGGGATGGGTCAGGCCAGGCCAAGCTGGGCTGAGCCAGGCCACAGCATTCTCTGTCACATGTTAAAGCCAGGTTGCAGTGTTTACCATGACGGCTGTGTATATCTGCTGGGAAGAACTGACACTAAGGGCAGGCTAAGCCAGGTTGGGTTGAAGTACCCACCAGCATGCATAAGATCTGGGCCTGCGTGTTAGGAGCCACAGACCTTAGACTTGTTGGCCTACCTGACAGCCAGCTGCATTGCACAGCCTGCCTTGGGCAGACAGGACCACAGCAAGTAGGATATTATGGCCAGAACATCCCGTGTAAAGAAAGTGGAACAGAACCTCCACCCTTGTTCCTGTTCAAAGAATTAGTTCCTCTTCTGTTTCAATAGAGATGATTAGTCCCTACCCTGATTCAATGAAGATAATTAGTTCAAGGAAACCCTCCCCTTCTCCTCTTCCCCTAGAGAAGAAGGTATGTATATGAGTAGTAAAATAAAGGGCATTGGCACTCTCTTTCACCAAGTATGTGTGACCGTGTATTCCTTGGGCCAACAGCCCGGGGGCTAGCAGCCCAGGGTTCCCAGTCCACCCTCAGGATTTGAGTGTCATGCCCTGCAGGTTGGGACACCTGGGAATTGGTCTGGTAGGGAAATTTTGGGGACTCTGCTAGGCTGCAGTTCCCACTGGTGAGCATCAGAGCAAAGGCTGGAAGTGGATCAGGTTGGGCAAAACTGCAATACCCACTGGCATGCATATGGGCAGGATGTGGGGCAAGCCAGACTGGGCTAGGCCCCAGTACCTGCTGGAGTTCATGAGAGCCACAATTGGTGTAGGATGGGCCAGGCTAAGTCACAGCAGCCACCAGTTCACATGAGAACCATGTCTTGGGGTAGATTAAGCCAGGCTAGGTTGTAGCACCTCCAGCGAAAGCCAGAAATGGTGCAGGCTGGTTGAGTTAGGCAGCAGTAGATATGAATGCCAGGACTGGGGGAAGACCATGTCAGGTTTAGATGCAACATCCACTGCTACACGTGAGATCCTAGTTTAGGAGCAGGCCTGGTAGGGAAGCATGGGGAACTCCGCTGCTAGGATGCAGCTCTTGTTGGTGAGCTGGGGTTGGAAGCAGGTGAGGCTAGGTCAGGATGGACTGCAACACCTGTTGTTATCCATGCTGGGTCTAGGGCAGGCCAGGTCTGGGGCAGACCAGATTAACCAGTCCACAGCACATACTGGCATGAGTGAGAGCCTGGCTGGGGTCCAGGTGCAGGCTGGGATTGGGCTGCAACACCTGCAGGTTCACACAAGTGCTGTGCCTGGTGTGGGCTATGCTGGGCTAAGCAGCTGCAACCACCAGTGAGAACTGGAAGTAGGCGTGGGCCAGGCTGAAGCAGAGTACAGCACGTGCTGGTGAATGCCAACACTAGTGTGGCCATGACAGATTAGGCTGCTGCATCTGCTGGCACATGAGGCCCATGGTTGGGAGTGGGTCTGATAAGGGAACTTCAGGGACTCAGCAGCTGGGCTGTTTTTCCTGGTGAGCATGAGAGCTGGGACTGGGAATGGGACGGTCAGGGCAGAAATGAAGCAGCCATCTGCCAGCAAGTGGGTTTGGTCTGAGGGTGAGCCGGGATGGGCTAGACTGCCACACCTGCTGGCAAGAGCTAGAACTGGGTATGAGTCAGATCAGATAGGACTGCAGTACTCCTTGACAAGAACAAGATTCGGGGTTGAGAGCAGGCCTACTGGGGGAACCGTGAGCAGTCCACCACTAGGCTTCAGGTCCATCTGGAACCTGACGAAAGTTAGGGTTAGGGGCGGGCCAGGCAAGACAAGGTGGCAGCACATTTTGGCATAAATCTGGGTTAGGGGTGGATCAGGTTGGGGTTGTTGGAAGTCACTCTGACTAGGCTGTTGCACTTGTTCGTGTGCATGAAGACCAGCCTGTGGTAGACTGGGCTGCGATAGGAAGCAGCACCTGTCAGGTCACGTGAGAGATGGGGCTCGGGCAGACCTTACAAGGCAGCTGCAGCTATTCATCTAGGCACTGACTGGTGCACGTGACAGACTGAACCTGACCCTACAAGCTGACACACAAGAGTCACCCAGGAAAGGTTGAGCGGGGGACTCCTCAACTAGATCATTTCACTCAAATCCCAGCCCAGACACAGGGAAAGTCACAAGATACGTGGTCCAACCTTGCAGTGCACGCACTGGGGCCGTGCCTCCTCAGCAGCTGATGCCTGTGTGGTGGGCAACCTGCCAAGAGGCACCTGTGGCACATGACAGCCAGATCGCCTAGGCCAGCAGAGGATGCTGACTGCCTTGTCAAAGGATGGAAAGCAGAACAGGTTGGCCCACTCTCCTGACCAGACTTTGCAGCTTGTTCCTGGACCAGGGGAGGCCCTAAGAGCCACGACCCTGCTGCAACAAAGCTGTCAGTGTCTGAGAATTATCCAAACCACTCAAGGAACAGCCTTGGAACATTCTTGCCCACATTGGGGTCCCTAAGGCATCACAGGTGACCACCCATCAAGGAGTGGCTGCCTCCCTATCTTACCCTTATCTTACTATAATTAGAGGTCCTACCCATTATGTAAACAATATTAAAATAGAAATTTTAAGAAACAAGAAATAGAAAAGATTTCCAAGTATAAACATGAGCATGCTGACTATTTTTGAGGAGATAACTTAATCTTAAATTGAAGGATATATGTATTAGAAATTTGACACCGTTAAGTTTGTAGCTGGCAAATGTTTGTGGCAGGGTTATTTTCTATCCTTAGTTTATTAGTTGGATTTAGATACTTGAATGCAATATTAGCTTCATAAAGGCATTGTACAAAAATAAGCCACCTAAATGTTTATTCTGTTTGTCTTCATCAATTTAGCAAAAAGGTGTGTTTAAGGTGTTGAAAAAAATGAAGAAGTGAAGCATATAGATGGAAGAACTGAAGGAAGGGTGAGATGGAGGAAGGAGGTGCTGAAAAGGAAGGCAGGCGATCGCAGCAGAAGGAAGGAGCAGCAGGGAGAGCACAGGAGGGAAGTGGGAGGTCTGATATGGTCCAATAACAGGTGCTACACGACCAAACACGGCTTTTTGGCTTCATTTTATCAATATTGAGTCAGTGCTGAAAGTTGTAAATGAAACATATGGTAATACTATTTTTATGTATTTATACATTCTGCATTATTATTACTATTACTATTATTATTTTTACAAAACTGCTGTGCTTTTCTTTCTTTTGAACAATATTACTATGTAGCCAGCAGAGGGCGCCCCTTCCTTATTTTTTTATGTACTCAGACCGTGACTGAAGACAGGGACAATATGTTCTCTAAGATTAAAAAGTATTAATTCAATGGAAAGAGATCAAACGTGTACACCTTATTTTCTTTATCAAGTATTACTAGGCAGAACGTGTCAAGGGCATAAGGAATGCAATATATTTTTATCTTTTTTGCAAATGGAAATGCATTTTGGTGATTTCCTCTTTATGCAGAGCTCATAGAAGGATATCAGCGAAGTCTGTTGCATTCGTTGTGAACTGATGATGCTTCAATGTTGCATTCCTGGGGGTTCCTTTCTGCCTTCTGTGGGGGTGTGTGTGCGCATGTGCGTGTAGGTGGTCACACACCTGTGTGGACCTGTGTGTGCGCATGTGCGTGTAGGTGGTCACACACCTGTGTGGACCTGCACGTGTGCTCATATTCTTCTTCCTTTCTACACCAGCACCGCACAGTATAAATATAAGCCGTGAGTATAACTTACAATTTTTAATAGTCTCAGTAAAAAGGCAGATGAAATTAATTTTACATTTTGCCATTTCAATGTATATTCAGGGTAAAAAAAAAAGTGTTGCACATTTTATTTCATCTTTAATACTGTTTACATAGTTGACAGAGATGCATGCCCATGTGGGCCTTCAATTGAGGTGGGGAAGACTGAGGTATGGAGGAACGTGCAAGGGGGACAAATGTTTCAGTTCTTTTTTTTCTTCTTGTGTCCACAGAAGAGAGAAGGAGAGGCAGCCACTCCTTGAAGTCAAATCACATCAGCTCCTGGGGTTGGGGGAGGGTCACCTGTGATGCCTTAGGGACCCCAATGTGGGCAAGAATGTTCCAAGGCTGTTCCTTGAGTGGTTTGGATAATTCTCAGACACTGTCAGCTTTGTTGCAGCAGGGTCGTGGCTCTTAGGGCCTCCCCTGGTCCAGGAACAAGCTGCAAAGTCTGGTCAGGAGAGTGGGCCAACCTGTTCTGCTTTCCATCCTTTGACAAGGCAGTCAGCATCCTCTGCTGGCCTAGGCGATCTGGCTGTCATGTGCCACAGGTGCCTCTTGGCAGGTTGCCCACCACACAGGCATCAGCTGCTGAGGAGGCACGGCCCCAGTGCGTGCACTGCAAGGTTGGACCACGTATCTTGTGACTTTCCCTGTGTCTGGGCTGGGATTTGAGTGAAATGATCTAGTTGAGGAGTCCCCCGCTCAACCTTTCCTGGGTGACTCTTGTGTGTGCCAGCTTGTTGGGTCAGGTTCAGTCTGCCACGTGCACCAGTCAGTGCCTAGATGAATAGCTGCAGCTGCCTTGTAAGGTCTACCCAAGCCCCATCTCTCATGTGACCTGACAGGTGCTGCTTCCTATCGCAGCCCAGTCTACCACAGGCTGATCTTCATGCACACGAACAAGTGCAACAGCCTAGTCGGAGTGACTTCCAACAACCCCAACCTGACCCACCCCATGGCTGTGGCTTAGTGTCTTCTGGCGTGTGCTCTGGCCTAGTCCAGTTCATCCCACATCCCATCTTGCTCTCATGAACACCTATGGGTGCTGCAACTTAGTTCAGTCTGAGCTGCCGCCAAACCTGGCAAACATGCATGCCAATGTGTGCTGTTACCTTGACCAGCCTATGCCATGGTGCACAGAGTACCCAGCATGTCCTTAAAAATACAATAGGCAACTATGCTGGCACACTGGTACAGTTAACACAGATTTGGGATTAACCAGACCTAAACCCCCTCCAGCTATGGGCGGCATTTCTTCAGCAGTGTCTATGCCAGACAAGCTGGGCAGTTGCCTACAAATGAGGCACATTGGTTTTCTTTTTTTTTTTTTTCCCAAGATATATTTATTTTTATTACAGAGTCAGATATACAGAGAGGACTAGAGACAGAGAGGAAGATCTTCTGTTTGATGATTCACTCCCCAAGTGACCACAACAGCTGGTGCTGTGCCAATCCGAAGCCAGGATCCAGGAACTTCCTCCAGGTCTCCCATACAGGGTCCCAAGGCTTTGGGCCGTCCTCGACTGCTTTTCTAGGCCACAGGCAGGGAGCTGGATGGGAAGTGGAGCTGCTGGAATTAGAACCGGCACCCATATGGGATCTCGGTGCGTTCAAGGAGAGGACTCCAGCCGCTAGGCCACGCTGCCGGGCCTGACACATTGGTTTTCAAGGACCAAGTGTTTGAAATGCCAGGTGTGATGTATACTTACAAGATGTGGGCTGGCCACACTTCAAGTGCTCATTAGCTGCATGGGACTAGTGGTGCTGTATCTCCTTACTTCCATTCATGATTTCCACTTTCTAACACAATCAGTAGCAGACTAATGGTGCTGTGTCTAATTATCCACCAATTTGGATCAGGTAGGGAACATGAGAGATGGCCTGTGTTCCTTCATGGATTCATCAGTCTCAGACAAAAATTGTGTCGCAGCCATTCAGTTTTTAGTGGCTCTGAATCCCCTTATCGCTCTATGAGGTATGGATTTCATTTTTAAAAAGCCTCTAGCTTCATTCTTCTGAGTGTCTGTGCTGTCCACAAATATGTGATAAGAACTACTTCCCTTTCAGTATTTCCTATATGAAGAGAATATACATGTAATTCCACTTAATATTCACAACAGTCCTTGGAGTTGGGTACCATTATTACCTATTCTCTCATATCTTTTTAAACATTTATTTAATTTTATTGGAGAGGCAGATTTACGTAGAGGAGAAAGAGGGCGAAAGATCTTCTGTGGGCTGGTTCACTCCCCAAATGGCTGCAATGTAGCTGATCTGAAGCCAAAAAGTTCTTCTGGGTCTCCCATGCAGGTGCAGGGTCTCAAGGACTTACACCATGCTCCGTTGCTTTCCCAGGCCACAGGCAGAGAGCTGGATTGGAAGTGGAGCAGCTGGGATGGCAATCAGCACTCATATGGAACGCCAGCATCACAGGATGGAGCATGAGTGTGTGGTGCCACCACGCTGACCAGTACTAGTAAGTTTTCTATTCCATTTCTGTTTAAAAGATAGAGTGTTTAAAAGATAGCCTCCGAAGGTGTGCATTGGCAGAAGGCGGGGTGGGAAGTGGAGCAGCCAGGACTCCAACAAGGCATATGATGGTGGATGCGGGTGTTCCAAGCACATGCTCACTGACTGCTCCGCAATGCATACCTGCTCACCTCTTTTTCAAAAGGAAGAAACGGCACTGTGGAGCTAGGCATTCAAGCTGAACTTAAATCTCTCTGAATCTTGGCTTTTTTTTTTTTTTTTAATCATTACCCATGGCATCTCCCAAGCAGTATGTATATTAACTGTAAATTTAAGATGCTACTGAAGGGTGAAATTTTGGAAGTGGTGGAAATCCTAACATCTTTATTTTAAAGGAAAAGCAGAACTCAAAGCTGAGGCAAAGGGAGGCTGAGTGGTTTTCCATTGAGAAACCAGGTTCCTGACTCTAAGCCCAGAGCTTTTCCCCCTGAACAGAAATGTTTCTAGATTTAAACTCTAGTTTATAGGATCATCAACAGCCCCCTCTAAGCAGGAGGCAGGAGGTTTCAAATTCTTCCCAGGAAAAAAAAGGAGAACTGACATCAAAAGGTTGCTGTGGGGTCATTTGTCTCATCATGACCTTGAATTGGCCTTAGTCTTTATATTTAGCATTTCGGTTTTGTGTTCTGTAACAAGTTTGGCCATGTTGGAGGACCATCCAAAGGTCAGAAAGTTGGCTCCTGGAGATCGGAGACTCACTCAGAAGCCAATGTCTATTACTGGGCCTGTGGAAATCCCCGGCTCACCTCTGCAAGTTGGGGACTTTGGAGATTTTTACCCACTGCTCCAGTGGAGCCCACACTGGTTGGTCAAGCCTTCCTTCTTCAGGGCCCTGGGTCAGTGCAGAGAGTGCCTCTCAATGTCCAGGATGTAGTCCATAGCTCTCATTCAAACAAGGCCTTGCATGTTGATTTCCGTGTCGCCAAGGGGATGAGGTTTGAAGGAGAAAGATGATTCTGAGTTTGTTCGTCTATATATATTTTTCTACATCTCTGCTTTGAGTACAGATCTAAGGCTCACAATGACAATTAAAAGCAATAGCTCATATTACAGCCTACACCAACATCTATGAGGCTACCTGAATCAGGGATACACAACACATGCTTAATACCAACAAACAACAACAACAACAAAACACTTATGACAATAGTTGCCTCCTCATAGGATTACTGTAGGGAAAGAAAAGTCTCTGCAAAAGCACTCCGGGAACTGTTAAACACTCAACTGTTGGCTGCTGTCACATGGTCACATAGCTGTGAACATTTAGGTTCCTATACGCTAGCCCTTTTTGCGTGTATTGAGAGCCGGGCTTGGACCAGTGAGGGCTGCTGTTATTCAGTGACTGTTCTCATCTGTAAAATTTTGCTATGCTCAGGGAACAGCTGACAAAGGTTGGAGAGAGTTTGGAGAGTCACAGCTGAGACCACCCAGGCCTGCTGAGGTCTTGGCCACACCTTCAGGTGGGCGGCACCAGCATTGCCCACCCATTTCTTGATTAAGAGACCTCCAATGGGGAACATCTTACCTGTAGGTTCCCTGCCCAACAAGGAGGGGTCAGGGAATGCTTAAAATCCCAAGATCCTTCCTCAAAGCCTCAGTATCTCTCTCTCCCTCCCCTTTCGAGAGGCACCCCGCCTCCCGGCTTTCTCCCCTTCCCTCTCCCTTCTCTCCTCACCTGGTCCCTTCACAAATAAGCTTTTCTGTTTGCAACAGATTCCCAGCTTTTTATTTCTACACTAAGCTGAGGAAAGAACCCACTGGTCATTTCTGGTAACAACTAGTGAGATGGTACTAGAATCCAGTAGGTGGAGGTCAGGAACTTTTCTAAACATCCTAAAATGCACAGAACAACTCCTTGCAGAATGAAGTTGCAGTACAAACTGCTGAATTCCACTCTCACATTTTCTGAACAAAAAGGTTTAAAGTGATGTTAAAGAACTTGAATTTTCAATTCCGAATGGGACAGGACAAGAGAACACCTCATTTACTTGTTGTGCTTATTGCAAATATTCATTAGATACCTGCTCCGGGCCACACCCTTTTCTGTGTTTTGGGGACGCGTCAATGAGTAAGACAGCAGCAGCTCCCTGGTCTCCTGGAGCTCGGAGTCTGGAGGTGAAGACAGATATCAGAAATACAATAATATTCAGAATGAGCTTTATTATAAAGAGATACAGAATTCTATGGGAGCTAATAGCAAGTGAGTGATCGTTGTCAGAAAGTGAGGTGGACCTCAACAAGGAAGTGATGCTCAGGGAAGGGCATGGTAGATTCAAAGTGTTGAAAAAGCACGATAACCACAAAGAGTTAAAATATGGCTGAGTGTTGAAACGAAGGGAAGCATGGTTCCCCTGTGAATTGGGAATATACATAAAGGAACACACTGTTATTGGTGGCAGAAGCCAGCTCGTAGGAGTTTACATATAAAAGGGAAACTGTTGGCTGACTGAACTGGGAAGTTCATGGGTGGAGCTGGCCTCAGGCATAGTGAAATGAAATCAGCGGATGGGTCTCTTTGCTCTCTTCCTCTCCTCTACTTCCCTGTATCTGTAGTTCTTATTCATTCCTGCTATAGGAGAGCTTCCTCCACTTGGTTGGGAAATGACAGGGTGTGATTGCAGAAGGCGTAGGGCTTACAGTATCCTAGTTTATCTATTGCAAAGGAAAGTATGGACACCTTTCCTACAAAGTGAATGTAAAGATTCTGGCACAGAACTTGAGTTTGACTTCAGATGATGGACAGCAGGCATGATTCTTCAAGACTGAGTATTGCAGTAGGCTGGCCCCTTAAAATCAGGAGCAAAAGGGGGCTAAAGTTACAGCTACCAGGCCCACCCCCCAAAAAAGAGGGGGAAGTGTTGCTAGGCAAGCAGAACCAAAAAGATACATTTTTAGGACATTATATGTGTCACAGTAAGATGATGGACTTCTTTCTTCCTTGTAGTTTAGGTGATAAACTTCTAAATACATTGTTGAGTATGGGTCATGTAGAAGATAGACATTCAGAATTTGCTTAAAGGAAATGGTAAGAGAAACAGATAGGGGAAAGTACTTTTACAACTGAAAATGCCACTCTTGTGTCTAAATCGTAGGGAGGAAGAACAAAATTAAAATGTGTTTTCGATGTTTTTATTGCACTGCATTGCCCCTGAGTCAGCCTTGAGACAGCTGTAAGTCTCTGAAATATGATGATGACTTCAATTCCTAGGCTAGCAGATAGACTTACGATTAGTTTGTTTCAGTTACAGGCTTTCTTCTGAGTATTTTTGTGATTAATCCTTTCTCCTTGAGTCATTATGGTCAAGTAACATGATATGTGGTTACCACAATAATTCATTTCATATGAATTAGGCAGAGGAGCAGTATTCTGACTTAATTAAAACATGTAAGGATATAATTCATATAACGTTTGCAATTGGCCAAATTGAGTTATCCACAAATGTCATAATATTGGGATTAATAGAAGTGGGAAGAGTCTTGGGTTTTTTCTGTTTTGTTTTAACATTTCAGCTCAATTAACATAAATTGAGCAGTTAAGCTTGGAGAAAATTATAAGAACTTTCACAGAAACACATCATGGGTTCTGTGATTTATAGTGTCTACAGTTGAAGGCATTATAGGGGTAAGCATTTAGGTTACGCATTGTGTAAACTGTGCTATCTGATATGGTAACTATGAAAGTTTCGGTTAACTAAAATTAACTAAAATTAAAAATCCAATCCCTCAGTTATAGTCATGGTAGGTATATGCCAAGTGCTCAGTAGGCATACTTGACCAGTGTCTTTTATATGGGACAGCTCCTGTGGTGAACGTTTCTGTTACCCCGGCCTTTCATCGGGCAATGGTGCTATAGACAGCGTTGCTCTATCAATACTCTTGCTAGTAAAATAACCTGAGTCAAAGTTTCAACAGAAATTTTCCTTTCCTTGTGTATCACAGTAATAATGGTCAACTCTGCCTTTAGAATGCCTGCCCGTGTCATCTCTTTCTTTTCCATTGTTATTCTACACACGGGAGCCATTTTCATTCCTCCTATTGCTTGGCTACTGTCTGAGTGTGTCCTCCACGGGGTCCTGTGATGGAGGTTTGGTCCCAGTCTGGTGATCTCAGAAGGCAGTGTACTCTTTAAGAGACAGGGTCTAGTGGGAGGTGCCACCCTTGGGATGGATCAATGTAGTCCTCGCAAGACTCTAGTTATTTCCTGTAGGGGTAGCTTGTCATAAAATGACTAGGGTGGGCTTCTGAATCCCTCTGGTTCCTGTCTCACCATGGGCCTTATCAGAGTTGAGCAGATGTTAGCACCAGGCTCGCGAGTCTCTGCAAATGTGAGCTAAAGAAACCTCTTTTCATCCATCATCTATGTAACAGCTAAGTACAAATGTAACATTATGTTGATGCTTCCACTGTTCCTGTGCCACTCTGATTTAGGTTAAACTCAAAAACATGTTAGCTTCGCAGAAAAAAAAAAAAAGAAACCTCTTTTCTTTACAAAGTGTCTGGCCTTGCCGTGGAGTGGCATCTTCACAGCAACAGGTAGTGAGCTAATAAGCTCCCATCTGGATAACTTCAATAGCCTCTTGACTCATCACTCTGTTTTCACTGTTCGCATTTCTGTTGCTTCTCTATTGAGAAGTTGGAGTGATTTCTTTGAATATGTGGGGAAACACACTCAAAAAAAAAATCTTTCTTTTAAAATGACTCTTGCTACACCCACAAGCTCTTAAATTCTACCATCTGACGTTGGTAAGGATCTAAAAACAGCCAAACCAATGTACTAGTATTCATTGTTCTGACCGTTAGCTGAAAATGTGCTACTTTAAGGCTAGAAGCTCCTTCCTACAGGTTGCAAATAAATATTTTCTACTCTTCAATAGGTACCTGAGGGGGCTTTGATCATAAAAATAAGTATAAAAGAGGGAAGAAAATTTAATCTTTACTTCTGAGAACTAGCTTATTTTAGTTTTCCTACTAGCTGTTACTAGCTGTAAGAAAAAAGTCGATACTGATTTGTAGTTTTTTGGGGGGTTAAAAGCCATAGGAAAACAGACAGTACATATTCATTAATTTTCTTAGGAAATGAGTTTTTTCTTCTTTTTTTTATTAATTACATTGCATTATGTGACACAGTGTTATGGGCACTGGGATTCCCTCCACCCCACCCCGAGCCCTCTCCCCATGGTGGATTTCTCCACCTTGCTGCATTACCACAGTTGAAGTTCTTTCATTGGAAGTATTTACCAAGCATAAAGTCCAGCGTCTTATTATCCTAGTGAGTTCAACGATTTCTTGGTGAGACCATCTCTGGTCTGAAGGTAAAGCCAGCAAAGTATCATCCCAATCAATTAAAAGCGCCGACATAATATCAACAATTTACAACCTTATGGCATTGATTAACAATATGTTAATAGGAAAATGCGGGTTCTTAACTAGATCCTGTGACTTCTTCATAGACATTTTAATTTTTGGTTTATATTCAACCAGATTCCATACACCTCAAAATGGCTATAGATTACTATTCAGCTGTCTCGTCTATTTTTATTTAAGTATTTAGCTGTTTATAGTGTTGAAGCATGATTTTGCTGAACTTAGTTGTTTAGAAAATGAGGTTTTAAAAAAAGAAATCTCTGGGAAAAGAGCTAAGTTTGTACAAGGCAACCGGATTGGCCACTGTCCAAAAGGTTACGAGAAGTACTTTATGATTATTATTTTTTACATAGTGGCCATTTATTAACAGAAAGTGGCCTGGGGAGGACTGCTCACACCCCTCCCCCGTGAGTGCTGCCGGAGGGGCTGAAGGGGCATCCTCAGGGCACAGGAGTTGCATGCCCAGGTGGACAAGGGCTCTGAGAGATCATTGGGCTCCAGGTCCAGGTGTCTTGGTTCCATTTCCTTCCGTGGCCCAGATGTGTAGGATAGTGATGTTTGGCTCATCGCACCTCAGGGTCACATCTGGAGCAGCCAACCTGGCAGCGCATGGCATGGTGAGGATTCTTTTCCATCAGCTTTCCACCTTCAAGCTACCCATCTCTTGACAGAGAGTCTTCACCTGAAAAATCAGTGACGTGGACAAAGGAGTCATGGAAGGGCACGAAGACGTGGCAGACACCGAAGGCATTCTCTCCTTCACCTGCAGTCCAAGGCCGATGGTCGGTTCTTTCCTCGTTTTCTTCCCCTGGCAAGGTACCATTTCTGTGCTGTTTCCACTTCAGCTTTTCCACTGAGGAGACAGACCTATTTTGTAATATGCTGAAATTATTGAATACTGTTTTGCATAAGGCTATAACTTCTAACTCTTCAAATTCCATGAAGACATTAAAAATGCCACGCTGTAAAACAGGCCACTCCATTCTATCCAAGTAGGTGGTAGTTTTTATGGCTGTTGACTGAATGTCGGAGATGGACGCTAACGGGATCCATCCATTGTTCTGCCAGAAATAGTTCTGCGGGAGGCTCTTCTCCTAGCTCTCCTTCTTCATGTCAGTGCTGCCACTTGAACTCCCAGTGCCGGCACGTCTTCGCCCCTTCCTGCCTTCCTTCCCCTACAGCGCTATTGTTCAGTTTCAGTTGGAGCCTGTTTAAATCTCAAGTTCGTCTGTTTGTGGGCCGTGGATGTCGGCTGGTAGCAGTTGGATCTCTTGTGACACACTAACCCTGCAAGTGGTAACAGCTCCAGTTGAAGGGATTTTTTTAAAAGGCATACATCACATTTATTTTTTTAATTAATGTTCCCTTTGTATAATGTAGACAAATTTCATGTAGTCCATATATTCAGAATTAAGAGCATAATATACTTACCATGCTGCCCTCTCTGCCCATGCTCCCGTCCTCCCCTCCCCTTCCTTTCTTATTTCTTCTATTAATTTTTACAATGACATGCTTTCAGTTTTTTAAAATTATTTTTAAAAAAGATTTATTTTATTTTTAGTGGAAAGTTGGATATACAGCGAGGAAGATCTTCTGTCCATTGATTCACTCCCCAAGCAGTCACAATGGCAGGAGCTGTGCCGGTCTGAAGCCAGGAGCCAGGAGCCTCTTCCTGGTCTTCCATGTGGGTGCAGGATCTCAAGGCTTTGGGCCATCCTTGACTGCTTTCCCAGGTCACAAGCGGGGAGCTGGATGGGCAGCAGGGCTGCCGGGATTAGAACCAGCATCCATATGGGATCCTGCCCGGTGTATGCAAGGCGATAATTAGCCATTAGGCTGCTGTGCCAGGCTTTCAGGTTATTTTATAATCAAAAGCCTAATCCTCTGCCAAATAAAGAATTCGACAAGTAGTAGGTAGAAAACCTTTTGTTTCTCAAGAGTATAGACAAGGGCCCTAAACAATATTCAAATTTCAAATTTCAATTTTGCTCAGTTGTATTATGTTTGCTTGTGATACTGATCACTGCAAATTAGGGAAAACATGATATTTGCCTCTTTGGTACTAGCTGAGCAAAAAAAATTAGAAACACAGAAGATAAAAACAGTACTTCTTAAATGACCATTATTTGTACTACTTAGCACTGTTCTTTCAAATAAGATAACTTTTAATCTTCACAATAATGTATGAGGGAGGAATTGTAATTCCTTCTTTGTAAAGCAGAGAAGGTGATTGATTTGTTCCCATCTAGCTAGTAAATGGAAGAGCTGCTGAAGAAAATAAGGAATGGTCAGATATCCAACTTCTTAATTTTTCACCTTGGTTGCCTTGCTAAATATTAAAAGCTCTAGTGGAGGTGCATTATTTGGATTGTTCTAACTTGATGTTATTTGAAAGGCAAAGTGACAGAGAAAGGGAGATAGAAAGAGGAAGGAGGGAGAGAGAGGAGAGAGAGAGGAGAGGGAGAGAGAGAGGAGCAGAGAGGAGAGGAGAGAACATTTCCAGTAGCTGGTGTGCTCCCCAAATGACCAGCTACAGCTGGCCAAGCCAAAACCAGCAGCTGGTCCATCTGGGCCTCCCACTTGGGTAGCGGGAGCCTAAGCATTCATGCCCTCATCACTGACTCTCAGTATATTAGCAGGGACTGGAACCCGCACTCCAGTATGGACTGTGGGCCGCTCAAGAGGCACTGAGCCCAGTGCACCATGATGCCTGCCTCGGGCTTCTTTCTTCTGAGGAGGCTGGGATGTCTTTGTACTTTTATGAGCCTTATCTGGCGATTTGGTTGGACTTTACACCCTCAGCTCTAGTATCATGATCTCTCTATTAGGTAAGATTGAAGATCTCTCTGCTCCTTTAACTCCCAGTGATAACAGAGTGACAGAATTTTGACACAGCCTAGAGGGCAAGGGTTCTCACTCGTGTTAAAGTGGGTGTGTTGTCCAAGAGAAAGGGGTTTGAGGCACCATTTCAAAAGTACAAATTTTGAAGGTTTAAATGAAAGAAGTTGAAAGAGTCAAGACGACTCACACACAAAATGCCAGAGAGTAGCTAGGGCTGAGCGCTGTTGAAGTCAAGAGCTTTTACCCTGATCTTCCACATGTGTGGCAAAGACCCACAATAGTTGCCTCCTAGGATTTACACGAGCAGGAGGCTGGTTCAGGAGCAGTAGTTGGACTCAGTCCCAGATATGCTAATATGGGACACAGGTGTTTCAAGTGGCAGCGTACTCCTCCCTCTTATATATTTTTAAAATAATAACTAAAAAAATAAACAGATATTTTCCCCCATTTATCATGTGAGTGGCAGCACTGAATGCATAGGAAGTTGTGGGCATTAATTGTATATACACAGGAACTTCAAATAGTTCATAGAAAATGGGATTAAAAGACAAATTGAATTTGGTGCAGAATTTTTGAAATCCATTCATAAGCAAATGGTTTTCAAAACACTCATGAAAAATGTATATTATGAAAAAACTATGCAAGTGTGTCCAAAAGCATTTTTGTAGTCATTTTAAGTGATATTTATTTATTGTATTTGAAAATTAGAATTAGAGAAGGACAGATGTGGAGAGAGAGAGATCTTCCATCTGCTGGCTCACACTCTGAGTGTCCGCAATGGCTGAATCTGGGCTGGTCCAAAACTAGGAATGAAGAGTTTTCTTCTAGTCTCCATGTGGTTGAAGAGGCCCAAGCACTTGGGCCATCCTCCCACCTCCCTTGGCCAGCAGCAGGAAGCTGGATTGGAAGTGGAGCAGCTGGTACCCAGACTAGCACCCCCATGGTATTCTGGTGCTGCAGTTGAAAGCTTAACGTATTATTCCACAGTCCTGGCGTCTCAAAATAGATTTAGCATTTTAAAATTGTTAACTCAGGAACACAAATAATTTCTGCATACTTTCACTCCATTTCCCCTAGGAACATCTCATATTGTAATATATTTGTCACAATGAACAAATCACACCCAGTTTCCCTATTTTGTTTCTTCCAGACTCCTGGTAGCCTTCTTGTGTCTCCTAGCTTCTAGTAATGAGCAGCTGTGTTCAGGCAGATTTTTAAAATTCTATTTTAACTGCCACACATAAGGTGCAATATATGGTATTTGTTTTTCTGTGTGGCTTATTTCACTCAACACGATGTTCTTCAGTTCAACCCATTTTATACAAATGATAAGATTTCATTGATTAAAATGATTGGCTTGTTTTTCCATTATGTGCAGAGATTTTTTTTTTATCCCCCCCATCTGATGGGCGTCATGACTGACTCTATATCTTAGCTATTGTGAACACTGTCCCAGTATCTGGCTTTATTACAAGGCCCAAAATCTACCCTTATGCTGCCCATGAACTTTTTGATGTTCCCTGAAATAATGGTGATTTCACACAAGTCTCAGTGGGTTCCAATTTGGCTGAATTACTCCAGGTAAACCAAATTTTCTTCAAATGCTAGCAAAATTCCTCAGTGCAAAAACTATTTAAAGGACAAGATTAAGCTTTCCCTTAAAATGCCCACATTTGATATCAGAGTTCTGGTTTAATTTTGTCTATCCCACTTCCAGTCCACTTTCTGGCTAATGGGCCTGGGAAGGCAGTGGGACAATGGCCGTTGTGCTCAATTCAGTGCCAGCCAGCTGGGAGAATGAATTGAGTTCCTGGTTCCTTGCTTCAGCCTCGGCTAGCCTTGGCTTGTTTAGGTAATTAGAGACTAAACCAGCAGGTGTAAGAGCTCTCTATCTGTTTGCTCCTCTCTGTTGTTCTACCTTTCAAAATCATTTGTTTCCTGGGATTTAGATGAAGTAGGGGGAGTGTATGAAAAATTAGAATATTAAAGATGAGTAGGGCTCAGTGTGGTGGCCTAATGGCTAAAGTCCTCACCTTGAACACACTGGGATCCTATATGGGCACTGGTTCTAATCCCAGCAGCTCCACTTCCCATCAAGCTCCCTGCTTGTGGCCTGGGAAAGCAGTTGAGGATGGCCCAAAGCCTTGGGACCCTGCACCTGCATGGGAGACTTGGAAGAGCTCCTGGCTGTTGGCTTCAGATTGGTGCAGCTCCAGCCATTGCTGTCACTTGGGGAGTGAATCAGTAGACAGAAGATTTTCCTCTCTGTATCTCTTCCTCATCTGTATATATATCTGACTTTGCAATAAGAATAAATACATCTTTAAAAATAGATGAATAAACAATTTTGGTTTCTAATTTTACTGAGGGAACTTGACTGCTAAGAGGTTGGAACAATGTGCTTAATGTTGTAATACCATATAATAGATAGACACAGGAATACTCTGTTGTGAGTGGAAGAGAATATGGAATTGAAGTCAAATTGGATTTAAAGTTCTAATCCTGTCATACATTAGCTGCTTCGAACTTGGCAAATCCATTAAATACTCCAAGTCTTTGTTTGTTCATCTGTGAAATGAGATTGAAAATAGCTGCGTTTCAGAGTTGCTGGTTGTTTCAAATTTTGAAGTATATATTACCCATGACATGGAAGAGTGCATAGCTATCTATTGCTTTAAAATAAATTAACCCAAACTTGGTAAAAACAGCTAGTGTTTTGAATCTGATAGCTTCTGTGGGCATGGAACTGAAAATGGTTTAGCTACATACCTCTGACTCAGAACTATCACCAAGCTCCGAGACACATCATGCAAAATGTCATTTATGTGACTGTGAAAAGGGAAAGGCAGAATCAGTGGAGACCATCTTTCCAGGTGTCTAGCTTAGAGAACCTGGTTCGTAGTGAGTGATTTGGGAAGAATTCCTGGGTCAAACTGTTATGGTATCCAGAAAGAAAATTGGATCAACACTCACGTAAAGCCTCTTTTCTCAGCCTGGAATCATTTAGAAATTAAAGAAAAAAGAAACAGTACCTAATAGATGAAGGTAGAGAGAGGCAGACAGAGATCTCCCATCTACCTGTTTACTATCCCAATGCACTGAAGAACTGGACCTGAACTGGGGTTGACTCAATAGGTCAGAACTCAATCTCAGCTGCCCACAGTGAGCGGCAGGGATCATTACCCACTACCTCCATGGATGTACTTGAATAGCAACCTGCAATTGGAAACAGATCTGCGACTCACTTTGATGTGGGATGTGGGATTTCCCAAAACATGCCAAATGCCTGCTCCTCTTCTGAAGTTTTTTTTTTTTTATCAGAAATTAAGATGAAGACATAAAACAGTAGTTTCTTTTTTCCTATTATTTATTTGACAGAGAAACACAGAGGGAAGGGGTCACAGAAAGAGGAAGATAAGGAGAGAGGCACACACACACACATACACAGAGAGGTTTTCCATCTGATGGTTCACTCTCCAGATGGCCACTTTAGTCAGGGTGGCGCCAGACCAAAGCAAGAACCAGGAACGTCTTCTGAATCTGCCCAGTGGATGTCAGAGACTCAACCACTCAGGCCATCTTTCAATGTTTTTCCCAGGCCATTAACAGGGAGCTGGATTGAATGCGGAGCAGTGCGGACAGAAACAGACACCCATATGGGTTGGTAGCTTCACAGACTGGAGCTTAACCTACAAGGCCATGAGGCTGGCTCCTGTTTTTTTGCTCATGAATCTGGGAAAGTTTCTGAATGTGTATTTATTTATAAATTACAGGCAGCTGACAGTACTAATCTCTTAACCAATAATAAGGCTTAATATCTTTCTTGCTTTAAATTCCGAGAAGTCACAAGTACTAGTGTCATTATCTTGTCTTGTGAGTCTCAAAAGATTGTCTTATATACTCTTTGGGGTACACACTCCCCTGAGAGAGAAAGTGAGTGAGATGTGTAGAATTTGGTGGTGTCAGTGTGAGGACCTAAACCATATCCCACGATTGGTGGAAAAAAATCAACATCCCAGAGTTACCACTGACACAAAAGTCACCTTGTGCAGATCCTTGCATAGATGCCGCATCTGGGAAGGAAAAAGACAAACATTATCTCCTTCTGGAACAGAACTTGATGAGCTAAGAGTGAGTTGTGTTTCTCTCCTGTATCCCTTGGATAATGTACAAAGTATGCAATCATGCATGCCAGATCTGTAACTGCCTAGTAGCAATGAGAATATTTGGAGTTTCTGGTTCATTGACTTACATGAGAGCTAAGGAACAGCAAAAACAAGTCCATGATAGGGACAGGTTTTGGCACGGTAGCCAAGTGGCTCAAGTCCTTGTCTTGCATGTGCTGGGATGCCATCTGGACGTTAGTTCTTATCCCAGCTGCTGCATTTTCCCTTTCAGCTCCCTGCCTGTGGCCTGGAAAAGTTGTAGAAGACAGTTCAAAGCCTTGGGACCCTGCACCAATGTGGGAGACCTGGAAGAAGCTCTTGGCTTTGAAACAACTCATCTCTGACCATCGTGGTCACTTGAGGAATGAACCAGCAGGCAGAAGATCTTTTTCTCGGTCTCCCCTCCTCTCTGTAAATGTGACTTTCCAATAAAGATAAATACATCTTTTAAAAAATAGAATAAGGTTAAATTATGAAGTGCACATTAGCCAGGGCATCAAGACTTACTTGATTCTGTCAACTTCTTTTTTCCGTGTTTTCCCTATCCAGCAGCGGGGCAAAGTCTGCTTCTCTTGAGTGTGCAATGGAAAAGACTCTTTTTTAAAAAAACTTATTCAAAGGCTAAATTTTATTTCAGATAGGGAGTGTGGAAATTATTTGACACCAGATAATACATAACAGCTTTCTAACCTATTTGTTAAGCAATGATGAAGCCATAATTCTAGCCCTGAAATATTGAACTGAAATACTTGATTATAACAGTAAATGTCATTTATGATGTCCCAGGTATGGTACTAATTGCTTTATGCACTTTTTCTTCTAATCCTCCTCATAACTCTACTTTTTTTGCTTATTATTGGTTGAATGAGCAAACAAGAGTAAGGGGAAAAGTCTATTTAACTGTAACTTAACTATCACTTAAAATACAGCAGCACTACGATTTAAACCTATATCTAATTCCAGAATTTACACAGCAAGCATGGTGGAATCTTCTAGCAGGAATTTTTCCAGTTCTTCGTGGTTGAAAAGACTCATTTCCAACCTGCTTCCTATCTTTGTAAATAAAGCGTTTCTGCAACACAGCCTTGTCTGTTGCTTCCCATATTGTTTCGATTGCTTTCCCACCCTAAGAGCAGAGTTGGATTATTGTGGTAGATTACATGACTCACAAAGCTTAAGATATTTACTATTGGGCTCTGTCTTACAGAAAGTTTGTGAATTCTCTTTAGGATGCTAACTTTTGGGAAGTATATTTACATTGAAATAGATATCTACTAATGTGCCAAAGGTTTCCACGAGAAACATGCAAGAACAGCTGCTTTGTTCTTCATGTTGATTTTTTTTCACAGCTAGTTGTGACACCTGAACTGACTTAGTAAACCTTGCAGCTTGCTTATATCTGCGGTTTGGAGCACTCCAGACATCCAGTTTCCCTGTTGCCTTGCTTCTTGGAGTTCATGTTTTGATCATTTATAGCTAACATCATCTTAATTATACGCTTGTCTACTTGAACAAAGTAGCCCTACAAGCAAAAGAAGCTAGACTCCTGTGAAAAATGTGTGAGTTTGTCAAGGCGACTGGGGAACGTGTCAGTGGAACTGGTACATTGCACAAGCTGAAGAAGGGTCAAAGCACGTGTACTGGACACTAGATTTCCTAGTGTCTCCGCTTATACTGGTGACCTGGAAGAGGGACGGATCCACACACATTGCACTGTGTGTGTTTGTGGCCTGCCCATAGCTTCTGTGGCTCCTTGTTCTAAACCGTGAGAGGGCAAGGAAAAGGAAAGGGGCTGTTGTAGGTACTGGCCTTTAGTTCAACCATGCACACTTGGTCTCTTCATCGCTTGGGTTAGCTTTTGATACAAACAGTTCTGAGATTTTTCTTTTGCATACTGCATCACTTCCTGACTTGCCTGGTGCCAGATCCTGAAATCCATGGGTCCTGGATGGTTAAGGCCACGTCAAGTTAGCAAGAGTACTTCTATATGTCCGCCTTGGGAGTTTTTGGCAGGTTTTCCAGATTGGGGATCTAGTACTATGTAATAAAAGAGCCATTCTCTTCCCGTACTCTGTAACTGTACTGTTTTTGTGCCCACTCAGTTTTAATTCGTGTTAGGAGTCCCTGTCACACCAAAGTCCCATCATGCTGTTCATTTCTACTTTATTCTTTTTTTTTTTTATTAATTACACTGCATTATGTGACACAATTTTTTTTTAAGATTTATTTTATTTTATTTTTATTGGAAAGTCAGATATACAGAGAGGAGAGACAGAGAGGAAGATCTTCTGTCCGATGATTCACTCCCAGGCGGCCGCAACGGCTGGAGCTGAGCCAAACCGAAGCCAGGAGTCTCTTCCGGGGCTTCTATGTGGATGCAGGGTCCCTAAGCTTTGGGCCATCCTTGACTGCTTTCCCAGGCCACAAGCAGGGAGCTGGATGGGAAGCGGGGCTGCCGGGATTAGAACCGGTGCCCATATGGGATCCCGGGCATGCAAGGCGTGGACTTAAACCACTTGCGCCATCGCGCTGAGCCCATGTGACACAGTTTTACACAGTTTTATAGGCACTGGGACTTCCCCCCACCCCTCCCTAAACCCTCCCCCATGGTGGATTCCTCCACCTTGCTGCGTCACCACAGTTCAAGATCAGCTGAGATTCTTCCATTGCGAGCATATAGCAAGCATAGAGTCCAGCATCTCATTGTCCAGACAAATTCAACGGCTTGTTGGGGAGACCATCTCTGGTCTGAAGGTAGAGCCAGCAGAGTATCATCCCTACCAATTAAAAGCCCTGATTAACATCAGCAACAATTTCTAATGTTATGGAATTAATTGACATAGTATTGAGTAACCAACATGTTAAGAAAAAAAAAATGCAAGTTCTTTACCACATCCTGTGACTCCTTTGTTGACATCTCAATTTTAGTTCATACACGACCGGATTCTATACACCTTAAAATGGCTATAGGGTACTATTCTGCTGTCTCGTGTCTATTTTCATTATAGTATTTAGCATTATATAGTGTTAAAGCACTATTTTGCTGAACTTGGCTCTTTTTCTTTTCTTTTTTTTTCCCGGGAAATCTAGACTGGCTTAGAACTCTAACAAGACATATGCCAACAATTGAGGTGCAGAACAGTTTTTAGGAGGGGTGTGCAGAGAAATCCTCAATACCCTAGTGAGGAGTAACCAATCTTTGTGTCCTACCTAGTAAGGTATAAGTGAATCCATGCTGACTGTTTTCCTGTCTGATTCCAAGCTTTCCTTGTTGTTCTCTATCTATTATAGAGTTTTGTTAGTTAGTTAGTTAGTTTGTTTGTTTTGAAGGGTTTCTGGAGCGATCCTGATGGTCATTGCGAGAGAGGGTAGGGACCCAAAGTTGGAACCAAGCGAGAACCAGAGAAAGCTCTCCTCCCTAGTCCTGAAGGAAGTTTACTGTTCTGTTTCTGCGGAATGCTCAGGGCTCCTGGCTATTGTTCTGATGCTCTTGGATCCCCTGAGGAAGGATTTGGGCTTCTTTCATCCCATGTGGTGGATCCAAGTGGGAGTGGATGACCTCAGAGTTCTTGGCCTCCAAAGGCACTCCAACTCCCCGTGGTCTCCTTGGCGGTTGGGATGTAGTCCTTGGTGCTCATACTGATGGTCCCTGGTGAGGATCTGTGAGTCTTCAGGGTTGGGATACAAGCCTCCTCCTGTCCCCCTGCTCCACTCTGGGGTCCCCCCTGCTCTGTGCATATAACCTCCTGTTAAGAGGTTGTCAGGACCGCTCTTAATTCCCTTTATATGTTTTTGTAGCTTCATTATTGTCCAGTGCTGATTCGAGTCTGTTGTCTATGAGTTACCAGTTATGATCCTGGTAGGTTATATTATGCGTCTTCCTTACATATTCTAGGGAGATGGAAGATTTCTCTGCTCTCCCTCCCCACTATGGGATAACATAGGGTATTAAAAGTATATTAGCTTTTAAGTTCTTTGATGTAGATCATAAGCAGTCTGACTTACATTGCTTGTTGGTTCATTGGTTACTTCACAATATCTTATTGCATGTGAGATAGGCTGCTTGAGGTTGAGATAATATCTCATTTTACATATGCTGTTTTTCATTTTGACATCATATCATCTTAAATTAAGGCAAACATGTGCTATCTAACCTTTTGGGATTGGCTCATTTCCCTTAGCATAATGGTTTCCAGTTGGGCTCATTTGGCCACAAAGAACTGCATTTTTTTTAATAGCTGAGTAGTATTCCATGGAGTAGATGAACCAAAGCTTTCTTATCCAATCTTCCGCTGATGGGCATTTTGGTTGCTTCCATGTTTTTGCAATTACTGATTGTGCTGCTATGAACATACAGGTGCATGTTGGTTTCTCATGAAACAGGTGTTTTGGATATATTCCTAGGGGATCTATTGCTGGATCATATGGTATGCAGATTTTGAGTTGGGTTTGCTGTGGTTATGTCATATCCAGCTGCACGAGACACAGAAGAGTAAGCTAATCCTCCACAGGAAGGCAAGTTCGGTGCTCTGAACTCTGCACAGCCCCACCTGACCCACAGACCACACATTTGAGACTTCCTTTGCTCAAGCAGGGAATGCTTGTCTAGATGAGAAAAGTCCTGCACAGAAACTTGACACTGCCCTGAGCCAGGAGTATTTGGAATGACACACAGGAAAGGGTTGCGTGTTTGTTGAGCTGCCTAACTGGTAGAAAGTGTGTGCAGCCAGCTCTAATTACACCACTCCAGGAAGCATCACCCGTAAGGTACGACTGCTATGAACCACGGCACGTCCTCCAGCTAATCCTCATCAGCTGAAGAGCAGCGTCTCCTCCTGTGTGTACCACCCTTTCTAAATGGTGTTCTTCCTGCAGTCTTGTCTTATTTTTAAAAATTATTTTATTTTCATTGGAAAGTCAGATATATAGAGGGGGAGAGAGACAAAGAGGAAGATCTTCTGTCCACTGATTCTCTCCCCAAGTTGCCCCAATGGCCGGAGCTCAGTTGATTCAAAGCCAGAAGCTAGGAGCCCGAGCCTCTTCCGGGTCTCCCATTAAGGTGCAGTTTCCCAAGGCTTTGGCCCATCCTCAACTGCTTTCTCAGTCCACAAGCAGGGAGCTGGATGGGAAGCCAGGCTCCTGGGATTAGATATGGGATTTTGGCGCAGGCAAGATGAGGACTTTAGCCAGTAGGCCACCGTGCTGGGTCTGTTCTTGCAGTCTTTTCATGCCTTGATGCCTCACCGGTCTGGATTTCCTTCTCTCTGAGACCTATGTAATAGTTATTCATCCACAACTTGCTCTCTCCAGTGAGAGTCGGCATCCCATCGCTGGTCTGGCATGAGGAGTTGGAGAGCTACAGAAGGGATTCTTCTATTGGAAAGCATGAGTTCCCTGAGCAGAGGCAAAGCTATCCTTGGAAGCAGCCTATGCCACTAGGAGCCATTTGATTTTAACTGACTTATCTAGCTCTGGATTAATGTTGGATCTAATTACGATTCAGTCTCTGACTCTAAGGTTTCATCATCAAGCTTGCTCCAAAGTTTTGTTTATAGGCAGTCTTTCTCTAATGACCTCTCTCAACTCCTCTAGGTTTTAGTCCCTTCTTTTCCATCCTTCTCCCACACTATGCTAATGATTCACCTTCAACACATCAGATTCTGTGTCTTATTCTCCAGCTTTTGATCTGCAAACCAAGATGATTACACAAGGTCTTTGGTCTCTATGGAAGGAGCAGAGGGGGTTCCTTAGTTATTGGAGCATTATTATAAACTGATCATCTCAGGGAGGCAGGCTTATTGGTCTAAAGGACATCTAAGTGCTGTAGGAGCTCAAGAAAGGAGCCTTTAATTCTTTGCCTGGAGGATAGAGGCAGGAGAGTTCAGGCAGTAGAACCAAATATCACATTTAGAGGTCTAAGGGGCATGGAAATCATGTGGGAAAGAGCTTAAAGAGGCCCACTTCACCAGATGGGGAACATCTGTTCCATGGCCCAAACAAGGTCCATAAAATCATTTGGTCTTAGCCCTGTCAGGGCGATCACAGGTGGAAGTTGAAATCCAATAGGTCTATAGTAAGTTAATTTCTAAGTTGAGAACTTTGAGTGGCCCATGAATGATGTAGGTATCCACATGGTTCTGGGAAAATGTTCCTTACCTTTTCACAGACCTTGTGGTGGAAGTGCTGTGCGGAGCAGCCAGTGTGGAGGATGGGTGGTGAGGGCTGAGTGCACCTTGCATTGCCTAGCCATGTTGCTTATAACTGAGGTTGAACCCTGTCCAGGGCTACACCTGGGTTACATAGGATGTGGATGATCCTGCCATCCATTAGGTGAGGACAAAAAGGAGATAGATTTTATTTTCATGTAGGATCAAAAGAAATTATTTGAAATATTTCTTTTTAAAAATTTAAAAAATGTTTTCAGTTGTATGACATAGTTCATAGGGTCTGGGATTTCCCTACCTTGTCCCCAAATTCCCTCCCCCCCAACTGATTTTCCCTGTTTTATAACACTAGTATAGTCCTTCATAAGCAGTCATAAGTCCATCAGTTGTTTATTTAAGTGTGTGCTGACATTGCTGGTACAGACAATGTCAGACAGTCCAGCATCCTATTGTCTAGACAAGTCCAACAGTTTCACTGGGAATCCATCTTTGATTTGGAAGTAGAGGTGTATGCTGTATTGTATCTTCACAACTGGATATGATAGTCCTATTATGATATCACTATACATTCCCCTAAATGAGAAGCCACGAGACAAGGTCAACAATAGGTATGAAGTTAAGACAAAAAATTTACAGCACCATTGAGTCCAAAAACATGCCACTCAGTAACCAATGCATGGGTGAAGAAATGAAAAGGAAACACAAAAGCTTCTTGGGTACAGTGATGCCACAGTGCAATCCATGAGCCAGCCGTGAATTTGACAAGAGAAGAGAAACCATTTGGAAGAAATGAAAATAAAAACAAAAATATCTAAAGGACTTACCTATTTCTCAGATTTTTCTCTTCAGAATTGGGGTCCCATAAGCCATCCTGTCTTCTTGTGTGTGTTCTTCTCTCTGACCCTAAAGAGTTGGCTAGGATCAAGTTGGCCTTCACAACCAGTAATCTATACAGCATCACCACACAATTAGGGAAACACACCTGTTTTTGAGTAGTCATGGATTTGGCAAGGCTAAAGCTTTCCTTGTGAACCAAAAAAGTGGCATGTCTAAAGAAAAGGACATCTCTTTAACAAGGCGGATACATTCGGAAGTGAGGTTATAGCCTGGAGAGCAGAGCTTGAGCTATTCTCCTTGGTGTAAGGTCCCCAGCATTGCTTCCCATCTGCCAAGCATGTGTGGCAACCTTGGAGCATGAGCTCTGGGTATGGAGTTTTAAGGATCAGGTTTGAGTTTGGTGTTAAGAAATGTAGACTCGCATGACTACTGCCATAGGTGCCCAATGATTGCCTGCCCAGCTCTGGTTGACAGGCTTTGGCTCTGTGTCTCAGCTCAGTCCCTACCTTGTTTGAGTCTATCACAGTGTTAGTGGGAGTTAGACTCTACCAGGTGGCCACTCTGAGTAGGTTTCTAACTTGCTATCTTTTCTTTCTTTTTTTTTTTTTAAGATTTATTTATTTCTATTGGAAATTCAGATATACAGAGAGGAGGAGAGACAGAGAGGAAGATCTTCTCTCTGCTGATTTACTTCCCAAGTAGCCCCAACGGCTGGTGCTACACCGATCCAAAGCCACGATCCAGGAGCTTCTTCCAGGTCTCCCGCACCAGTGCAGGGTCCCAAAGTTTTGGGCCATCCTCGGCTGCTTTCCCCAGGCCACAGTCAGGGACCTGGATGGTAAGCAGGGACGCCGGAATTAGAACTGGTGCCCATATGGGATTCTGGTGCGTGCAAGGTGGGAACTTTAGCCATTAGGCTACCTTACCGGCCCTATCTTTCCTTCTTGAACCACATTAAAAGAAGTGTTTTATTTTGTTTGTCCTCAGAACATCCTGCCTTGCTCGTAATGCTTGCTTTATCCAGTTCTGCTTTAAGCTGTGGCTTTATGTGGGGGAAGAAAGTGTTAAGCTAAGAGGTGACTGAGGAAGAGAAAGAGTTCTAGTTCAGTTGAAGCATTTTATTAGTCAAGGGAGAGAGTCTGACTTATTGCTGGCCGGTAGGAGATGACCCGGGGCCGCTTCCCCATGGCACAGCCAGTATGCCAGGGCAATGGCCACCCAGGGTGTGCAGCGCTGGGCTGATACACACCTTGCATGTGGGGGATGCGAGAGCACGACTGAGCCTCGGCTTGTGCTTGCGTATGACATGTAGTGAGGGACAATCATTCTTGTGGCATAGACAAGGTTAGGGTGATTCTGCATTCCAACCATTCCTGGATGGGAGTGTCTGCTTGACTTCGGCAGCGTGGTGGAGTCACGTCTGGTTTACCTAACCCAGCAGAAGGAAGTTAGGTCCATGTAGAGTTTTAAGGTGGACTGCTGGAGGAGGAGGGTAGCTGGCATTCAAATTCTGAGATGGAAGACCACACCTTAGGGGAAGGGTGCTGCCCATCAGCTACCTAAATGCGATTTCCCTGCTGTTTTCCTATTTTGTCCCATTGGAAAATGTTTAACATTTCTATTGGGAAAGAGCTAAATATGATAATCCTATTTCTTTTGGTTGTGATTTAGAGTAGACGTGGACCAGCTCTGGGGACGACTGCGGAGGACTTCTGGGATGTATTTGCTGCCCTAGCAGCTTGAGTGGCCTTTGGAAGTTGTCATGTAGACATATGGTATGTGTACAGCTGAGGCAGCCATCTTGAGAGCATGAGGAAGTTAAGCTGTGAAACCAACAGGGAAGCTGAGAGCACATACTGGCTTTATTGAACTTCTGAATTAATGAGTCTTACATAAACGGATGATGTATATTTTCTAAATTGTTTTTATGTGCATTATCTTCATAGATAATGATATTTTAACTAGTATGAAAACGTTTATTAGGCACTGTGCTAGATCTTTGCAATATTTTTAATAACTCTATATGGCATATTTTGTGTTATTGCTATTTTTTCTAGATTGGGGTAAAACAAAGTTTAGAAATGTAAGTTCTTTTGCTCAAGCTTCATTCTTGTGAATACATTTTGGTGAATAAATTTAACTATTTTCTTGAGTTAGTGATTGCTGATTCGAAAGGGTTGGATAATTTTATGATCTGAATGTTGGTTTATACACCCCCCCATCACAATTAGAAATGAATTAGAAATGCAATTTCTAATTGTGATTGTGTTTGGGAGATAGACCACAGCCAACATGATAAGCTTCCTTATAGGAACAAACACCAGGCAGTTTACTTCCTCTGTGCCCAAAGAGGTTCTATGAGGAAGCAACAAGAAAGTGGGCAGGAACCGGGTCCTTAACAGACACCAGATCAATTAGCATCCTGATATGTACTTCCCAGTTCATAATTAGGAGAAATAAACTTCTGTTTTTTTTTTTTTAACTCCCTTGGTTAAGTCATTCGGTTATGGCAGCCTGAAATTACTGAATCACATACTTTAATCTTATCCTTCAGGAATAGTACCAGTCAGCTCCCCCATCAGTAGCATATTATGCCCCTACTCCCATTTGCCTGTCCTTACAGTAATTCTGAAAGTAAATCTAAAAACTGAGTTTGAATTGCAGTGTACCTTTTAGCACCTGGGATATTTGGACAAAACACTCTCTTGAGTCTCAGTTGCCTTACTTGTTGAATTAGCATCATTATCGTACTCTTTGCAATGTCTCTGGCTTTCCTTTTGGCTGTTGAGAGTGCCAAAGAGAGATATTTTGTAAAATACAAAATAAAGCACAGTGTTAGTATTATTCATTTTATTATCTCAGTAGGACAAACTACATCATATTTAGGGGGTCCAATGAAACCGAAGTCACTATGTTTAGTCAACTCAGATGGTAAGAAAGCAGTAAAAAAAAAATTACGTGAATGTTTTTGTTAGAATCCCAAAGTTCAGCTTGAATCTTAATTCAGTATAGAGGTGTGGGAGGCAGTTTCTGACTCTAAGAAACGTAGTTCCGACGAGCCCATGAATTATTCTTTCTTCATTGAAGAATCACATTTCTGTGCTGCTCCTTTGTAGCATCCTGCAAGGTCGATTTTTTTCTTTTTCCTTTTTAAAATTTTATTTTAATATCGATTATCAAGGTGAGAGGGTTACAGACCCACGTGGGTTTCTGATTAGGATGGAGAGGGTTGGGGGTGAAGAGGGAGGTGGGTGAGATCAATGATTCAGCGCACTGCCTCTTGCTGTTATGACTGTGCTGTGCTGTGTCAGCACTCGGGAATGGACATGTCACAAGGCAGATGTTTCTAACCTTCCCTCCATCCACTCACACAGAGCCTTCATCATCACATTTACAAATGATGGGAATTGTCCTGACCTGGAAAAGGCTGCTTCTTTTCTTTCCTTCTCGAAAACTCTCGTTTCTCTAGTCCCCCCCTAACTCTTTACCCTAGTCATTTCCACACTTCCGTTTCTTTGGTCAACTCTTGTGGGGTGTGGACACAGGGAGGTACCTTGATGTGCATAAAATGCTATGATTCCAAGGAAAAAGAGCTTTCATTATGTACAGACAGTGCGTGTTTCATTAATAAATCATTACCATTGTCTTTAGTCATTATTCTAAGTTTAATTAGTAATAAGAAAATTGATTAAATCTATTTTCCCTTGTAATCAGAGAGGGCTTAAAAAATTACTTGGCCAGAAGGTGTTAAGGTTTTTAGAAGTGTGAAACTTTTGGCAAAATCTTGCACCACCATTTAGTTGTTTTCTTTGTCAATAATTGTCAGCATAGATATAGGAACCTGTTCTGACTGGTATTTCCACAGGTCTTTTACTTCACTGAAATCCATTTTATGGATTTGCAAAACATATTTAATTTATAAGATTTATTTTTATTATTTTTTTATTGGAAAGGCAGATATACAGAGAGGAGAGACAGAGAGGAAGATCTTCTGTCCGATGATTCACTCCCCAAGTGAGCGCAACGGGCCGATACTATGCCGATCCGAAGCCAGGAGCCTCTTCCGGGTCTCCCACGCGGGTGCAGGGTCCCAAAGCTTTGGGCTGTCCTTGACTGCTTTCCCGGGCCACAGGCAGGGAGCTGGAAGGGAAGCGGGGCTGCCGGGATTAGAACCGGCGCCCATATGGGATCCCGGGTGTACAAGGCGAGGACCTTAACCACTGTGCCACCGCGCCGGGCCCAACATATTTAATTTAAATGACACTCTTTTGCTCCTCAAAGTTGAAGTAGTGGTAATGAATGAGAGATCTCAAAAAGTTTGTGCAAAGTATATTATGAAAAATTTCTGCATGATTTTTTAAAATTATTTTTACTCCCAGGGTAATACTAATTTGTTATAACATATCTTAATATGATATAGTTTGAAGCACTAAGAAGAATAAGACACCAGCTTGAAACTTCCCCTTACCTGTTCAGCCTAAATTTTTCTAAAATTGAACAACAAGCACCAAATTAATGGACAGATTGAGGGAGAAGAACGGTAAATTCACTGACGCTATATGAAAAGTTTATGGGCACAAATCCCCCCATCAAAAAAAATAACCCTTTACAAACTAAAGCTAATTATCAGAAGGAACAACATAGCCCTTCCTCGTAAAGATGAAGGCTGTAATCACAGACCATCCACACCAATTCATAAGGAGAAAAATAAATAGTGGCCTAATTGAAGAGAACCAATGATCAACAGAAGTAGTTATCAACACCACGGATACATCAGCTGCTTCAGCAGACACAACTTTACCTGAACAATTAAATTTGAACATACTTTCCACTTGATGGGTTGTAAAACTCTGGTTCTCAGAGCAGCTGTAGATGAGAGCAGAACTTCTAATGGATATTTTTAAACAGGTAGAATCTGGACCCTGAAGCATTTTTTTTTTTGAAGAACTGTCAGAGAAATGGAGACAATGGCTTTACCAGTACACTCCTGATGACGGAAGACAAAGCGATGGCTACCAAGAAGTGAAAGTGGTCTAGTCAAAGCAAGAGCAGCCAAAACAGTCAAGAGCAAAGATGACAACTTCTGAAATTTGGTCGCTTAGGTCACCATGCTTGGTGATTTCCCTTTAGGCAAAGACCAACATTTGCTTGTTACCATAGAGTTTAGACTAAGAAGGCTTCACCGACCAGTCCTTTTCCATCACATCAATGTCCCTGCCCTTTCTTCTCATCAAGCATGGGAAATTTGGCGACTTTCAACAGGGAATCAATATAAATAAACACCAGAGCATTGATTTTTTTTTTGTTTCATAAGCTTATCAAATCTTTCAATGACACTATTTTACTTGAGTTAGTAGTATAAAAAATTTCTATGGATATAGCCACATCTCTGTATTTTCAGTTATTTAGGGATGAAATATTTTATATCATTGCTTTCAAAACTGTTTTGAACTTGATAGAAATTATGTTGAAAAATAAATTTTGCTTTTGTATCTTTCAATTCCATTTTCCATGTGCTTTCTGAAGTTTCCTTATTTATCTATTATTATTATTATCTATTATACAAATTGTTTCATCTCAAACTGGCCCTAGGCAAAGTGGCACATGGTTCAATAAACTGTATTATAGGGATTTTGCAGTCAGGAGTCAGAACTGAAAATAAAACCTGAACGGTCCAATGTGGGATGCAGGTGTCTTCACTTCTAGGCAAAACACTTTGTTTCTCAAGTACCTCTTGTTTTGTTTTCTTTCTCTTTCCTCTGTGCCTTTAGGTGTCTGGTGATCCTCAGGAGTGAGCTGCTTATTAAAGGTAAGAAGACAGAACGCTGGCCAGCAGTTCTGAGTGTGCTGATAGGCTTCTGGACATAGTGTGATCTCACTCTGCAGATTTGTCAGTGGACTCTGATCCTTCAGCAATCAGCATCTTCAACTCTAAGTTCCTGACAGATGTGCCCTAAGAAGCGTGTTCAGCTTCTCGGCTGGAGGGTAAAGGCCTGACCATCAACATTTTCTTTTCTTTTTTTTTTTTTAAAGATTTATTTATTTTTTATTGCAAAGTCAGATATACAGAGAGGAACAGAGACAGTGAGAAAGATCTCCCATCCGATGATTCACTCCCCAAGTGAGCGCAACGGCTGGTGCTGATCCAAAGCCAGGATCCAGGAACTTCTTCCAGGTCTCCCTGCGGGTACAGAGTCCCAAGGCTTCGGGTTGTCCTCGACTGCTTTCCCAGGCCACAAGCAGGGAGCTGAATGGGAAGTGGAGCTGCTGGGATTAGAACCAGTGCCCATATGGGATCCCTGTGTATTCAAGGTGAGGACCTTAGCCACTAGGCCACGCTGCCGGGCCCCCATCAACATTTTCGATACTGGCAACAGAGGACCATTTAGCTTTGCTTAATCCCTCTTGATTCTGGGCTGGTCTTTGAAGACAGTCTGTTTTTCCCTATGTCCTAGGAAGAAAGTACCTCCCATTTCCCTGGCAAGGAAAGAAGGTTGGGGTAGAGTGGGGTATCAGGTCTTCATGTGTGTTAAATAGATTATAAAGACATCTTTATTTTGGTTTCTCACTTTTCTATCACTTCCACAGGTATCCTGACCCGAGTCCTGAACCTGGGAAGGAATCCACATTTGCACATCATGTTTGTTCCTGGTCTTCTGGGCTTCCTCACAGAAGAAGTGAGCCCTCAAGTATCTAAGTCATCTGTTATTCTTTTTTCCAAACCCAAACTTTGTTTTGCCTCAAGTGCAGCTCTCCATGTTTTTAAGGCTCTGTGTACATTTGATTGCAAAGTTATTTGATGTAGCTTTTGGAAAAATTAAATTTAGATGCACTTCTCTACCTTTATAAGGGCAAATATTTCTTTATCACTTTGTCTGAAGTAAGATATTTCCTAACTTAAAGAGACACTATTTGGTTTGCAGTATAATGACTGATGCATTATGTTACATTTGTTAGATTTTCTATTTGTTATTTTTGAATATTGTTGTTTTCTCTTTTTGCTTCTTTTGTGAAATTTGATTGAGTTGCATTCATTGTTTTTCCTTGGATAAGTACTATGCTTTTCTAGTATATATATTTTTTGCTTCTCATAATTACATATACATTTCCCTACCAATTCTGAAAATAAGATACCAGTTAATTCCTTTACCAAGATGTTTTCTACAATTCATCATGCCTCCCTTCCCAAGTCAGCTCTCCGTGGAATACCTTTGTCTTCTTTTCTGCAAATGAGAAACTTTTGGAACTTTTAGCCTCAAATTTCCTCATCCTGCAACCTCTAGGATTTTTTTTTAATGATTTATTTACTTTTATTGGAAAGGCAGGTTTATAGAGACAAGGAGAAACAGAGAGAATGATTTTCTGTTCTCTGGTTCACTCCCCAAGTGGCCACAATGGCCAGAGCTGAGTCAATCTGAAGCCAGGAGCCCAGAACCTTCTCTGGGTCTCCCACGCTGGTGCAGAGTCCCAAGACTTTGGGCTGTCCTTTACTGCTTTCCCAGGTCACCAGCAGGGAGCTGATAGGGAAGTGGAGCAGCCAGGATACAAACTGGCGCCTATATAGGATCCTGGCACAGTCTGCTGCCCCAATCAGCTTCTGCACACGCTGGTGGTTGCAATTGTTGGGTCAGTTCTGTCTCCATCCCTGTCTCCTACGTGAATCAATGAATGCTGCAGCCCAGCCTGATCCTGTCCACCCCACACTCAGCCTTCACGAACGCCAGTGGGAGCAGCCGCCTATAACTCCAATAACGCCAGTGGAGCAACCCGCAATAACTCCAATCAGACCCGCCCCTGCCCTGGTTCCTATGCTTGCCTGTATGTACAGCAGACTGATCTAATCTGTCCCACAGCCTAAAGTTATCTTTTAATTCCATTTTCCACCAAGCTTTTGAGGCTTCCTTGTACTTTCTACTTATACGTCTTTCCTCTATCACTGATCTGTTGCATATCTATCACTTACTGTCTTCTATCATATGCTTATCTTTTTTCCCCTCCTTTTATCTTTCATCTTTCTCTGTCTTGGAACCTCTGTAATGAGTTACATTGGAAGAAAGATTCTTACAGTAACTTTCCCACAGAGTTCTTTTCCTTTATGATATCTATGTATATTTTTGTTTTGTGCTTTAAGGTGTTGATTCCATCAAATATTTTATGCCATTATTTGTATTTCAACACGGCTTCTCTTTCTTCCTATTCGTCTCCCACAATGTCACTTTGAAACTTTGTAACTTTCAGTTGCAGACTGTTTCGAAACTGAATTTGAACTTTGTTCCCTGTTTTCCTTCAGGCATTCTCTAGATTTTAATTTCTCTAAGCATGTGCCAAATCTGAACAACCTAATTATTTTCGTTTTCTGACTGTTGAATCTCTTTATACGGTGTGTGTGATTTTTCATTGGCCATTGTTTGTTGATCTTCACCTGGTGGCAACTAAGTCTTGGGGGAAGGCAGAAATGGTTGGTAACAATTCCTTGCTGGGGCACTTGAAGGAAAGTACTGTGCTTTTGCTTTGCTTTGTTCTCAGCCTGAAGGGCATGAATGGTTTAGTTCATCTAAAGGAGACCATGTCTCCAGGAGTCCATAGATACTTACAGGTCAAGGTGAAATCCACCGTGCTTTTCTCTGGGTTCTTGCTCAGCTCACTAGTATGACAGTTTTTGATTCATTTTCCTCCTCTGTGATTCCTGAAGAGCCTAAGACCTTTCAGTTGCTTACTGCAGGATATCTGTGTGATCAGAGGAAATAAGAGTTGGCATTGGCAGTGGAAAAAAAGGGAGTGTTGATTGTAGACTCTAAAGAAGACTTCCCAAGTTTCAGAGTGTTGATGAAGCGCAGTTCAAGGAAGACAAAGGTGACATTTATAATATGCACATAATACACACACACATATGGGGTCTGGTTTTGGTGTATATTCAATGTGGCAGAAGTTACCTTGGAGTGGGAAAAGCTTTTTAAATGATTGTCAGATTACACACAACTACAAATACATGTTTAAGAATTTCCTGGAGTAGTAAGTAATGCTAATGTGGACCTTAAGCTCTGAGGTTGCAGATGGCTGAGGCTTTCCTAAGTCAGGGTGAGATGAAATCTCTCCATGCTTCCCTGCTGCCAACTATGCATCCAAAATGACATTTTCTTATTTGCTCTTTTAGGCTTGGTGTTTATGACAAAAGCAGTGATGCCAAAGACTCCCTAGCTAACAGGGAAGTACAAATAAAAACCACACAGAGTGGCCCGGCGTGGTGGCCTAGTGACTAAAGTACTTGCCTTGAATACGTGCCGGGATCCCATATGGGCACCGTTTCTAATCCTGGCAGCTCCACTTCCCATCCAGCTCCCTGCCTGTGGCCTGGGAAAGCAGTTGAGGACGGACCAAAGCCTTGGGACCCTGTACTGGTGTGGGAGACCTGAAGGAGGTTTCTGGCTCCTGGCTTCGGATTGGCATAGCATCGACCATAGTGGTCATTTGGGGAGTGAATCATCGGATGGAAGATTTTCCTCTCTGTCTCTCCTTCTCTCTGTGTATCTGACTTTGCAATAAAAAATAACTAAATCTTTTTAAAAAATGATGTCTTTTCGAAAACTAATAAAGAGAAAAGAGGGACAGAGTGGAATTGAAGGAGAATAGGATTGTTAGGAAAATACGGTGTTTTTCCTTGAACTGTATCTACAGAATGCATAATATCGCTTTATATTAAGAAAATTTTTAAAAGTACACAGAAACTGTGTATTAAGAAAACATTTTTAAAAATGCGAACTAGTTACTACATGAAAACCTAAATGGTATCAGATAATAATGATAAGAGGCCTCTGAGAGCTTAGGTGATGCAGACAGGCCTGGACTAAGGGGGGATGGACACATTTGACCCAGTTGAGCTGGTAGATTTTAGTCTCAGTGAATCACCCAATATTGCATTCGATGGAAGGAGAGTATATAAAGGGTTGGGCAGGAAACTTAGAGAGCCCTTGGAGGCCAGATATTTCCCTCCCTAGGGGACTTGACCTTGGACCCACAGTGCTCAGGAAATCTTAACTCTTTTCTTGAGTATTTGATCTCAGCTGATGCAAGCTTTTTTATTTGGGTTTGCCTATTGGAAAACATAGCAGTTGGGCTGTTCTCACATCTATAAAAGGCAGTGCAGAGGGCCCTCTTTGATGTGTTCCGCCTCTGCTGTGACCTCCCTATTCCTGGCTAACTTATTCTTCCCCTTGTAGGGTTCTGGACGCTACTCCTAAAAGGTCTTATTTGGGGATCAGTATCTGAAATGACCCCAAAGATATCCTGCTTAGTGTGTCATTTAAATAGCTAAGCCCCTGCCACAACCATTTAAAACCCTCTCACCTTTCATTTAGCTAAGCAGTTCTTTTTTCAAATTTGGCTTGTTTGTGAACCCAACCTCACTTTTCTTTATCCACTGCAATGCTGCATCTATAAAAAGCATTGATGGAAGGAGGAAAGAGTGAAATCAACATTCTTTTTAGCAAGGGGTCTTGGCTGGAAACACAGAACTCTTAGAACTTGGCAGTAGGGAGGGACACGTGGTCGTTGCCATGTGCTTGGTGTGAAACCAGGCCCTATCACTGACTACCTTTTGGACTTTGCGATAGTTGCTTGACTTCTTTTGGCTTTAATCTTCCCTCCTGCAGAATGGGTACTATATAATATTTCTTGCCTTATTGACAGAACTGGCTACATAGTTAGTATGCTGCTTTAAACTTCGAAAAGGTGGCAGAAGAACATGAAGCGATTGTGGGACCCTTCTGAACAAGGGATCCTGGAAGTTGGCATTGCTCACAGGCTTGTTGTACACATTAAGGAAATGTACTTGAAGCCCTAAAGTAGTATCTGGCATGCACAAGATCTGTGCAGATGTTAGGTACATCTAAAACAATGACAGCTCACCAGAGACACTAGTTCTGGTTTAGGTTAGCGCAATATGTTGGTCGCAAAGCAAACCTTAAACTCCGTCCTACAGGTCTCTGTTCAACCATTTATGTCTATTCTTCTGCTTTGTTCCCAGAGTTGATTCTATTAGCCAATATTTTTAAATATTTTCTAAATTGCATAAGTAATAGCATATGTAGTAGTATGTAGTTTCAGTTTTTTTTCCTTAAGCAAGTTAGTTTATTTGTTGGAAAGGCAGAATAGCCAAGAGAGAGGGAGAGACAGAAAGAGACCTATCTTTCGTCTGCTGAGCCACTCTGCAAATGACCAGAATAAGCAAGGCTGGGTTTATCTGGATCTGTTACATGGGTGGCAGGGGCCCAAGCACTTGCCACCTTCTACTGCTTTCCCAGGTCATAAACAGGAAGCCAGATAGGCAACAGAACAGTTGGGTACAAACCCGTTCCCATATGAGATGCTGGCATTGAAGGTGGTGGGTGACTTGGCCGGCTATGCCAACATATCAGTTCCAGTTTCAGGTTTTTATTTTTACTTCAAAACACTTTAGAATTAGTATCTATTTATTTGAGAAGCATATAGACATGCGTAGGCAGAGCTGGGTTCCCATCCTCTGGTTCACTGTCCATGTGCCAGCAATGGTTGGGGCTGCACACCTTCTCACCTAAATGTTCAATATTCAATTAAATGACTTCAGGACCTTAGCATCAAAATATGAGGAAAATTTGTAAGTATTTAAATAGATGAATATAAAAGAGTTATGAATGATTGGGTGGCCTAAAACAAATCAATTCTTACTGCTCCTGTAGATACATCTGGGAAGATCTCATTTAAACGACTGTTTTTCTTGTTCTTGATGTGTCTTTAAGGAAACTCATACAAAGCTGTTTGGTTAATGGCAGACATATTTTTCTTCAAATATTCCTTTAAAAAATCCAGTGTGGGGCCTGCTGTGGTAGCCTAGTCGCTAAAGCCCTCGCCTTGCATCCCATATGGGTGCATGTTCTTATCCAGGCTGCTTCATTTTCCATTTATATTCCTGCTTGTGGCCAGGGAAAGCATTGGAAAATGACCCAAAATCTTGGGACCGTGCACCTGCGTGGGAGACCTTGCAGAGATTCCAGATCCTGGCTTCAGATCGGCTCAGGTCTGGCCGTTGCAGCCACCTGGGGAGTGAACCAGTGGACAGAAGATCTTCCTCTCTGCCCTGCTCTCTGTAAATCTGACTTTCCAATAAAAAGAAATAAATCTTAAAAAAAAAGAAAAGCCAGTGCAAGTACAAACTACTACACTGCCTTCACTCTGATTCACATTTTGATTACTCTCCACTGACTTTTTCTTAGTAAAAAGAGAATGTGATTTTTGCTCATTGTGAATTTCAGCATCTAAATCTGGAAAGAGAATTGTAAAAGCATGCTAATTAGACTCTCTGCTGAGAGTTCTTTGAAATATTTGCATATATAAATAACTTCACCATTTGCAGGGTGAATTAGCTATTGTTAGTCCAGATGGATTCTAAAAGTAAGATACTGTTTTGCAGGCTGGGGAGTGATTTCCTGATATAGAAGTACCTTCCATTTTCATAGAACTCAGCCCACAAAGGCTTCCCAGTACTGACGCATCTAATTTGAATTGCTTGGGTTAATTTAACAAATTGTTAAATATCAGTATTAATGTTACTTTGGCTGTGCTTGCCCTGTGTAGATTTTTTTTTTATCGCTTAATAATCCATGTTCTGATCTCAAACACAAATGTATCTGCACAGCCTGACTATTGATGTTTCTTCTGTCCCATACAGTCAAGTAAAGAGAAATATAAGCGATAAGATTTGAAATGATGAAATTGCTCAAACAGCTCATCTTCTGTCCTTCAGTGGGATTTTTCCATTGCAGAAAAATGTCAGTTTCTATTTGTAGACTCTTCTAGGAAATCTTCCTTCCCATTTAGCTGAAGCAGTGAGGGGGGAAGCTTTTCCTTCTCTGAAGGACTTCATACTGCTATTTCTGGATCTTATTTGAGAGTTGAGGCTGCTATTCATTGGTGGCTAATACTGTAGTTCTTAAAATGTATTTTTAAGACGAGGTTGAAAATATCTAAAACACCATTTTGGTTCGAATGCTATCACAGCTCAAGCACACGTACGACTGTCAGCAAAATGCTGTTTGCGTCAGCCAACTCCTATGAATTGAGAGTAGCCAAGCTAAAAAAAGGGAAATTGACAGGTGTCTTATTAGGCCTTAGCTATTAGTCATTTTTGTATCTGCACAAGTAATTGACACTCCACTTCTAAAAAAGATCGCGCATTTGCGTGCTTTCAGGAAGAAATCCTGATGCGTGATTCTCATCCACTATTTTAGGATGTGATGGCTTAATTTGAAAAATGTTTTGATGAACAAAACAAGATCCCTTCCTTGTCACTTTTTTTGATGTTCTCAGCTTTCACAGTGTGATCAGACACTGAATGGATTTTGCTCCTGTACCAAATATCTGATGACTAAGTGGGTTTGGCAGTGAAGTGGAAGGTTACCGGCTTCAACAGGAAAAAAGAGGATTATCTTCATTCTGTTCTTTTCCTGATGATTGTTGTAAAATTTATTTTTGGTTGATTATAAAACAGTTGTTTCTTTACTGCATCAAGACCAGAGAAGTTCAATGGATAATTTATTTTTTCCTATTTTGGGGTTGACTCTACCTTCTAAAATTAAACAATTCCAATTGGTAAGAAATTTTAGAGAGTATGAATTTGGCATGTTTCCCTTTCAAATGTGGAAACTGAGTCCCTCAGATATTGTTACATCTTAAACTGGCCACATCAGAAGCACAAAACCAAGAGAAAGATCAGTTAAGAGTTGGATACCATTTGTGAAACTTAGAATCTTTTTCTTTTTTTTTTTTAAGATTTATTTTTATTGGAAAGTCAGATATACAGAGAGGAGGAAAGACAGAGAGGAAGATCTTTCATCCATCATCCATTGATTCACTCCCAAGCAGCTGCAGTGGTGGAGCTGAGCCAATCTGAAGCTGGGAGCCCAGAGCCTCTTCTAGGTCTCCCATGCAGGTGCAGGGTCCTAAGGCTTTGGGCTCACAGAGAGCTGGATGGGAAGCAGTGATGCCGGGACTAGAACCGGTGCCCCGATGGGATCCCAGTGCACGCGAGGTGAATAGCTTAGCCACTAGGCTACCAGGCTGGGCCTAGAGTCCTCTCTCTAACATCTGTGTGTTAACTGTTTTCCAGTGAAAGACAAACTACTGAAATGTTTCTGCGTAATGCTCCTCCTGTGTGTCACTGACTTCTGATCTTATCTCTAAAAACACTGAATGTATTCAAAGCGATAATCAAATGGAAAATGTTGGTGACTTCAAAAGAAAATATCACTGCCATCAACCACAAAATGGTCCTTTATCAGCTGCTTGGATTTGTGACTAAAAAAACAGAGCATCTTGTTACCCTACAATCCAACTTTTCTTTTTCATTTTACTTCTTTTTATTATTATAATTTTATGATACAGTTCCATTGGCCTTGGCATTTCCCTTATCTCCTCCCCAATTCTCAACCCCCACCACCGAGTTCCTCTATATCATTACTAAAATATAGTTCTTCATATACAGTCATATGTCCATTATTGTGGGCATGGACAATGGCAGAGAGTCTAGCATCCTATTGTCAAGATAGAGTTAACAGTTTCATTGGGAGTCCATCTTTAGTCTAGCATTAGAGATGCATACTGCATTGTATCCTCACATCTGGATATGACAGTCTCCATTACACAGTTACTATACATCCTCTGAAATGAAAAGCTGTAATTCAAAATCAAAAACAGGAAGATAAGCAGAAATTTACAATGTCATGAAGTTAAATGACCTGTTACTAGATATGACAGTCTCCATTACATAGCTACTATACATCCCCTTAAATGAAAAGCCACGAAACAACATCAACAACAGGAAGAAAAAGGAAATTAATAACATCATGAAGTTAAATAACATGCTACTGGATGACTAATGCATTACTGAAGAAATGAAAATCAAGAACCTTCTTGAAGAAAATGATTCTACTGCACGATCTATGAATCACTGAGGAATTTAGTGTGAAGAAAGTGTTTTGAAGAGATGAACCTAAAAAAAAAAAATCAAAATCTGTGAGATATAGTTTCCTCTGATCTTTGTTGAAATGTGTCTCCTCCAGACAATAAACAGATGGGTTTTGTTTTTTAATCCAGTCTAGTAATCTATGATGTTTGGTTGAACTTAAACCATTTACATTCTGAGTTTAATATGTATGGGTGGTAATTTGGTTCTGCCATTTTAGGAATGGGTTGTTCATTGGTTTAGTCTTCTATTGTCATTTTAGAGGGATGTTCTGCCTGTTTGCCTTTGGTTTTGGCAGGTGCTATTCCTCTTTGTCAAGAAAACATCTTGAAGTATCATTTGTAGGGCAGGTTTGGAAGAGGCAAAATTTTTTAACTTTTCTTTTACTGTGGAAGAATTTTATTTCAAATTCAAAGATGAAAGAAAGCTTTGCTGGATACATTATCCTAGGCCGACATTTTTTTTCTTTTAGAATCTGGAATATGTCACTCCATTCTCTTCTTGCCTGTAGAGTTTCCTGTGAGAGAGCTCCTGTGAGTTTAATTGGCATTCCATTATATGTCATTTGATTTTTTTCACGTGCACATTTAAGGATTTTTTCCTTATGTTCAGTTGAAGAGAGCTTGATGATAATGTGTCTTGGTGAAGATCGTTTTTGGCTAATGAGAGTTCTGTGCCCCTTCTGGATCTTGTTTCCTAATTCTTTCTCCAGATTAGGGAAATTTTCCTTGATTATTTCATTAAATACATTTGCAAACTCAGCTTCTCTTTCTGCACCTTCTGGGACTCCCATAACTCTTATATTTGGCCTCTTAATAGTGTCTTTCAATTCTTGAATACTTCTTTTGGCCTGATCCAGCTCTGCTTCCAGCTTTTTATTTGCTCCCCCCTGATGACAGGAAATATCTTCCAGTTCTGAGATTCTTTCTTCTGCTTGCTTCATTCTGCTTTGGAGGCTCGCCACTGTACTTTTAATTTGCTCCACTGTGTTCTTAATTTCTGATATACCAGCTTTGATTTGCTTTATTGCTTCCTTAAATTCTTTGAGTTCTTGCATGTGCTTCTCATTTTTTATCAGAATCTTTAAAATGAGTCTTATGGATTCTGTGTCTCCCATTTTCTCGATGTTTTCTTTAGTTAACTCTGAGGTTGGCAAAAGGTTTTACTCCTTTGCAGGGGAGTTTTCAGTAATATTCATTATGCCTTTGTCTCTTCTTTTGCTCTTGGTCATTGTACTTCTGGTTAGCAGAGTCTTCTCCTTGGGGCAGGTTTCTAAGCTGTGTCACCTTCAGGTCTACAATGCGACTTTACTGATTGCAGTTGGTACACAACTTTTTGCTTGCAGCCACTTGTGCCAAAACCTCCAGCGATTTCCAGGTCTGGGTTCTTATGTCAGATTTCCACTGTGCTCTCCACAACTCCAGCTCCTGGCTCACCAATCTCTACCTCCTGTGATACCGTGCCAAGATTGCACCATTGTCTCTGCAACCTTTCTCCCACTTCCGGTTGGAGCAGGTCCCACGGTTAGAGAGACACCAGGTGTCCTATATAATTAGGTTGTTGGTGGCGCTGATCTTGTGAGAATCTGTGGGATGTTAGGTCTGGGTGTCACACGGACCTATTTTGACCCGTACAATGCCACAGTTGGTATTATTTCCCTGTGGGACCAGTGCAATTCGCTGAACTCAGCAAGTTCTCCCGAGATCAGCACATGTGCAGTTCACTGTTGTCCCCTGCATTCCTAAAGCTTTTGCCACAGTGTACAAAATGGCACCCGACGCACCACCACTACAGTTCTTGATCTACCGGCCGTCAGATCTGAGGACTACCTGGACCTGCCCCAGGTGGAACCCGTAGAATGCCACATTGCTGCAGTTCACTGAGTCAGAAATGAGTTTACTCCCAGCTCAGAGCATGCTCCATCCTTTCCCTTGCCCTTTCCTCCTTATGCAAAATGGCGCTCAATTCTGCTCTAGGGGGCTGACTGGGTTGTGAAATCCATCCTGTTCTCACACTGCCTGTCTGAGATCTTATGCTCTGTCTATGCTCCTGGTCAAATCAAAGGGACCAGCAGGACGGACAGTTCTTTGTCTGGGTTTACCTCCCAAACTCCCAGTGAAAGTCCCTTCCCACCTGGTTGCTGGTGGAGTTCTGGCTGCTGCTGGAGTTCAGACTGTCATTAGCTGAATGCTGCTGGAGTATCAGTCACTGCAACACCACACCACTGTGCCCGCTGCTTTCCTGTGTCTGTTAGTCTCCAGGTACTCCCTCTGCTGTTGTTCTGTACTTTCCTATTTCCTGAAATATTTCCTCTCTGCTTCATCCTGATTAAATGTTTTTCAATCTGTTTAAATGTGTTCTTACCCTATTCTGCCATCTTGATTCTCCTCAATTCTTGAATACTTTTTTTTAACTCAACCCAACTCTGTTTGTTTCTCCCTGGTAACAGGACGTATCTTCCAATTCTGAGATTCTTTCTTTTGCTTCATTCATTCAATTTTGGAGACTCTCCACTATACTTTTTAATTTGTATTCTTCATTTCTTTTTTTTTAAAGATTTATTTTTATTATTTTTTTCATTGGAAAGGCAGATATACAGAGAGGAGAGACAGAGAGGAAGATCTTCCGTCCGATGATTCACTCCCCAAGTGAGCGCAACGGGCCGATACTATGCCAATCCGAAGCCAGGAGCCTCTTCAGGGTCTCCCACGCGGGTGCAGGGTCCCAAAGCTTTGGGCCGTCCTCGTCTGCTTTCCCAGGCCACAGGCAGGGAGCTGGAAGGGAAGCGGGGCTGCCGGGATTAGAACCGGCGCCCATATGGGATCCCGGGCTTGCTAGGCGAGGACCTTTAACCACTTGCGCCACCGCGCCGGGCCCGTATTCTTCATTTCTAATGTATCAGCTTTCATTTGATTCATTTCCAGTGTGACATATTTTTTAAATTCCTTGAACACCTGCTTTACATGCTTCTCGTTGTTCATAAGAAGCTTTATAACAAGTGTTTTCAGTTCTGTACTCCCCATTTTATTGATGTATTCCTCAGTTAACTCTGAGGTTGGCAAAGGGTTTTGCTCCTTTGCAGGGTAGTCTTCAGTAATATTCGTTGTGCCTTTGTCTCTTCTTTTTCTCTTGGTCATTGTACTTCTGGTTATCAGATTCTTCTATTTGGGCCAAGTTTCTAAGCTGTGTCACTCATAGGTCTACAATTCAATTTAATTATTGTGCTTGGTACACAGCTGTTTGTTTGCAGTTACTTGTGCCACTCCCTGTAGCGAGTTCCAAGTCTGGGTTCTGATGTTAGACTCCCACCATGGTCTCTGTAACCCCAGCTCCTAACTCAGCAGTCTCCATGCTGCTAAGGTGCCAATTTGGGGGGTCTTCTATCCAACAGGCCAAGAAGTTAAAAAATCACTCTACCTCTGAAAATTAAAGAAGTGTGGTGACTGTGCTCATCTGCAGCAGAAACATTGGAAATAAACTTGTGATGAAGAATGTCTGTTTATTTGAGAGAAGTCTCAGGCTTATATAGGAGAAGGGGGCAGGCAGAAGAGTGGTCCTGACAATACTTGCACCTGACGACAATGTTGTGACTGGCTAACAGATATGTCTATCTATCTGGACCCTCCAATGAAATTAAAGATTACCAAGCACAGGAAATTGTATTTTAGTGCAGACTTGTTACCTATTGAAAGGCAGGATGAGTGTAACATTCGACTTCCCAGAGTTGTTTACAAAGGAAGCCCTAGCAGAGAAGGAAAGAGAAACTGGTGTGCAGCCCATAGCTCTTGTTGCTTGCCCAGTGAACAGGCCATGTTGGGTACTGTTGCCCAAGGGCACAATGTGCCTTATGCCTATGGCCTCCCACATGGAATAGGCAGGCGGAAATCCAGGGGTGATCTCCCACATCCATTGACTTCCTTCCATGGAGAGTGAGGATTTGGCTCTCTTTATCTGCACCCTCATGCTGTGATGCACAGGCATCCTTCCTATGTCACCCACTTTGAATAGTGTAGTTTTGATTTGATCAGTATTCCTAATGATAATGATATGTACATTAGTTAGTTCATGTGTATGCTGTTCAGTTTTATTTTAGTATATGTTTAGCCCTGTCCCTGCAGTTCATATTTGTGTCTTTTTTCACTCTCTGTACTCATCACTAATTCAACAGCAAAAGGCCTTAAACCAGTTCAATACCCTAACCACTTTCTCTTGCTACTAGAGCCATTTCTGTGGACTTCAGAGTGGCTCCCATGGGACATGGGAATAGACTGTCTTTTCCTCTAGCATACAGGATAATCTCTGATTTTCTTTCAACTTTTTCCCCATGATTGTAAAAAGTCACTTTTACTCTTGCTTGTGTGAGATCTACTTGTTTCACATATTCCATACAGGCTTTTACTCGTTTATCTAAGTAACTTTCCACAGTAAAAAAATTACAGGGCATAAACATTTTAAAGAGACCTCAAGACTAAGATTTGATTGACAGTTTTATCAGGTTTAGAACTCTGGATTGGAAATAATTTTTCTCTTAGTATTTTAAGAGTATTCTAAGATTAGATCAATTTCTTTCTGTTTTCCAAAGTTGTTATTGGAGAACTCCAAAACATTTCTTTTCTTTTTTTAAAACATAGCAACTTCTCTCTTTTTTTTGCTTTTAAGATTTATTTTATTTCCTTGAGAGGAGGAGTTACAGAGAGACACAGTGGGAGACATGGAGAGAGGTGTTTCAACAGCTGGTTCACTTGTCAAATAGTTGCAATGGCCAGGAATGGGCTAAGACAAATCCAGGAGTTTTTCTGAGTCTGCAAGATGAGTACAGGGGCCTAAGAACTTGGGCTGTCTCCTTCTCCTCTTCCTGTTCCTTCCTTTCCTTTCTAAGATTTTATTTATCATTTTTATTGAAAGGCATATTTACAGACGGAGAGACAGAGACAAAAACCTTCCACTCACTGGTTCACTCTCCAAATGGCTGCAATGACCAGAGATGAGCTGATCCAAAGTCAGGAGCCAGAAGCTTCTTCTGGGAGTCCCAAATAGGTGCAAAGTCTCAAGGCTTTGGATCATTCTCCACTGTTTTCCCAGATCACAAACAGGGAGTTGGATGGGAAGTGGAGTAGCCAGGGCGTGAACTGTTGCCCAAATGAAATGTCAGTATTTGCAAGGATAGGATTTATCCACTAGGCCATTGTACCAGGTTGGGCCATCTTCTGTTTCTTCCCCTGGCACATTAGCAAGGAGCTAGATCAGATATGGAGCATTTAGGACTCAAGTCTGGCATCCATATAGGATGCTAGTGTGCTAGGCAGTGGCTTAACCTGCTGTATCAAAGTGCTGGTCTCTCCAAAGGCATTTCAGATGATTGCTTCTTTTAAGATCTTTTTTTAATGTGTTATTTTTGTGGTTGGTATTTTTCTATTTTTTTAAAGTATTATTCTATTTTGATAATCTTAACATAGTTGATTAGGGCACAAAGGTTCAAGGGCTACAAGAAAGGGGCAAGACTATTGTCTCCACATTCTCTCTCTTTTTTCTCTATCTGGGATAAGGAGGGAGATAAAGGGAGAAGCCCCACCCAGCGTCCCACCCATCCCATGTCCCCAATGTGGAGCATGCTCAAGTGGTTCAACAGTTCTGAATTGCCACCAAGTTTGCCATTCCATGCACCATAAAATCTCTCCAGAATCTACTGGCTGATATAATCCACCTTAGAGTCTCTGTTTGCCCAAATTTTCACTGCCAACACATGGCTGGGGTAGGTGATCGATTTGTTCTGTTCTCCGTCCTCTGTTGTGGTGCTAGGTGTCCTCTGCAGGTTCCGATGGACTGTCGTATCCTTCATGTGCACCTGGATATGCTGTCTACAAATCCACCTGAGCCTCTGAGGAGGCTCAGCTTTGACACATGCACTTTGACCATGCAACCTGCACTTCTTTTCATGGTTGGGGTTCTGAGAACAGCAGTTCAGTTGGAGTGATCCCCAAAGAAACTTTGTCTGAAGTGACCCCAGACCTAATTCTTGTGTGTACATACCTGTACAGGGTCTGGCACAGTCTGTCATCCCAATCAGCTTATGCACATGCTGGTGATTGTGATTGCTGGGTCAGTTCTGTTTTCAGCCCTGTCTTTCATAGACACCAATGGGAGTTGCAGTCCAGCCTGATTCTGTCCACCATGAATTGTTTTGATTAACTATTACCAGACCAACTCTGTTGTATTTATCCATTTCTTAGGAGCTGAGTTGTAGATGAATTGCTGAAGATCATATGGTTGATGGATGAAGAAGGCAGTTCTGAAATCCAGGCCTCATTCTAGGCTTAACTAGTAAGCAGGATCATATTGTCTACTTTCATGCTTTCTGGTCCACTCTGATGTCTGTGTAGGACATTGTTTAAGTCCCACATACAACCGGCTTCCAGGCCCTTGGTTCAGGTGAGTGGAATTGCTACTCAGCTCCCAGTGAGCTGGGCACGACTAACCAAAAAGGCTATTGTTGCTGCAAAAGAGGATGCCAGTAACAGAAAGAGGGGGAGACAAGGGGAAACCTCACTCAGAAAACATTGTCTGGGGCCCAATGTGGTAGTCTATTGGTTAAAGTCCTCACCTTGCCACCACCAGGATCTCATATGGGTGCCAGTTTTGTCCCAGCAGCCCTGCTTTCCATCCAGCTCCCTGATTTTGGCCTGGGGAAGCAGTCGAGGATGGTCCAAAGCTTTGGGACCATGCACTCGTGTGGGAAACCTGGAAGAAGTTCCTGGCTCCTGGTTTTGGATCGGCGCAGCACCGGTCATTGCAGTCATTTGGGGAGTGAATCAGTGGAGGGAAGATCTTCCTCTCTGTCTCTCCTCATCTCTATATATCTGACTTTGCAATAAAAATAAAAATAAATTTTTTTTAAAAGTTTATAAGAAGACTGTATGTAGTTTTGTGGTTTCACTTATTTAACTAGCAGGATTATCAGACTTGTCTAAGATATTTCTATGTATTTTTTCCCTTTTAAATGAATATTCACTGCTCAAAAGGTAGTCTTGTTGGGGGTGAAGGAATTACATTTGGTCAAGTTTCTTAACTGCTAAGTGTCAGGAAACAGTAAAAAGAAACATATTAGAAGATATTATGGGAAAGAAAATAGAAAAAAGTAAGTGCAAAGATAATTACAGACTTTTTAAAATATAAAACACACAGTGTCTTACTATAAATTTGGACCTTGGTTTAAAAATACAGAGTAAAATGATAAAATACAATGTTTGCGACCAAACTGGCAATTTGAATGCTATCTAATAGATGAATGACATTGTGGAATTAATGTACTTTGGTGTGATAGTGCTGTTTGATTGCATTAAAAGAGGGAGTGCCCTTGGATTTTGGGAGTATGCATTGGGATATTTACAGATGATAAGAAATCCATGTTTTTCCTAGGATAACATTAAGAAGATAAAGTAAATCTATCTTTATTCCAATAACAAATTGTAGGACTTGTTTTTACTCCTTCTTGAAGATTATGTTTTTAAGAAAGTTGTAGATGTTTAAATACAAGATAATATAATTTTCTCATACAGTCATGTACATTAAAGAAATTTTTGTTTTCTCTCCAAGAGCCTAATGTCTAAGTTTTATAGAGACAGAGACACCCTTGCCAAATCTAATTTAATCAACTGTAAGTGATAAATCAAATAGTATAAAACCGTTTAAACTTCTAGATAACCAAGTTGAGAACAATGGCTACATAGCACATTATTTCAGCTTTGAAGAAGCCAAGCTTTGTGCTTGTTTGCTGACTACATGAAGTGTCCAAAAACTGTGGACCTCAAGTAAACTCTGTCTCACTGTCTGTATTAGTGTGGCTCTTAGTAACTGAACAATATCAACAACAAAATACTATTTGGTGACGTTTGGAGATTTGAAGAAATGCTGTTTACTGTTTGCGATTTATTTTGATACAACAAAGTATATATATTTTACTATCTTAAAAATTTTGTTTATTTTTATTTTGTTTTAAGAAGAGAGAAAGAAAGAGACTCTCACTTGTTGGTTTACTCCTCCAATGTCCATCAAGACCTGGATCTGGATCATGAAGAATCCAGGAGCCTGGATGTCAATGCATGTCTCCCACGTGCATGCCACCTAAGCTTTTATCTGTATTTTCGGGGTTGCACCATCAGTGGGAGCTGTAATTGGGAGAGTTGGCAGAACTCAAACTCTGGATGCAGGTTTCCTAGGTTGTGTTTTAACTGCTGTACCAAACACTCACACCTATTTACTGTTTTCATAAATGAACTTTCACAGAGTCCTTTCATCCATTTGCATTTCTTCAGTGGGTGCTTTCAATCTAGAAAATCAAAATGAGTAATTTTTTCAGAGACTGTGGCTTGCCAAATCCGAAACATTTTTTTTAAAAGATTTATTTATTTCTATTGGAAAAGCAGATATACAGAGAGGAGGAGAGACAGAGAGGAAGATCTTCTGTCTGCTGATTTCATACCCCAAGCTGTTGCAATGGCTGGAGCTGAACCAATCTGAAGCCAGGAGCAAGGAGCTGCTTCCAGGTTTCCCACGTGGGTGGATGGTCCCAAGGCTTTGGGCTGTCCTCTACTGTTTTCCCAGGCCACAAGCAGGGAGCTGGATGGGAAGCGGGACTGCTGGTATTAGAACCACACACGCGGCATTCACACACTTCAGGAAGAAGTGCAGCCTAGCCAGAATGGCCCCCAATAACTCCCACCAGGTCCAGCCCCAGCCCTGGTTCCTGTGCATGCTGGCATGTGCAGCATACTGGTTCAGTTGGTCCTGCATCCCATTTGGCTCCTGTACACACCAATGGGTATTGCAGTCTAACTTAGTCTGACCCCATTATCCAGCCCACACATATGTTGGTGGGTGCTACCACCTATCCAGCCAGGCCTGCCCCTAGTTTTTCATGCTTACTGGCCGGGACTGAAGGCCATTAGCGCTGTGCCCACAGTTTCCCTACTAGACCCATTCCCAGTCCCAGAACTTGCATTTTCCAGGCTAACTAAAGTTCTGCACTGATAAAAGAAAGAACCAAATTGGAGACCAAGGCTGCCTGACTACTAAACACTGGGTAATGGTTCTGATTTTATGGACAATAAAGGAAAGAAATGCATGGGACGATGACCCAGTGAAAGCCCATGGTTTGTCAGTCTTTGCGTTACTTTATCCTAATCCAGCACGTGTTACTGTCTCTTTCAGTAAGGTGAACATAAGCTTATGATTTAGAAGCCATTGATTGATTCAATATTCCAATCTCATTCCCACCTCTTTCAAGATTTGGGAGGGGAAAACGATAAAAAGTTGAATATTCTGTTATCCTCAGGCTCAAGTCTACTTAGTTTAGGAAAACTATCCTTCAGTCACTTTCAAAATGCTCAGAAATTCTTTAACTATAAAATGTGCAGTTTTTAAAGGCTGTATACTTGTCTTCATATTCTTTCTTTTGTCATTATTTGTCATACTATAGTTTTGTATGTGTAGGGGTTTTCCCCTCCGTTTTCCTTCCCCATCCCCATAACTTATCCCCAGCTATTATTCCCCAAATGCAGCAGAGACATAGGGAGCACACTAACCCCTGCATGTCCACATGTCTCTCTTTATGAAGTCATCCTGCTTTGGTATGGAGCTCTTTCTGCTTTAGCAACCTGATTCAACTTAATCATGTCCCAAAGATCCTACTGTCAGAAACCTCAAGACCTTACTCTAAATCTAGCAACCATTATCATTAAGCCATTAACTATTCTTCTAAGATTGTAGGGAACAAGCCCATAAAAATGAGCCTGATATGCAATCATTAGCAGGTTTGAGAAATGAATAACAACCTCATGATACTTAAGAGCTCTGAAGAAATTTCTATGGGAATCATGGAAATTTTGCCTGAGGATTGACCAGGGTCAGGAGCAGAGCAGGAGACCAATTCAATGAGCAACACATAAGAGCAATTCCACCTCTGCGCAGATCCTCATGCCATTCTTTCACTGGCACATATAGAATCAGCAACCATTTGGAAGAAATGTCCAGACACTTGCATTTGTTTTAAACAGATGTATCCATGATTTATAACAAAGTGGAGCTAATAAACAACATGGAAACTTGTTTCACTGACTGGGAAATCTGATATGTTACAAGTTGTGTGTGGATGTATGAAAAGGGAGTTGGAAAGAATGAGTGAAAAAGAGGGGTGTGAAAGTGGAAGAAAAAGAAGTTATTTTTCTCTGAGAGGACTCCACTCATACCGTATGGCACTGTGGGAGGCGCTGTTTCTTGACTGTGTGTTGGGTATCCAGATTGGGCTAATGTAAGGCACAGGGTATGAAGGGTGAACTATGGCCTGCAGGCCAAATTCAGGTTGCTGTTTTTATAAGTAGTTTTCTTGGAATACAGCAATGTGCATTTGGTTCGTGTTTGTTGATAAAGTTGGGGCAATCCACTCGTATATACATTGCTCTAAGGGCTTTTATGAAAAAAAAAAAAAGAAAGAATTGCAGAAATCAATAATGGCAGCAGAGATTTAGATATTTCCCAAAGTGTAAAAATTAAAAAAAAAATTATTTATTTGAAAGGCGAAGTTAGAGAGAGAGAAAGAGAGAACGAGCTCTCATTCATTGATTCACTCCCCAAATATCAAACCTCGGCCAGACAAAAGCCAGGAATCTGCACTCCATTGGGGCCTTCCAGCCTTCCATATGGTGGCAGGTACCCAAGTACTGGGATCATCTGCTGTCTTCCCAGGCCCATGATCAGAGAGCTGATGGAATTGGTGCCAAGCAGCCAGGTGTGATCAGATAGGGTACCAGCATTATGGGAGATCGCTTATTCCACTGTGCTACCATGCTGACCCCATGTTTCAACTATTTTTTATGTGGTCCTCTACAGAGGAAACAGGCAGACCCTCCACTATAAGAGAAGGTTGTTCACCTTTACAAAGCATATCTTTGTTGGAGACTTAGGTGGTGTGTGTTGCATAGCTAAAGCATCTATTTACAGCGATGGTGAAAATGTCTTTAATCTATTTTATAAATGCCATGTGGAGCCATTAGAATTTCTTATTGAAATTGATAGAACCCAAAAATTTACCCAGATCTCCTGAGTCACTCTCTTAGAGACTAGAAAAGGCTATTTTATAGCAGCATGAATCCAGTAATAAACTTGGGAAAAGATAAACTTGGGGAACACTGGTCTGAAACATACCGAGTCTTCAAAAAAAAAAAAAAAAAAACAAACCTTACTGAACGGTAGTGAACAATGAACAATTGGTATTTAATTGTGACAGTAGTTTGTATTATGAGTTTATGTCATAACCCAGGAACAAGCTCATTAGAGAGAGTTGAATGCTCCTAAAAATAATTCCATATGACAGTAAAAACATTGATTGCTCAAAAGAATAAAGAAACGTTATAAACACTCTATGAATCTGTTACTATTTTGATGCACACACACATGTCCTTTCTGGGTTGACTTGGTGTAATTCTCGTGAATTCTTAAAATACCATGTAGTTATTTTGGGTTTCAGTTATGGGAAGAGATTTCACTTGGGTTTTGGATTTGTTGCTTTCTTGAAACTGTTTGGATAGAGAGCCAAGAAACACATCATTGTCCCTAAGGGAACTGAAGAGCTGGTAAATATTATTATTGTGAAGATCTTAAAATTTATATTTAAAAAAGCCAGGGTGCCCTTTTTGTTGCCTTTTCATTGTTGCTTAAATGTATGCTAAATGAAATCCTTTTCTTTGTAGTATCCTCTGCACCTGCCATCTTAGATGTCATAAGGAAATAATCATCAAGATTACAACCCGTGCAGTAAGAAGTCAAGTAACTTACAGACAGTTATCTTTATAATGATCTCCACATTTGCAGGTACTGTTGACAATAGCATGAAAGGTGGTATTTTGGGGTTGGCTCCATGGCAGGCAGGCTAACCATTTGCCTAAAGTGCCAGCAACCTATATGGGTGCTCATTCCTGTTTCAGGTTGCTTCACTTCTGGACCAGCTCTATTACTAGTGTGCTTGGGACAGCAGCAGAGCATGCCTCGAGTGCTTGGGTCCCTGTAGTCATGTGGGAGAGCCAGATGAAACCTGGGACTCTTGGTTTTTGATGGGCCCACCTCCAGCTGTTGTGGTCATTTGAGGAGTAAACCAGTGGATGGAAGTTCTCTGTCTCTCCCTCTGTAAAATCCGCCTTTCAAATGAAAATATACAAATTCTTTCAAAAAAAGAGAAGGTGATACTTCCATGTGTTTCCTAGGTAAATCTCCCTTACTGTTTCAACAGTTCTTTAAGAACCCCTCATGATAAGTGAGAAAGTGCCCTCATGTGGACTTTTCCATTCTGCACAGCTGATTTCACAGGGATCTCAATGTCTCTTTCAGCTTTTCTGAAAGCAGACCCAGGAGGCCCATTTCGGATCATAGCAGATACAATATCCACTTCCCCTTGGCTCATAGTAGGTGCACAAATTTGATTTCCTTAGGGTTGAACTTAATTGTCTTGGTAAAGATGATTGAGATTTGATGTACCTAGAACCTGGACCACTGAAATAAGTGACACTTTTGTCTCTTCCAGCCATAATCTGAAACTCAGGTTCACTCTTATCTTTAAAATGTCAGTTAAATATTTAATATAGAGTGCATGCTGGTGCAGTGTAAATAGCATGAGCTGAAAGTTGGAAAACTTGGATCATATCTGGAACTTTGATTCTGGAATGGTCATTTATCTTTGAACTTGTCACTTAAATTATGTGAACTTCTGTTTTCCCATCTCGCAAATGGGCATAAGAATGCTGACAGCGACTACTATAGCATCATTAGAAAGATGAAAATTAGATAATGGACAAGAAATGCATTTGATAATAGAAGGTAATATTATTAATAGCAAAGTAACATCACAGCAGTAATTTGGATTCCTGGAAAGAGTAGGTTTATATATGAATGTTGTAATCATCTGAAACTGCAATTTTATTTGTGTATCTTTAAAAATAAATTAGTTTTTCATTATTTGATCATAGATATCTGCTAGCTAATGTTACTTCTTTAATATTTTTGAGAAAGTTTGGGTTTATAGAAAAAAATGAGTGAAAAGAGTAGACTTTCCATGTATGCTGTCACCTCACACCCTTTAGGTTTCCCTATCATTAGCATCTTGAATCAAGTGGTGATTTGTTACAACGGATGAACTGGTATTGAGACATTAAAGTCCTTAGGTTATATGAAGGCTTGCTTTTTGTGTAGTACATTCTATGGGTTTTGGTAGAAGTGTAATGGTGCTTCCCCACCATCTCAGTATCATATAGAACAGTCACCTGCGAATCCCCTACCTTCCACCTGTTCATTTTTTCCTTTTCTCTCCCTGAACTCCTGACCTTTTTTTACTGCTTTGATAATTTCCCTTTTTCCGCATGTCACATAGGTGGGCTCATACAGTCTGCTGTCTTTTCAGATTAGCTAGTGTTGTTTAGGTTCTCTCCATGTCTTCTTGTGGGATTGATAGCTCACTTCTTTCTGTAGTCTGAATAGCGTTTGATTGTGTGGAGGCATCACAGTTTGTTCATTCTCCTTCACGAACTGAAGATCATTGTCCATGCTTTGGTAATTATGGATAAAGCCATTGCAAACATCTCTAACTTTTGTACACACTTTCAACTCACTTTACTAAATATTAAATTTTAAGGAATGTGATTACTGATTCACGTGGCAAGAATGTGTTTGGTCTATAAAGAAATTAAACTTTCTTCTTTTTGGATTATTTATTTCAAAGTAGAGCAATAGAGAGAAGGAGAGAGAGACTGAGAGGAAAAAGAGAGCGAGCTTTCATTCTCCGGTTCACTATCCAAACTGCTGCAACAGCCAAGGGTAGGACCAGGTTGAAGCCAGGAGTCAAGAACATCACCCAGCCCCTGCCAAACTTTATTCTAAAGTGTCTATGCCACGTTGCATTTCTACCAGCAGTGAACGAAAGTTCTTGCTGTTCCACATCCTCCCCAGCATTTACTGTTCTCAGTGTTTTGATTTTTAACCATTCTAGCAAGCATAGTTCAGGTTAAACTGCAATTCCCTGTTGATGTGTGACCAGCTTTTCACACACTTACAGCTAGCTGTTAATCTTTTTTGGTCAAGCATCTGTACATATCTTTAGCCAAGTTTTAAGTTCTTAAAAAAAGTATTTAATTTTATTTCTGTTTGAAAGAGGGGGATACAGAGAGATCTTCCAATTGCTGGTTCACTCTCCAGGTGGCCACAGTGGTTACAGTTGGGCTGGCCGGAAGTCAGGAGCCTGGAGTTCTTTTGGGTCTCCTACAGTTTGAATAGCAGTTGGGTGCACTGGCCAGGGACTTGAGTCATGCTTCACTGCTTTCCCAGGCACACTGGCAGAAAGCTGGATCAGAAGTAGAGCAGCCAGGACTTGGACCAGCACCTGTATGGGATGCCTAAGTCATAGGAGGAGGCTTAACCTCATACTCCATAGGCACTGGTCCCAGCCTAGTTTTTTGCTTAGACCCTCTTCCTATTGTTAAGGATTCTGTGTTCCTTTTTGGATATCAGTCCTGCATCTGATATGTATTTTGCAATGCTTTCCTTCTGGTCCATGTCTTGTCTTTGCAGCTTCTTAACACATGCTTACTTTTAATTATTTAATCTCAGTGTCATCTTCCAGGTATATTCCAAGGAGTAATAAGAGTCCAGGTTCAGTGTTGTTAAGTTTGGGAAGGCTTATCCTTCCATTCCTGTTGGCATGGATTCTTTTTGTGATTGGTTGCCTTTGTAGAATGGATCAAGTCATCAAGCCACAGCCGGGCTCAACCTCAAACCTCACGTTCTTAAGCGGGATCATTGCTGCCATCATTTGAGAATCCCTTATGGCTTGTCCAAGTTGGCTGGGTCTGGCTGCACCGATTGGAGTGGAGGGCATTTTTGCTGACTGGAGTCATGCTATCTTTGCCAGTTTGCTGGAATAGACACAGACACCGATTGGGTCACACTGAAGACATTCCTGTCTTGTGAAGCAAGTCTGTTTGTATTTTAAGTTTGCCAGGACTAGTGAATTAAAACATTTGGACTCTGCACAACTTGCCGTTTATCAATGCCTCTGACAGGAGGAGGGTTCTCTTTTACGCTTGCTTTTTCTAGAAGCATGACAGCATCCTGGCTGTTGAAGAGGCAAGGAAAGGAGTGGAGGGTAGTTGAGGGGAGCAAAACAGGGAGGTCCCATGGGACGCCGGGGTTTGGGGCTGAGCAGGTAGCAGCGTGCTGCCCTGACAGCTGTTCCTGCTCCTCAGATTGTCAGCGGCTGCTATGTAGCAGGTGCAGCCTGGTCTCTCGCTGAGACTTTACTCCACAAAGGCATCGGCTGGCCAAGGCAGCGGCTGGCTCTGGATTACTCAAGTGCAGACACTCAACCCAGTGAGGTAAGGCAACAGGTGTGAAAACGGACTTAAACTCTCAGTGCATCAGCCACCTAACCAAAGCTCTGTTATACAGCTGGAGGCGAGAGAAGGAATCAGCGGCTGTCTGCCCAGGTGGTGTGATGAAAAGGCAAGTTGGTTTAACAAAGGTGGTGGCTGTTGCTCTCTGAACTCCGGACTTACTCACCCTCACATTACCCTCTATTTCGTGGAGAGGAGGGATTGTGATTAGCTGTATTTATCGGTTCTGTTTCCTGTAGCTGGAAACCTATGAAAACTCTACAGAATTCTGGAGGTCAATTTTTGCACTTCTGTTGCTTTATTTTTTGTTGGAAGAAAGTGTTGGGGAAATCTAGCCAAATGCGGAGTACGGATTTCTAGCCTTATGTTTTAAAATGAAGTGATTTGGAGATTGGTTACACAATGCATAGCACTAATACCATTCCTTTTAGTGGTAGCCTTGAGGGGGGTCTTAGTTGTTTTCCTGAATTTGAGACAATCTGTGCTGTTCTACAGGAACAGGTGGGTAACAAAACGCTTGATTCTGAGCAGATGCAACAACACAAAAGTGTGGCAGAGCAAAGACTGAACAAGTCTCGAGTCAGCTAACAACCACGTCTATTATTATCCTTTTCTTAAATGAAACGCTTCGTGTTTCTTTTCTTTTTAAGTTAGAATTCCATGACATGGAGAGTGGAGTGTCCTGTCATTTGTTGCTGCTGTATTAAATGAATGGCACAAATTTGGTTGGGTGTTAAACAGTCACTTTTTTTTTTCTTCCAAAGCCTTTTCTCTTTCCACATGTTGGGTAAGATGACTCCGGAGAGATGAATGTCTAAATATACATGGTTATATGCATTGGTTTTGACTCTATAAATAATTGTAAAAACAGAATTCAGTGCTCTGGACACTTATTTTTAGGTGGTGGAAAGTTATGGGAAAGAAGTAGAAACCTTGCTGTGAGAAAACGTCCTGCTAACGTAGTTCCCAGACCCCCCTAAGGATGGTTGATGAAATCGTTTATATTTTGTCATTTTAAGAGATAATTTCCCCTGAAATATTTGGAGTTTTTAATTTACTGTCTACATGAGAAGGATAACGGACAGTTTAAGAGATCAGAACAAAAATAGAAAAGTTAAATTTATGTATTTAGATAACATACATCATATTTATAACAACTTTTCCTAGTCCCTGTGGGCATCAAGTTATCAAATATATCTTGGTTAAAATGTGTTTGTGATAAATTCTCTTATTACAACCCAGAAGAATTCATGTGTCTTTGCCCAACTTTTCTGTCGCGTGTTTTTTCCCCATACTTGTTTCATTTGAGCGTATCAATTAAATAAGTTGCTCCTTGGTGTCAAACATTGATGGAAAATTTTGAAGTTTTGCCTTTTGCTTGTATTATGCTTTGTTAAAATGTGCAATCTTAGAAACATCTGATAGATTTATAGTTTTTAAGCCAATACCTTTTCTTTATCCTCCTCAATTAAAACTAAAACACTTTATGTGATCTTAAAGGGCCAGAACCAAATGGATTAGTATGAAGAGATACTGCCAGAGTGAGGCAGGTGGAGATTTTTGTCACATTTCATTCATTCTAGATGCAGATTGCTAAAGTGATGCTTCTATGAGTCAGAAATAATTTAGATAGGGCACGCGAATACTTTTAATGCAGCAAAAACAACTCAGCACTAGGAGGGTCTTTGCAATTGGAATTTTCCTATGTAATTTCTAAGTAATCTTTAGAGGCATGGTGTTGGGTGATGTGACCACAACTCTTTCCTGTCTTCACAGCTGGAAGACCCAGGGGAAGACGGGGGCTCAGGTGCCCACATGATCAGCACAGCGAGGGTACCTGCGGATAAGCCAGTACGCATCGCCTTTAGTCTCAATGATGCCTCAGGTACAGCCTGCTTGAGAAAAAGTGCTTCCTCCCTCTGATCCCATCATTTCACCTGCTTCTCTAATTGTGTAACTCCACGGGAAATGTAAAATTGCAGGTTTGAGTGACCTGGTGATAGAATGCTCATCATGCATGGCTGGAGTGCAGATTCCAGAAATGCCTTTGGCGATAGCAGCACCACCCCCTAACTTTGAGTTAGTTTAGCTCATTATTTCTTCTTCTTCTTCTTCTCCTCCTTCTCCTTTTCCTTTCCCCCCTTTTAACTTTCTTTTAGAGAAAAGCTCATAAAGCTGTAACAATTTAACCATAGCAGTGTGTGTCATTGTTAACAGTGCACAAAGAGACAATTATCAAGAGCAGGCAGTTGGATAGGTAATATAAAAATATTACTGTTTGGTTCCAACAACATTTGTCCAAGTGTAAGTTCAAAATACTAGTTTCTCATTGGTATTTCTTCCCTTCTGGCTAAGTAAGCAAATTTCAGTAGGGGTGTTGATTGGGACTGGTGAGGTGGGGCCTCTCAGAATAGTAAGCTCTGAGATAAAACTGCCATTCTTAGAGCCCTTCATTATGGCTCCCCTTGGTGACCTCTTAACACACATATTGAATTGCACCTCCTTTGAATGAGGGACTTCACACACTGGGAGGGCCTAGAGGTGAGGAAAGGAAGACTTGGCTCTTTTTCAGGGGCATCGGCCATTGCTGTTATTTTCATGTCATCTATTAAAATCACATGCTCAAACAACAGTACCACTTCTATATTGGGTCTTTGGAGGCCTGAAACACTCTTTCTACAATGTTCATGTAGGGCTGCTGCTTTTAAAAAATGGCCTTTGAGAAAGCCCAGAGTTGTGCTCCGTGAAGCCTGGTGTGATACAGGCAAAGGGGCTTGAGCTTCTATGCTCGGTAACTGTGTAGCGGAGACGGCTACCCTGAAGGAGAGGATGTATTCCAGAGGTAGAAGAGCTACAATCTTGTTTTCTCATGATCTGTTTGTTTAGTGATCTTCCCACGACCAGCTCTTATACTGTGTCTTTCCCTAGTGTGAGATTGTTCTGGAAGGAGCAAGTGCAGAGATGTCATTTAATGGACAAATCAGTCCATTCTAATACAGAGAAGACAACTGACATTCTCTGTATTTGACATTAACCTATACTTTTTCTGATCCTCCAAATGACCATGTGAAGTAGGCATTCACAGTCCTCGTTTACTGAGACAGAGATTAAGGGCTGGACCCACATCAAGAGCCTAGACCTGGTCTCCATCGCTTCCTGCTGCTACCTTGAAAGGAAAAACGAACAGCTCCTTCCATTTTGTGGATTTCATACATGCAACACTTCAAGTAATCGTTATTCCTTGAGTGGCCAGCTCTCAAGACAAATTCATGAAAACTCCAAATCTGGAAAGAAACTGTTAATTTTGTTTTTGCTGCAATCAGCAACTTTACCAAGAAACCCACATATATACAGCTTGTTTATCCATGCAATCTTATTACACTATCGTTTTGGACCATATCTACATTTTCCCCCAGTCAATATATTAACAGGATTTAATTTTGTACAGAGAAGAGATCTGGAGAGGTGCATCTCAGCCTCTGGGTTGTGTGAATGGACTTGTCATTGGCATAGAGGATGTGTAACTTGTCTTTAGTTTGTCACCACCATTTCAAGTCTCTTGTTCCCTGAGGACTCTTATATGTGTTTCATTAACCAGCTTAGATTGATGAGTTCTTATCTACTTTTTCTCTCTTTCAAACATCTCAAGAATGCTCATTTTGAAATTCATTTTTAATAGGTAGCTTTAAAAAAGGTTACAATTTATTTTTCATAATTCTTATCCTCTTATAAGAAGATGCCTATGAAGATTTGCGAACAATCCACCAATATTAAATATTTTAATCTTATGATAAAGGTGATTACATATCTCCACCAGGGGCACCCTACTGGGGAATCAGAGGCAAAAACTGAGGCCAAAACTATAGCACTTTCTACCCTACCTAATTAAAATAATCACATGAAAGCACCCATTGCAAACGTGGTCTTCCAGGGCTGCATTCTCACATATTCCGATTCAGAAGGTACCATTTGTGCTTTAAGGAAACGGGAAAACCCTCCCCTGTGCTTACGCACAGCACAGATGCAAGATTCTCTGGAACTGTCAGGCCCCAGGACTCCATATTTTTCACATGCACTTAGGATTGTGAGCGTATGGAAGCCACTTTACAGATGTCTGTGGACACTCCCTCTGAATTCTTGAATAGGAGTGTGCGGAGTGTCACACGGAGCAACACTTGTTGCCTCAGAAGCTCTGCGTGCTTTTTGAATTCCATCGTGTATGGCCCACAGACCACACATTCAGATGAAGAATATCCTAGCCTTTCACTCTAAGTTAATTTAGGAAATAAAGGTAGACTTTTGGGGGGAGGAATTATGCATTGCTGATAATGAAGCAGTGTCTGTGAGAACAGGAAATGTGGACATGTTCATTTCTCATGGGCCCAAGCTAGTGTTTATTGTCCTCAGTTGTTTTAGCATAGTTTGTGTACACATTCCTGAGATGATTTAGTGTCGACGTTAAGCTCATAAAGCTTTGAAGTCAGAATGGCACAGTTTCTGGAACCATATCCATCATGAATTGTGCATATGATCTTGGATAAGTAGTTCACACTCCCTGAAATTCAGTTTTTCCATGAGAAGTGTGTAGAGTCACAAGATTATTACAAGAATCGAATTAAAACATTTAGCAAAGTATTCAACACAAATTAGGCACTAAATTTGTCACTGTAATTATAACAAATACTATGGAGTGTTCTGTTAGGGCAAGCCACATGACGTCAGGGTAGGCTGTATGGTATGAATGACCTGCGGTTATTTAAGTGCTCATTATCCAGTTAGAGAGTTATGAAGTTTCCTAATTCTCAATTATTCAAGGAACTGGATTTTATTTGGTTTCTTTAATTCTGGCGCTGTGGCATGGGTGGGAGATGCCCCAAAGAAGAGTGCAGTATGGTATTTGCCATGGAATTTATGATGCAAGGTTTGGAGAAAAATGCGTTACCCAGAACAGTTGGCAACAACATTTTGGGACAGGCGATAGTCGAACGGGGCGTGAGGGAGGCAGGGAATAGAAGACAAGTATAAGGAGGATGTCTTTTCTGGGTACCAAGTACGAAAAAAGATGCTGCACATCTTCTAACCAGTTTTCTTCCTTGTTCTTCCAAACAGAAAGCATAAGTAAAACCTCAGAGTCTAGGGAAACATGATGTGCTCACAAAATACTAAAACTTTGTGGAAAAAAATGTGCAGAAGAAAAAGATAAATCTCATCTCTTGGGTTCCTAGAGAGTCACTAGTCTTTCTCCAATTAAATGCAATTTACAGTTGGGTGGAGATTAGGAGTTCTTCTTTATCTCCTATCAAGCTAAAATCTGGCAAAATCTCTGGTAAATCTTGGCTTTGGAGTTTTCTCTTTATAAAAGCAGATTTTTTTGTGGGGGGAAGGAGAGTAAACATGTTATAAAATAGGAAAGTATAAATATTCTTACAAAAGGACAAACCAATAAAATTCTTCTGGGTATCCCACACCAGTGCAGGGTCCCAAGGCTTTGGGCTGTCCTCGAGATTGCTTTCCCAGGCCACAAGCAGGGAGCTGGATGGGAAGTAGAGCAACCAGGACACGAACTGGCACCTATATGGGATCCTGGCGCATGCAAATTCATAAGATTATAGCTGTAATAACAGCAGGCTGATGAATATTTCTACAAATCATAAAATCTGTCCTTAAATTTTGTTGGTGTCTCTCTGCAGAGAAACTTCAGTGAGTCTATGGAGACATAGTCTTACTTGCCTGGTACTTTTGGGCACAGATTAATTTTATGAATTACAGTGTTAGGAGACTGCTAGGTGCCACATCAAATCTCTATCCACATCCATATTTGCATCATATCTATCTCTATAGCATCCTTTAATTTCATAAGTAGAGAGAATACAATGCATATTTTAAAATTCATATCTCTAAAAAGCAAGAAACAAAATTTTAAAAAGCACTTGGTGTGTCTTAAAACTATGTGAGGTTCTAAGAGGAACCTAGGTATCTAGGAATTTTAATTTTGCGAGGGGTTATATCATAAACGGGTACTAGTAGTACATGATAGTTATTTTTGAATAATCTTCACTAACTAGATAAAATGTTTCATGCTATGATGTGCAATTCCCCAAATTTTGGGAGAAGTTTTCACTTGTCCATGAAGTAAAAGCCTGGAAATGTGACGCCCAGAAGCCAAAGAAGAGCAGAGTAGCATGGTGGAAAGAGCATGTGCAGGAATGTGCTAGTTAGTCTCACAGGGCTGCGGATCCTGCAGAGTGGGTGTTTCTTTTCTTGGAGTTCCTATCCTTAACTCTACTTCCAGGGATCTGGCTCAGCGGTTAGTTCCTTTCAGAAACAGCACTCTGTTGATGACGGAGAGGTTTTGCATTCTAGACCCAATGTGTCCCATATATCCAGTTCTTGGAGAAAAAGGATGATTTAAGGGAAACTGAATACAGAATAACCATGAAAGCAACTGAACAGCTGCACAATAGATGCTCAGATGAACCCATCATAAAATATATGGTGTGTCAAAACAGCTAGGATACCAACGGGAAAATTCTGTCTTAAGGACCATTGGCTTAGTGACATTGTGTTTGCCAAACAAGCACTGAACATCTGTTTTTGTCTTCCCTTTATTTTGTATTTCAGTCTTGAAAAAAATTCCTTAGAATATATTTTGCTTGGTTCACTAATGTTCCTCAAGGCTATTTCAAAAAGGAAGCTTTCAAATTGCTTTCTTAATGCATTAAAAATATGCTAACATATACTGCCAATTTAGCGTAAAGTCAAAGTCCCTCTGTTGCATGTAATAAGCATTCAGTAGGTTAATTTAAAGATATTTTAATTAAAATGCCCTTGCATTATGATTTTGCATGCTTATAAACATAGCTAACAGCTGTTTTCTCTCTCTCTCTCTATTTCTCCATCCCTCTCTCTCTCTTGTTACATTGAGGGGCTAATTTTGCTAGTAAGTTCTCTTGTGTGGCTACTGTACAGCATGCTTTATGCTTTTGCAATTGTCAAAACAAACTTCCCTACTCACAGGAACTCTGATCCAGTATCACTGTCAAAATGTTTTACAACGATTCGGCCAAATGTTTGCAGAACAGCTGTGCTACTAGTCTGCCTGAGTCATTTCCCTTCTTCCCTTTTGGCCCAATCCTGTGATTCATCATTCTGCTGTTAGAATATCTGCCTATTTTTAAAACCAGTCAAAGAAGGCAGCCACTGTTTAAAAGTAAACACCCTACACATCAACTTGGGGCAGCTCTGTAAGCAGCTTCGCAAGGCTGACATTTCTGCCTGGCAGGGATGCCAGCTAAGCCACATGGCATCAGGCAGTGAGGCAGAGGACTGGCTTCCAGGCTTGGAAGTATCCTTACGTTCGCCTTTGGTTTTCTTGTCTCTGCTGCCGTTTCCTGCTTGAGCTGGTCCAAGTTGATCCATGCTTGAACAAAAGTTTTTCATTTTGCTGATCTCTCTGAAATATCCACTATGTGCTTGTTTTCATGTCAACTAGTTAGACTTTAACTCAGGGAGTCCAAGCTTAAGCCTGCATGCATCTGCAGAATCATCAGTATGACCACAGACATGCTTTAACAGGGTATGACTATAAATAAGTTTGCATATTTCCATAAGGAGTTCATTAATGCCAAGTGATACCAACTATTTGGTTTTTGAAAAATGACTATTTTAGTTGTACACCTTTAGAGGGCTTGAGATACATGTTCAATGCATAAAGATCAAATCACATTAGTTAGAACTATCATTTCCTTAAGCATTAAAAATGTTTTTCATGAACACTTAGTGTTTGTACGTATTTATGAAATACACGGTGACTTGGCAGTGACCGTGCATTTCATAACTATAGTCGCTACTTACTATTTGCATTAATACAAATGTATAATTTCTATTTCTTCTTTTGAAAATAAAACAGGATGGAGTGTGACTTCAGAGGGGCAAGCATGGATAAAGTCTCAGGAAACCTTGCATTCCACTCTTGGCTGGCTTCCAGAATTCTTGACTACCCTGCCTGTTCTTATACTCAGCAGCGTAGGATTTTCCTGCTAACCCGTGCCTGCTCTCGTGAGGGCACTTGATTATTAAGCTTGAGATGCCCAAGTGAAATATGTTCCCATTACCTATCCCAAGTTCTTCTGGCCTTCCCCCAATGAAATAATATAGCCACGATGTCCAAGTGATTGAACTTATACTGAAGTAAATATAAGTGCGCCTAGGCAGCAACTCAATTTTACAGTTTAAACTTGATAATGAAGCCTACTTCTAGATGGTTGATATTGACAACAAGCTGTTTATGCCTTTTATCCACCTCTTAATATAATGGAGTGGATTTAAAAAACTATAGTAATTGGCAGAATTTATCACTTCTAGTCTCAGAAGGACCTGGGAGTTGCAGCTCCATATATTCTCAAGACTTTTTTGGCCTGTCTGACAAAGGTCTTGGGAAAAAAAATGTTCAGTTTCTCCTTGGTCTGTTGAGCTAAAGTTAGAAAGCATTAGTGAACTCTAGACATCTATTGTCTGGCACAGGTGCAAATGTAAAATGGATTCATATTTGCTGAGGTACTGCATTATTTTAAGCTACATTTAAGTGGCAGTATTATTGTACTACTCTTGGCTAGCATTTATCAAATACTATTAAGTAATGCAGCCATTGAGGTGTCTGGCAGACGTTAATATCATCCTTGTTTGGTTCTTTTGGAGGATTATCTTTGGTGCTTTTAAAGAAACACAGCCCCTTAGAAACTAGGACTGTACTGGGTTCTACATTTTTCTTGTGGACTATGCTTTCTATTGATAGAGAGAGGGGATAGCCTCTATATTTGTGGGTTTTATACCCGTGGATTCAGCCAATGGCAGATTGGAAATATTTAAAAAGAATGGATTGGTGTTGTGTGTGTCTGTGGATTTGCATATGCTAATCATATTCATTGCATTGATACATAATCTAGAAATGATTTAAAGTATATGGAAGTTGTGCATATGTTGCGCATAAACGTGTCATCAATTTATAGTTTAGATCTGAGTATGTATGGGTTTTGGAATCTATGAAGATCCTGAAATCACACAGACATCAAGGGATGTTTCGATATCATGAATGACCTTAATCACTTCTCAACAAAAGGGATTATTCAGTTATTATCAATACATCTAATTGTGATTGTGCAAATAAAAAGATGTTAGCTTTCCTTGTTTAATTATGATGGAAAGTAGGTTTGATTTTACAAATTTCCCTTTTTGGCCTGTGGTCTGTATTATTTCCATTGTCCTAGTTACTGGGCTAGGTGTTGGCTAGGGCGAGTGAGCCTTCCAAGTCATATTTTGCCTGCAGAGGTTGGAGGTTTTGTTTCTCAAGGGTTGGTCCCCAGGCACCGGCCTGTCCCTGGAGGGGTTTGGGGGAGACTTGGGCATTTCAGGCCAAGTTGCTGCCACATTTCCTTAGTGCTTCTGAGAAATACAGCTTCTCATCCAGCTGCAGCTGCTGATGTTACATCAGTCCTTTAAGGACCGGCTCAGGATGACTGTACAGCAGTGGCACATGAGGTTTGCAGGGCTCTGTACTCAGTCACACTGTCCACAAAGCCAGGGATTCTGCTTCAGGTTGCAAGTGCTGTCTGGCACTCAGGGAGAGATGGCCTGGTTGGGTTGCTGCCTGTTAGCCTCTGGAACCCAGAGCGAGTTCCTGGTTAACGGCCTGTGAGTGGTGGTTTGTGGTTAAGAGCACAGGGCAAAACCATCAGAGCTTGCGACACTTTCGGCTGTTCACTTGGAGAAGTAATGCTTCTATTTTTCACTAACAGATTTTTCTCTCTCACTGAGGTTGTTCTGGTTGTCTCATTATCTCCTTGTTAAAGCATTTTCGCGCATATCATATATTTTTTCCCTTTTTGTTTGTTTCTGGTTAATGTGAGACTATCAAAGACAAGCAGTCTTGTTAATTGGAGTGCTTCCAGGTTGGATACTTAATTCAGATTGTAATTTATTTATTTATTTATTTTTTCTGGCAGGACCTATTGAGCTCCTCATATTTCTGTGTGTACAGAAAAGCAGCAAGTTGTTGTCTTTTACATCTTATCTTCTCCCATAGCTAAGCAATTTATATAGGTGGCTCCCTAATTGTATCCACCTGGGTTTCCTGGCAGACGACTCCTAATAAGAGAAAGGGCTCCATTCTGAACATTTTGTGTTTGTGTTTAGATGATACACCTCCTGAAGACTCCATTCCTTTGGTCTTTCCAGAATTAGACCAACAGCTACAGGTAAGAATTTTCTTGTAATTTCCCTTTAATTGTTAGTGTTATAAAATGCAGTGAGCTGATCTAACTGGGAAAGACTGATTTGCAGACAGAGTAGGTAAGTCATCGAAGTTCTCTAGAACTGCATAGTCAGGCCCAAGTCCTTATGCAGTACCCCAGGTTGTTTGGCCATGGCACAAGAACACTGAGAACTTAGTCAAGGTGACTTCAAAGAGTTCATGTAAAATATGTGTTCTGAAGGAAGCTTCATGGATTTCAGAATTGTTGATGAAAAAAAAATTTTATTTCATTTTCATGAACTTTTTGAAGAGTCCCTCAGTATAAACTACCTACTACACTTTTTACAAATTTTAATTAATCAAGAGAGGCAGAGAGATGGAGAGAGAGAGAGAGAGAGAGAGAGAGAGAGAGAGAGAGAGAGAAAGAGAAACAGGAAGGCTCCTATCTATTGCCCAAATGCTTGGGAGCATTTGGGTTCACTCCCCAATGCTTGCAGCAACCAGCATTGGACTGGAGCTCAAGTCTGGAGTTGAGGACTCAATCCAGGTTTGTTGCATGGGTGACTGGTACAAATGTGGTTGTACTGGTGGGAAGCTGGATTGGGTCACATGCTGCAGTGAGGGAATTGAACTCAGGCACTTCAAAATGGTAGGCTGGCATTATAATCAGCATCTTGACCCTCTAGGCCAAAGGCTTATTCCAGTTGCCATTTGGGGTTAGGACTAGTCCCTGATCTCCTTTGCTGTGGATGTCTCTAGATCATTGAAACTTGGCTCTGTTTTGGGTTAGTGATTGAACTCTATAGAGAAAACTTCTGTTTTGGACAAGACTTTGGATAATCTGCATTCTACTTCTAGCTCATTGCCCACTTCTCTGAGAATTTTTAATTGGATATAAATATAGTTAACCTGAAAACTGCCTGATTTGATCTGTAAGACAAATATTTTATATACAGAGTTTCTGAATGACTTATCAAAATATATCTCATCTAAATGTACCAGAATTATTTGAAAGGAGCTAATTTATGACATTTCAATTTCCTTTAGACGATGTATGGTAATTCAAGGCAAAGATCGCTCTAGAAAGAGTTTGCTGAAAATATCTGATTCTGGCCTTGCATCCACCCATTTATTGGAGTATTTAATTTTGTAGGTACATTTAGGCAAGTCAAACAAGGCAAATCTAACTCCCAGACATAGATGCTTGGCTTAGTTACTACTTTCTTTCCCTAAATAAGCACTCAGGAGGAGCCTATAATCTCCAGCTTCCAGCAAGTTCTGAAATTCCCTATTATGAATTTATTATCCCTTATCCAAAATGCTTGGGATGACAAGTGTTTAAGGTTTTTTTTTTAAATCAGATTTTTGGATTATTTTCATATACATAAAGGTGTCTTCACAGTGGGACTCAAATCTAAACATGAGAGTTATTTATGTTTCATATGTACCATATCCTAACGGTAACTTTAGGCAATGTTTCTAGTGTGTGTGAGGTATGAGTGCAGCTTGTCCCAAGTGGTAAGGTGTGAAAATTTCCACTTGCAGCATCATACGGTGATGAAAAGTTTTCAGATTTTGAAGCAGTTTCGATTTTGGTTTAGGGATGCTCCTTCTGTGCTTTGTACCCAGTCACTTCTTCCATTTGAGGGTGTACCTGGTGTCCTATAAATTTGGGATCTTGTTCCTGGATAGTCCCTGGCAAAAGGGGGAGGAGGTAAGAATGATCTCTCTGCAACTTGAGATGATGTTCCCGTTTGTTTGCTTCTGCTCTTACCTCAGTACTCAGGGCACAGAGCTAAAAACCCGGAAACAGCTAGGTTAGTTGGAAGGAACTGGTGTTCCACTGCTGGGTGGTCTCTAAAACCTGAGCAGGAGTCACGTGTGCTCTGGTTTCCTTTAGGTTCCTTCTTCTCACCTGGGCAGCAGCACTTCTACAGAAAGCTGGCTTTACTGAGTAGCACCAGTTATGCAGGTGCTACTAAAAGTTGACTAAGAGTGGTAAGGTATTACTGATCAAACAGTTGTTGCCAAAAGGCAGCCTAGGTCATTCCCTAAGACTTTCCCTTCAACTATCAGCCATTTTCTCACCTCTGACCACATTGCAGGGTCTTCAGACTTGCTTTGCTGGTTCCTGGTATCTAACTGGACATTTTCTACCCTTTTCTCTCCCACCAATAATTCTTTTCAGATTGGAGAAGTATTTAGCGACCCTCATCTCACTTCCACATGTTATTATGGAAATAAGTAGACATGTACTGGAACAAAAACCCCAGTAAAACCATATTCAAGTTCTTACTATCTCATCAAATTTGGAATCATGAATTGTGCTTTTGTGGACTGGAAAACAATGTCCCTCTTTGGTGATGTTATCAGTCTTTCTTGCCGTGGAGGACTCTCAGGATTCCCTGGCTATTACCCAGATAAATTTTCTGTTACGGTACTGCTAAGTCTATTTAAATTTTATAGCTTTAATTTCACTTGACATACATTAGAAATTAAATACATTTAATTATTTTATTCTAATGAGAGAATTTCATCTGTATTGATCATTAATGAGTTATATAGCTTAGAGGGTGATATCAGACTCAGAGGCTTGTTTTTTTTTTTTTCCTCTTAGTGCTTTATCTCTTCATGGACTTAGACTATCTCCAGAATTACAACTAAAAATGTTTTAGGGCTTGCTGACAGAGGAAGGAAAGGACTGAGTTTGTTAGCTAATGTTTATCAGTTGAGATACTTGTTATTGGTGCCTCTATCTAGAGCTATTGTTTGCTACCTGTATTCTCTGTAATGGAGCATCAATAAGTAAAAAGCAAGTAGGTAGGAACTGAGAGAGGGAAATTTAACACAGAAAATGACGTAAGTAGAGTCTTGTTTTCATGCTTAGCATAAGCACATCCATTTAAGCCATTCTACTGCAGGGAATTGCAGTACTGAATACGATAAAATTGCTTTATATATCAAAGGAGCAGTCTGTTACATGGAGCAGGCCTTCTTTATAGCCAGTCTCATGTGTTTTCATCACATAGTAATGGCATTTACTATGCTGTCAACTCTTGCAACCTACTGTGGATGTGTAAAACTTGGGTTATGAAGGCATATGGGGTTGTTACTGTTTTCTTGAGAATAGAACCTCAAAATCTTGCCTAGCATAAAATAAAGGATGCCAAGTGATGATAGCCAGCCCCACTCTCTGCAAACCCTTGGACTGAAATTTCATTAATGTATATTGAATACCCAGTAGGCGAGAGGTGGTTTCCTACATAGGATCTCAGTCGACTACTGAAATAATTATGTAAACTAAATATTATAATTCACTGTGTAGATGAGAAAGCTGATGTTAAATCTGGGGCCAAAAGAGTTGCTACCTTCCTCTTTGCCATAGATGCTTTGTGAAACTAAAGTTCCACTTGAATTAATTTGGTAAGTATAGATTTTTGTTTATTTGTTTTAGGTTAGCAAGGTTGTTATGATGGAGTATAGAGTAATCTCATAAAACATGTTCTGATCTTGACGTATCTATTACACATTCTTGGGTAGTTTTAAAAATGCAGCTACAAAATGTCTATTTGTTAAATACTCTAACACCAATGTGACACCCCCCCTCTAGATTTTTATGTTGCTCTGCCAAGAATGTGGACATGTTTGAACATGTAATTCATGGTGCTACTATTTTCATGGAAGCCTAAAAAAGCCTCGTGTAAGAATAGCAGTGACGAGCATTTCTCTTGATGGCTCTATTAATGCAAAATGTTGGGCAAGAGACTTCAGAGTAAGTAGGTGTTACAGCAAACATCTCTTCATAGTGCTCACTTGTGGGCCTTGGAACTTAGCCCAGCGGCAGGTGGAAGGTGATTTTGCTTTGAGCAGATTTCTTTCTTGGGACTGATTTTCTAAACTCCCCGCAGTCGTTAGCAGTATTTGGTCAGACACGGCTTAGATCTTGCAGGTAGAAGAAAGGAGTTTCTATTCCATGCCTACTTCCATGGACAAATAAAAGATGAATATTTTTGTTTAGGTTTCAGTTTCCATTTATTCAAAGAAGTGGTAAAGATCTCTCTCTCTCTCTCTCTCTCTTTCTCTCGCTCTCTCTTTTCCCTCCTCCACCTCCTCCTGAAGGATAAAAAATTCTGTAGTGGTCCCACAGTTTGGGAAACACGAAAAATGTGTCTTACATCTTAGTCTTGTTGGGTTTTTGGGAACTGTGCTTTGAACTATACATGATCCAAAGCATGGCTAAAATGTGATCTTAATGCATTGAAATAGGTAACATATTTTTATGATCAGGTGCAGAAAGTAATAACAGATAGATTGTAATTCATGTCCTAGTTGGAATCGGCAATGACTGAGGCGTGGGCATTAGAGTGGTCTGGATAACCTACAAATGTTATGACTTCTAGCATATTATTTAGTATTTCTAAGCCTCACTTTCTCAACTGCAAAGTGTTGATAACTGTGTTATCATAAGACTATGATATCATGAGACATGTTATCATAACACTGTTATGAGACTATCATGAGTTAGTCTCATATCACTATTAGGATTCAATACAGTTATGAGTAGATCTAGTACAATCTTTAGAAAAATAATTGCTCAATTGATATAAATTCTCTTCATGAGTGAAATTATTGATTGGGTAAGCTATTTAGAAACAGGTAAATAATTTATCTTTGTATATGCAAGATAAAAGAAAAGAAATGTCCGTTCTTTTCATCAAACAAAGATACTTGGACAGTAGTATGATATTTTTGAAGTTAAATTGAGCAATAGCTTCAATTTCTCCCGAAGTACTAATCTAATCTGACAGTGACAGGTGTCTCTGTAGTACACACTGAACTTGCCTTTTCTGAGTCCGATAAGTTCAGAAACTGATGTCACCGCCACAAATAAACAATTTCGTAGCTTCGGTTGTGTACTATAATATCTTGATATTCGAGAAACCTCTCTAGAAATTTTTTTGACACCTTACATCAACATACCCCTTGATACCCGAGACATGAAAATGACCGAAAATAAAGGAGTCTCAAAAGTCCAGATTTCTAGCACTGTAGCCTAACACCCATTTGGACAGAAGTGCAGTTAGGAAATGGGTTCATAGAAGGCATTGAAAATAGCTAAGGAACGAGTTGAAAAGAATCTTACTGGTCTTTGGCTGCCGTGACCATCCAGAAAACATCCAGCGCTACCTTTTTGTATTACCCTAGTTCCTTTATTTGCTCATTTTGTGATTTGAGAAGCTCGGTGGCTGCTGTGGTAATGCTTATTGGAAAAATCTAAGGATGCTCTTGGGTTATGGCACTCTTTTATTCAAGAGTACTTCAAAAACTTCGTGAAAAATGGAATTTAAAAAGAAGTTTCATTTGGCATAAGCATTTTTGAGTCTATGCAGTTTTTCTTCATAATGAATTTCTGTGAATGTATTGAAGTATCCTTATATCACTGGAAATGACTTAATCCAATGTAACATAGTGTATAAGATATACAGTATGAGTATTAGGGCTTACTTGGATCATAATGTGGGTACTGTGAAGATGTCAGATTAAAAATTTGGAAAGAATTAAAATGCTCAGAAAATAGTTTTTAAATATTAGAATAAATCTGGCTTATTTTTCCTCTTAAAGAAAGTATGATTGTGGTTATTGGGGTATTAAATGCAACATAAATTTAAGAGAAGCACACACTTTCCCCCTAAAATAGATAACATTGAGACTCAAGGAATGCATACAAAGGCTGGTTAGTGACTGTAGCATATTAGGTTTCCTAAATATATCCTGTGTGTGGGAAGCTGAGCTAGGAAAGTTCAATTCTTATATTTTTGAAGTAGATGAGACCAGTAGTATTTGAAGAAGCCAAGTAGAAAACGGAAACACTTAATCCAGCTTTGCCCCTCGCTGAGGGATGCTTGGCTGGGACCTTTCCCACGGGGCTCTTTCCAGGGGCTGGAATCCACTATGGGAGGAGTGTGCTATGAATGGATGGTTCATGCAAGAGCCTGGATGCTATGGTGTGGTTCAAACCTGCATTCTTGGATCAGGACTCTGTGGTTTCTCTCTTACTTCATCTTGTTAAATCTGTCCTGATGATTGGGGTGGATACCAGAGAGAGTAGCAGCTGCCTTGTACTGCTCTGTAATTTAAAGCCTCTGCAAGCCCTGTTCCCACGCATGGAGGGAGGAAGTGTGAGGTAAGGGGCTGAGGAGGAAGAACGCCCTCCTGGGTTCTAAACTCATCCAAGCACCAATGTGCAACTTGAAAAAAATGGGCCTCAAAGTGGATTTGACACACTGTTAGAATGCTTTCCTTTATGTTTCTTGGAACCTGCTATGTTGGGTAGTAGACCAGATACTCTCACATTGAGTGGGTCCGAAGTTTTCAGTGGTCATGCAAGAATTGTGCTCTCATATGAGAGTGCTTCAAAAAGCCCATGGATAAGCAGAATGAGAAGATAAGTTTATTTGGGCACAAAAATCTTTGAAATCCATGCGTAAGGTTTTTTTTGTTGTTGGTGGTGGTGTTTTAGTTCATCTTCTCCACAACTTTTTTGACGTATCCCTGGACATTAGAAATATCTTTATCTTTTCATCATTTGAACTAGCTATGTTTGGATTTCTTTTCTTCAGAATATGATGTTATTCGTCATGCAAGAATGCAGGATAAATATTTTCAAAGCATTGGAGGATGTAGCACAATTATGGAGGAAACTTGCAAGGCAAATATCTTGATGTAAAAATAAATTGCCTATCTACAATCAAAATCAAGCACTGAGAATTGAAATAGGGTGCTATTAATCCAAGAAGTCAATAGATGTTTCTCAGGTGGTTTTTGAAGTAGGCATTTTTCAAGTATTTTAAATTTTTGCTTTAAAAGATTTACTTCTGTTTTTTGGAAAGGCAGATTTATAAAGAGAAGGGGATAGAGAAAAATCTCTGTCCACTTGGACATGCTCTAACTGGCCACAATGATTGCAGTTGTTCCAAGGATCTAGGAGCCAGGAGCCAGAAGCTTCTTCTGGGTCTCCCATGAGGGTTCAGGATCCCAAGGCTTTGGATCATCCTCAACTGCTTTCCCAGGTCACAAACATGGAGCTGGATGGGAAGTGAGGCAGTAGGACACGAACTGGGGCCCATATGGGATCCAGGTGCATGCAAGCCAAGGATTCAGCCACTGAGCCATCACACTGAGCTCTTCTGCTTTTATAAAAAGTTTACTTTATGTATTTGAAAGACAGAATGATCAAGAGGGAGAGTGAGGGTTACACAGAGAAAGAGATTTTGTTTTTCCCCCAAAGATTTATTTATTTTTATATGAAAGGAGATCTATGGAGAGGTCTTCCATCTGTTGGTTCACTGCCCAAATGGCCACAATGGCCAGAGCTAAACCTGTCAAAGCCGGGAACCTGGAGCTTCTTCTGGGTCTCCCATGTGAGTGCAGAGGCCCAAGGACTTGAACCATCCTCTGCTGCTTTTCCAGGCTGTTAGCTGGAAGCTGGATCTGTATTGGAGCATCTGGGACTCAAACTGGTGCCTGTATAGAATGATGGTAATATAGACAGAACATATGCTTCTGAGCTGATTCCAGAGAAAAGGATATTACTTCTGTTGGCTCACTCTTCAAATGGCTGCAGTGCGTGGAGCTGGACAAGGGTGCGAACATGGGCCTGGTCTCCTGTGTGGGAGTCAGGCTGTCTTCTGTTACTTTCCCGTGCTCATTATTATCAGGGTGCTGAATTGGAAGCAGAGTAATTGGGACTCAAACTGGCGCTCTGCTATGAATGATGGTGTCCCAGGCGGAGGCCTAACTGTTAATTTGAACATGTGCTACAGTCTCTCAATACCATGTATGGTGAATTAATTCCTGATTGGTGGTGTTTCAGATGTCACTTTATTTAAATCTATTGATACTTACATTTGCAGAAAGAAACCTGATTGTTGTGCTTAAGTTTTAGGGATCTATTTCTTCAGGAAGAAACATTCGTTCAGTAAGTGTTGTTGTTTACCCATTGGCTCTTGTTTTTAGAACTGAAAGAAGGTAGGAGAATCATTCCCAATGATGGCCTTTTGATACCTTATCCATACTCATGTTATAGCACAAAGCAATGAAAAGATTCTGTAGTGAATGATACACATTATCATGTAGTTCCACTATTGATAGTAGGTGTGAAACTAAACATCTCAAAATTTTCAATCACCAGAATTGTTACTGTGATGAAAAACATATATATTTAAGCAAATTGTTTTTATCAGTTTCCTTAACAAAGGCAAATAGCTGATGCCCATTGCCTTCTCAAGACAAAAGTTGACCCTATCCATTTGTCCAATGACATTTGGTTGTAGTTTTAATTTGTTCTTTGTTGCTGCTACTTCCTAATTATGGGAAATTTGAAGATACTTTGATATACAGGTGGTCTCTGCTTCTAACTGACATGAGGACAATTCATATTTCAGGATATTTTTAGTATGCTCACACGCTCTAAGCGGGATTGTGTTACTTCCTTGTTATATTTTCAAGATTTCTCACAATAAACAATCACCGAATAGCAAAGAACAAGGTAGGGGTGTGTTTGGCCTAGAAGTTAAGTTATCAGTTAGTTTGCCTACACCCAGACGCGGTAAGAAGGAGTTTGTTCATTCTGAGTTGATTCTAAGCTATAAGTGTATCCCACTGACGTGTCCAGTGACATTTGGGCCTTGTGACAAGTGGCTAGGGGTTACACAGAGATGAGAAATTTGCAGTTCTCTGGTGAGAAATTTGAGAAGGAGAGATAGTTTGTGTAGAAATGAAGCGGGCTTCCCGTAAGAGTCCTTTACAGGATACATTGGGGGCTGGAGGCGGTGCTGTGCCATAGAATCACTAAATACAACCCCAAAAGAAATGTGTGTCCTGGAAGAATATGAGAGAAACAGATAGTAAGAAATTCATTAGTTCTCAATTTACTAAGATAAAATGAGAATATGGCCTGGTTAGATACATGATTTACATACACAGATTATTGGGAAGAAGAGATTGGATTGAAGGCCCTATTTAACAATTAATTGGGTTAGGGGAATTGCAGAGCCTATGAAATTGTGTCATAAAATGAAATAAAAAAACCAATTAATTAATTTCTCAGATCTTACATGATTTCTTACATAGTGAATTGAAAAAGATTATTTAAAAACCCTTAAAATGACTATTAACTAGCTAAAGGTAGAATGTTTAATCATAAGTTGATACAGTAGAAATTAGGTTAAACTTAAGGAAAATTAATTTTTCAAAATAGTTTTTAGAATAGGCTGTTCAGGGCCCAGTGTGATGGCCTAGTGGCTGGGTGCTTGCCTTGCACGTGCCAGGATCCCATGTGGGACTGGTTTGTATCCTGGCTATTCTACTTCCATTCTAGCTCCCTACTTGTGGCCTGGAAAGGCAGTGGAGGATGGCCTCTGGCCTTGGGACTCTGCACCTGCATGGGAGACCCAGAGGGGGCTCCAGGCTCCTGGCTTCAGATTGACTCAACTCTGGCCAATGCAGCTACTTGGGGAGTGGGCCAATGAATGGAAGCTCTTTCTCTTTGTCTCTCCTTCTCTCTGTGGCTCTGCCTTTCTAATAAAAATAAATAAATTTTAAAAGTAAGTATGCTTTTCAAGTGCTGATGCATGGTATAGTGGGCTAATCCAATATAGTTCTGCATCCCATATTGATGCTGGCTTGAGTCCCCTGCTGTTCTATTGCTGATCTAGCTCTCTGCACAGGATGGCCCAAGTTGTTGGGCCCTTGTACCCATATAGGAAACCTGGAAGAAGTTCTTGTCTCCTGGCTTTGTTCTGGCCCAGTTCAGCCATTGCACCCGTTTGAAGAATGAACCAGTAGATGGAGGTTCCCCCACCCCCTCTTTAACTCTTCATTTCCTACCAAAACAAAATCATTAAAAAAGAAAAAAAATGCGCTTTTCACCATGTTGAGAGGTTAGGATGACTTGCCAGGCTGGCCTTTGTTTCCTCTGTGGATAGAGAAGAAGAGACAGGTGCTGTCCATTCTGCATGTCAGAAGACTCTCTTTGTGCGTGGGGGTGGGGGTGGGGCGGGGAGGGTACGAGTTGGTCTTTCACACAGGTGATCAACCCTTGCAGGCGTTATATTTAGCGTAACATCATTTCTTCAGGCTCCACGTTTCAGAAGGCGGCCTTTCCGGGCACAGGTGTTGTGATTTGAGCATGTCAAGCATCTGCTTTGTGACTTTAGCATCCCGTATCAGAGCCAGTTAAAGTTCCAACTGCTTCACTTCTAGTTCATCTTCCTGTTAATGGGCTGGGGAAAGCAGCAGAGGATGGCCTACGCACAAGTACTTTGACTCTGGCCAGTAAGATGGAGTTTCTGGCGTCGAGGTGTTGTAGCCATTTGGGGAGTGAACCAGTACATAAAAAATCTGTGTCTTTGCTTCTCTGTGTTGCTGTGCCTTTGAAACACAAAAACAAACATTCGCTAAAAAGCAGACAGCCTTTCTTTTACCGCCACTCCAATTTACAAAATGAGACCATTTCTCTGGATTATAGCAATAGAAAACATCGGGGAACTGACACAGACAACTGAAATATCCCCCTCCACAGCCCTAAGACAAAGTTTACCATTTCTGGGGATAATAAGAGAATCATTTGGAGACTTATTTATACCCCAACTTGCGGCAGGTAGTGGATGTTCTGGGATGTCTGTGAGTGACACTGGGAAGTGTATGTGGGGGTTATCAGCAGGCCTGTCTCTTTGCAGTCAAATAGAATCAGCTGAACTCAGTCCAATACTGACTGACAAAGCTGTTGTCATGAAAAAAGAAGTGGGGAAAAAACCCTTCTTGTGAAGAAACGAGTAGAGCAAAAATCATTGGCAATTTCTTCTGACTTAAAGAGAAATGAGCTAATTTCTTTTTCGTCCCTGAAGCCTCTGCCACCTTGTCATGACTCCGTGGAATCCATGCAGGTGTTCAAACAGCACTGCCAAATTGCGGAAGAATACCATGAGGTCAAGAAAGAAATTGCCCTGCTTGAAGAAAGGAAGTAAGTACTTCCCCTGGAGCACTCTCACCTCTGCTCTGTTGACTGGGCAAGGGCTGAATAGGAAGGGAGGTGCTGGGTTGAGCATGGACTGGAGGGAGGGCAAAACCAGAATGATCCAAACCGTGCTTGCTAGATCCAGTGCTCTGCTTTACGGAGGAACTGCTTTCTACAGAAAACTGTATTAATATTATTGTTTTTAGTTCAGGAAATTAAAATAGCCAAAATAGCGACTAGAGCCACATTGTAGTCTTTGTGAATGTGCCCATGGCACTTTGGCATAAAACATGGGGTACAAACATCATATGAGGAAGCCACTGGGGAAGCTTTTTGGAATAATGCAAATGTGTTAGTTGGCTAGCTGCATTTTATAGCCCAAGTAAGTCTCTACCTTAGCAGCTTCTATCACCATTACAGTTCTGCTGTAGTGAATGATACTGCTCTACTAATCAAAGAACTAATCAAAGAATTTTAATTACTCATAAGTTTTGTTTCAGAATCTTCCTTTGTCCTGTACTTGATTCTACCAATATCTGATCCAGTGACTCTCAATTCTTTCAAACTTTCAAAGAATTGAGTTTTATTGTTTCCTTCTTAGCACTTATCAGTTTGTACTGACATATTATCGGGAAAGTTTTTTTCATTCATATTTGAATCTCATACTAAGTGGTGAGTACTGTAATGCACAGATTGTCAGGCATCGGATCCTGAAGCGCTGGAACGTACATGGCACCTGCATTAATGCTTAATGAATAAGTGATTAATGAGAGTGTTAAGAATGATTTGAACCTGTTGCAACTCTTGAAATTTGTTTCTTCTCTCCTTTCTCTTACTGGAGTGAGACATGACACACATATATTACTTGATTTTTAAATAAAAGCAAGAGAAACCTTTAAGAAAAAAAGTATGAAGTTCTGAGAATTCGTTTGAGACTGTTCAGAATTGTAGTCGGACAGTCTAGCAGCTGGTAGGCAATATGGGTTTGGGATGAGAACTGTCTCTTAGACCTCAGTATGGTACAACACTTCTTCTTTCCTTGCTTGACCATGCTTCAAGCATAAAATCATATTTGGACTTTGGTTATAGGGGATTCAAAGATGCTTATTAGGAAATCAGAAACAGCTTCTTCCCCTTCTGTATCTATGACTTTTTTTTTTTTTTTTGGTCTAGGAGTTTTGATATGTTGCTTGCATTCAGGTTATACATTTATGCACTGCCTGAGTCCTCAAAAGTATTTCATGATGATGATTCTATAAGAAGTGTTGAAGATGAACTCAAAGGAGGACCTGTATGACTGGTAGCCTTTCCTGTGTGTGTGTGTGTGTGTGAGAGAGAGAGAGAGAGAGAGAGAGAGAGAGAGAGAGAGAGAGAGAGAGAGAGAGAGAGAAAGAGAGAAACAGTGTAGGCATAGTAGTGAAAAAAAAAACCTTTGCACTGAAATGCACGTGTGGGTTTTTTCCCTCTTGGCAATACAAGACTCTCCCACTAAATCTCAAGTTCTTCAGGATTGTATATCTGTATGTTGTATTTTAAGAAAATGCAGGCTATTGACATGAAAGTGACAGCTACCTAGCGTTTGAAGCCTGGCTGTCGACCTGTGTGAACAATGCTGACTGTGGGTACTACACCATCACCAACATAAGAGAAGGTCAGTTTCTGGAAATAACGTAGCCAGCTCCTAGCTAGACACTTCATATAATCTTTTGGAACCACAAAGAAGTAGGCCTAATTTCCTTGCCTGTTTTTGTGTAGAGTTCTCATTTCCTCTCTAGACCTATTTGGATTTTCTGTCTAAATAATTGGCTTAGATATGGGCAAAGGTCAAATTGCTTCATCATTTTTTTTCTTTCTGTTGCATAAAGTCTCTCAAGTTCCATTTTTTCCCATTCCTACTCTTACCATTTGGGTTTGGGGCCTGTTACTTTACATCTTGACTGATCCTAAAGTGTAAGTGCTTTTCTACCTACTGTTTCTTGTCACTAAGAAATGACAGCCAGACTTTGGCTGAACTCCAAGGCTGAGCCTACTATCCTTGGTTCTTCTGGGGCACTGTTTATCTCACTTCTTAACTTCAGCTATGTCGGCCCAGTCTCTTCCAGTAGCAGGAGTTGGATCCTGCTGCATCTGAGCCTTGGTTCTCATCACAGCCTTGGCTTTGCCTGGTGCCTACACAAATGCTGCCCTTTCCCGGCGAAGTCTCAACCTGTGTCCCCTGATCCAGATAAACCAGAGTGATCAGTTCTTTCGCTGAGAGAAAAGAGAACTCGCTGGAACGGTTCTTTTGGTGTTTGTTGTAGGCTAGTGCTACCATTAGTTACCATTGTCACTATGTTTGTTCGTAGTCCCTGTTTCCGATGATCACAGTTCCCACAAAGATGGACACGTTTTAAGAACTCTTCTGTATTTTGCCACCTAGCATGGAGTTGCACACAGGACTAAGTATGAATAAGGGTAGAGTGGAGTTGTTGATTCTAGGCTTTAGTAATGGTTTTTGTGTGTATTTATATCTTATTTATAGTTTGTATGCTTTTTGTTTATACCAGAAAGTTGGTATCATCACTAGAGGACTAAGATCATTATGGAAATATTGCAAAAGAAATTTTAAAAAGGGAATATTGTTATATTTATGTTAGTAAATAAATGTGTCAGATGTTCTAAAGGTTATTAGCTACCACTGATTTTATTTATACTTTATGGAAAAAGGAAATCATTTTATTTATATCAGATCTTTTGCAGAAATCTTTGTTTTCAGCATACTGGACCACATGCATTTGATCCAAGTAATCTGCTTTGCATTTGCTGGTGATTCTGATGAGAATTTCTTCCTCATGACTTCATAAAGCAGAGCCGATAATGTTGCATCTGGTGGTGAGCTGGCGTAAGCTAGAGAGGCTAACTCTGGCCCAGCTGAAGGCCTGTGTCTCAAGCTGAACTTCTCTCTTATCTCCAGAGGGGGTCACTCTGGATCAACTTTGGGAGAATTTGCAGGGGCAATGAGAAGAGTTGGTATTTCAGAGTGGCTCTATTATACGGATAAAGAGGCACATGTTGTCTAGGATTATAAACCTGGCATGGGATGCAGCTAACTTACAGACTTATGGTTTATCACCAATGATTTAAGGGATGCTCGTTATTAGTTTTATTGAAAAATTTTAATGAAATTTTTAATTGAAATTTTTATTGAAATTTCTACTATAAAAATAATTTATGGAAAGCTTTAAAAATCACCTAGAATTCTAACATATTGAAAAACCCTCACTATAGATTTTTGCATATAAATAGATATTTTAGTATAATTATACCATTAGAGTTATGCATACCATAATCATATATATTCAGTAGCGTAAAATGTAAAACATGATTTTCAGTAAATATAACGTATACCTCTGTATAAAACACATAAATCATTTTTGTATTTATAGTGCAAGTCTGTGGATGCAAAATATGGATATTTTATGGTTTTTGGAACACAGCCTCAAATTACTTGACAGAACTGTTTTGAAAGTATCTGATGAAAGTATGTTCAACTGTGAAAGTTGCTTTGTTTCAGACAGAATATCCCTTTTGTTCAATGGCGGAAACACTTGCCCATACTATGCCTTAGACATTATGCTGGGTCCTTTGATATTCAGGAAATTGACTTTGGAAGCCAGTGTTGTGGTGTATGGGTTAAGCCACTGCCTACCGCTCTGGCATCTTATATGCGGCTCATGTCTCAGCCGATCCACTTCTGATCCAACTCCTTGCTGATGTACCAGGGTAAGCAGTGGGGGAAGATGGCTCCAGTGAGCGGGCCTTTGCACCCAAGTAAGAGACCTGAATGAAGCTTGTGGCTCCTGGTTTGGGGTTGGCCTGGCCCCCGCTGCTGTGCAGGTTTGGGAAGTGAATCCGTGAATGAGAGAATTTTTCTCTCTCTCTCACTCACTCTCTGTAACTATGCCTTTCAAATAAATAAAATAAATCTTAAAAATGAAAAATTTGACTTAGAATGTCAGAAAAAGTGATAGTTTCTGAAAATCAACAGATTGAGGAATGTTGCATAATGTTTCTTCTTTTAAACAAATAATCCAGTGATTCTCAGTGTGTTCACAGCATTGTGCAACCATTACCACAGTTTTATCACCCTGGAAAGAATTTCATCATCCCACCGAGAAACCTTCTAGTTTGTATCTTTATGAAATTTTCTCTCTGGACATTTAATATGAGTGAATCACAAGGTAGGTGGTTTTTACCGGCTGACTTGACTTCTTTTACTTTGCATTGTTCTTAAGATTCACCCGTGTGGCGTTCTGCAGGTGTCAGCACTTACCTTTTTTTTTTTTTAAGTATGTCTTGGATTTCTTTTATTCTTTTTTTTTTTTTAATATTGATTTATTTTTATTTGAAAGCCAGAGCTACAGAGAGTTACAGAGAGGGAGAAAGGCAGAGATGGAGAAAGGGCTCTTCCATCACCGGATTCATTCCCAAAATGGTCAAAATGGCTGAGCCCACCTGAAGCCAGGAGCCAGGAGCTTCTTCTGGGTCTCTCATGTGGGTGTAGGGGCCCAAGGACTTGGGCCATTTTTTGCTGTTTTTCCAGTCAATAAGCAAGGAGCTGGGTTAGGAAGGGGAGCACCTGGAACATGGACTGGTGTTCAAATAGGATGCTGGAGCTGCTGGCAGAGGATTAGCTTGCTGTGCCTCTGAGCCAGCCCCAGAACCTCATTTGGTTGAATAATATTGTGTTGCATGAAACACAGTATTTTATTGATTCTATCATCAGTTAATGGAAATTTGAGCTATTTTCAGTTTTTGGCTATTATGAGCAATGCTGCTATAAACACTCCATGTGTTAAGTTTTTTGTGTGAAAATGTGTTTCCAATTCTCTTAAATATGTACCTCAAATTGTTAGGCCATATAATTCAATGGTAAACTTTTGAGAAATTGTCAAGAGTGTTCCCAAAATATGTGCTCCATTTTATGATCTCATTAGTAGTGTGCAAGGATTCTGATTTCTTGGCATTCCTGCCAGCACTTATGTGTTTTTGATTCCAGCCATTCTGGTGGGTGTGAAATGATGTCATTGTGGTTTTGATTTAATCTGCCACTTGGCTGATAAGATCACGCAGCTTTTCACATACTTATTGGCCATTTCTATATCTTTTTGGAGAAATCACCATTTAGATCCTTTGCCTATAGTTTTATTTATTGAGTTTTTAAAAGTTAAACAATTTTAGTAGCTTCAGGCAAAACATTAAGAGGAAGTTTTTTTTTTTAATTAAGTACTACCACCATCGAAGTGATACCTACATAGTCATGTCTTTAAAAGGGAGCTAAAATGATGGCTAGTGAAGCAATATTGTGATTGGAGCATATCTGGATAAGGAGAAAGTTACCTAGGTAAACTGTAAAATATGGTCTTAAATGAATCTTGTTTCTGTTGTTAGTCATGGTATTAAATTTATTCTTTTTATTTTGTTATTTTTCTTTTTTTATTATTATATTTTTGACAATCTTTACATAGTTGATTAGGGTAAAAAGGTACATGGGTATAGGAAAGTGGGGAAGACTATTATTTCCATATTGTTTCCTTCATGTATCTGAGGTAAAGGCAATATTGAGGGAGAAGCCCCACCCAGTCTCCCACCCATTCCAGGTCCCGGATGTAGGGCATGCTCTGAGATACTTGCTCAAGTGGTTTTGATGGTTCACAAGTTATTAATCGCTGCCAATCTCGCCACTCCAAGCACGATGAGGTCATTGAGGAATCCATTGATTGGCATAGCCCATCAGAGTCTCCATCTGTCCAGTACTTCGCTGCCAACATATAGCTGAGGTGGTTGATTCACCTGTTCTGTCTTCTGTCTTCTCTTGGTTAGGGTTCTGAGTCTGCCATTTCAACTGGGGAGATCCCCAAAGAAACTTTGAGGTATTTCCAGACCAGATTCTTGACTGTATTAGCAAGCACAGGGCCCGCCAGAGTCCATCGCCCTGATCAGCTGGTGGTTGCAATTGCTGGGTTGGTTCTGTTTTCAGCCCCGACTTCCACTGTAACCAATAGATGTTGCAGTCCAGCCTGGTTCTGCCCAGCACATACTTGGCCCTCACATAAACTAGTGGGAGCTGCAGCCTTGTCAGGGCGACCCACAATAACCCCCACCAGGCCCACCCCTACCCTTGTTGCCAGTATGTGTGGCAGACTAGTCCAGTTCTTTTGAAAAGGTTTGTTTATTCACTTAAAGGTCAGAGTTACAATAAGAAAAAGGAAGCGAGAGAAAGAGACATTCCATCTGCTGGATGGTTGAAATGGTAAGGGCTAAGGCAGGTGGTAGCCAAGAGACAAAGATTCGTCCATGTCTCCTGCATTGGTGTCTGGGGCCCAAGCATTGGCCAGTCTTCTGCTGCTTTTGCCAGGTTGGATTGGAAGTGGATCAGCTGAGTCATGAACCAGTGCCCATATGGGATGTCATATTACCAGCCAGTGGCTTTACTGGTACACCACATTGCCTGCTCTTTGAATTTACCTGGAACGTTTAATTCTTTAACATATTACCAAAAGCAAATATTTCGAAACTGTCATCTGGGGAGTCTCTCAAGACTGGGAATAAAGAAAGTATCAGGCAGGGCTGTATCAAGGTCAGAGAAGGTCTAATTTTATCTGTTCTGTTTGCTTCATTTCAGGATTTGATTTTCCTTGAAAAAGGATTCTAGAGCAAGGAAACACTGAAAACTAAACTTTGCTCTTATAGTCAAAGTATATATTTTAGTAACTAATAAGTCTACAGAAATCAGATGCTCTAGGTGTGGACTTCAGAGTTTTATATTTTGACACAATAAACTTATTTTTAAAAAAGATTTATTTTATTATTTTTTATTGGCAAGGCAGATATATAGAGAGAAGGGAACAAAGAGATAAAGATCTTCCATCCACTGGCTCACTACCTAAGTGGCCACAGTGGCTGGAGCTGAACTGATCTGAGGCCAGGAGCGTGGGGCTAAGAGGCAGAAGCCAGGAGCTTCTTCAGGCCTCCCAAGTAGCTGCAGGGTCCCAAGGCCTTCGGTTATCCTCTATAGCCTTCCCAGGCCACAAGCAGGGAGCTGGATGGGAAGTGGAGCAGCTGGGATACGCCACATGGGATCCTGGTGGATGCAAGGTGAGGATTTAGCCACTATGCTATTTTGCCAGCTCCATAAACTTACCTTTTTAAAAAGATTTATTTATTTAATTGAAAGAATCACATGGAGAGAGAGAGAGAAAGAGAGAGAGAGAGTGCTTCCATCTTCTATTCACTGGCTAGCTGGTCACAGTGGCTAGGGATGGGCCCAGAGATAGGAGCCAGGAACTTCCTCACGGTCTCTTACTTAGGTACAGGGGCCCAAATGCTTGGGCCAGGCCATTACAGGCATCTGAGTCTAGAATGGAGCAGCCGGGACACAGTCAGCACCCACATGGATGCTGGTGTTGTAAGGTAGTGGTTTAAGTGGTTACATCACAACACTGGTCCCAATAAACTCACCTTTTAACTCTGTCTTCCTTGAGATTTTTGGCCTACCCCTATATTTCTCTGAGAGTATGTAGTAAGGTGATGAAAAAGCTAAGTTTTCCCTTCCCTGTAGTATCTGACATGGGCAAGAGGTGTTCTGGGTAAGATTTGAGCTGTGAATTCATCTCACAACAATGAAGATGGGCTTCCCAAGTTGCTTTGACTGGCAAGAATGGAGAACAGTGCCTCATTTCCAAGTAAATTTGCTAACAGAATAGATATCAGCATCGAGGAGGTGCCTCTATTCTTTTCTTGGCTGGAGGAGACAGAGGGAAAGCCAGAGGATCTCATTTTACAAGAAACACTGGTATCTCAGATGTCATTCAGCTGTGTGATTACATGTAATGCCCTAAATCATAATGACTTACACTTTTTAAAAATTTCATTTTATGACACAGTTCCATAGGCTCTGGGATTCCCCCAATCCCTTCCCAGGCCTTCCTCTCCATGTTGATTTCCTTTGTATTATTACAGTAGCACAGCTTGTAAATGGTCATGATTCCATCATTGTGGGCATGGACTATGCAGGGAGTCCAGCATCTTATTGTCAAGATAAATTCAACAGTTTCATTGGGAGACCATCTTTGATCTGAGAGTAATGGCAGAGTATCATCCCCTCAAATGAAAAGCCATAACACAAATTCATCATCAGGAAGAAAAATGTAAATTTACAAAATTATGAAGTTAACTAACATACTACTGAGTGACCAATGTGTTAGAAAATGCAAGGTCTTAACCACATCCTGTAACTACTTCATTGACATCTCAAATTTAGTTTATACATAACCGACTGCTATAAACCTTAAGATGGTTGTAGGGTACTATTCAGCTGTCTCGTGTCTTTTTTTCATATTTATATTTAGCATCTTATAGTATTCAAGCGATATTTTACTGAACTTCATGGATTTTAGGATAGTCCAAACACAGTTATAATTCTAACAAGCCATATATTAATGATTGAAGAGCAGAACAGTTTTAGGAGGGGTGTGCAGAGAAATCTCTTAGTGAGGAGTAACTGATCTTTGTGTCCTACCTAGTGAGGTATATGAGAGTCCAAGCTGACTTCTTCTTGTCTGTTCTAAGCTTTCCTTATTGGTCTCTCTGTCTATCTGATCTAATTTTGGGGGCTCCAGAGCATTTCTGATGGTCATTGCAAGAGAGGATGGGGAGCCAAAGTTGGAAATGACTTACACGTTTTATGTCAATTACATGCAGGCCAGTCATTCAGCAGGAATTGCATTATTAGCTATCTTTACACTGGGTTATCTTCCTGAAGCTGGGTTGGAACAGATAATATATTCACGTCTCTACGGGAGAGTGAGTGTAAATGCGTTTGCTAAGACAGGAGGCTCAGTCTAAACCTCTGGAGCAGCAGAGCCGGGAAGCATTTGGGTTTTCATCTGATATCTATTCCATCATGATTCTCCCCCAGAATGGTTGGTGAAGGAAATCTCCATTTCATTGGTAGTGCTGATTTTCAGTGGGGTGATTCTTTAGTCCTCACAATGTTGGCAGCAGCCAGAGGCATGTTTGCATTTTTTGTTGTATCTGACTGGAACTGGGAATTATTCCTGACCAGAAACCAAAGAAGGTGCTAACCCTCCTCCTATGCCGATGTATAGGGCTCTTTCAACAAAAAAGAATTGTGCAGCCAAAATGTCAGTTATTCCAAGGTTGAGAAACTCAACTTTAGAGCCAGTCTTACCTATTCCTTATGTCCTCCTGCAAAGTTGCCCTTTGAATAACGAGAGATATTGTTGCATTTGTTTATACTGTTCATCTCTTGGTTTCACTACTGTGGTCTAAGCTAACCTTTGGAAATTCCAATTCAATACCATTGATTGTTGTTAGACTTGAAGGTAGGCTCTCACCTTTTTGTCATCTAGATGCTTGTGTTCTTTCCCTTGGGTACCAATGCTCATAATTGATCATACACTTCAAAAAACCCCAACAGAGCAGTGTACTACCTTATTTTTAAAGAAATGTCATGTTGAAGGAAGATAATATTTTATTATCTTATTTTCCAAAGCTTAATACTTGTCTGTGGCCAAACTGATTGCAATTTTCTATTTTTCATGTAAAAATCCATAGTCAACTTTGAATGTGCCCAGAACTATTATAGCTGTTTTCCAGAATACAAAAAATATCTGTCCTAATGATGAATCTGCATTCCAACCATCTACAACATAAAAGAAGTCCTAAATTTTGGAATTTGTTGTTTTCAACAAGCTTCAAAATTTTCTTTATCCATTCACTTGGACATTTTCTTGCCTCTTATATTTTATCAACTAAAAGAATTTCTAGGTGTGAACTTAGGATCAGATACAGAAGAGCTATGAGAGATGGCAAGGTTATGATGTGAACTTCAAAGAGTGAAGTAAGCTGTTTGTTATAAATCTTTGACTTCAGAAATAAAATTCCTGTACCTATGATCTGCTACCCTTGTATCACATTATATTGAAAAGAATTACAAAAATGATACAGCCAAGAAATGAAAGGCCCATGTTCGAGTTAATTATACATATTGATTTGTTCCTCACATCGTCTATTTATAAGATCATTTCTATAACTTCATGTGCCAGGGTTTAATTATGAATTGCTAATGGATGAGCATAAATATGTCTATTTAAATATATCCAGGATGGAAAACAATAGGCATTTTGACAGTTTTCAAAGAATATCTGAATAATTGCTTATCAAATACATGAAATTAATTTGAGTCTCTAGATTAAAGAATAACTTATTATTGACTTTTTATAATATAAGAAAATTGGACTGGACAATCTTGACTGCTCTTTTTAGTTGTAAGATCTGTGATAGCATCTATTTTATCTCTACCAGTCAGGACTAATGTATATGGTTTTGAGGGTTTTAAATGAGGTAAAATAACAAGCTTGGAAAAGTTATTGTTAAAGTCAGTATTAGTAATTCCCACCCCAAGACTATGATTCAAATAAAACTATTTCTTTGTAAATTATTCACAGGATTTAGATAATCTGAAAAGAATAAAAGTAGAATAAGAATCGGCGAAGCACTAAAGGATTTGGGGCATATCTCTCTTTCAATATACATAGTTTATTCTAATTTCTTTTCAGATGGTTATAAGAGGATTTTTCATAATCAATATTTAGTTACTGTCATTTACTTTCTAAACTCTTCTCAGGGGCATATTTAACCAGAAGGATAATCTTGATTTCTTGCACTACTTTATTAGTCATGCATTATCTCAGTTAAACAGGACATTTTGGGATTCTGTTTCCCTATCTTTAAAATATCAGTAACATCTGCCTTTTTCTTCAGTTATTCTTCCAGCAAGTATTTATTATGAGGCTCTTCTATTCTGAACACATTGGTGGATCCAAAGATCAAGAAGAGTCCAGGGGATTTGTAGTGTGTTTTGTACCAGAATAAAATGTGTTTTGAAGTACTGTCATATCTCTATAGAGAGATATTTGCACACACACACATGCATGCATAGATAATGTGTACATTCAGTCATACTCCCCTGCCCTAAATACTTTTTTGAGTATTTCTCATGAGCAAGAACATTCTCCTGCTTAACCAGAGCAGAAAATGATCAGTAATGTAATTCAAAGCCCATATTCAAGTGGCATCTATTTTCCAATCATGTCTTTGGAAGTTAGGTGTCTTCTGGTTTAGAATCACACATTGCGTTTGTCATTTCTCTCTGGTTTCTTAAATAGGAAAGATAAAGGCTACAATTACAATTTTGTAGTATTTCCCTCAATTTGGTGTTGTCTGGTGCTCTTCATGAATACATCTTGTTATACACTTTTGTCAGAAAAGGCACAGAAATGGTACTGAGTCCTTCACAGTACGTCTAGTGTCTGCGTATCTCATCACTTTCAGGTTTATTCACATTTGTCATCTTTGCAATTCACAAATAATCTGGGGATTCATTGATACACTCAGGTCAGATTTTCACACATTAAGTTTTCCATACATTAATTTTACCATACATGTCTTCACAATGCGTCCAATGCATTAGCAAGTATATAATTTATGAATGAATATACAGATGTATAAGACATAATAGGGATTTGTGCTCGAAGTGTTTTATTAAGTTACTAATGTTATACAACAACAAGTGAAAGATGTTGGAGGCCTGATTGAACGAGATGATCAGGCTATTTTCTAGATCTGGAATACTGAACTTTGTAAGTTGGGCTTTCGCTCAGGAGACCCGCCTGGTTTCTAGTGGCTCTGGATTTCTTTCTGATGGCAACTTGAATATTGCTGCTCTTCAGGAATAGGTTAGATGTTTTCTTCCCTTCACATTATGGAGAGGGTAGAAGAGACACGTTCTAGAAAGGTGGCCAACGCCAGTGATGAAGGAATGCAAAGACAGTATTTGCACGTGTTGTACAGCACACAGATTGTTGGAACAGGGACGCAGCACTGTCATCTGAGAGCACAGCCACAGATCCCCGGCAGTTTGCAGAGTGGGAGGATCCCAGGGGGAGGAGGCTTGGGACTGGAGATGGTTGCACTGTGTGTCCAACTTTGATGACTTGTGTCTCATCTGCAGTATTATCTACTAAATACTTTTCTTTATATGAGCTTTATCTAGATGTTTCTTTAAATATGAACCTCTAAATAGGTCATGAGATCCTTGAAATCATGAGTGAGATACATTGCTTTATATCTAAAAATACATGTTAAGTAAATTCGAAAGGTTTAAACAGAGTGTTATTTAGGCACCACCTGTGCTTAACCAATGTTGACACCAGGAGAACAAAGACCTCTCGTTAGGAAATCATCTGGAAAGCTGTGTGTCTGGAGAACATGATTGGGTGTTCTTCACTTTAAACAGGAAGAAATGTGAGGTAGCAAGCATCTGTTAGGTCTAGATTAAGTTAGGATTAACTGACTCACATAAGGGGAAGGGGTCTAACATCTTTTTGGGGTTCTGTGTTCATTAAATTGAAATGTGGACTTAGCACTATACCTTCTTATCATATATGCATTTATATGAATGAGTTATTTAAAAATATTTTCCTAAATTAAGACATGATCATTATAAACTGCTTCTAGCACTCTATGTCTCTCCAGCTCTAGTTAGGCTGGATATAGATACGGTATTTTATTAATTAGAACCACAACACCACTTGGTACCTGTGCTTCCGTATTTGCACAATCCAACCAAACTTAGATTAGGTACTGTGTATCTAGTCTTACTGTGTACCAAACACTTGAAGACTTCGTTTTTATCATTGTTCTCTAACCAGTACGGTGACATTTACATTACATTAGATATTGTAATAACTAGTTATTTATAAGTAACCTATCAATGCTTTAAAGCATATAGGAGGAATACATAGGTTATATGCATGTACTGTGCTGTTTTTCCTAGAGGATTTGAGCATCCATGGATTTTGGATTTCTTGGGGTGCAGGAACTGATGCTTGACAGAAACCGAGTGACAACTTTATATACGCAACAACTCAGAAATGACGTGTAAAATCGTATCTGTAAGGAGAGAATTGGATACTTCAATTCAAGGAAGTCTAGTCAAGATACAGGAAACTAAGAAATATTAACTTATTTTCAAGTACAGAAACTCGCTAAAATGCGAACTAGCATTTCTTCTGAGTGTAAGACAGTAGGGAGCACTTCAAATAAAAAACTGATCTTTTTCTAACATAGATGTAATTTTTATTATTTATTGTACTCTTGAAATGAGCATTTTTCGGACTATGGAAGAACCCCTGGGGTATGTGTAATCTTTTTGATGTGTCTAATTCAGATTCTGGAGTAAAAATAAAGAGGTTCAAGCCTCATGAGGGAAGAAACACAGAAGCAAGCTGATGAACGCATTATGCTTCCATCCATTGCAGTGGCATAATTTAATCTGTTTGTATTGCATTCTGTGTTTCTCTCTGCCCTGCATCTGGAATCTTCAGGAAGGAGCTCATTGCCAAGCTGGACCAGGCAGAAAAGGAGAAGGTGGATGCTGCTCAGCTGGTTCGGGAATTCGAAGCTCTGACGGAGGAAAATCGCACCTTGAAGCTGGCACAGTCACAGTGTGTGGAACAACTAGAAAAACTGAGAATACAGTATCAGAAGAGGCAGGGCTCCTCCTAACCTGGAACTATTCAAACTAAGCCTGAGAGGTTGGTGGTTGTTAGACACTGGCCAAAGATTTTTTTTTTTTTTAATTTAAAAGGCTAGTGAGTAAAGCCTAGCACTTCTCTTCACTATCTGTACAGCACGTGTCTAACCTGAGTTGGGTGCTTGTCAGCTTTCAGTTTGATTATTTCCACTGAGATCGTGAGCACAAATATATTACCAATATGTGGTTTCAGAGCTCCTTATTCTCTCCCAAAGACACATATTTGTTCTTATTTAAGAAAGTGTGATCAAACTGTCCACCAGTATAGAAAATAGTAATAATAAAAAAGTCTACCGGCTGATCCTGCTAAGAATCATGAGCTGTGAAACACACCAGGAGGATGCTCAGTGCAGTTTCCCACGTGTATATTTTAAAATGTCATGCTTTTAACATTTCAAGTCTGTTCAAATTTTAACTTTCAGAAACCTCTCTGCATCTGTTGATTATCAGAGTCAGGTTTAATCCTTCAATGATTGATTGTTCTAAGAATAAATGGTTGCATACCATAAAAGCTTTCTTATGAAAATAGTAGCAGAAATCGTGTTTGTGCCAAAAGCTCAGCTGCCAGTGCTAACTTGCTGTTGCAATGAAGAAACAGAGAGGACTGCCTCTCCTTCCCAGTGTATCAGCTCCCAGGAAACCGCTCTGCCTTTGCTTGTGTGTGTTCTAGGCGCATGGCAGAAATGGAAAAAGGATTGTTTGGACATCAGTTCAGTGAGTTCCTTTGAAAACATCAGCGAAATTATAACTATGACTTTGTTTTGAATTTAAGGAGCTATTTTGGATCAGTAATAACGAGTACGTGAGGAAATTGAGAATGCACATTGTTTTCCTCATTGTTCTATGTATCACCACATTTTCCCAAATTGATCTCTTTGTTCTTTGTCCATTTCTATTCATGTAACTTCTTTTTCATTAAACATGGGTCAAATCTGCCAGCCTGTAGTCTGTTCTGTTCTTAACCCCTTTTTAAAGCTTAGACTTAGAACTGTCAAACATTGCTAAGAATTTGTTCCCACTTGTAAGAGCTTGAAAAAGAAGCTCTTAATATTTAATATTATCTTAATATTTAAATATAATATTATCTTAATATTTAAATATAATCTTAATATTTAAAATATTTATTATCTGAAAGGCAGAGTGAGACAAAGAGAAAAGGAAAGGAAGAGAGAGAGTTAGATATGGAGAGAGAAACTCCCGTCAACTAACTCATTCCCTGAACGGTGGCAGTATCCAGGACTGGGCCGGGCAAAAGGCAAGTTCCAGGAACTCTGTCAGGAATTCCCACAAGGATGGCTGGTGCCCCATCTGTGGAGCAGTCATCCATAGCCTTTCCAGGTACATAATCGTGAAGTGAAACAGTTGGTGCTTGAATTAGCACTTCCACATGGGATGCCAAGCAGCGCTTAATTCACCACAAGGCAACCCCCAACATTGACATTTAAAACATTGCTTCGATTTATTTGAAAGTTAGACAAACAGAAAGACAGACACTGCTTCACCCACACAAATGCTCGAAATAGTGAGAATTGGTCATGCAAACCCAGAAACCTGAAAAGCAGGGTGGATCTCCTGTGTAATCGGCAAGGAACCAAGAACCTGCCATTATCTGCTGCCTCTTAGTGTCTGTCTTAGCAGAAATGGATCAGAATTGAATAGCTTGGACTTGAACCCAGGTGCTGCAATTTGGGAAGTGGACAGTCCTCATACTGTCTTAAAATCTTAGCCAAATGCCTGCTCCAAGAATGACATTTTGCATAACCAACTCAGAGGTCTGCTACTAAATATGAATGCATTTATGCCTTGAAGTATTTGCTCCAAATGAAGAATATTTCATTAAAATAATAAGATGGCCTTGGTTAGACCAGTGGTCTCCAACTGAGAGTGATTTTTGTCTCAAGGAAACAGCTAGCAATGCCTGTAGACAATTTTGTACAGCATTAAGGTTGGCATGCTTTAAAGTAAATGAATCAATCACTGGGCATTTTGGAAAAAGACAAGGGTGAGCACATGGCAGGTTCCTGAGTTTCTTGGCATGTGGCATGGAGTTTGGAGGCCTGTTTCTTTATTTGTAAAATAAAGACTTTTGATAGATAGCCAGTGTAAATATTGTATGAACCTATCTACCTCCATGCAGCCTTATCATTCGACCAAAATGAAAGTCCTGTAGTTCTGGAAGAATCTGCTTTTTTGTTAACTCTTATTTTCTTTTTTCCTTAAGATCCATGTACTTTTATTTGCAAGGCAGAATTACATAGAGCAGGAGAGAGAGATCTTCTATCTCCCCAAATGGCAGAACTGGTTAGAGCTGAACCGATCCAAAGCCAGGACCCAGAGCTCCTTCTGTGTCTCCCATGTGGGTACAGGTCCTTCCCCTGCTGCTTTCCCAGACCATAAGCAGGGAACTGGGTGGGAAATGCAGAAGCCGGGACATGAGTTGGTAACCATATACTTGCAGGAAGAGGATTAGCTAATTGAGTCATTGTGCTGACTTCCTTTTTTGGTGACTCTTAGGCTTATAAATACTAACATAAAGAAAGAGTTGTTAAATTTGTGCAAATCCAGGGTTAATACAATGGGTGGGAGAAGGGTTAATTAGTAACTAAACACAAGGATCTATGTTTGGCACCTTCTCTGAATAGGGCCTGAATAAGCAGTTATGGCCCCTTGTAGTAAATAGGGGGCAGGGAAGCACAGCTTCAAAATATCTTCGCTCTATCAGAATGATGATAGTTTAATAAGGTGAGACTAACTGACCTCTGTTGCTACTAAAGAGTCACTGAGTAAACACTTTACTGTTTGTTAGTCTCAGTCTGGGTCTTGCTATGTTTTAAGTACTATATATTTGTTCATATATATTCATTCAAAAAGAAGAATAATTTTTAAAGTTTGTATGTTTTAAGCTGATTTCTATTCATTAAAGCATGATTCACCTATATCGCAAGTTGTTAAGGCAAGTCAGAGAAATATAAAATCAGGATCTCTAATCAGTTTCATCTTCTCATACACCTGGCAAATTTTCACTGATCTTATCTACTGCTGCAAATCATCTATGATAACACAGATCATTTAGGAATTTTGTATTTTCAAGCGTAATTACAAGATCGTTTTTACAGCAACAAAGACAGTGTTAGAGAGCATTAAAAATGAACCTAGAAGTTTATCATCATGAGGGTGAACATGAACGGGCTTAAGATTAAAAGAAAATGAAGCTCGTTATATTCTGCATTGGCTCCACTCAAAAACTTGCTGGGTGGGGACATCGCTTTGTGTAGACACGAAAGGAATGCGATTGTGTGCAGCGGAGATCAAATCTCTCTTGGTATAGACAGAGATGTCCTCCGTCGTTCTGGCACCCTATACTTGGATGTATTACGAAGACAGTACAGATGAGGAATTCAAAGGAATCTGGAATCAACAGAAAATTTGTTACACATTTAGCAAGCGCGAGTCAGGACACTTTTCATAGAGGATGCCAGAATGAATGACACAAAGACTTGAAAATAACCAATCTGGTTTCTGTGTATTGACCTGGTGGCCTGAGAGGATAGAGGCGTAGACAATTGCACAGAGGTGTATGCAAGAAGAATCTTAGCACAGTGGCAGCTGAAACAGACTAACAGGCCAGGAGAGATGGAGAAACACAGTGAGAATGACTGCACGGCTGATCAAAACACAGAAGATGAAGCAGAAACAGGATTTAATGAACTTCTTCAGCAGCAGACTATACCGGGTCTAATGTGCAGGGCACATTGTTTTATTCTTCCAGCACTTATTCTCATTTTCCAAAACCAGGCACTCAGGGTTCATAATTTGGACAGTTTCCCAGAGCTGGGATTCGAGGACATGGTTGCATTAATTCAAGCATCAAACATTGATCTCATGCCTTTGCTTTGTCTGGCTTCCTGAGATTTGACAGAGGCACAACAGAAAAGGCTAGAAATGTGTTCTATTCTCAAGGAACCCCATAGTCTGGAAGGGGAGATGGGCAGGTGTCTCTCTCTCCCCAAGCGGCACCCCCACCTCCTGGCTTTCTCCTGGGAGGTGCTTTCCCCCTCCCTCCTTCACCCTTCCCTGCTCACCTGATCCCTTCACAAATACACTTTTCTGTCTGCAACAGAAAAAAAAAAAAAGAAAAAGTGAAGAAAAGCAAAGAAAGGGAGATAGGCATCTACTGAAATACTCACAGGAGTCAGTTTAAAAACATGTCCAAAATTTCCTCAAAAGGTAGAACCCGATTCCTCTCCCTGTCAGTGTGACTCAGACTTAAAGACACGTTTCTGACAAATGGAATCAAACACAAACAGCAGTAAGTGACTTGCAAGACTGGACATACCAGAAATGTGAAATTTCTCCTGTCTCCTGGATTCTTCACTCTGGGCTAAACTGAAGCTGCATTTGAGAAGACTCAAGCAGGACACTGGAGGGCCAAAGAGTAATGCATTGAGGCCCTAAACCTGATAAAGTCACAAGAATGAACTCAGAAGCAGATCCTTGAGGACCTTGGATGGCTAAGTGTCAGCCGGCACCTTGAGTGAATTCTGAGGAGACTGGTTGAGCTAGAACCATCCAGCCTAACTACCCTTGGCTCTTGATTCTTGGGAACTTTGAGACGATGAATGTTGGCTTTGGTCTAGGTCAATAGATAATGGACACTCAGTTAAATAAAAAAAGGGCTAAATGGGAAAGGATCATAATCTATGAATACAAATAAAAAAGGGAATCTGAATGAGATGAAGCAATCTGGGATGGATTCCTTAGATAATGTGACTACTGAGGTAATCATAGCTGATGAGTAAGAGCTAAGCAGGCACAGAAGGCAGACGGGGGAAAGGTCTAGACAGAGCAAAAACACGTGTCACGGACCTGTGGCATGGTGAAAGACCTGAAGAAGGCTGATGTGGCTGAACATGAAGGGATAAGGAGAATACAGCACAACGTGATGCTGTAGAATAAGGCAGAACCTTGAAGCTCGTGTTAAGGATTTTAGTCTTACCATAAATGCCAAGAGAAGCCATCAAAGTATTTTAAACGTGCTGGTGTGGAACTCTGAACTACTTAAAAAAAAAAGAACCAGCGAAGAGGTTCAGATCCTACACCAGAGTACACGGGTTTGCTTTCTGCTTCTGTTCCTGTTTCCAACTTCCTGTTAACAGGCGAACGTATGGGAGACTTGGATTAAATTCCCACAGGTCGTGGCTCTGCTAGGAATGGGCACTGGGGAATGTGTCTGTAGCTGACAGCCTGCCTCTCTAATTAAGCCTGTTACATTTGCAGCATATTTTCTGCTAGAAGAAAATGCCCTAAGAGTTTTATGCTATCTCATTTTAAGTTGCCAACTTAGAGTGCTAAGATTATTTATACTACACATATTTTGATAGATAATAGATAATACAGAGGATTGGTGATAAATAGGTTGATGATAGAATCATTACATCCAGTTTAAATTAAGTCTCTACAGAATAGTTATAAGAAAAGAAGTATCAAGTGAACTGACAAAATAAAAGGCAGACCTTTGCTGTTACCACTATAATATTCAATTTGGTGCCACTTTAAGTTTTGCATTCTATGAAAATCTCTACCATTCACTCATTGTCTAATGCTTGCCTAGTGTAACAAAGTTTCCAAACTCGAAACTGGTAGCAGGACACTCTCAAACGATAAGAATTATTCAAACAGTGTTATAGAAAGATAATAATTTGGACTGGAGTTGTGGTCACATCAAATGTGAGCCTCAATAAAGGAATGTACAGAGATGAACTCTTTATGCGGATAATCTTAAACTTTAGATTGTCAGCATTCCATTTTGGTACCAATAATGTGTGTTTTAACTAGATGGGAATGCAGTCTACAAATGCTCCCTAGAGGAAACATGTATTGTATTTAGGAGCTTTTACTGATAGTGTTAAAATCTTAACCTTTAAAAATTTCAAAAAGATTTATTTCATTATATTTATTGGAAAGGCAGATTTACAGACAGAAGAATCAAAGGGGAATATCTTCTGTCTGTTGGTTAATTCTCTAAATGGCTACAGTGGCCAGAGTGGAGCTCATCTGAAACCAGAAACCAGGAGCTTCCTCCAGGTTGCTCACATAAGTTCAGGTTTCCAAGGCTTTGGACCATCCTCTTCTGCTTTCCCAGGCCACAGTCAGGGAGCTAGATGGGAAGCAGAGGGGATGGGATACTAGCATATGTCTATATGGCATCACAATGCTTGCAAGGTAAGGATTCAGCCACTGAATCATCACACTGGGCCCAATCCTAACCCTTTTGTTTGGCTCCCTGGGATTTTGAAAATGTACTCAGTCCCTGTGTAGACACTCTTTGCAAGCAACAGTCACAGGATTGGCTTTTAACAATGTGGATTATTGAGGCTGTGATAATGACCATAAAGCAGTGGCCTGCGTCACATAAGTTGGAAAACAAAGTTTTCCCCTAAGAGTTGGATTTGTAGAGACTTTGGTTATTTTTGGATCAAGGAGTTTAGGACAAATATTCTAGGAAAGATGGACTCGGTGTGAATAGAGAACAAACAAGGTTTTTCCACAATGAAAAGAGAAGAAATTTGCACTTGAAAACTGCTCCACTTTGTTCTGTCTGACACGGACCATGTCTGGGCAGTGACTGTTCTCTCAGGTCAGAGTTCTGACCAGGGATTGATGAAGAGCTTACAGGATGGAGAAGAACAATGTGTGAAAGAGTTTTCCCATTATTTCTTCTATATTTGCTCACTTCTCATAAATGGAGTAACTGCTGAGTCCAGGCTGACCCCGACCCTAACCCCCACTCATTCCTGTAAATAAGGACATGACTCAGAAACCAGTAACTTCCAAAATGCCACAGAAAGTATGATGATTTGATTATTTAAAAGGAGCTGGGAACAAAAAAAAAAATCAAGAAATCAGTCACGGTGAGTTTGGTCTGTTTTGGTTTTGGTTTCCATTGCTTTCAGAACAGCTAGTCTGCCAACCAAATCTCAGAGATTTATGATTCTGAAAGCTCACAGCGTGAATACACTAGCCAGATATCTGGGATCTGGGACATAGGCAAGAGGCAGATGGAAGATTAACCACTGTGTTCCAGCCAACTGCATGCAGATCTGGCTTTGGTCATCGCTTCTTTCCAATAAAGTAGAAATGTGCCTTGATGGCATTTCAATACACTGACCTCCTCCCTTAAACTGTTACTCAACCATTCAATATAAACATAGATGTTAGCTGCTAAAAATAACATAATAATAAATGTACTTGTTGAACTCACTGAAGAATATCAGTGCAAAAAGGGATAGCTTTTGCTACGCAGATGCTATACCCCTAATCCTAAAGTAGGATTCCTCAGCAAAATCAAGTGTGAATATAATATTTGGCGTTAAGGTTCAGGCAGAGAATAGCCACTTATTCTGTGTTTCTGTTGTGCAATGGTTTATCCATTCCAAAACTCATCTTGGAGTTTAATTAATCTCCACCATGAGAAGTGAGAAGAAATGGAATCTACCAATAGTGTTTGAAGGCAGGAGTCTTTAGAAGGTGATCAGGATTAGAGAAGTCATCTGGTGGAGCCCCATGACTGAATCTTGGTAGCTTTATAAGAAAGAGAGAAGGACCAGCATACTCGTACCCAGGCACTCTCCTTGTCAGTTACCATAGACACTGTACGCTTTTTTGAGTCTGCCATCAGCAGGTATATCCCCCTAACACTGGGCCAGAACAGTAAGCCAAAAACGTGTGTGTGTGTGTGTGTGTGTGTGTGTGTGTGTGATTTACAGCTTACTTTGTGGCATTGCATTATTAGCATGCAAATGATGGATTAAACATCCCACATTAGTCAGGTTCTTGGTAGGAAACAGGTGCACATACCAAAAGGACAGGTTAAAGAGAACTTAAGGAAGGTGCCACTTGTTAAATTGCAGGCAGAGCTAAAGGAAGTAAAAAAGGTTGGTAAGGCCCTTCATGCTGGTCAGTTTGGAAAATTTCTTCTAGATTTTTAAGGACAAGCAGAGGAGGGAGCGGAGTCAGGACCTACAGGGACCTGTGCCAGAGATTGGCAGGGATTAAAAAGGAGGACAAATCCCTCAGTCTTTCCTACTGGATTTCCTTCTTCTTCTTCTGGTGCCTCATTGGTCAAGGCCAAACTAGAATCCAGTGGGCAAATGAGCCTGATTGCTGTGCTCTGAGAGCAAAAAGCAATGTAGAAAGGGGGGTGGAGAGTGAACTCAAGGAGATACACGGAACAACTCCAGGCAGACCCCCAATAAGCTAAGGAGTTGGGTTTCAGAAGGTAGAGAAGATGGAAGGATGGCCAAGAGAATTATTCTCCCATGATAGTCACAGCAGAAAGGTCTGAAATCTGAACTCAGGGCACCATCAATTGCTGCTTTCCAAGGCTGGGCCACAGGCTAGGATGTGAGAGGAAATACAAGACTCTCAGTTAAAAGTGAATTTAAGGAGTCAGATAAAGAATGGTCCAAATATTGTGTGAAATACATTTATATTTGAAAAAAATCTTGTTAATCTGAAATCCAATGGGAAGTAGGCAGCTTGTGCTGGTATAAATATAGAGAGATAACCCTGGACAAGGGCCTGGTATGGAGAAGGCTCTACAAGTCTGTCTTTATGACCCTGGACCTCTTCAAGCCTTGTGCTCCACCAGCATATATTTTGTGATGAAACACTGCTATTGATGCAGAATGTTTTAGCATTTGTGAAATTATGTTCTTTCAATGCCAGTGTTTAAGGCCCTGGCATTATGCATAGCAGATAAAGCCACTGCCTATGCTGCCAGCATCCTATATGGGCACAAATTCAAGGCCTGGTTGTTCTACTTCTGATCCAACTCCTTGCTAATGCATCTGGATAAGGAGCAGAAAAAGGCCCAGGTGTTTGGGCACTTGCTACTCACCTGGGAGACCTGGAAGAAGTTCCTGACTCCTACCTTTGACCTGATCCAATCCCAGCTATGACAGCCATCTGGGGAGTGAATAAGCAGATGGAAGATCTCTCTTTCTCCTTCTTTCTCTGTAACTGTGATTTCCAAATAAACGAATCTTTAAATAAGTCACAGTAAAAATATGAGAGGCTAAGCACTTCTTGGTTTTACAGTAACCGTAGATATCGATTGGTGTGCTATTTAAATTTAACTAAATCATTTTGGTATTCATTGTGTTAAAGCATAATTTTGTCTTCATATCATAATTTTGCTTTCATTCAGAAAGATGTTTTAAAGCTCCTCATAAATGTTTGCCAAATGAAAGCATTCTATCTAATGAGACATTAGATTGGCCAGTTGATGTGGAATCTTTTTGCCTAGTGTTATATAAAGGCTCAATTAAAATGAAATTATCATATAAGCATGGGAAATCCAAGATTATCCATAGGGAAAAAAAATGAAGATAAAATAAGCAGCCCTCCCTGCTTCTCCCAGTAAGTTTAAAAATAGAATTGGTCATGTTGTAAAAGCAAATGTCACCATACGGAGCAGTTACCCTAGTGCAGTGTTGGTGAGACTCAGGTCTTCTGTTTTTCTGTCTAGTCATGGTTAGTTTATTAATTTTGTTATCTAATCTGTAAGTGCACCCTGTTATATGCCATGAGAATAAAAAAGAGATATGTAAGTCAGGATGGGAATTAGCGGTGGAGGTCAGGCCAACAGAGGCTTCCACAGTACATTTCTCCTCTCTCATAAAAGAATAGAGATGTATGCCTCTGGGTTGAGATGTAGGCTGAGAGACTGTATTCCACACAGCATCCAGGGCCTCAAATATTCCTGCCAGGATTAAGATATGTGTTATTCTCCTTGCTCAAGATGGCAGCATCCATGTTTCTGTTGCCAGGGTCAGAGGTAGAAAAGCAAAGAAGAGGAGGGACAGGGGAGGGGCCTTTAGTTTTAGAAGGACCACATGACTCACCCTGGTACACCTTCGTTGATTAGTTTTGTGGGGCAATTTGAGTACACCACAAGTATTTTAACAGCCTGATTGAGGCACACATGTATTTGGTCAGTGTTCTATTTCTGTGAGGGTAAATGTGGATAAAAGGAAGCACAGAATTGGGAGATTGTGTGGCGCCTGTTTTATACCTGAATAGGGGAGAGCCTTCTGCAGTCCACTGATCTGGATAGAATGAATAGCTGACCTTCCTGCTGCTAAGCGATTCCTGAGTCATTCTTGCCCTCAGACTCAAACTCCTGGATGTGGAAACTGGCTGAGGTTTGCACTGGAACAACAGCCAACACTGAGGCTCTCCTGGGTCACTGGCTTGCCTACTGCAGAGTAGGTATTTGTCAGCGTCCATAACTGCATGAGCCAAAGTCTTACACATACTCTGCTCCACACCTGGCAACATTCCCTCTCTCTCCTATTGGTTTCAGCGTCTGGAGAACTCTGACTAATACAATTCTACTTCCTGGAACTTAATCTGAAAGAAAGGGAGCATTTGGGGGGTGATCAACAGACTCTCCCACAGGAGGGGAACCCAAGCTCTTTGCAGTAGCCGCGAATGAGCAATGATGTGGGTACGACCTTTTAGTTCAGGAGATGATCATGAGCGCTGTCAAGGGACTGGCATATTGTGTAATGGATTAAGCTACAACCGGGATGCTGGGGAACTGGTTCAATTTCCAGCTAGTCTGTTTCGCATACAGCTCCCTGGTCATTTGCCTGGGAAAGCAGTAAATCATGTCTCAAGTATTTGGAACCTTGCCATGCTTGTGGGAGATCCAGACAGAATTCCCTGGCTTTGGCCATTTGTGGAATGCACCCTCAGAGAGATGATCTCTCCCTCTGTTTCTCTCGTACGTGTTCTGCCTTATAGCAAAAGGTCAACATTCTCAGCTCTCCATTGAATAGATTGAGCAGCCGTATCTTCTTCTCTCTTACTAGATCAAAGTTCAAGAAAGATACTAATCATATACAGAGCTTTCTATTTTTACTAGATATCCAGGATAAAAACAAATGCCACCATTGCCCAGTCATTTCTTGCCCTATTGTCTTTTCACCCTGGGTAGAACTTGGGAACATGGCTCTTCAGTTTGGTTTGCTCTTATTGCATCATCAGATTAATCTTTAGATGAAAAGTTGAAAAAACTTTCAGTTTAAAATTTTGACTTATACTGGGACACTGGGCTTAAGAAATGGTTTCTTAAGCTTAGGAAAGCTTTGCTTACATTAGGACATGATTTGTAGAAACCAGTTCATCATGAATACTTTGGTGCCTTTGTTTTAGTAATTATTAAAAGACTCAGTGATAGCAGAATTTTAAACCGTTCTGGGCACTTCTGGCCACAGGGATCTGTGCGCATGCGCAGCCAGCACAGCTGGTAGAGCTGTGGCGCTGTGTCGCCTCAGCATTACGCAGGTGCACTTTGGCATTCTTCTCTACGAAACTCTTACTGTAACCTCTTCTTGCCAAGTGCCTGATTCTTCATTTCTTCCAAGAAGCTTATCTCTCAACAACACCATGGTGCATGAAAGGGTTAGATGAGATAATACTGACTTTAACTCAGTTTCTAAATCTTTATTTCTGAGTATCAGAGTTGTCATATTCCCCTCTCTTCTGGCTCTACTCACTGTCTTAGGCACCTTCATAGTCCTCGGGACTGATTACTACAAATATGGGAAGAGGGGAGTATTTTACAAAACTCTCTTAATATTAAATATGGGGAAATGCCCTGTGAGAATTAGGTTATCCATAAGTAGTGTGGGCAAACTAATTGCCAAGGGAGTTGGCATAGCTTTAGACCATGCAGGTCTGATAAAGCAAATTAAAAGCATATATTCTATGGCCCAGCGCAGAAGCCTACTGGCTAAAGCCCTCTCCTTGAATGTGCTGGGATCCCACATGGGCACTGGTTCTAATTCCAGCAGCTCCACTTCTCATCCAGCTCCCTGCTTGTGGCCTGGGAAAGCAGTTGAGGATGGCCCAAAGCTTTGGGACCTTGCACTCAGGTGGGAGACGCGGAAGAAGTTCCTGGAAGAATTTCCTGGCTCCTGGCTTTGGATCTGCACAGCACTGGCCGTTGTGCTCACTTGAGGTATGAATCATCAGATGGAAGATCTTCCTCTCTGTCTCTCCTCCTCTCTGTATATCTGGCTTTGCAATAAGAAAAATAAATCTCAAAAAAAGAAGAAAGCATATACTCTAATAAAAAAGCAGAGAGAAAGAGGGTGGAATTCTTATACCTTCAAAACTACACCATGAATAAAATAATAAGAAACACCTTCTGGTTGTGCTGTATCCTGCGATATTGTGAAAGAATTCTCCAAAATCAAAATAAATAGGAGTCATAGATATTTCTTGTAAATAATTCGTTCACATAATTCATGATCATGAAATCAGGAAAATCCTAAGAGGTACAGAGTGAGTTGGCACTGTGGAGACCTGGAGATCTGATGGTGTCATTGCTAACAGCTGGCAGACTCAAGGCTGAGGAAGAGCCGATGTCCCAGTGTGAAGACAGCCAGACAGGAAGGAGTCTCTACTCTGAGGACCGTCAGCCTTTTTCTGTTGTCAGGTTTTCGAATGATCGTATGAGACCCACTCTCACAGGAAGGATCTTCGCTCAGCTTACCTCCTAAATGATTCGGAAGGTAGACTGAATCTCACCCAAAGCATTGCCACAGAAAACACCCGGAATGGTGTCTGGCCAAATACGTAGGAGCCTTTCAGCCTAATGAAGTTGCACATAAGAATAGCCGTTGCAGACGTCCTTTGTCAGAAACACTGTGCAGCACTTGCAATATCTGGTTTCACTTGTAGTATAGAAAGTTCACTACAATTAATCATTTAAGTTTATCACTTGGTCATAACTGAATTTAAACTAGGCCAAAATCTAATTAGAAGTAAATATTTAATTAGGTGTGAGTTCTTTTATCAAGGATGTTTTAAAACTTTATTTCTTTGTTCGTTTATTTTGTTGGAAGGAGAGGTCTCCTAACCACAAGTTCACTCCTGAAAACCCACAACACCTGTGGCTGGGACAGGCTGGAGGCTGGAACCTGGAACTCGACCTGAGTCTCCCTCATGGGCAGCAGGGATCCACCTGCTTGAGTCTTCATTCCTGCTTTCCAGAGTGTGCATTAGCAGAAAGTTGAAAATCAGAAAGAGGTAGAATTGAAACACAGACACTAGGTCTACTATACAATATTCACACTCCAAGCTGTGCCTTAAATTTTGCCCCAAATACCTGCCCCTGGGTGCTTACTTTCTGCCATGCACAAATGAAGGCTGCAAAGATGACTAAGACCAGTGGATGCCGATGAGGGACACTGGTGAAGATTAAGCTTTATTAAACTGATTTTACCTAAGGACTTCTTCCTTTACTTGTTACCCCTCCCAACAGAGATGCGATCCACCACGTCTTGAGATTGAACCCTACAAACGTCACTACACTTCGTGGAATGCAGTTTGCTTGTCAAAGAAATGCAGAGGGCAACAAGTGAAATTGTTCAAAAGTGGATTAGAGAGTAGTTACGGTTATAGGTGTCAGCCTCAATGCAACAGGAGTGGGAGAGTTGACAGAGGCAAAGAAAACCACAGAGGATGCTTAGAGTGGACAGGGAGACTGTGATCAAAAAGAGGAGACGGGTGTTACCCGCAACTTTCCACTCCAACAAGACACCTTCCTCAGGGAGAAGAATGGTTTAGAACAAGCAGAAGTATTCTATTTATTAATTGCACTTTAATGCACATTCTCTTTCACTTTGAGCATCTATTCATGCTGCTCTGTGTGGGAAGTCTGTTTGCCATCGTCTGGTTATTTTTACTATAATTACTATAAGTCATAATTACTATGAATTATTGTTCCTTGGCCCAGCTGCTACTTTCTCCTAACATATTCCTTCGACCCCAGAAAATGGGTGTTAGTGATTTCCCGTATGATTTACTCTCACCCCATTGTAGCACTTGCTGTAATAATAGCAATGATATCTTCATTTTCTGGAATTGGGGGAGTGGTGTGTGTGTGTGTGTGTTGCAGTGAATCCTGGATGATGACAGATCCATGTTGTTTAAAGTTGTGTTTCTGGAAGTCGTGTCAACGTCTGGCACCTGGCAGGAGTTGAGCAGATATTTGCTAGCTGAAAGAAGGAATGAAAGAATGAAGAGAATGAGGATCCACTTCCTGTCCTCTGAATATAGATATTTTTTCTTTCTCCCTCTCTTTAAGCTCACGAATCTTTTTGAGAACTACAGACACACACATAGCTCCCTGCCTGCAACAAGCAGGATTGGGTTAGGCCAAACCTGGGAAGCAGGAACCCAACCCACGTCCTGGACATGGATCAAACAGGAACCAGACACCCAGTCCATTATTCCCACCTTCCAGATTCTGTGTCAGCAGGAATCTCAGCAGCATTTATGACACGAGCTGGGTATGTGGTGGGGGTGCGTCAGAAAAGATAAAATCCAAGTGATAAAGAAGCTAAAGGAATTTGCAGCTAATATAATGACATAACAGACTAATTCTCAGCCTACGGGGCTGACATCCTATCTGGATGCTGGCTTAGGTCCCAGCTGCTTCATTGCCAGTCCAGCTCTCTGCTTGTGACCTGGGAAGGCAGTGGAGGTTGACTCAAGGCCTTGAGCTGCTGTACCCGGTGGGAGACCCAGAAAGAAGCTCCTGGCTTCTATTTCAGATCAGTTCAGCTTTGACTGTTGCAGTCGTTTATGGAGTGAATCGATGGGTGGAAGATTTCTCTCTCCCTTTCTCTCTCTGTAAAATCTGCCTTTCAAATAAGAAAAAACAAATCTTACAAAGAATGAACAAAAAAGAAAGAAAAAAGAAAGAAAACAAAGGAATTGAACACTGCTCTTGACTTAGAAAAAACAATGCTTGTGAACAACGGCCTAACACTGGACAAGTGGCATAATACTATAGGGACAAAAAATGAGACAGTGGGAAATCAGAATTTAGTGAATTAAATCTGGGTGTCAAATTAAATTTGAATTTCAGACAATTAATGATGAGTACCCATATAACATCACAGGATATTTGGGCCACACTAATTTTTTAAAAAGATTTATTTATTTTTATTGGGAAGGCAGTTTTACAAAGAGATGGAGAGACAAAAATTTTCCATCTGCTGGTTCACTGCCAAGTGGCTGCAACAGCCAGAGATGAGCCAATCTGAAGCCAGAAGACAGGAGCTTCTTCCAGATCTCCCATATGGGTACAGGGTCCCAAGGTTTTGGGCCATGCTTCACTGCTTTCCCAAACCATAAGCAGGGAGTTGGATGGGAAGTGGAGTTGCTGGGACACAAACCATCGCCCATATGGGATCCTGGCGCATGCAAGGAAAGGATCCAACCACTAGGCTTGTTGGGCAGGGCCTGGACCAGAGTAATTCTTTTTTTTTTTTAAAGATTTATTTTTATTATTTTTTATTGGAAAGGCAGATATACAGAGAGGAGAGACAGAGAGGAAGAGCTTCCGTCCGATGATTCACTCCCCAAGTGAGTGCAACAGCCGATGCTATGCCGGTCCGAAGCCAGGAGCCTCTTCTGTGTCTCCCACGCGGGTGCAGGGTCCCAAAGCTTTGGGCCGTCCTCGACTGCTTTCCCGGGCCACAGGCAGGGAGCTGGAAGGGAAGTGGGGCTGCCGGGATAGAACCGGGGCCCACAAGGGATCCCGGGCCTGCAAGGCGAGGACCTTAACCACTTGCGCCACCACGCCGGGCCCATGTAATTTTAATAATTATTTATTGCTTATTAATATTCAAATTTGCTGGCTCTTCTAAATCTTACCAATCCTCAAAAATTACATGGGCTTTAGGAAATTGGTATTGTTTTGGGGGAGTATGTGCTTGGTATATTGGGGAAAGATTTTGGGAAAAGTAAGAACTAAGATGACAAGACTATAGAAGAAGTGAGAGGAAATGCAGTTGTGGTAGAAGAAAAGCTAATGTGACAAAGCAAAGTGGCAGGTGTAGAAACTGGCTCAAATCTGGTTTGGCCAATGGATAGAAGGGTGATGAGAGCCTGGCAAGGGTCTCAGAGAAGCTCTGGTGACTTTACATGGGCCAAAGCCAGTGCTCTTGGAGCATCCCTGCTCTCTGCTTTGGTGACACTTCATGAGCAGGCAGAACCAGATCATCTCCTGGGCAGATACCTGACCCTCCTCTGGTTTGTTAGGTTTAGACATTCATTTCTCTACAAATGGTGAAGAAGAAATACCAGGAACATTTTGCAAGGGTCACGTATTGCTCAATGTTTGCATTTTCTTTTCAAACACTGGTGTCAAAACAGTGTCTCTAACAAAACTGAGCAAAAATAAAATCGAATGATGACTTATCAAACCAAGATGTCATGGTGTGGAAATATTCACTTGTATGGCATTTGCAATTTTAGTCTTTCCCAATTTCCTCTTACCACATCTGCTTAGTGTTATATAGTAAACATATAATGAAACCCATTCAAATAGCTTGTTAATGATATAGGAAAGAGGTGAAGTTGATTAAATGGTTAAACTCCTCTTTTATTTCCATTTCTATGACCTTTTGGAAATGCCATAAACTGAATTAAGCATTTACTATATTCCAGGTGGCAATATATGTTATTCCCCTTAATCTTCACAATAATACTGTAGCACTTTGTATACATGAATGTAGAATATACTATGCCCATTTTAATGTATTTCTTGCTGATTCTCACAATGTTTATTTGCTCATCTGTGAATTGACAAGTAATATTGTGGAATTCAAATCTGATGCGATGCCAACACTTATGAGGGTATTTCAAAAAGTTTGTTAAAATGGAATGGAAAGCCAAGTCACTTGGGGTGTATAAAATTGTTTTTGAAATCATGAATGTTTTTCATAATATGCATTTTCTACGAACTTTTAGAAGACCCTCTTGTAAGCTACTTCTACTATACCACATTTGTACATTGGTATTCAAAGAGAAATTACAGTTATTGAGCATTTATGGCAGATACACTGTGTGAACAGAAAGCAAAGCACAACTAATTGTGCCTAGTGCCCAGTAAGGATGATGGTATTTTGCTAGTGATTGACAAAATGTCTCAACTTCTGATTTGACTAATTGCAGGTGATATATGAAAAGCACTCATAACTAAAGAAACGTTAGGAGTTTTTTTTAATTTAATTTTATTTTACTTGGGATTTCCCCCACTCCAGACTTCCACCCCCCAACAGGTTTTCCCCACATTGCTGTAATAATATAGTTCTTCCTAAGGAGTCATAATTCCATCAGTCTCTTATTTAAGTGTGCCACAACATTGCTGGTACAGACATGTCAGACAGTCCGGCATCCCATTGTCTACACATTTCCAACAGTTTCATTGGGAATCCATCTTTTGTTTGGAAGCAGGAATGTATGTTGCATTATACCCCCACCTCTGGATATGGTGGACCCCAGTACTCGATGACTATACATTTCCATAAATGAGAAGCCATGAAACAATGTCAACAACTGGTATGAATTAGAACAATAGCCACAACAATAACAAGAACAACATATTACAGCACCATAAAAAAAGAAACACTGCACTGAGTAACCAACAAATGGGTGACAAAAAGGAAACACAAAAGTCTCTTGGGAAAAATTATGCCTCTGTGTAATCCATGAGCCAGTGATGAATTCGACAAGAGAAAAGAAAGTATTTGGAAAAATGAAACTGAAATAAAAAATATCAAAACACATGGGATGCACTCAAAAACAAACAAATAAGCAAACAAACAAAACCAAAGCAAACCAGTATGGATCAGATTATTGAAGTTACAGTTTCCATGCTGGTTTCCTTATATTAGAGAGAACATATGGTATTTGTTCTTTTGTGACTGACTCATTTCACTAAGCAAAATGGTCTCTAGTTGGGACCACCTAGTTGTAAATGGCATAATTTCATTCTTCTTAATAGCTGAATAATATTCCATGGAGTAGATGTGCCACAGTTTCTTTAACCACATTAAGAGTTATAAAAACACATGCAGAGTTGAGCTGATCCAATCCAAAATAAGGAGCCAGGAACTTTTTTCCTGGACTCGGGCTTTGGGCCATTTGCACTGCTTTCTTCTGCCTCTGCAGGCCTTAGGCAGGGAGCTAGATCAGAAGCGGATAAGCCAGAACACAATCTGGTGCTCATTTGGGTTCCCAGAGTTTACAGGCAAAAGATCAGACAATTAAGCCATCACAATGACCCTGAAAACAATGTTAATTGATACCTACCTTTAGTTTCCCACACAGTTATGAAAGTTTATTAAAGGGGCTGTGTGACAAAGAACAAAACCTAACACCTGAAAACTATCTGTCAGTTGGATCTGAATTCAAGTAAATGGAGTTTAGAAGCCATTTTTGAAAAGGTGAAATATGCTTATAATTGTTTTCTGTAACTTGATTTGAATTTCATTACTGTCCTATTCCTTTATCTGTGTAAAAACATGGTTTGAATTCTCTTAAAAAAATAAAAACACATGCAGTATTTAATCCTGAAAAGTTCTCACTAGCTTTCTGTGTCTTTTATTAGAGTTCCAAATTGATTACATGTATAAGTTCTCACAACTTTCTCCTTTTTTCTGTTAAACGTCCTTAGTCGTATTCATTAAATAATCATAATTTATAATCTCCAGTTAAATGACTACTTTAGTGCCATTCTTGTCAGGAGTGACACGCATTCACATAAGAAGCATGTATTAATTTTTTTTGTAATTTTATAACCTACATGAATGGTCATATAGTTGGGTTGACTAAATTACTGCCACATAATTATCTCAATTACATAAAATGTTACTTTCATAACTGGAGTGAGGTTATAGACTATAAAACGTTCAATTCTTTAATTACATAAGATTAAAGTCAGTAAAAAGAAAGGCTGGGAATTTCAGCAATATATTCTCTAGAGGAAAGTTGCTGAATAAGCTATTAAGATTTTCTAATAAGTTACTAGTAGTTTGTTGACAATTAATTAAAAATAAGTATAATAATAAAATGCATAAATTAAAGTTTTCTTGATATTTTGTTATTCAAAAATCATTCCAGAATTTTACTTACAGACATCAAACAGTTCTTTTTATTTATTTATTTATTTTTAAATAAAATTTTATTTTGACATTCTTTACATAGTTAATTAGGGTAAGAAGTTTCAAGGGCTACAGGAAAGTGGATAATACTAGTATGTTTTCCATATTGTTACCTTCATGTTTAAAGGGGGGTATTAAGGGAGAAGGCCCACCCAATTTCCCACCCTCCACAGGTCCCAGATGTAGGGTCTGCTCTGAGGTTCTTGCTCAAGTGGTTTTGATATTGCAACAGTCATGAATTGCTGTCAATCTTGCCACTCCAAGCACTATGAGGGCTTTGAAAAATCCACTGATTGACATAGTCCATCATAGCTGAGATGGTTGGTTGACCTGTTCTGTCTTCTCTCTTTTCTTCGTTAGGGTTCTGAGTCCAGCATTTAGATTAGGAAGATCTCCAATGAAACTTCTTGTATGTGCTAACAAGTACAGGGCCTGGCACCGTCCATCTCTCCAATCAGGTGGTAGTTGCAATTGCTGGATTGGTTCTGTTTTCACTCCCGACTTCCACTGGAACCAATGGGTGTTGCAGTCCAGCCTGGTTCTGCCCAGCACATACTTGGCCCTCACATAAACCAATGGGAGCTGCAGCCTAGTTGGAGCGATCCACAATAACCCCCACCAGGCTCACCCCCTACCCTGGTTTGCCAGTAAGTGTAGCAGTAATCCAGTCTGTCCCACACCCCATTCCACCCCAGCCGCTATCTTAGTTTTATGTCCTCCTGTGGAAGTGGTAACCCAAGAGGGATGAGCCCACTATTTCCCTCCCAGGCCTCTCCCATTCCCAGATTCCAGCTGATGCTGCGTCTAAGCCCAAACAACCCTCGCCCACTTTAATTTTGTTTGCACCAGTAGGAATAATCTGCCCAGCCTGGCTTTTCCCTGATCTAGTCCACATGAGGCGCACAGGTCTGGTAGCTCTGCCTAGTCTGGTCTGCCCCCATCCCAGCCCCTGCTCTCCTGTGGAAGTAGCTGCCCAGCAAAGGAACCCTCCCTTATTCCCGTGCTGGCTCTGCCCACTTCCTTTCTTGTTCTCAGGCTGGTTGGGCACTGTGGTCCCTTCTGGTACAGGCAACCTCACCTTGGCATTCCATATTGTGCACTAGTCTTTGTTGCGACCTAACCTGGTTCGACCCACACTGGTGCCTGGATTTGCCAGTGGATGACATGGACAGATTCAGCCTGGTCTTGCCCCCACGTCTGCCAATTGTATGCCAGTGTGTAACTTTCCATGGCCTTTTCTGGGCTGTTTCCTATCATGCTTCTTGCGCTTACCTGCCGGGTCTGTGTCCTGCCAGAGGAGTTGCCCGGGCTTCCCCATCAGAACCTCTCCCAATGCCAGGTTTCACGCTTACCAGTGGGTCCATGAGCCAACCCTACTCAGTCCACCTCCTGTCATAGCAGGAACTGTGGCTTTTCCTGACTGGCCTTCCACCCAATCTGGTTCTTGCTGTTGGATGGTCCAGCCCAGCCATGGTTTGTCCATACCCACGCATGGCTCACACATGGCTCAGTAGGGGTTTGAGACCTTGCCTAGTCCATCCCACATCTGCCCTGGCCCTCCAGAACACCAAGGGGAGTTGGGGTCCGGCCCGGTTCAGTGCATCCAATCCCAGTCCACACTTGTGCCAAGGGAGACTACAACTGTTTCCAGATCAGAACGCAGCCCCCCTTCCAGGCCACGTGCCTCTTGGTGGGAACCTCAGCCCAGCTAGGGTTGTCCCCTTAGCTCCCCAACCAGGCCTGTTTTCAGCCATAGATCATTGGCCTGTCAGTGGATGCTCTGACTCAACATGGCACAGCCCCTCCCCTGTCCCGAACTCTGCCTTAGACACTTGGCTTAGCGTCCCTGGCTTCCACAGACCAGTAGGTACAAGAACCTAGCTTGGCATGACCTTTGCTCCCTCCTGGTTTCTAGTTTTACTTGTGGGCTAAGGTTTGCTCAGTCGTGCCTGATCTACTCTGTTCCATTACCAGTTGACACATTAGCCAGCTGTTGGAGCTACTTTTGCAGGACAAGCCCCAAGCTATAGCTTCTGCATGGACTGGTATTTGGTGCTCAGCATTATTAGTGATTACAAGTTTTGCAAAGGAAGAGTTACTGCCTGTTTCAGGTCCAAGAAGCACAATGGGTTCAACCTGGAGCTAATTAAGCAAGGACTCAAAGAACCAAATCCCCAGAGCTCCCCGGCCGGGCGGCCAGTAGGCGGAGCCTGGCACCAAATGGCGCACTTGCCACCCGGGGAACAGCTCACCATGTGCACATGGCGGCCGTCCAGGATCCAGGCATGAGATGCCCCGTCCTGAGACCCACCAGCTGCCAGGAGGCTGCTGGAGGTTTAAATAACCCAGGCCCAAGGTCGTGCCCCTCCCAAATCCCATTCACTGCCCAATGAAGGCGGCGAGTGGGTCCCGGACCTGCCCAGTCCCAGAGGCCTCCCCGCTCGGTCTACTCACCCCGAAGGAAGCAGCCTCCGGAACCCAGCAGGCCCGGGGAACAGCTCACCCTGTGCACATGGCGGCTGTCCGGGATCCAGGCATGAGACGCCCCGTCCTGAGACCCACCCGTCAAATAGTTCTTAATACTCTCTCAAAGGGTGAGCTGATGTTACTGTCCTTTGACGATCAAGTTTGGCTTCTGTATCTTCTCTCCAAGCATTGTCCCCCACCTCACCTCATTTGGTTAAATCTTTATGTGTGTAGACTTATGATTCGCAGATGTTTCTTGTATAGAAAAAAAAAGTATTCAAAATTGCCAGGGCTTAGATACTAACCTTCGAGTGAATGAGTCTATGACAATGGCTGCCTGGACATCTCAGGACAAAAGGTGTTATTCTGAACTTGAGGAGAAAATTTGCAAGGAAGCTACGTGTATGAATTCCAGATGTGCTTCTCCATGAGTTTATACCAGTCAAAGACTATATTTGAAGTGATAATAGGATGACAAGTTTCATATAAAAGAAAATGAACGTGGGTCAATGATTTAATTGAATTCAAAAATTAGTTTTGGCAATGTTATTGGAAAGAATTATATTGTATAGTCAGAGAAGGAATGGTAGGTGAACAAACAAAACATGCAAAATTGCTTGATATTTAGACAAGCCTAATTGGCATTTTATGGATAGGAATTATTTGTATTATAATTAATTTTGCCCAGATTAACTTAAATTATTTTTATTTCTATTTTTTGATAATTTTTACATGGTTGATTAGGATGGTAAGGGTCAAGGGTTACGAGAAAGTGAGTAAGATCACCATTTTCACATTCTGTTTTTTTCCTTCCTGTATCTGGGGAAAGGGGAAGATAAGTGGAGAAGCCACACCCAGCCTCTGAAACAGCCCCCAAATGCCTCTGCACCCTGGGATGAAGGACAGCCACCTGACATCATCCCAGAGTCCCCAAAGTGACGCATGCTCTGAGGGTCCTGCTCAAGTGGTTTCAATAATAGTTCAGCAGTTCTGAATTACTGCTAGTCTTGCCACTCCAAGCATGATGAAATCTCTCCAGAATCCACTGGTTGACATAGTCCACTTTAGAGTCTCCATTTGTCCAGATTTTCACTGCCAACATTTGGCTGGGGCAGTGGATCAATTTGTTTTGTCTTTTGTCTTCTGTTGTGGTACCAGGTATTCTCTGCAGACTCCAATGTACTGTCATGTCCTCCACGTGTACCTGGATCCACTGCTCTGAGCCACCAAGGAGGCCCAGCTCTGACACATGCACTTCATGGTCAGACCATGGAACCTGCAATTCTCTCCATGGTTGGGGTTCTGAGTTCAGCAGTTTACTTGTAGGGATCCACAAAGAAACTTCATCTGAGGTGATCTCACACCTGATTCTTGTGCGTGCCTGGCAAAACAGAGTCCAACACAATCTGTCACCCCAAATCAGCTTATGCACATGCTATTGGTTGCAGTTGCTGGGTCAGTTCTGCCTCAAGTCCTGTGTTCTACACAAATCAATGGGTGTTGCAGTCCAGCCCGATCCTACCCATCACACTCTTGGCCTTTATATACGTACTTCAGTGGGAGCAGCCGCCTAGTCAGAGTGACTCACAGTAACTCCCACCAGGCCCGTTCCCTGCCCTGGTTCCTGTACTTGCCAGTATGTACAGCAGACTAGTCCAGTCTGTCCCACATCCCATTAAGCTCTCATACATAAGAATGGGCCTTGAAGCCTAGTTCAACCCAACCAGCCCCACTATCCACCCATATATGTGCCCCCAAGACATGAGTTAAATAAGCCTCTTCACATACAGTTGGTCTCAGGTGGAGAGATAGTCTTACAACTGAAGATTTCTTTATAAGACATAAATTTTCCTGAAGGCAGGACAGCTATTACTCTGTCTTTGCAGCTTTCTCTTTACCAACAGTTTATTAAAATTATCATTATGCCAAAAAGGTGTGTGATGGGGTAGCACAACTTTGGTATCCTCTGGTCATATTTTGGGGTTTCACATTTGAGATATTATACTTAAGATATTCACTTTCAGAAATTTGAGATTTAAATTTATGTTAGATAATGGCAAGAAAACTGGTTTCCTTTAAGAATTATCGATTGTAATTTGACACAGAAACTGAAACATTAGTTTACTTTGTAAACTTGGTCTGTAAAATAAAACATTTTTTTTGGAGTGATTTGGGTCAATTATCCTCAGTGCCTTGTTTTTGACAGAGAAGGAAGAAGCAAATTTCATGGAATGAACTGAATCATAGTGTTTCAAAAGCAGTCTGGCTTCGTGAGTTAAACAGCCATCATTTTGGGGGCTCCATTTTCCTGAAAAGCTTGTCTTGTCCTCAGTTTCAAGCTATGGAACACATTACAGAATTGCTGATTGTAATCTCTGTGCAATGCTTTGAAAACCTCCCTTTTTTTCCTTCTTTTGTGAGTGGAGAGAATTGAAGAGTACTTGACTCCTTTGAGCAGATTGTCTGGAACTGTTGATTTCTATTCATTCTGAGAAAAAAATGTGTAAAGTATTAAGCAGCGGATCTATAAACTCAGCGTCATTTAGGGAACCGAGGTCACGTTGAGACGACCCACAAAGGAGAGCTCATTGATTCTCACTTACCCTCTTTGCATTCCTCGCTCTTGTGTCTGCTCTGGTTTACTGCTCTGTATGCTTGAAAAGTCTTCAGTACTTAGTTACACAAAAAGAAACTGGCTGAGTTTAACTCTGTTTTATATACACAAGAGCTAAATTTGGTGAGCGTTCATTTGTATTGTAGATGAGCTTTTCTTGTTGTGTCTGAAGGGGTAAAAGGGGGATGCCTGAGCCTTCACAAAGGCTGTGACTGATATTAATAATAATAATAATAATAATAATAATAATAATAATAGGTTAGTAAGAGGAATAGATGGTCAATTAATTTGATCACAGAACTTTTCAGAATGAAGACTCCAAGATCTAGAGAATGATGTCTTTTTTTGGGGCGGGGGGCTAGATTCACTTAGAATAGACAGCTCTGCAGAAATATGATTGACAAAAGCACATGTCCTAATGTACAGACAAGCTGGGAAAATTCACCAAAGCACGCCTCTTTAAGTGTAATTTCCCTTCCTTCCTGGGAACAGGGAAGGACTCTTTCTGGAATAAAGGTCTCATGATTTATCACTGGATAAAGTAGGTCAGAGAATTTCTTTATAGCCAACTCTTGCACAGAAAGATAGTGGGAACTTGGAGGAATACTTTTGGACTTAATGACTTGCTTTGAGGAAAGGGGGTTCTAGTTTTTATGACCCACCTTGGGGACGAGGATTTGGGCAAGAGTGAGAGGACAGAGACAGGCAGGGAGAAGGCCAGAGAGTATAGTTCTGAGATTTCCATTGTCCTTTAGTTCAAAGTCCTCAGCACCCCACAGCGGCATTGACCGGAACCTCCAAGGCCAACTTCCCAGAGTTACAGCTCTCAACTCCATTCTCCCATTTCCTTACTTTGCTTTGCACTATGGCAAAAGGAAAACAGAAAGCAAGGTACCCTCTAATTTAAAGGCAGCTTCCCCCAGGCCGACTGTGACTTTTCTCCACCCTGCTAATGAAAAGGGTGAGAACAAGGAAGTAGCATGAGTCATTCTGTTGCCACACCCTCAGGAAAACCCCTGCTCCATCTTCCTGTCTGCTGTGTTGGCTCTTCTACCACACACCGGCTAAGTTGTTAGAACATGTACTTGAGGGTTTTCTGTAGCGATTCCACATCAATCTGGTTAAAAATTTTTTTTTACTAGAAAAGCTCAGTGGGTTCTTTCCTCAGCTTTATATAGAAATAAGAAGCCAGGAACTGGTCACAGACAGAGAAGTTTTATTTGTGAAGTGACTAGGTGAACTGGGCTCCCAGCTTTGGCTCCTGTGAATGTTGATAAATTCTGTGGTCCTGCCTGGATCGACCTGTCACCAACCTGTCACCAACCTCAGCTCAGTACCCAAACCAGCGGGTACTGTAGTCCTGTAGGGGTGATCCCACAAATCCCTTGCAGAATCCACCCAAAACTCCAGTTCTCTCTGGCAATCTGGTGTGCTGTGGCCCAGACTGGTGTGCTGTGGCCCAGCCTACCTCCTTCTCTAATACCTGCAGGCAGGTGCTGGAACCTAGCTCTGCCAGGCATACCCTCCAGCCCCAGCTTTTGCATATGTCAGTGGGTGGTGAGCAGTGCTACCTAGCCCAGCCCAGGTCTCCCACTTGGGTGGGTGCCTTAGCCTGACCCAGACATGCCCTCTGCATTTCCCTTTCTGAACCATTCTGTCTCAGCTCCCTTGATTACCTGTGAATATAGTGGCCCGCTTCTTGGAAGCCCCAGAAGTCATTCTGTACCTATCAAACATGCACTTGGTGACCCCTATTTCAATGTCTCCAGATCCCCTTCCTTGGGCAAACTGTAGCATCTACCCTCCTCCAGTCTGGAAGCCCTTTGCTCCAGCCTTCACCTGGTACTCTGGGATGGGCAGTGTCTTCAGGCATGAAGGCCTTCTATCCCCATCCCCCGCTTGGGGTACCTGTGCCTGGCAGCCAGGTCAATGTGACCATGGATGTTCATGTTCAGTTCTCTTGGATAGAAGTGGGAATTGAGTGCATACCTAGGAATTGTTGAATTGCCTTTGTCTTTATAGTTGAAATTTGAGGGGCGGGGCCAGTGTTGTGGGATGCAGGGCTAACCCACTGCTCGTGGACCAGCATTCCATGTGGGTCCTGGTTCCAACTGGTTGGCTAATCAATCATCTCCCTGCTGATGCACCTGAGAGAGCAGGAGAGGATGGCTCAGGTCCTTGGGCCTCTGCCACTCGTGTGGAAGACTCAGAAGTTCCCGGCTCCCCAAAAGGTTCAGCCTTAGCTCTGGCTGTTGTGACCTTGTGGGGAGTGAGCCAGGCTCTCTTCTAATTCTTCCATTCAAATATGGAGACAACTTAAAAAAAATTTTTTTTAGAACTGCCAAACTGTTTTACAGATTAACTGTGACATTTTATATTTACACTGACAATGTGTGAGGGTGCCAGCTTCATATTTGCCTCCAAATTTAATGTTAGTCTTTTTTGATTTCCCCTGTCTGGCATAAAGCATGAAAGTGGTATCAAATTGTAATTTTTTTTTATCAACACCTCTGTAATGACTTCTAATGAGCATTTTTCATGTACTTATTATGGGCTGTTTGTATATCTTTGAAGAAATATTTGTCAAATTTTTAACTTCTTCCTCTGTAGCTCCTGGAGGTGCTTCTACTCACCAATGCTGACTTCCCTCTGAAGGCTGCTAGCTGGGAGTCATGCAATCAGAAAGGCAGGATTGTTTTCTGTTTAAAATGTTGGATTGTTTACTGCTAGTGTATAGAAATGCAATTCATTTTGGCGGTTGTGTGATGGCTCAACTGACTAATCCTCTGCCTTTTGGCATCGATTCTTGCTTCCACTTCGGATTCAGCTTCCCACTTGAGGCCTGAGAAAACAATGGAGGCTAGCCACTGTTTTCCCATGTATAAACAGGGAGCTGTTTTGGAAGTGGAACAACAAGGGTGTTGGCGTTGCAGGCGGCTAGCTAATTGTTTATGCCACAAAGCATCATCTGTCTTTGTTTCTACAACAGAATACATATACGGCAATCTACTTATAAACAAAGGAGGCATGTTTGGGTTCTTGATTTTGGCTTACCATCTGAGGTGGGCAATCCCATTGGTGTGACATGTTTTAATAGCATTCCTGCTGGCAGAGAGCCAAAGTGGCACAGACCATTGCAGGCCACGAGGGAGCGCAGGTGGAAGAGGGATCCCAGGAAAATGCAGGAGCAGGTGGAGTGGCTGATTCAGCTCAGACCTTTAGAACTTAAGCTTCCATGAGAACCTCCTTGTGGGCGCACACCCCAAACATCCATGAAGCCCTCACCTCTTAGGCACCATGATTGAATTACAGATCCACCTTCTCAGTACATGAACACTCAACTTGGTAAATTAAATATCTATTTGAGTTCAGGAGCCACGTCCTTTTGAGACCATAACACTATATTCTTTAATCCTACTTAAATTCACCGAGATTATTGGATATCTAGATTACATGTTACATCAAATTTGGAAAATTTTTGGTCTCAAATTTTTTTTTAAAGATTAACTTATTTTTATTGGAAAGTCAGATTTAAAGAGAGTAGGAGAGAAGGAAAGAAAGATGTTCCATCCACTGGTTCACTTCCCAAGTGGCTGCCACAGCTAGAGCTGAGCTGATTTGAAGCCAGGAGCCAGAGCCTCATCCAGGTCTCCCATGCAGTTGCAGGATCCCAAGGTCTTGGCCATCCTCTGCTGTTTCCCGAGACCAGAAGCAGGGATCTGGATGGGAAGTAGAGCAGTTTGGACATGAACCAGTGCCCAACTGGGCACTGGCATGTGCAAAGCAAGAATTTAGCCACTAGGCCATTGCATGAGGTCCCTCAAATGTTATTTCTTTAACCGCACTTCTATGCTCTGAGACTCCCATTATCCATACATTAGCATGTTTGATTATGTCTCTTAAGCCTCATAGGCTCTGTTACTATAATTCAGTCATTTCTTTTTTGTGGTCCTGGAGAGTCTCAAATGGCCTATCTTCAAGTTCACAAAGCCTTCTTTTTAATTTTTAAAAAAAGTTATTTTTTTTAAAAAAATAATTACACACAGAGAGAGGCAATGGGTGGGGGATAAATAGAGAGATTTTCCATTCCTTGGTTCACTCCCCAAATGGACACAATGTTCAGTGGTGGGCCAGGTTGATCTGGAATCAGACATTTCATCTGCGCCTTCCACATGGATACAGGAGGCCAAGCATGTGGGTCATCCTCCTCTGATTTTCTATGTGTACCAGCAGAGAGCTGGATTGGAAGCAGGGCAGCTGGACTTGAAGCAGCACTCACATGGGATATCAGCTTTACCTGCTATGTCATGTTTGGCCCACTTCTACTCAATCAATTCATTGATTCCAGTTCATTGTTAATTCCATCTAGTGAAATTTTTTGCTATACTTGTTATGCTTTTTAAATTCTAGAATTTCTATCTTTTATAATTTTGTGTCTGATGAGACACTTATATTTTCCTTTAGCAATGGCTTGAAGGCTGTGTTAAATGTATGCTCCCCTTGCGTTTTTGTTATTACTGTTACTGCTTTTTGCTTGTTCATTTGTTAAATGACTCTCCTGTGCTAATTCTATAAGGTCTATCACCATTGCAGTATTTGCCTGGTTTTATTATAGTAGTCAGTTAATGATTAGACAGGGATTTGTCTAAACACCTTTATAAGTGAGTTTGCCAGTCTTTGCTGATAGAATCTAAGTTTGTCTTCAGGGATATCTTTAATGCTCCTGCAAACAGTTTGCATTCTGCCTTAGCCTTTCTTCTGCTCGTACAAAGCCTCAAGATAAGAAAAGGTGAAAGATTAGAAATTCATCAGGCCTTGGCCTTGTGTGCACTCAGCCTGGCACATGTGGAATGGCTTTCAGGATTTCCAGGAATATGTGTTGACTTTTTAAAGTTTCTGATGGGCATTCTATTCCCCAAGTGTGTGTTTTGCTTAGCCACCCATTAGCTCCAACCAATAAGATGGTCGGAGGCAACCACAGTGTTAAATAATTTCTACATATTGTCAAAAAGCAATGTACTAGACATAGGGCTTTTGGCACAGATAAAATTCTGAATTAGTTCAAATAAGGACAAACTATGATAGTAATGGAAACTTTCAATGAGCTGCCACGTAGGGCAAATATTATCAGCTATGTGGCCTTTGGCAGGTTCAAACCCATTCTACCCTGTCCGTAGCTGACCACAGCGACAAGGCTGTTGGTTTCCACTGTTGTCATGTAGCCAAGGAGAGAGGGATGGGGCTCAAGCTAAAACATTCCAAAGCAGCTCATCATTCTTACCAATTTTCAGTCATTTTTCTTTACTTGATACACCTTGGTATTTTACAGTGCTTTATTTCCCAGAGTTCTGAAAAAGTTGATTTTGATTTTTAACCCTGTCCTCATTCCTTTTATGAAGGAGCAGATTTTTTTGTGGCTTCTTCTTATTCTTCCATTTAGGGTATATTCTCTCTTTTAGGATGAGAAAGGGGGATTTTGTTTTCTTTTAGAATGTTAAAGATAATTGCTTTCCAAATCATAAAGATATGAAATGGCATGCTGAAGATTTTATTTAACCTATTATGTGTTGAGTTGCTCATTAAGATATTATATAAAGGAGAATTAGAAGAATACAAACATATACCAGCAACTGAGAATGCTGAAGTAGTTTAGTAGTTTGACGAACAGATGCACATTTGATGAACACCTACAGTTCAATGGTCAATTATATTTCAGAAGGCTCAATTCATTTTAAAAAAAAATGTATGAACGTATGTGTGTATGTATGTATTTATATTTGAAAGAGGGAGAGACGTCTTCCCCATACTGGTTCACTTCATAAACACTTGCAATAACCAGAACTAAGTCAAGAGTTTGGAACTCAATCTAGATCTTCCACATGAGTGGCAAGGACCCAAATACTTGAGCTGCCATCTACTGCCTCCACACGTGCCCATTAACAGGATGCAGAAGCATGACTCAAACCCAGCACTCTGACATGCCATGTGGGAGTCCCACATGATAGCTTTCTAAAAACTATGAATATTTATTTTTGTTGGAAAGTCAGATTTCAAAAGATTTATTCCTTTTTATTGCAAAGTCAGACCCACAGAGAGAAGGCGAGACAGGAGAAAGATTTTCCATCCTCTGGTTCACTCTCCAAGTGGCTGCAAATGCTGGAGCTGAACTAATCCGAAACAGGAGCCAGGAGCTTCTTCCGAGTCTCCTATGTGGGTGCAGGGTCCCAAGGCCTTGGACTGTCCTCTATCACTTTCCCAGGCCACAAGCAGGACCTAGATGGGGCCTATATGTGATCTCGATGCATGCAAGGGGAGGACTTTAGCCACTAGGATACCATGCCAGGCCCCCCTTTTGATATCTTAACAAATACACAAAATGCTTACCCCTTTCTTTCATTTCTTCAGACAAGCATTATTTGCATTATTTCATGTTTTCACAAGCTTAATTGTAAAACAGTTGAGTGATGATAAAAGGCAAAGTCACACTAGACAAAGCACCTGCAATCTTTTTGCCCATATCAAAGCCTTCCATGACTCATGTTTTAAGGAAATGGAGGGGTGGGATGGGAAGAGCGGCTGCACACGTTTGAGATTCTGGGCATGCGTCACACTGGTGAGGCACAGCTGAGTAGAGTGCAGTGATTACACTCAGGACCTGTGGCCAGGAGGTTGCCATTGGCCTCACACTCTACAGCAGATGCCTCATCTGCAAGGCAAAGGTTGTGTCTGAGCTAAGACTCTTTGCATTCCAGGAGTGTTCTTCCCCATGTGGCACCAGGACCAGTGTCATCATCACCTGAAAACTTCTATGAAATGCAAATCCTTGGGCTCCTCTCCAGTGCTTGAGTCTATGGTGGAACCCAGTGACTGGTGCTTTAACAGCTCTCTGGCTTATTCTGGTGTAGCTAAATTTTGAGAATGATTGCATGCCAATTGCCTGCGAGATAGAACTCTAATATTGCAGACTTACTGTTTCAGGAGGTACTGCTGCAACTTCCTCCTGAAGTTTGAAAGCATGGAATTTTAGGTGCAACATCGTCCTGCTGGAACTCTCTGAACAATACACCCGTCTATTAAAATCACTCATGACAGACTTACTCAGAATTCACCCTACCTACCCAAACAGCTCAAGCTCAGCAAAATCTCAATCTACTATTTATTTCCATATGAGCAGTCAAAAAAAAAAAAGAATCAACTATCATTTCAGATATTTTATGCGATTAAAAGCTTTTCTGCTAGTGGACCCAGTGGGCAAGAGCTTTTTTTTTTTTAGTATCTGTTTACTTATTTGAAAAGTAGAGTGAAAGTTTTCTACTGCGTCCCCAGGCACGCTAGGAAGGAATTGGCCTCACGGATGACAGTCTAACCCACTGTCCCACCACTTGACCCCTGAGCAAGTTTTGTCGGGAAGCGTTTCACTTTTCTTTTCACCCGTGAAGGTAATGAGAGGAAGACAACATGGGGTCGGACATGCTCTGATGAGCTTCAGTGTCTGTGATGGACATTTGTCAACTGATGAGTTCTGTTTCTGTTTGGTACCAGGAAGACGCCTCCTGTTTGCCACAATCATTTCCTTATGAACTGTTAGAAAAGGCTGCTTTCAATATCCTAATTCTATGATCTGCCTTCGACTCTTTCGCATCTTGAAGTTTATTCTGGAGTTTTCCCACAGTAGCCATACTCCGCTCAACTGCACCTGATCAATAGCGCATAGGTGATTGCCATGTCGCCTGAGCTCTGTAACCTGGTGCTCTGTCTCTCTCTGCAGGATCTCACTGACTTCCTCTTACATGTAGGTCAGTGATGACACCGAGCAAGAGGTGTCTGTGACAATGGCAGCCAGAACTAGCCATCAAAACCTAACTCTTCACAGTGTAGGGAAGCTTTTCCATCTGTTCATATGAATCTCTCTTTTGAAGATTCCTAATGTACATTTGTGCAAGACAGAATTACACAGTAAATAAATGAATCTTTAACATTTATTGATGTATTTGAAAGTCAGTGTAACACAGAGAGTGGGACAGAGACAGAGACAGAGACAAAGAGGTGGGTAGGGAGGGAGGGAGAGATAATTATCTGTCTGCAGGTTTACTACCCAGGCAGTGATAATGGCCAGGGCTATACTAGGCCAAAGTCAGGAGACAGAAGCTTCCGTCAGATCTCTAACATGGGTAGCAGGGGACCAAGCATTTGGGCCATCTTCTGCTGATTTTCTCAAGTGCGTTAGCAGTAAACTGGGTAAAAAGTGGGGCAGCCAGGACATCAAGCGGCAGTCATATGGGATGTTGGGGTTGTAGCTTTATCCACTGTTACACAATGCAGAGCCCACCTATTTGCTTTTAACGAGGCCTTTTTCAGCTTCTTTGAGCATGGTGCATTTTTAACACTGGCTTATCTAGTTATACTCAATTGATAAAGAAAGGTGTGGAAGACTGGATGTGATCTTAAAAACTTGCTAAAAGGAGAATTAAAAAAAAATCATGCTTCATCTTTTAATAAAAAGATTTATTTTTTTCCCATTGTATAGATTGACATGTATAGGGATCCTTCCTCTTCCTCCTTCGTGCTCCCACCCCCCCTTCCTAAGACCCACCTTCTATTACTTGTCTCCAAGTTATTGCAATAGTAGAGCCATTCATTTCACCATTATAGTTTCAGTGCAGATATATAAATGTATCATAACATGACAAGTGTAGGAAAAGGAAGAATAGAGTAATGTAACATAAAAATATAATTAAAAGGGCCTGGTGTGGTAACCTAGTGGCTAAAGTCCTCACTTTGCAAGCACTATGATCCCATATGGGCACTAGTTCATGTCCCAGCCACCCTGCTTCCCATCCAGCTCCCTGCCTGTGGCCTGGGAAAGCAGTCAAGTAGTCAAGGACAGCCCAAAGCCTTGGGACCCTGTATGTGCATGGGAGACCCAGAAGAGGCTCCTGACTTTGGCTTGGCACAGTTCTGGCCATTGCAGCTACTTGGGGAGTGAATCAATGGATGGAAGATCTTCCCTCTCTGTCTCTCCTCCTCTCTGTATATCTGACTTTTCAGTAAAATTTTAAAAATAAATCTTAAATATATATGTAAAATTAAAAATAATATTAGGGCTCCTGCTATTATTCAGAAGACATGCTCTGTAAACATGCATTATTTCTCAGTTTGCCAATCCCCCCTCCAGAGTTTATGACGTGTGTGTGTGTACTGTGTATTAGTTGTCAGTTGTCACATATCAGAGAGAATATATGATATTTGTCTTTTTGGAACTAGCTTATTTCACTAAACATAAAGGTTTCGAGCTGGGTCCATTTTATTGCAAATGATTAATTCCACTCTAATTTATGGCTGAGTAGTATTCTATGGAGTAAGTGTACCCTTCTCCTTATCCATTCTTCTGTTGATAGGCATCTCTGCTATTTCTATGTCTTAGCTATTGTGAGTTACACTGGTATAAACGTGGAGATTCAGGTATGTCTCGTGTGTAGATCTAATTTAATTGGATATATTCCCAGGAGTAAGATGGCTGAGTCATATGGTAGATCTATTTTCAGTTGTCTGAGAAATCTCCAGAATGAGTTTTACGGTGGTTGCAATAATTTACATTAAAAAAGGAGAAAGTCTAAAAAAAACTAAAACAACAAGTTAAGTGTGAAGTACAATCCTGAGTCCCCAAAGCTTACTGAAATGGTCCATTGCAGAGGTCAGATAAGGCCAGGTATCTCTCAGATCGCTCATCAACCTTGTGATCAAATGCCAAGGCTGCTGCTCCTAAGAGGCCATAGCATCTGCATACACGTGTCATGCAGTCACGGTGCTGCTGGGTTTAACATGCTCTTGTTCCTCCTCCTCTGTCATCGCCTAGGAGCCTCTCAAACTGCAGAATCCAAGCTTCTCATTCTCTGGGTTCCTGTGCATGGTGAACACTGGAAAGCATTTGGCATTCCCTCTCTTCCTGATGTGTCTCAAACACATTCTCACCTCCTTTGTCTTGCTGCACACTTGTTTCCAGAAGTCTCCTCCTGACATGCACATTTTTTGCCATTCTTTGCAATCCAAATCATTCCTATTCTTTTCTTTCCCTTAATGCTAACACGAAATCTGGTTTACATGATGGCTGGGTCTGGGAAAATTCTAAGATGACAGTGGTACAACTTAGAAGAATTTTTTAAATTCCTGAAATGGTTAGCCATGTTAATTAGTTTTCTAAGGCCAACCCACCTAAATTTTTCTTCAATTACAGCAAGAGGTGGGGATAGTATATTTGTAGCTAATTCCCATTTAATAAATGTTTCGTAGAGTTAAAATGTAAGTTCTGTATGTATGAAAAATAATAATATTGACTACAGTACTTAAGTTTAAGAAGTCTGAATGTCAGAACTTTAGAGTGGTAACTGTAATAAATGTCGAGAGGTAAATGTAGAATTCTCTAGCAAGGTTGTTTCCTTATTAGCATAACTGCTCCAGGAAGGGGTGGAGGTATTGCATGTTAGTGGTGGCCACACGACTCATAAAGACTTTGTCCTTCAGCTTCCCTATAACCCAATGCATGTTTAAAAATATTATAATGCAAACATGTAAGTTAACTGGAGATTTTTCCCATTGCAGGAAGATTGAGTAACCTATTATAGTTAAAATTTCTGCTATGTGAACATCCAATCTTCGCTCAGCAATGAAAGTTTGAAAATATATTTTTACAGAGTTTAATTATTCTGCATCATTTAAAATATGTTTACTTCCAGTTTTTCAAAGAAAGAAGCAGAGTGATCTATCCATTGGTTTGCGCCCCATTTGCCTACAACTGCCAGAGCTGGACCATAGCAAAACCAGGAGCCTGGAACCCAGTTTGAGCTTCATGTGAGCAAGTGTCTGCTGTTTCCTAGAATATGTGTTAGTAGGAAACTGGAGTGGAAGTGAAGGAGACAGGACCCAAACCAGACATTCTGACATGGGATACATGCAACCCAAGCAATGACTTGGGACCAAATGCCTCCCTTGGACTTTTTTTTTTTTTAAGTTAAGTAATCCTTAGTTTGAATAGCAGGGAGAAGGAGGAAAAATAGAGATTTTCCATCCATTACTTCATAGTGAAATGGTGTCACTCACTGAGGCTGGGCCCTGCCAAAGCTGGATGCTAGGATACACCATCTAGGTTTCCCACAGGCAGGTATGGATTCAATGACTTGATGTACCCCCTTTGCCAAGGGTCTGCTTTGACAGTAAATGAATCAGGTGCTGGAGCTGTAAATCAAACCCATGTACTCCACAGTGAGATTCCTCACTGCCTTCAACTGGGACTGTTTTTAAATTTACTGTTACTATTCTAACTGATTCAGTCCTCTAAATTTCACCAGTTTCCTAGCTTTCTCTTTGGTGGAGAAGAAGAGTGGCAGAGTGTAGTTGAAAATATTTATAACTCAAAACTATTCTGGTTTCAAGTAATTAACAAGCCAGGTTGATCAACCTCTGCAAAGACAGATTTCAAAAACATCCCTGAATGTTCTTTCTTTCTCAGTACTCACACCAATCTCTCTCTGTCACTGAATAATGTAAACTTGATATGCTAAAACATGAGTCATACAAAAGGGAAGTGAAAGTGAAGAATATGGGGGAAGAATGTGATATAAAGAAGTGTGTATGTGTTTAGGAGAGAAACCATGAAAGCTTCCGAGAAAAAGCTGAGTGCATGAGGTCACTGCCTAAATGCTTGAAATCCTCCAGTGCTGATTTTTTTATGGTTTGCAAGTGATCTGAAGGGCATTCAGACTTCCAGGAAGAGATTTTGTAATTCTGGACTCCTGCCTTTTGGCCCTAAAAGACCATTTAAGTAAAAAGTAGCACGGGAACTTGTGCTGTATCTAAAATGAGGAAGAATGCTCTACTTCTTCCAACTTCTGATAGAATTTACTTTCTTAGTTTATAATAGCATTAAATTATGAAATTATAATATTAACAACCCAAGGGTAGACCACGTGGCACATCAGATGAAAGTTAAACTCACGGCTCAAAAACTTTTAGGGGCTGGTGCTGTGGCAGTAATAGGGTAGGTCTCAGCTTGTCACATTGGTATCCCATGTGGGTGCTGGTTCATGTCCTGGCTGTTCCACTTCTAATCTAGTGCCTTGCTTATGACCTTGGAAAGCAGAAGAGGATGGCTCAAATCCTTGGTCTTGTGGAAGACCGAGGAGAAGCTCCTGGCTTTGGATCAGCCCAGTCTCCTCTCTTGCAGCTATATAGGGAGTAAACTAATGGATGAAAGTTCTCTCTCTCTGTCTCGCCTTCTCTCTGTAACTCTGCCTTTCAAATAAAAATAAATAAATTTTTAAAAAATTTTAAATCTATACACATAGGTTTTTGGAATGTACAATTCCATGAATGTTTTTAAAAACTCCATTTATATAGAAAATATCCCCAAATGAGAATTTTTAAAAAGTAAATCTTTAGTACTATTCTGTACAGATGCTTTCTTGGATATAATGACATGGTGACTTATTAGTCAATGTCAAGTCTTGGGAGTGCTTGGTGTAAAATACCAAACCAGTGCCTTCTCACATATGCTCTGTGGGAAAGGACTTGATTGGTAGACTGTACAAATGAGGACAATAGCTTCACAGTGAAGGAAGTGAAACTCATGGCTGGAATCACAGTTCTTCCACTGGCCAGTTTTTAAGTGGGCTAGGAATGTTAGGAGGCAAAGTAGGAAACAGCCTTATTCTTTGAAGCTCCCACAGAGTTTTCTCTTCTGTCTCTAGATAGCATTGTTCTCACAGATTCCATTTCAGTTATTAAAAACCCCGAAGTATCATCACACTTTCAGTCTATCATCTGATTTAAATGTGTACCCATATCTCGTGGTTTCAAGTCTCTTTGGCCCAAAAGCCTATGCTAGGCACAAAGGATGTTCCAAATGTCTTCTTTACTCTTCCCCAACACTTTCTCCCTGGCCTGTACCACAGTTTCTCATGGCTTGAGGGCAGGATACAGACAGCTGGGAGGAGCAGATGAGTGACAGAGTCTTAGTTGGTTGGCACCATTGCAAGAGGGTGTTTCCAGCCCTTCAGGGCACAGATGTTTAAATGCACACTCCAACCATACAGTGGTTTATGAGAATGCCTAAAATGCTCTCACCACTGCCTCATTCTCTGGCAATGGGGATCAAACATCTTCTGATTGGGAATTAACTCCTACGGCCCACATGTCTTATGAGCCCTGCTTAACAGTTTCTTCTGATGGTGTATCTGTCTTAGCTTCTGCTACAGGAACTGTTTTGTCTGGATCTTTTCAAGTTTTCTCTACCACATTTAACTCAGAGCACACTCAATATGTGACTGAAGAGCCCAAAGGCTCGTGATCTTTCTCTACTTAGTAAAGGGCCCGTCACAGTCTTGCATTAGACTTTTCCAGGAACTGATCAAGCTGACACCTCTGTATCGTATTTCCCAGCCTTTACTTCTGCTGACATTTTGATCTTGGACTGCCCAATGCTTCTTCTATTTTCCCTTGGGAGATAGATCAAAGAAAGCCTTACTAATCCACGTACTCCTTCTGTGTAGAGGCTAAAAGAAAATGAGGTAAATGAATTTTAAGTCACTTTTTAGTAAACAGGCAGAGCGATATTGTAACACCTCTCTTTAAAACCTGAAACATGATATGCCATCATAGCTCCTACTAAAATGAAAGAATTCATTAATACCCAGCTGAAGAAATCTCAAAACTGTGTGGTAAGGATTTATAGAGAGTCAAAAGCAGTGCATTTAAAAATACTTTTCTTAGGCCCAATGCTGTAACCTACTGGCTCAAGTCCTTGCCTTGCATGCTCCAGGATCCCAAATGGGCACTAGTTCATATCTCAGCTGCTCCACTTCCCATCCAGCTCCCTGTTTGTGGCCGGGGAAAGCAGTCAAAGCCTTGAGACCCTGTACCCGTGTGGGAGACCTGGAACAGGCTCCTGGCTGCTGGCTTCTCCCTCAGGATATGATACTAAGATGGAAAAAAAAAGCCAACAACATTCCTCTCTTATGAAACACAGGCCCATGCACAAAAGCCCATGCCACACCCTAATATGTGGAAATATCTTCCTGGGGGTTAGGATCCTTAGCCTATGGAATTAAGATTATTTTTAGATATGGGTAAACAGAAATTGGGATTTGGCTAAGTTTATTGCTCAAATTTTTGTCTATTCACAGTTTCTTCTTGACAAGATCCTACTCTTCTCTAAATACTTCTTTGTGTCCATTGCTAAACACAGACACTGTGGTGAACACAGAAGCACACACATGCACACACAGAGACTCATGCATATGTGAAAATCATCTCTCAGTTTTTATCTGTTCTATTTGATCAGTGGCTCCCTTTTTAGAACATGTGATTTGTTTAAATCTTATCATCGAAGTGTCTCACACTCAGAATGTGTGCTTTAAATCTTGGACCTTTGGCTTTACCTTATACTCATTGCAGAAAAAAAAAAGAACCCTCACCAGTTTCTTGGAAAAAGAAAAGATCAATGTGTGATACCTTCCAGGTACTAAATGTACACAAGCACATAGTCTTTGGAAATTGATTGTTTCAATTTATTGCATCAACCCACAGGAGTGCCTCTAACAACAAGTGTTTACTGCACTAATGCTGCTTGTGCAAGTGTGAAATCCAGAAGGAAATCAGAATGGAAAGTCACACTGACTGTGCATTACAATAGAGTGGGATGTCACCAGGCACTCGGAACTTATGCTTATCCCAAGATATTGCCCGGGTACATGAACTCTTGAAGTAGGCATTGGAGTGTAAATTTTTCAAACTGGGCCGAGTCTATAAAAATCATCATTCTTTGAGGACAAGTACTTTCAGAATCAGGGCTTACGAAAACTACTTTTTCTTCTTCTCTGCTCTACTAAAAGGATTTAAAAAAAAAACTTAACTCCAGGATGATCAAGATGGCAGTATAGGGTGAGGACAGGTATAAACTTACAAAGAATCATTATCTAGAGTGGAGCAGAGAGGGCACATTTCAGGAGACAGAAAAGGACAGGCTGGTGGCAGAGGGGCACCTGGAGTCTCACAGGCACCGGGAAGCAGTGGAGACAACAGAGCTGTGTTGAAGTGACCTGATACCCAGTTAGTAGAGATCATGGCTCCACTGGCAGCCAGAGCACCACCGATGGTCAGGTTGGAAGGAGGAGTTCACCAGGAGCTCAGGAGGAGAACCAAGGCGAAGAATCGCCCATCCTGCTGGTTTGTTGGTTCAACCACTAGCAAAAAGTGGCATACTTCAGATGGGCAGTACAGGAACAGGGTGGAATTCATGGTCCTGACCCCCAACCAGTGGCACGTCGGATGCCAATTTGTTTACTGGGGCAAAGGCTGTGGGACTGGAGGAACAACAGTGAGCTGCACATGCACTAAAGTGGGAGCAAAATCACCCATGATTCAGCACATTGCACAGGGAAAACAGTGCTGACTTGACATCCTACAGGTCCCACCCAAAATAAGTCCATGTGGCCCCAGACTTAGTGCCCAGCAGACCCAGAACCCCATCAGTGCCACGACAAGCACTGGGACTGGAGGGACAACAGCGATCTGAGGCATGCATTTAAGCCTGAAGTGAAATCACTTATGGCTAAGCACATTGCGCTGGTTCCACAGGGGGAGCAGTACTGACTTGGCATTTGATGGGTTCCATCCAATATAGGTCCAGGTGGCCCTCAGACCTAATGTCCAGCAGGTTGCAGCAAGATCAGCACCATCAAAACCCACTGATTTAAGATAGCTAGTGTCTCTCTAATCCTGAGCACTACTCAAAACCAGGAGTGGGAGAAAGGTTGTACAGGTAATGTGTGGCCACAGCACAGGATCACAGCTGGAGAGCAGTGAGCCCAATGTGGGGCTATAGAGATTGTAGTGGAAGCCTAGCACAAGAGTCTGGGATAGAAACTCACTGGAAAGAGTGGCACAAACAACTGTCAAGAACTGGGAACCAAACGCAATCAGTGAAATCAAGCTGTGGAACTGTGAATTGTGGGAAGATGGCCTGAATCCTTGGCAGTGTAGAACCAGAGCTAATTGCAATTCCTCTGGAAGGGCCCATGGAGCAGTTCATATGGGAATGAATAGGAAATTCCCTGATCCACAGGTTAACAGACCCAGGAAAAAAACCTGCTAGAGGAACAAGTTGTGCAGTGAAGGACTGTCTTTTGCTGTTGAAATGTAAACTCAGCAAGGAAACAACAGAGCTTACCCAGACACTAGAGCCGATGGACTTAGTTGATATCTGCTGAACCTTAAATTCCATAGAGAATACATTTTTTTTCCATCAGCACTTTCCATGGAACTTTCTCCAGTATTAACCATGTTATAGGTCACAAAACAAACCTCAGCAAATTGAAAAGAAGATCAAAATTATACCATGCTCCTTCTCAGACCATCAAGGAATGACACTAGAGATCAAAAAGTTAAAACACCCAGGAAAGCATGCAAACACATGGAGACTGAATAATAGGCTGCGAAGTGAGCAATGTGTTAGAGAGGAAATCAAAGGGGAAATGGAAAAATTGCCTGAAACAAATGAAGGCATCAACACAATATATCAAATCTTGTGGGACACAATCAAGGCAGCAGTAAGGGGAAAGTTCATCTCAATCAATGCTTTTGTTAAGACATTAGAAAAACACCAAGTAAATGAGCTAACCTTACAGTTGAAGGAACTAGAAATACAACAGCAAAGCAACCCCAAGACTAGTAGGAAAAAAAATAAATAACTGTAATATTGGGGGAAATAAATTAAATAGACAAAAAGAACAATGCGTAAGATCAATGAATTAAAGATCTGTCTTTTTTTTTTTTAGAAAATCAACAAAATAGATTCCCCATTTGTCCAACTAATAAAAAAAGGATAGAGAAGATATATATCAATAGAATCAGAGACAAAAGATGAAATGCAACAACAGACACCTTGGGCATCTGTACAATTGTTAGGAACTATTACAAGCAACTGTATGCAAACAAATCAGAAGAGATGGACAGATGTTTGGACATGTACAGTCTACCAATATTGAATCATGAGACAATTAATAATTTAAATGGTTCTTTATAAGGGCTGAAACTGAATCAGTAAAAAATCCTCCCAAAACAAGAAAAGCCCTGAACCAGATGGCTTCACTGCAGAATTCTGCCAATTGTTTCAAGAACTTACCCACGTCCTCCACAAGCTATTCCACACAATAGAAAGAGGGGAAAATTCTTCCAAATTCTTTCTATGAAGTCAATGTCACCTTAATACCAGAACCAGATAGAGACAAAACAGAAAAAGAGAGAACTACAGACTGATATCCCTGATGAACATAGATTCCAAGATCCTCAATAAAATACCAGCCAACAGGGCCCAACAGCATATCAGGCAGATCATTCACCTGGGCCAGATGGAATTTATCCCTGGCATATAGGGGTTGTTTAATATTTGCAAATCAATAAACATGATTCACCACACCAATAAATTAAAAATAAAAACCACTTGGTCATCTCAATATATGCAGAGAAGGCATTTGATAAAAATCCAACAGCACTTCATTATGAAAACCTTAAGCAAGATAGGCATAGAAGGAACATTCTATAACACAATCAACCCTATGTAAAACCCTAACCCTAACCCTCTTTAACCCTCTAACCCGCCCCCTAACCTTCTTTAAACCTCTAACCTGCCCCCTAACCCTCTAACCCGCCCCCTAACCCTCTTTAACCCTCTAACCCGCCCCCTAACCCTCTAACCCGCTCCCTAACCCTCTTTAACCCTCTAACCCGCCCCCTAACACTCTAACCCGCCCCCTAACCCTCTTTAACCCTCTAACCCGCCCCCTAACCCTCTAACCCGCTCCCTAACCCTCTTTAACCCTCTAACCCGCCCCCTAACACTCTAACCCGCCCCCTAATCCTCTTTAACCCTCTAACCCGCTCCCTAACCCTCTAACCCGCCCCCTAACCCTCTTTAACCCTCTAACCAACTCCTGTAAAACCAACCCTGTAAAACCAACCAACCCTGTAAAACCAACTCCTGTATCATTCTCAATGGAGAAAGATTGAAAGCTTTTCCAATAAGATCTGGAAGTAGAAAGGAATGTACACTTTCATCACTGCTACTCACTATGCTATTGGGAGTCCTTGCCAGAGGTATAAGGCAAGAAAAAGAAATTAAATGAATTCGAATCAGAAATGAGGAATTGAAATTATTCCTATTGGCACATGACATGATTCTCTACACAAGAGGGCCCGGCGGCATGGCCTCACGGCTAAAGTCCTCACCTTGAAAGCTTTGGGACCCTGCACCTGTGTGGGATACCTGGAAGAAGTTCCTGGATCCTGGCTTCGGATTGGTATAGCATCGGCCGTTGCGCTCACTTGGGGAGTGAATCATCGGATGGAAGATCTTCCTCTCTGTCTCTCCTTCTCTCTGTATATCTGACTTTTCAACAAATAAATAAATCTTTAAAAAAAAATTAAAAAAAGAGACAATTGGAACTCATAAGAGACTTTGGCAGTGTAGCAGGATACAAAATTAATGAACATAAGACAATGACACTAGAATATACAAATAACTCCATGACTGAGAAAGAAATTGTAAATATAGTCCCCTTTAAAATAGCAGAGAGGCATCTTAAATACCTTGGAATTAACCTAACCAAAAATGTGGAAGACCTCTGTGATGAAAACTATGAAACATTAAGAAAAGAAATAGGCATTAAAAGGTGGAGAAACTAAACATGTTCCTGGATCGGCAGGAGCAACATGATCTAAATGTTCATATTGCCTAAAGCAATATACAGACTCAATGTGATCCCACTCAACATTCTAACAACATTCTTTTCAGAAATAGAAAGATAAGACAAAATGCATCTGGAAACAGAGAAATCATGAATACCCAAAGCTATCCTGAGGAATAAAAGTCAAGCTGGAGGAATCACAATTCCAGAATTCAAGACACACACACACTATAGGGCAGTGGTCATCAAAACAGTCTGGTACTGGTACAGAAACAGAGAAGATCAATGGAATAGAACAGAAATACCAGAATAGGCCCACATATGTATAACCAAGTAAACTTTGATAAGAGAACTGAAAATAATCCAGAGAAAAAGTCAAAAGTCTGGTCTTTGAACAAATGCTGTTGAGACAACTGACTATCAACCTTGCAGAGGTAAGAAGCAAGACCCACACCTGTCACCTTATACAAAAATCAGCTCTGTGTGGATCAAGGACTAAATCTGCACCGAGCAAAGATTGTTACGACAGTGAAGACTCACAGTTTTGGCTGCTAAAACAGATTCTCAAATCTTTCAGATTCCCTTTCAGCACTTTAATAGGCTAACTCCTACTAATTTTTAACTATTTTGTTACAGTATGACTAAAATATACAATGCCATGCATAATTAATATATATATACAACTTGATAAATTTTGAGTTACTCCTATAAAGTGTAAAAGAATCATAATTTATTCTTTCAGTCTGCCCATCATCTTTAGAAGTTTATTTTATCCCTCCTTCCTTCCTTCCTCCCTCCCTCCCTCTTTCTCTTCCTCCCTCCCTCCCTCTTTCTCTTCCTCCTTTCCTTCCTTCCGATCCCTTCCTTCTCTCCTTTTTTACATTCCTTCTTCCATCCTTTCTTCCTTTTCTCCTTCCTTCCTGTTATATATTTGTGACAAATATTTCTCAGTGTACAATATTGCTAGGTAAGGAAACATGAAAAGTGTAACTCATCTTTTAGTACCTGTATCAGCTTCATTTATCCAAGAATGCCTTCTCCACTTTCTGAGAAGTTCCCCTATTTTCCCTCCATAGCATCCGTGCGTATCTCTCTCAGTACTTTTCACTTGGAAACTACCCACATTATTTCTTTCTCATCATGTTCTTGGCAGGAACCAAGGTCTCTTCATCATCCTTTCTTTCCTCTTCCTTTCTCCCTGCCTTAGCATTCTATATTACAAGTACTTATGATGTTTTTGTTGACTAGTAAGATGGCCATCTATTCCCAAACACATTTTGCAGGTAAGAAAGCTAAGAATAATCAGAAATGGGCAAAGCATCTCAAGAAAGGACGAGAGGGTGAATATTTTATTCATTTATTTATTTTGGCTTTCTGGTCTCTTGCACAACTGTCTAGTTCTGCCACTACGGTGGGACAATACATCACAGACAATACGTCAATGACTAGGTGTGACTTTGTTCCACTGAAATGTGATTTACGGCAACAGATGGCACACAGAGTTCTAGTTCAGCAGTTCCTGTATTGTTTTGAGAATGACTTATGACCTTGACTTAATTCTACATCTGAAGTTTACATATAAATCATTTAAAAATATTTGAATAATAAAATATGGGTATTATGCTGCAATAATAATCTTATCAGTAGTTTGCTAGTGGGCTACAGATCTTATGTTCAGTGTCTTAATTAGGAGGTAATCGCTTCACTAAAAAAAAATTGAAGTCCTATTAATGTAAACATATAATTAATGTCACATGTTCAACAAACGTTTACACTGTTCATGACAATGTGCTTCCCTCTATCACCAAGCAAATGGACTCTTTGAAGAATGAGAATCATGTGCTTAATGAAATTATAACTTAGCTCTCACTGTCAGAGGAAGTATTCATCATTCCTGGGTTTAAGCTTTTCTTAGTCCAAGAGGAGTCCTGTTTTTGCTTTATTTTCTGATGTAATGACTTCCTCTGGTCCTTTCCCCTTGCAGGGCTCCGTGGGGCCGAGGCTGAGTTTTAGCTTAGGTGGCTCTTTCCACAAGGATGTGTAAGTTCCCGAGACACAGATTCTAAAATCTTAAAGTGCCAGCCAGTCTCACAACTTTTTTCCCACTCTCTAGTTGCATATTTTCTGCCCCAGGTCATGTTGGCCTAGGAATATTTTCTCAATTTAAATGAGTCATTCCTTCTCTGGATCCTAATCCTAACTGATCCTTTAGTCCACAGATTATCCTGCATATTACTCAGATATCTGTGCATCTCCCTTCCCTTCTGTGTCTCTTCTTCATGTGAAAGTGGAATGCCCCAAGACTCTGATTAAATACTACCTGAAGGGCCCAATGCAAGAGCCTAGTGGCTAAAGTCCTGGCCTTGCATCCACTGGGATCCCATATGGGGGGCTGGTTCTAATCCCGGCTGCTCTACTTCCCTTCCAACTCCCTGCTTGTGGCCTGGGGAAGCAACAGAGGATGGCCAAAAGTCTTGGGACCCTACACCCACTTGGGAGACCCAGAGGAAGTGCATGGCTCCTGGCTTCAGATTTGCAACATTGTTGTTGCAGCCATTTGGGGAGTGAAGCAGCAGATGGAAGATCTTTCTGTTTCTCCTTCTCTCTGTAAAATCTGCCTTTTCAAGAAAAACAAATAAATCATTAAACACTACTGTAGCCCTTCAAAAGCTTGCCATCAGTGACATCTTTCAGTCTAGCACTGAGACTGTGAGAACCTAGGAGAGCATGGTGTGGTCCAAGAAGCGGGCGGATGGCCCGGACCAGCTTGCCCTGAGTAACTATTTTCTCATGGGAAAGCTACGAACTGAAAGTCTTGGGCTTTTATTTGACTCTTGAAAAAAACATGGGGCTTTTGGTTACTTTATCAGAGCAGGAATCGTGTGTTCTAGCCTAGGAGGAAATGTTCTGAACATCTGAAATTTCCTGTGAGATGGGATAACCGTGGGCCCACTGCTATTACCCACAATGTCTACCTTCCAATGCTTGTCATGTCTCGTGGGTTCATCTTGTTTTTACTTACTTTTGTATTAATTTCAATGACAGGATAAGTAGAATAAACCCAAGTGAGCAGAGTTACTATGAGTACAAAGTAGAAGAATGTATATAATGCTTGTAAAATTATGATAAACTACCACTATAAAGAATTATTGCTGTAGGAAAAGCTCCCTCAGGATACTTTTTAAAATCACATTACTCATGATAACATGCCATTCCCATATGTGAAGTTCATGGAAAGACTGCTAAAGTTATTCTTTATTGAGTGCATCTCTACAAATCTTGACATGCATAGAATTCTTCCAATATTACATGTTTTTATGCTTTCTGTAAATGTAATTCAGAAGCTCCCTCTTACATAATGTCTCATACACACATCACATTGTGAATGATAACGCACTTACGTGTCAGACTGCTAGCTTGTGAGCGCTGGGAGCAGTGAGCACACAGCCCGTACTTCCTTTTCGCCTGTGTGTCCCACTTGTCCCGCTGCCCACAGCAAGGGTAGTCCTAACTGCAAAGCTGGGTGTGCTCCTGCAGTTTTGGAGTTCTGCTGATGAGCGCTGGAAAACCAGAGTTTGGAATCCTGGCAAGTGTATGTGAATGGTTCAGCTTGCAAAGGCTGCTTGGAACCACAGCTGCACGTGGCTTGCCGTCAAGCTCTGGTGAGTGGTCTTCATCCCCTGTTCTTTCGTTTCGGTTAGTCTCCAATTCCTGTCTTGGACAACACTGGGAAACAAATCTGTCCATTCCTTGTTTACTTGAAGCTCTTAAAAATCTTCTCATTGCTAAAAGACAAAACTAAACCTCCTTTTTTATTGAATACTAAAACATTTCCATATTTAATTGTTAGTCTAAATCATGAACTGTCCATTCTTTCACAAGTAACAACTTTGGTTTTGGTTCAAGGGGGTGTCTGCCCTCCATTTTGGATGCAAAGAGATGCAGAACATTTGAAATGTAACAATATAAGACAGTGAATTTCACTGATATTTAAGACATTAATTGACCATACTCTCCTGTTTATATTTCAATTGGCCCCATGTCTTTGCCAATAGGTGTGGTCAAATACATCTGTCGGGGAAGAATAGTATCAGAAGACTCTGACAAGTTTCCCCATTCATGTATTCTATTGTATGTCTGGTCTCTTGGCCATATTTAACTGTATTTCCAGAATGTATTACCATGTTTTAAGCCAAAGTGATCCCCATTAAATAGATGGCTGCACATTTCCTGAAAAGAAAACCATGTACTGAAAATTATAAAATATAAACATAAATGAAAATAAAGTCACTGACTTGGCATTTCTAATCTAAGTATTCTGCAGCCATTTTAAGAGGAAATACGATGAAATATGAACTTGACTAAAGTTTCTCAAAAACTTCAAAGCCATGAGATATGAATTAATAGCCTCTATTCTTCTAAATTTTCAGGTATAGATATGTCAAATATACACAAACATGATCACACTATTCTATATATATGCTAATATTGTTGTTATAATGGCATTTTTTTAAAAAAAGAGTTATTTATTTTTATTGGAAAGTCAGATATACAGAGAGGAGGAGAGATAAAGAGGAAGATCTTCCATCCGCTGATTCACTCCGCAAGTGAGCGCAACGGCCGATGCTATGCCGATCCGAAGCCAGGAGCCAGGAACTTCCTCCAGGTCTCCCACATGGGTGCAGGGTCCCAAAGCATTGGGTCATCCTCGACTGCTTTCCCAGGGCACAAGCAAGGAGCTGGGTGGGAAGTGGAGCTGCCGGGATTAGAACCGACGCCCATATGGGATCCCGGTGCATTCAAGGTGAGGACTTTAGCCACTAGGCCAGGCTGCCGGGCCCACCACATTTCTTTTTATCCAGTCATCAGTTGATAGACATTTGGACTGATTTCATAGCTTAGCTATTGTGAATTAAGCTGCGATAAACATGGGAATATAGGCAATTTTCTCATGTTGATTTCATTTCCTTTGGGTAAATTCTTAGGAGTGGATCTCCATATTGTTATTCATTTCCAGTTTCATTCCCTTGTGATTACAAAAGATACATGATATTATCATTTTAAAAATGTTTTATTTTGTGAAACATGCTTTATAACCTACTACATGGAGAAAATCCCACATACTGCTGAAAGGAATATGTGCTCTGTTCTTGTGGAATGAGATGTTCTGTGGCTGTCACTTACACCTGTTTGGTCCATAGAGTAGATTAGTTCTGTTTCTACACCATCATGAACTCCTAAGACGTGTTTGTTTGGTCATTTGATTGTATCTTAGTCTCAAAGGCTGTTTCCAAATTTTCTAATTTTTCAAAAATTTGTTGAATAGCTTGAGCAAGATTATAAATGTCAGGGTTAGGATTTGAGCTCGGGTGGTCTAGCTGTAGACTCAATGTTTGTGACCATATCATTAGCCAGCCTCCCCAAACAAAGAGGCATACAAATGGCAATGTCTGGGCCCGGGATTTTATTTGAAAAAGCACAATTATTTGTATGCCCAAAGTAAGTAGTTATTTTCTAATAACCATTCAGGCTCCTCTTAAAACTTCGCCAGGTGGGAAGATAGCAACCTAATCCAGTAAAACACATCCGTATGTGAGAGTTCTAGAAATCTTTCCAGAATTGAATCTAGATCTCAGGTATTACCCGATAGACACCAACCTCTTCCTTATTCACAGACACACATATACACACACCTACATACACCCTCTTTCTGACTTCCTGAGAAGGTAAATTAAATCTTGAGTAGAAAGAATTTACCGTACGTTCTCTTGGAAATTCAGAAGTCATGCATCAATAGTTTGAATATACTAATACAAAATAACCAAGAAGCTTAGTCATTCATCGCCCTTATCGCTATCCAAGAATTAAAAAATCAAGACATCTTAGAGAAAGCAACAAACCCAGCCATTCAGACTTGTACTGTCCTTGACAATGATGATTCTGACAAAGCTAATCTCATCTCTTGTCTATGTTCTTTCAGTAGAATTCTTAGGAGCAGAGATAATTTCTGCTAGGCCACAGGGTGGATAAAAGAAGTTCTGAAATCACAAATTCATTGAATGGGCATGAAAGTTTCAGAGCAGTAGTTTCTTTACCTAGTGATACGCTAAAGAAGGATGAGAACTTGAGTGGCTACACTTGATCTTAGAGTGTTACACTTGATCTTAGAGTGTTACACTTGATCTTAGCCAAAGGCCGAGAGGCAACTTGAGCGGTTACTAAATCCACCATGCATGCGTGGGGCTGAGATGTGTGGGGTTACATGCAGCTGAACAAACAAAATGACTATTTCTGTAGGGACCCTGGGAGTGTGGCTCTTTGGAGCCTATGACGCACCTGACTATTTAAGGCATGTTGGAGTCGTGTCCTATCCGAAGTCTAGAATAGATTTCTCTGTTTGAGAGAAAATTATTTTTAGATGTTTGAGAAGACCTGAGTAAAATGTATCTGTGATTAAATTATCAAACAGCTTATGATGTCACCAAGTCGGCATAGCCTAAGACACATGCCAGGAGCCTATGGAACTGTATCATAAAATGATAACAATAATAATAAAATGTAAAAAAAAACAATAAAAATAAACAAAACTAAATAATTCTAAAAAAAAAAGACCTATGCTGCGATCAAAAGAAAACAAATATAATACAATTGACTTTAGTTTTCTCTCTCTTCTTTGCAATGACTGGCTCCTTTGGTGTGACAGTGAATTTCAGAAACAGGTGGTACTGAGATGCTGTTGCCTGTTATGTTGTTCCATGGATGGTTTGGACAAAAACATTTTTTTTAAAAGCCTACTATATTTATATTAATGTTAAAATATATCATGGAAGTTGTGTGAAAACTATTAAAATTTAAATGGTGGACATCTAATTAACAAGTGGCCAACTTGCTTAAGGCATTCTAGTCCTGCATAACATCATGGCAAGCTTAGTAAGATATTTTTTAAAAAAGAAATCATGTTGAAAGGCAGTTTGAGTTCATGTTTGAACTGATATCAGGCACGAGATTTATTATTTCAGAAATTAACCTCCTTGCAAAACATATCCCAAGTTGTTTATGCGTTCCTGGCACCTTGCTATAAAGCGCCAGTTGTTGCTTTTCTTGGAGAACTGGGAAGTCCCATGTGAATTTTAGCTGTTATCTGTGGATAGCACTTTACCTCCAAAGATCTGATGATCTCTTTCTAACTAAGGGAGAAAAACTGGAGCAGACATGGCTGTCACAAAGATCTGGAGAAGGCGGGTTTCTCAGCCCAGTTGCCTGAAATTCCAGTAGCTGTTATTTCTTGGTTTAAGACTCAGATCCTGTCTAAGTGACTCGGTGGAAAAGCACGTTCTTTGACTTGGGAGGGATGTATTTTTAGTGTGCAATGACAGGAAAAAAGATAATACAGTAGCAGGAGAGCCGACCTGCATTGACCAAGAGTCTAACCTGAAAAAAAAAAATTTAGCTTACTTTTAAAAATAGTCTATGTTGTGGGAAAAGTAATATTGAACACACAGGAAAAGCAGGGAGGGCACCAAGGCATCAAATCTGGAGAAAAATTAGACTTAAAGCAGATTGTAATTGTAATCTGGTTGCTTGATCTTGTGCTTTGAAGATATTTTGTTTGTTGGTTTGTTTTGGGTTTTTTTGGTTATGAATGAAATCTAGATGGATACGAATATTATTCAATGACAAGTTTTAAAAAATGCAGTCATATATATATGGAGTCAAAGGGCAATAATGGAGGAGTATAGTTAATGCTGTTGTACAGGAAATGATCAATGAATAATTTTTAAAGCACAATTTTCAAAATTTTATTTGAATTTAATGGAGAGAATTAGCTTGGCAATATTCAGAAAACAACTGGATTCTAAACTAAGGCTAATTAATATTCAAAAGTAGTATTTTGCAGAACATTCTGCTGTGTGTCTTAAAAAGAAATGAATTTCAACTTTAGATAGCACATTTTCAACAACCTCTGTGAAGGTGAGGGTCTTAACATCGTATTTTTTCCCCTTCCTTCTGTTATAGATCCAAGAGTCTGTGGAGTTTTTTCCTTTTTCCCAGAAACAATGTTTCATTAGAACTTGCCTATTTTCTCCTGTCCATTGTCTTTTGTATGAGGAAGCTTCAAAAACTCTGTTGTGCCGGCACAGTGGTGTGGTAGTTTTGTCCTCAGCCCACAGTGCTGCATCCCATTAGGTCTTGGTTTGGTTCTGAGTTGTTCCATTTCTGGTTTAGCTCACTGGTGATGCACCAGGCAGGGAGGCAGCCTTGGGCTCCTGCACTCTTGAGGGAGACCTGGAGGAGGCTCCTGGCTCCCAGCTTCGAATGAGGCTAGTCTGTGGAAGGATGAAGGTCAAAAGAAAAATGCCTATTTCTATGATTTTTTTTTAAAGTCTCTGCCTCATTTGTTACTGTTTAAGTTGCAACAATGAAACTGAGTGGTCTTAGTGCAGTCACTAAGGCTCTGACTTTGTAAGTAAAGTTTTGATGTGAGAGGGCCATGTCCTCTTGTTTATGTGTGGTTTATTTTTACTTTTGAGTCTGCAGCTGTGAAACTGAATAGCCTTGACAGAGTCCATGTGACCCACGGGCCTAAAATGTTTTCTTTTTGTCCATCATGGAAAAGTGTGCTGAACTTTGTGCTATATAGTTAACATTTATTATACTTATATAGAAATAATTTTCACAATTATTCTAGTATAACTGTATTAAGATATTAACTTTCTTTACTATAATTTCCCCAATTATGATTACTTGGTTTTTATTCTTTCTTTAATATTTATTTATTTGATGGTAATTACAGGGTTGACCCAGATGGGAAGAATTGAGGATCAGGGAAAAGTGAGTGAGATTGTTGTCTCTTAATTCTACCTTTCTTCTTGTCTCTGAGAGAATGGTGGCAGACAAAGGGTAAAGCCACATCTGGACTCCCAAATGTCCCAGCACCCAGCGACGGGGAAGCACCACCCGATATCAACCCAGGGTTCCACTATAGTACATGTTTCAAGGGTTCTGATCCAGTGGTTTGGATAGATCTGCAAAGCTGTCGATTTCGCCAATCCAAATTTCATTAAATAAAATCATCCCTTAGTATCTGCAAAGGATTGATTTTAGGATCCATGTCATCTTATGTACAAAAATTCATGGATGCTCAAGTTTCTATGATCCAATGACATCGTATTTGCTTATTGTACAGCAAGGGCAAGAAAAAGTACACACTGGCTACACATTTCTTTCTTTTACCTTTTTAAAATCTAAGATTGGATGTTAAAGAAGGCAGTCTATTTTTTCAGTAAGGGCAAATTTCTTTTTATCTATTCAAGAATGGATATCTTTACAATTCTACTTTAAAAGATCTTGGGAGGTTATTATGTTTTTCCTTAAGAAGTATGTAGGCCATTACATCTGATAGAACTGTAGTGTGAGCTATGTATGTAATTTCAAATTTTCTAGTAGCCACATTAAAAATAATGTGTAGGAACAGGTAAACTTAATTTTACTAGGATATTTTATTTAACCCAATGTTTAAATATTTTAACATGTAATTATTTCAGTATGATATCATGTAGTAATGTAATCATTGTTAATGAAATTTTTACTTCTTTATATATATTTTGGGTTTGTAATCTTAGTTTGAACTGTTCAGATTTCAAGTGGTAAAAACCCATATTGTAGGAGCCTGTGCCATGGCTTAGTAAGCATACCATATGGGTACCATATTGTGTCCCAGCTGCTCCTCTTTCAATAAACCTGATTATGGCCTAGGAAATCAGCAGAGGATAGATCGAGTCCCTGTGTCCCTGCAGGAAGCTCCTGCGTCCCAGCTTTAGACCAATCCACCTTTGGTGTTCTTGGCTATTTGAGATGTAAACCAGCACGTAGAAATTCCTCGTCTATCCTTCTCTTTGTAACTCTGCCTTTCAAATAATTAAAAAAAAAAAATCTTACAGAGACCGTATGTATAGTTAGTGAAATATAATTCCTATTATGCTTGGGCTTTGATGGCTCCTTTATGGACATCAATGTTTATATGATTACTTTATTCTTGAGGATGATTAGCTTTCTAAGATCTGAAAACTTACTTCTTCAGTTTAGAGATTTCAGTAGCTTAACAAGAACATAAGCAATGTAAAGAGTTCTCTATCTTCAGGTCTAGTCACTACTGATTGAATTAGCACTGCAGAACTCTTGAATCTCATATTGGTTATGTTTTGTTCTAAGATGCTCATTGTGCACTTGTTGGTTGCCTATTTTTGTCTTGCATGCTTATGATTTTTCAAGCACTCCATGTTTCATTTATATAACTGAACTTTCCACCATATTTTTCTAAATATAAGCAAATTAATTTTACATCTTGCTCTTTTGGTTGCATTTGTTCGTAACTTGTTCTACCCTTGTTTGTTTCTAGTGACATTGCTTTGCTTTTATGTTGCTTTCCTTTTGATTTTATGCAGTTATATAGACAAGTATGTAAACATGAACTGGGGTCAAATTTCACTTTTGAGGATTTATTTCCTTTTTAAAAGACAGATTGTATTTGTGCGTGTGTCTTTCAAATAAACAAAAGATGACAGTGCGAGAGATTTCCATCTGTTGGTTTGCTCCCAGATGGCTGCTATAGCCAAGACTAAGCTGAGCCAAAGTTGGGAGCCTGGAGCTCCATCTGGGTCTCTACTGTGGGCACAGATGCTTGAGCAGTGACATACTGCTTTTCAGGAGCATTTGCAGAGAGCTAGCTAGAACACAGAGCAGCCAGAGCTTGAATCAGCATTCTGACATGGGATATGGGAGTCTCAAGCAGTTACCTGGCCTACCGTGCCACACATCTATCAATTAAGGCTATCTTTTGAGTAAGACACCCAAGGTCTTTCTTATTCCTTTTCAGAGATGTATTTTAATATTTATTTTATTGATTTGAGAGGCAGAGTTACAGAGAGAGGAGAGAAAGAGAAAGAGTTTTTGCGTCTGTTGGTTCCCTTCCTAAATGACCCCAATGGCCAGAGCTGAGCCTATCCAATGCCACGGTTGAGAAGCTTCCTTGGGTCTCCCACGTGGATGTAGAGACCCAAGCACTTGGGCCATTCCCTGCTGCTTTTCGGGCTCACAACTTTCCTTTTCACAGGTTAATGTTCAATTGCATACTTTTAGCTGGAAAGACTATATTTTTTTAATTGGGAATTATATCGGACCTTTCTAAAAATGAATTGGTTAGGGCCCGGTGGCGTGGCCTAGCGGCTAAAGTCCTCGCCTTGAACACTCCAGGATCCCATATGAGCGCCGGTTCTAATCCCAGCAGTGCCACTTCCCATCCAGCTCCCTGCTTGTGGCCTGGGAAGGCAGTTGAGGACGGCCTAATGCTTTGGGATCCTGCACCCATGTGGGAAACCTGGAGGAGGTTCCTGGCTCCTGGCTCTGGATTGGCGCAGCACTGGCTGTTGCAGCTCACTTGGGGAGTGAATCATCGGACAGAAGAAATTTCTCTTTATCTCTCCTCCTCTGTATATCTGACTTTGTAATAAAAATAAGTAAATCTTTTAAAAATGAATTGATTACATTAATACTGATTTTATATTATTTTTTAAGCATGCTATTCAGTTCATTCATTAGTATTCCTAACTTCACTACTAACTATGTCATTTTGGTTACTGTTAACATTATAGTGAATCTTAGAATCAAATAATGTGACTCTTTCAACCATATTCTTCTTTTTTCCTGATAATTATTTTTACTTTTGATGATTTTTACATAGTTGATTAGGGTGGTAAGGGTCAAGGGCTACAGGAAGGTGGGTGAGACCATTATTTCCGCATTCTCTCTTCTTTTTTTTTTCCTTCCTGTATCTGGGGGGAGGGGGAAGATAAGGGGAGAAGCCACACCCAGCCTCTGAAACACCTCTGTTGCCTGGGATGGAGGACAGCCACCCAGATGCCACCCCACGGTCCCCCAGTGGGGCATGCTTCAAGGATGTTGCTCAAGACGTTTTCATAGTTAAACAGTTCTGAATTACTGCTGATCTTGCCACTCCAAGCATGATGAAATCTCTCCAGAATCCACTGATTGACATAGTCCACCTTAGAGTCTCCATTTGCCCAGATTTTCACTGTTGACACATGACAAACCAGTCCACATGGATGTAGGGGCCCCAAACCTGGGCCATCCTCTGCTGCTTTTCAAGATCATAAACAGAGAACTGTAGAAGATTTCTCTCTTTCCCATTCTGCCTTTTGAACATAATTTTAGAAAAATGTTGGGACCTGCATTGTGGCATAACCAGAAAAGCTGACGCCTGCAGCACCAGCATTCCATATGGGTGCTGTTTTTATCCCCAGCTGCTTCACTTCCAAAGCAGGTTCCAGACAGTGGCTTGGGGAAAAGCATTGGAGGATGGCTCCAGTGTTTGGGCCCCTGCCACCCACATGGGAAATTCAGGTAAAGTTTCTGGCTCCTACCTTCAGCTTGGTCCAGCCCTGGCTGTTGCCAACTGGGAAGTGAAGTAGCAGATGGAATCTCTTTCTGCCTTTCGCTTTCTCTTTGTAATTGTGACTTTCAAATAAATATTTAAAAATTGTGGGGCTGGCACAGTGTGTAACAGGCCAGTCCTCTGCCTGCCTATGTTGGCATCCCATATGAATGGCAGTTGATGTCCTGGATGCTCCACCTCCCAATCCAGTTCTCTGCTTATAGCATGGGAAAGTAATAGAGAATGGCCCAAGGCCTTAGGACCCTGCACCCACATGGGACCCCTACAGGTAGCTCCTGACTTTGGAACAGCCCAGTTCTGGCTGCTGTGGCCAACTGGGGAGTGGATCATTGGACTAAAGATCTCTGCTTCTCTCTCTCTGTAACTCTGACTTTCCAAGTAAAATTAATAAATCTTTTAAAAAGTTGTGCCATAATTCCTTTAAATATTTGGTAGATCTACCCACTCAAACAATCTGTTCTTGAGACAGCTTTTTCAGATTTTTTTTAATCATTATTTGATTTACATATTTAATCTTAGGTAAGTTTTGATAGTTTGTAAGTTTTGATATTTGCTATGTGTCATCAAGATGTCAAAAATATGTGTGTGGAGTTACGAATATATGAATATAGAGTATATTAATGGAGTGACCTTTGTTTATTATCTTTTTCTCATCTCTGAATTCTCTGTCAATATCCTCTCTTTTGTTCCTGGTCTGGGTAAATGGAGCAAATGTCTGAATAACAGAGATTTCTGGACAACAGAACACTTAAAATGTGTGTGTGTGTGTGTGTGTGTGTGTGTGTGTGTGTGTGTGTGTGTTAATTTGAAAGGCAGATTTCACAGAAAGAGAAGGAGAGTCAGAGTGAAGGTTTTCCTCCCACTGTTTCATTCCCCAAATAACCGCAAAGGCCAGAGTTAGGCTGATCTGAAGCTGGGAGCCACAAGCTTCTTCTGGGTCTCTAATGTGGATTTAGGAGCCCAAGAGCTTGGACAATCCTCACTACTTTCTCAGGCCTTGAGCACAAGTTGGATTGGAAGCAAAGTAGCCAGGACATGAACCAGTGCTCATGTGGGTGCTGGTGCCATAGGGTTGAGGATTAGCCTGTTCTGCCACCATGCTGTCCTCACTAGATGATGCAATTCTATGAAAATTTGACTTATTTCTAAGTGACAAAAACTTTTAGGTGTTTAAATCAATGCATCTAAAAAACCAGTATGCTCAAAATTGATTTCATCATGCAGACACCTCTTCTGTCATTGACCATTCTTTTCCAAGTGGCATCACCCATTTACCTATAGAAAAAACTGGGACATTTCAATCTTCTCTTTGCTGAATCTTCTAACTGGCATCTTCATTTTGAAATTTTGCCTCATTGTTATCTTTTGAATACTCTCCTTTGTTCTCCAACCTGTTAGTTCTGCTGTTATTCAGAATCCCATTTCTCCTTTCCAAGATTATTTTAGGAGCCTATAAATATTTTTTTTCTGCTCCTACTTTTTTTTAAAACTTGTCTCAGTGTTGTAGCCAAGGCAGAGTTCTAAAGCAGGGCTCTTGCCCTCACTACTATGAAAAGTCTCTAAAAGTTGTCTCAGTCAGAAGTACCATAAGCTCGATGACTTGCAGGTTTCTTTCTCACAGTTCTGGAGTCTGGAACGTTCAAAGATGAGGCACTGGTAGATTTGTGGTCCGTCTAGGTCCCATTTTTGCTAGTCTTCACAGCAGAGGCCCCTACCACATTGAGACAAAACTGACGTCTTCCATGCAATTTTTTTGCTTTGTTGTTTTGATTAGATACATATTGCTGTAGTGACCCATTTTTGATTCTTTCACCAAGCCTCTATCATTTCAGTGCCACTGGAGTAATTATTCTGTATGCTTGGGGTAATCTACCTGTCATGTCATGTCAGTCTCCACTCCTGGCCAACTTTACTTTAAAAACTCTGGTAGTGGGACTCAGGGAGTAAGGCTCCCCAGGACTGTTCTCAGCGTGATCTCAAAGCTTCCTGTGTATACTGCTGCCTAAGCCCCCTTTAGTAGTGCTGTGGCTTTTTCATAATTACTTATACAAAACTCAGTTTGGTATATAATAAAGGTTCATGAATTATTAAATGAACAAACACAGTAACTTCTCTATTAAACAGTATGATAATCCAACTGGAAAATGAACAATTAGAAGGTGAGAATAATAATATCTACCATCTATTTGGTTTACATGAAACTCTCCATTTTACCCTTGCAATAACCCCGTGAATTAAAAAAGATCTTTAGAGAGAAACAAAATGAGACTTGGGATGGTTAGCAAGTTACCCAAAGTTCCTAAAGTAAAAGGAACAGAGCCAGGAGGCCGATGGATGGAAGTCCAGATCTAAAGCTGTTTTCCATTTTGTCATCAAGTCTGTCATTTGGGAAGAGTGAAGAGAACCATAAGCAATCGTGCCTCTAGTATTGTGTTAAAGAAACTGGTAACGGTCTGTGATCTGTGTCATCGGACGGCTGGGGATGTGGTACAAGCTTGGCAACGGGCAATAGGCAAATGCTAAAAGAAAAAGACCTGAGCTCTTTGCCCAGAATATTGTATTAGCACTTGGAGTAGATGATACCAATTAAGAGGACTAACATGCTTCCTATGCAACTGAACTTTCTTTCAATTTCCTAAATTATTCTGATTTCCTAGAGCATATCATCACAAGAAAATAGCAGACAACATGCAGACTTTACTTTATTTGGGACCCCTAGCTCTCACTATTGGTTGAAAAACATGTGGGAGAAGATAAAGGAACAAATAACTTCGATGAAAATAGCTTTGCCCGTCCAAAGGACCTTACGTTCCACAATCCAAGCAGGTGTCTTCCTTCTTTACAATCGTGATATCGACTGCATCCCATTATGTATTTTACACCTCCTAGACAATCCCACCACATTCCTGAGAGGAGTGTGGACACAATATTTCCTAGAACTCTGAGAGTTTTCTTCAAGAAGAAGGATTTCTTAATTTTAGTGACCTTTTCGCGTGATCAGAGTATGTCATACTCTCTGAGCTTTGTGGTTTCTTTATAAACAATTTCTGCTGTTGTTTTTGTGGCTGCTTCCTCCTTTGTCTTTCTTATCTGTTATTTGTCTAAGTACTTCTCCTCCTCCTCCTCCTCCTCCTTCCTCCTCCTTCTCCTCTTCCCCTTTCCTCCTACAACCCACTCCTTTCCTTTTTTTTTATTGCATTTAATTTTATAACAATGTTTCATAGGCTCTGATGCTCCCCCTTCCCCTCCATCCTTTCCTTTCTTCTCCTTTTCCTCCTCCTCCTCCTTCCTCTTCTTCTTTTTTTTTTTGCCATAGAAGTCGTTGTAATTAGCACTCTGGAATTCTTGGTAATCATTATTATTTACTTTTCTGGGTAAAGCCTTTCCCAGCAATCTTATGGACAAGGTAGAGTTATGTGGGGGTGGTTGGTGCTTTCGGGTAGTTGGACAATCATACTGAAAGAATAGAACAAAATCCTTGGACTTTTATAAAAATTTTAATAACGACTTGTAAATGAACTTAGAAGTTATGTTAACAAAGTGAAAATGCAATTTTAGAAGCTCAGAGTTAAGGAGCTGGTGTTGAGGGAAACTGGATTAAGCCACATCCTGCCCCTGCTGGCATCTTACTACGTTAGAATAGCAGTTGGATTCCTGGATGCTTCACTTCTGATCCAGGTCCCTGCTAATGCGCCTGGGAGACATCAGAGGACGGCTCAGTTGCTTGGGTCACTGCCACTCCTGTGTGTGACCCAGACCTGTCTGTCGTAGCCAATTGGGGAGTAAATCTGCATGGAGAAGCATCCTCCTCTTCTTTTCCCTCCCTTTCAAATAACTAAATCTCATAAATAAATAAATACAGAAGAAAAAGAAAAGAAATGGCTTGGGTTTACAGACAGAACACTGGAAAGCTTTAATTTATCCCTCAATACTGGACTTTAAGAAAAAAACATGGAATGTGTTAACGCTCCTTGTGAGATTTAACAGGAGCAATTCCACAAGGATGGGCTGTGTGTTCTGAAAAGCTTTTTGACAACAGTTTTTGTGAAAACAGAATTAAAACATAAACCGATTAAGTTTAACTTGCTGCAGGACACAGATAGCAAATGGCCACCAAAATCTGACACAATTTTTTATTTGTTGATTTTATTTATTTATATAAAGTGAGTATACTTCACAGTTTTTGTGATACATACATAGGAGTGCAGATGCTCCTCCTTCTCAGAGGGGCTCCCTCCCATTTTCCCCCTAATTATTACAATAGCATCCTTTTCCCTTCCTTTCACAAATATAAGATTAACACTCTAGTAGGTAAAGATATCAAGACAGAGAAAGTAGAGGAAAAAACACAGTAAAAAATCCTGCTACTACCCAGTATAGACACCTGCTTTGAGCAACAATCAAATCTCCAAATGTTAATCTCACTTATCAAAATAACACCTTTTGGTGCTCTGTGTATTTGCTGCCACAGATCAGAGGAAATATATATTTATGTTTATGGGACTGGCTTGTTTGACTAAGCATAATGGTCTCCAATGAAATTCATTTAGTTGCAAAAGACATTCTTTTACTGGCTGAACAAGATTCCATAGCGCTTATATGCTACATTTTCTCTCTAGTCATCATTTGATGGCTATCAAGATAGATTTCATAACTTAGCTGGTGATTTGTGCTGCTATAAAATTGGGGTTATAGACAATCTCTCGTATGCTGATTTGATTTCATTTGAATGTGTTCCCAGAACTGATAGATCTGTTCTCAGATAGCTGAGAAATCTCCAAACTGTTTTCCATAATCATTGAATTAATTTACATTCTCACCAACAGTGGGTAAGGATATCATTTCTCACATGTCCTCACCAGCATTTGTTGTTTTCTGATTTCTGGATGATAATAGTTCTAACTAGGCAAGGTAAATTCAATGTGTTTCCTATTTGCATTTCATTAATGGCTAGGGAATCTAAGTGTTTTTTTTTTTTCATGAGTCTGTTGGCCATTTGAATCTCATATTTTTGGAAATGTTTGTTCATCTTCTTTTCCCATTTCTTAACTGAAGTGGTTTTTTTGGCTATTGTTTATTTCTGGAGTTCTTTATACATCCTCGACATTAATCCTCTCTCAGTTGGTAACACAGTTTTCAGGGCTGTGCTAGTCAAACTCAGGAGACAGCAGCTTCAACCAGATCTCCCACATTGGTAGCAGGGGTCCAAACTTGTCCCTGCTTTTTTTCAGGCCACTGAAGTTAGATTGGACAGGGAATAGCCGGGATACGCATATGAAATGCTGGCATCACAGGTGGTGGTTTTAGTTTCTATGCCACAAAGCAGGCCCCTTAAAATAATTTTGCACTATAGATCGTGCTCAAAAGATTATTGTAAATATGTTTATGACTCTTTTCTAGCTCAATGTCCAGTTTAGTGTATTGTACATACACTAAGATTAATTAGATTATTATTTATTAAGTAACACAAGAAAGCTGATATATTACATTAAAATCTGCTATATTTTAAGGGCCTGTTACAAACCTACACTGCACATAAACAGTGACGGCTCAGTAGGGAGGGTCATAGAATTGCATATGCCAAGAAGTCCAGTGAAAGAATTAGGATTGTTGAAAATGATGATCAGTGACAGATAAACCAATTGTTTTGGCCTAGACTTGTTTCATCTTGTTGCAAAGTAATAATTCTACTTGTTGCAGGGGGCAACTTTAAACTTGATATGAAAGTTTCTATAATTAGTAGGGACCATGATATAGACTGTTGAGTAACCATCTCATAGGCACATTGCAAAAGGAATTCCTACACACACACACACACACACACACACACACACACACACACACACACACACACACACACACTCTCTGTCTCTCCTATGATTTAGCTCAGGTAGCCTTCCCAATTCAAAGATTATCTGAAGCAGGATATCTAGTCTAATCTTAAAAATTGAGCATTAATTTATGGGCTATGAGTATACATTTTTCATTAACATTTTATTAAAGACCATTTCTTTTCATTGATAAAGCCAAGGATCAGTTTCAATTGCTTTCTTTTTGAATTACATTTTTTTCAGGTTTTCACCAAGTAGGAATTGCTTGATACTTGCATTATTCATACCTACTATTTTTTTTATCAAAATGTAGTTACATTTACGTTGTTTTTTTAACCCAAAAACATTTTTTAATTTAAGAATTGATTTCACAGCATTCTTTTACAGTAAGTTTATGATGATTGACACAAAGACAATACATGTGTGCATTTTCTGATTTTTTCATATTAAACACTAAATATTAAATAGCTTTTTAAAAATTTATTTTATTTAAAGGTGGATGTACAGAAAGGAGAGACAGAGAGGAAGATCTTCTGTCCCGATGATTCACTCCCCAGGCGGCCGCAACGGCTGGAGCTGAGCCAAACCAAAGCCAGGAGCCTCTTCCAAGTCTCCCACAGGGGTGCAGGGTCCCAAAGCTTTGGGCCGTCCTGGACTGCTTTTTCCCGGGGCCACAGGGAGCTGGATGGGAAGTGGGGCTGCCGGGATTAGAACCAGCGCCCGTATGGGATCCCGGGAGTGCAAGGTGAGGACCCTAAGCACTACACCATCGCGCTGGGCCCAAATAGCTTTTTACTTTTAAAAGGCTAGTTTTTGTTATCTAATGCTGAAAACATCTCAGTAATAAAAAGTAAGTTTGATTCAAAGCAATAGCTTTCTGGTTAAGCTCTCTCTCTAGCTTCTTTGTTAGCCATTTCGCCCTCATCTTCACCTCATTTACCATAAGGAAGCCTTTCTCATTCTCTTCTCCCTTACAGTTTTCTGTGCCTTACAAAGAAGGGCCGCAGTTCACCATGCCTACCCCGCTCTGCCTCTCCCAGCTCTTTGCTGGACACATAAGAATCAACAGGTTTCACATTAAAATCATTCTATATCCCTGCGAAATGAAATGTTGGATTTTTCTCTGTTTCTTCCAGTGACACAAGCTTTTTAAGTAGCCAACAGAGCTCAGAAGGTACAACTCAACAGTGTGTCTTTTCTCCTTGCTTGGAAAGGTATGTTTGTTCAGAAATAACTTTTATTTTAAAATATTTTTATTTATTTGAATGGCAAAAGAGTGAGACACACACAAGAGGCACAGAGACCTCCCATTCTCCGGCTCATTACTGAAATGTATGCAACTGCCAGACTGTGCCAGGCTAGTGTTGGGAGCTGAGCAGGCTAGTGTTGGGAGCTGAGCAGGCTAGTGTTGGGAGCTGAGCAGGCTAGTGTTGGGAGCTGAGCAGGCTAGTGTTGGGAGCTGAGCGTTCAAACCAAGTTTCCCACGTGGGTGGGAGGAACCCAATTATTTGATGCACCGTTTCTTGTCTCAATGGCTTGATCTCAGCCACTGGTAACTGACATACTGGGGTTAGGGTTTCAGCTAGCACTTTGGAGGAGGGTATGGAACACAATTTAGCTCATCACATATCCACCTGAGGAGCTAACTGACCAAAGCAAATCAAACCGAACTCGTCCCAAGTTTTATGGTCATTGATATTTCCTATGAGGTTCTCTAAGAACCTGGGGAATCCAGGTGATTTTTAGAGCCATATTTTTGTGATGTTTCATCGTGACTTCTTGAGTGGAGGGAAATGAAACTGCCCAACTTGGTTTCTCTGACACCAGATTTGCTCCCCTGTCTCGGGAGGGTGATTTTGAAAGCACCGCCTAGAAAGGTCTCTTGGGCTATGTGTGAGCTATATCCTTGCTCTGTGAGTTCGTTGTGCTTTGTGATGAAGAGTTGGCTATACTTTGGCTTATTATCTTGCTGGACTATGGTCTTATTTGTTGAACCATTTGTTTGGTAGAGCCATTAGCCTTTTGCTATTATGTACATCAAAAATATGGAAAACATACTAGTATTATCCACTTTCCTGTAGCCCTTGAACCTTCTTACCCTAATTAACTATGTAAAGAATGTCAAAATAAAATTAAAGAAAAAAATAAAATAAAATAAAAAACCAAAAAAATCTATATTATCTCAAAAAATTAAGTTAAAAAAGAGTTGGCTATAATGTAATCCATTACTCAGGTAAAGCACCAATGACCATTCTAATACCAATCCCAATGCTAGTGCTGCTCAATGTGTTAATGCATAATTGTGCAATGTTTAAACTGATGCACTTAAGACTTTATCATTTGTGTTTGGCACAATGGCTCAATTGACTAATCCTCTGCCTTGCATGTGCTAAGATCCCCTATGGGCACTGGTTCATATCCTGGCTGCCCCACTTTCCTTCCAGCTCTCTGGTTGTGTCTTGGAAAAGCAGTGGAGGATGGCCCAAAGCCTTGGCACTCTAAATCTGCATGGGAGACCTGGAGGAAGCACATGGCTCCTGACTTTGGATTGTCTCAGCTTTGGCCACTGTGGCCATTTGGGGAATGAACCCATAGATGGAAGATCTTTCTGTTTTTCCTTCTTTCTGTAAATCTGCCTTTTCAATAAAAGTAAATGAATCTTTAAAAACAGAAGACTTTCCCTTTTGTAGAAGTGAATTTGAATTCCTTTAAGAATCAATTAGGTTCATGGACTGGGGCAGGGACCTTACATAGAAGTTGGGAGAGTAGAAGGAATAACATAGAATTTGTTACTGGGATGAGAATAAGTTTGAGTTTCTGTTTTACCTGCTTTGCCTCATTTTGTGGGGAGGACCTAAGTAGACTCACACTGCTTATCTAGTTTCTCATCTCAATTTCCAACTTGTGTTAGTCCCAGTGAGAAAGCTAGGTGATGCAATCAAGCATTTTCAGAAATGTTCAGGTGCTTTAAGATTTTTGAAATCCATTATCTCACTGTTACAGAATGTTGCCTCAATCAGAAAGCTCTGCAGGCTATTCTGAGCTCATGAGTACTGTGGCTTCTGCAAGGAGAAGCTGGTCACAGTTTGCACCTGGTATGTGGGTACTGAAAGATAGGACATCTAAAGAAGTGGCTGAATAGATCCAGCAAGTGCTGAGAAGTTCATTTAGTGAACTTAAATGCAACCATGTGATAAAAGAAAGGATGTCCTCCAGTGGATCCCAACAATATTCAATAACCTGAGCTGAGTTGCTTTTCTGGTGGCTGATGACGTCAGTTTCTGCACTTAGGTACTACATTTTGCTGAACTTGTTCTTGGAATCTGACCCGGAAGGAACTGAAAACATGACAACTGCAAAGGGGAGGGGACCTGCAAACATCCACATTTTCCGTGCACTTGTAATATTTTTGACAGTTCTGTGCTTTGAAACATCCATTTTCTGTCCATCTATACACAGTTCAAGTGAGTTCTTTACTCTGTTTGTCCTATGGAAATTAAATGGAACTGCACTCTCCCCAGCAAAGCTCTTTGCTTTCATGAGTTTTCAGTAAGTGTTTTTGTTGAGTGCTTCCCTCATCTTCCTTCCTCTTTGGCCACTTCTGCTCTACCCGCTGCCTTCTATAAGCTTCACACATAATGTGATGCATTTTATTTGTACTATACAAAATTCATTTGCACCACGAGGACTTTACCCCACTGACACATTGTGATGGACTTATAGGAGCCTCAAGCATGAAACTTCAATGATTTTCATATCACATGGTTGTATTCCACTTCCCCCAGCAGATAATATAAATGACAGGGTCTCATATCCCTAAGATGTTTTGGAAGTGCTAAATGGAAAATTCAACAACTCAGTCAATCAATTGCCAATTGCAACAATATTTCAGACTTACAAACTCTTCTTATTGTGAGCATACCAATCTGCTAACCCCTACACTTTCAAGGGTTTCTACAAAGCTCTTGTATTTATTTGAGAAGAGATCATTACAGAGACTATGAAAGACCTCTTACCAGCCGTTGGAACTTCGGTCCCCAGACTTGCCTTTGCTGAGTTCTCAATGGCTGTGGGGTCTTGGATTGTTCTGGCTGTTTCCTTACCTGTAAAAGAGAGCAGGTAGCTTGTGAGAAATTACAACATCTTTTTCAGTTTATAGACATTCTATAATTGGACATCCTTGTTGGATAATCTGTTTTTCTCCTACTGAGATCTGCTTGCCAGAAAATTCCTTCTGCTGAGCTTTTCCTAGACTCTATAAAGCCTTAATGACGAATTATCCCTTCAAGGTGATCCAGCTTACATGATTGCTCTTGGTTACAAATTTTCCAAAGAACAAGCTCCAGAGATGAGGAAATCATCCTGGATTGTGCCATCAGGGCGCTGTGGGTTGTTTCTTGGAGGAACAGGCCCCACCACCAAAGTGAAGCTTGCCAGGAAATGGGGCATTGCTCTCACAGTTGTGCTTTTTGGTTTTAGCAGCAGCATTCTAGGAACAAATTCTGCTCAGCCATGCTTCCCCACCGGCCATTTTTTTTTTTTTAATCTCATGATTCTAAGTCTCCCTCCTGTTGTGTCTGACAAGCCAGAGTTCCTAGGGCCTGCCTAGGTGGTTGGAACTTTGATTGTCCTTGGCTTCTCCAGATGTTTTTAAATGTACTTAAGTGATTTAAAAAGCATGCTAACTTTGACTTTTAAAGTATTTAATTATACCTCAAGGCCACTGTCATAGCAATAGGCTTGTCAAAACCCACAAGTAAACACATTAAAAGGAAGAGGTGAGGCCATAAGGACAGTTGCAAAACTGGGAGCCTAAGGAAGCACATTTTGTTTAGTGATTTTCAAACAGTGCTGGTTGCACACATCCTTTAGTTGGACTACCGAGATGGAGGTCAAATTAACCTAGTTTGTTTTCTAAGAAATGGGTTAAAGTGAAGCCAAATATTATTCTATTCTGTGCCTTATTCCTTCAAAGCTAATCTGCTTTATGACCACTTGCAGAACTCTGACACATGTGACCCATAGGATAATCGTATATATCTCATAGCAACCTAACTTTTCTAGATTAGAAAAAGAATTGTTCCTTTTTATTCCTCGTATTTCCAACTATAGGTGAAATAGGGCTTCAATTGATCCTACAAAATCTCCTTTAGGTCATTCTAAGAAAGAATTCTAAGCCTTTCACCAAAGAGGATGCCTTTTGGAATGGGATGCTTATTCCAATGCAGTTATGTGCTTTGAGGCATTCCATATACTAGTCAGCTGAGCCTTTGTAACAAAATATCCTCATATCTCAGGGGCTTACCGCAATACATTCGTTTTCCACTTGCATTACACAGAGGTGGTTTTGCATTGCTTGCTACAGTTTTGCTCCACCTGTCTCCTTTGTCAAACATAGCATCATTAAGTTGGGACAAGCTATTTTTTACGGTAGACAGAGAACATTCTTAGAAATGTGATGCTTCAAAGTGTTTTCTTAGCACTGGAACACTGTCACCTCTGCTTACATTTCATTGCCCCCCTGACAGTGGGGTAGATAAGTTTAGCCCACTCATGGAACAGCACTGCACCTTGCCTGGAAATGGGCTGGCATGAACAATCGGCCTATAAGAAGAATGCCAACGTGGTGATCAATAATTCATTTATCCTATCAGGTTGACAGATGAGCCATGTAACATTGACAAAGCTTAGAATTTGGACAGTTGCTTCTGCCCCATAAATCTGTCACTCCTACTCTTGAATGTAGTCATATAATGATGACAAGGAAGAATGGTTCTTTGATTTCCGCATTTGAAAAGGCCTGTTCCAAGGTTCCTCTTTTGCTAGGGTGGAGAACCTTTTTTCTGCCAAGTGCCACTTGGGTATTTATAATATCACTTGTAGGCCATGTGAAATTATCAATTTAAAAATTAACCTGCTATGAAGCTATTGAATTTCAAGTCCCACCTTCTGTTGCCTTGGCAAAGCCAGATCAAATGATTTCATGGACCTTATTTGGTATATGGGCTAAACATTCCCACCCTTTCATGAGATTTGGCTCAGTCGTAACTCTCTTCAGATTGCCTTACTACTGCCTTAGACCATATCTCTTTTTGTACAAGTTCCATCAGTTTTGTTTGGACTCATTCCTTGACTGCATTTGATGGCTGTGGGGTTTGTGAATGCCTGCTTTGTTCTGTCAGTGGATTCTGAGATGGTGTTTTTACAGATGCGATATCATTGTGGTTTGGAAACAAGCCAGAAGACATAGGAACTGGCATGGGTACATGGTCTGAGACCTGGGATTCTTGGCTCAGAGACAGGCTCAAGAAGCAGAAGCTGACAAGAAAAGAACAAGGCATGAAAATAAATGTGTCTGTTTTCTAGATTTTAGTGGAACTATAAAAGTTAACATTTTTGGTATTTGCCTGAGATGTTTATTTTTGCCATCTTGCTTTTATTTTCAGATTCATTTTTTAAAAGATTTATTTATTTATTTTTTAATTACAAAGTCAGATATACAGAGAGGAGGAGAAACAGAGAGGAAGATCTTCGGTTCGATGATTCACTCCCCCAGGGACTGCAATAGCCAGTGCTGAGCTGATCTGAAGCCAGGAAATGGGTGCAGGGTCCCAAGGATCTGGGCTATCCTCAGGCCACAAGCAGGGAGCTGGACGGGAAATGGAGCTGCCGGGATTAGAACCAGCACCCATGTGGGATCCTGGCACATTCAAGGTGAGGACTTTAGCTTCTAGGCCACCATGCCAGGCCCCAGATTTATTTTCATAAAACAAGTAACAAATGGTGAAATTATGTTTCAGAAATATCAGAAAAAGAACAGGTTTTTCTATGCTGTGACATCAATGAATTCTTAGAGTAAAATAGAAGAAAAAAATCTGGTTTTGGTGTAGAATAGCCAGAAACAGCTCTCCTCTTTTAGAAATAGAACTGAATTGCACAGTACTCAGATATGTAAAACATCTTTGTCAAACAAGTAAAATTAACTATCTAGTAATCATGTGGTTTTTTTTTTTTTGGTCTGTTTGTAAACAGATACCTAATGTCATTAAAATACTTTACCATGTCTGCATGCTTATTGGATTCAATCCAATAGTTATTTATTAGAAATAGAATTATGCAGAGGTGTTGGGGCTATGACACAGTTGATTAAGCCTTTGATTGCAGTGCCCGCGTCCCATATGGGCAGCAGTTCAAGTCCTGGCTGCTCCAGTTCCAATCCAGGTCCCTGATACTGCTCCTGGAAAAGCAGAGGAAGATAGTTGGGCCCTTGCACCTACGTGGGAGAACCAAATGAAGCTCTTGGCTCCTGTTTTCAACCTAGACTGTCCTTGGCTGTTGTAGCCATTTGGAAAGTGAACCAACAGATGGAAGATTTCTCTCTGTCTCCATTTCTGCTTTTCTGTAACTCTGCCTTTCAAATAAGAAAATAAAATTTCTAAAACTAATTGCATGAAAACACGTAAAACTCTAAATTCCAAAAAATATATATATTAAAAATTCTTATCCACTAATTTGTCAATTTTCCTGTCTGATCTAGCACATCTTCTTCCCATTTTGAATAATGCTTGGCATTCATGTTGATTGGAATGGATAAACAAATGAACAAACAAAATATACAGTATTTTAAAAAATTATATAGTTATATGAAAGGTAGGGAGATAAAAACACAGAAACAAAGACACAGAGAGATAGGAATGAAAACAAATCCCCACTTCCGGTTCACTCCCCGAATGCCCACGAGGGCCAGGGCTTGACCAGGCCCGAGCTGGCAGCTGGGAATTCAGTCCAGAGTTCCCCTCCGAGTGGCAGTGTCCCACTCCTGGAGCCATCATCTGCCATCTTCAAGGATTCATCGTCTTAGGAAGTTGGAATCTGGAGTTAGGATTTAAACCCAGGCACTCCTAAATTCAATGCAAACACCCTATTGGTGTCTTAACCACTAAATAAATGCCTGCCCTGAAATACAATCTTGTTCTGGAAAACAAAAATTCCATCAACTGCACATTAAGCAACAGAGAGAGGAATGGCTGTCCTCAGCGTCCCAGATGTTTGGCCTTGATATTTCTTTGCTTTCCGTGCTGACCTGTAGGCATTGTCCACACAATGGCTCCACAATGACCCACCACTCTCTTTCAGATCCCAGTAATGACTATCTCAAAGTTATTACTCCAAGTTCATACTCTTGGCTGCGACCCACCACTATCAAAAAGAATTTGACAAAGCTACCAGGAGAGGAAAAAAAATAAGAAGAAATGAAAAATTGCTACATGTTCCATACAAGAAATGAACATTATTTGCTACCACTCACTGACTTTTCCATATGCCAGGGTTGTGCAAAGTTTTCTGCAGCCACAGGAACAGAGATAATTGTCTCCAACTTTCAAGAAGTATAGGTGAGGCCTGGAGAGATGAAGACATGCCCAGTGGCCCACAGCTGGTCAGTGGGGAAGCTGAGATGAGAACTGCAGCTATTAGAGAATCCACAGTCCATGATTTGAAAAGCACATCCTGCCACATGGAAGGATTTTGGCCTATGCGGCTGCAACGTGGGTTAGGGACAAGCTCTCTCTTGTGAGGTCTCAGTGGCCTTGCAGCCTTCATCAGTCGGCTTTGTGCAGTCAAGTCGCCCTGTGTTTCTCCTTTGTGCAGCTTGTTGGTCGCTCCTCTGCCAACTGCACACTGCTCTGTTTCAAAATGAGAGTGGTTTTTCTCTTTTGTACATTTCCTCCTTGGTGTTCATCCCTCAGCCACTGATCCCCCTCCACAACCTGAACTTCTATTAAAAAAAAAAAAGCGTATATTGGGGAGGTGGCATTTCCATTTCTAGTTGTGTAGCAGTGCTTATTGTTACCATAGAAACTCAAATCTTAAAATATTTGCCTTATCTTAATTCCCAGTAATTCCTGCTTTCTCAATTTTTCTGTGAATCATTAAATCCCTTAGTGCCTTACTTCCACCAATCCAATAAAGGGACAAATGTCTTAGAATTAGAGTTTTACAGAATAAATGCATATTGCCAATGAGATAATTTTATGTATAACGAGGTGTTTTTATCTACAAAAACCTGTGCTCACGTTCTTTGTATAATTATAATGTATTTGTTCATCATTGTTTGTATCCTCTTAAAAAAAACACACTGCCCATGCCAAGTTCTATCTAAAATCAGGAAAAACTTAAGTGGTGTAATTATGTCAATTATATCATGAAATTGTAACTTGTGGCTTTCTGTCAGAATGTGCTGGATCTCCTTAGATATGCAGGAGATGATGAATTCCCAAGATAACTCACTGAGGCGTCTTTATTCAGTTGACATGCTAACAGAATCTACAGCTACAACCACACTACATTTTATTTAAGATTTGGTGGCTTGTACAGATTCTTGACTATATCAATTACTAAAAAATAAATATTTCACGAATGATTTCCAAAATGTACAGCCATTGAGTTCTTATCACTTCGTAATGTAAAAAAAAATGAATTAATTTTGTTAAAGAGGATGCCTTCTAGATGAGGAAGGTAAATTTCAGAATATTTCAAGGATTTCGGCACACGTGGATGTCTTGTCAAGCCAACGAAACTGAACTGAGTCCAGACTAGCCTCGAGGTCACAGACTTCACACGAACCAGGGCCTGCCTCTTCTATCCAGCCAGAAAACTGAAATACTGTTTTCACTGCCAATTGTTTAAAAAATTGTTATGATAGATTTACCCTCCCTGGGAGCAGTTGGGAAATGCACCAGATGAGAACTGGGAACAATCGAGTTTCAGTGTCTGTTCTGCCAACTACTGAGGTAAGTTGGTGTCTCCATGAGCTCGTCTTGGCAGGCGTCTGCAGGTCCTTTACCAGAGAAGCAGGAAGCAATGACAGAGCCGGGCAAGCCCAGACCGCACAGGAACCTCCTCTATAATTGTGGATAGTTCTGGAAACTGAACCATCAGCTCTAATTACCTATGCCAGGAATCCTGTGCACACAAGGCCACATTACTCAAGAGTCTGCTGGTGCCAGGCCCCTAAAAACAGCTCAGACCTGCTCTGCGGAAGCAGTTGTCTCAGCTGCTGAAGAGGGTGAACTCATTTCGGGCATATATTTCTGTAAACAACAGAAAGTTCCTCGATGATGAACAGACTTGACCGAACTACACTGTGATGCAAATCCCCTCCCTTTTGCAATTCTACATGAAGTGACACACTCTCACTTCGCAGCAGATCTTGGTCAGATAAATGTCAATGAATGTCTAGCTCTCTCCCCACTCTACAAATTCAACCATAACCACTCCTACCACCATGCCTAACAAAAGAACAAATTTCAGTGATTCCATGTCACTCTCAAACTATTTTGCAGAGCCATCAAGCTGGCTGGAAAAAAAATGAACTAAGTTCCTTTTTGCAAAAACTATCAAATATTTGAGTAGTTCAGTAGGTGTTAGTGGGCATGGTGGTCACTTTATAAATAAAGCCAAGACTAAAATCAACTGCAAAGCCATGGGCTATAATGACAGAGTTGACCCATGAACGCTTCATTTTTTTTATTGAAATGTGAATCAAATGTTAAAAATAAGCACAAAAATGTGTCTACCATGTTTTATTTTAATCCTAGATGCTCCATTTTGTATGCAGATTAAATAGCTTAAGGTTTATGATAATAGTAACACTTAGTTTCTTTTCTTTCTTTTTTTTTTTTTAAAGTTTAATGGAAAGCTGAATGGCAAAAGGGAGGGAGAGAGAGAGAGAAAGGGGTAGGGAAGAAAGAGAGAGAGCTTTCATTTGCTGGCTCACTCCCCAAATGGATACAATGGCCCAGGCCAGGCTAAGTCAAACAAACATAGGAGCCTGGTACAAAACTCCCAAGGGGGTGTCGGGGGATTAAGTACTCAGGCTGTCTTCTGCTGCTTTCCTGGATACATTAGCAGAGAACTGAATCAGAAGAGGAACAGTTGGAATTCCAACTGCAAGTCATATGGGATGTTGGCAACACAGGCAGTGTCTTCACACACTGCGCCAGAACCTTTTCTACATTATTGCTATTAGAGGGAGAGTAAGTGGGGAGGGTAAAGGGGGGAATCCCTGAGCCGATGGAATTGCATCATGGAAAATAAAAGTTTTTAAAAAGGTAGTATTGAATTACTATATCTGAATGAGTGTGTGCTATGAAGGTATAACGGTGTGATTTATTGTGGGACATCTCTGCCTGCTACCTGGTGGGCGTGACTCACGGTTTACCTGCCTATGACCTGGGGTACAGCTGCCAGCCCTGCGTGCAGAACATGACCTTGACACGACTGGAGGGGGCCTAAAGAGAGATGTGCCGTCTAGCCAACTAGAGTGTCATTATTGAGTGGGAGAACCGTCAGGGATCACCCTTTTGCCTAGTCTATATAAGTTTGTACTCGTTTTATAACAAATGGACATTCCCCACCAGACTGTCCCTGGGGATTCCATGGCTGAAGGACATCATCGCCTCATCTCTTGGTGGTTCCGGGACCTGCTGGCAGGAATTTCCCCAAGAATTTATATACTGTTTTAAAAAGTTCTTGAGGAATAGGTCTCAAATCCATGGCTTCTACATGACTATAATTTTATATTTGTGACAAATGGCTAAAGAAAGATATATACTTTCTTTGATATCAGCATGCTTAATGGTTGCAAAGAAATAGCCAATGAGAATAATATACAGTTTGTTACTCCTTTTAGAAAAACACTCATCTATTTGAAAGGCGGAGTTACACATAGATCTTTTGCTGATTGGTTCACTTCCCAGGTGACTGCAGCATCTGGGCCTGAGCCAGGTCAACATCCCAAGACAGGAATGCAAACCATATCTCCTAAGTGGGTGGTAGGAGCCTATGCACCTTTTCCATAATCTACCATTTCCTCAGGTGCATTAAGAGGAAGCTGGGTCAGAAATGGAGTAGCCTGGACTCGAACTGGCACTCAGGCATGTGCTTCTGGCTTGATTTATTCACCGTGCCACACAGCAGCCCGTGGTTTATATTCTTAAATACATTGAGGAGAAGATGTATGATTCAAGATTTTCCCAGACTACTTAGCTCCCTAAAGGGTATCTGTTAGAGTGCTAAATGTCAGAGAAATAAAAAATTGCTTTCTAGGTTTATAAAACAATATTATTTTAAATAAGCTAAATTCTAAATAAATATTATTAACAGGAACAAGATCGATGGCCACATTGCAGAGCAAGCCTCACTTCCACTTGAACTTGGAGTAAATGAAGCGGTTACGTGCTTGTGTTCAGTGGCGTTCAAGGGCTGGAACATATAAGGTGAGAGTGGGAAATCTTTATCTGGGTTAAGAATGTCACCATCACTTTTCTCACACTTCAAGATCCTTATGCATAAAGGAGGAGAGCACGCATGGGCCATGGGCTTCGGTTTGGCCTAGGAGAAGATTGTGGCTGTCACCATTTCCTAAACTGGGAATCCAGTTTATGCCCTGCATCTCAACCTCCTTATAATAATTGAATTAACTGAAAATTGTTCTCCAGTGTTACTGTATTCAGCACCTACTTGTCATTCCACTTTGCTTGTTATGAGTGTTGGTCACATCCAGAAAAGAGTAGAAGTGGAATACATACTGTTGAGTGATTTTTTGGGGGTAAAACTGCCCTTTGATTACACAAATTTGTAATTTGGATATTAAGAACGTTTTACCCAACATTTTCTTCCTTTTTTTGATAGGTATAGGATATTTCTTATTTTCAATTTGTCCTGGACTAGAGGCAGTAACACTAAATCTTTATTCACAGAGGAAGGGCTTATTTCCCCTATTTTTATCCTAGTTCCCAAAGTGCTTTTTTTTTTTTTTTGGATGATTTCATTTCTTCTTCCAAGAAGAAAGTTGGCTAACCTTCCCTTTAACAGTTCTATTGTACGGCAAGCGCTGTGATGTTTTACTTAGTCACAGATGAGAAATGGAATTTACTACAACATGGCTTTCATTCTGTGTGGATAGCTGTGTGGGTGGTGGGAGTCAGCACTTAAAAAAAAAGACAAACATTCCTGTGTCCTTTTTCTGTTCCAGATTCTAACAATCTGGAGTACCACCCAAGCACGTGGAATCATAGATTCTTTGTTCAATTCGAGCTGAGGATAAGATTTTTATTTTTCGTGGTTAAAGTCAAATCTAAAAAAAGTTCATGTCATAGAAGTTGACAGTAGAATGGTGGTCTAAGGACTCACTGGGTACTAGAAGAGTGCATGGAAAAAACATACTGTGTATTTTAAACATCTAGTAGAAAAAAATTGAATGTTTTCACTGCAAAAAAAATGATAATTACTTGAAGCGATAAATAAGTTTAACTGTGCCCGAAACATTGCAAAACATATGAATGTATGTGCAATTTTTGCATATCAATTAAGAAAATTGAGAAAAATAAAACTAGAATTCCCAGCTTCCAATTGTTTGATAGTCTGTGCAGTGAGAAATAAAGCTTATAAATCAGAACTTTACAAAAAGATTTAGTTATTTTTATTGCTTAGGCAAATCAGATTGATGGAAAGAGAGACAGAGAGAAAGATTTTTCATCCACTGGTTCACTCCCCAAATGACCACAACAGCTGGAGCTGAGCTGATCCAAAGTCAGGAGCCAGGAGCTTCTTCTGGGCCTCCTATGTGGGTGCAAGGTCCCAAGGCTTTGGGCCATCCTCTACTGTTTTTGCAGGTAACAAACAGGGAGCTGGAAAGAAAGTGGGACAACTGGGACACAAACCTACACCTATATGGGATCTTAGAGTTTGCAAGATGAGGATTTAGTTATTTAGCCATTGTTCTCGGCACTGGTACTTGTCTTTAAAAGTACCAAAATGATAATACCAATGAAAGAATCTCAACTGAATTTGAACTGTGGTAATGCAACAAGGTGGAGGAATCCACCATGGGCGGGGGGCGGGGTTGGGAGTAGTAGGGGGAATCCCAGTGCCTATAAAGCTGTGTCACATAATACAATGTAATCAATAACAAAAATATTTCTAAAAATAATAAAAAATAATAATAATACAAAAAGAAATAATTGTGTAGGTAAATATTTAAATGCTGAGTTTTGACTAATAATAATGTTTATTTTGCTGTAGTTTTGTGATATTTAAGATTAACTTAAATATTTGGACTTAGCTATTTTAACTCTAAATATCCAAAACTCATTCAGCAAACGAATGCCTTTCTTATGGTTAGGGCTCTATTTAAGATTTATTTGCAAATTGCTTCCATTTCTTTAGAGTTAAAAACCAGTGTTGTAGAAAACTCACTTTTCTATGATAAAAGTAACTCTTCTTAAAAGTATTCAAGACATTAAAAAAAAAAATAAATATTACTTGCCAAAAAACTTCACTGATACTGTTAATATCTTATATTTCATCTTGTTAAAAAATTTTACTCCTATATATGATTTTAAGACAGGGCTGTTACTAATTTGTGTGTACAGTTTTATTATGTCTTAATATTATATGTATTTTCCGTAGTAATATTTCTTCTCTGGAAAAAGACCAAGAACAGTTTTTGCTACTTAAAATTTATTTTCACTTGAAAGGTAGAGTCGCAGAGGTAGGAGGACGGACGGAGATTCTTGCATCTGCTCAAAATGACTGCAATGTTGGGGCTGGGCCCAGCTGAAGCCAGGAGCCTAGAGCTTCACAGTGTGTCACCCAGTTAATGTACATACGCACTTCGAGATCATTTATACGTCATTTCCTTTAGTAACTTAATTGTCTTTCTGGTGATTTCTTTGTAAAATCAGTCCATATGAATTTTCCTTATGTACTTTAGTAACTCAATAAGCATTCTATTTTGATGTACATTCATTCCGTATGTGCGACCCTGATGACAACCACTTAAATGATTTCTGTTTTCTTGCAGTTATACCGTGTGGACTCTGAGGCAAATCAGTGTAGATAAGACACGACGTTCTGCTTGGGGGATGTCTTCCTGGCAGCGCTGGCTCTATTCCACCCCCGTCTCTGAGTAAGGACCACATCAAAGGACTCCCAGGCGGAATTAGCTTTCGGTTGAGTTCAGCCAATGGGAACAGCTACAGGAAATCAGAGGAGGAAGTGAGGAGAGGATGGTGTATTTATACCCTAAGCTCTCTCCCTCCCTGTTGCTGACAGCTGGCTCGCTGTTTTGAGCTTTGTCTGTCTCCCAAGCGGCTGTGTTCCTTTTCTTGTCCTTCTAGTATCAGGATAATGCATCTTCCCTGTAGTTTTTCTACACCTAGTCCTACCTTTATAAATAACCTGCTATCAAACTCTTCCCAAATTACCCAATGTGATGTTATTAATTTTCTGCTAGGGCCTATAATGGATACAGATTCCTCCCAACAGACATAACTCCACACCAATTAATTTGGTTTTGTGATTGGACATCAATTCTGCCTTTCACATCCTGCCTGGCCGTGTTCTCGCCTTGCTATATGCCTTGCTCAAATTCCCTGCAACCTTGATCTTGTGCTAGGCAAAACTTGAACAGTACTTGGAAGCCTTGGTTACAACGAAAATGGGGTGTGTGTGTGTGTGAGATCATTGTGTGAATTCCAAAGCATAAATGACTAGTAATAGACTTGTTGGAATTTGCCAAATGGCTACACCAAAAGATGGTATCACTTTACATTCTTACTATACTTTTGCTCATACGCAGTTATAAAATTAAAATTCTTGTCTTTTACTGAAAACTGAAAAAATCTTCCATGTTCATGGGTTGGTAGAATTAATATTATCAAAATGTCCAGATTAACTTTATAAATTAAGTGTGATCCCAATCAAAATACCTGGGACATTCTCTCACATCCAGAAATTCATGTGCAAACACAGGAGACCCGCAATATTTAAGCAATCTTTTTAAAAATATATATTTATTTTTATTGGAAAGGCAGATTTACAGAGAGAAGGAGAGACAAAGATCTACATCTGCCAATTGACTCCTCAAGTGGCTGAAATAGATGGAGCTGAGCCAATTTGAAGCCAGGAGCCAGGAGATTCTTCTGGGTTTCTCATGCAGGTGCAGAATTCCTAGGCATTGGGCCAACATCTCTATTTCCAAGGCTACAAGCAGGGAACCAGATGGAAGTGGAGCGACAGGGACCCAAACCAGTGACCATATGGTTTCCCATTGTGTGCAAGGTAAGGATTTAGCCACTAAGCCACTGTACCCGGCTTTCTAAAGCAATCTTAAATAACAGAGTAGGAGGCATCGTAATACCAGACTTCAACACGTACGATAAGGTAGTTATAGTCAAAACCTACTGGTACTAGCACAAAAGCAGATGTGAAAATCAATAGAACAGAATAGAAATTTCAAAAATGAACCCACACATGCACAGCCAACTAATTTTTGAGAAGCTAACTGAAATCAATCTACAGCGAAAGAACAGTCTCTTCAAAAAAAATGGTGCTAGGAAAATTGGATTCACATGTGAAGTATGGGAAAGGACCCTTATCTTATACTTTGTACAAAATCTAACTCTAAATGAATAAATGATCTAAAACTACAACCTGATACAATTGAATTGCTGGAGAAAAATATTGAGAAAACTCTTCAGGCATAGGCTAAGACTTCTTGGAAAAGATCCCCGGAAGCACAGGTAATTAAAACCAAGATAAATAAATGCTAAGAAGTTGCTTCTCTGCGAGGGAAACTTAACAAAGTGAAGACGTAACCAACAGAATGGGCAAAAATATTTGCAAAATATGAGAATGATAGAGAATTAATAACCAGGTTCTATAAAGAGACCCAAAGATTCAACAATGATAAAACAAACAATCCAGCTAAGAAATGGGCAAAGCAGGGCCTGGTATGGCAGCCTAGTGGCTCAAGTCCTTGCCTTGCACTAGCTGGGATCCCATATGAGTGCCCGTTCTAATCCTGGCAGCTCTGATTCCCATCCAGCTCCCTGCTTGTGGCCTGGGAGAGCATTCAAGTGAACCTGTGTGGGAGACCCAGAAGAGACTCCAGGTTCCTGGCTTTGGATCAGCACAGCTCCAGCAGTAGTGGCCGCTTGGAGAGTAAATCATTGTATGGAAGATCTTCCTCTCTGTCTTTCCTGCTCTCTGTATATCTGACTGAAAGAAAGAAAGAAAGAAAGAAAGAAAGAAAGAAAGAAAGAAAGAAAGAAAGAAAGAAAAAAGAAAGGAAAGGAAAAGAAAGGAAAGAAAGAAAAAGAAAGAAAGAAAAGAAATGGGCAATGTAAAAAGAAAGAAATTCTATTTTTTTCCCCCGATCTGGGATAACTAATATATAAAGGACAAAAGTTTAATCTTACATGGCTGAGATTGACATCTGGAATTTGATTGTTGTTTACCACCCTTGGTATTACTCCTGGAGAATAGTAGGTTGGTTTTTCTTTCTACTTGCCGTATGCTGATAACTTTACCTAATCGAGTATTTCACGAAATACATGAAAGTTATTCACTTTATAAAAATAAATGAAATACGGCCTGGTGAAGTAGCCTAGAGGCTTAAGTCCCCACATTGTAAGCGCCAGGATCCCATATGGGTGCTGGTTCATGCTTTGGCTGCTCTACATCCCATCCACCTCCCTGCTGGTAGGCTGGGAAAGCAGTATAGGATGGCTGAAAGCCTTGGGATCCTGAACCTGCATGGGAGACCTGGAAGAAACTCCTGGCTCCTGGCTTCGGATCAGCTAAGCTCTGACCATTGCAGCCATTTGAGGAGTGAACCAGCAGATGGAAAATCTTTCTCTATGTCTTTCATTCTCCCCATAAATCTGGCTTTCCAATTAAAAAAAAAACTTTAAATGAACAAATAAATAAAATGAGCAAAGAATAGGAACAGGCAATTTTCAAAGGATGAGCTATAAATGGCCAACACACACATGAAAAAATGCTCTGGATCACTAGCCATCTGGTAAATTACACACACACACACACACACACACACACACACACACACACAGCTGTGCTGAGGTGTAACAATAAATACTGGTGAGGATGTGGGTAAAAAGGCACCCCAGTTCCATGTTGGGGGGATTGTAAACTAGTGCAACCACTATGGAAGATAATTTGACCGTTCCTCAGATATCTGAAAATTAGATCTACCATATGACTCAGCCACTGTACTCCTGTGGATTTACCAAAACAAAATAAAATCAGCATACGAGAGAGAGATTTGTAAACTCATGTCTATTGTAGCTCAACTCACAGTAGCTAAGATTTGAAATCAACCAAGATGTCCACCAATGAATGACTGGATAAATAGTATGTGGTGTACATAGAAAGAATGAAATCCTGCCTTGGGCAATCTCCTCAGATGTAGATGGATGTAGCTGGAAACTGCATACTCAGTGAAATAAGCCTGTCCCCCAAAACATGAAGATTATGTTTGCCCCATTCTGTGATAAGTAATGCAAAGAGTCCAAAAATGGAATCCATACGGACAAGAGGAGGCATCTTGTACTTAGAGCCTGTGTTTACACGCTTGAGGAATAGTAGTGTTTTTTTTCTACATGTTAGAAGAAAACTCCACCCAGTTGAGTGCTATGTCTGTGATTGTGAAGTGAAATGAAAACAAATCATTGCAAAAAAAAGTTAAGAAAGCGAAAGGCATAAGACAGGAGGAGGATGGGTACGAAAATTAGGCCGAAGGGGAGGTAGGATGGCAAATATTCCTGTGATTCTAAATCTGTGCTGGGAAATAAATAAAGTTTGTTCACTTTATATAAAAAAAATAAGTGTTCAAGAGAAAAAAAAATGTTAATACTTCTGATGGGTAAAACTGATACCTCAATTTTCCGTTTAACATTTTGTTTATCAGTCATCTTGGAATGTTTTTGATGGTTCCTAATTTTCAGATGTTCTTATTCCATTTTCTTAGTGAACTAAATTTTTCTTATGTATTTAAAAATACTATTTAGTTTATTAAGAACTTCTATCAATCAGCTTTTTAAAAATAGATTTATTCAGTTTTACTGGAAAGTCAGAGTTATTGAGAGAAAAGGAGAGATCCTTCTTCAATCCACTGGCTCACTGCCCAAAAGGCCAGACTGGCAGGAGCTGGGTTAGTCTAAAGACAGGAGCCAGGAGCGTATCTGGATCTCCCATTTGAGGGCAGGGGTTCTAGGACTTGGGCCTGCCTCCATCACTTTCCCAGGCCATTTGCAGGGAGTTGTATATGGAGGTGATGCAGCCAGGACTTGAACTGGCACCCACAGAAAATGCTGCTGCCATAAGCAGAGGCTTAGGCTGCTAGCCACATCACTGGTTCCATTCAGAATACCATTATACAAATTCTATATTAAGGAATATAGCTATTGTATATGTGGCAAATATTTATTTACAACTTTTTATTCAATAGGGATATTTAAAACCTTTTCAAAAGAAGATTTATTTATTTTATTTGGAAAGAGTTACATAGAGGGAGAGAGAGAGAAACAGAGAGAAAGAGGTCTTTCATCTACTGGTTTACTCCCCAAATTGCTGCGAGGGCCAGAACTGGGCCAGGAGCTTCCTCTGAGTCATCCACATGGATGCAGGGGCAAATGCCTCTTCAGAAGACATTTTTATGTACATAAGTTTTCCTTTAAGAAATAAGATAAAAATAAGATGGCTGTGACAGAAATTTCTGTATCTCAGGCACCCTAATATCTTTATCATTTTTTTTCTTTTTAAAGAGCAGAGGGACAGAGATTTTCCATCCACTAAGTTCACTCCTCGGATTCCCACAAGAGCTGGGCTGGGCTGGGCCAGACCAAAGACAGGAGCCCAGGACTTAATCCCAGCAGCAACCTAACCACATGCTACCCCCAGAGTGTGCACTAATTGAAAACTGGACCTGGGAGAAGATCTGGTACCCAAACTCAAGCACATTGATATGACTACTGCACCAAATAATTGTGTTTGTGTATTTACATTAATTATGTGTTTTCTTAACAGTAATAGCAGCCTAATAAAATTGGCATGGAGATTATGATCACTGTATAGACAAGGCACCTGAGACATAGAAAGGTTAAACAACTCACCCAAAGAAGAGACAGAGCTAAGACAAAAGCCAAATACAACAATGCATTATATGTTCTTGTGTGCCCAACTTTTTTTTTTTTAAGATTTATCTATTTTTATTGGAAAGTCAGATTTGCAGAAAGGAGAGACACAAGGAAAGATCTTCCATCTGTTGGTTTGCTCCCCAGGTGGCTGCAACAGCTACCGCCGAGCTGATCTGAAGCCAGGAGCTAGGTACTTCTTCTGGGCCTCCCATATGCATGAAGGATACCAAGGCTGTACGCTGTCCTCTGCTGCTTCCCCAGGCCACAAGCAGAGAGCAGGAAGGGAAGTGGAGCAGCTGGGAAATAAACTCCAGCCCAAATGGGATCCTAGCACTTTCAAGGCTTCAGGGCCAGGCCCTGTGTCCAACTTTGGCTCAGAATAATCCTTTTCAGATTTGTTTGTCACTAGTTTGTTCACCTTCATTGTTAAGTATAATTCCATTGCATGGGGTTCAGCCATCCGTCTATTCATGGACATTTGGCAGGTTTCCAGCTTTCAGCTTTAATGAAATCAGCTGCTATGAATACTTGGATGTATGGACTTTCTGGATTTATGTTTTTATTATTATTGGGTAAATTAGTGCAGAATATGTTGATCCTTATAGTACTGCACTGAATGGCCTGTTACAGGAGAAGCTTAGTAGTCATCATGTATGTAACCAAAGTGATTTAGAAGTTTCTAAAGAGTAAAAAAGCACTATTCTACTAAGTTTCTCTCTTAAAGAATTCATAAGGTTTGTGTCTCGGTGGTCCAGCTTCCCATTCCTACTTGTGGCCTGGAAAAGCACTCGAGGACAGCCCCAAGCCTTGGGACCCTGCACCCACGTGGGAGACCCGGAAGAAGCTCCTGGCTCTTAGCTTGAGATTGGCTCAGTTCTTGCCATTGCAGCCACTTGGGGAGTGAATCAGCAGACAAAGATCTTCCTCTCTGTCTCTCCTTCTCTCTGTATATCTGACTTTCCAATAAAAATAAATCTTTAAAAAATATACGTAAGATTTTACTGACGTTTTTGAGATGGTTTCGGACTCTGCCAACTCAGTGTTGTCCTCATTGGCTGCTTTTCTCATTAAGTTTGGATATCATTGGTTCTTGTGATAATAGATAATAGGTTTTTTTTAATATTAAAATTTTTATACTTAAAACACTTTTCTAAAACAACAAAGATTCCTTTGCAATTAGTTTTCACTCCCACTTCTAGCCCCAGGGGACTAGTATTCTGCTTTCTGTGTCTATAATTGTGCTTTTACCAGAAAGTGAAATATGTAAGCGGTTACCTATGTCTAACTTTTTAAATGAGCATTTTTTTTTTATGACATAGGGAGTACGGAAAGGGAGGAAGTAGAGAGAGCCAGGGGAATCCCTATACCTATAAAACTATAGCATAAAAAATAACAACAATAAAAAGTGAAAAGAACTGATGATGTACCCAAATTTTTTTATTGCCTTTAATTCATTGATTCCTTCGGCTGAATGGTATTCCATCATATGAACACAGCACCTTTTGTTCATCAACTTGGAAGGCGAATGTTTAATTTTTCAAGAAGCGACAAAAATGGCTTCTAAAGTAGCTGGATTATTTCGCACTCTGACAATCAGGTGTTAGTTCCCATCTTCTGTGCACCCCCTTGAAGTCTCTTTAAGCTACTAGTGCTGTATTGCACAACTAGTGGTCCCCTTCCTCCTTCTCTCCATTCCCGTGTCCATCCTGTTGTGTCCATCCTGTTGTGTGCATGCACTGAATGGCGTATGGTTATTTACAGGGAAGGCATGTCCTCTCGCACTGGTTCTAATTGCTCTCACACACTTGACTGAACTGGTTTTCCTATCATCTAGGACCCAACATTTTCTCAGGTTCTTATTGTTCCCTCTTGTGTTGCACTGCGCTGGTCCCTGCTACCACTGCATCTGAAAACCCTCCGTTTAGTTGACAATGTTACCTTATATAGATATTCCCTACTTGCTTTCTATATAATACATAGCCATGAAAACTGACACAATTTATGATTCCTGGACTAGTTAAAGCTTTTTAATATGCATGAACACCTTTATGTAACACCCAAGGACTGTCAGCTTCTTTTAACCGGTATGCAGCCTGCTGTCCTCAGGCGACCCCTATGTTTGTGTTCTGCCAGTCCCTGAATGAGCAGTTGTGACCTACTTCAGAAGATACACTACTGCTCACCTGAGGCAGTCAGGAAAGAGCAACTGTTGTCAAAAAGCCCATCTGCTCCAGTGTCTGTGGGCTGTTTTCACAGCAGGAGTTTGGATGATTCATAGACATTATCTCTCTAGGAAAAAGAAATGCAGCAGATCCAAGTTACCAGCTGTTAGGGAAAGCATCCAATCACTTACTTGCCCTGAACATCTTAGTTACAAAGGGTATTTCAAAAAGATGTAATAGAGAGAGCTAAAGAGAGAGAGAGAGAACAAGAGAGAGACGTACCCTTTGTTTAACTTTGTCCCTACTCTTACCCCAAATTCCTGGAATGGCCAAGACTAGACCAGGTCAAAGTCAGGAGCCAGGAACTCGATCTATGTCTCTACAAGAACGGCAGTGACTCAGCTCCTTGGACTGCACTGAGTCCTTCCCTGGTCAGCAAAACCAGGAGCTGGAGCCAGGAATCCAACCCAACTGCTGGATGCTTCAACAGCATCTCAACTGCAAGGCTATGGGTTTGGTCCTCAAAATTCTGAACAAGATTTAGCAATTTACAAAGGAATCATCGTTCTCTATGACACATCGGATTTAAGAATTTTGGACCATATACTAAAATTTTTGCATAAGTTTATTTTGTCCTCTTGAGTAAAATGCATGTTTAATTTTTCAAGATGTGTTAAATAAGGCAAATTATACCTATATATGTCAGAATATGTTCAGCAGAATTATGTATGAGTAGAACTTATAACTAATTTGAACTTTGTTTTTTTATTTTATTTTCTGATTTTTATTGGAAAGTCAGATATACAGAGAGGAGGAGAGACAGAGGAAGATCTTCCATCCGATGATTCACTCCCTTAGTGGCCGCAACAGCTGCCAGAGCTGAGCCAATCTGAAGCCAGGAGCCAGGAGCTTTTTCCAGGTCTCCCACACGGGTGCAGGATCCCAAGGCTTTGGGCTGTCCTCAACTGCTTTCCCAGGCTACAAGTAGGGAGTTAGATGGGAAGTGGGGACACTGGGATTAGATCCGGCGCACATATGGGATCCTGGTGCATGCAAGACAAGGTCTTTAGCCACTAGGCTACCATGCTGGGCCCCTATTTGAACTTTGAAAACATACCAAATTCAAATTTATCCATGTTTAAGTTCAAAGAAAGCTAGTCTTAAGTGAAGAAGAAAATGTGTAATTATAGGTCATCGGCAAATTGTAAGTATTTTGATTTTTGATTTTCAACTATACAGATTCTTATTTTTTGAATGGGGCAAGTTGTATATATGTTCACTGAAAATCATTAATGAAATATGTATAATCATAAAACTTTCATACTGACCACTTCTTTTCCTGTTGGCCGTGTATATTGATTTCAATCAATATCTTTGCTAGGTATTTTTAGCTTTCTGTCAGTCTAGGTACTAGTTAATGGCTCTGTAAGCATTTAGAATTTCTCTGAGATTTTCCCATTCTTGAGATGTGGAATTCCTGTGTCCTATTTTGGAATCTAGGTAAATTTGGGACTAAATTAGAAAATCACAGATTCATAATGCTTTATGGCCCCTGCACTGAGATTGCAAAGTGCCAGGTGACGTTTTTAGAGGCGTGCACCGTGTAACAATTTTGCTAGCTGGAGAACACCATGTTATGATAACGCTCAAGAAACATGGGAGAGATCACGAGTAATAACTTAGGTCAAAAGCTTGGTCATCGAGATTTCACTGTCAAAACAGCAAATATGTTCATGGAAAAGGTCTGCAGATTATTCTAGCTTCCATGTTCCCAGCTGAGGTCCCACATTACAGAACAGAGCTCCATTGCTGTTCTGCTGGCCTGACTTCTTGGCACACAGAGACCAACATATTGAAATGATGTCTGTTACAGGAGGTGCCTACTAAAGGCTTGTGGAGAACCGTATATTAACGGATAATGCACAAAGCATATTGTAGCAACATATGATGTTGACTGAGAGAGACTGGGTATAGGTTTTGTGAGAGCTCTTAGTACTGCTGCACAACTTTTGTCATTTTAAATGATGCTGAAGTTATAAAGTTAAAAAACTGGTAATGTACATTTTTCATAAAGTGTTTGAATACTATTCATATGCCACTACAACTTGGAGTGACAAAGCATATATACTAATAGCTAACCAGATCAGGATGTAAAACACACTCTTCTCCATCCTAAAATTTCAAATATGAAAAAAGCTTATCGCATTCTTTCTCTATTGCTGTGGCAGAAACTTTATGGCATGGAAGGGGAAATTAGAACATGTATTTCCTTCATACATTTCATGTTATCCTGTCCTTCTCTGTGGTCCTGGCCAGGAGAAAGCAGGAGGTAACCTTCCTTGGATTGATGGCCACAGCCCCTCTGACCAACACTGATCCATCACACCTTCCATGTGACAGGCACCCACATACCCTTCCCCATGACGTACTGAAGTTATTACATCTGGATAACTTCTTCCTCCCTTCCCTTCTACCAACCCCATGAACTACCACCAGTGTCCTGGCTGAGAGATCTGTAAAGAATATTAGAATCACAAAAGAGAGAGATTTTTAATCTGATGATTCATCCTCTAAATGACTACAACAGCCAGGCTGAAACAACGAGCCTAGAGTTGCAGCTGGGTCTCTCATGTGGGCGATTGGGAGCTAAGTGCTTTGTAAACTTTCGCTGCTTTCTCAGGGGGCATTGTCAGGAAACTGAGGCAGAAATGGAGTGGCTGGAACTTGTGAGATTTTGGTGTCACAGGCAGCAGTTTAACTTTCTGTGCTACAACACTAACTGACTTTTACTGTCCTCAGTCCCCAAGCTGCACCCAGACCAAATACAGTAGCCCCTGCTTGCCCAACATTCCACTTTTATTTTCTGCAGTTGAAAATATTAAATGTAAAATTCCAAAGGATGACAATTCCTAAGGTTTTGATTAGCATGCTGAAATCCTGAGCCATCACACTACTTCCCAGCTGGGACATGACTCACGCCTTTGTCAAGCATGTCCACGTGTAGTCATCCTCAATGTTCGTCATTCAGAAGCCAGCTCTGTCATTGGAGGCAAGATCACAGTAACACAGTACATGTGTTCAACAAGTCTTTGTTTTACTTAATAACAATCCCCAAAGCCCAGAGTAGTGGAATTATCTGTTGCATACAGGATTCAGGACTACCTAAGGTTTTAAGCCTCATGGGGGTCTTGGATTGTATCATCTTCTGATAAAAAGGGGTGGCTGCAAGCCAGCCAAAACTGAAGCAAGAAGGGAGGTGTATGGAGGAGAATAACAGGTATCAGTGTTTGCTTTGTAACCACTGAGCAAGACAACTACTGCTTATCCTTGGCTGCTCGTTAGAATCATCTGCAGCTTAAAGGGAACCGCCCCCCCCCCCACACACACACTGATTCAACATATGCCTGTAATTACAAATACCTATAACGTGCCAGGCACCATGCTGGCCTCTTCACAGCAGCATATAAAGCCGATTTTATTGCCTATATCTTTCAGACACAGGTGATCTGAAAAGTCGAATGATTTATCAGAGTGACAAAGTCAGGATTATAGGTTTCCTGTCTGACCATGGAATGCATTGTCATTTCTGTGGCCTACCGTCCTCTTTGCTCATAAGTGCTAATGTGTAATTCTTAATGAAAATGTTTTTCTGAGCATCTTCTTCCTTAAGGTATGCACTGGGCAAAAAATCAGAGTTTGGGATTTTACAAAGCCAGTGACATTCATAAAATATTTCCTGCTTTACCATTTTTGATAGGGTTAATTTCTTGAAATACTTCTTTTTTTGCCTTTTTAAAATTGCATTTTTGACATTCTTTTCATAGTTAATTAGGGTAAAAAGGTTCACGGGCTGTAGGAAAGTGGGTAAGACTATTATTTCCATATTGTTTCCTTCATGTATCTGAGGTAAAGAGGGATACTGAGGCAAAAAGCCCCACCAAGTTTCCCACCCACCCCAAATCCTGGATGTGGGTATGCTCTGAGATTCTTGCTCAAGTGGTTTTGACAGTTCACAAGTTATGAATCGCTGCCAGTCTCGCCATTCCCAGCATGATGAGGTCATTGAAGAATCCTCTGATTGACACAGTCCATCATAGAGTCTCCATTTGTCCTGTACTTTGCTGCCAACATATAGCTGAGGTGGTTGATTGACCTGTTCTGTCTTCTGTCTTCTCTTGGTTAGGGTTCTGCATCCAGCATTTCGACTGGGGAGATCCCCAAAGAAACTTCGAGGTGTTCCCAGACCAGATTCTTGAGTGTACTAGCAAGCACAGGGCCCGGCACCGTCCATCGCCCTGATCAGCTGGTGGTTGCAATTGCTGGGTTGGATCTGTTCTCAGCCCCGACTTCCACTGTAACCAATAGATGTTGCAGTCCAGCCTGGTGCTGCCCAGCACATACTGGGCCCTCACATAAACAGCCTGACAAGGCTGGAGCTGCAGCCTTGTCAGGGCGACCCACAATAACCCCTACCAGGCCTGCCCCCTACCGTGGTTTGCCAATATGTATAGCAGACTAGTCCAGTCTGTCCCACATCCCATTTGGCTCTAGTACATGTCAATGGGTATTGAAACTTAGTTCCATCTAACCAGCTCAACTACCCAGTCCTGATGGATGTTGTTGAATGCCTCTCTGTCTAGCCAACCCATCCCCCCCACCATCATAGTTTGGTTCTTTAAATCGCTGGTTAGGTAGCTCCAGGTTGATCCTACTGTGCTTCTGAGATGTAAGTCAATCCTAAAGATTCCCAATGACAGTAACTCTTCCTTTGAAGAACTTGTAATCACTTAACAATGCTGACCACCAAATACCAGTCCATGCAAAAGCTATGGCTCAGGGCTTGTCCAGCAGGATATCCTATTACCTGCCATGATGATAGATCAGGACAAGGGTCTCATCAAGCAGGGCCATGACATTAACTAGCACTCGAGAACCATATCCGGGGATAGATTCTGTGAGGGATGTGTGGGACACACCCTGTGGAAATTCTAGCCCCACTGGTTAGCTCAAGAGTTGGGGTGGTGATGGACTAAGCTAGCTGTGACCAAGGAGCCTGCCATAAAAAATCAGAGGTAAAGGAACCCGCAACAGTCTGGACTGGTCAAGGCAGCAGCACCTGCATGTGCATCCTGAATAGGGTGTGGGGTGGGCCGGGCTGCAATGTTCACCAGCTCATACAAGGCCAAATGGAAGGCCAGACTGCACTGGGCACTGGCCTAAAACCCATTGGCATGTATGAAAACTGGGTCTGGGAGTGGATCAAGTGGAGGAACTTGGGAAACTCCCCTGGCGAGTCATAGCTCCTGCTGGTGAACATGTGGTTCAGACCTGGGGGTTGGACAAGCTGGGCAAGTAGCTCCAAAAGCTGGCTAATATGTAAATTGGTAATGGAACAGGGATGTACTGGGCAGGACTAAGTAAACCTTAGCTTACAAGCAAAACTAGAGACCAGCATGGAGCACAAGTCATACCGAGCTAGGCTCTTGCACCTACTGGTCTGCGAGTGTCAGGGATGCTAAGCCACAGTGCCTAAGGCAGAGGCCGGGACAGGTGAGGGGCTGAGCCAAGCTGAGTCAGAGCAACCACTGGCATGCGCGTGATCTACGGCTGGGAACAGGCCCGGTTGGGGAACTAAGGGGACACCCTAGCTGGGTTGAGGTTCCCACCAAGGGGAGCACAAGCTGGAATGGGGGCTGTGTTCTGATCTAGAAACAGTTGTAGTCTCCCTTGGCACTAGTGTGGACTGGGACTGGATGCACCAGGCCGGGCCAGGCCCCAACACCGTCTGGTGTCCTGGAGGACCAGGGTAGATGTGGGTTGGACTAGGCAATGTCTCAACCCCTACTGAGCCATGTGTGAGCCATATGTGGGTATGGCTGAGCTGCAACATCCAACAGCAAGAACCAGAATGGGTTGAAGGTCAGTTAGGAAAAGCCACTGTTCCTGCTAGGACAGGAGGTGAATTGAGTAGTTCTGGCTCAACAACCCCCTGGTATGTGCAAAATCTGGCATTGGGAGAGGTTCTGATGGAGGAGTCCAGGCAACTCCTCTGGCAGGACACAGTCCCTGCAGGTAAGCGCAAGAAGCATGATAGGAAACAGCCCAGAATAGGCCATGGAAAGTTTCCCACTGGTGTACATTTGGCAGAGGTCAGGGGCAGACCAGGCTGAAACAGTTCAAGTCATCCACTGGCAAATCCAAGCACCGGAACAGAGTGAGGATCGAGCCAGGTTTGGTCGCAACAAAAACCAGTGCACAATATGGAATGTCAAGGTGAGGTTGCCTGTACCAGATGTGACCACAGCACCCAACCAGCACGCATGAGAACCAGGAAGGGAGGGGGCAGAGTTAGCAGGGGGACAAGGGTGGTTCCCTTGCTGGATAGCTACTCCCACTGGAGAGCATGAGCTGGGATGGGGGCAGACCAGACTAAGCAGGGCTACAACATCTGTGCGCCTCATGTGGACTAGATCAGGGAAAAGCCAGGCTGGGCTGATTATTCCTACTGGTGCAGGCATAAATTGGAGTGGATGAGGGTTGTTTTGGCTTAGCCGTAGCATCAGCTGGCTGAAGCTGACACTGGGGGGCTGATTCTGTCAAGTCAAACCACAGAACCACCTGGAGAGTGCATAAACCGGGAGTGAGAGAGACCTGGAAGGGAAGTGGTGGGCTCTTCCCTCCTGGGTTGCCACTCCCACGGGAGGGTACGAAACACTTCTTTGATCCTCACAATGTCCTCATACGGTCTGAAGGGACTACAGGTCGCTCTTTTTCCGAGGACTTTGGGACTAAAGGACTTTAAAGATTTATTTTTATTATTTTTTTATTGGAAAGGCAGATATACGGAGAGGAGAGACAGAGAGGAAGATCTTCTGTCCGATGATTCACTCCCAAAGTGAGCGCAACGGCCGATACTATGCCGGTCCGAAGCCAGGAGCCTCTTCCGGGTCTCCCACGCGGGTGCAGTTCCCAAAGCTTTGGGCCGTCCTCGACTGCTTTCCTGGGCCACAGGCAGGGAGCTGGAAGGGAAGCGGGGCTGCCGGGGTTAGAACCGGCTCCCATATGGGATCCCGGGCGTGCAAGGTGAGGAGGACCTTTAACCATTTGCGCCACTGTGCCGGGCCCCTAAAGGACTTTAGAATGTGACACAGCAGAAGTGCGGACTTTGGAGTCAAGCAGATTACAATTCTGACTTTGGTACTGATGATCTGCAAACGTTCCTGGATTGTTAAATGGTTTTCTTCCTACCTATTAAGCGGAGATGGAATCACCTCCTTCTAGGGATGTGATGATTAAACAGAAAGATCCCAGTTAAAGAGTGACTGTCTTGGACAGAGTTTGCACATCTGGGTGCTTCCCATTCTGTCGTCTGAACCCTTCCAATTCAGACTGGGCTTGACAACACAGAAATAAATAGGGCAACTAGCCGTGTTTTGGCATAATTTGAGGCTACATAAAGTGAAACTATGCAGTGATAGAAATGTGGGTATTCCCAAATTAATACGATCTAGTGAGTATTTAAAATGTAGTTCCAGTATCTGGTGCTTATAATGCCAGCATCCACATTTCAGAGTAACAGTTCAAGTCCCAGCTATGCAACTTGAAATCTAGCTTCCTACTAAAGTGCCTGGGAAGGCAGGAGAAGATGGCCCAAGGCCTTGAACCTCAGCCACCCACATGGGAGATTCAGATGTGGTATGACCCAACTCAGACTATTGTGGCCTTTTGAACAGTTAACCAGTGGACAAAGGATTCCCTCTGCCTCTCTCACTGTTATTTTGTCTTTTAAATAAACAAACAATAAATACATAAATTTAAATAAAGATAATTAACAAATAAACAAGTAAAACCTCCCATAATTCCAAATATTTAGTACAGAGAGGTTTAAAGAGATATGTCAGAGGATACAGGATTGCTTGGAGAACTTTTTGATTTAGGCTGCAGTGAGCCAACGGCAGGTAGAAGAAAATTCATGTAATAGGAGAGGTTGGAATTTGGGTGCAGCTTCCTGGCACATGCATATCCTGCACTTCCAATTCCTGGAGGCTATGACTACGTGATTTTGCCTGTTACACACTCACAACAATTGTCTCCCCTTTTTTAATTATAGCAAGTTGTGCAATCCTTTCTTGTTTGTTTCTGTTAGGATTTCCTTCCCTTTCTCTATGACAGGAAAAACTTATCCCATGAGATTTCCTCTGGTATCTGATTATTTCTAGTCACTGCAGTTTAATGAATTCTTGAGAATTTATCCTCTATTTGTTTTGATTCTTAAATGGTGTTTATTATGATTAGTAGTAGTAGTAGTATTTTAGTTTTTGGTTACATTTCTCCTGCAAGTTTTGAACATCAAAAAAGAACCTTAAGTTTCTACACTTTCTTTCTAAAACCTCTCCCAAGCAATCCACTTGTTGCATGAGTATTATATGTAATACATATTGAGACTGGCATTATGGAATTGCCAGTGAAGTAGCCACCTGCAAGATCAGCAATGCATATGGATGCTGATTTGTGCCTTGGCTTCTACACATCTGCATCAACTCTCTGCTAATGAATGAGGGAAAGTAGCAGAACGTGGCTGTGGTGTCGGTATCCCTGCTGCCCACATGACAGACCTGAGTGAGGCTCCCTGTTCCTGGTCATTGCAGACATCTGGGCAGTGAACCACAACTGGAAGATCTCTTTGTATATATGTGTCTCCTGTCTCAGGAGCTCTGACTTTCAAATAAACCAATCTGTTTTTAAAAACACATGTTATATGTTTAACCACGCATGGAACATTTCTGCATAGTGTCTTATCGTAAATTTATAATCTGCCACTTCCTCCGGGACACTCAGGGGACGGTCAGTTCAGTTCAGACTACTGTAATCTCTGTTCTAGTCACCAGGTCAGTCTCTCCTGTCCAATCTTCCTGTCCTTGAATTTGCTCACAATCCATCTCTGACTAAAGCAAACTAAGAGGAAATGAGAGAGTGCTTGCCTAGCCCCTCTCCTGCCCTCACACTCTCCTGCACGGACTGGTCAAAGAATCAACTTAATTACCTCTAGGCTGGTGCTGCGGTACAGTGAATTAACCCACAACTTGGCAGTGCCGGCCATTCACATAGACTTAGTCCTGTCGCATCCATTTCTTATCCAGCTCCCTACTGATGTACCCAACAAAGAAACAGAAGATGGCCATGGTGAATGGGCCCCTGGTATCCTTGTGGGAGACCCTGGCTGAAGCTCCTGGCTCCTAGCTTCAGTCTGGTCTAGCCCTGTTGTTGGGGCCACTTAGGGATAGTCAGTGGATAGAAGAACTCTTATCATGGCTCTCTGTTTTCTCTGTAACTTTGCATTTCAAGCAAATAAATAAATCTTAAAAAAAAAAAAAGGACTTGAAGAACTGTACTCTTCCAGTCCTCTGCACATATTGCTGTCTCTGCCTTGGGCAGCTCATCCTTACTTCACATAGGTTATATTGATTGATTGCTTATTTCATTTCCACTCGTTGTTTAGGACCCATTCAAGCCCTTTTGTGCTTCTACACCCGCATCCGCTAAGGCTCAGGAGAGAGACAGAAATTGGAATCTCAAGCCAGGTCTCCCAGGTGTGTGAGCCCTTAGCAGGTGCTTCACAATATCTGTGATAGCGAGAAGCTGGAGTCAGCAGCCTGATCTGGGAGTTGAGCCCAAAGACTCTGCTGTGGGATGCTGTCCCTTTGGTAATTTACAAAGTGCAGATGTTTATTTCTCACATGTCTGAACACCTGGAAGTCAACACTAAGGTGCTGGCATCTGGCTGGGCTTTTTTGCTGCATCATTACATGATGGAATGTAGAGAGGCCAGGTGGTAGGATAGAGATGGACATTGAGAGAGAGGAAAGAGGTGATAATTGGCCCCTGCATGATGAACTCACTCAAGTGGTAAAAGCATTAATTTATTCATGAGGGTAGAGCCATCAAGCATAATCACCTTTTGATACTGTTATAATAACAATGGACTTTCAACATGAGCTTTGGAGGGGACATTGAGACCCACAGCAGGATCCAGCTCAGGCACAGTTTGTTGCCCAGACTGGACTTAATATTCTTTTATCACTCTTGACTTGCTGTGCCTATCTTGGTGTCACATTCTTCAAGTTATTTTTTTGGCCCACCATGGCAGGGACCATGACTTTTGACAAAGGGACTTAAATATTGTCAAGTGAGAGTGAATGAATGAATTAGAATACTATTCTAAGGCAGTGTGGTTCAATGGTTAAAGACATCTGAAGTGGCTCCTGTTCATGCTACCATAGTGTTTTCTTAGTGTTGTTGCTATTGCCCAAATATTCATATTGCAACTTAGGGGCCAAACTAAAATTCATTTCATCTGCTGTGTTCTGTTAGAAATAGTCTCCTTTCAGCTTTATGAGGAAATTCACAAGAATTAATTTTAATGCTGTGTTTCTATGACATGCTGTGAATTATCTTAGCCATAAGATATGATAGAGAAATGCATAAGAAATTTTGCATTATAAATTATACAGTAACTGTAAATCTTTTAAAGGTATTCAAAGTTTGGATGAAAGTACTTGTAGGAACTTTAGACACAAAATTCTCAGAAGCCAGGTGAGCTCCTAAAAGACAGCGCAAATGTATGCAGCTACAACAAGAGGAAATAACAAGATCCGACTAGCTAAGAGATTCACAAATGTCAGAAATAGTAATTGAGATGACTACATATCTAGGTAATAATATAAATGATTGCTATCATGCTTTCTGTGATATGTGGTAACTAATTCAGAATACAAGAAATGGAATCAGCTCAAGCAAAATTGACATTTCGAGCCTATACTCTTGAGCAACTGTGTTGTGTTTTCTGCTTGCTATTTGTTAATTTCTTTTTGTTAGGGAATGGTAAGACTGCGACCATGACTTGAACTGAGAGTAGGTCACTATTTAGATAAAAAAGAAGAAGAAGAAACAAGGAAGGACATGGGGAGTGGGGAACATGGGCAGGGGGGAGGGTGCAGTAGGCTTCACCACACTCCAGAATCTGTACTGTGAAACCCATGAAATTTGGTCACTGTATATAAATAAAATATTTTTAACAAAATATTACAATTTTGGAAAAATAACATTCACTCAATAAGAATTCATCATCTGCTGTGCTTTTGGGGTCTATTTGCTTCTTTTTGTAGGGTGTAGCTTTCTGGGTCGGGACACAGTGTTCAGGGTAACATCCAGGACAGGAATGAACTTGAAGAGAGGTTTCTGCCCTCACCTCGAGGCACTGCAGGTTGAGTCAGATGGCTGGCATCTGAGTTCTCGGCAACTCCATAATTTAAAGGACGCATTTAAGCTCTCTAATACTCTACACACAATTTAAATTTTATCAAGAAAGAAGACATACTCCATTTTATACATGTCACCACTTGTGATAGAGTTGTTAAGAGGTTTCAGTGAGTGTGGCTGCATAGAGAAGGTGGTGTGAACATGCTACAATTATTGCATTTTCACTTCAGCTGGTGAGGCCTACACAAGCTCTACACAAGCACCCAGGCTTGCCACTTGTAGAGATCAAGCCTGATATGATAGTGGCCATTTTGGTGGTAACCACCACTGTGTCCTTTAAGCAAGATAGTTATCCTAGACTCTTTAGGATAAACAAAGCTATTTTGTTGATAGTACTGCTCTTATCTGATGCCCAATATGTTGATATTTCTTAAGAATCTCCAGGTGCATTTTATTATCCATGGGCTACCTTTGCTTATAAAACCATATCTCTCTTGCTTTTGTGGCATGGAATCCATCTGTCTCATGTCAGTCTGAGGCTAATAAATTACACTCTGCACAATCCTGGATTTGTTTTCTTTCTTGTCTTATGGCATCTTCTTTTGGCAGCTGATTATAGCGTACTGGATTTTCCCAAAACATCATGCCAAGGAGTCAGAAGTAAACTTGAGCTCACTTGACAGTCCTCTCATTTTTTCCGTTGCCTGCTACTCAAGAGACAAAGTTGTATTACGCTGAAATGAGGTGCATGAGCAGCACAAAGACTTTGATGACCTGTAGAAAATGAGAAACGCGGGCAGGCATCTGAGCTCAATAGTTAAGACACCTGTGTCCCGTAGCTGAGTGACTGGGTTTTATTCTTGGCTCCAGCTCCTGATTTCCTGCTAACATAAGTCCTGGAAGACCATGGTGATGGCTCAAGTTATTGGGTTCCTGTCACCTATGGGGAAGACCTGGATTGAGTTTCTAGCTCCCGGCATTGGCCTAGTCCAATCTTGGCCATTATATGTATTTGGGAAGTGAATGATCAGGTTGAAAGTATCTTTCCTGTATCTCTTTCTCTCTGTCTGTTTGCCTGTCTCTTTCTTATTTTTTCTCTGTGTGTGTGTCTGTTTATCAATTAAATAAATACAATTCTAAAAATGAAATGATCACTAGATATCATCTGCTGTTACTGCTGTCAGTGGGCAGACAAATGTACCTGTCTTTGCAATAAGGTAGACACTTTGCAGGGTCATTTATAAATGGTACATTTATTTATCCAAAGAATAATAAAAAAATAAATAGCATTATTCTTACTTCTAGGTGAAGAAACACGGACTCAGAGAAGTTAAAGAATTTGTCAGAACCAGTGGAAGCCAAGTTGGTCGAATTCCAAAGCCCTCTCTTCTCAATGTCACTGATTTCTTGTATTACTGAAGACCAAGCAGAGTTCAGCATGAGAGGACTATGGGAAAATAGTCCTCTGTCAATAAAAGTTGCTGGGTTGTTAGTTCGAATGACAGTTAATACATTAGACTCATATACATGTTTAAGTGAATACATTTTCTAACTGAAGGTAATGCTTATTAAATATATCTTTATTATAACAAACTTTTGGAGCCAGCATTTAGTGCAGTGAGCTAAAATACTGTTTGCTACACTTGTATCCCATATTAGAGTGCTGATTCGAATCCTAGCCACTTCACTTCTAATCCAGCTTCTTGTTAATGTGCCTGAGAGAGCAGTGAGTACTAGCCCAAGAGCTTGGATCCTGCTTCCCAGTGTGGAAGCTCAACTGGAGTTCCTGGCTCCTGGCTTTGGCCTGGCCCTATGATAGATGTGGTAATCATGAAGGGAGTAGACCAACATATGAAAGAACTCTTTCTGGTTCTCTTTTTTTTTTTTCTCTGATGTTCTTTCAAATCAGTTAGTCAATCAGTAAATCAACCTATCCACCTTGCCCAACACAGTTTGGAAAGCATCCATTTGCTTTTAGTCTTGATCCCCTGCAGATATAGTACAGGATGTGCCTGCTGAATTAAAAAGCTAGAAGGGTTTATAAATGAAAATATAAAGCCTACCAGTGCCAAAGCACTCTTAGAAACTCACATTTTATTATGTTTTTTATGTTCCAGACACCACATACTGTGGATTATCTTGGGCAGCCCTCATTCTACACTGTGAATGTGGTTATTATTACTCCCATTTAATGGATGAAGACACAGAAGCAGAAGGCTTTATGTAACTTGGCCGGCAAGTGTCCTTAGAAGTCCTTACAAGTAACCCGATACAGACATGAGGAGCTTCTGGAAACCTACACCATACGTGTGCTGTATCGATTCATGCATATACTGTTTAGTCAAGTTTCTGTTGATATCAGCCAAGATTCATTCTCTCTCTCTCTTCCATTCACACACACACACACACACACACACACACTGAACAAATGTGTCGAGTTTTGCATTGTAAAATATGGTGATACAGTACAGGTCCCTACTATTTTTATTTGTAGTGTGCTGAAGTTTGAATAGTTTGCCCCTTCTCAAACACATGTTGCACTTCAATGATGAAATGTTAAGGAGGTGTCAACAGGTAAGACCTTGAAGAGTCTATTAGGGTTCTTCACTTACACATGGCTTAATCTTCTCATCAAATTAATGTATCAACTTAATAACAATTAATGGGTTATCTTGAGAATGCTACAAAAGTCCTCCCCCCCCCCCGCCTAAAACTTAGTTTATTTGAAAAAAAGCATTACAGAGCAAGAGAGGAAAAGATAGATTTCATCTGCTAGTTTACTACCCAAAAGACTGCAATAGCTAGAGCTTGACCAGGTCAAATCAAGGAACCAGGAGCTTTATCCACGTCTCATTGGTTCAGAGGCTCAAACCCTTGGTCCATTTTCAGCTGCCTTTCTCAAATACATCAGCAGAGAGCTGGCTCAGAAGTGGAGCAGCTGAAACTCAAACCAGCACTGCTCTGGGATGTCAGGATTGCAGGGCGTGGTTAAACCTATGACACCACAGTACCAGCCCGACACAATTCAGTTTATCGAGGTTTGTTGCATGCTTGTTCTACATTCACCACCATATTGTGTCTCTTGATCACCACTGATTTGTCATCTAAAAGGATATCTTCAGATGTGGTCACAGGAGTTGGGTCAGAAACACAACCCTGAATTAACCTCTTTTTGTTTAGAGATTACCCATTTTTTGCTATTGTATGTTGCTAAGAACAGAAAATAGACTAAGATACCATATAGTCTCAGAAATGCAACCCTTTAGAACAGTATTTTATCATGGGATTAACTAAATAATTGTGGGATTTACTGCTAACTCAACATGAAAGGATTTAATTTCTTTTGCTTGAAAGGATTTATAGCTCTGATTGAAAGCATCATAAAAAAGCTGTTTGTAAAAATTTAATACATCCCTTTAAAATATGAAATTCAATGCTCCAACTCCAATAAAATGAACAAAAAGATATTATAAAGTTAGGTCTATAAAAAATTTCATTTTGCTACAAAAATACATATAGTATATAAAATGACTCCAATGTAAGCTTCTCTAAATTAGTGTGTGAATTATAGATATTACTTAAGTATTTAATTAAATATATTTTCATGTTGAAGGAAAGATTCGTAAATGTCTATGCCACTTGTCAAAACTATGCAATTTTTTTAAGAGAAAACAGCCATTTCCTCTGAGGAGTGTGTACTGTAATGACTAACATTCAGTATCATCCCAATTATTTTATAGTTTTGAGAATCAACTATTCAGAATACTGAGGTACATATTGCTTCAGTAAAGGTCTTTTGCTCAAAGCCCTTAGAAAACTAGAAATTACCCATCGATCTGATATTATACATAGCCACAACTTATTAATTTCATCTGAATTTGTGTATGGAAAAGGTCAGACAAGAGTCTCTGAGCAAAAAAAGAAGGTTGGTACCTTGGAAGTCACCTGGGCAAGTGTCACCTGGGGAACAGACAGCTCATCCTGTGTTCCTAGGACTTCCCCTGAGTCCACTCTGAAAACTGAAGCTTAAAATGCCCCAGAAAAGTTGGCTTGAGCTGTACTACCGTGGCTCTGTTCTCCAAACAGGGTTGTCTTTCTTAATTCATCTTTAGGGTAACCCTGGGATGTTGTTTTTCATTTAAAGAGAAAAAAACCTCTTGAAAATGTGTTAAATGTTTTATGTGTCAGTAGTGGAAATTTAAATACTTGCAGGTAAAATCACTTTGGAAAATGGAGTCTATTTTATTTGAAAGATGGGACTCAAGTCTCTCTCTCTCTCTCTCTCTCTCTCCTTTCACCTGCTGGCTCAGATGTTTTCACCAGACACGGTTGGACTAGGCTAAAGTCAACAACTGGGAATTTCATATAATTGTCCCACGGTATGGCAGTCATCCAAGTCTTTGAACCGTAGTCTGTTGCCTCCTAGGATGTGTGTTGTTAGCAGAAAGCTGTAGCAGAAGCACGGTGGGAGCCTGACACCGTGGCTAAGTGAGTAAAGCAACTGCTTGCAGCAATGACATCTCGTATGGGCTCTAGTTCAAGTCCTGCTGTTCCACTTCCAGTCCACTCTCCCTACAAATGTCCTGGGAAGAGCAGAGGAAGAATGCATAAGTCCCTCCTACACACATGAGAGACCCGGGTTAAGCTCCTAGTTCCTAGCACAACCCTGGTTGCTGTCATCTAGGGAATGAACCAGTAGACATGAGTCTCTCACCCACTCTTTCCAATTCTTTCAAAATAATAATAAAAAAAATACACCTTAAAGAAAAGGTCTGGAGTCCAGGTACCCCAGGCAGTGGCTTTATCCAGTGAGCAATATACCTAAGCTTCTTTTAGGATCTCTTAAGTGCTGAATTTTCATACAGCATGTGATTTAACAGTTCTATCCTCAGGAACATGTCATAGAGAAACTCTTGCACAGGTCTCATTAATCAGAGACTGGATTAAAGAATTGTCACCTGATGAGATTTTTTGCAGCATGCTTCAAGGACCATAAAACCCACAACTGGATACGTGTTACAAATATAATATCAAGTAAAAAAAATCTAAATTTGAAGAAATTATCCACAGGTTGCCACCATTTAAAATACAGGTAAAAATTGGGCCCAGAGCAGTGACCTAGCAGCTAAAGTCATCGTCTTGCATGAGCCAGAATCCCATATAGGTACCGGATCTAATCTTGGAGGTCCTGCTTCCCATCCAGCTCCCAGCTTGTGGCCTTGGAGAACAGTCGAGGATGGCCCAAGTCCTTGGAACCCTGCACCCGTGTGGGAGACCTGGGGAAGGTTCCTGGCTCCTGGCTTCGGATTGGCACAGCACTGGCCATTGCAGTCACTTAGGGAGTGAATCATGGGACAGAAAATATTTCTGTCTCTCCTCCTCTCTGTATATCTGACTTTGCAATAAAAAGAATTAAACAAAAATAAAGGTGAAAATCAAGAGATCGAAGTCCAGTCATGCCTCACCTTTCAATGTTGCAGTCCACAGTGGGTTCTGTGTAAGGTAGTGGTACCACAAGAGTGTAATGCAGCTTAAGCATTTCTGTTGCCTGGTGTCACTTAAGTGGTGTCACTTAAGCCAACTCAGTGCGTGAATCACCTGTTTGTGGTGATGCCGGTATCAACAAACCTACTAGCTGCTATCCACATAAAAGCATAGAACATGCAGTTAGGTACAATACAGAATACTTCATAATGATGATAAATGACTGTGTTGCCAGATTATATATTTACCACACTAAACTTTTATTATGGTCTTTATCTTTCTACTTATGAAAAAAAAAAGGCTTACTGTAGAACAGTGTACCATGTTAACAGTGTACCGTATATATTTCTTATTCACTGTACTTCTTTGCTGTCAAGCAGATATGTTAGGTTACTGCCTCCATCACCTAAGCTTTTGTAAGTACAGTACATGGTGTTTATTCAGCAATGATATTGTTAACAGTGCCCATATCCTCTGCCTGTGGTGCCTGCATTCCATATGGGCTGCAGCCTGGCTGCTCCACTTCTGGTCTGGAAAAGTAATAGGGGCCCACCTCCTTGGGCCTCTGCACCCATAGGGGAGACCTGGAAGAAGCTCTTAGCTCCCGGCTTCAGACCGGCCCAGCTTTGGCCAAAGCAGCCATTTTGGGGAGTGAAACAGTGGGTGAAAGATTTCTCTCTCTGTCTCTCTGTGATTTTGATATTTAAGTAAAAATTTGAAAATAATAAAAAGAAGTGTGATCTTTTGAGCAAATCTCAGGAGTTCAGATTGTGCTGAGGCCCTGAATTAACTTCTTCCTCCAATTAGACCTACACAAAGGAAGGCAATACAATCCTTGTATTTTTAAACTTTATTTTCTAGAATTGTTTTATATACATAGTGAAAGTAAGTGATAAATCCAAGAGATAGCTCATAAACCACTTATGTTCAGAATTGTATAACCTCTGCTATTATAAATATCTTAACACTAGGATGATACATTTATTTACAATCAATAAATCTATACTGATATATAATTTTTACTGAATATACATACTATAAATTAGGATTCACTCTTGCTGCTTATATCTTATACATTTGGATGACTGTATAATGATATATTTTCCTTATTTTTGATGTTTTTTTGAAAAGTATTTGTAGAACATCATTAAATTATGTTTCAGAAAAATTTCAACTGCCTTAATTTAGGTACTTAAAAATTTTTGTCAATTAACTAAAAGCCTACTTAACTAAAATATATTTCACTTTCAGAAGTAACAGTTTGAATTTTTAAAATTGTCCTTGTAATGTTAATAATGTTAATATACAAAGAAATCATAAGTTTTGAGTATAGTAAGTGGTATAGCTAGAGTTTTGAAATTATCATTATGCTAGTGAATGAATAACTTTATTACAAAATTGATAAGAATTATAACAGATGAAGCTATAATTAAAATGTAAAGTACTAAGTTTTATCTCTTATAGTTATCTGCATTTTCTCACTTAAAGGCTTCCAACTCTTTAAAAAAATGATAAGACTTTGGTTGAATACAATAGTTTGTTGGCATTATATAGTTTTAAAGAGTGATCCTGTTAACATGAACTTTACAAAAATCAGAGGTCTGAATTAAGAAAAAAATGAGTTTCATCCTACTTCTTTATTGTTCCTGTTACATGGTGTTACATTTCACTATTCTCTTCAGTTCTTTCATACTTCGGTTAAAGCCACTCAAATAACAGACAGTAAGCACATCTTCTCCACCAACCTTTATTTATCTTTCATGATAGATGTTTTCGCGAATCAGAAACCCTGATTCTTCCTGGAAAGATTACCAAACCCTCCATCAAGAGACGGATTTGAAACTGAGTAATTAGCAAAGAAGAAGTTAAGATAAAATCATGGCATGTAAAAAAAAATAGAGAGCTGATTTTCTCTTTTGCTCTACTTGGAATTGTTGAGTTTCTGGGAGATATTTATATAGTTTTCATCTAACCTTAAATATTTTCAATCATTACTTTTTAAAATACTTTTTCCATTTTTTTTGGAAACCACAAATATATTTGTGGCTTGGTAATATATATATTCAAGGTGCTTGAGATTATCTAGAGTTAAGTGATGTTCTATTAATTTTTGTTTTGTTTTAAAAAAAATTGATACTGGATGACTTCTATTGTTATGTCAACAAGTTAACTGACATTTTTTTCTGTGGTGTCTAAGGTGACATTAATCTCAGTCAACATAATAGAATTTTCATCTAAGCATTGCACTTTTTTATTTCTAGAAGCTAAAGACATTAATATATTCTAAACTTCTATAAAATGTTTGACCTTTTTCTACTTTCTTGGGCTTTTAGAATATAGTAAATGGTAATGCTTTCAATGGACTTGTCTGAATTCTATCATTTGTACAGACATTATTTCTGGATCAGTTGCTACTTAGTGTTTCTCATTATTAGGCAGTTATTTTCCTATATTTTTATACCTGGTAATATCTGATTAGCTATCATTCCCTATCAATTTTTTCTTGTTGGGATTCTGGATATATGGGTGTATTTCCATAATTATTCTTGATTTCTGTTGGTACAGGAGTCTGAGATGATTCCTACCCTTTGTTAGTAGAGGCACAGCACCCTTAATGAAGAGCTAAAACTGTCCTGCTGCTGAGGCAACACTCTTGAGCACACCATGCCCAATGTCTGGAATTTTCCACTCATGCAGGTGGATGCCTGAGTTATGCCATCTTGCATGAACTCCAGTGTTTCTCAGCATCCTCAGCTCCTTTTAGGGGCTATTGCCCTAGATGCCAGCATTTTCATCACAGGCGTGTGCTGAGGGTTACTAAACACAGGACACTGGGGACGCTATAAGTTACTGCAGTTCTCTCGTTTTGGTTATCCTTCCTTAACATTATGCCCTGTGGATTATAGTTACATCTATTTTCCCAGACTACCAGCTCCAGCTTCGTTCCCGCAACTCACATTAGCCACCACTCTCTACCTGATTTCTCTTTCTTCAGGTGCTTAATTGGGCCACTCACAGGGCTCATTCTGTTTGTTCTTCTCTTTCAAAGAGTGTCATCCTATGTTGCTAGAAATCAATGACTAAAAGAGACTTTTTTCTTTTTCTTTTTTTCCCTGAAATTTTGTTTCTGGTGGGAGGGTAAAAGGGTTTTAAAAAAGATTTATATTTAATTTATTTTAAGGCAGAGTTACAGAGATGAAGATACAGAGAGACTAATATTCCATATGCTAATTCACTCCCCAAATGCTCACTCTACAAATGTCCTTAGCAGCTGGAACTTTAGGTCCAAGCCATGAGCTTCATCTGGTCTACCACATGTATGCAGGGGTCCAAGAACTTGGGCTATGCTCTGCTGCTTTCCCACAAATGTTAGCTGGGAGATGGATAAGATGTGGAGAGGCTGGTACCAGCTGGGATACCAGCGCTCCAGGCAGTGGTTAACCCAAGGATAAGTCTCATCCTTGTTACTTCATCTTGGTCATAAGCAGAAGTTCAGATGTCCTCTGCGATGAAAGTGTGCAGAGTGAAACTTGTCTCATCCTTTTCCCACTGGCACTTATAAATTCCTATGAATCAGAAGTGAACAGGCCACACCTGTGTGACTACCCTCCCTGGGGGAACCAAAGAAAATATGCCCTACATTTCTAATACATCCAATCACAGAATCCTATCTGTGTGATTGATAGAATTTCTTAAAACAAGGTTTAGTCCCAGCCCCTTTATTGCCTTTTCTGCTACTTGCAGTACTAGTTGATCAAATTTTACTGAACTTACACTGATGGTTGCTCAGCATCAGTGGCCAATAGCGAAGTCATTGGCTTCAGTTTGAGTGTTGGCTTGATTACTGAATAACAACAGCATTCCTTGAGCTCTTACTACTTGGCCAGGCAATGTATTATGGAATTTTACATGGACTATTTCACTTAATTCTCACAGCTATATCTAATAATTTTGGTATTATCATTATGCCCCAAGATTGAAATCATTATCAGGAGACAAAGTTTCAGAATTGAATCTTGAAACCATTTACTCATCATGAATGTTTTACTATGGGGACATTTTAAAATTTCTGTAATTCTTGTTTTCCTCATTTTAAAGATGGGACTGATTATACCTCTCCCACTGTGCTATAAGTGCTTAACATAGTGCTCAGTGCATACAAATATTGAATAAAAAAGTGACTAGTTGCCTAATTTTTCTGTGAAACATGGAGAATAAAAAGGATAGCACTGTGCAACTCCCAGGAAGTTTCTGGGCGCTTGAAAAGGAGGGCATTAGACAATAACTCTTCCACCTATAGAGATTAATTATAATCAACCAGTGGCACCGGTGGCTAAGCTAAATGCAGTGATGCTTTTGTGCAATAGCACACCCACCTTGGACTGCTCCCTGCTAGTGATGGGGTACACCCAATATACTAAGGCTGATTCATTTATGGAGCCATGGGACTCCTGCTGTTGGCAAAGGTTCAACAAGTTTCTGATGGCTTTGCAGAAACTTTGTCAGAGCTGCACTAGGTTCAAGAAGGTTTCCACACCACCTTCACATCGCCCTCCTAGGCTTGAAGTTCATTTTCTAAGTGGAATTTCATGGCTCTGTCGGCTTTTTCTGGCTTCCTGTCTGCTTCCTCTCATGTGGGCGTTCTTTCTAATCAAATCCTTACATGTTTAATCCTGTCTTGTGGTGTCTGCTTTTTGGAGAAGCTTCATTAACAGGTCTGAGTTCTTATTAAGTTTCCTGACAATGATGCCAATCACAACTTGCAGATGTTTTTTTCCTGGCCCCAGCCTCTGGGAAACGCAACTACTACCATTCTCCTTACAAGTCTTTCTCCAACAACTGTTCCTTTTAGCTTTACTGATCTGACCTCCCATCATATTTTAACATTGAGTGTGCCGCCCCCTACCCTTTTAACATCTCTTCTTCCTATCTGCTGTAGTCAATAGCTTATTCTTCATCTGCCCTGTTTTCTTCTTCCTTCTATTTGGAATCTTGAAACCCTGAGCTATTTAGGATGCTCAAGTAGCTTTGCACAGTTTTGAAAAAGAAATGTATTTCAGAGGGAGAAAGAATGAGGAGAAGAGAGGTGTGTTGAGAAGAAGAGAGGAAAAGAGAGAGGAAGAGATCAGAGGAGAGGAGAGGAAAGGAGAGGAGAGGAGAGGAGAGGAGAGGAGAGGAGAGGAGAGGAAAGGAGAGGAGAGGAAAGGAGAGGAGAGGAGAGGAGAGGAGAGGAGAGGAGAGGAGGGGAGGGGAGGGGAGGGGAGGGGAGGGGAGGGGAGGGGAGGGGAGGGGAGGGGAGGGGAGGGGAGGGGAGGGGAGGGGAGAGGAGAAGTTCATTACCCAGATGCAAAAGCTGGAGGGTTGAAGCCAGGAATTGGAAACTCAATCTAGATTTCCCACCTGGGATGGCAGGAATGCAAGTGCTTGAGCCATTTCCACTGCCTCCCAGGATCTGAATTAACAGGAAGCAAAATTCAGGAGCTGGAGCATGGTGTCCAACCCAGGCACCTTGTGAGTTAACCAGTGGTGGTTAAACACCGCAGTGACTAACCAGTAGCTTAGAACTTTCTCAATTTTTTGTTGATATCTACTTTCCAAGTTTGCATTTAGATAGCCTCTTTACAATGAATTTATAACTGATGGAATGTTTAGGTTGCCATTCATTGTTTTAAAATCTTTTTATTTGAAAGCAGAATGACAGGGACAGAAAGGAAGGGACAGATGGAGATGACAAGGGAGGGGGCAATGGGAGAGAGAGAAAGAATGAGAATGAATATCATTTATTCCGTATTTTGCGTCTCTGGGTCCCCATGAGCCAGCCAAGTCTCCATTTGGTTCTCCTGGATGATGACAAGAGCTCACATACTTGGATAATTATCTGCTGCTTCCCAGGAACATTAGCAGGAAGCTGGATCAGAGGCACCTTCTCGTTGCATCATAATATAATGGAAGGCTTCTCATGGGCAAGCAACAGAAGAGTAAAAGAGGCCAAATCCATTTTTACGACAAACTCACTCCTGGTGTAACAAACCCACTCCTGTTGTAATGAACGAATCCCCGTGAAAGCGAATCTACTCTGGTGACAGCAGCGTTAATCCATATCTGAAGGCAGAGTCCTTTCATCCAAACACTTCCCATGAGGTCACATCAGGCTGCCCCATTGCACTGATGTTCAAGAACTTCGGCGAACACATTCAAATCATTGCAGTGTACTTCCTGATTCATAGGTGCTCCCTTGCATCGGTGTCTTCACAAGGCGGGAGTGACATGCTAGAGCTAAGAGCATGAATCTCCTTCTTAAGGAAGCTTTCGTAACTTAATCACCCTCCAAAGGCCCCAGCTTCAAAAATACCATCACTTTGGAGATGAGAGTTTTATCACAGGAATCTTTGGAGGGGTGATATTTAGAGCCTGGTAGTCAGGTCTCCCAGAAGTAGACCTTGAGACAGACTCACATGGAAGTGATTCATGTATTATTTCCTCCCAAAGGAAAATGGGAAGAAATTAAGGGAAGAAGGATATGGAAGGGAATCAGGTCAAACAATGTACAGTCCCAGAGAGAAGTCCTGTGGAAGGCTGGACCAGGCTGATTCCATAGGACAACTTGAAGAATTAAACTGTGGAGTCATCCCAACCTAAGGCAAAGGATTTTGGCCTTTATACCCGTGAGTTCATTAGCTAAGAGCCACCCAGTCCCTGGCATTTCCAGGTCACCACATGCAGTAGAAAGGAGGAGAAAAGCAGTTGCAGTAGAGAAGTCTTCTAAAGCAGGATCCAAATACCGGTCATTGTGGAAAGACAAGTTCCTAGAGGTCAGAAAAGTCTACATAAAAGGTAGCAGGGGCGTGAGAGGCTGGGGGATCACTGACATTTCCTGTTACAAAAACCCAAACTTCCTCCCTGTGAGGTTCCTATGACAATATTGAAACCCATGCAGTTGCATGTATTTATCTGTATTTATTTATCGTATCCCTAGAGACTATTTCAAGTGGAGGAAAGGACCTTTGGTCTGTAAGCCCAAAGGTTGCATTACAGCTATGGTAGTTTTTGGCTTGAAAATTCAAATTCCTTGTTGGGAATGAATCCAGGTTTGTGTGCCATGGAATATGCCATATAAAATGAAGTAAAATCTGTCAAAAACAGTTTAGGAATTAATAACTATCAAACAATAAAATACTTTTAGAAAATTGGATAGATATGGCTGAATTTTTCCTGCTTTTTGCACTTTTATGATGTACTTTTCTTTGTTTTTCTAACCAGGTGTTTATAATTTTTCAGGATCTTGTTTTCAGGATCATACTTACAGATGGATTTTCAATAAAAACATTATTGAAGAAGCAGGACATTTCCAAGTACTGCTAGCTTGGCAATAACTTTGAGTGTATGTGATCATTTTGTTATTTATTTATTTATTTGAAGGGCAGAGATACAGAGAGTGAGAGAGCGAGTATTTGTGTGTACTTCTACCCACTGCTTTACTTCCCAAATAGCTCCTAGGGTTGGGGAAGGCTGAAGCCAGGAACCTGAAACTCCAACATGGTTGCAGGTGTCCAAGACATCTTTCATTACTTTCCTTGTGCACTAACAGGGGGCTATATTGTAAGTAGAATATCTTCTTGTGCTCAGAAGGGGGTGCCTGTGCTGCAGGCTCAGCTTAACCACCCGTGCCACAATGCCAGACCCCATCCTCTACTCTTTAATATTCGCTATCCAATTACTGTCCTTCCTACTCCTTAGTGCCTCTTTAAGGCCCTCACATTGCCATGGATTCTCACTTCAACTCCCTCCTTCTGTTTTGCTGTTAAAATACATTTGCCATTTAAACTCACTAGAATAGCTGTGATTATCCTTGAGTGTGGCTTGAAGTGTTTGCCCTCTAAAGGAACTTGCAAAGCTTTCACCCAAAATGCTGAATTCTGCAGGGACTCCAGACACCTTGGAAAAGTAACATATAGGTAGGCCTAGCGTGTTTCTTTCTGGTATAGAAACATAATCTTTCTTGTTGTCTATTTTAAAATGCTCAAATATCTATGATTAACTTATTTTCTTTGCCTCATATGGTGCTTGCAATTACTTTTGTGTTTGACTTCTTTTTTTAAAACTTTCATTTTGAATTTTTGAATTTCATGGTACAATTGCATATAGACTGTGTTTCACCCCCAACTTCTACCCACCCCCACTGTTCCCTCCCCATGTTGCCACAATAGTACAGTCCTTCAAAAGGAGTCATAGGGCCCGGCGCGGTGGGGCAATGGTTAAGGTCTTCGCCTTGCATGCCCGGGATCCCATATGGGCGCCGGTTCTAATCCCGGCAGCCCCACTTCCCATCCAGCTCCCTGCCTGTGGCCCGGGAAAGCAGTGGAGGACGGCCCAAAGCTTTGGGACCCTGCACCCGCGTAGGAGACCCGGAAGAGGCTCCTGGCTTCGGATAGGCATAGCATCGGCCGGCCGTTGCGCTCACTTGGGGAGTGAATCATCAGACAGAAGATCTTCCTCTCTGTCTTTCCTCTCTGTATATCCGCCTTTCCAATAAAAAAAAATAATAAAAATAAATCTTTTTAAAAAAAGAGGAGTCATAATGCCATCAGTCTCTTATTTACGTGTGCCCTGACATTGCTGGTACAGACATGTCAGACAGTCCAGCATCCCACTGTCTACACATTTCCAACAGTTTCATTGGGAGTCCATCTAACGCAATATGTGTGACTTCTTGTTGTTAAGGATAAAAAAGCACCTTATATTGGGGCTTGCTTTTAGAAACCCAAAGGATATCTATAGCTATTTATAGATATATCCATTCTTTCCCTGTTTATTGTAAGGGATATAAAACACATTCCTATTTGTATTTCTTTTGGAAAGCTCATTAACTAGCTAGCAGTATTTTAGCATCCTAATCAATATAAATTGATGCCTTCAGAACTGTAAGCCTAATATTAACTGTAAAGTTTCTTTTCACTTAAGTAACACTTTCAAATTGTCAGTATAAAAAGATATTTTTTAATAAGTGGGAGTCTATATCTCATCTGTTTTACACCCTCATTCCATAGACATAGATTTAATGTTACTTATTTATTTCAGACACTCTAAGTGGATCTGCCGTTTCCAATTCACATAATCTTTTAGTTATGTGCAGATCATTTATTTATGACTCTGTTAGAAATTCATAGTAAAGCAATAAGGTTTTGAAATATGAAAATTACATAATTTCTTATGCTCTTACCATGTTTTCGTAGCACTCATAACTGTAAAGCTGTTTTGAAGGATTTTAACTTCCTCTTTCTTTTTTCTCTTTTCCTTTGGCAGTTATTCCATGTTTCAAAAGAGCCACTTCCTGGAACTTTATCACAGTGGCTTTTTTTTTTTTAACTAGCTTATCTGAATCTCTGTTTTCTTATTTGTGACCTACTTATAGCCAAGGGGAGGTAACAATCCTGAAGTCAGTCATAACACACTTTGCAATTTCATAAGATCCATTTTTGCGTCTGTTACTCTCAATGCTTTAATACTGTTATTTGCTGCTACTCGTAGGCAAGACTCAAGGTTATGTGTATAGGTTGGCAGTGTTAGTTAATTCAGACTGCTAGAATAGAAGACCATCAATGAGGTGGCTTAAGCCACAAACATTTATTTCTAGTTCTGGAGGCTGGAGATGCAAGACCAGAGTTCAATGTGGTTGTTATTGGACGAGGGCACTCTTCAGGGTTGCAGGTGGCTGCCTTCTTGTTGTGTCTTCACACGTCAGAAAAGTCAAGAAAGTTCTCTTTTTCTTTCTTTTACTTATTTTTTTAATAAACTTATATCTTAATTCCATTTCTGCACACTTTTATAAGGAGTTGTTTATTTGATTGGAAAGGGAGATTTCAAGAGAGGAGAGACAGAGAGAGAGGGAGAGAGATAAAGAGAGGGAGAGATCCATCCCACCCATTGATTCATTTCCCAAATGGCAGCAACAGTTGGCTGGAGTTGAGCTGATTTGATGCTGGGAGCCAGGAGCTTCTTCCAGTTCTTCCATGTCAGTGCTGCGACCCAAGGCTCTTTTTCTTTCCAAGATCAGGGAAAAGCAGGGAGTTGGATCAGAAATGGAGCAGCTGGGACATAAACCAGAGCCTATATGAGATGCCAATGTTGCAGGCAGAGGATTAGCCTGCTATGCCCAATGCCAGCCCCTCTCTGGGTTTTCTTTATAAGGCATTAATTATACATGAGGGTTCTATCCTCATGATCTAATCAATCATTTCCCAAAGACCCACCTCCTGACACCGTCATATTGATAGCAATGATGTCAGTATATGACCTTTGGGAAGATACAAGCATTCAACCTTTTGCACTGAGGATTTTCGTTACACTTTACTTCCACATCACCCAGGACACATGGCCTCAGTGTTCTCAACACATTTTTTTTTTTAACAGAATGAATGATATGAGAGACTTGAGAGTAAAGCTGGAGTTTAAAAAGTCATCGCAGTTGACATTGGCTTTGTCTTCAATGTAAGACGCTCAACTTTGGCAGCTTAACTGAACAGGGTTTCCTAAGAGTGAATCCTGCAACTAGGGTTGGTTGGTTGCTTAAGGAAGTCAGCAAGAATTGGGCTACTGCTTAACTTCCAACTCCACTATTGCTATCCTGTTGGTTGAAAATAAAAGAGTTTATTTTCTTTGGTCATCTGAGGGGCAAAGAGCAGGGAGCAAAAGTGCACACCAGGTGATCTGGTATTTTGTAGGAGCTTTCTGGCAAGTTCTGCTCAGTGTGGATTTGCTTGTTTGTATTTGATCTGAAGCAGCTCATATGGCTTAAGGGGTCTCAGAAGTGTTTTATGTGGGAACTTATTGCATATTTATTGCATTTTCCAAAAGAATAACTAATAACAGATCTGTTTTTTTAACTGATAGATTACTTGAATTGAAGAGGCAACATCTATATAAAGTGCCTAAAACAAATAAATGTATATTGAATTTGTGTCTATGGATGCAAAGTACAGTAAGGATACATTTCGAATCTCATTTAGTTATCAGTACTATGCCAAAAAGAAAGGGAAATGTATATTGTGTATATAACCAGCGGCACCTGTCACAGAAGAGTTTAAGGAAAGGGAAATAAAAGGCATTCCTGTCCCAAACTTCAGTTTTGAAGCCACTAATAAGGAACACACAGGGTATTTTTGTGATGTAGTGACTGCGTGGACCAGTGGACTGAGGTATTTACTTTGTCAAATTCACCAAAGGACTGAACTTGCTGATGTAGAAATTTGAGCTATAGCTATATTAGAGGTGATCTAGCTTTGGATGCATACTTACTAAACTTCAGAGACAAGAATAATAGAAATGTAATTAAACTTACAATGAGAAGGTAAATTTATCGAACGTGAGTGCTCAGTAACCAAACTATGTCTCTCTAGGTAAATCTACATTCCAAGTCATTAGAAAGACATTAGAGAACGATGTTAATGGAATGGCTTTGATACTTATGGTCTACTAGAACCAGTTGTAGTGTATGTTCCCATCTTCCTCATATTCTGTTGGCAACTGCAGATAAGGTAAAATACTATGCCCTTGACTATGTACCCTGCTATACTTTGAAATTAATATCAAAATCTCATGTAGGTAATGAAGTCCCAAAGTTATGCATTGCTAGCACTAAGATGGGGAACGCTTGGTCCAATTGTGGCATTTAGAAGCCGGTGTATCGGTCAGTGGGTGATGGTTCTTGTAAGATGGCTCTCATGAGTGTGTTGGTTATAAAGCTTGGGTCCAGTTCAGTTACTGTGCCTCCTGGCTCATCATGTGGCCCTTCCATCAGCTTCATTCTTTTAGTATCATACGCTGGCTTCACCGAATGGCAGAACCAGTAAAGCCCACATGATCTTGGATTGTATACCTCCAAAATTATGAGTTCAACTAAATGCTCTTCCTTTATTAGAGTTCTATGTAAGGTATTTCACAGTAGTCACAAAAAAATCTGACTAACATACATCGTTTTCATAGGCAGTGCAAGGAATGTGTTGCTCCTGTTGGTATCACTGGTTCTTCCTCTTCTTGCCTTCCGTCACCATTTTAAAATAATATTTATTTACCTATCTATCTATCTATCTATCTATCTATCTATCTATCTAAATTGGAAAGTCAGATACACAGAGAGGAAGAGAAAGATCTTCTGTCCGCTGGTTCATTCCCCAAGTGGCAGCAATGGCCGGAGCTGAGCTAATCCGAGCCAGGAGCCAGGAGCCTCTTCTGGGTCTCCCATGCGGGTCCAAGCAAAAAACTGGTTTGGAATCTGGGCAGCCAGGATTAGAATTAGCACCCATATGGGATCCTGGTATGTGCAAGGTGAGGACTTGAGCCACTAGATTAGTGCACCATGCCCTATCAGCTGCTTTATCTCTCCATGTTTTAAAGATAACAGTATCTTTTTTTCTCTGACCTACTAGATCTTACGACTTACTTTTTAACTCTGGGAGGTCATCTTCTTCCATTTCCAAATCACTTCACACTTAGGGTGCTTTAATTAACAGGCAGTGGGTCACAGCTTATACCTACGGTCTCCCTTCTCCAGGAGATCAAGGCTTCTTCCTAAAAAAGTGACCAGTCCAGTTTAACTCCAGTTCACTCTTGGTTGATTTGTCATTATCTTTTTCACTATCAGAAAGGTCCATTGCTGTTTTTTGTTTTTTGCCCAAATATGTATGCTTTGTCATGTGCATTTTTAAATCTCTTTTTCTGGCTCCATTTTCTTCCCTTTGCAGTTACTCCTTTCTTGATTTGCCTCATCTTTTCATTTACACACATACTTCTAATACTGCAGCATGAGTATGTGTCGACTTCTAATACTGCAGTATGGATAGGAGTATGTTTCTCAGCTCTCACACTGTTGACACTTAGTGCCACGTAATTATTTATTGTGAATGTGGAACAAGATGTTCTCATTAGTGAAATATTTTATCAGCAGGTACTGTCCATGGATTGTAGGATGTTTAGCAACATCTCTGGCTTCTATCCACCAGATGTAATTACCTCTCCCATATGCAAATACCGTCACTTAGTCCCAGTATCTCTTGGGGCCAGACAGGCCCCATTGAAGATGATTGACATAGATGAATAGAGGGGTTTATGCTTGTGTAAAGGAAAACTGAGTTTGAATCTCTATTGTGTCAGTTTTATTAAAAGTATTATTTGAGAAGATTTTATCAAAACAAATATGTGCTTTTGTAAGTTTTAGGCATAAAAGACCAAGATCTGCAGACCTCAATTCTTGGTGTAAACATTTACAAATTCATGTAATGGAAATATCAGGTTGGGTTTAAGATTTTTAAAATTTTTTTTCAGAAAGTCAGATATAGAGAGAGGAGAAGAGACAGAGAGAAAGATCTTCTGTCCGTTGATTTACTCCCCAAGCAGCCACAAAGGCTGGAAATGCACCGATCAGAAGCCAGGATGCTGGAGCCTCTCCCAGGTCTCCCACATGGGTGCAAGGTTCCAAGCCTTTGGGTCATCCTCCACTGCTTTCCCGGCCACAAGCAGGGAGCTGAACGGGAAGTGGGGCCACTGGGACACGAATCAGCACCTATATTGGATCCTGGTGCGTTCAAGGTGAGGCCCTTAGCTATAAGCTACTGCATCAGGCCCTCAGGCTGAGTTTTTCAGTCCTTTACAGATGCATGACAGAAGCTGAAAGTTCTGTGCATGCAGTCTCTGATTCTGCACGAAGCACAAACATACTGGCTTCACAAAGCTACTCACAACAAACTTGTTAAAGGACATTTCGGAAAGCTTGGGGGAATGCTTCCATCCAGCTTTTGTCATCTTTCAGGCTCCAGCTCTAGTCCTTCCCTTATCCTTCTGACTGGGCACACAGCAGTGAAACTACACCTAAGATCCCTCAGGATCTCACTTCCTACTTCTAAGCATTTATCACTTTCCATATAACAATATACAGCCCTGGCTTACGAGAGAAAGGCAAATTCTCTACTTCGTTGCTTTCTTAGTCCATTTTGTGTTGCTATAACCAAATACCTGGCATTGGATGATAAATGTAGAAGGTGTTTACCCAATGATTCTTGTTACTGGAAAGCCCAAGCAACATGGTACTGGCATCTTGCCAAGACCCGCTGGCTGTATCACAATATGGTGGACAAATGGAAGGGGAAGTGGGTCTATGTAAAACAGGCCCAGCAGCTGGGACAATGGGATGCTCTTGCTTTACAACAACCCACTCTTGTAGTACCTAACCTGTTCCCTCAAAACTTAACTCAGTCCTGTCAGAGGGACAGTCACGCCTTTAGTGGGGACAGTCACGCCTTTAGTGGTGTTGCCTCGTTAGCCTTAGTCACTTCCCACTAAGTCCCATATCTTAAAGATTCTAAAATTGTTCACCACAAATAGACTGAGGAATGAAGTCTCCACATGAATTTTGTGTGGACAAGCTGCAATTAAAGACAGCAATCATTTACGTAATTGAGTGTGAAAATTTAGAATCTCATTAGAAATGTAATTGAGTAAAATTCCAAGATTCATGTCAAATAAGGAGCTTGACACTGGCCATGAAATGAAAGGTTCTGTGCTCCAGGTCTTAATCAGGAGGGTTGAAGCTCCGCTGAGAAATTTGTTTGCATTTTGATGCTGTATTGCTCTATCATATTTTCTTTAAATTTCATTTTATCCAATGTCAGATAAAGCACCACATTGACACTTGACAGTTTATAACAGTAATTATAGATCTATGAGTCAACAGGGCTCAGTTGGAAGGCTCTGTTGTACAAACCCGACTAGGCCAGAGAACATCCAAGGTAGCTGGCTCACGTGCCTGGCATATGACGCTGCTGACTGCCAGCCAGGACTCTTGTGTGGGATGACTGCCTATGCCCATGTTGACTTCTCACAGCATGATGGCTTGTTCTAAGAGGGATTGTCCCAAGAGAACTAATTTCAAGAAAGAGGAAGTGGAAGTTGCCAGTCTCTTAGAAGACTAGACACAGCATTTCTTGTGCAGCGACAGGCCCAGATTCAGAAAGAAGGAAAGAAACAAACTTCCAACCTTGATGGAGAATGGATCTGGAGCCTTGCAGCTAAGAGACTGCATCCATCAGAGTGTGTGGGTTTGAGACAGCACTGCTGAGCTCAGCCTCCTGCTAATGGGGGGGGATGCTGGGGTCCGTGCGGTAGGTATGGATGGCACGAAGGTGTGAAGAGAACAGCTCCCCTGCTTGGCAGGGCCTGGGGCAGCTTCCAGCTGTTTGGCAGGGCCCGGTATATTTCTCTCTGACCACCCTGATGCTGTTTCACCCTCTGGCTGCATGGACACTCAAGCACCCCACTAAGAATTCTGTATTCTTTTGAGGCACGTCTGTGTCTGTGTCTGTGTCTTTCTTTATTGCCGACTCCACGCACCCTTCCCGAGCTCCGAACTCAGCTGCAGCTGGACTCCGGTTGGGGGGCACAGGATGGCTCCAGTGGCTGCATTTCCCGTGACACATGTGGAAGGCTGGTCCTGGTTCCTGGCTTCAGCGTGGTGCAGGCTTGGATGTTGTGGTCATTTGGGAAGCGAACTGGCAGGTGGGAGATTTGTTTTTCTCTGTCCTTCATATAAAGAAGCAAACAAACGAAGTGAATGCCAGTAAGGTACAGGTCTTTGGGTACCACCCGAGATCTGTGATACCCAAGACTTGAAGGCAGGGCCCCAGGACCTGTGTTTTAATGAGCACCTCAAATATTCTTCAGCATACAGAGGTTTCAGCGTTACTGCTAGTGGGTTTGATAGTCTCAAAACCTTGGCATACATCTGTGTAACTGCTGTCTAATGAAGTGAGAGTCTTCCAAAGAGGAGGGTGTGCTCCTTGCCTAGGAAAGGCTACCTAGGTGTGACAGGCTGAGTGGAATTCCACCGGCTCCAACTGGAAGGAAAGGGAAGTCCCAGAACATCTTACATGACTTATAAGAACTAAAATCCTCATCTCATGGTCTGCTTCCAAGAGTCCTTTCCTTGTGTCTTGTTGGATATCTCCACAACTGCCATGAGTTCCACTAGCTCAGGATGCCAGCTGCCTCCTGCTGCTGAGCGCTCCCTGGACAGCAGAGTCTGAGAGAGTCCAATTAAGATTTGTTGTTATTTCTTTGAAAGGCAATTACACACACACACAGAGAGAGAGAGAGAGAGAGAGAGAGAGAGAGAGAGAGAGAGAGAGAGAGAGGCTTCTATCTATTGGTTCACTTCCTAAATGGCTGGGCCAGGCCAGGGGCCCAAGCAGTAAGACTGTTATTTCCACTGGCTCCCCAGGAGCATTAGCAGGGAGCTGGATCGGAAGTGGAGCGGCTGGGACAGGCAGGGGCTTAACCTGCTTCAGCAGAGCACAGGCCTCAGCACAGCTGTTACTTCCTTGGGAACTCCTTCTCTGGTACCCACGTCACAGCACACTCCCGTTCCATTTCACTCATGCCATCTTCTCATGTATATATCAAATATAATGCTCTCTGAATTCCAGAAAGAAGTCCACACTCCGGAGCTGCTGCCGACAATCCAACGGCAAAATCCCTTCAGAGCAGTTATTTGCAGGCTGCTGGTCTCAAGGCGGATGCCACCCTCTCAGGAACTCTAATGGAGCTGGTTCCGCCTAGTTCCCTGTCTCCCCGAGCAGAGGAGCTTTGCCATGTGCTTTCTGCAGGGACCACACTTTCAACTCCAGAGGTGTTAAGTTTTAAAGGTGATAATTGGAGAACCACCACAAGAAGCAGTGAGGGATGAAAGTGCAACCAAGGGTTTGTGAGGGGCGAGGTGGCAGCTGGCTCCAAGTTTCCTGGCAGCCGCAGAGCAATGCCAACACCCGTGAGCCGGCAACCTTGCTCTCGTCCACACCGAAGCAGCCTTGTTGGAGGCCTTCCACAACAACCCGGACGCCCTGGCCACCCTGAGCGCCCGCCACCTCTAGCCACACAGCCCACGGGGCTTCCAGAACGTGAGCCCCGCGCCCCGCAGGTCCTGCTCCTGGGGCTGCATCAGGGGTCCTGGCCAGGGGACAAGGCGCCCCCTCTCCCTTCCCGTGGAACACTCAGGTAACGCCCACGGAGGTGGGGACAACCCCTGTCGTCCCCTCTCCCTGGGCCCACGGACATCCGCTCTCCTCACAGGAGCCCCCCACCCGCGTGGGCTTCCCTCCGCGGCTTTCGGGGTGAGCGCTGCCCCGGAGCCAAAGGGCGGGCCCGCAGCGTGGCCGGGCAGGGGCGTGGCCCGGCGGCCGAGGGGCGGGGCCTCGCGCGGCCCGGGGCGGGGCTTACGCGGCGGAGCCCGGCGCCCGAGGGGCGGGGCCCGGCTGGCGGGGCGTGGCCGGCGGCCGAGGGGGCGGGGAGGAGACGGGCCGGGAGGAGACGGGGCCGGCGGCCGCGCGGAGAGAGTGAGTCACCTGACCGCTGCCCGCGCTCGCTCGCTGCCGTCAGACGGGCCGCGCCGCGCCGCGCCCGGGCTCCGGTGAGTGAGCGGCTGCCGGCCCGGGAGGGTCGGGGGTCCGGCGATGGGGGGGTGGCCTCCGGCGGCGGTCCGGCTCGGTGGGTGCCCTCGCGGGGAGCGGCTGCGGCCCCGCGCCTGGAAGTGGCCGCGGCCGCCGGAAGGGGCGTCCGTGGGCGCCCGGGGCGGCTGTTGTTTACCGGCGCGCGGCTCCCCGAAGCCCCGTACCCCCGGGCTCCCCGGGCCCCGGGCTCGGACGCCCCCGGAGCCGCCCTCGCGGCCTGCCCAGCCGGCCGGGGTGGGAGTCGCTCGGGGAGGCGCGTCAGGAAGGCCGAGTCGTGTCCGGAGCGATCCTCAGCCCGGCTCCCCGGCCTAGCTGGCCCCGGAGAGGAGGTTCCCAGGGCTCCCTTTGTTGGCGTTTTGCCCACGCGTTGTAGTCGGGGCTCTGACAGCGTGTTGAGAGCGGGATGTGGATTGTAGGAGGCACCGGCTTTGTGCTGGGGTGATGCAACGCGGGTGAATGCGGGGGCTTTCTCATTCCGACCGGCTTGGCTCGTGTCGTTGGACACAATTGTGCAGAATGCGTTCCCGGCAGTGAGTCTGAGGCGTTCACCTCCAAGGTAAAGTGTACTAGTAATTGTGAAAGAACCTGTGTCGGGAAAAGCAAGCTAACCGTGTCGTCTTTGGGGGGAGGGTGGGACAAAGACTTTTATGGGGTAGTGATCATTTTGGGGGAGTTCTGCCGGGTGTTGGAAGTATAACCCATGGGAGATGCCACTGCTGGGTTCGTTGTTCATCTGTTGAACGTCTCTTACGTTCCACGGGCTGTGAGTTGGAGGCGATTTGGAAAAACAAAGGTCGGGATTCCAGCGGAGCGTTTGAGAGCTTCCCCGTGGCCAAGCAAAGACATGGGAAGAGCTGTCAGTTCGCTGCTTCCTGATGTTGCCACGATAGTGCAAAGGCTGGGCTGGGCTGGGCTGGGTTTGAAGGCACCTGTCACTTGTGCCTTTGGACATCTTAAAGGGAAACCTTTGGAAGCAAGGCCCCAGTGAGTCAGCGTGGGGTAGGGTGGCCTGGGGGTGGGTCGTGACAGCCTCGTGTTTGCTTGTTCAGTGTGTGGTTCTGTCAGTTGGTTTACCTTTGTTCAGCGGTCGGTTGGGTGACGGATGACTCTTTAAAAAAAAAAAGTCGTGTTGCTGAGTCATTCTCCCGAGCTTGGGAGGTAATTAGGAACAGCTGGCGCAGATGGGCGCATCACATGCCTCCACTCTGCTGGCCGCCCGGGGCTCGTTCTGAGGCAGGTGAGGGGAGGTGTGGGTGCGTGGGAACCCCGAGGAAGTGGCCAGGTCGCACTGAGGGGTTTACACACGGAACAGCCTCAAGATATCAGAGGAAATTTGCCCTGGAGTGTGCTAAAGTTGAGGGAGAAATTTGCAAGCAGTGGTAAACAAATACATGTGTGAACAGTGTGATAGAAATAAGCCCAGCTCCTACTGTACTTAGTAGTATTTTATCTCCCTTTTTCCGTTTTGTGGTCCTTACATTTCAAACATGAACTGAATTGGTGCTTCTGGAAAGTTTCTCAGTGCAAACCCAGAAGGGAGTCTTCTTCTTGTTCTCCCATGCCCTTGGGCTTTTCATGAGCCCAGCTGTAGGTTTTGGTGTTGGAGGGGAGAGTAAGTTGAGTTAGCAGGTCTGGTAGGGTCAAGGTTCGCAAGGTGGCTCATGGAAGCTCGCACTTGCATGGCTCATTCTCAGAGTAGATGCTGCTCGTGTCTGTTGTGTCCTTGCTTCTTGCTTAAAACTGACCACAGAACCCAAGCGTCCCTCTCCTCGCTGCAGACAGAGTTTAGCAATGGGAGGCCTCAGGTGAGGATCTCGCTCTTAGCCTCCTGCCATGGACCGGGAGGTTTTATTGTTGATCATTCATTTAAAGCAATTTGTATTAGGAGAAATGGTTAATTTTGTTTATGTTTCTGACTAGAGAAGATTAGAAATACAGTTTTTAGGTCTCTAGTGAAGAGTGCAGGATGATAAACTTAAGAAGCTATTAAGACTTCGTGTTTTAAAGCTTGTCTGTTACGTAAAATGAGGAAGCCGTTCCAGGTACAGATGAGCAATAGTGCTTGGGTGTTACATAGTGCGCGTACCTCATCTTCACTCTTTCCCGTTTCAGGAATGTAATAGAATTTGTTACCAGTTGCCAATAACGCTTTCTGAGCATTAGGCCATTTTTTGATAACTTCTTGATTTCTTCTTAAGCGCCACAATTTTTTGAAAATGTTCTTCATACTCCGTCTAGTTTTTACTTAAGATGTATATTGTGTTTTAAAATTAGAAGCTTGAGAGTAAATTTCTTATTACGTTGTTAAAGTTAGAGGTGGAACTAGAAGTATGAGCCAGTTGGAGTTGGTAAAATGGAATTGGAAACAAGCTTAGTGATTACTCTGTGAGATCTGAAGTGTAATAATAGCATATGAAAAGGTCAACGAGAACACTTGAAGATAATGTATACACTGGAGTGCAGTATTGGGAGGTGGCACTCTTCAACCTCTGTGTGCAGACTGGCTGAGGTTAGGATTTGGCATTCAGTTGATCTCAGATGCTGTATGGTTGCTATACACCTGTGCTGGGAGAAGGGCTGTGCGCAGTAACAGGTGCAACACCCTCTCAGTGGCTGGTTGTCACCTGTGCTGGGAGAAAGGCCGCATGGTAACAGGTGCCACACCCTCTCATTGGCCGATTGTCACTTGTTGGGAGAGGGCTGTGCGCGGTAACAGGTGCACCACCCTCTCAATGGCTGGTTGTCACCTGTGCTGGGAGAGGGCTGTGTGCGGTAACAGGTGCAACACCCTCTTAATGGCTGGTTGTCACCTGTGCTGGGAGAGGGCTGTGTGCAGTAACAGGTGCCACACCCTCTCAATGGCCAGTTGTCAGAGGTTGTCTTCATAGTGCTGCTGGTTACTTGGAGACCTGTGTTTTTGGAACTGCCTCCTGCCTCCAATTTTCTGACTGATGTTATTAGGAGAGTTACTTTATCCCTGAAAATTACATCTCTTGAGGATCACTTTTGAGATTATTTTGATTTTAAAAATTTATCAAATGAGATAACCAACTGATGTTCAGGTTATGGGTAATTTGAATGCTATGTGCCAGAACCTAAAGCACTCAGAAGGAGCAGACATTTTAGGAGTGTCGATAAAATATTGACGTACGCCGCTGTGAAACTTTGGCTTTCGGCATCCTCAGTGGAGAGCATTACTGGAGCTGTAGTCGTGCTGTGATCACAGTGTTGCTGACAAGAACAGCAGGAAGCAAAGTGTTGAGAATGGGAGCCACAGAGCCAGACTGCTTAAGTTCTGACTGTGACGTCCCCTCTGAAGCCTTGGGTAAGCTCTTCCCCCTGGTAGCTAGCTGTCTCCCATGCAATGCAGGAAATGGATCTAAGTCACAGAGCTCTTTGGGAGAATTAAATGTGTTAATACAGTTCAGGCTGTTTGCTGAGCATCAGCATTAGGTGTTGTCATCTATTGTCCAGAGTTTGGGAAGTGCTGTTACGTAGCCCTGTTTTGTAGCTGCTAAGAACTGAATTACAACCACTGATAGCAGGTGGGACTGCGCGTGAGACCGGTCATTCATTGCTATTGGGAAAATAGCTCCCTGAACACACACCATCAGTAACACCATCTTTCACACGCCCAACTCGGAGGGCAAGTGACGTGGGATAGCGCTGTTATTTAAAGGAATCTAAGAGGTCTCAGCAGAGCGCTTTAATGGCAGTCCCCGCCAGTTACTGAGATTGGTTTTTGAAGAATCAGAAACACTTGTCATTTTTCGTCTAGTCTTTCCAACGTTGTAGTTGAGATACCATGGCCTGGCAGGTTTAGTAACCTGTCTACTCCCTGCCTGCCTGCCTGCCTGCCTGCTTACTAATACCAGGATAGAACTTGTTCTCGGTTCTTACTGCTCTGCCCCATCCAGTTTGTTGGGAATATTTGGATGCATGTTTTTCCTGAAAGTTGGTTTTTTTTTTCTTTTAAATACTTAAATACTTTTTAAATGACATGCTATGAAGAAAATAAAAGACCAAAGAAGTAGTGACTGCCAGGGTCTTGGTTGTTTAATGCCTGCTGTGTGATTGCAGCAGACATGCAGTGAAGTTGGCTAGCTGCTGGTTTCTTTCTAAGTACTAGCAAAGTTTAGGCATTACTACCGTATGCACCTGAAGGTATGTGCAAATCATGTTTTTTATTTAAAATAAATTGGAATCATTTTTTTTTTCTTAGGAACTCATTGCTTGAAAGAGCATTTTTGTGATAAAAGTGATTCCGAGTTTCTGTTTGATAAAAATTATTACTATTATTACTAATTTGAAAGGCAGAATTACAGCGAGAGAAAGAACAGAGAGAGGAGATATTTTGCATCTACTGGTTCATTCCCCAAACAGCTACGACAGCTGAAGATGGGTGCACCTCAGTCTCCCACAGGATGCCAGAGGCCCAAGTACTTGGGCCATCCTCCAGCTGTTTTCCCAGGCCCTTAGTAGGGAGCAGGGTTGGAAGTAGAGCAACTGGGTCTTGAACTGGGGCCCATATAGGCAGTTGGCCCATAGGTGGATGCTTAACATGTTGCACTCCAGCATTGGCCCTGGTAAAGTTATGCTTACTTTGAGATTTGTTTGTTGTTTTGAAAGAGTGGCAGTGAGGATAAACAGGAAGAAGGGAGGGAGAGAGAGAGAATATGAATGAATAAATGAATGAATGGATGAATGAGAATATCTTTCCTGGGGAGATTCTGTTTGCATAAGGTCACATTGACTTGGGCTAGTCTAGGCCGAAGCCAGGAAATAGATCTTTTTGGGTCTCTTGCGTGTATGGCAGGAGCATGTGCAATTGCTTCATTCTTCACTTCTTTCCTAGGCATATTGGAGGGAGCTGGTGTCACAGCCAGGGTCATAGGTGGACACTTAATCTGCTGTGTGACAAATCTGGTCCTATTTTCACTTGTTTTTTTTTTTTTTTTTTGATTAGTATGAAGTTGATACAGAAGGTGAGAGAATCACAGGAGCACTGGTAGGGATAGAGTGAGCAGAGAAGGGAAGGCTGGGAGAGAGTGTGCCCCTCTCTGTTGCCTGGCTTCTCGTGAGCCTGAGAAACACAGTGGTGACATGTTGCCCTCCATGCCCAGGTGAGAGGGAGTACAAGGAAGAGGTCATTTGATTGACAGGTAGACAGACTGTATCATATAGGGCAGGGAAGGTATGGCTTCCGGTTTGTGAGTCTGAACTTTGTAATTGCCTGTCCCGTTTCCTTCCCTCCTGACATTTTGCACCCCTATTCTCAAGGGTTCCTGAAGGATGTAGTTTCATCCTCTGTAGCTACTTCCTGCTGATTAGGAATGCAGGCCTTACATGTCCTCAGTTTGGAAAGCTCGCTGTTTAATGGGTCCATCTCAGGAGCCATAGAAAGTGTAGCTGGTGCCAGTGGGTGTGTCCCCCGTAGTCGTGGCCAGCTCCTCTTCGTGTACACCTAGACGTGATCCTGCCCCCTGCAAGGATTCATTGTAGGAGGTGCCATAAAACACACTGAGTTTTGATGCCAGCATATGCAAGTGGGTATCTGATACCCGAGACCAGAGATCCTGTTGTTTCTGGGACTGACAAGACATGAAAGTCCAGGATTCTTAGCAGTGCCCGAGGTCATCAGTATGCTTTCTCCCCAGGACCCGGCCTCAGGCCCCTGGCCAAGCATGATTGCAACTGCCTAGAACCTTTCCCAGGCCAGCGCAGTGTCACACGGCCTCTCCAGATCCCCTCAAGTTCCTGGCCAAGCTCAGTGGTCCACTGCAGGAACAGCTTGAGTAGGGCTTCAGTGGCAGCCCCTGGTCTGCCCCTCCCAGACTGTCATTCTAGTATGTCGTGGGCGTGGCCTGCCTAGGACCCCCCAGGACTCCTGGCTTGCCCTTTTGGCTGGCCACAGGCTAGGCCTTTCTAGGATCTCAGCATCAGGCCCTGCCTGCCTCTCGCTGCATCATAAATGCTTTTACTAAGACCTGTTGGTTGTCTAGGACTATTTTAGTTGGAGTGTCTACACACTTAGGGACTTGCTGTCTAAGTTGGTCTGAAGTGTAAAACTGCCTGAATAGTCCAGTTTTTTTAAGATTAGGGTCATGTGATATGCCGAAATCCAATAGCAGCTTCCAGAGAGAATCTAAGAGAAGAGATAGGTTAAGCGTGTCTGCCTTAAAGTGACACAGCTTTAATACAGAGAAAGCAAAGGCTGTACTTAGCCTTCTAAAGACGTATTTAAGACTTTTGACTCCTTTGCTAGAGTAGACAGGCTTATCTCATGAGGCACAGCCCCAGCCCCAGGCCTGCTCTAAAGGGCTGGGCATCCAAGCTGGCCTGTGTGGCTCTGGCCTTGGGCTCCTTTAGGGACCACAGCCTGTGTGTTGGTGCTCCGGCTCCCTTGTTGTGTGTCTCCCAGGAGAGGAGAGGATCGGGCCCATTTTTTTTTTTTTCAGTTTCTTTAGATAAAATCGTCAACCCTTCAGCTAGAATGACATTAAAAGTGTTTAGCAAGGTCGTGTCATTTCATCCTGTATTGACTGCATATTAGCAATAGTTTGACACCAAGGCTGTAGATTAAAAAGTGTTTGATGAAGAAAAGGTTCTTTTTCCTAATCCCTGCCCCGTTTTTTCCTCTGTTATCTGTTTACAGATTGTCTCCCTTTGGGATGTCAGGTCTGAGGGTGCTTTAAATAGAAAAACAACAACAACAAAACCCATCTATTTGTTGCCTTCAGAAAACATATCTCACCAACAAAGATCAGCAGAAACTATATCTCGTGGATTTTTTTTTGTTAGTTTCATCTCTTCAAAACACTTAATTCTGATTAAATTCTTCAGTGGCTCATAGATCATAGAGTAGCAGCATTTTCTTCAAGAAGCTTCTTGATTTTCATTTCTTCAGTGACACATTAGTCATTCGGTAGCATATTAGTTAACTTCATGGCATTGTTCATTTCTTTTTTCTTCCTGTTGTTGATTTTGTTTTGTGACTTTTCATTTAAAGGGATGTACCGTAACTGTGTAATGGAGACCGTCATATCCAGATGTGAGGATACAGTGCAGTATGCATCTATAATACCAGACTAAAGATGGACTCCCAATGAAACTGTTTACTCTGTCTTGACAATAGGATGCTGGACTCTTTCATTGTCCATGTCTGCAGTGATGGACATATGACTGTATGAAGAACTGTACAATAATAATGATGTAGGGGAGCTCAGTGATGGGAGAGGGAATTGAGGAAGTGGTAAGGGAAATCCTAGGGCCTATGGGACTGTATTATAAAATGATAATAATAATAAGTAAAATTGAAAAAAAAAAAGGTAGACTGTGGGCCTAGCACAATAGCCTAGTGGCTAAATCCTTGCCTTGCATATGCCAGGATCCCATATGGGCACTAGTTCATGTCCCAGCTGCTCCACTTCCCTTGTAGCTCCCTGCTTTTGGCCTGGGAAAGCAGTGGAGGATGGCCCCGAGCCTTGGGATCCTACCACCCACATTGGGGACCCAAGGAAGCCTCCTGGCTCCTGTCTTTGGATTGTCTCAGTTCTGGCTGTTTTGGCTACTATGAGAGTGAGCCAGGGGATAGAAGATCTTTCTGTATCTCTTTCTCTGTGTATTTCAATAAAAATAAGGAAGAAGGTAAACTGTTCAGCGGTTTATTTAAGAACATGCAGTTTCCTTGCTTACTTGCATCTTCGTGTACTTAATGTTGGGTCCTTCTCCAAAATGTGCCATCATATTTCAGGAATCGGCTAGATTAGTATAGGGTTACTCAGCCGTAAGGTATGCTATACAATATGTTTAAAATACGTACCGAGTTAATACATCTGTCAGGCTGTGGTTCTCATGTCAGTGCTTTCGGAAAGATCAGCAGTTCAGTGTGTATGTTGTGTATAAACACTGCGTTTGGAACCATGACGTGGTCGTCAGGCTTGTGCGTTTGCACAGCGTCTGGGCTTCTCCAGCTCCTGTGGTCTTTCAAGGAGGGTGCTGGGCATGCACGTCGCTGGTGAAGTTCAAGAAGTAGGGCAGAAAGTGTCAGGCTTTTATGTTTTTTTTTTTTTTCATTTTATTTGCTTTTCCCATTTTAATTTTAGTTAAAATTTCACAATTAGATGCAATTCTAGGAACAATGGCATTCTCTCCTGCTTCTCCCTGTCTCTCTTTTAACTTTTGAGATAGCATGTTTTAGATTTACACCTCAGCAAAAGACTTGCACTGAATAAAAAGTTTAATAAATAAAATTCAGAAAGACCTTAGTTTGCGGACAAAAGCAGTAAACAATAATTGATAGAAAAATGGCCATGTTATCTATATATAGCAAATTTTAAAGTAATCACAGAATATAAAAACTATAAAGTATGTCATATACTGTTCTTTTAAAAAATTTTGTGTATTTGGAACACAGAATTACAGAGACTGAGAGGGAGAAATGAGAGCATCTTCCATCTGCTGACCCATTCTCCAAATGGCCTCAAAGGACAGAGCTGGGCTGATCCAAAGCTGGGAACCTGGAGCCTCTTCCGAGTCTCCCATGTGGGTGCAGAGGCCCAAGTACTTGGACCGTCTTCCACTGCTTACCCAGGCACGTTAGCTGGGAAATGGTACACATGTGGGATGCTGCTGCCACAGCTGGTCCCAGTATAATATTCTTAACCGTTGGTTTGCCAAAGGTACAGAACACTGTTTAAAGTAGAGAAGCATTTTTCTGGGTCTAAATGGAGTTCTTTGCTAACATGCTTTTGTTCCCAGGGTATCATCTGGGGAAATCAGAGGAAACGCCACTTAAGGTAAGTCTTGGCGAGTAACTGTTTTTCCCTTGAAATCGTCTCATTGTGATACGGGACTATTGCCAAGTACCAGTCAAACTTTAGTAGTATTTCTTTGGATGTTCTGTTTTGCCGTGAGGGTGTCACACCCCTTTGTCATTAGCCCAGTGTGTCTGTTCTAGAAGATTCTTCCCTGGAGCAGGTTGGTAACAGGGCTGATCAGTAGCAGAGGGGGGTCCGAGTGTTTCTCAGATGCTCTCCCTTTAGTTGAGTTTGCTTGGGACACAGGAAGACAGTAATCGCACTTCTACATGTTAAGAATCTTCGTTTTCTTTCTGTTTGTGCAGCTCGTATCTCAAAAGTCACATGTTGAGCTTAATCAACTACATTTGTATGTAACTTATCAGACTGAAATTGGTGTCATGTGTTCTACTTATTGGCAGTATGGAAGTTTTCCGAAGTTGTGATCTAATGTACAAGCACACCATCACTCTAGCGTGTGTGCTGTAAGGGATTCGGCCGACTTTGCGGCACGTGTTCTGGAGAATCCTGAAAGCATCAGTTATGATAGTGATGAATGCATGAGGAGTGGAGGAAACAACTTGTGTTAATAACTCTTTTGAGAACTTTAGTTGTGAGCATGGTAGAGAGAACTGGAAGTTAGTGGGAAGAAAAGGGTACATGTGTGCTGATTTATACGTCTTGTCAAAGGGGTAGGGATGTGACACAGCGCTTAAGATGCTTCCATTTCATGTTCGAATTCATGTGTCGAGCTCCTGGTTGACCTGACCTAGTTCTGGCTTTGCAGGCATTTGGGGAATGGACCAGTGGACAAAAGATGTCTCCTTCCCCCCTTCTCTCCCCTTGCCTTTCAGAGAACAATAGTGATAACAATAACAGATCCCATCAGTGGATTCTTTTAAAAAAAGATTTATTTTTTAATTTTTAAATTTATTTATTTTTATTGGCAAGGCAGACCAGATTTACAGAGAGAAAGAAAGTTGAAGAGAAAAATCTTCCACCTGCTGATTCACTGCCCAAGTGGCCTTCAGTAGCCAGAGCTGAGCCAACCTGAAGCCAGGAGCCAGGAGCCAGGAGCTTCTTCCAGTTCTCCCAGGCAGGTGCATGGTCCCAAAGCTTTGGGCCATCCTCGACAGCTTTCCCAGGCCACAAGCAGGGAGCTGGATGGGAAGTGGAGCAGCTGGGACATGAACCTGTGTCCGTATGATCCCAGGGCTTGCAAGGTGAGGATTTAGCTATTGAACAGTGGTGCTGTGCCTGAGATTGATTTATTTTTAACGGCATATTTACAGAGATTGGAGAGATGAAGAGAGGTCTTCCATCTATTGATCTCACTCCTCAGATGGTCATGATGGCCAGAGCTGAGCTGAACAAAAGCTGCAAGTCAGGAGCTTCTCCCCTGTCTCCCACTTGGGTGCAGGGTCCCCAGAACTTGAGTCGTTCTCTACTTTTCCCAGGCTTCAGAAAGTTGGATCAAGAGTCAAGCAGCCAGGATGTAAACCAGTGCCCCTTTGGGATGCTGGCTCTGGCAGGTGCCGGATGAGCATTCTGTCCACCATACTAGGCCTGATTGTTTTTGTTTTGACCTTGACTAGTTTCTCTTAACAGTTGACTGCAAGATGGATGCCAGGAATTCAGGGGTCTCAATTAAATCTATGTTTGTGGAAGAAAAAATACTCACTGTTTTTTTTTTCTGCATGTGTTAACAGAACAGTTTCTGCAGAAACCTCATAGTAGAAGCCACCTTTTCCCTCTTCTGTTAGTCAACATTACAGATAAACCTATACCACAATCCATCATACCAAGTGAAGTGTGACCTCCCCCCACCCATAATGATTGGCTTAAATAAATCATGAGTTATTTTGCTTTGGACTGGGGATCTGCTGTAGCAGAAGTGTGTAGTTGGAGTGCTGTCAGGAATTGCATAGAAAGTGAGGGGGTGAATTGTGCTGAGTGGTTCACAGCATCGTCTTTGCCCGTGACTACACAGGCACACATTTCTGAGTTTAAAAAAAAATGTGGTGGTTGTTTTAAAAATAGAAAATGCCTTTTCTGCCCAAAAACTATTCCTAGAAGAAATGTATTTCTTTCAGTACTCGTAGGAGTTCTGAACTCTTTCAGGGAAAGAGAACTGCAAAGAGAACTCCGCTTTACCTGAAGGGCATAACCCCTGTGATAGCCACCACTCACACGGAGTGTTGGGGCTAGCCTGGCTCTCATAGAAACTGGCTCACTCTCTGAGTGCATGGACTTGGAACCCAGAGTCCTAGAATGCAAACAGAAGCTCCGCCTCTCTGCATAGTCATTCCTGGACCATAAGTAGGGAGTTGGATGAGAAGCGAAGCAGCCATCACATGAGCCGGTGTCCGTATATGCTGCAGGTGCCAGAGGTGGAGGCTTGGTGCACTAAGCCGTGGTGCTGGGCAGCCCCTCTAGCCAGGTCTCTTTTCTTTAAGTTTTTTTTTTTAAACACATAAAATGTGTGTATTTTATGGTATGTCATGAGACTTTTGATAAATAGATACATTGTATAATGTTTAACAGGGTAATACATCTGTCTCTAAACATTTAATAGTTGGTTGTGGTCAAAACATTCGAAATCCTATTATCTGAGTATTTTGATAGTGAGAATTACTTTTTGAATATAAATTTTTGTCTGATATAAAATGTAATATATGAACCTTATTTTTCTACTCAGTTGTTCCTAGGTACATTTCAGTTGTATTTGTGGGTCCCAAATTATTGCTTTTTTGCACTGAATTTTGTGATTATCGTAAGTTATAAATGTAGTTATTGAGAACTCTAATGAAAAATTGTGGCTTGAAAATTCCTATTTTAGAAATGATTATTTGGACTCACAGATTGATAAAGGAGACAGTTCTTAGTTTTAACAGTGTATGTTGAGACACTGTAGGCCTATGGTAGCTGACCAGGGATAAATGAACCCATTATTATTATTATAGTATTATTTTAAAATACAGTATTTAAATTTAATACTCTATTTGAATTAAAAACCTTCACTTCATTGATTGACATGATGTATTAATTGCTTTGCTGTATTGCTGCCTAAGATTGTTACCAAAGATCCTTTTTACTCTTAATCTAATCTTTTAAAATTATGAGTTGGTGTGTAAGGAGTGGTTGAGAATTTGAATGGCACTTTATTTTTTGTTTGGCCTTTTTTCCTACCCCTCCCCCCCCCCGCCACTCCCCCCAGTTACTTTTGATTCTGTGTGTGTCAGCTCTTGGACCTACTAAGAGTTATTCTGACTTGGAACAAATTTTAAGCCTTCTCACTTACCTGTACATCTAACATGCACCTCAAGTGTGACAAGTCCAGAAATACGGGTTGTTAGCACCCCCCCCACACACACCTTAGCAGAATCCCTATCAAACTGTTAAAAACAATTATATTCAGATAATTTTTATTTTTGGTTTCTCATTCAAATCCTTAACCATCAACATATTACTTTATAGTAAGATGCTACTTGCCTTCATTAAGGTCAAAGTTCACATTTTAATTTTCTCGAAGCCTCCCAAAGAATGTAGGTAGGTGCTGCTTTCTCTGCCTTTATAATGAGTATTTCCCCAAAACATCCATTTTGATATTAAATAGAAAATTCATAGACAACTCTGAGACACAACAGTCTCCAATGCTATCTTCAACATAATTATTAAAAAACAAATGTTTCAAGAAACTAAGAATGGTGACATTGTAAAGAAAAAAACAGGCACTAATACAGGAAAGTACTAAGACCCAGCGCATCGGACGTGCAAATGCACTTCTCTGAAGCCAAGGTTGACACGAAGCATCCACAGGTGGCTTTGCCCAACTTGTCTCACAAAGCCTCAGAAAGGTATTAGGTGCTAAGCACACCGAATTATTAAAGCCAAAAGGAAATGGAGTTTCAGTTGACTTGAATACTTCCAGAGGCTAGAGATATAACTGAGGCAAGTCACACGAATCACCACTGGAGGACCAGGAGAACCACACCCATCTCGTCAGGACCAAATGCTTTAGTTCACTTAACAGCACAATGGATAATACAGCAGGCAAATCATATTTTATCATTATTGCCCTGATGATGTACAGATTGAAAGGAAAACCAACTGTTTATTTTACAACTGAAGAGTTTCAAGGACCAGTGCATGTACAAGTGGCTGCAACAGCTGGAGCTGAGCCAATCCGAAGCCAGGAACCAGGAGCTTGTTCCTGGCCTCCCACATAGGTGCAGCATCCCAAAGCTTTGGGTTGTCCTGGACTGCTTTCCCAAGCCACACACAGGGAAGGGGGGCCACCAGGATTAGAACCAGCACCCAAATGGGATCCTGAAGCGTTCAAGGCGAGGACTTTAGCCGCTATGCTATCACGCTGGGCCCCCATGGCAAGTAAAAAAAAAATTGTCTGACATATGAGTAGTGAGTCTTTAAACAGCTTATGCGGACTTTTCTGTTAGTTTCTATTAATTGGATCCAGTAAGTATAAATACGATTTTTAATATTAGGAAAACTAATTGGAAACGTCTAATTTACCCTGTATAAGACCTTGCATAGGTCTGTAATAATTGTGAACTTTAAAAATTGCTTTGATTTCTTAAAAAAATTTAGAAATTCTATTCTTAAGTTATATATAATTTTAACAGATTGAGATAATTTTCCCACTTAAAATCCTTAAAAAGTTGTGATTTTGCTGTTTCTATAAGTATCTCTGCTACTTACATCCATGCACTATTTCTTGTTTTACATTTTCATTCAGTTTTTAAAAATATTCCCATTTACATATCCTATTCCATCATGATTAAAATTTTTATTAAGGCTGAGAGGAAATGATTTTAGGAAATGAGGTGATCAGAGATGGATGGGGCAGTGGTGGTATACAGGGCATACTGGGAGAAGGGGTGTGGAAGAGGAGGTGGGAGTGCCCAGTCCCCTAGAACCGAGGGGGCAGCGCCTTTGCAGAACCCCAGGTGACGGATACTGCTGCTGTTCAAGGCTGCACAGTTGCCCGTATTTACTATTGCTAACTTAGGTCCGCCAGTCACCACTTAATGCCCTTCCTGCACACATGAACCCTAATGACTATTTTGTGAAACATATTTCTCATTAACTGAATATTATGGTTAAATGAAAATGGGCCAAAAAGTAGTTTTTATTGAAGACTTCATGATGAATACCTTTCAGAAGGTCTGCGTTCCTGTGTAAATTGATGTTGAAGATTATTCTTGTCTATTTCTTCTCTCTGAGGCATCATTTTCATTCCAGACGTACCTAGTTATGTTCTGAGTGTATGTAACTTGTAGAAAAGAATGTCTGGCATTGAGTCATGTTCATTGAAGCTGACAAGTGATGGCAGCCGTTTTGTTTTAAATGAATACTTGGTATTAGATGACTCGTTATACCTTTCCTATTAAGAATTAAAATACAACATAGTCTTTTGAGACTCGGGCTGAATGACATTTTATCTGCTTCACGTGTGTGAAACTTTATCCTCATACAAAGTTACCTTCTGAATTTTTGTCTTATAAAGATTATACGGATGACTGTGATCAAATATTCTTGAGATTTACAAGGCTTTCTTTAACAGGCAGATAATGGCGAAGCATTTTGTTTCCTTTTCTGTCTTTTGAAAGCAGATGCGTCACATTTTAGCTATGTTAGCACTACAGGTTGTGTATATTGGATGGAGAGCAGAAGTTATTTCTAAGTTGGGGTTCAGGAAGCTTAGGAAATGCCTATTCATACTTTATCAGCACTTGCGTGTGAGTCAGCAGTTTGCTAAGGCCTGCAAACATTTATTTGGAACTGTCTAGTTAGTATGTATTGCAAAAAGTGGGAGAAATTCTGGTGTAACAAAATTCTAAATTTGGTGCTCAAATTCATGATGGCTTTAGGCTGCATTGTTAATGCAAGGGAATTTCGCAGTCTTTATGGAAAGATAGAATTAAAAATCAAGTTTACTTTGGTACATTATTTTGAAAGCCACAGAAAATTTTTGTGATACTTTTCATAATCTGTTCAAGACAATTTGTATACTGTTTTTTTTTCATGTTGGAGAACTGTTGAAAGATATTTGATAGATATTGGAATAATGTGTTATTATCTGGTGTAATCATTACATAGTTATCAAGTGAAAATGGATTTGTTGACCACTGAGTTTTCAAGAATTAGAAAATTTGATTTTTATAACACTGTTCTGTATTGCCTATACTAATTAGAGTCAGGCTGTGTGTGTCTAAAGATACCAACTTGATCTTCCTTGGCCAGTTGTCTTTCAGGTATTTTTCTAGCTCCCAGTGGTAGGAGTGGGACCCTCTTCCCTTACAGCTCTGGAGAAGCTAAGAACTTGACTCAGAGTGCTTAGGTCAATGGTCGTGTTTCCATGTGCATTGTAATAGCCAACGGCTGTACTTGAAAGCAGATTTAAATCTGGGTTTGGAGCTTGTATTATAAATACCAAGTCATTCAGCATTGAATATCTGTTTTGGCTTATTATTGCATGCTTGAATTATGGCAGAAAACCAGTCAGGAAAAGTTGACATGTAAGTTGAGACCTAAGAGATGAGAAATCAGTATGCTAAACATTGGAAGCGCAGGCAGCAAACATAGCAGGTATGCAGGCCAAAGCAGTGAGAGCCGCGTGGTCCAGGGCGCAGGAAGGCACACTAAGGCTGGAGAGCAGCAAAGGGCGAGGCTGAGACGGACAAAACCTGAGCACAGTCGTCTTGAGGAAGTAGTTTGGGAGACATCATGGGATTTACATGGGAGGGGAGAGATCACTTAGTCTTTTGTTAATGTTTTCATTACCACTGGTTACTGCTTGTCCCAGTGAGATAGCAAGTGAATTAAGACAAAAAGCAGCTTGGCCTAGGTGGTGTGTAGCTACTGAGTGGCAGAGCTGGCATTGAACCCAAACAGTGTAAGATTCTAAATGCTGAGTGTTAGCAACTGCACTTGTATAGGATGAGGGTTCATTAGTAGGTCTTGGAATTGAATGGATTATAGCTCGTATTTATTTTAATAGAATAATTACAGTGCTGTGGATGTAATAAATATTTGTGAAATTTAGTTTTTCTTTTTGAAATACATTTGTATGATTTTTTAAAAAAGTTTATGGAAAATGAAATTTAAAGATATTTATTCTTTGTGCAAAAGAGTTTTGAAATCCATGCATAGTATTTTTTTAAAAGATTTATTTTTTTATTATGTTTTTATTGGAAAGGCGGATATACAGAGAGGAAGATCTTCCATCCCATGATTCACTCCCCAAGTGAGCGCAACGGCCGATGCTATGCCGATCCAAAGCCAGGAGCCTCTTCCGGGTCTCCCACACGGGTGCAGGGTCCCAAAGCTTTGGGCCGTCCTTGACTGCTTTCCCGGGCCACAGGCAGGGAGCTGGAAGGGAAGCGGGGCTGCTGGGATAGAACCGGCGCCCATTTGGGATCCTGGGCGTGCAAGGTGAGGACTTAACCACTTGTGCCGCCGCGCTGGGCCCCATGCATAGTATTTTTATAATACATATTTTCATACGGTTTTTGAAGACCCCTTGTATTCATGGATTCCAAATTTTTTTTTTAACTATTTATTTTCATTTCCTTGGAAGGCATAGTGACAGTGGAAGGGATGGAGGGAGGCAGAGAGGGAGAGAAGGATGGAGAGAGAGCGAGAGACAGTGGCAGGCAAGCAGTCAGACATGTAAAGATAGATTTGCTTTATTACCCAGATGCTCACAGCAGCCAGATCTGGGCGGGCTGAAGCTAGGAACCAAGGATTTCACGTAGGCCCTTCCTGTTGATGCAGGCTTAAACACTTGAGCATCTGTTATTTTCCTGGATGTGCATTAGTGGGAAGCTAGTTGGGGGATGGAGTAGCTGGTTTCAAACTAGCCATAGATAAGGAATGAGTGTGTTCTAAGTGGCGTCTTAACCCACTGCAATACAGAGCCTATCCCTAGATTGCAAGAAAAGAATTTTTTGCACCCTAATGACCATCATTTAATTTCACTTTTCCATGAACTTTTTTGAAATACCTCTCTGTTTTGTGTATTTATGAGCTTGAGATCCATTCCTAAAGGCTATACAGCATTTCTGTAGGCAGGAGCTGTAAATGGCCGGGGTTATGATTGTGGCAGTGCAGATGGGGAGAAGTGGACCTCAGTGTTAAAAGACAGAGGCGGCAGCCTCAGTAAAAAGTTACAGGGGTGCCCTAGTGAAGGAGCTATGAAGAATAAGTTCCAGCTTCCTGGAATGAGCAGCCCCAGTCATGCTCACTCCGTGCTGTACCTTCAAGGAGATTGACATTCTTAGAGGGGCCCGTTTGGGCGACTGCCATGCTGTGTTATTCTCCAGCTTCTCTAGGCTGCAGCCGACAGGAGTTGGGGTTGGCCTCTTTCCCAAGGACAGCAAATCCGTAAATTGGTCATGAACCCATGAGGTGATCTGTTACTGAACAGATGTGGCGAGCCAAGACTAATTCTCCCTGGATTTTGACGTGCATTGTGAGCCAACTGGTGGCAGGGTTGAGAAGCAGTTGCCACAGTTGCGCAAAGGTGAGACAGCAGCCTGCTGGAGTGAAGCGGTGGAGCTTCTGCTGTGTCTGTGTATTTTGAAGTATTGCACTGTCAATTGAAAACACTTTAAAAAAATGTTTTATTTATTTTTATTGCAAAATCAGATACACAGAGAGGAGGAGAGACTGAGAGGGAGATCTTCTGTCCGATGATTCACTCCCCAAGTAGTCAGCAATGGCTGGAGCTAAACTAATCTGAAGCCAACCTGAAGCCAGGAGCCAGGAGCCTCTTCTGGGTCTCCCACATGGGTGCAGGACAGGCTTTGGCCTGTCCTTGACTGCTTTCCCAGGCTGCAAGCAGGGAGCTTGCGTGGGAAGTGGAGCCGCCGTGATTAGAACTGGTGCCATATGGGATCCTGGTACATGCAAGGTGAAGATTTTAGCAACTAGGCCATTGCACCTGGTTCTAAAAAAACACTTTTAAAAGGTATTTTAGTGCCCAAATTTTGAAACTCATGTGGAGATTTTTTTTGTGTGTGTAATATGTGTTTTCATGAGCTTTTTGGGGGGGGGGTGGTTTGAAGATTTATTTATCTTAATTGGAAAGGCAGGTCAGATTTATGGAAAGAAAGCAAGATAGAAAGATCTTCCGTCTTCTGGTTCACTCCCCAAATGGCTGCAGTGTTAGAAACTGAATTGTTCTGAAGCCAGGAGTTTCTTCTGGGTCTCCCACGTGCTTGCAGGGTCCCAAGCCTTGGACACATCCTCCACTGCCCTTCCAGGTCATTGGCAGGGCGCTGAGTGGGAAGTGGAGCAGCTGGAACACAAACTGGTGCTCATGTGGGATTGCAGCATTCTGAAGGGGAGGGTTTAGCCAGTTGAGCTATTGGGGCGAAACCCTCTGTGAACTTTGTTGGAATATCGTTCATATTTGAGAAAGGATGCTGAGAGAATTATATCCTAGAGAAGCAGGATGGAATAGAATCAAGAGAATACATAATGGAGGAATTGTGTGTGTGTGTGTGTGTGTGTGTGTGTGTGTGTGTGTGTGTGTGTGTGTGTGTGTGAAATTGGATCCTAGTTATGGTGGTCTGTTGAGACACTGAGGACAAAGGTGGAGAGCTGTTACAGAGAGCAGGAGATAGAGTGTGCAGAGACTTGGCAAGCTGTGTTGAGATCCAGAGATTGCACACGTTTGCAATTTTCTTAGCTGTTCTATGTTCAAAAAAATTGATGAGATAAAAAGCAATGGTGTTTGCAAGCCAGACGTCAGGAAGAAAAGGGAGGCTGGGCTTGAATGGAGGGACACAGTGGAGCATGTGATTTGTTAGTGAGCCCTGCTTGGCTGAGGAAACTCCAGTGCTCCAGGGAGGGTGTGTGGCTTTGTAGGAGGAAGAAGGTGGTGGTGGTGGGGGCAGTGTTACACACAAAGGATACATAGTTTGTTTAAAAGATGGTTCCTTCCTACTTTTTCCAACACCTAAAGTATTAAGTCCACTTGCTGAAAGGTGGACTACTACTCTTTTATTTGAGTGTGCTCAAAAGTTGAGGTGCTTCTAGTATTGATTTTGAAATTACCAATGATTTCCTGTGGTGTGCTGGGTCTGTAGAGGATACCTGGTGGTCCTTAGCCTTAGGTGAAGTTTAACCATGGCTTGAGATTTTCATTGACTGCTTCTGAGGACCGTAACATTTCAGCTATTCTGAGGACTTTTAAGTCTAAGTAGAAGAGAACTTTTAGAGGGATTTCATGTGTGTACATCAAAGATACAAAGATGGTTGTGTTTGAGGCGGTGTTCGCACATGATCTGGGCGGGAAGTAGGTGAGCTTCAGAAATCCTTATTTTTCCTTTCAAAATTTAGTTTTCAAACTAAATCTGTAAATTAGATGTGTAGCTAATCTAAAACAGTAGCATGTATTCATTCACTATGAACTTGATGTGTTTTGGGAAGTGAGTAACCCGTAAGAAGAACAGAAGCAAGTGATGCTGGAATGATCCCATGATGGAAACCGTAGGATACGCACACCTGGCTGTGTTCATCACAGGGGATGAGGGCTGGAGGGAACTATTAGACCCATGTCTAGCCTCTTAATTTCAGCTTCTATTTGTTTTAGAACATATATATCAAAATAGTTTTGCATGCCTGAATATGTGTGCATTGGGAGTGACCATCCTACCCCTTTTTCCTTTATGTACAGTGGCATGTAAATGTGTGAGGGCTACTACATGCTATGATGTATTTTCTTAAAAATTGTGTTTTGGGACCCAGGATAATAGCTTGATTGGCTAATCCTCCATCTTGCACTTGCCGGGATTCCATGTGGGCATTGGCTCGTATCCCGGCTGCTCCACTGCGCATCCAGGTTCCTGCTTGTTCTCTGGGAAGGCAGTCAAGGATAGGACCCTGTACCTAGAGGGGAGACCTGGAAGAGGCTCCTGGCTGCCAACTTCGGATTGGCTCAGCTCTGGCCATTGCGGCCAGTTGGGGAGTAAACCAGCAGATGGAAGAGCTTTCTTTATCTCGTTCTCTTTCTGAAATCTGCCTTTCCAATAAAAATAAATAAATCTTTAAAAAAAAATGATTTGACAACTTTTTTATATTTTAACATTTTGAAGAAACCAAGAATTTCTCTATATGACAAAACATGCTTGTAACCATGAAATGGTTTTATTTGTTGTCTGCTATTTATAATGACTTCCTATATTTGAAACTCATTATTGCAATTTGAGTTGTCACATTCAAATCATTTTCTCTTTTTGGTTAGGTGTAACTTTGCCTTTTATAAAATAGTGTCTCATTTGAGCACACTAAATTCTCCTACCCTCTCTGATGTGGGGAAATGATGCGTGGAAATATTTGTCTCATCCCGTAGTGTGACCTGACTTCATACGTGTGCACACATGCACTCACTCACACAATAGCATGGTGATAGCTCCTCGACATTCCCTGGCCCCGTCGTTGGCTTGCGGTCGGTGTTTCCCTGCTGTGACATGCCGCACTTTCAGAGAGCAGCCCTGACAGCCTTGCTTCAAAAAAGTTCTACTTTCCCTCAGCTCAAAAACATTTTCAGATTAAAACGAAACAAAAACAAACAACAGAAACCAATACTAGGGACATATTTTAAAGGACGTTTGTTCCAGAAACATTTCTAGGTTGTTCCTATGAAGGCTTTTAATTTCATTTTTGTTTCAGTGAGGAATATGTATTTTAATTAAACACGGATGGGGGAGAGAGACACAGACACGTGCCCACACACACACACACACACACACACACACACACGCACGCACACTCACTCACTCACTCTGCTCCGTATCTGTTGCTTCACTCTCCACATGCACACGGTAACCAGGGCCAGACCATTCTGAAGTGAGGCACCCGGAACTCATTTCTCATCTCTGGTGGGTGGCCGAGATCCAGGTAGCTGAGCTCATCTTTTCCTGCCAGGGTACAGGGTACACAAGCAGGACTGGGAGCTGGGGACCCTGATGTTGGGCGCAGGTGTCACAAGCGGGGACTTAAGCGCTGCTCCAAATGCCTGCTCCAAACTCTTACAAAGAATACAATTTATTTAGCTAAACTCTTCCATGTGTCTTTGCAGGTTGATGCCAGTTAGAAGAATGCGCTCCACTGAACTTTCAGGCACCGTTTGTTACGCAGGATGTCTCTGAGTGAGAACACAGTTTTTGCTTATGAATCTTCGGTGCACAGCACCAATGTCTTGCTGAGCCTCAACGACCAGCGCAAGAAGGATGTGCTGTGCGACATCAGCGTGTTCGTGGAGGGGCAGCGGTTCCGCGCCCACCGGTCGGTGCTGGCGGCGTGGAGCAGTTACTTTCACACACGCATCATAGGCCAGGCTGAGCCGGAGCTGAGCATTACCCTTCCGGAAGAGGTGAGTGCTTCATAGCCCTGGGGATTGTAACTTAGTAAGTTTCTTATGCTTGATAAGGCTAAAAATAGAGCCATTTTTCTTGTCAGGTGGCTGAGGTGTATTTCCTAACTTCTGCGAAGTTTTTGTGTCTTGAGATTGTTGACCTTGTAGGAAAGAAACGGTTTTGCATTATTTATTTATTTATTTTTAAAATTTGTATCTGACAGCGACTAAGCTCACTCCTGCTGATTCACTTCCCAGATGCCCGCACTGGCAGGGGCTGTGTTGGGATGTCACTCACGAGGCAGGAATGCAGGCAGGTCTGCCGCCTTGATGGCTGCAGCAGCTGCCTGGCAGAGGCCGCGTTAGGGCAGGCTAACGGATGCAGGTACTGGAGTCAGTGTGGTCTGAGGCTCTTCATCTGAGTCTTAACTCTGTGTGAGATATCCGGCTCTGTTTGCATTGTATAATTTGTTTTAGCATCTGTCCTTTGCCTCGCCTGTTGTGGATTCCAGATTAATGAGTATTTGGATCTTTGTTCCCAAATTACTTAATGTCCCACCTCCAAAAGAACTTTCTTTTGGGTAAAGAATGCTGGTTACACTTATTTTAGTTAGTAACTGCTGCTTGCAAGGCATCAAACCTTTGGCATTAGTACACTATTAGAAATGCTAAGAGGAATGTATAGAAAATGTGTAAAGCTCTTTGCGATGACAGATATGTGTGGCTCCTGTGGGTCGGATAGCTGGATGAACTATGAGCTAAGTGTGGGTTAGCTGCTGCTGGCCAAGGCATATGTCATCAGGCTGTGGCTACAGCTTTGGAAGGATGCCTTATTTCTTTGGCAGAAGTCAGAGTAAGTGGTACAATACCAAGAGAATAACAAAAAAGATCAACTGTAGGCTTGGAGCTCTTTTTACAAAGGGTCAACACAAATTAATCCCGACTGGCTTACTGTAGTTCTTATTTTCAGATTATACAGTGAGACTTTCAGAATGACAAAGTTTGATTGATTCATGGGTTTGGATGTAAAGGAGTGTGTATGTGTTACATATTCATTGTAATTTGAGGTGCAGATAATAAGCTTCAATATTTTCAAGTGCTTAATCGAAGCGATGGCTTGAAAATATTGTATATGTACAGTATTGTATAACTAAAGGCCTTTTTACTTTAGCTCATTTTAAAATTTTTAATTGGGAAATTTTGAATATTGTAAAAGTCGTACAACTCCACGATGAATTAGTGCAGACTTTGATTTTTCACTCTCCCAGTGTTGAGCATTGTTAATGTGTCACGGGAGGATCGTACGTTATAAGTGGAATATAGATGTTGGTGAAAATTACCCATCAGATTCAGATTGCCTGTTTTTACACTAACTTCTGCAGTTGTGTATGTGTATTAAGTTCTCTGTACTTTTATTTGAATATTTAGGTTTTAACCAGCACGGCTAGTACTCTGAACAACATCTGTTCTTTTTTTTAAATGTTTATTTTTGATGATGCTGACATGGTTGATCAGGGTGGGAAGGGTCGAGGATCAGGGAAAAGTGGATGTGATCGTTGTTTCTTTGTTTTCCGTTTCTTTTTCCTGTATCTGGGGGGAGGAGGGCGACAGGGGAGAGAAGCCCCACACCCAGCCTCCCAGCTGGCCCCAGTACCCTGGCATGAGAAACGGCTACCCAGTGTCCACCCAGGGTTCTGGTGTGGCATACACGCCGAGGGTTCTGCCCGGGTGCTTTTGATGGTTCTGAAAGGTTGTCAATCTCACTGATCCAAGGGTAGGGGACACTCGCAGTGTCCATTGGCTGACATTGCTGACCTTACAAGAGTCTCCTTTCGCCCAGGTATTTGCTGTCATTGTTGGGCTGGGCTGGTTGTCCAGTTTGTTCTGCTCTCCAACACCTGTTCTGTGTCCTTCAGAACCACTCCACTTTGCCACTGTCATCCCTTTCTCTTCACTCCCTTATCTTTTTTCATCTTTACCTACTTAGAGCCACTAATATGTGCTCTTTTTCTAAAGTTTTCTATTTTCAAAGAATGCTACATTAGTGAAACCATAACACATTATCTTTTGGGATTGAATGTTTTCTAATGTTTTCTAATTAGCACAGTTCCCTTACTGTTACTCAGATTATATATTTTAATATTACTGAGTAGTACTTCATAGGGATGGATACAGCCAGTTAGATTTATTTATTTTTTAAGTTTATTCAAGCTTCTCTTTTACTGAAGGAATTTAGGCTAATTCCAGATTTTCAATATTAAAAAATAGCAGAAATTCTGAAAAATTGCAGAAATTTGTGTGACTTTTAACTTTTAATTTCTCTGAGATGCATGATCTGAAATATAATTGCTGGGTCACATGATAGTTGCATGTTAAATCCTCTAAGAAACTGAAACTTTTTAAAAAGTGGCTTTACCATTTCACAGTGCCCTAATAGTGTTTTGAATGATCTGGTTTCTGAGTTCTTGTCAATATTTGGCGGTGTTACTATTTTCTGTTTCAACTGTTTAAAAGTTCAGTTCTCACAGGTTAGTATGTTTTCAAGAAGATTCCATGTATTAGCTAGGTTTTTATATTTTGTAGGAACACACTGTGTTCAAGTTGGTTGTGTATTTTCAGCCAAGGGCGAGGCTTTGTGCTCTCAGGCAGCTTGTACTTGGCAGAGGCCGGGCCCGTCAGTGTACATATTTCTGCCTAAAGGCTGTGTTTCCTAAAGTTTGTGAATCTGTCCAAATACTTATAGGGCATGGTTGCTAGGGCTTGTCTCACTTTAAAATCGGATCTTTAAAAATGTTTTTTTAGTAAAAGTGTATAGTATTTAATTATTATATCATGTAGGACAGGGTTTTGCAAGAGTTTGTTTTTATCCTTAAAAATTCTACTTTTGAGAGCCGGTGCTATGGCTTGGTGTCATGACCATATTGTTCAAGTCTTGGCTGCTCCAATTTTGATTGATCCCGCTGAGAAAGTGGCCGAGAATGGCCCAAGGCCTTAGATCCCTGCACCCATGTGGGAGACCCAAAAGAACCTCCAGGCTCCCCACTTTGGGCTAACCCGAGACCATTGCGGGCATTTGGGGAGTGAACCAGTGGGTGGAAGATCTTCTTCCCTGTCTCTCCTTCTCTGAGTAAATCTACCTTTCAAATAAAAATAAATAATTTTAAAAAATTGCGCCCTTGTAGTTACTAGCACTTCGAGTAGTTTAGAATATACTGGCTGGGGGGAGGGGGTGGCGGGGCTGGCAGCTGTCCCTGTCACTTGACTCTGTGCAATGCAAGTGTTGCGTAGGCTGCTTTGTTTCATAGGTTGTTCATTTCCACTGTCTCAGGGTAGAGGGCATTGTTACGTTCTTCTGTCTTTACCGTAAGTGAGTGAACCACAATTCTGTCCTTGAAAGTAGAATCTATAAAGTGAAAGACTTGATCCCTGTGAAAAGGATGTGATATACATACATCTAGCCTGCTTTAAGTTTGTATTTTCTAGAATTAAAATCTCTTTTATTATTATCGCAAGTAAATGAAACCTCTCTGTTCCCCTTATACTTTGCTTGCCTTTATCTACTAGACATGTTTTAAGTTTTTTATTTTATTAATTTCATGTTAACAGGTGACAGTTAAAGGATTTGAACCTTTAATTCAGTTTGCTTACACTGCTAAACTGATTTTAAATAAAGACAATGTGGATGAAGTGTGCAAGTGTGTCGAGTTTTTAAATATACACAATATTGAAGAGTCCTGCTTCCAGTTTCTGAAATTCAAGTTTTTGAACTCAACTACAGACCAACAAGAATGCCAAAGAAAAAAATGCTTTCCATCATACTGTCAGAAAAAAGACCTTAAATTTTCACTTGTGGACCAGAGGGATCTAGACGTTGATGAAGTGAAAGAATTTGTGGAAAACAAAACTGCTCCTCAGTCTAAACTCCGCCGGTATCAAGACGATGCCAAAGTGGCACCTCCCCTCCAAGATAGTGCCAGTCAGACGTATGAGTCCATGTGCCTAGACAAGGATGCTAGTCTGGCTCTGCCGTCTCTGTGTCCCAAGTACAGAAAGTTCCAGAAGGCTTTTGGAACCGACAGAGTTCGTACAGTGGAATCCAGTGTGAAGGATGCTCGTGCTGCTTCTGTTCAGCCTAATGAGACATCGGAAAATGAATGTCTGGGAGGAGTCCAGGACTGTGCAGACTTACAGGTGATTTTAAAATGTGAAGAAAGTAAATTGTCATCAGAACGCGAAGAAACAAAGGTGAAAGATCCTGCCTCTCAGTGCTCAGCCGGAAAAGCAGATGTGACTCCTTTGGCCCACAATTCCTCTACGGATCCCCATGGACTCTACTCTCTGTCTCTTTTACACACGTATGACCAGTATGAGGACTTGACTTTTCCTGGTGTGCAAAACAGTGCAGTGTTAGCAGAGAAGCCTTTGTCAAGTACAGATGTTCGAGAAGAAAAAACATTTGGGGAAAGCCAGGATTTACATCAGAAACCCGAGCCAGGCCCCAGAGAAGACGGTGGCCATGCATCTAGCGATCGGAGCAGTGTGGAACGAGAAGTGGCAGAACACTTAGCCAAAGGTTTCTGGAGTGACATTTGCAACACAGACTCTCCTTGCCAGATGCAGCTGTCACCTGCCGTGGCCAAAGACAGCTCAGAACAGATCTATTCGCAGAAACGCTCGGAGTGTCCCTGGTTGGGTATTAGGATCAGCGAGAGTCCAGAGCCGGCTCAAAGGACTTTCACAACATTGAGTTCTGTGAACTGCCCTTTTATAAGTACTTTGAACAATGAAGGCTGTTCAAGCAGTTTGGAAATTGGAAGTGATGATTATGTGTCAGAAGCCCAGCAGGAACCCTGTCCTTACGCTTGCGTTATCAGCTTGGGAGATGACTCCGAGACAGACACAGAAGGAGACAGTGAATCCTGCTCAGCCAGAGAACAAGAGTGTGAGGTGAGCAGGATTATATATATATATATTTTATTATTGTTTTATGACACAGTTTAACAGGCGCTGGGGTCTCCCTTCCCCCTCCCCACTGTCCTCTCCTCCAGTCTCACAATAGGTGTCTTTCATGAACTTTCACAAATCCATCGTGCTGCCACTGAGGTGTCTCCCAACAGTGTAGCAGATGATCAGCCGTTCTGCTGGGCCTCCATCCTTGTACTGCCTGCATGGGGACAAGCTTCTGTTTCCACCTGGGAACTTTTTAGATTCATCCTTTGAAAACCATTCTTTGAGATTTACTCTGGGCCAACTTTTGTTAACTATGGTTATGAGCAGGTTCAGGAAGATGAAAAAATTTAGCTACAGTTATAAAAATTATGACAAGGTAATAAATACTATTAAAAGTGAAATAAAATTTGACTTAATATTTCAAGCGGATAAATTCAGTTATAGATTCGTAATTGACTGTTTAGCTGTATGAGTCAAATGTCATGTCCTGAAAGGAACACCATGAATAATTCTGTGATTATACACAATAACGTACAGAAAATGCAGCTTATGGGAAGGGTTCTTCATAGCCGTGAGCATCGTTAGACCTGGGACCTGTCCCTTAAGTAATGGATTTCACAGTGACTAATTGTAGGAATGTGGCTTCAATGTAAAGTTTTCTTGGTCCGAGTTTTTCAAGGTCATTGATCTCTCTTACTTTGTTTGAGCTATTAGGTTAAAGAATGTCTTACTGCTGCATTAGCATGAGTAATCTGCAGATTAACCATCTGCAAGCTTGAACTATGTATATCTGAACACAAGTTATTTGATAGCTGCATTTAATAAAATAGTAGTATGAAAATCAATGTATTCAATATTTAGGTTTCTCTATTTATGATTTTTGTCTAGTTTTCCGAAGTTGAAGTTTTTGTTTATAGTTGAGATTTTCGCCTTCTACAAATGAGTTTTGTGTTTCACCCATTGCACTTTTCTATTCTTTGAACTTTAGTTTTTTGTGTGGTGAGGTCACGTACACAGAGGCTATCCGCGGGACAGGTTTGTACTGCACAGCGGGACTTACCCATCAATGAAAGGAAACGGAAGCTTTCTCCTTCTGGAACCACCATTTCACTGTTTCTAAACATTTGACTCTTTTAGATACCTACGTATGCTGTGTGATCCAGCAAGGTGGCTCTGCTGTGTCTGGAATATTTCATGTCACAGTTTTCTCCCCAGCTCTTCCATATTAAAGCAAGATGGCCACATTTCTTTCTTTTTATTAGGCTAAATAGCACTCTGTTGTATATACATGCACCATGGTATCTGTGCTTAGTCCTCTGTTGGACATTTAGGTTGTTTCCTGTCTTGGCTCTTGTCAGCAGTTCTGTTTTGAACGTAGAAATGCAGATACTGCTTTGTGAACTTGATTTCAATATTTTTTTGGACAAATTCCAGGACATAAAATTGCTGGATCATATATGCTTGTTGCATTTTTTTTTAATCTCCTGAGGGTTCTACAAGCTGCCTTTCATACAGTTATACCATTTTATTCCCACTTTGTCCACATTCCATTGTTAAGTATTTTGTTTTGGAGCTGTTGGGTGACAGGTCTGAAAGTGGCTTTGGAGAAAAGAACAGTGGTTTAGTTGAAGGAGCGGAATATGGACATGGGCTGTAGCTGTAGCTTTGTGTGACATTTATGAATGTAGCATTGGAACCACTGTGAAGAGTGTTAGAACATTTTGTATAAGTAATTTCTGTAAGCTTACACAGCAAGCTAAATAGACTGCTAGACTAACCAACATTACATTCATACTTTGATTAATAAAAAGTTGTACAAGTTCGCTTTTTTTTTTAAGTTATTTTTTCCTTTTTCTAAATTTGGATGTGTTGAAAATGATTTTAAAACATGAACTTGATAAGATTTTCCTTTTTTACACTGGCAAGTGAAATGTATGGACTTTATTTTTTTCTCTTACATTTTTAGACATTTATTTGAGATAAAGAAAGAGACTGATTTTTCTGTCTGCTAATTTTGCTCCTTAAATTCCCACAACAGCCCAGGGCAGACTGAAGGCAGTAGCGTGGATCTCACTCCAGGCCTTCCATGTGGGTGCGTGGCAGACATGCAGACACCTGTAGCTATCACCTGCTGCCTCCCAGAGAGTCCCAGTCAGTAGGAGGTCAGGTTCAGGAGCAGAACTGAGGCTAAGCCACACACCCTAACATGGGATGCAAGCATCGTGGCCTGGGTTGAAAGCTGTCGTGTGGAATACCTACCTCCCTGAAGCTTCAGTTTTCTTGATATATTATCTGAATTGCCTTAGAAATTGGTGATAGGCCTGCCGTGATGGCCTAGTGGCTAAATCTTCCCAGCAGATGGAAGATCTTCATCTCTATTTCTTCTCTCTATATATCTGCCTTTCCAATAAAATAATAATAATAATAATAAAAATTACTGGCATGTTTATTCCAGTATTAAGTATCGTGCATAGGGTGAAGAGCTTTTATTTTGAGATTGAGTAGAATCATATTAAAAACACTTTTTAAAAGATAGTTTCTAGCTGCTGGTTATCTCCCCCAAGTGCCCCAACACAGGGCTTGGCTGAAGCCAGGCATCAGGATTCTGTCCAGGTCTCACTGGTGCCAGGACCCAAGCACTTGGGTTATCATCTGTTATCCTGCAGGAACATTAGCAGGGAATTGCATCGGAAACTGAGTTGCTGGGACCCAAAACAGTACTTGCAATGATCGGTGGCTTAATTGCTGTTCAACTTTACTGGACCTAAAGTAACCTTAAGAAGAAGCTTAATGTTTGTGTTTTTCACATGTATTAAAGTAACATGACTCTGATTTTCCATTTCAAGTATGTTATTGTAAATGTCAGCATACTCGATTTGCTGAAAAAGAACTTCTCTGTTACTTTTGGAACTAATTATCAGATAATGATTTGCAGAAATTGGAAATAGGGCCTGTTTTAAAAAGCCAGATGAAATTCTCAGAGAAATTTATTTCCCGAGTTAAGTATTATAAAATACAGCACTAATTGTTAGTGCTTATTTCACATTCTAGGTTAAACTACCATTTAATGCACAGCGAATAATTTCGCTCTCTCGGAATGATTTCCAATCCTTGTTGAAAATGCACAAGCTGACTCCAGAACAGCTGGACTGTATCCATGATATCCGAAGAAGAAGTAAAAACAGAATTGCTGCACAGCGCTGTCGCAAGAGAAAGCTTGACTGTATACAGAACCTGGAATCAGAAATCGAGAAACTGGTAAGTGTGTCACTTTAGTATTGTTTAATCTCCAGCTCTTTCTTTATAGAGGAAATAGCTGTTTAAATTCTTAAGTCACATGCAATACATTAAAAAATGTATTGGATACCATTTTATAAAAATTACGTGTCATTTTCAGGATTTCAAAAGTAAAATCGTGAGACTTTATAGAGTATTTTACTTATGTAGGTATTGTACATTTTTAGTGTGATGTCCTTTGATGTGTAAGTTGGAAACTGTTTCTAGGTTTTTGTAAAAATGGCTTTCCAATAAATGGTAGTTTTATTGCTAACCTAATTCTTAGTGGTTGAGTAAAGATCGACGAAATTATAAGATACATTATCTGTCTGTAACATGTTCGGTTCAGTGTCTATAAAAGTTATTGTTTTAGGGCCCGGCGCGGTGGCGCAGTGGTTAAGGTCCTCGCCTAGCACCCCCGGGATCTCGTATGGGCGCCGGTTCTAATCCCGGCAGCCCCACTTCCCTTCCAGCTCCCTGCCTGTGGCCCGGGAAAGCAGTTGAGGACGGCCCAAAGCTTTGGGACCCTGCACCCATGTGGGAGACCCGGAAGAGGCTCCTGGCTTCAGATCGGCATAGCATCGGCCGTTGCGCTCACTTGGGGAGTGAATCATCAAACGGAAGATCTTGCTCTCTGTCTCTCCTCTCTGTATATCCGCCTTTCCAATAAAAAATAATAAAAGTAAATCTTTAAAAAAAGTTATTGTTTTAGTTTAAATGTGCTGTGGAGCCAAATTAATGTGCTAATTTATACTAAAAATATAATAGACTAATGAGGATTTTTCATCTAAGGATCTTCCTTGAATATCGATATCATAGAGTGTTAAGATCCTTCAAATTCTATCTTGCTTGTTTATTGAATGGTATTTGATATTCTCCCATCAAGACGTAAATTAACTGAGAATTGGGTGGTGGAGGGATGCTACATGAAAAAAGAATGCTAAGGATTGTACAGGCCAGCTAAGGGTAAAACTCTGAATAAAGATGACATGGAAATAGCCTAGAATAGTAAAGAATTGTCTTTGAATATGTGTTTTTGTATTTAAAGTTGTAATTGTCCAAGTCTTCAAAGCTGAACATTTTAGGAATGTTAGTTAAATAGCATTGGTTTGGAAGGAATCGTGTCTTATATGTCATCAAGAAGAGTGGAAGAAAAGTTTGTTATATGTGTGTATATATAGTGTATATGCTTTATGCAAAAGTTGAAGTATAACTTTAAAAAATGAAGTGTAGCTATATAAAAACCCCAATATTTTACAAATAAATCATGACATGAGTTACTAAAAATGCTGATGATATTGCTGTGTAATTTAAGTTGTTAGGTTCAGAGAAGAAAAGTTAAAAATTCTAATATTTAATACTTTCGGAGTATGTTTTTATCATACCTTTGAGCACTACCATTGTTTTTCATATTCCTGCTTTGAATTAAACACTCCACCTGTCCTTAAAGCCTTTTCACTTTGGTTATTTTTCTGTGCTATAATACATCTAACTATTGTTAGATGATGTGAATATATTAAGTCCTGTGGGAATCCATATCAGATTGAGCTACTGCAGTGTTTAGTCTTTTAGTTCTTTTGTCAGTTGTGATTTAGAGTTGTCGGTGGCACTGATTCTCTCTGTGTTGGTCAGTCTATTTTGTACATGGTTGCTAAGCTGGTGTGGTTTCCGAGTAGATGTTACTCTTTGGGACTACTCCATTTCCTGGCTAGGTTTTGTTTGTTTTGTTTGAAGTTAGACACTGGACTGCCGGATAATTGTACAACATTGTTTCAAGGGCCTTTCTTGGAGCTGTGCCTGCTCTCCTTACTGCAGCAGAGGAGTGGGTACACATACAGTGGCGATCACTGCAGTGTTTATATTACATTACTTGTTTTGTAATTGCGCATCCATTTTCCTGTAGCCAGTCACTGATGGTATCAACGAATCAATCACATTTATTTCCGTAGTCTGATAACATACAGGCAGAGGGCCCTACATTGTAGTGAGCTACTACTGGCTTTTGGCTGTTTTACTACTGTGAAATCTAGTAACTTTTCCCAGGTGATCCTGAGCATCATAAAAGCATAGAATGCATTAGTCTACAAAACACATAAAATAAATGTTTGGAGAATAGTTACTCTAATGTGAGTCAATCGAATAGTTATTACAAAGGATAGTTTTACAGTCTCACTGTATTAGGGAATCAAAGAATAATGTTTGCTCACATTGTTACATTTCTTAATCAACTTTATCATTTATTTTGAACCTTATATGATGTGGGTGAGGCATTGCTTTTACTATCAAATTTAATGTTCGTAATACACAAATCAATAGCTGATCTTAGGATAAAATTGAAGAATCAGTTCTACTTCTGTTAGTATGTTTGAAGCACTTGTCTGTGGATTTCTATGCAAGAATTAAGGTTATTCTTTTCTAGAAGATTAATTCAGAAGGTGGAAAGTGTGGGTATGTCTGATAATCTGAAAGGAAGAAAACCACACTTTTTAAAGAAAAACAAAGTTAATGTGTTTCTGTTAGAAGTATCAAATGTTGCTTGATACCAGCTTACAAGTGACCAGAAATTAGAATGATCCCAAGTCTTTTCAGCAAAATGTTGAGGTGTTCAAATATCATTTTGTTTCTTGAACCCTGTCCAATGTGATGGGACGGGAATAAAACGGCCTCAAGTGTCTTTACTGTTTAATATTTTGAATCAGAGGTTGTATTTTATTAAAAAGCAGCCTGTATGTTCACACTAGTCATTTTGCACCAAACGCACCTCGTTAATCATTTGGAGCCTGTTGTGTGCCATTCTGTGGTGCCAGGGATCATTGCTTCAATGGGTGTGATCTATGTCCCGTTGGCTTGGGAGTCATTTGGGGATGGTCCTAAGATGAGTATTCTTTATTGCTACCCAAGACCTCATGGAAGGTCCGGGAATGTGTATTGTATGTATGTTTTTGTGCTAACTGTTGTATACTTTAATCCTTGAGCGCTCACTAAGCTGGAGGACAGACACAAGCTGGGGGCTTTAGCATAAAATGATTGGAAGGCGCTTGTGATCTGGGTCACATAACCTCCCACATTCCCTCCAAGTAATGTGTGGGTAGGAATGCTAACTACCTCAGGGTTGCTGCGAGTTTCAAATGAGACCAGAGATGGAAAGCTTTTTGTACTGTTCAGCACAGGTTCAGGTTTCAATGAATGTTAGTTATATTTTAAGTAAAAGTGGTTTTGTATTTTTCAATTTGTATTGGCTTACACGTATGTGTTAACTACACAACTAGATACTAGGAAATCAAAGGTAAAGAAAGTATCACCCACAACCTTATAGGAGGCAGGTTATTCGGTTTGTTTTTTTTCTTGTACCTCTTCTCCCCATTGCTTGTTCTAAAAATCTGAAACTTTGGGAGAAGTGAAATGAATAGTATAATAAGCAACCATGTATTTCCCATGTAAATTCAGTCACTAAATTTTGGCATGTTTGTTTTCTTTCTCTCTCTGTCTTGTTCTCTTTCTGCCCTTCTGGGTCTCCTTGCCTGCCTGGGGCCTCCACACCTCTTGCTTCATCGGTCTTTGTCTTTCCATCTCTGGTGGTCTGTCTTTTCCAGCCTTGTCTGATGGTTATTGGTCCACTGTCTGTTGGCCTCATGCTCATTTCTTTCCTGCTTTCTTGGCTGGCTGTCTACTCTGTGCCTCTTCTTTTTTGAACCTTTTGAAAGATATCACATGATGGTTCTTCATCCTGACATTCTAGAGAAGGCATCATTATCTGTATATTTATTATGCCTGAGAACATAACAAATCTTCAGTATTTTATCTAGTACTTACTTACATTATCCCATGTCTTTCCTAGATGCTTTTTTTCCTCCTAAAACTAGGATCCAGTCATTGTGTGTATGTGTGTGTGTATGTAGGTATGTGTGAAGCCTTTTCACTCTTACTCTGGAATAAATTTTTTTCATTTTTTAAAAAAGTTATTTGTTTCAAAGAGTTCCATAGAGGGAGGGAGAGCAGGATAGTGAGATCTTCTGATTATTGGTGCACTCCCCAAGGCTGGGCCCTGTCAAAGCCTGCAGTTTCATTTGGGTCTCCCCTGTAATGGCAGGGGGCCAAACAGCTGGATTGTAACTGCTGCTTAAGCCATTAACAAACAGCTGGATGCGAAGTGGAGCAGTTGGAACAGGAAGCAACAGCCATATGGGACGGCAGCGTTGCAGGTGGCACCTCTGAGCTGCTACATACAGCATGATGCTTACACTACTTCCTGTGGCTGCAACAGTAGAGATTGGGCCAGGCTGAAGCCAGGAATCGCAAACTATCCAGTTTTCCCACATGGGTGGCAGTAGGCTGTCTTCCCCTTGCTTCCCAGGTGCATTAACAAGGAGCTGGATTTGAAGTGGAGCAGTGAAAAACTGTGCACATTTGATCTTAGCCAAAAGGCCGAGAAGCGATTAAAAAAAAAATAACAACTCTGCACTGAGAGTGGCTTTAACCCACTGTGCTCAAAGTGAGCCTCAAGTCTTCACCTTGTTTTAAAAAATATTTTTGTAAAATGCCAAGGCAAAGTTTCTTATAAAATGTCCCACATTTAATATTTGTTAGATTGGGTCCCCAAGGTTTTATTTAACTCTTCCCTCCGTCCCTTTTTTTCACATATATTGGAAAATGTTTTGAGTTATTTAGTCTGAGATTAAACATTCACTAAGTTTTGTATATTTCATCAGCTAGGGAGGCGCACCGTATCAGCGTGTCCCACTTAGGTCTGTGGTAATTGCCAGATTTCTTCATTTGGAAAGTTGTGTTTTTGTCCTTGTAGTGGTTCTGTGATCCGTGAGGCCCTTGTAGGTCAGTGATCTGTGAAGATACTTTGTGACTGTCCTGTTCCTCTGCCTTCCTACTTGGTTCGGTTTTTAGCTTGTGTCGGTGAGTTTCACATTTGAGACAAGTGAGTTTTCCCATTTTCTCATCACACTTTTACATTTCGTGGTTGACATTCCTGTTTCAGAAGGGTTTTCGTTCTCTCTTTTGCTGTTGTCCTCTGACCCTGTAGTGTTATTAGGTACCTGCCAGTTGGTTTTTTTAATTCACTTTGTTAGACTCAATCATAGCAATTTGATCTCAGAAAAGAATTTGTTGTCCTTTTTTTTTCCCTGATGATGAGGATTGCTATCTGGTAATGTCTTTTATACTCCCTCATATTATAAAAATGGAATATTTTTGCTTGTTGTTACAAGTTTCCCTGGACTGTCCAGAGGTTTTCTGTTGCCTGTGTTTGTGCTGTATGGGATGTTTTCCAGTAGTGAATACACTTTATCTCAAAATAAATTGTCACCGTTCTCTGCATCTTTGGAGGTCACATTCGTTTGAGCTTATTAAGTGAGTTATGTCTAGAATCATTTTTAAAAATGAATCTTTTGCCAGGTCCTATGCCTGCCAGAACACGCAGGGATCTGGACTGGGATTACATCAAAATTTCTTTGAGGATCTCCCTAGTCGAGACACCGGACTCAGAGTCCTAACCAAGAAAAGACAGAACAAGTCAATCAAAACCTCAGCTATCTGTTGGCAGCAAAATACTGGGCAAATGGAGACTCTAGAAGGGACTGTGTCAGTCAATGGATTCTTCAACGACCACATCGTGCTTGGAGTGGCGAGACTGGTAGCAATCCATAAATGGTGAACTATTGGAACCACTTGATCCAGTATCTCAGAGCATGCCCCACATCCAGGACTTAGGGTGGGTGGGAAACTGGGTGCGGCTTCTTCCTCTATATCCCCCTTTACGTCAGATACATGAAGGAAGCGGTATGGAAGTGATGGTCTTGCCCACTTCCCTGTAGCCCTTGAACCTTTTTTACCCTAATTAAATATGTAAGGATTGTCGAAACATAATAAAACATATATGTATTAAAATTTTTTTTCATTTTGCTGTTTCCTGAATCCAAGTTCAAACACCATGAGAATATTCAATGAATATTTATAATCAATAAAAAAAACAAGTAAAAAAAAGAAAACGAATCTTTGAACATTGTATACTAACATCAAAATATCGATTTAGCTGTAAAGTTGCTTTATCAGCATACACTGTAGAATGGCAACAGGTTGCCAAGTTTATTTTTGAATAGATCTGTGATTAAAGGCAAAGAACTTCCAAAGGAAATTAAAGCATGTTATGAAAATACGTAATAGAACATTGATAGTATGTATGTTTGAAAGATGGCTTTACTGGTTATATTAGGATGTGATTAAGTTGAATTTACTTAACCATTAGATTGTAAAATGGACTGCTGTCACCGCAAATTTTTGGGTTTTTTTTAAAGATTTATTTTCATTTTCATTACAAAATCAGATATACAGAGAGAAAGAGAGACAGATGATTCCATCCGACGATGCACTCCCCAAGTGAGCACCAACGGCCGGTGCTGCGCTGATCCGAAGCCAGGAGCCTGGAGCTCTTCCAGGTCTCATGCGTGCAGGATCCCAAGGCTTTGGGCCGCCCTAGACTACTTTCCCAGGCCACAAACATGGAGCTGAATGGGAAGTGTTGTTGCTGGGAATAGAACCGGTGCCCATATGGGATCCTGGCACGTTCAAGGCGAAGACTTTAGCCACTAGGCCATGGCCCTGGGCCTCCGCAAATTTTTATTTTAAAGTTGGAGTGATATAAAAACATCAACCAATTTAACCATGTGGGAGTTAGAGTGCACAGCAGCTGAGGGCCGGCATTGTGGCATAGTGTAGTGAGTTAAACCACCCCTGCCTGTGACACTGCATCTCACATGGGCCCCGGTTCAAGTCCCGGCTGCTCCACTTTCCAGCCTGCTCTCCGCTAATGTTCCCGCAAGAGCAGCAGAAGGTGGCCCAAGGTCTTGGGTCCTGCACCCACGGGGTGACCAGATGAAGCTCCTGGCTTCAGGGCTGACCAATCTTGACCATTGCAACCTTCTGGGGAATAAACCTTAACTGATAGAAGGTCTCTCCCTATCTTTCTGTAACTCTGCTTCACAAATAAATACATCTTTTTTTGAAGTGCATCAGAACCGACAGGAACGTTTAATTTGTAGAGACCATCATGATGGTATTCGAGGGTTGCGCTTGTTTTAGCTGAAATGAGGAAGCGAGCCCAGTACGGGACGTGCTTTAAAAATGATGTCGCCCCTTGTAGGTTAAATCAAATGCGTGTTTATATAATGAACAGGAGTTATAAAATATTTGCAGCTTCAGTGGTATGTGAAGTAGTGATTTTAATTTCTGGCAGGAAGCTTAATATTTTGCATATTTGTATGTGATTTAAAACATCAATTAACAGTTGAAAAAAAATTTTTTTAAAGATTTATTTATTTTTATTACAAAGTCAGATACACAGAGAGGAGGAGAGACAGAGAGGAAGATCTTCCGTCCGAAGATTCACTCCCCCAAGTGACCGCAACGGCCAGTGCTGCGCAGATCCGAAACTGGGAACCAGGAACCTCTTCTGGGTCTCCCACATGGGTGCAGGGTCCCAAAGCTTTGGGCCGTCCTCGACTGCTTTCCCAGGCCACAAGCAGGGAGCTGGATGGGAAGTGGAGCTGCCGGGATTAGAACCGACGCCCATATGGGATCCTGGCACATTCAAGGCAAGGACTTTAGCTGCTAGGCCACGCTGCTGGGCCCAGCAGTTGAAATTTTGTCTGTTACTATTTAGAAGATTCATCTTAACTTTGTCAGAGCAGTCCATGCCTGAATATTGCTGTGACTCAAGAAAGTTCTCTCTCATTTTTGTTGTTATTATTTTTGAAATTTCATTTCCATCCAGAGTGCTATTGGTCTGTGAAAGGCCTTAGGCCACGTTCTGATTGCATTAAATGTTTTTTTCCCCCTGGGATGCGTTATACTAGGAACGTTCTTCCCCTCTTTGTGACCACAGATTCATTTTTTAAAAATATATTTTTATTGCAAAGTCAGATACAGAGAGGAAGAGAGACAGAGAGGAAAATCTTCCATTGACTGACTCCGCAAGAGGCTGCAGTGGCTGGAACTGCACCAGTCTGAAGCCAGGATCCCGGAACCTGGAGCCTCTTCCAGGTCTCCCATGCGGGGTGCAGGGTCCTAAAACTTTGGGTTGTCTTCCATTGCTTTCCCAGGACACAAGCAGGAAGCTGGATGGAAATTGGGGGCTACAGGGATATGAACAAGCGCCCACATGTGATCCTGGCAAATGCAAGGCAAGGGCTTTAGCTGCTAGGCTACTGCACCAGGCCCCACAGATTCATTTTATCAAAAGATTATACCAAAAAAAAAAAAAATAAGCCACCCACATGCTTATCCAGTGCTCGTTCTTGACCTATCCACATTTCTTTTGGAAACAAAATATATAAACACCTGAACAAATCTATACAACTTATTTTTTTTTGCCTTTAAAATATTTTTTCACTACCAGTAAGTAGTGAAAAATTCATACATAATTGTGTAAGAATATTTTATATGCAATCATTATGAGTGTTTTGAAAATATATAATGAGCGTTCCTTTTAGCTGTTCTACTGTCAGAAAAGACTGAAGGATGCCAGTTAGGCTTTACAGTGTGAAGTACCCCATCTCTGTAGAAGCTGGTGATCTCAGCTCCTTAGAACCTGCTATCCTGCCGAGAAAGCAAAACAGGCCCTTTGATTTGCCGAGAGAATTGTTGCAAATTGCACAAGAGAAACCTTCGATCTTTCTATCAGTGATTTATATACTTTTATCTTAAAATAACTTGATCATTTGGTAAACAGAATAGGAAGGATGAGATTGGGTAATAATTGATAAGTTGTGGTGTCAGCAGCCGTGAGTGAGTCAGACAGAAAGGAAATTCTATAGTAGGCTTTCTCTTAGGTAATATTTTAAAATTATAGTAAGAAATATAATAGTTAACTCACACTGAATAACCCCTCTTTTGTCCCCCCCTATTTTTACATTTTACTGATTCTTTTTCTGGACATGTTGAGTTTTAGTTGAACTTATTAATGTGATATTGACAGAATCTTCATGTGGGTTATACACTGAGAGAGCGTATTTGCAAACATTGACTACAGTGTCTAGTGCAAAGGAGCTGCTCGGCAGTTGTTGGTCATTAGTAGAATCTTTCCAGGATCTGAATCTCAGTAATTGAGTTCACTGAAATTATGCTTTTATAATTTCCTTTGTCCAAAATGTCAAGTTCATACTCATTTATCAGCAGTCTGAAAATTGGAATACTCTGAAAACTTCGAAAGTTTATCACAAGTTCTTTTGGCCAAAAGTCGTATCCAATTGATTGTGTGTTGTCTTTATCCCACTCTGTGCACTATTTGATATTCTGTTGTTTTACGTAGTAATGTACAGATGTCTAATGGAGAGCTGCCTCAGATTGCTAGTGGGATCTTGTTTGTAATCCATACTATCTAACTCAGACCTGAAAAGTTCTGAATTCCAAGTTCAGTCTGGCCCCGCAGTTTTGGGGAAGGGATCGTTAGACCTTTGCTCTCAGTGGATACTTGGCTTGACTTGGAAATTTCTTGTGTTCTAGTGAGGGCACGTTGATTGTGATATTGAATGTTTGATCGTCTCGGAAGTGTTCATTGAGCTAATAAACATGGCCTTTATGTTCTCTTCGTTCCATTTCACAGCAAAATGAAAAGGAGAGCTTGTTGAAGGAAAGGGATCACATTTTGTCCACTCTGGGCGAGACGAAGCAGAACCTCACTGGACTCTGCCAGCAAGTCTGCAAAGAAGCCGCTCTCAGTCAGGAGCAGATACAGATCCTGGCCAAGTACTCCGCCTCGGACTGCCCGCTTTCATTCTTGATTTCTGACAAAGAAAAGAGTACTTCTGATGGTGAACTTGCACTCCCATCCATTTTTATCTTGTCTGATGGGCGCCTAGGTGTGTTGCCTCCCAGCGGGAGAGGAACGGGCGAGCCTGGTGGTGTGCCTGGGCAGGAGGTGCAGCCTGCTCCCGCGGCTGGCCCCGAGCAGGCCCGGCCCGTGCCCGAGGAGCAGTGTCGGCAGAGTGGTGGCATCTCCGATTTCTGCCAGCAGATGACTGACAAGTGTACAACGGACGAGTAAATTTGCATTCGTTTCCTTCAGACCATCCAGTTTTCTATGGACGTTTTGGTGTTGCTTTGAAACCTAGTGTGGCCATCTATCACTTACCAACGTTGGTTTCCACCCTGGGAATTTGTCATAAAGAGATTTCTCTTGCGCCTGAATTCTTCTAGATTTCCATGGGAATGGAGACACAGAAACGATTTGTCTCTTGAGTACTGACAAATCACATGTGAAAATGTACGCTTTTTGAAAACTCTATTTTAAAAACAAGTAACTATTATTAACAGCTCCTCCCAGTATTTTTTTAAAAAGTCAGCAATATAAAAGCTGGAAACTTCTTCCGATTCTGTCAAAGAAGTGGCTCATAGAGGTTTAAAAACTTGACCTGTTCACAGTATGCTGATTTAACAGAAAGTTTCGTCCTGAGCCATGCGGATAGAGTTCTGTTGTATTAGGAAATGTCGGTCAGCTTGGTGGATGGACGTGTTTGCACAGAGCTGCAGTTTTGTTTTAATCCTTGAGCTTTGCTCTTCAGCTCTACAGGGAGAGCTTTCCTAGACTTCTTTGTGATCCTGGAAGGTGTCAGAAGCAGAGCTGGCCTGGAGGCAGGGCTTCTGCTCCTTCTCCATTTCAGCTGTCCAGTTACTGGCTGCGAAATGATACATAAGTGTCACGCCCCCACCAACCTTTTTTTTTTTTCCTTTGTATAGTCTCTGCTGTATTTAAACCCATGATGGAATTTCCTTTCCTGTTAGTGGAGACTCCGGTTGGAGTTGCTTGTGTGGACATGCTGGTAGCCCTCTGTGGCCTTGCTGGCATTTGGGGGTGCTTTCCAGTGGACAGGTCTGTTTCCATTCCCAACATAGATTTCCAGTGCCAGAAAAACTGGGCATCCAAAAGAGAGAAATTAAAGACATTTACTAGGAATTCCTTTAGTTTTTCATCCTGCTTTTTAAATCCTGTGGTTTACTTTTGAAAAACATTTGTAGTTAAAATTGTGTCTGTAATAGCTCTGCCGGTTTGTGAGAAATTGATAAATTCAATCTTCTTGCACTATGAATTTGCATTTAGAATCCAGGTTCAGTCCTTACTCTTTTTTCAAGTTTGATGTGGCAAAGAGATGCAAAATCAGCTTTTCTGTCTTATCTAGTCTTGTTATGAAATATATTCTGATCACCCAGCTTGTAACAGTCTGCAGTAATTGATAGCTATTGTGGAAACACAGACTTCCTCAAGAGTCAGGTGATAACGATGGATCTTCTCAGCAATTAAAAATAAACTTCTTGTATGAGTTGAGTTTCTCTAACCTGAGAAATCTTTGAAATGTTCCAAAATTCAAAACTGAGTGTTGACATGAGACCCCAAGCAGAATGCTCGCAGTTGACCTCGTTGTGATGGGTTGCTGGCAAACTGCAGGTGCACAAGAAACATTGTCTAAAGGCCATGTGGACAGTATCTGTAACATAAATGGACTCCCTCCTCAAGATAGCATATATGATATATTTGCAAATTTTGCAAACCCTAAGACACTTTTTGGTTCCGGCCGTTTCAGAAAGGGCTACTCAGCCTGTATTCACACTTAATAGAGGCGTTCGCAGAATCTAGTTTTAAAGTGTACAGGAGAGTCCACCTCTGTGCTCTTGGCCAGAAAGCACTGGATTTCTCCAAGACCATGCACCTGAGACAGAGAGATCACTATAGACTACATGCTGTGTCTAGTGAGAGCCTGGGTGGCTAACCTGGAGACCACCAACTACCTTATATGAATGAGCTAGAAGCAAGTTGATCTTCGCTGTGAGAATGCATGGGGACCACTCTTGGTATTTGAGAATAATTTGTCAATTGTTACCCTTTTTCATCAAAGTGTAGGTGTGAAAGATACTGCTTGTATCTTCAGTGGTTTGTATATTATCTCTTACGGACTTGGTCGTAACAGAAGATTCATTGGGATTGTCTCCTGGAGCATGTCAAAAGTACCCTCAGTTTTTCAGGGAGAATATTTCTGTGATAATGTATCCCGTTCTCCAAAACAATGATAAATATCTGTATCCAGAACTAGGTCTAGATATCCTCATTAACTGTTTCTTCTATGATAGTTTGAAATTTCAAGCATAATATAAGAGAACATGGAACTTTCCTGGTTTACATAATGTAAAATCTTGTTCCAAGCCAGTGGAACCCTTGATTTCCTACCTCAGCTGTCTGTCATATCAGTTTATGTATTTGAAAATGTCAGATCACCTTTTCCTAATTTTTAATCGCTACTGTAAATATTTGCTTTGAAACATGGTTACCTAGTATGTCATGATAAAACAGCTGTCTCTGGAGTTTAAATTTAATTTTTATGACACTTGGTTTCCATTTCTCTATACTATAAACAGTTTAGCATTAAGGGTTTATTTTAATGTTGTCTAATTAGTGGCCATGTGTAATATTTCTTAACATTTAGCATTACTTTTAATAGCCAGCATGTAATACAAGTACCTACACTACCTCATACTTAAATGATTTTCAAGGTGTAATATAGATGGACAGATAAAAAATATTTTATCTTTGTCTTTTGGCCACAAAGTGGGGAAGTTTTCTATATATTGCATAGCATTACACATTCATGCCTATTTTAACATTAACTTCTACAGAAGTTTTTTTCTAAGAAAATTTAACTCAAGGCACTATTATTTCTTCTTTCTTTTTTTTTTTTTTTGAGGCTGCCGAAGACAAATGACAGGATTATGTGTATACAGCGTATGCCTTTTTCCTTCATGCAGAATCTTAGAAGTATTGTTTTCAGTTTGTTCGTTGTGTATTTACATGATCATTGTTCCTTTATGAACCGAGTCCTCTTCTCAGTGCTTGCAGATTTTTAAAAAGCTGTTGTCTGACTCAATAAAAACAGTATCTTAAAATTGCTTCCCTTATTTGAATTCTATAGCTATGGCAAATGATTTGTTAAATTATTATATTGAAAACAAATGTGGATGCAATCTTGGTTCTCTGTCTATAAGTTTCATAACAAGTTACTGCAGCTTAATGCTTATCCAGTTTTAAATAAGGAATGATATTTGATCCTGCAGATGACACAGGCTTGCATGTGGACACAGCCACGTTAGCAACTTGGGAAAAAAACCCAACAACATGGCAATGTTAAAATGAATTCTCAGGTGAAATGTTTTTCATTAATGAAACATCTATTTTGACTTTGTAAATATTTTAAATGTTTTGTTAAGGCATGTAATAAACTATTCTTGAAACCTATTAGGTAGAATGAAAATTTAAAGCCATGATGGTAAAAGTAAAAAAAAAAAATGGCATAGTGATTGTAAAATAAATAAATAATGACATTGATTTTTTTGTATCTTTCCTAATTATCTTTCCTAATACAGTTTTCTAACAATGCAATAAAACCACTAAACTTGTGTATTAAAATCCTAGTAAGACCCTGTTTCATTAAAAATATACTTTCATAGTATTTAATTTATACTTTCTTCGTAATTCGCGTACCCAAATGTTTCAGAACTGTTAGATGTTGGTGATAAATTGACAGCCAAATAAAATTCTTCTAAAATTAGTACTAATTAAATGGAGTTGAATATTCCATGTCCATATTCTCACAACCCACACCGATTTGCTGACTTTGGTCTTTGGATCAGTACTGAGTCTGTAGCTCTGCTAGGAGAAAATCTTTCATTGGCTGTTAATCCTGCCTGGCCAAAAAAAAAAATATTCACAGTGCTTCAGTTTTCTTTTCGCTGGCATAGAGTTCCTTTAGTCATGCTTGTGGTGTGACTTCCTCTCAGTCTTTGCATAAAGATATGTGGGATAGTAGAGGATTATCTGTCAGTCATTTTCTTTCTTCTTTTTTTTTTTTTAAGATTTATTTATTTTTATTGGAAAGTCAGATTTATGGAGAGAAGGAGGGAAAGAAAGATCTTCTATCTCCTGGTTCATTCTTCAAGTGTCCTCAACAGCCAGAGCTGAGCCCATCTGAAACCAGGAGCCAGGAGCCTCTTCTGGGTCTCAAATGCGAATGCAAGGTCCCAAGGCAGGCCATAAGCAAGGAGCAGGAAGAGAAATGGAGCTTCCAGGAGACTTACTGCATCCATATGGCGTCCTGGCACGTGCAAGGCGAGGCCTTTAGCCACTTGGCTACTGTGCTGGGCCCAGTCATTAATTTTTAAAGATTGATCTGTATTCATTTTCTCAGGCCCTTGTAATCAGGCTTGGCACAGCAGTCCAGCCCTGCACTGACAGTCTTCCAGGGCAGAGCATCTGGTCTAGTGGTAGAGATTCTTCGCTGAGGACAATTCTCCCTGATTGACATCTGGCAATTCCCAGATGCCCCATAAGTAGCAAGGGTGAGATGAAGGACATGGCATCCATTGTCAGACCAGGGATGCTACCGAACAGCCTACAGCACACAGCACGGCCCTAACAAAGATCAGCTCACCTGAGGTGTCGGTCATGCCTGCAGATCAGTGGTGGCATCGAGGTGAAATGTGAGATGTCATATCTGAATTCGGAGGAGGTGAGGCAAAGAAATAGCAAAGATTGTCACCCTAGCTGGGAGAAGGCTCCTGTCTGGGAAGAAATGAGCTTGCATGAAGAAGCTTGCCTTGGTGTGGAGGGGCCTGAGCTGTGTGAGGGAGGGCCGTCCTCAGTGCCCTTCTGTGTGTCCCAGGATGTTGCACACTGGCCTGCAGGTATAATTATTAGGTTATTTCAAAGCATTTTGAGAAAAATGGAATCAAAGGTGTTTATTTTGGCTCAGACTCTTGAAATTAATGCCTAGTTTTTTCGTAATATGCATTTGGAAGACCCCTTGTTAACATGAATTTTGTTTTCTTCGAAGTAAACTAGTCTTTCAATTCTGCTTTCCACGAACTTATGAAGTACCTTACCTTTTTTTTTTTTTTTTTTTTTTTTGCTGTCTCAGGGTTTCTGAAGCTTTTTATAAATCCTGGATATTAGTCCCCTGTCACTTTCGTCGTATGCAAAGGTTTTCTCCCATTCTGTTGGTTCACTTTGTTGATTGTTTCCTTTGCTGTGCAGAAGCTTCTTATTTTGATGTAGTCCCATTTACTCGTTTTGGCTTTGACTGCCTGTGCTTTGGCTGTTCTTTTCTAAGAAGTCTTTCCCTGTTCCTATATCTTGGAGTGTGCTTCCTATGTTTTCCTCTTATAGTTTGATGGTTTCTGGGTGTAGACTTAGGTCCTTAATCCATTTAGAGGTGATTTTCGTATAATGTGACAGGTGCAGGTCTTAGCTCTTAATTCTGCACACTGCTATCCAGTTGGCCAACAGCATTTGTTGAATAGACCAGGATTTTCGCCTGGGTTGTTCGCAGTTTTCTTGTCAAAGATTAGCTGACTTTACATGTGTTGGCTCCCTTCTGGCGTTTCTATTCTGTTCCATTGATCTTCTCTGTTTCTGTACCAGTATGTAATATGCAGTTAGAAGTACTGCTCTGTAGCATGTAGTTAGAAGTACTTAACATTGGTGACCAAAGGCCAGGCAAACAGATTCAAGGACAGACTTGTTCATTAGTATTTATTCAGGTTTCCTGGAGAGGCTAATAGCAACACCCTTCCCTGAATAGAGTTTTTGAGATGAAAAGCCAGAGGATATAGTTCCCTTTGCTGATGCAGGCCAGGTGAAAACCATGGCCTTCTTGCAAGAGAAGGAGTGAAGTTGACCTACCCTCACCCAAGCAGCACAGCCTGTTGAAGAGGAGGAAGCTACACTGGGAATAGCTGAGTTACGTGCAAATGTATTCATCAGGGTAGAAGCCACCCCTCCCCACCGAGCTCCCGAGGCACGGTGGGACACAGAGGCCAGGAGGATGTCCAGGGAAAATCCTGTTCTTGCAGACATTACTGGCCGAGCCCTGACTGCTCACTTGGGAGAGAAGGTAGCAGTTTCCAAAGGCAGATCTGTGCTCGCCTGTGTGCGATTACTTCCTGCGATCCAACCCCCCGGGTCTGTAATCTGTGGGCTCATCAGTTTATTATTATTATTATTATTTTCCTTTTGGAAAGGCAGATACATATAGAGGAGGAGAGACAGGAAGATCTTCTGTCCAATGATTCACTCCCCAAGTGACCACAATGGCTAGAGCTCAGCCAGTCTGAAGCCAGGAGCCCAGATCTTCTTCCAGGTTTCCCACGTGGGTACAGGGTCCCAGGCTTTGGCTGTCCTCTACTGCTGCTATAGGCAGGGAGCTGAATGGGAAGCGGGGCTCGTATGGAATCCCGTCATGTGCAAGGTGTGGACTTTGGCTACTAGGATAACACACCGGGCCGCCTCTCAGCAGTTTTAATAATGGATCTGGGCCTGGCGTGGTAACCTAGTGGCTAAAGTCCTCATCTTGCATCCTCTGGGATCCCATATGGGCACTGGGTTGTATTATGACTATTCTACTTCCCTTCCAGTTACCTGCTTATGGCCTGGGAAAGCAGTTGAGCATGGCCCAAAGCCTTGGGACCCTGCACCCGTGTGGGAGACCTGGAAGAAGCTCCTGGCTCCTGGCTTCGGAATGGATCAACACCGACTGTTGCAGCTACTTGTGGTGTGAAACAGCAGATGGAAGATCTTTCTCTCTGTCTCTCCTTCTCTCTGTAAATCTTTCAAATAAAAATAAATCTTAAATATATATATATATATATTTTAAAATGGATCCAACATGGGTTCTCAATGATAGTCAAGCAGCTGAAAATCGGTGCCTTGCATGTACCTGGATCCCATGTAGGCGCTGGTTCATGTCCCGCTTGTTTCACTTCCCATCCAGCTTCCTGCTGATGGCCTGGGAAAGCAGTTAACAGCCCAAAGCCTTGCAGCTCTGCACCCACATGGGAGACCTGGAAGAAGCTCCTGGCTGTGGATGAGCTCAGCTGTGACCATTGCAGCCCCTTGGGGAGTGAACCAGTGGAAAGAGTTTTCTGTATCTCCTCTCTGTAAATCTTCCTGTCTGAGAAAAGTAAATAAAATCTTAAAAAAAAAAATCCAGCAATGTACCAGCTGGTAAATGCAAAGGCTACTCTGTACCAGACAGAATTAATTTTAAATTTTAGATGGAATTAATTCCTTACTGTATTTTCCATCTTGAATCCCCCTCCTGTCTTTTTTTTTTTTTTTTTTTACTGCAAAATGACAGAGGTACTGTCTTCAGGTTAAATTGTAACACAGGAAATTCCTGTAAGATAATGCATGAAGAGCAGCCTAGCTGTAAAATGCACATATCCAGTGATACACATAGTTTAACTAGAAATCCTCCCCTACTCAACTTTTAGGAAAAAAAGCTCAAATTGAAATTAAGCATCTAATTCAACAGGGACTAACAAAATTAAATTATCGTGCACAAATATAGCATGAAAAGTGGATCCCAAGTTTGCCAAGTTTCTCAATCAGATCAACTTTGATCAGAGAACTTCTATTTTCTGGAGTGGGGTTGAAGTTATTTATTTTTAAAAATGAATTGATAACTGACTTTTTAACATTTTATTTTATTTTTGTTGGAAAGTCAGATACACAAAGAGGAGAGACAGGGAAGAACATCTTCTGTACACCCGTTTATTCCCCAAGTGTCCGTTTCAGCTAGAGCTGTGCTGATCTAGAGCCAGAAGCCTCTTCCAGGTCCCCACGCACGTGTAAGGTCCCAAGGCTTTGGACCATTCTGGACTGCTTTCCCAGGCCACAGCAGGGAGCTGGGTGGGAAGCTGGGCCCATATGGGATCCTGGTGCATGCAAGGTAAGGACTTAAGTCACTAGGCTATTGCACTGGGCCGCTGTCTTTCTTTTTTTTTTTTTTATTTTAAAAAAGATTGATGTGTGGAGCGGGGTGCTAAAGTCGCTCCTGGGATTGAGAAGCGCCATTGTAAGATGGCGGCTGGCCCAGGGCCAGGGGGCGGAGTTGGTCTCGCCAGCAGGTAAACAGGAAGACGCAGGGATAGGCTAATGCCCTTGGTACGATTATGTCATCGCTACTGGCCTATCATGTAGCGCCAAGTGGACCCACGGGGAGAAGTGATTGGTGGAGGATGATGTAAGCGCAGCCAAAAGCTCCGATGATGACGGAGAGACTACAACAGAGAAAGACTGGACGGGGAGAAGGACAGACGGGAAGAAGGGTGGCGGAGAGAGGGCTGGAAAAGCTGTAGAGAAGTAGTAAGACCTAAGTTCGGGGACGAGAACGGAGAAATGCAGTAGAAAACGGGGATAAGAACGAAGAAGGTGGCGGAGAGAGGGCTGGAGACGCGGCAGAGGAAAGGTAAGGCCAATGGGGAAAGAGGGCAGCGGAGAAAAGGGTTTAAACGCGGCTGTTTTGGGCAGTGAGGGTCCCGTTGCGGTTCCGGCTTTTCCCAGACCCTCAAGAGCATGCCTCGTCTTTTGAGTGTCGCTGCTGGGCGGCAACAGATTGATTTATTTTTATTGGAAAGTCAGATATATAAAGAGGAGGAAAGACAGAGAAGAAGACCTTCCATCTGCTGATTCACTCTCCCAAGTGGCTGCAGTGGCCCGAGTTGGGTAAGCCAGAACCCAGGAGCCAGGATTCTTTTCTGGGTCAGCCACACGGGTGCAGGGTCCCAAGGCTCTGGGGTGTCCTCAACTGCTTTCCCAGGCCACAAGCAGGGGGTTGGATGGGAAGTGGATCAGCTGGGATACAAACTAATGCCCAAATGGGATCCTGGCATACCAAAGGCAAGGACTTTAAGTCACTAGGCTACCATGCTGGGCCCTGAAGCTCCTTCCTCTCTCCCTTCCTCCCTTCCTTTCCTTCCTTCTTTCCTTTTTTGAAATTGTATGATATAATTCCATACTCCATGGGATTTCCCTGCCCCCTCCCAAATTCCCACTTCTGGCGGAGTTTCCCCTGTATTGTTACAGTATAGTCCTTCATAAGCAGTCGTAAGTCCATCATTCTGTTATTTAAATGTGTCCTGACATTGCTAGCACAGATAACGGCAGACAGTCCTGCATCCTGTTGTCAAGATCCGTCCAACAGTTTAATTGGAAGTCCATTTTTGAGGTAGAGTTGCACAGCGCATCGTGTCTGCACATCTGCTCTGCTACGTCATCACTCCCTTAAGTGAGAAGCCATGAAACAAAGTCAACAACAGGAATAAAGGTAAAATAGTGCCATGGGGTTAAGTAACATGTTGCTGAATAACCAATGTTTTGATGAAAAATGACAAAGAAAACCCAAAAGCTTCTTGGGTAAAATGATGCTAGAATTTGGTAAGAGAAAAACTATTCGGAAGAAGTGAAATTAAAAACAAAAATGTCAAAACCCATGGTTTGCAGTAAAAACAGTATGGAAAGGGTTATTGACCTTGGAATTTGCATGAAGGTTGCCATACATCAGAGAGAATATGTGATATTTGTCCTTTTGGGACTGACTTATTTCACTGAGTGTAATGGTCTCTAGTTGCAACTACCTGGTGGCAAATGGTTCAATTTCATTCTTTTTCATGGCCGAGTAGTATTCCAGAGTAAATGTTCCACAACTTATTTAACCACTCCTCTTTGGATGGGTGTCTGTGTTGTTGCCACGTCTTTGCTATTGCAAATGGTGGTGCTGTAAATGTAGGATTACAGATCTCTTTCACATATGCAGTTTTCATTCCCTCTGGATTTATTCCTGGGAGCAGGATAGCTGGGTCATAAGGCAGGTTTATTTGGAGTTCTCTTAGCACTCTCCATGCTGATTCCCACAGTGGTTGTGCTAGCCTGTGCTCCCACCAGCAGTGAAGGCGGCAACCGTCTCCCCACATCACGCCAGCAGGTGTTATAAGCAGAGTTCTGAATGTAGGCCAGTCTCACTGGAGTTAGGTGGAACCGTAATGTGGTTTTTATTTGTATTTTCCTGGTAGCTAGGGAGCCTGAGCATCTTTTCATATGTCTGTTAAGCCATTTAAATTTGATCTTGTGTAAAATGTGTAAAAGGTATCCTTTGCCCATTTCTTCACAGGGTTTTGGTTGTTTGTTTGTATGTTTGTTTTACTATTCCTGGGCTTCTGACGCTCTTTATAAATCCTGGGTATTAATCCCGTATCAGTTGTATAATGTGTAAAGGTTTTCTCCCATCCCGTTGGCTACTTTTTCACTTTATTGATTGTTTCCTTTGCTGTGCAGAAGCTGCTTATTTTGACGTGGTCCCGTTTGCTCGTTTTGGCTTTGACTGCCTGTGCTTTGGGTGTCTTTTCCAGGAAGTCTTTCCCCATTCCTGTACGTTGGAGAGTGCTTCCTGTGTTTCCCTCTAATAATTTGATGATTTCTAGGTGCAGATTGAGACCCCGGTCCATTTAGAGGTGATTTTCGTATAATGTGACGGGTGCGGGTCTTGCGTCCTGCCCCTTCAGGCTGCCATCTGCTTGTCCCAAGTTCTTTGCTTACTTGTAGCCAGCGTTGTCTGTCACAGGCAATGAGAGTGACAGTTGTGCAGGCCTCCACAGGAACTAAGTCCAAGATCTAATCATCGAATGTGAGGTGGGAGTCACGAAAATTATTAGAGCTGTGACCCCACATTGCTTGTTTCAGCATCAACTGATTCCCAGGTGTTACATTTATTCCAGACAAAGCTGTGCTGTGAACTCAGTAGCTAACGCTATCAAAGCCTACAGCAGAAGTTCTCTGCTCTCTGCACAAGCTCTTGGTTTCAGCTTGCCACGGTGCCAGCGTGCAAACAGCCCACGATCTGGGTGAGTCTTGCTTTGGCCTTGTGTGTTGCTTCTCTCTAGGGGCGACTTCCGCTTGGATGGATGGTTTCACTTCTTTCCAGCGTATTTCTGACAGCGTAATTCTGGACTGGTTGAGTAAGGGCTCCCTCTAGGGGCTTCCAGTTCACATTCCGGTGCATGCATCTTCCCCGCTTAGCCCGCAGTCATTCTGCTCCACGTCTAGGGAAGTTCTCTCCTAGCAATGGTTTCTCACTCTGTGGGTTTAAGCATTACAGAGTCAGCTGCAGAAGGGCCGCGTGGTTCCAAGGCGGTGTCTCCGCTGTTTCCTCCTCAGGCTAGAATGGCGTTTTGGGCAAGCCACATGGCCTGGGTTATACCATCCTAGCACTGCCCAATAAGAACCAGATTCATGCAAACACTGTCGCACATTGGGTTCATTATTCTTTCTTGGTGGCACTGAAACAGCATGTGAAGAAGTGTCTTTTTCATTTTTAAAACGTTTTTTGTTTTTATTTGAAAGGCAGATTTACAGAGAGAAGAGAGACAAAGAGAGCTTCTGTCCACTGGTTCACTCCCCAGTTCGCCACAATGGTCGGAGCTAACCTGAACCAAAGACCGAAGCCAGGAACTTCCTCTGTGTCTCTCATGTGAGTGCAGGGCCCCAAGGCTTTGGGTCATCCTCCACTGGTTTCCCATGGCCATAAAGGGTGATGTATGGAAAGTGGAGCAGCTGGGACACAAACCAGCACTCATGGGATGCTGGCAGCATAAATGGAGGATTAGCATACTGTGCCACAGCGCAGGCCTCTGAAATGTCTTTTTCGCTTGTGAGCCACACAGGGCCACCTCGAGCTGCCTGCCCTGCTCAGGGTTTTTGGCCACTGGGCCTTTTCTTGTAAGACTGCTGGCCTGCTGGCTTGGAGAAGACACCTATGGCTATTTCATGCCTTGACCGCTGTAAGTGCCTGGCAGTGCACAGGTGTGCTAGTTAATTTCAGAAAGTGAATGTTTTTTAATTGATTGGGATGATACTTCGCCGGCTTTACCTTCAGACTAGAGATGGTCTCACCAAGAAATTGTTGAAGTCAGTAGGATAATAGCTGGACTTTATGCTTGGTAAATACTTCCAATGAAAGAACCTCAACTGAATTTGAACTGTGGTAATGCAACAAGGTGGAGAAATCCACCATGGGAAGAGGGTTCGGGGAGGGGTGGGGGGAATCCCAGTCCCCATAACACTGTGTCACATAATGCAATGCAATTAATTTAAAAAAAAAAAAAAAGAAAGTGAATGTTGCCTGGTAAATAGCAGGGGGAAGCTGATCCAAGAATATTCGATTTACTTGTTTCAGCTAACACTAAGTCTTCCATGGCCAGTGGGTGCTTTAAATGCTTTGGGATTGTGGTTTCTTCTAGGAGAACCGCTCTAATGACTGAAGATCTACTTTGTTTCCAAATACGTGGCATAGATGCTGTGATAATCTTGTGTTGTGTCTCATTCTTAGTAGGACCTTAGACTCTTGCCATTGTCCTAATTCAACTTAGGAGTCCTCCACGGGCATTGCTTTATTCCTGTGAGAGGCAGCCTGCACCTTTGTGCTAAGGCCACAGTGTCTTTGTGCTTAAACGAATGCACTGAACCTTTACAAAGGCCCAAGGAGGGCATTTGGGGCTCCCCAGGGATTCACTCCCAGTGGGTGGGGCACCAGAAGCCAGAGTGGCTTAACTCCTCTCACCTAGATTAGCATCATTGCTGTATGAACAAACCTGGCCTACCAGGCTCCATTCACCTGGAGTTAATTAGCCTTATGCAGGAATTTCTTGGAGGGAAGATTTTTTTGTTGTTTGTGTTTTAACTTGTAATAATCACACTTGATTTTAGCCAAAAGGCGGAGAGAAGTGATTACTCGTGATAATTACAGGAGGCGATGGAAGGGTCCAGTCTCCTCAAGAAACTGCTTCCCTGAGAAGGGTTTGGGGATGCTTTTATAGCCACCGTTGTATTTGTAAATTTTAGCTCCCATACATAGTAGAGAACATGCCCTATTTGTCTTTCTGGATCTGACTTATTTTTTACTCAATCTGATGTCCTCCATCAAATGCTAGAATTCTGTTCTTTGTTATAGCTCAATAATGTTCCATTGTGCGTACACACCGTGTGTTCTTCATCCACTCATCCTGGTGGATTCCAAGTGTTGGCCCCTTGAAGAACACTGCTGGATACATAGTGGTGCAGGTGTCTGACCCACTGCGTTTGAATCTTTGTGGCATATTCAGTAGTGGGATTGCTGGATTGTATGGCGTGTGTACTCCTTTGAAAGGAATCTGCTTTTGACAGTGGCTTCACTAACTTACATTCCCCTTCGCAGCGTGTACATGTTCCCCTTTGGTCACATCTCCAGCAGCGTTTGCTGCTCCCTGTGTTTTGGACTTCGGCCATGCTGAGGGATGAGGGGACACTCCATTGATTTGCATTCCCTGGATGACTTGCCACGTTGACCATTGTTTCCCAGGATTGTTGGCCATTTGCATTTCTTTTGAGAACTTCTTTTCACTTCCTTTGCCTGCTTCCCATCCGGAATGGTTGTTTCGTTATTGTTGTTGTTGATTTTTAAAGTTGCTGATCTATTAAAAATATTGATTCTTTGTTGGAGAGGTAGTTTATCCCACTTTGTCAGATGTCTCTTCACTCTATTGATGTTTCTTTGTGCAAAAGCTTCTGAGCTTGATGTAATCCCAATTGTTTAATTTTGCTTCTGGTCACTGTCTTTTGGGGGTCTTATCCAAGAAGACATCCCTATACCAATGTCTTCAAGTGTTTCCCCTACATTTAGGTCTTTGATCTAACATTGTCCAATCTGATGATCAGCCTCATGCCATCCCCTGGCTTCACTCTACTCCCTCCTGCTCTGTGACAGAGCCTACACATCCCTCTCTGTGTTCTCTGCAAAAGCTATGAAGTTGGCTTTCAATCTTCTTCATTTATAAATCCTCAGAAGGGATTCAGCAGAACAAGGAGCAGGAGCTGCCTGATCTAGGCAGTATCTCGACTCCTTCTCTGAGTTTATGTTCCAATTGAGGTAAATGGAAAATAAGTCCCAGAAAATGTATGGTATATTCGGATAGTGAAAAGTAAGATAAGAAAAAATAAGCCTGAGGTGGACAACTTCGCCTCCAATTCCAGATCTCTGCCAATGTGTGTATGTGGAGGTAGCAGGTGATGGATTCTGCCACTCAGTGCGGGAGGCCAGAGTGTAGTCCCTGCTCATGGATGTGGCCTGGCCTACCCAGGAAATTGTGACTGGAGACAGAGAGAATCAGCATATGGAGGATTTCTCCTACTTTCTCTCTGCCTTTCTGCTTTAAAATAAAAAGTGACATTTTTTTCACATTTTATTATTATTGCTATCATTTTATGATACAGTTCCATATTTCCTTATCCCCTTCTCCCCACCCCCAGTTCCTTTATATCATTACTAACATAGTTCTTCATACTCAGTCATATGTCCATCATTGTGGGAATGGACAATGGCAGAAAGTCCAGAATCCTATTGTCAAAATATAATATAAACAGTTTCACTGTAAGTCCATCTTTGTCTGGAAACAGAAATGTATACCACACTGCATTCTCACATCTGGTTGTTAGTCTCCATTACATAACTACTGTACATTCCCTTAAATGAAAAGTCATGATACAAAATCAACAATAGAAAGAAAAATAGAAATTTACAATGCCATGAAGTTAAATGACATGTTACTAGATATGACAGTCTCCATTACACAACTACTATACCTTCCCTTAAATGAAGAGCCACAAAACAAAATCAACATCTGAGAGAAAAAAGAAATTAACAACATCAAGAAGTTAAACATGCTATTAAATGTCTAACGTGTAGCTGAAAAAGTGAAAATCAAGAACCTTCTTGAAGAAAATGATGCCACTGCATGATCTACGAGTCATTGAATGATTTAATCAGAAGAAAGTGTTTTGAAGAGATGAAACCAACAGAAAACAACAAAACCCATGTGATATAGTTTCTGCTGATCTTTGTTGGAGTGTGTCTCCTCCAGACAATATGCAAGAGTTCAAAGAATTTAAAGAAGCAGTAAAGCAAATCAAGGCTGGTATATCAGAAATTAAGAACACAGTAGAGCAAATTACAAGTACAGTGGAGAGTCTCCAAAATAGAATGAAGCAAGCAGAAGAAAAAAATCTCAGAATTGGCAGATGTCTCCTGTCACCAGGGGGAAGCAAACAAAAAGCTGGAAGCAGAGCTGGATCAGGCCAAAAAAAGTATTCAAGAATTGAAAGACACTATTAAGAGGCCAAATATAGGAGTTATGGGAGTCCTGGAAGGTGCAGAAAGAGAAGCTGAGTTTGCAAATGTATTTAATGAAATAATAAAGGAAAATTTCCCTAATCTAGAGAAAGAATTGGGAAACAAGATCCAGGAGGGACACAGAACTCCCAACAGGCTTGATCAAAAGCGATCTTCCCCAAGATATATGATTATCAAACTCTCTTCAATTGAACATAAGGAAAAGATCCTTAAATGTGCACGTGAAAAACATCAATTGACATATAAAGGAATGCCAGTTAAGCTCACAGGAGATTTCTCACAGGAAACTCTACAGGCAAGAAGAGAATGGAGTGACATATTCCAGATTCTGAAAGAAAAAAATTGTTGTCCTGGGATAACATACCCAGCAAAGCTTTCTTTCATCTTTGAAAATGAAATAAAATTCTTCCAGAGTAAAGAAAAGCTAAAAGAATTTGCCTCTTCCAAACCTGCCCTACAAAAGATTCTTCAAGATGTTCTCTTGACAGAGAAGAGGAATAGCACCTAGCAAAACCAAAGGCAAACGGGAAGAACATCCCAGTAAAATGACAATAGAAGACTAAATCAATGAACAACCCATTCCTAAAATGACAGGACCAAAGTACCACCTATGTATATTTAACTCTGAATGTAAATTGCTTAAGCTCAATCAAACATCATCGATTAGTAGACTGGATTTAAAAAAAGTGACATTTTTTAAAAAAGAAAAGCAAAAGAAGAGAGAGAGATTGCAATTTCAAGTGGAATAGAAGAGCTTGCTGATAAGGTGACTTTTAAAGAACTAGAGAGGAGGTAGTGTAGTTTTAGCTGGTGATGTCTCACAAATTTTTTTTTTTTTTACCTAAATTATAAGTCAAAGCAGGTCTTACATGGTTGTACTAAAAATTAACTGATATGCTAGAGAAATTCTTTTCAGAAGGTTTAGTTAAATCTTATTATATAGGATGATACCTTCCAAATACAGTATCCATTATCCACTTTGCTATTTTGTTTTCCATGAATGAAAATTAAATACTATTAAACATGTAATTTATCAGTCTCACTGGTTCCATTTCAGGTGCTCAGGTGCTCTGTGCATGTTGTACAGCTTAGACCTTCAGTATTTCATCACTACAGAAAGCTCTACTGGACAAAACTGAATAGAATGTATAATACTGATAAATGGAGGAACTTTTTAATATGTAATTGGGCTGCCCTTAGGGCTTTGTGGTCTTAGGATTTTAGCCTGTGCTTCCAAGTTAAGGATATGTTTAAGACTCACATCAACAAAGGTATACCCAAGACTTAAGGCAGGGGTCAATTTGAACTTTTGGCTAGACCGTCTTTACTCTCTAGAGTATGTAAGAGAAAACCCTTGGTGCACTGAGAAACTATATTCTTTCAGGTGAATTTAGGCAGGAGTAGAAGTTCTATGGGAGAGGAGCTTCTGTTCACACACATCAAGTGAAGGACCTCCAAGCGAAGCCCTCAGAGTGATGCCCATCCTGCTGTGTGAATTACATCTCACCTGCTTGGTCTCAGGGCTTTGGGACCAACCCCAGGGAACAGGCAAGTGAGAATCATGTGGGGCGAGGGGGAACTCCCACCTCGTTGCTGGCTGGATCTGTCTGAGCTGTAGAGACTTGTATGCTCCCTTCTGTGGTTTTGGGGGGGCAAGTACGAAACAATGTTGGGGTGAAGATAATATCCATTTCCAAGAATTTGGGAGCAGGGTCTGTGTGGAGCGAGAAGTGTTGTTTCCTCCTAAAAAATCCAAAGGTAGGAATCCTGGCTGAGCTGCCCTTAACAACAGGCTGAGGAGGGAGAGTGGCGGGGAAACAGGCTGCCCTGTTACTTGGGACCACTCAGATGAGTCCACATTGATGCCAATTGCAGGCCATGGAGAGTGGGAAGTTTAAAGCTGTGTGTGCTCCTCCCTTCTTCACTGGGAACAAAATCTGTATCTTACACAGTGAACGGCAAGAGTCTGGGTGGAATGACCCAGAGATCTTGAGATCAAGCAGATGTGGTGAACACAATTCACGAAATGGGACAAGTAGGATCCCAGAAAAGGCTCACCTTGTCCAAAAGGGCAGGTGCTACTCTACTGTTGGCATTGGCTGCAGTGCAATTCCAGGGTTGACCGAGCTTCGAATGCTCTAAAGACAGGCTGCTGGATTTTATGTGAAAATATTCGGTTTTCAAAAATCGTTTTTATTTAAAACATATTGTGTTCTGTGTGTTGAATATCTATTTTCTTGTAGCTAACAACAATGACAAAATTGTGAGATCTTGCACTACTACCATCAAGTGTTTTGGGGAGGGGCATCCAAGAGAGTAAACACCAAACCGTAACTGGATCACATCATCTGAGCTTGGTCCATTGAGTACACGAAGGGCATACGTAACTAACAGGTGCAGAACTCACTTCAAGTTCGAGTGTAGAGTTAGACTGAGGCAGTTTCCTGTAGAACATGTACGTTTTCTTCCCTATGTCCATTGCCTTTTCCCCCAATCTCTTTCATGAAGCTGTTTTCTTAAATACATTTTATAATGACCCCATCCTATTTTTTTTCTTAGATCTCTACCTTCTAGCACAGAATTTAGGTGCCACTTCTCTCATTCATCGGTAGGATTGATAACCCCTCCATTTAAATCTGGATAAGCTTGTGACTAACTGAATCTGATTTGGCTGAGTATGCCATCATGGAAGAGATGCATTGTGACTTCTGAGGCCAGATCACAAAAAAAAAAAAAAAAACAGTGCCTCTTTCACCTCTCCCCACTCCCAAAATACTTTACCCTACGTATCGGAGTCATCTTGAAAAGCCCCACTACCCTGAATCGATTCTGTTCTAAGAGAGCCTGAGTCACATGGACAGGCCACGGGTAGACTCTCCCATTGTCTTTCCCAGTATCCGCATATTTCAGCTCTCCAGTCATCCCAGCTAGGTGCATGATATGTGTATTTTCTTATAAAATGGAGAAGAGACAATAGAACTCTTTCTGTTTCTGCTACATATTGAGAAGGCAACCATCCACAATCCAGGAAGAGACCCCATTAGGACCTGAATGTGCTGGCTTCCTGGTCTTAAGCCACCCAGATCCTAGAACTGAGAGAAATGAATGCTTATTTTTCAAACCACCCAAGTCTCTGGAATTGTGTTGGAGCAGCCTGAGCTAAGACATCCTGCTAATTACGTTTCCTATTACTCCGCTTGTGTCTCATTTCTTTTCAGGCGAAGTCCCCCTTTCTATTCCATCAAGTAAAAGTCCTCCTGCTTTTATGCAACACTTGAAAAGGAAATGGCCAAAAATTGATTTTGGAAACCTTAGCTGACTATCCACTTCAAGCTGACAGAGGTGATTGAAAAGAGTGCAAAAAGGGTGTTGGAGACAAGATAATTTCTTTTTTTTAAAAAAAGATTTATTTTTATTATTTTTTTTATTGGAAAGGCAGATATACAGAGAGGAGAGACAGAGAGGAAAAGCTTCCGTCCGATGATCACTTCCCAAGTGAGCGCAACGGCCGATGCTATGCCGATCCAAAGCCAGGAGCCTCTTCCAGGTCTCCTACGCGGGTGCAGGGTCCCAAAGCTTTGGGCTGTCCTCGACTGCTTTCCTGGGCCACAGGCAGGGAGCTGGATGGGAAGTGAGGCTACCGGGATTAGAACCGGCGCCCATATGGGATCCCGGGCGTGCGAGGCGAGGACCTTTAACCACTGCGCCACTGCGCTGGGCCCAATAGATAATTTCTTTTGAAAAAGCTGTGGTAGTAGCTGGGCTCTGTCACATTGTAGCAACAAAGGCTAGGAGACACCTATTAAGCAAGCATTGGCAGGAGTCATCTAGGGGCACCCTATTATAAAAACAAAACAAAACAAAACACAGTTCATTTATCAAAAGAAAAAAGAGAAATAAATAAAGGGCAAGGAAGGGGACCAGAGCTGCAACAAGGGGGGTTAGGCTGCCACCTTCACGGCCAGTGTCCTGTGTGAGTGCAGGTTCAGGTCCTGGTTCCTTGTTTTTTTTGTTTGTTTGTTTGTTTTCGGTCTGGCTCGCTGCTGGTGTACCTGGGAGAACAGGAAGGGATGGTCTGAGTGTTTGCACCTCTGTACTCTTGTGGGAGACCCCGAGAGGGCTCCTGGCTTCTACTTGTTGGGGCCATTTGGGGAGTGGAAAGAGTGTTCTGGACCTGGGCTATTGTATATGTAGAAGCAGAGAGATGGGAAAGACCATAGGTTACGTGTAGAGCTGAAGAAGGTTTATTAAAATTAAGTGCTGTATGTGTATGGTTGGTGATGATGGTAGCTCCATGTTGGAGGAGAGGGATGTGAAGAAGAGTACAGACCTTATTAGATATGTTATAGAGTTCGAAATTTATCTTAAGGACAAAGGAAAATTTTTGAAAGAGTGATATGATCAGCTTTATTTCAGAAAGTTTGCTTGGACTGCAATGAGCAGTATAGATTACAGAGTGAAAGAGTGAAATTGGGAGAATCATAGTGAATATGGCTGTAGCCAGGCAAGAACTTATGGTCAGATGACCTCAGAAAATGCTTGTGGGTAAGCAGAAACAGTGGCCTGATTCATGAGACATGTTGGAAGTGACTGATTTGGGACAGAAAAGCTGGTTATGGTGATGTCAGATTCAGTTAATTCTCTGGTTTGTTCTTTTACTCACTGTTCAGCGTCTTACTGCTTAAAGCAGGTTAGAGGAGGCAGAGGCTGAATTGGGTGTCAAGTGTGCAGCATGGGACGCAAGATGAGCCACACTTACGGGTGTATGTTTTCGGTCATTGTTGTGCAAGATTTATGCTCAGGAGGAAGGTTTGGGCGAAAGATTTCTGCGCATGCTAAGTGGTCTACTGTAGAAGAACTTGCCTAAAAAAGACTAGATATGATAACCAGTGTAGATAGCCCAGGACCGAATCCAAGCAAATAATCATGATTAGGAGAGAAAAACTCACCAAAAAGGAAAGGAACACGAAAGAGGTGAAGCCAACAGGAAAGACTCAGGTGTGCTTGTATGAGAGAATGATCCTAAATGAGGACTGAATTTCTCCACTGGTGACGAGGGGACTAAAGGAGTTGAAAAATGGGATGTGGAAGAGCAAAAATTGTGTATTAGAAACACTGAAAGTGCCATGGCCAGCAAACTTGTAGAATGCCTTCAAACACATAGCCAAGGAAACGAAAATGAAACTAAAATTTCATAGGAAAAAAAAAAACAACAGGTGAGGGAAAAAAGATACCCTAACAGTTGAGTGATCAGTTGGTGCAAATTTTGTGGTGCTGGGTTGACAACCTCTAAGCGTTGTTATTCACAGTGTTGTTCAAGACCTTATGGTCCAGTTGAAGGACTGTGATTTAATAGTAATATCATGTGAGGAGTTCAAAGGGCTTGGCTTTGTGTTCACATGAACACAACTTTGTATGTGTTGTGGAGGGTTTATTTTTTTCTTATAATGAGAAAACACGTATAACCTAAAATTCACCACTTCAGCATTTTTACATGTGCAATTCAGTGGCATTAGATATCTTTATAAAGTTATTCAATGATTACCCCTATCCACTTCTAGAACGTTTTCATCCTCCGAACTGAAGCTTTGTGTCCATTAAACAGTGTCTCCTTTTCTTCTCTCTCTAACTTCTGGTAACCGCAGTTATACCTTCAATCTGTGTAAATTTGAATGACCATGGTGCCTTATTTAAATGAGACCATACAGTGTTTGTTTTTTTGTTTCTATTCTATTTCACTTAGTCTCTTATTTTTAAGGCTCATTCATGTTGTAGCATGTACCAAAGCTTCACTCATTTTTAAAGTTGCGTAATATTTCATTGCATATATGTCACAATGTGTTTATCCTGTCATCTGCCTCAGTGGGTTTTAAAATAATTGTGGCTCTGATATTAATTACCTCAAACATATAGGATATTGTGGTAATTGTCGCCAGTGGAGAATAATCATAAATAATGTGTCTTCAATTTGGAAAGTATAAATAAAACACAAAGAATTAGATTAGATTGGATGCAGGATAAATTTAAGTAGCGTGTCGAGTGGGATACCAAAGGAGTAGATGTATTATGTCTTTAATTGACAAAAATTAAATATTTTATGGTGTACTATATGTTTTGAAATAGATATAAATTATAAAGAGGTTAAATCAAGATAAGTAAGAAATGCATTAGTTGAAATGCTTATTATTTTGTGGTGAGAACATTTCACATCTATTCTCTTTGAAATTATCATGCATACAGTATCATGACCATTAATGTGGTCATCTTATGTACAGTAGACTTGGCTGTATTTTCAAAAAAAATTTTAATGACACTTAAAAATGACACATATTTTGGGGGTACCTTGAGCTACTCTGTTGCATTTGTATGTCTTCTAATGTCCAAATCAGAGTGAAATTGTCTATATCATCAAACATTTTCCATCCCTTTAGAGTGAAAACATTAAGCATCCTTCTAGGTTTTTTTTGTTGTTGTTGTTGCTAAAAGATTTACAGCGCATTACTGTTGAAAATCACCTTATTGTGTATATATGATCTTGTTACAATGCTTCTTAGTCTTATCTAATGGAGTAACTGTTAATCAAGCTTTCCTTATTTTTCCCTCCCCTTTACTCTCCCTAATATCTCAACTTTACTAAGATCAACTTTTTTAGATGCCACATATAAGAAATCACAAGGTACTCGTCTTTGTGTGCCTGGTGTATTTCAATAAAGAGAAAAAGGAGAAATGTAATGGTCTCCAGTTATCCACGTTGTTCCAAGTACAGGGTTTCATCCTTCTTATGACTGAACCGTGTTCCATTGTGTATGCAAGCCATCCATTCTGTATCTGTTCATCAGCTGATGAACAATTAGGTTATTCCCATTTCATGGTTATTGTGGGTAGTGCTCAAGTATGTGGAGTGCAGGAGTCCCTTTGGTAGATTTATTTCATTTCTCTTTGATATATGCCCTCTACCATGGTTGCTGAATTCCATGGTGGCTCTACTTTTAGTTTTTTTGAGGAACCACTGTACTGTTTGCCGCAAGGGATATACTAAATTTGTCTTTGTGCCAACATGGTGCAAGTATTTCCTTTTGTTCACATCCTTGTCAGCACTTGTTATCTTTTGGGTTTTTTAAACAATAGCTAATTAACTGGAATGAGGTGATGTTTTATTGTGCTTTTGATTTGCATTTTTCAGATGATTAGCAATGTTGAGTGGTTTTTTTTCCCATTTTTTAGTCATTTTTTACTTCTCTTTGAAAAATAATTTAGAGCTATGGCCCATGTTATAATTTTATGCTATTGCATTGTTTGAGTTCTTCAAATATTCTGGTTAGTTGCCTTTTGCTTGATGTATGCTTGCAAATATTTTCTTCCATTCTGTAGGTTGTTTTTTCAGTTGATTGTTTCCTTTGCTGTGCAAAAGCTTGTTAGTTTGATGATATCCGGTTTATCTGTTTTTCTTCTATTCTCTGTGCGTTTGAAATCTGGTCCCCTGTGCCACCCCCCACTTGCCACCCCTCCAAAAAGGAAAAAAAAATCCACTTGCCTATTGTAAGTTCTTGAAGTGTTTCCCCCTTATTTTCGTATAGTCATTTTCTATCATTTGGGTCTCTATTTAGAGTTTACTTTTGTACAAGGTGAGAGATGGAGGGTCTCATTTCCTTCTTCTGCATACAAATCTCCAAGTTTCCCGGGACCATTGACTGAAGAAAGCTGTACTTTCAGCCCGGTATGTGCTTAGCACCTTGTTAGAGACCAGTTGGCTGTAATGTGCTGGTTTCCGTTGGGCCCTTAATCCTGCTCCGTTGGTTTGTGTATCTCTATTTATGCCAGTTGTCATGCTGTGTTTGTAGTCATTTTAAAGTCCAGGAGCATAATGCTTCCAGGCTTTTTGCTTTTTCTTCAAGATTGCTTTGTCTATTCAGGATCTCTTAGGATTTCATACAAATTTTGAAATTTCTTTCCTAGTCCTGTGAAAATGTCATTAATATTTTGAGAGGCATTACACTAAATCTGAAAATTATTTGGGAGGGCTTGGACATTTTTTTATATCAGTTCTTTGATAATTTTCTATGTCCCTGATATTATTTATTTGAATCTTTTCTTCCTCCCCCTTTCTTAGTTTAGCTGACGGTTTTGTCCCATTTTTTTAAGAAAAAAATTTTTGCACAGAACAATCTATTCATCTCATACATGTGGAACATTTTCTTGGTTTGATCATTTGTTTCCTTGTAGTAATTTTGGATTTGATTTCTTCTTGTTTTTTTGTTTCCTTGAAGTGCAGTATCAGGTGCTTTATTGTTTAAGAAAAGTCATTCTGCTTTTCTTAAAGTAAAATACATTTTCTTAAAGTAAAAGAGTCGAAAAATGACAGGGAAAGAGGGTAAAGAGCCAGCCAGGTGTGTCTTCTCTCTGCAAGCTTTGAGAAATCTCTCTTTAACTTTGGGGAAATTGATTGTGGCTTGGAGTAAACCTGCTTAAGATGATTCTGACTGATCTGCAACCTGCTCTAAGCTGGGCAAAAGTTGTGTCGTTATCTCTATAAATATGCTTTTTTTTTTTTTGCCACTTTGGTCTTCTCAAGTCCTTGCTGAGCTTTGGTAGCTCAGATACTTGTTCTCTCAGGTTGTGCTCACATTCCTATAAGCTTTCTCCATTCCTCTTGACTGTGTATTTTCAAATACCTATCCTTGAGCTCATTAATTCTTTTTTTTCCATGTGATATCTCCTTTTGCTGATGCCTTATAGCTCATTGTAAATTTTATTTGGTGTACTCTTCAGCTGAAGGATTTCTTTTAGGTTTAAAAGTACTTTAGTTTCTATTAAGTCTGTTAAATCATTGAACCATTTTTCTGTGTCCTCTTAAAGTTTCCTGAGTTTTATGTACACTTTTATTTTTAATTTTTTTATTCAAGGATTTTCTTGATTTCACCTGCTAGTTGGTTTCTAGAATTTCATATCCAAAAATGAAGTTGTGATTCCCTGAAAGTTCTGGATGATTGTGGTGTACAATGTAATCAGTGAATTGAAGGTTTATTAACTTTCCAAAACTTCGTAATCTGGCTTTATGGCTGTCTTTCCAGAAACTGTAAGCAGCTGCTTTTATTTTCTCTGAGAACACCTCTGCTATTTCAACGCTGGATGGAGCACAAAGTTGAGATTTACGAAGTCTGCTGTTGACGTGTGATCATCATTTCAGCACTAGAGGGTGCTCCAACCCCAGTTTTCTCCCTGTAGTTGGCGTATCTTTCAGCTTGAATTGGGGAAGTGTCTGGAAAAGCAGTCAGTCTTTGCAAGCTTCTACTTAGTTCCGTGGCCTCTCTTTCTACAGTCCTTGGTCACACGCAGAGTCCATAGTCTGTCAATCCAGGTACAGCACTGGGATAGAACCAAGGCCCCACACTGCTACGAGCTGTCATCCAGGACAGGCGATGTGGACTGGGAACATACGTCCGAGCGTGGGGCCATGGATCTCCACAGGTACTGGCTTGGGAAAAAGGACCCTTGGGACAATTCTGAACTCACTTTCTCAAAACTACCATCTTACAATGAAAGTCTTGCCACTTGCTGTGTGCCTCGGCTTGGAGGTGCTCCTTGGGGCCCCTAACCTAGCTGATGGTGAGCTAGGTTAGGCCTTCCCAGGCACAGGGATGCCTTAGTCTCAAGCGGGCATGCAAGGCTCACACATGGTAGGTGGTGACACAGGTTGAAACACATCTAAGCCACCAGGCAACAGGTCTTTCTCTGATGCTGCTTCAGGTTGGAGGCTCCATCTGTGAACACTAACCTAAGAGTGGTTCATCTGGTGTTGGGTCTCACCGTGAGAGCCTGGCCCTGAGTTCCACATCAGACTTGGCATCACTGTCCTTCCATTCTCCTAGGCGGTTGGAATCGTGCCCTGCTGTCTTCTAGAGATTGAGAAAGTATGGTGCAGGCGATAGTTCGACCTTCTGGTCACAAAGGGTGAAAGAACTCAGTTTGCAATGACTGGACTAGAGGCTGAGGCGTTTTATCACACTGCCCTAATACAGGGTTTCAGGCCTAATGTGTGCACTTAATCACCTGTCTCTCTCTGCACTAGGAGGTGAAGAAGCTGTCTCTGCACCGAGCTACTTGGAGTTCAGAGAGGAATGTCATAGGCAACTCTTTCTTTCCCCCTTTCTTCAATGCATCTCAGTATTGGACTAAAACCAGGCACGAGAGGCTCTTATCTGGCTTTTCTAGCTCTTGCGAAGGTGATTTGAGGGTGAGAATAGTGCTTCAAATTGGTGTCTCCATGGGGAGATGATTGCTGGAGTGTCTTTTTAGTAGCCATCTGATTCTGCTCTCCTTGCTGTGTATTTTTGTGCATTAGCTCATGCACTCTTTAAAAGGAAAAGGATGCATGTCCACTTTTAGGAGCCACAAGAAGTCTCTGCAAGACCTGTAGGCTTCTCCATCTCCATGGAAACACTTCCTTAACATGAAATAGTAGTGTTGGATGAAGGAAAACTGCAGAAAGATTCCAGGCAATTACCATGATGTACATAGGTGTGGGTTATTTCTGGGAAGTCAGGGAGGGTGGATGCGTTTTCAGGGAACTGATGGAATGCCCAGCAATTGCATGATCGTAGGAAAATGCAGCCGAAATGAGGAAAATAATTGGTCTGGGACAGCTAAAATTTCTAGAAACTTCCCTCTCTTGGAGATAAATAAGCTGGATAATTGTGAGCCTAAATTTCAGAAAAATGTTTTGGAGAAAAACCATATGGGAGGTGGTGTGTGTGTGTGTGTGTGTGTGTGTGTGTGATGACTTCCTTTTAAGATTCAGAGTTTCTCTTTTTCCCAGAACTCTAACATATCTACAAACTTTGCAGATTCTGCAGTCCTTTTATTTAAAGGAATCATCATGTTTGTTATGGTCTATTAAAGCACACAGTAGATTCTTTGTGAGCAATCTGTGTCTTTTTATGAAGCACTGTGAGATAAATTGCTTTTCAGTACTGGGATAGACTTTATAAATAGAAAGATGAACAAATGCAACAATGTGTAACAATAACCTCAGGATAATTGTGGTTCCTTCTTTGCTTTTTTTTTTTTTTTTGCTTAGAAGCCAGGTGAGGTAGGTAAGCAGCCAAGTCTCTCTTGAGCTGGCGATCACACGGGCCATGTGATTTTATCATCTCCTTGTTGATTGGAAAGCCCCTTTTACTGGGATGTTTGCTTTGTCCTAACTCAAGGAGGGACAGCACGAACACGTTGAACTCCAGCTGCGTAAAGCATGGGGGCTATATGAACACTACCCCTATGGTCACCACCACCACCACCACCACCACCACCACACACACACACACACACACACACACACACTCAGCTAGATGCCTGCAAAGGCTGGAGCTAGGCCAGATCAAAGCCAGGAGTAAGGAAATTCATCTGGACCACCCATATGAGTGCAGAGCCCAAGAGTTTGGGCCCTCTGCAGCTTTCTCAGGCACACTAGCAGGGAACTGGCTCAGAAATGGAGCAGCAGAGACTCAAGGGGTTGTCACACAGGATGCTGGGATCAGAGGCAGCAGCTTACAAAGCTGAGCCACAGTGTATACTCACTGTTAATAAAGGAAAACAAGAATTTAGGAAGAGGAGAATTTGCATTAATTTATTTTTGTGATGAATGATGCCATACCGATAGCAATGGGGGAAAATTCATTTGTCTTCCTCATTAAAAGCAAAATAACAAAAAGTCACATCATAGAAGGATAAAAGAAAATTTTAAACCTTCGAATGTACTAGTATTTTTTTAGATGTAAAAATAATGGTATTGGGGCCCGGCGCGGTGACGCAAGTGGTTAAGTCCTCGCCTTGCAAGCCCGGGATCCCATATGGGCGCCGGTTCTATCCCGGCAGCCCCGCTTCCCTTCCAGCTCCCTGCCTGTGGCCTAGGAAAGCAGTCGAGGACGGCCCAAAGCTTTGGGAACCTGCACCCACGTGGGAGACCCAGAAGAGGCTCCTGGCTTTGGATCGGCATAGCATCGGCCATTGCGCTCACTTGGGGAGTGAATCATCGGACGGAAGATCTTCCTCTCTGTCTCTCCTCTCTGTATATCCGCCTTTCCAATAAAAAAATAATAAAAATAAATCTTTAAAAACATAATGGTATTAAAATTATAGAACATATAGGTTTTGGTAGATAAAATGAAAACTTACGCATGTTTAAAAAGGAGAGATTAAAAAAACTCAAAAGTGTGTAACCTGCGTGAGAGTTGCTGCAGTGGCACCTGGGAAACGCACTGGTTTGTATACAGAACTTTCTTCCCCCGAACTTGATTCTGTGTTACTATTTCAATTTTTTTCTCCTTGAATTTTGTAAACCTACAGTTCAAGAAATTGCTGTACATATATGTAAGGGCTCTTTGCTAGGGTCATGAGAAAATGGAATTAAACAATGTTAATATCTTTTTAAAATTTTTATTTCTGTTTGCAAGGCTGAGTTACATGCATAGAAGCAGGAGGTGGAGGAGGAGGGAGGAAGGGAGGGAGAGAGAAAGAAAAAGAGAGAGATCCTCTATTTGCTGGTTCACTCCCCAATGGTTCCTCTTAGTAGACCTGGGGTGATCAGTATAATCCTTGCTTTCCCAGCACCTGGTAGATCCTTCAGAGTGGACAGTGTCACCTGACATGCATCCCTTCCTGCCTCCTCTTTAATACGATTTTAGGATGGGATGGCTGGCATGGGAAGATGGTTTGATGTTCTGTACTACACTCAGAGAAGTGACCGGTGGCGGAGATGGGAGAGGGTGGCTTGCAGCCCTGGGCTCTTGTCAGTTCCTCTGCTTTCCTTTATAACAAAAGTGCTTTGGATGATGCCAATTAAGGTGTCCCTTGACGTCAAGCTGTGTAACAGTCACCCAGGGGCCAGCATTGCAGCATAGTGGGTAAAGCTGCCACCTTGTGAAAGTTTCACCTGCTTGACTTTTTATCCAGCTATTGCTAATGTGCTTTGAAAAGCAGTGCCAAATGGCCCCAGTACTGGGATCCCTGAACTCATGTGGGAGACCCAGATGAAGCTTCTGGCTCCTGACCTATGCTTGGCTGAGCCCTGGTCATTCCAACCACTTGAAGAGTGAACCAGCAGATGGAAGATCTTCTTTCCTTCCTCTTAACTCTGACTTGCAAGTAAATAAATGAATAAACAAATGAATCTTTACAAAAGATTTACCTGCACAACCGCTGAAGGATTAATATTTTGCTGTATAAATATTTGACAAAATACAGTAAAAGGTACATCAAAGTATGAAAGAAGGATTGACAGAAACTGCCAAGTACAAAGGATAAAATAAGAGAAGCAGCGAGTATAGCCAGTTTGAGTATCCGCTGCTCCACTGCTGCTCCAGCTCTCTGCTTGTGGCCTGGAAACGCTCTCTGCATATGGCCTTGTGCTCTTGTGCCCATTTGAGATGCCCAGAAGAAGCTCCTGGCTCCCAGCTTGGAACCAGCCCAGCTCAGGCTAGTGCATGCATTTGGGGAGTGAACCAACAGATGAAAAATAGCTCTGTCTCTCCTGTTCTCTCTCTGCAACTCTGATTTTCAAATAAAATACATATTTAAAAATTAAAAAAAAGAGTTATAATTTTTTTTTTAAAAAAACAAGAGTTTAGACGCACATCACCCAAATTTCTTTTTTTTTTGTTTAAGATTTATTTATTTATTGGAAAGTCAGATATACGGAGAGGAGGCAAGACAGAGAGGAAGATCTTCCGTCCGATGATTCACTCCCCAAGTGAGCACAATGGCTGATGCTATGCCGATCCGAAGCCAGGATCCAGGAACCTCCTCCAGGTCTCGCACAAGGGTGCAGGGTCCCAAGGTTGGGCCGTCCTCAATTGTTTTCCCAGGCCACAAGCAGGGAGCTGGAAGGGAAGTGGAGCTGCTGGGATAGAACCGACGGCCATATGGGATCCCGGGGCATTCAAGGTGAGGACTTCAGCCGCTAGGCCATGCCACTGTGTCCCATCACCCAAATTTCTAAGAGGAAGAGTTTGGGCTGAACATTGAGCCTAGCAGTGAGATGCCTGCTTCCATAGCCCAGCACCTGGGTCTGACTTCTGGCTCTAGCTCCCGACCCCAGTTTTCTGTGAGTGAATATGCAGCAAGGCAGAGGTAGTGATTTGAGATTTTGGGTTCCTGGTTGATTTACAGTTCCCTGGCTTTGAGCTGGTCCAAATCTAAACATTGTGGGTATTTGGGGAGTGACCAGTAGATGGGAACTCTCTCTCTCTGTCATCTATCTAGCCAGCAAGTTGTACTCAATGCAGCTAAAAGCCTCCCCTTTCCTGACCTGTTCTTCTAGCCCCTTTCTCAGCTTCCCAAATCTCTTCCTTTTTTGTTGGGCTGGGTCTGACTGGTTCCCTTGTTCAATGTTCTTGCAGACACCTCTTTCCAGGTGGTGTCTGCCACACTGCCTCCTTCTGTGGTGAGGCTCCCTGGCCACTCTCTAAGCCGTGTCCCTGCTGCACGCTGTCTCACCGTTCCACTCCCTGCTGTTAGTTTTCCCTGCCACCTGCTGCTTTCCAACAACCCATCAAACTGGCTTATTTTGTTCAGCATTTGTTATCTATCTCCCTCCATAAAACTATAGGCTCTCCAAGGTGAGACACTTGTTCCTGGGGCATGTCAAATACCTAACATAATCCTGCAAAACATGAAAATGCCCACAGACCTTTGCACATACTGGGATCCTGGAGTCAGTAAATGAAGGGTGAAAAAAAAATACCCTGGCTTGAATTCTGGGCAGGTAGTAGCTTACTTAGCCGATGATTATGGTAGGGCTTGTAGTAGTTGAGTGACCAATATTGTGAATCCTTTTGCACCTGCCCCACCGAGAATAATTGGGTTAAGCCTTTGTGGCCGTGATGTTATGTAGCTTGCTTTATCTACATTTATTTTGCTTGTAAATTGATTAGCGTCTTCACCCCTTTTAACACAGGGAAAGACATAGTTGTAGACCCTGGAATGTATGTATGCATGTATGTATGTATGTATGTATGTATGTATGTGTGTGTGTGGCATGTTTTTCTTCACTGTGACTTTTCTGAATAGTTTTAGCCTTGTCAGGACTTGCTACAGATGATCTTTTTCACTTCGTAGCTATAGATGGCAGCACACCACTACCTACGACCGTGCACGCAGGCTGCGTTTGTTAAGTGAGAACAATTGGTCAGGAGCTATCAGCCCAAGCTGATGACAAATTAATGCCTTTAATAACTAAGCAAACTGGCTTCTTTTGTACACAAGGTTAGAATATTTATCACCTGCTTACTTCCTAAAGTGAAACCCATGTACGTTGTGTAACTTTACCGTGGAACTCTGGATTTATCTGCAGGAAGCATATACAGCAATTCACCTGGAACCCACCTCTCGTAAGGACTGGCATCATTCTGATATATTTATTGGTAAAAGCCACTCTTGATTCAAGGCCTCATAATTCTCACATAAGGTAAATGAAAAAATGATTACCTTAAACACAAGCCACTCTTACAAAGTGACATCGGGTAGCCTGTTCCAAATTGAATCCTTAGCAATAAAAATGAAGCGTGATCTTGATTGATCAAATGTGTCTGCTACTTACGTTAGATGAAAAATTCTTTAACATTTAGAGTAGGTTTCACAAAGTTTATTATTTGCCACCTCTTGTATGTCACATTTTAAGTGAGCCAAATGCTTGATTTTATCATAGTTGTCAGAGAAGATTGAAAAAAAATTGAAAAAAAATGCTTCTTATGAGAATCTGGTAAAGTTCTGATCACAGATGATGCTGTGTAATGAAAATATAACTTGAGATCCAAGATACAAATTGCATACAAGGTTTAAATTTTGTGAAAATTATGTGTGTAAAACTGAATAGTCTGAGTGCTATAATGCATTTTATCTAAATGGATACAATCGCAGTATTTCTTTGACCATGTAATCTATATAAAAATTATGGAGATATCCCACTTCTTTTTTTAAAAAGATTTTTTTTATGTATTTGAAAGAGAGCAGGAGAGACAGAAAGAGAATCTTTCATCTTCCGGAAGTGTCCCAAGTGGCCACAGTGGCCATGGTTGGACCAGGCTGAAGCTACAAGCCTGGAGCTTGATCCAGATCTCCCATGTGGGTTCAGGAGCCCAAGCACTTGGACCGTATTCCACCACTTTCCAAGGCTCATTGCCTGGCATCTGGGTCAGAAATGTAGCAGCTGGGACTCAAACTGGCTCCTATATAAGATGCTGGCGTCAGAGGGAGAGGGTTAGCTGGCAATGTCACAATGTTGGCTCCTGTTCTTCTTTCGTCTGGGTTATATTTCACACTCACAGTTCTTCTCAGTTCAGTTAGCCACATTTCAGATCCTCAGTAGCTCTGTGTGGCCAGTGAATGCTGTAATGTCCAGCTCGACAGTAAGGATTTAGTACTTGCCAGGAGCTGAGTTGTGCAGCCCTCCGTCTCACCATTTGTATGTTGAATTCCTACCCTTTAGTAACTCAGAATGTAAACTTATTTAAAGATAGTGCCATTCCCAAGTTAAAAGAAAGTCAACAGGGCAGCCTGAATCCTAAATGACTGACGTCTTCAGAAAACAGGAAAACTTGGTCCCAGACTCATATGCAGGGAGAGCAGGCAAGGGAGGATCAGGGCAGCTGATGCCTCCACAGGTCAAGGTCAAAACTGCCGGGAGTTAAGTGGCATGCCTGGAACAGACCAGCTGCACTCTGCTGACCCCTTAGTGCTGCACATGCTCACTGTAGACCCGTGGGATGATGCCTCTGGACAGCGTGACTAGGGTGTGGAGCTGCTCCAGCAGCTGGTGCAAACTACAAAGGTATAGATGAGAATTGCTCCTCTGCTCTGTCACTCTTTAATGCTTGTGGTCCCCCTCTTCCTTTCCTCCCTCTTCTTTACTTGGTAAATTCTCCTGTCTTTGCAAATTCCCTTTTACTCAGCCTTGCAGCACTCCTCCAAGAGTATTGGGATCATCTTTAGCAGGACAAGCTTGACTTGCTTCATGTTTCCAGCAGGGATATTGTGTCCCCACTGCACCCCAACTCCTCTTAGAACTGCTGTTCTGCGGGCCAAGTGCTGGCCCCCAAAGTGCTTTTAAAACCTTAAACACTGGCACAATTGGGAATGGGTGGTTTGTGTCTTTTATTTGCACTTGGTAAGCATTTAGAGGTGAAATGAAGCATTTCCCAAATTGCTTTGTTTTCTTCTCTCTGTAATTATCTGGGATCTCCACAGTAGGGAATTCGACAAAATAGATAGATGCCTGTCACTTCCTTGCCATCTGGCAGCAACAGATCTCCGTTGGTTACTTCCCCAGCATGTTTTGAACACTTCTCCAGCTTTGCATACGCCTCTCCTCTGTTTGCAAAAAGACATGTGCTGTAGGTGATATGGGCCCTCCATATCTCTAAGAATGAGCCCCCAATAGAGTCGCGGTACTAGGTAGCTTAGCCTGCATCATAGTAAATGTGAATAGTGAACTTGAAGATGTGCAGTGCACAGCTGTCTGCAATGGCTCACTCGTGTATCACTAAGTCAGGCGGACAATCGCTTCTACCTTGCCATCATCACAGGTACAGAATGGGGTTTGAAACTTCTGAGAATTAGAGTTCTGGAGAGACATTTTCCAGGGTTATTAGAGGAGTAAACTCTTCCTTTCTTCTTTATAGGTCCTGTTGAGAAAGATCATTCAGAGAGTGGTTTAAGGATTTATGGCTTATTGTTGAGTTTATGACAGACAGGCTTGAAAGTCGCTGGTTGGAACCCTGGGATGAGATGTGTGCCAGGGATTATAGTTATGATTCTTGATCAAGCTTTGCCTGAAGTACCTACATGCTCATTTGCATGAACCAGTATGTTTTCTTAGACAATTCAATTTCCTGTTCTGTGTAACTTGAGGAATTCCAAATGCTACAGTACAGATTCAGGTAAGGAAATGAAAGATAAACACGCGTTTCTAGTCTGTGAATCCAAAACAAACCCACAAAAACAAGCCCTAAATTTCTTCAGGTCTCTATAGCAACTTGGATTACACTTTCTAATGGAAATAGAGCCAAATTATGGTTAGCTTTCTCTGTTAACTTACAGTACTGCTGTAAAGTCTACACATGCAATGTGTTTGTGACCATCCTGTGCTAAAAATTTAGATCACTTTCTGTTAAAACCCTCAAGTATTTCTACCATTACACGGCTTAAGAACTGCAATCACTTAAGCAAAAGATCCAGCCTAGAAACTTAATCTACATTGTGTATCTTCGTTTCCAACATTTTAAAGTTTAACATATTTAGAAATACGCTTTTTGATGTACCTTCTGTTTGTAAAATGAAACTATATATATATGACATTAACTTCTCTTATTTATTCATGGCTCAGGAATACCATAGGTGTGATCAGTGCTTAAAGTTGCAAGAAAATGGAAGAGATCTTTAATATAACTCAGTTCCCTACTACAAACACCAAAAGTTGGATCAACATATGCCTAGAGTTATAAAGATATGATATATTTTAAAAGTCTTTAGCAGCAGATTCCTCAAGGGCCCCCAGATTCCAGTCTTCAGCTTTGCTCTAGCCCCATACCAGCTGTTTCTACTAAGTTTTCAATTATCTGCAGGCTGTTTTCAAGTCTTCCTGGGACTGAGAAGTAGCTACTGGGGCAGTAGATCAAATGCAACTATCCTTGCCAAATAATGAAATTTGGAATTAGGAAGTAGCTTCTGGCTGCTTCCTGACTGAGGCCCCTTGGTCCCCAGCTCCCAGGGGGCGTGGCTTCCTACCTGGCTGTCTTAGCGACTGGGGTTTGCTGTTGGGTCATTTTCAAAGCCAGGAGCTAATGCCTTCCCTGATCCGTCAGCTTCATTCCCATGGATTCTGCCTTTAATTCCTGCGCTGATTTTAGATGGTTTCCTACAGAGCCAACGTCAAGAGTTGCCATCACTCTGTTTTTCTGTCTTGCTCGCTAAAGACTATCCCAGGGGTTGCTCTTAGATTTTGGAAACTAGTTGGAACACTCCACTCTCCAGTTTGTATACGAGCACTTCTGCAGAATAATGGTAAAGGAATTAAAGGATTTTTATTGTGGCATAAAGATTTTTTTTTTGATATAAGTGCATTTGCATGAACTTTTTGAATACACTTGTATTTTCTCTGGCTATGAGTTTTGATCAGTGGTCTGAGCCTACTCTTTTCTTTTGCCTCACTTTTAGCTTGTTTTATTATACATATTTTTCCATTAGCTCCAATGCTTGAACCTTCTGCATTTGATACCAATTAGTTCATTCTAAGCCTTTGCCCCACAACTGATGCTGGTAACTATATGACAATCAGAAGATTATAAAGACAGCATTTATACCTATAAACTTAGAGACAATATTCTTTACTTCATTCATTAGCTTAAATTGCATGTGAGTTTGTTTTTTTTTTTTTTGATTGACTGTATTAATGAAACTGACTTTTTATGTTACTTCAAAAAGATGGATGACTGGGGTATTTGTAACTTTTCTCCTAAAATAGATGACCGCATTACAGAGCAGAAAGCTATTCTTTTTTTTTTTCTGATGACTAACAGCATTTCTATGTTCTTGAGCTCTATGACTGCTGGTGACAGATATGTCCCTTTGGCACTGCTGGCACAGCTCAGTTCTTCCCTGAGCCTTTTCAGTCTAGGGTTAGGGATAGAATCCACGTGCTAGGCTTCGGTGTGCTTTGTCCCCAAAAGATTCATCTGTTGGGAACTTGGTTCCCAATACTGCACTTTGAGAGGTGTGGAGACGGTCAGGTCAGAGTCCTTGAAAGGATTTGAGATGGTTTTCTGAGACGGTTTTCAAGAAAATGTTGATCTAAACGAGGAAAACTACCTTGCCCCTGACTTCTATCTTACCACTTACTCTTTCCTTCTTGCATAAACTCCCCAGTGATGCCTTTGACCAAGATGTGACGTAGTCAGGGGATTCTTTCAGGAGCCAATGCCATGCTCCTTGGAATTCCAGCCTCTGAATAAAGGTAATAAAATCCTTTTCTTTATGTATTACTTAGCTTCAGGTATTTGTGTTATAGCAATGGAAAATGGGCTAACATACCTCCCCTATTATTGGTTATTGCTGCACAACAAAGAATCATGAAATTGAGTTAAAAGGATGACTGCTCATGAATCTCACACAGCTGCAGGTCTGATGGGTGGGCTCACTGGGCTTGCTTCTGTGCCTTCAGGCTGACAATGGGCAGATTGATTTCAGCTACAGCAGCTCAGTGATCTCTGCACTGCACTGCAGACTGGCACATCCTTTTCAGCTGAGAACACACAAGGTCACACAAACCTGGGCTCCGAAGTGGCATATCTTAACTTCAATAGCCATAGCAAGCCATATGGATCAACTCTAAACTAAGGCAAACCCTTCAACCTGCCATGGCACTTGTTCTGTTTGGGCGTAGTGGTGGTAGGAATGAGCTCCATGCACAGATGTCTGTTACAGCAGGCGCAGATCAAAACCTGGAGAGGAGCTGATGGAACAGGTGTGTGAAATTTACCAATTTCTTATTTGAGAGGAAGACAGTCACACAGAGGACATTCCCACAGATCTTCCCACAGAGGGGGAAGTTCACTTCCCAAATGCCGGTCGTGGTCAGAGATGATGCAAGGTAAAGCACGGGAACGGAAGCTCCTCCAGGTCTCCCACAAGTGTGAGTTACCACCTCCTGCCTCCCAGGAGTTGCATTAGTGAGGATCTGGAATTAGGAGCCTGAACTGGGAGTTGAACCCAAGGACTCTTGCTATCCTTGGGATGTGGGTGTTCCCCATGTATTTTAAACTTTAAGCTAAATGCCCACCTCTTCATTTCTTGATATTGTCTCCAATAATGCTCATATGCCCATACATTCTTTTTGTAGTTGATCATATTTCTTTATTAGGAAGTGAGCTTCTTCATGGTTTGTAAACTCCACTTTTTGGTATGAATTAGCATAAATAACATTTCTGTTACTAGCAACCAGAAATTTCTGACTCATGTATTATTTTTCTCATCAAAGGGTTTGCCTTTATATGAAAAGATTCTTTCTTCATCCCAATGTAAAGTGTTTTCAGTTTGGTTTTGGGGTGAGTGAAATCTTTTTATATTAGAAGTAAACATTAGCCCTTTTATTTCACAGGATATTAGTTTATCAAAGTAAACTATACCACACAATTTTCAAATAAAAACATTGTCTACTGAAAAAGGCATACAAAAGCATTATAAAACAAAGTTGTTTACAGTTTTGTCTTAGGAGTTTTATCCTTAAGAGTTTACTTCACTGAGGTAACATAAGCAAAGATCCATATGTATGAATAATTTGCACTGACGTCATTCATAAGACTAAAAAGGGAAACATCTAAATAGAATGTTTTAACAAATTATGTCAGTTTATTCGGATGGAATATTATGTGTTCTTGACGTTAAGAAAATTATGTAAAATATTGAACTCTGTTTATGATGTAATAAATGAAAAGGAAAATGCAAAATAGTACCTACATGGATATCTGAGCTGTGTATATAGAATCACTCCTGACAGGTGTCCATTGGCTACATATAACTTACACTCATGTACAGCTGTTTTCTTTTTCTGTGCAATAAAGAAAATTTTCTTTTGAATGTACTTTTCTCTTGAGCAAATTGGAGACACTCTATTTAGTGTGTCTACCAGTGTGTCCAACAGGAACCCACATCCTGTATTGGAATGCCTGGGTTCTAGCTGAGCCTCTGATCCAGCTTTCTGATGAAGCATGTCTGATGAGATTAGAGGTGATGGTATAAGTAGCTGAATTGCTGCCACCTACACAGAAGACCGGGACTAAGTTTATGGCTCTTGTTATCAGCCTGGTTCAGAGTTGGCTCAGCTTGGCTGTTGGGAAAATGTGAGGAGGAAATCAGCAGATTTGAACTGCACATACTTAACATCTCTGAGTAAGCTGATAAAAGGCTGAGTTTATTGTGGGCACACTTGCCTGTCTAAAGGATTGTGCTGATACACAATTGGCCGCTGGTGGGTGAGAATGTGGAGGGTGAGCACTTATTTCAGGGAGGAAACGGAAGGGTTGATACCCTCTGGGCAGGGGTGGTGTGTAGCACTAATTGGGCCGAGGAGGATCAACAGGAGGGAAACGGTGGGGGGTCAGGATGATGGAGAAAACTCCAGGTCCAATGACAGTTCATATCCAGGGCTGTATTTGTCATTGTCTTCCATTGTAATTATTCCTGTTGTTCTTTAGTCTTCAGTAAGTAGTCTTAAACAACTCAAATAGGTACTTGCTTATTTTGGGGAATTCAAGCAGGCTCTGCAACTCTACTTGGATTAAAAAGAGCATGAGTTGCATGGAGAAGTAATAAAAAAAATGAGCAATGGTGATCCAAGTAGAAATTCCAGGAGACGTGGTTCAGAATGGGAGTTAACTTATGGATTGTGTAAGAATCCTACTTGTACTGTAAACTATTTCTGTTTACCATTTTTCCCCTTTATCTCTTTGCTATGGATAAATTTTACTTTCCTACACTGCTATAAGCAGGGCAGGTCATTTGACTTGCTGTGGTCAGTGAAATTTGGAGAGAAAAATATGTCATCTTTGGAAAGAAGTATTAAGAATGAATTCCTTCCTGTCCTGGTCTCTTTCCCTGACCCTGGACCTGAGAAGATGCCGGCTAGTTGCTCCTCCATCAACCTGGTTCCTGAAGCGCAGGTGAGGGATAAAGGGATCTGACATGCTTTGTGGCATTGATGGTTACCGTTATGTGTTTAACTGACTGGATCACGGAGTGCACAGGCACTGGGCTGCAGTTTATCTCTGAGTGTGCCTACGAGGGTCTTTCTGGATAACATTGATGTTTGATTTGGTGGTCTTAGTAGATTCTCTGTTCAGCTGCATGTTCATCATCCCCACTATTGAGCACCTGAATGAAACAAAAGGTACACACACAGAATTCATCCCTTCTACCTGGGTATTGGAGCTAACATTGGCCTCTTTTTATTCTCAGACTGAGACTGATACTCTAAGCTCCCCTGGCCAACAGGTATTTGAACTTGGTTGAAGTATATCACCAACTCTCCTGGATAACCAACTTGCAGATGGCAGATCATGGGAGTTCACAGCTTGCATAATCCAGTGAATCAATTTTTCATGAAAAGCTGTCTGTAACATATATCATACACACACACACACATACACACACACACATATATTTACCTGTTGGTTCTTTTTTACTTAGGAAAACAGTAGCCTTTTTAGGCAATGTAGATTCATTTTTAAAAAAGATTTATTCTTTATTTATTATAGAGGGCAGACTTGCAGAGGGAGGGAAGAGAGCGAGAGAAAGACAGTGAGAGAGAGAGACGGAGGGAAGGAGGAAGAGAGAGAGATTCTATCTCATCACTCAGTCCCCACTGTCAAGATGACTGCAATGGTTGAGGCTGAACCAGGCTGAAACCAGGAGCCCACAGCTTCTCCTTGGTGTCCCATGTGAGTACAAGGGCTCAGGCACCACCTTCCACTGCTTTCCCAAACCATTAGCAGAGAGCTGGATCAGAAGTGAAGCAGCCTGGACCAGAACTGGTACCCATATGGGATGCTGGTACTATAGGCAGAGACTTAACTTGCTTCTCCACAATGTTGGCCACGGAAGATAGTTATAGGGTACTATAGTATGATATGGTCTTCCCTGATTTATACAATGGGATTTTTCCCCAACATGAAGGGAGTAGAACATGGGAGACTGAATCTCCCATTGCCATCCATAGAAGGGTGTCTGCAGACTGAAGTCTATAAGCCTTCTAGTTACTCTTTGACCAGCATTTGCAATTGGTTTTTGTGTTACTGCCCAGTACTGTATTGGCATGCCTCTGCAATATCATTCCCTCTATGTGAATGGTCCATTTGCTCACTCTCACTGGCTCCAATCTCAACTTTCACCTCCATAATGCTCAGTTACTCCAGTGTGAACTATGTATGAGTTGTTTGCTCAGTATAATTCACTGAGTATTTTGAATGAACTTTGATTTACACATAGTTGTCAACAAGTGTATTTGAGAAAGTCTCTATCTTAAATATGCCTTCAATGTTTGTATTAATAAGCCAATCAGAAAATTATGCTTTTAAAAAAAATTGTTTTAATTTGAATAGTAGATTTACAGAAAAGAGAAAGAGAAATGTTCCACTTACTGGCTCACTCCCCAAATGGCTCCAGTGGCCAGAGCTGAGCCAATCTGAAGCCAGTAGCCAGAGAAGCTTCTTTTGGGTCTCCAATGTGAGTGTAGAAGCCCAAGGACTTGAGTCATCCTCTGCTGCCTTCTCAGGCCGCAAGTAGGACAGCTGGGACATGGACCAGTATTCGTACGTGATGCCACCAGGCCAGCCTCCAGGAAATTATGTTTTTAAATGAAATAATTTAATCTGAGACTGGAAATTAAAAATACATGAAAGACAATCTACCTAATTTTATGAAGGCTGGGATCCAGCTTAATTAGGAAGGACTCATTAGTTTCCCATGAAGAAATTGTTAGTAGGAATGACCCACTGAGAACCAAGAAGTTACTACTGCTCAAGATGAATGCCCGAAGCCTGGCTTAGGAGGCAGCTTCCATAAACACCGTCACTTCTCACTCTGGTTTCTTGGTAATAACAAGTAGAGGAACCAAAGCAATTACCCAGATAATTAAAGAAAAACAAGCCTGTCTGTGACAGGTAACTTCAAGAGTCTCCTCTAGATATTCTAGGCAACCCTTTTATTCTTTGCTACCCCGGTGTCAGCAAGAATCAGCTCTGGCTCACAAAAGCTACTTTAACAATTAAAACGCTCTCAGCTGGTACATTTAACCTCACAGGCACCACCCCTGCTCATCAATCTAGAGTTTGAAATAGCTCTGTCAGACCTTAGGGCTGTGCTGTTCCTGCTGATTCATAGCAAAACCCAACACTACTGTGTAAATGTGAGACTGCTCGTGAAATGTCAGAAAGAAGGCCTTGTGATTCTGGGATCTGGTGAGCTACACTCCTCAGATGCCCCAAGGGTGGCAGAGACCAGGGAACGGCTCTGTGTCAGGTCCCTAGGAGGCAGCAGCTGTGACTTACCCTCCAAAATGTTCCTATATGAGAGCATGTAATATGTTCAGTTCACTTCCCAAGGGGATGAAACCAAAGCCAGGAGCTTGAACCTCAATGAAGGTGTCCCACATGTGTGGCAGGGACTTGATGACTAAGCCATTGTTCCTGTTTTCAGAGTCTGCATTTGCCCGCAGATGGAATCAGAAATCACAGCTGAGAGTTTAAAAATATTATCATACATGGGCATTCTATCTTTTTCTATTTCCAACATGTGTTTGTTTGAAAGGTAGAATTGCAGAGAGGTGAAACAGAAAGAGAAGGTTTTCCATCCACTTACTCGCTTCACAAGTGGCCACAACAGCCAGGGCTGGGCCAGGTTAAGTCAAGAGGAGCCAGGAGCTTTACTTGGGTCTCTCAAGTAGGTGGCAAGAGTCCAAACACTGGGGCTATCTTTCCTTTGCTTTCCCAGATGCAATAGCAGGGAGCAAAATAGGAAGTGGGGCAGCTGGAACTTGAATTTGCGCCTGTAGAGATGCCATTGTCGGAGGTCACAACCTAACCTGTGTCAGCACCAGCCTGCTCGTGGACATCTGAACTGGTGTCTTATCCCTTAGGCCAAAGATCAACCCCTAAATGTGTATTTTCGAATTCTGTTTTCCACTAACTTTCTGAAGGATCCTTGTGTGGCAGATTCTATTGCCAACAGTTTACAAAAGATGGAGTCGCATCAAGGCACATACATCAGATGAGCCAGAAAGCCAGAGTTCCTACTCGGCTCCATTGGATGTCCATGGTATCTCCACTAACCCGGGGCTTTGGGAGAACCAGACCACCTACACTCTTTCAAAAGTAGCATCATTGTTACTAGTGTTAACTGGCTTTGAGATTGTACATTAGAGCAGTGTTTCTCAAACCCAGGTACGCATTAGACTCACTGGTGAGGTTGTTAAAAAAAATTGGCTGCCCAACACACCTAGATTATCTGACTCAGTAGGTTTGAGTTGGAGTTTTAGAATCTACATTTCTAAAAATTTCTCATTTTGTTGATGCTGAGGCCTGGACCTTCCCAAAGGATCACTAGTGCATGTAAGTACATGCAGAGGGTTGAACTGAATGTTCAGCCTCTTAAAATCAGAGTTCATGAGGATAAAATCAGATATCTGTCAAGCAGCCAAAGTGAGAATGGTTGAGAATAAGTTCTGACTAATAATTAAACCAACATATCTAAAGACAAGATATCTGCTACATGTGGAAGTTTGAAATACAAGCATTACGTAATGTAGCCAGCAGCATCTGCTAGAAGGCAGAAGTGGGGGCCTGAGGTTGTGGTGCAGAGTTTAAGCTGCTGCATGTGAAGCTGGCAGCCCACATTGGGCTCCAGTTTGAACCAGATGCTCCATTTCCCTCCTAATGTTGATGGGTAAGCAGCAAAAGATGGCTCAAATCCTTGGAGCCCTGACTCACCTGGGAGATTCGAATGGAATTTCAGGTTCCTGACTTCAGCCTAGCCTAGTCCTGGCTGCTGTGGCCATTTTGGGTAACCAACTAGCAGATGGAGATCTTTCCTACCTCTCTTTCTGTCTTTCTCTGTAACTTTGCTTTCCAAACAAATATAACATTTTTTTAAAGAAAAATATAGAAGTGGTGAGAGGGTTAGTTTCTACTTTGTCCTTAAATTTCCTAAACACTAGGCGCCTGTGAGTGTTGATGCCATTACTTTATCTGATTGACTTTGTTCCCCCATCAGGTGATGGTTGATCTCAAGCATGACTTTTTTGGGACTATCACTCTATAAAATCCCTGTGGGTGCCATTCACATGATGATGACCCTGGTGGAGAGGGAAAGAACATCACCCACTATCAAATACTGACATAGTATTGTTTCTCAGTGATGCCGGTTGAGACTGCTTCACTCACATTAAACTGGAACACTCATAGGTCCTAAGGAACAAGCCCTGGGACCTGTGAGAACATGATCTGTGAAAAGTTTTAGTTAGTTACGCATCAACCCACTCAATACCTATGTTCTTTGTTTAAAAATTTAAAAAATTATTTTTATTTTTTCATGATATAGCTTTGTAGGCAAAAGAGTTCCTTCCCACCCTCATTCTCCCACTGTTTTCCTCTATGTTATTACTATAGTGTAGTCCTTCAGAAATAGTCATAAGTCCATCATTCTGCTATTTAAATGTGTCATGACACTGTAGGTATGAACAATTCTAGAAAATCTAGTATCCTATTGTCAAGAAATATTTAGTGGCTCCACTGGAAGTCCTCCTTTTATTTGGGAGTAGAGATGCATACCGCAACATACCTTAACTTCTTGCTATGATATGAGAATATATGCATATACATGTATACCTAATTATCTATTGACCTTATATTTTGAACGGAGGTGGCCTTTTACCAGAGGGAACACATGATATTTGTCTTTTTGGGATTGGCTTATTTCTCTGAGCATAATGGTCGCTGGTTGTGACCATTTTGTTGCAAATGGTACAATTTAATTCTTTTCAGTGGCTTAGTAGTAATCCATGGAGTAGAGGTACTATAGTTTCTTTGTCCATTCCTCTTTCAATGGGTATCTGTGTTGTTTCCATCTCTTCACTATTGTGGATTGTGCTGCTATAAATAGATATTTGCAGGTCACTGTCGCATATATGGATTTTACTTCATTTGCATGTATTCCCAAGAGTGGGACAGGTGAGTCATATAGTAGATCTATTTTCAGTTGTCTGAGCATTCTCCATACTGCTTTTCATAGTTGCTGCCCTGGCCTGCACTTCTACTAAAAGTAGAGTACCTTTTTCCCTACATCAATGCCAGCAGGTGGTATTAGTAGATTTGTAATTGCAGGCCAATCTCAGTGCTTGTGTTGATCTCTAGTTTCACTTCATGAAGGTTTGAGAAGATGCATAGTATGGTTTTGATTTGTGAAAATTTGTTTTGTAGTCTATAATGTGATCAGCCCTGGAGAAGGTTTCATTTACTGATGAAAAACAGTGCATTCTGTGTCTGTAGGGTAAAAGAATCTGTGGATAACAATGAAGTTCATTTGTTGTATTGCCTGTTATTTTCTTGCTGAATTTCTGTCTGGTCCACTGTCCACTGAGGTTAGTGGGATGTTAAGATGCTCCACTATTATTGTATTGTATTTTATGTCCCCCTTTAGATCCAATAATATTTGATTCACATACCTAGGTGCCCTGGAGTTTGGTGCGTATACACTTACTGTGGTTTCCTCTTGCAGAATGGAAGGTTTGGTTGTTATCTGGTGTCTTCATTCATCCCTTTTAGTGCTTTTCGTGTCAACGTCTATATTATCTGATATATTAGAGTGGCTGCTATTCTTCCTCTCCACTAGCCAGGAATATCCTTTCCATCTTTTCACTTTCAATTTCCACGTAGCTGTTGGTGAGATGATTCTGGTAGACAATAGACAGAAGGGTCCTGTTTTGATGTAATTTAATCTATATCATTTGATTGATGAGTTTCAATCATTTCCATTCAAGGTTAATACTTACAGGTAGTGTTTTGGTACTGTAATTTTAGCAATAAGTTTCTTATTATTTGATTTGGGTTTCTTCTGTTGTTTTATCGAGGTGTTTTCTACATTTGCCTTTGGACTTGGTAGGTGGTGTTCTTTTTCTCTGTAGTATATCTTTAAGCAACATTTGTAGGGCAGGTCTGGTAGAAGCAAAGTCTTTCAGTTTTGTTTGCTTTGGAAGTATAGTATTTTATTTCATGGGTACAAAGATGCTGCAAGCTGCCTCACATCTTTGTCCCGGGGTGGGATAACTGCAGCAGCCTGGGCAGAGAGGCTGATGGCTGATGGCTGGCCAATGGGGCCTGCGTGGTATGGTCCAGCTTGTGCTCTACTTCCCATTTAGCTCCTTGCTTGTGGTCTGTGAGAGCAGTGGAGGATGGCCCAAAGCCTTAAAACCTTGCACCCATGTAGGGAGCTCAGAAAAGCTTCTGGTTCTTGCCTTCAAATTGACTTAGCTCCAGCCATTGTGGCCACTTTGGGAGTGAACCAATGGACAGAAAATTTTTCTCTGTCTCTTCATTGCTTTGTAAATCTGCCTTGCCAATAAAAATAAATAAATATTTAAAAAAGGGAAGGCATCCTGGATATTGGAGGCTAAAGACTCGATAGCGTATGGATTTTAGTGCATTGCATTGTCCATGTCTGTGTGACCCAAACATTCGTCTCTTTGAAGGGTCGTTGCTTCATAATGGCAGTGGTTTGCACTACTGGTTGTAGACCAGGAGGCTCCAGGAATCCATTCATGTGTGTTATGACGATCGCTTTAAGAAAAGCAGTGCATATTGCATATGTTAAGTACGTATTTTAGGAAATTTTAGTCAGCTGTATATGTGGTGTTTATTGAAATAACATTTCTTTTTCTCTGTGGGACTTGATTAGCTCAAGAATTTGAAAGCTGCTGCTCTGTGTTGTCCTTGGAGCAGGCAGCAGGTTCAGTCCTTGACTCACATCTGCAAGGGCCTCTGACTGATTATTGTGTAGGCTACCTTTGCTTCTTCAGCCTTTCCTGAGTGCCACAGTCAGTTCAGTCTGTTATAACAAAGCTCTGCAGACTGGATGTCCAACACACACCAGAAACCCTATCTCACATTTCTGGAGGATGGAGGTGCCAGATCAGGATGCCAGCCTGGTCAGGTTCTGGTGAGGGTCCTCCTCCATCTAAGCCAGCTTCCCTCTATGTCTTACATGAAAAAGTAGGAAGAGATGTCTGCGTCCACTTGCTAATGGCACTTGTCTCAGCACAAGAGTTTCAGCCTCATTACACAATTGCCCTTTGACCTCCCCATCTCCAAATACCATCATGTTGACATGGCAACATACTCATTCTTGGGAGACACAACCCTGAGTCCTTAACGCTGAGCCAAATTGAGTGCCTAGTCACTGCCCTAGCAGTGAAGGACTGGGCCACTCTTTGACTCATGTCACTGCCACAGCAGAGGCCTAGAAATGAGGAAGTAGTGGAGAGGTTTGACTAGTGGGGAGTTTTCCCTTCTGGCATATGTTGTGATTCAGTCATCACCTTAACTGGCTGTAAAGCTTTCCCAGATTTAATCAAAGTGCTGGAAAAATCTGAGAGTCAAAGTTTTCATTCTATCTGTTTACTTCTGTCTCTTCTCAAGTCCAAGGAAAGAACATCTTGGATTTGAAATATTCTGGGGCTGTCACTTGCTGGATGCTCCTGGTTTGTCATGGTGCTTTCCCAACCTTATTGTCGTATCCTCTGCTGCATGGAGTGCTTTTCTCAGGTTCAACTCTGTGGACATTTGTTTACTTTTTCGAAGTGGGAAGATTCTACCTTCTACCCACAGGGTTTCACATATTTTTAAGCTCTGCTTATAAATACTAAAAGATTAGTCATGTTTGAAATGAAGTCAGTCCCTCCTAGTCACAGGTTCCATATGAGACTAAAATTCAATCTGCATCTATTCTGAACATATTGGCCATTTCTGTCATCATCCTTTTTCCAAGCAATGCAATGTAATAACAATTCATACAGCATTTACATTGTATTAGGTATTATAAATAATCTGGAGGTTCTTCAGAGAGTAGGGGAAGATGTGCATAGGTGACATGCAAAGCCCATATCCCTTTATGTAAGGGATTTTAGCATCTGTGGGGACTCTTGAACCAATTCCCTGTGGGTATTGAAGGATGACTCCATCCTCCTCAGCCTCAGCGTAATATTGTTATCTCCATTCCCGCCCCGTCCCCTTGGCCTACCTAGCCCTGGCCATATGTCTCGGTGGGGACTTAGAATCAGAGGAATGCTTTATGTGATCTGTGGGGTTTTTTTGTTTTTTGGTTTTTTTTTGTTTTTGTTTTTTTTTTTACCTCTTACCTAACCCCCCTCTTTACTGGGGCCACCTATCCCTTGGAGTGGGAAGAGGGATAGGAAGAGATGGATTCCTGGTCATTTCTTGACTGTTCCCTTGTACGCTAAGATGGACCAAGTGTGAATGGTCAGTGATGGTGGACTTTCCAAGTTCTTTCTTGGGGATACATGTGAGGTGTGTATGTGTGTGTGTGTCTGAGTCACTTGTAGTAAGGAAAGAACCTCTGTTTGAGTTCTTGCCCAATTCTGTAAGAGGTGGGTCATTCAGCTCAGCTTCTTTGAATCACCCTCACTATTGCCACCAGCTGCACAACTTGCTGTTTTCTTGTTGTGGTCTCTCCCATTCTGGAGGCAGCCCTCTTGTTTAAGGCACAGCTGAAGTCCAGCAGTCTCCCATAGTATCCAGCAGATCCATGGGGATTCCTATCTATGTACTTCAAATAGCAGGAACCTTGGCTTGCCTGCTGGTCTCTCTACCTTTTCAGTTCCTGTTTCCTCCGCTCAGAGTCAGAGGCAACAGGCAGAACCTCACGTCTGCTCCAAGCAGTAGGTCGAATCACATGTCTGCTTCCACTGAATCATGATACCCCAGAGTGTGACATTCTCTGTGAGAACGCTCCTGTCTCCACTGATGACTCATGATGACCCATCTCTTCTTTCTCTCCTCTCTCTCCTCTTCCTGATGTTGTGCTTACACAGGGTAGGAAGAATGAGAAGCACCTTGGGATGCTTGAGAGCAATGAAGTAGGAGAGTACCTTGGAAAAGTCTACGATATTCACCTGTTGGCTATTCTCTTCAGATTGTGAGGTTCTTGGTGTATCTTTGCCTTCTATTCTGGACCTTTCTTACCAGATCCAACACAGCAGTGTCATCCACCCCTGATGGCATGTGGGACATGAGGTCCCCATGAGCTATTCTTTCCCTCCTTTGAAAAATTGAACCAAAGCATTCCAGCACTGAAGTTGTGAACCATCTGTGAGCAAGCCTGAACATTTAGCCTAGAGATGGTCTCTTAAGAAAAGCCCGTGACTCTGTCCCAGGTCATTGATTGTACTGTTCTCTAGTGAACATTTTGTAAAGTTACAAAGTAAAGCAAAAAAAAAAAAACTTATTAGAGAACAAGCTGAGGTATTTTGATTTGCAATAAATTTCCCTTAAATAAAGGTAACTTATAAACTAATTAACTTATAAAAATTCCATTTACTGTTAGTAAGAGTTCTATGTGCAATAAGTCCATAATTTATTGGATTTTTGGTATTAAAAATCTATATTAATAATTACATATAATAAGTATTATATTATTTTATTTGGCTTTTTTAGTAAATACCTTACTATAGTTGCATAGAAAATGTACGTATGAAAGCTTTTTCCAGATAGAAATTGCAAACTTATCATCACAGAAACAGGTTTGCCTATTGCGGAAAATTCAAGTGGTAAAACAGGAATGTTAAAAATTCTTTCAGTTAAAAACACTTTTTTTTTGTTACTGTAGGGAATGATACACAGTTTTTTCTCTAGAGAAAACATGTTTTTTCTCTAAGTATCCATTCAGAAATGGAATCTCAATGACAGTGGCTGTTTGATGGGCTGTTGGGGGTAAGTCTCCCTCTAGCAGGGCGTGGCAATGTCTCTACTGAGTTGGCCTTGTTCTTTGCCCTCTCCACCCTGTTCTGCTCCCTGGGCTGCCCTGTTGCCCCCAGTGGGGTTCTGACTGCTGCACTGACGTCATCCCTTCGGCTGGGGTTTAAATCTTTCTGTCTCCTGCAATAGATGTTGAGTCTTTTTCCTCAGGGCAACAGTATTAAGATATGAGACCTGCAGGAGTTTATTAGGCCATGAGGACTCTACACTTACAGTTGCTGCAAGGCCTTGAGAATAACATCACCCTTGCCATCTCCTCTTGTCTTTATCTTTCGCCGTGTGAGGATATGGCAAGAGGCACCATCGTGGAAGCAGAGGGACCAGGGTCCTCACCAGATACTGAATCAGATTACATCTTGATTTTGGAATTCCCAGCACCCATAGCTGCAAGAAATACATTTATGATATTCATGTATGACCAGCATAAATGGATGAGGGCTGTGTGTGTGTGTGTGCGTGTGTGTAAAAAAGCTGCATTGATCCTTTCTCTACCGTGGTGACTGACATGGATATACGATTTCAAGACTCAAAGCTCATCCTTGTCAAGGAAAGAGTATCTTCTATTTAGGTCATTCCTTTTTTAATTCTTTCTTTCGGATTCAAGTGTCTGCCTAATTCAGCTAATGTTGATACAAATTTTCCGGTTTTGGACTGGAAGTAAACATTAGCATATCCACAAAAGCTGTCTCCTAAATAATTGATTTTTGGCAACCACAAGTCAGAGGGCATTCCTTCCTTCTAGCTTCAGTGTGGGTTCTGTGCAAAATGCATATTAAATAACCAGTGGTCTTGGGCCTCATGATAGACTTGGCAACAGGCCAACTCATAAGGCCACGGTTCCCTATTATCTGCACATCATTTGGGACAGTGGTTCCAAACAGTAGTGGGTCACAGAGCCAGTAGATTAGCTTTATCTGGTTCACAGAGTGATTTTGTAACAGCTTGCAGTACCTTTAGGCTAAGCATGCAATCTCTTGTTCCCAGTCCCCTGTCCTGCCTTTTGTCATAGAGCTGGCTGGCTTTTTCATTTACGTAATCCCGAATTCCCTGAGAGCATCTGCTTGTGCCAGGTTCTTTTCCAGCCTTTTTTTCTCAACTGGTTTCTGCTCAAGATTTATTAGCTTCAATATGTTTCTTCTTTAATATAAAGAGTTATTAACTTTTATTTGAAAGGGTTACAGAGAGAGAAGGAGAGACACACACACAGAGAAAATGAGCTTTTCTACCACTGGTTCAATCCCCAAAGAGTCACAACAGCTGGAGCCAGGTTATCTGAGGCCAGAAACCAGGAGCTTCTTTTGGGTCTCTCACATGGATGCAGGAACACAAGCACTTAAGTCATCCTCCTCTGCTTTCCCAGGGAAAGCTGGATTGGAAATAGGGTAGCTGGGATTTGAACCAGTGCCCGTATTGGGTGCTGGCATTGCAGGTGGAGGCTTAATTGGCTATGTGATGGAGCTGGTCCCTCCAATATGTTTCTTAACATGTCTGTAATACCTGAATCAATGGGTGTTAGAAGTGAGGAATGTTATGGAGTGCAGCCAGTGATGGTGGAAGTCTCTGTGAAGTCTTGCTTTATTGCTCCTCCACCTCTCCTTGTATACTCTTCACCCCACATCCCAATTTAGCCAGGATATTGGATACAGATGAGTCCAATTAGTCTAGGTGTTCCTAGCTACAAACCCAGTTCCTGTTCCTGCCCATCCCAATGAGCATTAATTAATTCCTTAACTCACAACACTTAGGTATTCGCTTCTGCTCACCTGTGACTCATCTATCAACTGAGAGGAGATGGTATTGCATTGCTGTGTAGCCACTCCCCTCACAAACCCCTTTAAAAGGCCTGTGAACCGAGGGCTGGCTCTCTCTCTTTCTGGTCAGGTGCTTCTGTTACTCTGGCACCTCGACTGTTGGCTGACCCAGGACAGGTAAGCCCGTGAGCATGGTCTCTGTGCACTGCTTAGATGGAGCAATGGTTATAATAATGTTGTTTCTGGTTTGTGTGCTGTCAGGAGTTCCAGGAGAAGTGAGGCCTAGCAGTAGTGCAATGTGAGCAGAGAAGCCAAGAAAAGGCTTTGTAGCTTTGTAAGTGTGCCCAGGTTATTTGTTGCATGTCTCAGGATAATTTATATTGTTGGGGAAGCTGGGACATAGGTCTTCAGCTTAACAGATGGACTTAAGGATAATGACCATTTGTTCCCCTTTGGATTATGGTTGGTTGGATTGCCATATGGGCTTGTGATCTGCTATTTCTAGTATGTTCTATTATCACCTAGCTTAGTTAATAAAGACTTCTTAATAAAACCTTAGACATGTCTGGTGTGATCCTGCTTGCACCCTGTAACAGTCCTCACAGATTCCCCCCCACACTTGTACAGGCCCTTATAGAGGTGGAATTATATTGCTTTCTGTGGATATCGGGCTGGTATTTCCATAGATGTAGCCATCCTACTTTGGTTCTGAATTATACTGTCTTTGCAGCTACATGTTAAGTAGTACTTGATTTGGAAACAGGAGATGAATATGTAAAGGCCAGGTTATATACAAAACGACTCCGACCCACACCCTGCACCAACCTTGTGAGAAATAACTCCAACATCCTCCGCCATTTTGGACCCGGTGCCATTTTAAATATCTGCTTCCCCTTCCTGTAGCTCGCAAATTTCCTGCTGTTCCAGTTGCCCACCCTTCCGCTGTAACTTCATAAGCCTGCCTGCCTGCCCTAATCCACTGTAACCTCATGACCCCAGATCTGACAGCCCTTTCCCTGAATCCCTACCCACCTACCCACCCCCTGTGGCTTCAACAGTCCTCTCCACCAATCCCTCACAGCCCCGTGACACCTGCCCTTGCCACAAAACAGACACACTCTGGGGTGTGTGGCTCTCCGCTGCATGTGCTGCCCCTTCCCGGCCCAGCCCTTTTCCATCTTCCTCCTCCTTGCCTTCCTGCTTCCCTGTCCTTGAAGCCTCCCCCTGCCGCCATGGGAGGTGATGGCCCCTTCTCTCTTCTCTCTCTCCCTCTGCTTCCACTACCTGCTGGAATAAAAAAAAAAAAAAAAAACCTCCTAGGAACCTCACGGTGTCTGATATTTTGGCTTATTGCAGCAAAAATAGGACTTTTGAGCACAAGAACTAACAAACCTACTGAAGGAACTGCCTGTTTCCACTCAGCAGCCCAGGAAACACGGCTGCTGTGAAGCAAACTAATAAAAAGACAAATTGCTATCTCTTGTAGCAGTAAAGGATGCTAGCACTAAGGCATAATTAGTCTTAAGTGGCTAGGACTGGGTTAGTAACAGCTTCTCGGATTTTTTTTTTTTTTTGTCCTCACTTCCAAATGTGGACCAACCAGATATGCAGGTAGTTTCATGTCCAACTTCTAATTAGTGTACCTGCAGCTTCCCTATGTCAGGGGCCTTTAGTCATGGCAAACCTGAAGTCTTCCTTTTTTTCCACCATGTGAAGATACTTCCTAAAGCTCATAAAAATGGAATTTAAAGTATAGAATTACTTTGGTGCAAGCGTATTTTTGAAATCCACGCTTTTTTTTTCATAGCACACATTTTCCATGTATTATGAAAAAAAATTACACTGAAACAAATTTATACTTTAAATTTCATTTTTCTATAAACTCTTCTAATTGTCACAGTATAATTCTCACAACCTCCTTCCTGCCTGTGGGTCCCTGGCATAATGCTAGTGATGGTAGCTGACGCTTTTGTCAGAAGAGATGGAGAAGTAGGCTCTGTTTTTCTCCTTGAATCCGTTTATTTCTATAGAAACACATTGAATTTGGACTATGGAACCCATCATCCTAGTTATAAAAACCTTATGCAAACTCTGGAAATACAGAAGGGAATGAAAATGGGACTCTTTAGTATTTTGTGAAAGTTTAAGGACTGCTCCCTTTAGCATACTTTGAGTCTCCTCTGCGGGCCACACTTCCAGTTCTTTCTGTTTCTACAGAAATTGGAAATGAAACAGCCTTCTTTGAAATGTGGAACTTTGTTACTTTCATACTGAAAACTTTTGTTGAGGCTGAAGGCAGTTATTTCTGCAAAAGATGGCTTCTGGGTTTATTAATTAAAAGGAATGCAGGGAGTATTTGAAATATTACCATCTGGGTTACTTTATCCTACATTTATAAATACTTTTCAGTCTCGCCATAATTAAGATAATATGAAAAGAGTTTGAAATACGGCGATAGCATAAAACGTGAAAATAATTCTTTTTAACATGAATAATTATCTCACTACTTTTATAACCTAATAAAAATCAAAGTAAAAGAAAAACCCTGGGCATTTTAATTATGTGGAATCATGTGTATTCTGGGAAACTGGAAGCATTACCCACACATTCATACTTCACAGCGCTTGTTCTGGAAAGTTTTGTCTTGGAGACATTCCAAGGGCAGGACTCTGCTGACCCTTTTCGGTAGAATGTAGCAAGCACAGAACTCACTAGGAGGTGTACTTAGGTTGGGACCTGAATTTGGCAACAGTTTTTCTCACATTTGAACTGAGATGCCCGTATAAACCTGCACTCTTGGGACATATTTCCTTATTTATGCTAGTAATGACACCGACTGCTGTTGTGCCTTACTCCAGACGGAGGGAGGCAGAGGAGAGAAGGCTCTAGAAAATCTCTTGCATACTCTTTTTTCCTTTGTATGTACATGTATGATTTATTTATTTACTTTTACAGATCCTCAATTTTATTTTATAAACCACTCACAGCTGCTCAGAGATGCATCAGGCAACCCTAGCTAAACCACATGAACAATCAGGTCTATAGAAGCACAGAAAATTCTGAACATGCTTCGCAACTAAAATACTAGGTTGTACATGTATACTCTTAAACATTTACTTGAAAGGCAGATGCACAAAGAGAGAAGGAGTGAGAGAAATCTCAATTGCTGACTCATTTCCGAAATGTCCAGAAATTGCAGGGCTGAGCCAGGCCTGAACCAGGAACTGGAAATTCAGCCTAGGTCTCCCATGTAGATGGCAGGAAGCTGACTGGAGTCATCCCTGATGTCTCTGAGGATGTGCCTTAGCACCAGGCTGGGATCTGGCACGGAGCCGAGTCTGATACAGGATGCCATAGTGGCACTTACACATGTAGACATCACTCATGTATGATTTAAAAGTCGTAAATCCTTCAGAGCGTTTCCCAAGTAATCTCTGAGCTTAATGGTTTCCAGTTGCCTCCATTTAGTTGGAAAAGACAAGATTTCGTTCATTTTTGATGGCTGAGTAGTATTCCACAGTAGATGGACATTGTATTTTCTTTTTGCAATCCTCAGTTAATGTACGTCTGGGTTGTTTCCATATCTTAGCTACTGGGAATTGAACTGCTGTAAGCATGGGGGTAAGTAACTCTAATTTGCTGATATAATTTCATTTGCCTTGTTTTTGATAATTTTAAAGGCAGGGTAGTGGAGAATGGGTAAGGGGGATTTATGTTCCTGGTCACTCAGCAATTAGCAGAAACAGCCAGGTCTAAGCCAGTCTGAAGTCAGGAGTCAGGAACTCCTTTTGGGTCTCCCAAGCGCTCAGGGCTACTTTCCACATGAGCGATGGATCAGAGGCTGAGTAGCTGAGACTCGAACTGGCACTCTCATTGTATGCCACCATTGCAAAGAGCAGCTTAACCCACTGTACCTCATTGCCAGCCCTGATTATATACATATGTCTACTTATGTACATAATAGATATATATTTAATTTCCTGTTATTTCCTTTCCCTCTTGTGCTAAGTAATAATGTTACATTCATCCTATCTTAGACTTAAATTTTTTTTTTCTTTTTATTGATTGCACTGCATTATGTGACACAGATTTATAGGCACTGGCTTAGACTTTTAAGGCTCAAAAAGAGCAGCAGTGTTCTACCAAACCTACCTTTTAGTTAAAGGCATGAATCTTTTCTGTTTTTCTCAAGCTTCGTTGTGTACCACAGTCACTTCCTCGTTCAAGGAAGGAGTGCTGGACACCCTCCCCAGGGATTCTGATTCTGTAGGTCTGGGATGGGGCCCTGGAATTTGCATATGTAATGGTTTCCAGGAGTTGCTGAAGCAGTGAGTCTTAGGATAACACAGAGATCTGCTGTGTATCCCTGCTAAGGGACAATGGCAGTGTGTTGTCTCTGTAGTGGTGGCAATAGCAGTGGTAAGGGGGATGCAAGCAGGGCAGGACCAAGATACAGAGAAACCTGCATATGGAGATGCTACAAGAAAACTGTAAGATGCTTGTGAGAAAACACAGTATTTCTGGAAAGGCCCTAGGTCCCAAAGGCATGAATGAGAGGGGAAAAGTGAAAGAGAAAAATTAACATGTTCCTGAAAGCTGGATGCCTTTCTCATATGGAGTTCTCTGAAATGGAACTACAGATGCTTGCAGCATCCCATAGGGGCTGCTAAATGACTACACCTCTGCCTCACATACACTACTGGGATCGGCACATTGTGCTCAGGTTTTATGTGAAAATTCATGCAGTGGTGGCATAAGGCAGGTAAATATTTATACCTCTGGCTGCATGTCGGCGCTATGCATTAATGTTTCCTCATTTTTCTGTTCTGTCTTAAGGAATCAAAGCGAGTCATCTGGTTAAGGCGTTGGCTATGAAGAAACGAGGTATGACTTTTAGTCGCATGACTATCCCCCTGCTTAAAAATGGGTGGATGTGCACTTTAGAAGTGATTTGAGAAACCTGTTTGTTTTTCTGCCAAATGCTAAAGAAGGCTCTTCACAGGTTGCTGAATGGATGAAGTGATTATAGATTCTGGGGCTGACACTAAAAACAGGCAAATGTCAGTTCAAGAGAATAACAGCACACATTGGTGTTTGGATTACTCTTGCATAATATAGAATTGCAGGTGTTTTAAGCTCCCCCAAAGGCTTTAGAAACCTCTGGTCTCAAGACCCAGATATTAATGACATCCTGTCTTTTTCATTTTAACTTGGTCTTACCCTTTTTTTTATTAAGGAAAATTTCAGACATACTTGGAATCGGAGAGCATAGTAACGTAAAGTTGAAGCTACAATACCCAGTTCTAATAATAATCAGTATAACCATCAATATTCTATCTAATGTGTCTAATCAATGCGCTCTGCTGTGTTGAACTAGGACCAGTGTAATGCGTTAAGCAGGAAGTGAGTTCCCACCTGGCTTGGCACATGTGTCCCCTGACCATTACTTTGCTGCAGAACTCAAAATGGCACCTGATGTGGTTCTGGTTAGGTCTGAGCTGTGGAATTCACTCCGTTCCCATAGCCATCTGATTGGGCTCCACCACTCTGCTATTGCTGTGCATCAGATTAAACAAAATTTTGCAAGATTTGTCTGCATTTCTGGTCATCTCCTCTTCCCACATGCCTTGCAGTGGAGCTCTGATCACTGCTTTTCTGTCTGTCCGCTGCACTGCTGCTCTGCTGTTTTTGCTGGTTACTGATGTCCATTGGTCTGCAGTGCCCCTCTGCCATTGGCCTACCCTCTGCTGTTTCCTGGCATCATGCTCTCTCTGCTTCTCCTCCACTAAGCCTTTCTACATGTCCTCACCCTATTCCACCATCTTGTTCTTGCCATAACTAACATTTCTATTACAGACTTAACAAAACCTACCCTCCCATGCAGCTGCCTTCCTCGCCTTCTCCCCTCCACTGAGGACGGCTTTCTTCCTCCCAGAAAATTCCAGTTCCTCACCTTCCTCTTTATATGGAAAGCTCATTAACCTTTGTAAACACTTCCCTTAGTTATTTTATCTCACTCTTCTTACAAACTCTCCCCTGATTTCTGCACTATCACTTCTGTAACTGTATTCCAGCTTCTCAACCCTGTCTTAAAACACTACGACCAAGAAACACTGTCATTTTTTTTTTTGACTTCAAGTTTGAATGGGACACCTGTTTCTCCATTACCGAGCACTGCTAAACTTCTCAAAAATTAGTAGCTATATTGTTTCTACTTTAACTGTTAAATTTATTCCAGCCTCGCTTCTGCTTTGCACTGCCACTGCACTGAAATTTGTTATCTCGGGATCAGTCACAATCCTCACGGTCTTGTGCAACGTACACTTTTCTGTCTTCATTTTACCCTTCCCGCCTTTGGTGCACTTGACCCCTTTCTGTTTGAAACCTTCTCCTCATGGCTGTCATCACCTATTGTTAACTTTTCAAGTCCATCAGTTTTCTCTTCTGTCTAGCTCACACTCATTTAGTTTTCTTTGGTCTTAAGTCCTAGGTCCTTTTGCCCTTTTTTCCTGGGTGATCCTATTAGTTTTAAACTCAAAAATTATTATGTCTCAAGACTCCATAATTTATAGCTCTAATCCTGATCATTTTTTCTGAGCTTCATAACGAACTCTTATTTGTCAGCTCAGCTTACATGACTTATAGACATCCCAAATCATATCTCCAAGATAAAACTTATTTTTCTGCCATAAAACAATCCATCCTTCTGTGCTGTCCCAGTAAATCATGGTACTATGCCCCCAACCCCCAGATCTAAGAGTCAATTATTACTTTCTCTTTTCCACAACCGCTATGTTCCAGGCTTCAGCAACTCTGTTTGATTCTACCCTTAAAAGAGCTTGACTTGGCCGACTTCCCTGTTTCTTCAGGGATGATGCTCTGGCCATGGCTCATTCTCTTGGACTATACCAACACCTCTTTGACAGCAAAGATTTCAAACTTGATCTTCTACAACCCATTTTCCGCAAGTGTGCAACAGGAGTCCTCTTGTGCTAGAATATAAATTAAACTTCAAAACTTTCAGTGGCTTTTCATTATAGCCGCAATAAGTCCAGACGCCTTCCAAAACTAGATGGCTCCACAGATTCGTATGATCTATCTCCTACCTCCCAACAATCCATTCCTTCACCACAGGAGTCACTCTTTGTCAGGTGCTCTTCTGTGCTCTTCGCTCAGTTTAAAATGCTTGTCTCCCCACTGTTGCTATGTGTGACTTCTTATCCTTTGGATATCAACTTAAATATTTTCCTCATAATGCTTTTTATAGGCAGTGTAATTCAAATATGTCTTAGTTATTTTCTTGTTCATCTTCTTAATGATTTTGCTTGTAGCCATTTTTACTCTCTAAATATTTGCATTTGTGTTGTTTTTACTTTCCAATTGTACACTGGTGAGAATCTCCATAGAAATAGAGACTATCTTGTGCACTTTTGAATCCTAGGATTCAGCTTAGTATTTGGCATGCAGTTGTTACTCAGAAAGTTTACACTGGAGCAAAATAATTTCATATGATTGATTTTCAAATTATTACTTATTACAGTGCCCAACAACACTTTCAGAATATATTATTGAACAAGAAAACATATCCCCATTTGCATCTATCAGAGGGTATATATGTGTACAAAGGCAAATACAATATAAGCAATTTTGTACAGTGTGATTGAAGATTACATAATATGATGAATGATAGAAAATGTGAAGAATGCTCTTAAATGAAGTAAAGGATACTTGTGGAGGCTAGCCACTGTTTGAACCTCTTATTAGACACATTGGCTGTGTTCTGCCTCAACTGTTCCATACATTATTGGAGATGCAAAACACACATAATCTATACCCATGCTGTAAAGTGCATTTTAGAAGGGACTTGAGGTCAAATATGCTTGCTATCATTTTATCATTATCAATATATCTTAGTTTTGACAATTTGACTGGTGCATGGTGAAAAGCTGTCATTATTTGGACTTTACATTGATTACTAGTGAAGGAAATTTCCTTTAAGTCATTTATGTTTAGTTTCTATGTTCCTCATTTATGCTCTTAACTCATTATATTGAGGCTTTATCTTTTTAATTTATACATTTTACATATTATATAGGTTATCCTTAGCATGTATGGTCAAAATGTTTTCCCAGATATCTATTGATTTTAATGTTGTTATCTTCTTTTTTATTGTTGTTGGAGGTAATAAAAATCGAATTTACTTCTGATACTGCCTTTGAAGTAAAAAGTAAAGTAGAAAGCAGGTTGATTATTATTGTTATTATTAATTTTAGTTTCTATGTGAGTGAATCTGGCTTATTTCACTTAATAATGATGTGCTCCAGTTGAGTCCATTTTGCTGCAAATGGTACAATTTCATTCTAGTTACAGATCAATAATATCTCACTGTGAATATGAACACACTATCTCTTTATCCATTCATCTGATGATAGATACCTTGCTTGATTCCAAATTGTGGTTTCTGTGAGCAGTATTGCCGGAAACACATGGTACAGGTCATAACTGATCGGTTGTGTTGAAGTCTTTGGAGTGTATACCCAGTACCATAGGCAGATTGCTGCATCATACGGCGGATGTACTAGTGCTTAGAGAAATCTTCAGACTGTTTTCCACAGTGGCTGCACTGACTTACGTTCCAGCAGCTGTGTGTAAGTGTTCCCCTATGGTCACATCCTTGCCAGCGTTTGCTGCTCTCTGGTTTGGGCTTTGATCATGCCAACAGGGGTGAGGTGAGAGTACATTGCGGTGTTTATTTGCACTACCCTGATGACATGTGATGCAAAGCATTTGTTTCATTATCTTTATTTCTTCTTTAAGAAATGATTACAGAAGTCTTTCAAGACCCAGAAAAATTTCAACTATTATTTCATTGAACATGTTTTCAATGCTTTTTTCCCTTTTCCTTATTGTTCAGGAATATCAATAATTTAGTCATTTAGTGGTATCCCATACTTCATGTAGCCTTGTATTGTTCTTTTTAATTATTTGCTCTTTATTTTGGTCTGATTTCAAAATTCTTGTTCTTGGCATCAGGAATAGTTCCTTCCACTTATTCTGAAGCTTTTTGTTCTCTAAAATTTCTATTTGGTTTCTCTTTATGAATTCTATTTTTTTTAGCAATATTTCAATTCATGCTAGCCTTCGATTTCATCATTTCTTTAATCTATCTGCATTATCTTGCATCTCATTGAGTTTCTTTACAATCAGGATTTTGAATTTTTTATCCACTAATTCATATATTTCCTTTAGTTCAGCATCTAATTTTGGAGGAGTAATGTGTTGTTTTATAGGTATCATACTATCCTTCTCATGTTCCCTGTTTCCATACGTTGATGAGTGCCCATCTGGTGTATTCCCTTCTTCTTCATTGGTTGTATTGGAAAAGAATTCATGGTCTGAAATGCAGGGTATCACTTGGCATGTTGTTTTAGCTTTGGTAAATTAGCCCAGGAATATATTCTCAATGATGTCTTTTGTCTTAATCAGTCAGCTGTATCTGTAAGTGACAGAGTGGTTTAGTTTGCTCAGTTTGTGAGGCCAGACATGTGTCTTTGGTGCACAGAGTTCAGTGTCACCCTCTCTGGCAAAGGTGATAGCTAGAGACTTGAGCTTGATGCTGAGTGAGTCAAGGATGGCTTGAGGGCTGTTGGGGCTTGTGGCATCAGTAGCTGTGGGTCCGGGGCATCAGTTCCTGTGGCCCTGAACCCTTCCTTCAGGTCCTGCTAGCACTGACCAACTGGTGCTGTGGTGTACAACACCAGCAGCCCTGGTTCTGGGGCTAGGGGATGTGCAATGAACCCTGACTGCTAGGTTTGAAGGTGCTCAAACATGCTTGAAAGAAAGAGGCTTTTAGTCCAGGGAAAGGGCTTTATGGTTAAGAAAGAGTCTGACAGACAACCTCCATATGGCAGAGGAGTGTGGGTGTGTTACTGTGTGAGGAAAGTGGCACTGAGGTTTTATGTATCTTATGCTTAGAGGATGGGGGAATGTGAGATAAGGCAGCAGCTCCTTGCTCTGTGCAGGTAGGTGTCATGTAGAGCAGGGTATTCAGCATGGTTAGTATTGACCTCTGCACCATGAGACAAGGTCAAGGTGGTCCAGAAGAGCAGTCCAGACATTATTGGGTGGGGGTTTCAGCTTGAGATAAAGCAGTAACTTTGGCAGGTGTCCATCACTTCTGCTCTGTCCAGCCTAGTCTGCTCTTTCTAGCCTAATTGTATGAGTTGAGTGAGGTAGAATACAGTTAATAAATTCTACCACAACTCCATTGGGTAGATTCCAGTGGCACCATGAAATTTAAAACAAATCGTTACAGTCCTGCTATTTCAGGGTATAGTATGGTCATTACCAGATCTCCCGAGGTGGCAGCAGAACTTTCATTAAAAAAAAAAAAGGTTTATTTATTTATTTGAAAGGCAGAGTTACAGGGAGGGAGAGATAGAGATCTGCCTTCCAGATGGTCAATAAAAGGGGAAGAGAACGAGAGAGGAAAAAATAGCGAGAATGTGAGAGAGCTTCAATCTTCTTGTCCACTCAGCAGTGGCCACAGGGTTGGCACTGGGCTATTCTGAAGCAAAGAACCAGGAGGTTCTATTGAGTTTCCCACATGGGTGCAGTAATCCGCATTGGGCTGTCTTATGCTGTTCTTCCAGGGATGTAGAAGGGAGATGGGTTGGAAGTGGAGTAGTTGGACTTGGACATAAACCAGTGCTCATGTGAGATGCTAATACCCATGGTGGTTTTACACATGAGCTCCAGCTTATCTGATACCTGTGAGGAGGCAAGTATGATTATCTTAAACTCTATTTCAAATTTAGCATAATTTCATCTTTTAATATCTTCTTCAGCCCACCTTAACTTATGTGCCCTTAGTTGATTTTGGCCAAAGCCAAGAGTTTTTAAGATTGTTGAAAGCCCCCACTTTTCTTGAACATTATTCAGGCCCTTTCAGTAAATAATTTTCAGAGCTGAGCTTTTCCTCCTGAGTCAATATGAGTCTTATGTTGGTATATTGTGCGTGTAAGTTTCCATGTTCATGTAGGTCCCCTTCTTCATCACAAAGCAGAACACTTTGCAGATTTGATGTCTGCTGTGAACAAAGCAGAACATGCTATTTTTCTTTTCAGATGCCTAGTGGAAAGCATGTCTTTGGGTGTAACCCGAATCCCAATGGTCAGGGAAGCCCAACAATATGGTGCTGGTGTGCTGGAGAGGGATATTCTACTCCCATTGCTGAGCTTCTGAAAGTGGAAATGCTCAAAATTATAATTCTCCAGTATGTGGTTTTTTTTTTTTTTCACAAGAACCCTTCCTTATTTCTGTCCTGATCACCCAAGTCAGACTCCTTCCTGCTAGTCCTTTGGACTCCCTTTCTCTTGGAGTTCGGTGTTTTGCAAAAATGCAGGAAGTGATGATAGGAATGAACATTCTGATCATCTCAAAATTACACCTTTTCCATAGACAACTGCTGCTTCCCTCATACTGGTTATTATTAGCCAGGCGTACATTGATAGAGATATCCATATTGCATTTACATTACTTAGATACAACTGTAGAGAGCAGAGTGCTTTCTGTATAATTGCATTCCATAGGTTTTATGATTAGAAATTAGAAATTCTGACCGTAATTCTTGTTGATCTTGGGTAGCAGAATGGATGCTGTTGATCTTTACCTGTTGTGTATTTCATGAACAGATGGAAGAAAGGAGCACCAAAGACTCGAGTCAGACAATATCACAGAAAAGGGAATACTGATTCCCCCGTCTTAATCGATATGTTTTATGTGTGCATTGAAATGTCACTCTACAGCCAATCAATGTGAACAATTATTTTTAGTAAAAATGTTCAACCGAGTGGCTTAGCATGTATTGCGAGAAGATGCTTCGTAGTGTTGGTACACTGCAAGCAGGGAATTCCCTCTGGGGGAAAATATGCTGGTGTAATTAATATTTTAAGTCTTCATGATTTACCAGGCATATTTTCACTACTTGATAAATATGATCTTATTTAATATTCACAATGAGCATATGAGGTAAATGTTATGCAATATTTCTATATGGATGAAGCACTGCTTCGGAGACTCAAGCAATCTGCCCAGAGTCGCTGAGTTAGAGACCACAAGGCCATGAATCAGCATTCCCGAACAGCTTGCTGGTCCCAAGTTTGTGACCACAAATAGCTTACTGCTGCTCAGACTGGGGTACTTGGAAGACATGAAGGCGTTTCTAATAACTCTGTCTTGTCTTTTGAAAGGAGTGAGTTTCCCCGATATTATATTTTAAGGGGGTTTATTACTTTGCAGCTTTCCTACTTACATCTCATCTTCTTTTAGGGAAGAAAGGAGTGTCTCCCAGACCCGTCATAATACAGTACAGTTCTTCTATCTTAAAGTTTGTTGCACTTTGTGACCCAGGAGGAAGTCACCTGTACATCGATGCCCATCTTCGTCTATATCATTTCCATTATTCGTGAGTGAAGTGATTCAACTCTCTCAGATGCCAACTTCTTTTTTTAAAAATCATCTAAGAAAAGAGTTGATCCCCCCTATTAGTGATCTAAATCCTAATGATCCATTCATAGGAACGTCTTTTCCAACTTTAACATACTGACTTTGATCTGATAAAAGCTTCGTAAGAATAGACTAGGATGCAAACTTGAATTTTGACTTATTGTATCACTGTTTCCCCCCCATATTTCTTAATTAGGTGGTTGTTAAATCAAACTAAATGAAATAAAGTGGAGGTATATTCTGCGTACTGAATGATAAGGCAGTTTATTCATTAAGGGGCAGAAACACCACCTCTAAGTGCCAGAAGAGACAGTCAGTTCATAAATTCCTGCTGTGTGTCAGGTACTTGCCTTGAGACTTGATCAGCTGGGCCAGCTTGAGAACACTGGGAGGCCAGAGCCAAGGGCTGCTGATTCATTTAGTCTGATCTTATTCCTGATATTATTCCTCTACCATTGTGTCATCTGCTGCTTTCCTAGTGTCCTTTTGAACTCGGTACCTCCCTCAGCTGCTCATGAGATGACTAATCTTAAATGTCATAAAGGGTTAATTTATATAGTATATAATCTCTCTCCAGGAAATTTCTACTTTGATTCTTGTTACTATCATTTTCAGCGCAGGAGATTGAGATGACGCTGTCTTTGTCAAGACCATGTCCCAAATATAGGTGTTGTCCATCAAGTGACCCCCAAGGCTCTTCCAGGTTGAGTTTTATCAAGTTAGTGTGAGTTGAGACTATCTGGCCATGCATAGGTTTCCTACAACGCTCTTCTAATCATTTTCCCATAAGGATATCTGTAAGGTATGTATAGTTGACATAATTTCATAACTCCCTTCTGGATAAAGACTTCTTCAGTCGTAATAGTGCATCTAGTATTATTGTCTGTAAAATCACTATGACTTTGTATATATATATACTTTGTATGTGTGAGGATATTTCAGAAGATTGTGTGAGATGGAATCAAAAATAAATGTAAGTTGGCACAAAAATTTTTGAAATCTGTGCATAGGATATATGAATTTTACTTACTGTAAAGACCATTCAGTTTTCTACACATTTTTAAAGTTCCTTTGCATTAATTCTGATTCACACAAAATTATTTGATGCTAAATATTAGAACCCAATCAAATTGCATTCTTATGGGTCAGAATTGTTGTGGGGGTAGGCAGTTCATTCAAGATCAGAAGCTTGGAAGCCACTCTCCATCCATCACGCTGCTCCAGCACCTAGGTGGTGCCCCTGCCCACCTGTGATGCTCACCTGTCATCACCTGGAACCTGAGAGGGAGCGGCATTGCACTGTCCTGTAACCACTCTCCTCACAAGCCCCTAAATGGCCCGTGACAGGGAGGGGCTCACTCTCTTGGTCACACGCTTCTGTCATTCTGGCACTCCGACTCTTGGCCTTCCCAGTACCTGCTCTCTCTCTGGCTTCCTGTGGTCAAACTCCAAGGACAGGTAACCCCTCAGCATGGCCCCTGTATGTCTGTATTCCTCACCTTCTGTTCACTGCTTGGGTGAGTCGGTGAAGATGATAATGCTAAGTAAGACGCTTTATATTTCTGATTTGTGTACTATCAAGAGTTCTAGGAGAGGAGAGTCCTAGCAGTAATGGAATATGCACAGAGAAGCCAGGAAAAGGTGAATGTTTGCAGTTTTGTAAGTGTGTTCACATTGTTCACCGCATGTTTCTTGGAATATCTTACATAGCTGGGGAAGCTGGGACGTAGGTCTGCAGTTTAACGAAGGGATTTCAGGGTCATGATCATTTGTTCCCCTTAGGGTTTTGATTCAGACTAGATTATCACATGTATTTGTCATTCGCTAATTTCTAGTGGGCCCTATGATCACCAAACTTGGTTAATAAAGACTCCTAAACTTGTCTGGCATGATCTTGCTTGTACCCCACAACAAAATGTTTGAATATCATTACTTTCAGGTGATTTAATTATTATTAACCTTATTAAAATATTTTTCATTTTTAGTTGAAATACAGAATTACAGGGAGGGGATATATGAGTGTGTGTGTATATGTTTCTTGGCTCATTTTCCAAATTGCTGTATTGGCTGGAATTTGACTGATCTGGAGGCAGGAGCCAGGAGCTTCCTCCAGGTCTTACACTTGGGTGCAGGGGCGCACACACTTGAACCGTCTTCTGTGGCTTTCCCAGGCCACAAGCAGGGAGCTGGATGGGGAGTGGAGCAGCCAGTACACAAACCCGGCATCTAAATACGATGGTGGAACTGCAAGTAGAGGCTTAGCCAACTATACTACAGTGCCGACCCCTAATCTGATGCTTTATAGACCCTTGTTCAGGGTCACAAAACTAGCAAGATCAGGCTGAAATCTATGCTTCAATCTATCTGTCTCAAGAGTTGGCTCGTGCTGTAGTCCATGGTATGGCAGTGTGCACTACTTTGCATCTGTATGTGCAAAATTCAAAGGAATATCAAACGGGTCTCAATCCTCTGGGATGCAGCATGGCAGTGAGAATGAACAGCACTCTTAGACAGTTAAATATTTGCCAAATAGGTATTTTCTGCTGTTAGGTTGGACAGAGCAGAAGTGACTCCAGCACTGTGAAGCGAAGCAGACACTCCCATCCAGGAATGTTTGGAATGTGGAATCTGCCCTTGTCTCATTGTGCAAAAGATCAATACCCACCATGGTGAGCACTCCATACTGCATGTCACAGGTGTCAGTAAATGGCGGAGTTGCTGCCTTCTCCCATCCTCTGCACCTAAGATGTGTAGAAGCACAGTGCTGTATACCCTGGTTGGCCATTTCTGTCACATGGTCACCTTGCCATGTGGAAGTAGTCCCGGGCTGTTTTCTGCCAAGGAGTGGTCCGTCAGACTCTCTCCCCTAAAAACCTTTTTACCTAAACTAAAAGCCTCTCTCATTCTCAGTCACCACTAAACCTAACAGCCCTATTTATTTTTTGTGTAATCTTGAGCAACTTTTGTAATTTACCTCTAAAAATGTAGACATATTCCTAACTCACAGGTCATTACAAAAACAGGCAGGCCAAAGGAGGATGCTGTGACAAAACGGGTTACGTTATGCTTGGGTTGTCATTTTCCTTTATTGGGTCCCTGGTTGCTTGCCTTCCACAATCCAGTTTCCTGCTAATGAGCCTGTGAGACAGTGCAGGATGACTGAAGTGCTTGGGTTTGTACCACTGGCATGGGAGAACCAGATGCAGTTTCTGGCTTCTTGGCTTCAGTCTGGCTTAGCTGTGGTGTGGAAGGTATTTGTGGAGTGAACTAGCAGATGTAAGCTGGATCTCTCTCTTACTTTCTCTTTCAGTCTGTCTGTCTCATTCTCTCCCTTTCAAATAAATAAATGTTAAAAAAACAAAAAAAAAAGGACAGCTTGTTCTAATTTTTTTTCCTTCTCAAGACTCTGCTATTTGCATATCCTATCTCTTGATAATAACCTCATTTGTTCTGTCATTGAAAATATGGAAGCCATTAGAAAAGGTCTCACAGAAGCTCTCTCTGCCACATCTCCTTCCCAGCTTCCGCTTTCTCTTGCTAAAGGCTCCTGACGTCAGCCCGTGTCTGTGCATCACATCTCAGTGATTCCCATGTGTCTAGGCTAACTTCCCCAAGCATCCTGCCCTAATTGTTTATTCTCCACTTCTTTCAGCAGAGCCCCATGAATGAATCTGGCCTGAAGGTGAATACCATTTCACCATCAGGGTCAGTAATGACCTGGAAGTAGTGCAGTGACCTTCACTCAGTCATGGTCTGGACTGATTTATCAGCAGCTTTAGCTGCAGGCCATTCCTTTTTCCCTGCAGCACGCCCTTCATTGGTCTGCAGGAATAGCAGGCTTTATTGCTTTCCCTTTTCAATCATGGCTGCTTCTCTTCAGATCCTTGGCTGATTTTTCTTCATCTCCTCTACTTATTGTTTTAGAGTCCTAGGGTTAGAGTTCTTGGATCTCTCGTATGTTATACTCTATGTGAAGTCTCTTCATGGTCTTATACAATCTCATGGATCTACACATCATCTATAGATTAGTGATTCCCAAATATTTATATTCATCCTATTGCAATCACTAACTGAAGATTTATATATGCATTTGCTGGTCCACTCAGCATCATTGCTACTTTGAGTCAGTTTCTTAAAGTCATTGTGGCCACAACTGAGCTGCTGTTATTTCCCTAACAGAACTGGCATCCCTCAGAATGCTTCTCATTGATGGAAATTGCAGTTGCATTCTTACAGTCACTCAGTCTAAAATCCTAGCTTTTAGTCTTTAACATTTTTTACATTAAATTTCCATGTCCATGTAAACTGTGCAATTCAATGAGTTTTGTCAGACATAGACACCCATAAAACTGCTGCTGAAGTAAAATTTAAAGAACATTTCTTTCTCTGTCACCAACTCCTCCCCCTGCATGTGTGCACAGAAGATCACTCCTGTGCTTCTCGGCATTAGGAGATTAGTTTGTATTTTCTGGAATTGGATATAAATGCCATCATGCAGTATGCATTCTTTCCTGTGTCTGTTACTTAGAATGCATATTTTAGTGTTCTCTCCTGCATGCAGCAGTAGCTGGCTTCTCATTGTGATCATTGCTCTACTAGACGGACCTACCGTAATTTGTTTATGCATTCACTATGTGATGGATACTTGCAGTTACTTAGTCTTGAGCTATGGATAAGATTGTCATAGATGTTAGGTGATAAAATTGTCACAGGTGGTAGTCTTTGTGCTCAGAAAACATTTAATTTCATTCCTATTGAATAAATCATCCAGGAGTGGAATGTCTAGGTAATATGAAAGGTGCATTGTGCAACTTTTAAAGACACTGTGTGAATTCCCTAGGCACTTGCACCCTTTTGCTTTCCTATAGGCAGTGTGTAATAGTTTGTTCCTCTGCTTTATTCACTGTCTGTGTTATCCCCTCACATCTGACATCCTGTCCTTAGATGTGGTGGGCATGGTGGCACAGTAGAATCAGTCACCTCTTGGGATGCGCACATCCCATATCAAGATGTTGGTTTGAGTCCCAGCACAAGCTGCTCCTTTTCTGATCTAGCTTTCTGCTGATGTACCTGGGAAGACAGCATTTGACAGCTCCAAAAGTTGGGCTCGTGTCATATGAGAGATGTGCAAGGAATTTTGGGCTCCTAGCTTCAGCCTAAGTACTGACTGCTGAGTATGTTTGGTGAATGAACTAATATATGGAAGATTCCTGTTTTGGCTTCTCCCTCTCTCACTCTGCTATTCGGTGTTTAACTAAGTAAATATTTTTAAAAATCCTGTTGCTCAACTCTTCAAATTGTCTTAGGGCTTTAATCCGACTACATTTTCTACTATTTTGGTCCAACTCATCTTCATCTTTCCTCTGGACTTTTGCAACAGATATAAGTTACCTTATTCCCCTTCAGTGTGTTTTCAACACAGCATTTCAGCCAAACCTGAAAAGATATGAACATTTTCTGCTTCACTATTGAAAACCCTCAGAACTTCGCATTTCACAACAAATGCCAGTGTAACCACAATGATGTATCTGACCCTCGCAGCTCCTCACTGCCCTTTCCTTACCACCCTCCTGCTCCTCTGTGCTGTTTCTCGAGCATGTTAAGCAAGCTTCCATCTTGGGGCCTTTGCACAGGTTGTTCTCTGACTCTTCTTCCCAGATGAATGCACATTGTCTACCTCCTCATTCGCTTCATTTTTTATATTAATGACACTGTCTCCATGAGGCCTTCCTGGGTGCTTCTGTTTTAAAATTTACCTGCCTCTTTTTTTTTCATTTTCCTATCTTATTTTTCACCATCACATCATCATGCTTTGTTAATCAATATGACCTTTTGATATATAGCAATAGCCCATTCTAGGCATTTTAATATAGCATTAAATGAAACAGTAAAAATCTCCACCATTATTGAATTTGAGTAGTGTAGTAGTTGCCTTGCTTTTTAATTATTTTCCATCTAGCAGAGTTAAAACTCTGTGATTATAGGGAGTTTTGTCTATTTTTTTTTTTCAGCACTGTATCGATAGTGTCTAGAAGAATGTCTGGCAAACACAATGTTCTCAACAAATACCAGCTGCTATCTTTTTCTTCCCCCAAATAAAAAAGCAACCTCTGCTCAAACTTTCATTAATTTGGGATTGTTTCCTGCAGTGAACTCCTTTGGGCCTTAAGGGAGGCTGTAGCTTGTGAAAACTGAAGACATCATTGAATTCTTAATTAAAAATTGGAACATATTCAATTCTGCAATTCTCCAAGAAGGGGATTTTAAATGTTGAAGTGGTATTAATCTGTCTGACTGTTTATCCAAAAAGCCCTAGTTCTCCATAGAAAAATGTGTTTTGTATGGAAAAGTGTCTTTTTCTATGGAGTCTTATTGAATGCTGGGATTTTATTATTATTTATTAATTTTTTCTTGGAAAGTCAGATTTACAGGGAGAAGGAGAGACAGAGAAAGATCTTCCACCTACTGGTTTACCCCCCAGGTGGTCTCAACTGCAGGATCTGAGCTGATCTAAGCCAGGAGCTTTTTCCGGGCCTCCAATGCACGTGCAGGGTCCCAACCAAGACCTTGGCCTTCCTTTACTGCTTTCCCAGGCCACAAGCAGGGAGCTGGATGGGAAGTGGAGCTGCTGGGATTAGAACCAGTGCCCATAAGGGATCCTGGTGCATTTAAGGAGAGGACTTTAGCCGTTAGGCCATCATGCTGGGGCCAAAAGATTTGATCAAAGTTTTCAGTTGGTCTTGGACTGTGCTGCTTTTATCAAACCAATTTTACTCCTTCCTCCCAAATGAAGTCTCAGCCCAGAATGCCTCACAATGTGATGCTGTTTGGCAAGAAAGTCCTTACAGATGTGCTTGGCCAACTGGAATAGGGTGTGCCCTAATTTCATGTAACTGGTGCCCTTGTGGAAAGAACTTGGTATGAAGGGTGAAGACACTGGGATGGTGAAATGTGAGTGGGGAAATTTGGAGTAATACATTCACAAGCCAGTGAGCAGCCAGTACTGCCAGAAAATCACCAACAGCCGGGAAGAGGAAAGGAAAACATTTGTTTACATATTGCAGGGGGAAAATTGCCTTGAAGACAATTTGATTTTGGACTTTTAGTTCCCAGAATTGTAAGACAGTAAATTTCTGCGTTTTCATCTGTTTGTGGAGCTTTGTTATGAACAACTGGGAAACTATTGGAGTCCTTTTCCTTCAGATTTTGAAGACAACCAAAATTGATATTATTGAGATGAAAGAAGATGCCAGAGCAGGACCTTCAGGGATTTCTCAAAGTGAGGGAAGCTTCAGTGTGGTCCCTAAGGATAGACAAGTAGACCTATGGGAAAATAAAGGAATCTATGTCTTTCCCACAGTGCTGAAACATGATGTGTGACCAAAAAGGAATTGTTAAATCAGCAAGAAGGGAATGGACTGGATAACATAGTGGAGTGGGAAAGCAGAATAGTCACCTGTAAGAGTAAAACCTAACCTTTTCTTCATGTACTACTATTGGTGGTAATCACTTTAATTGCACTTAGAGTTTCCTACATTTGCTAATTGCAAATTCACTATAGTTGTGAGCAGGCATTCTTATTATGCTGATTTTAACATTAACAAACTGGGCTATAAATTGGTGGAAATGAGATGTGAATCTAGGTAGTTTGCCTAGTGTCCAAGTCACCATGTCGTGTTACTTTGCATCTCTTGTAGAAATCAACTCAAAGTTGTTTATACAGGGGAACATGAAAATAAAAGGCAAAATTTCAAAATCAAGTTTCAAAAGCAATGATACCTGCCATTTAGTATATTCCTAAGGAGCTTAGAGTCCTAGGAATTTAACCTTGTTAATTCAGTCTTTTGACATCATTAAGGAGAGAAAAAAATGGGTGCTCTTTAGAGATACTTGAAGATGAGCAACCAGAAGTAAGTGGATGCACAGTGGGGTGCTTCAGGGTTTCTCCACTGAAACTCTTGCAAAACTGCCTTTGTTGAGAGGAATATTGAGGAGAATCTTTGTGGTGGAGGATTCTGGCAGTGAAGGTTTCCTGTACATTTTTTTTTCCTGCTAAAGGTTTTTTTTAGCCTTCTCCAAACACTCTGACAGTAAGTGGACATTTTTATTCTTTGCCCAGAAAACAGTGAAAAACCCTGATGAACCCCAAGCGATTGCCAAGTGTTGAATGGTTTACTTTTGTGTGGCCGGATCACTTCTAGTTAACGACAGCACTGCTTTGATTTTGTTTGGTCTTCAGCAAGCATCACATTGGTGAAGTTATATTTGTGTGCTGATACTGCTTGCTTAAAATTTCCATTGGAGACTCTGCTTTTGTCTGCAGCTTGCCTGGAGACAACAGTCTTGTAATTTTTCCTCTGCTTTAATTTTTAGGTCGTTATTGTAAATACTGACCATTAAAAATGTTTATTGTGTTGACTATTAACACTTAGAAATGATCTTTTTACCTCCAAAACAATCATATAACACATTATACAAAATGCTGAGGGTCATGCGTGTGTGTGTGTGTATATTTATATGATAATAGGTATATATGTAATAAAATGGTAAATACTTGCAAAGGCAAAGCCATATGCAAGATAGTGTTAGCCTTTTGGGAGGAAAATAGAAGATATATAATCATTCCATAATATCCTTTAGGGCTGCTTCCAGGATCTCTAGTAGATACCAAAATATGGAGGTCAAGTACCTCATAAAATATTTTCTTACAACATATGCTCTACCATTTACATGAAATAATTTTTAGATCACTTATGCTTAATATATTATAAGTGCTATATAAACAGCTGCTTCACTATATTTTTAAGGAACAATGACAGGAATATTTGTGCATGTGCAGTACTGGCACAACATTTTTCCTAAAATACTTTCCATCTAGGATTGATTGAATATGTGAAAGGGTTAGGGTTAGGATTAGGTTGGAGTTAGGGTTGGGAAAGTTTTACATCTAGTGGGTGAGTAACATTTTCCTTTCTATAGTAGGTGGTGGGTTCAAACACACTTGTGTCATTCTTAAACTTCTGTGTTTTATATACTGCAAAGTAAATGCTTAAGAGGCAAGTGTTGGGCAGCCACTGAGAACTGGGGGAAGAGGGATTTTTCTTGAATATCAACTATTGGACTAGAGTGAGAGGAGGCAGGGCAGAGTCATCGTCTGTTCTTTTGGGGCTTCCTTTATAACACCATTTTCCCGTGAGCAGTGCTGGGAAGACACGTGTCGTACCCATTCCCAGCTTCTCTGACACTCAGGATCTGCTGTTTCTGACCTGTGGTTCATTCGCCTTCCAGTTCCTGTGCCAACGTTCATTTTTCCTCCTGTGTCTGCCCTGAGGTTCACTCATCTTCCTGTTTCATTGCTGAGCTTCATTTTCACTCCTGGTTTGGAAAGGCTCCTGCTTGGGTAGACAAGCTCCTTTTCAGATTGAATACTACTTTTTGAACCCATTTTCATTCAATGTTTCTATCGTGCCTTTTATTAACATACTTTTGTGCACATATTCTCTCACAAAGTGTGATCGACATAGGGCTAATATTTTCCCTCCACACAACTACGGGTCTTCTAGACAAAAAAAATGCACGGTTGTTGTTTGCTGGTGCCTCTGGAATGGCTTATAGCATGTCTGTGGGGATCAATTTTGTCTCAACCAGAAAGAACAGCTGGAAAGAGGGAGATGATTTTCAACCTAGTTAGTTAGCAATCTTGGTGTTGCTTATGCTCTTAGGTATCAACAGAAAATACTGTTTTGATTTCGATGTTGTCACTTCATACTTGGCTGCAGTGAGCTTTGCCCACTTTTCTTCGCATGATGAAAAAAGCAGGCTGGATGCAGAATAACACATTTGATATCATTTCAGTGATGCTGTCTTCTACCTAGTGTCTTGTGTTCCAGAGTCATGAATTTACTAAGAACGGTGAATGCAAAGAGGCCTATTGCTATTTTGTTTGCACAAAAATCCTAAGAACTTAACCTAGAAAACTGCTTCCTAAAAACTGAAAGTACACTTCCTCTTCTTTGAAAATCTGTATTTTGTAAAAAATAATTGTTTTGGTCATAGTGACAAAGAAATGCTTTCTTAGGAATTTGCTATTTTTTTCATTAGTCTGGGATTTTTTTGTTGTTGTTGTTGATCATCTTTTAAATATGGTTCCTGTGATGAAATTGAATTTTGGTGCTGAAGAGTTACAGTTTTTAATAATATTCTTTAAATAAATAAAAATCTTTGCCAAGTGGTAAGAGGAGGATTGCCTTAGCTTCATGGTAGGATTTGTGTTGCAGGGAAAGTCACAGCATGAATATAGGATGGCCCTTTTTGTCTCCAGGCACATTCTCTGTAAAAGTTGCATTCAGAATGAATTGAGCTTGTCAGGGGATGGGCAGAGACTTCTTTTAGTCCCATGTCTTGTGCATTAAAAGGAAACACATCAGACACTTTTTAAAGCCTTTGTCTGATTGTCAGACTCCTGTGATCCTGGAATGATAGATTTTTATCGCCTTGATATGAATCTTTTCCCACGTCCAAATACTTTTCCAGCTATGTGACAGAATTCAGTCTGTAAATGATTTCTACCACACAGGCATCTGAAACAGAAGACTTTTTCTATGGTATTATGTATTCCCTAAAAGTATATTTACCATCCCAGGTCACTAGAATTTGCTTACTTACCAATGAATGGGTGAAAAGGTCCTTGTTAGACTCTGAAATTCAGTCTGCTGGCTTGTGCTCTGTATTCATATGTGAAACAGTGACTGCCACATAATAGATGCTCATTAACTACTTGAAATAATTACTAAGCGAAAGACTGGACATGGAATATTAGCTATTAGGTTCTTCATGTTTATTCTCCTAAAGTTTGAGAATACCACTTTTGAAAAACTGAGGCTGCTGACAAATACAAGGAGAGCAATATGAAACGACTGATAAATATCAAAGGCAGGAACAGCTGGAAGTCCAGGCAGGTCAGGAGCTGTAATCATCTTCCACTGCACATACAAAAGATTAAAGATTCTCTCTGAATCTTGATTAAGGATGCACAGTTAAAGATTAAAAATCAGTGAGGCAAATTAGAAAAGTTTAAACCCTAGTGTCAAGATTCATTAAAGCCCTCCCTGCTACTCTCTCTCTCTCACACATTAAGTAAGCTGTCTTTATAACACATGATTAGAGCAAAGCGGCAAACCAGCAAACCAGGAGCCCATGTTCCCTGGCTCTTTGTTGCCTTTCCCATACAGATCACAAACAATGCTTTTGTCAAGGATCAAGACTCATTTCCCCTTGAAGTCTCTGTTGGTATGCTGAGTGAATTCATTCTAGTACTTCTACACACATTTATTTTGGTGATCTGCAGAATCCTATATCAAGTACAACAGGCACTTGTGTCTTATGCATTGTCACGAAACATATTAAAACTTAGTACACTTGTCTGTTTTGGAAAACACGTCCTTCATCATTCCAATAATAATGCAAACATTTCCACAGGGCCGACCGCAAACATGTCCTTCCCTTCTGGAGAAAGCTTCTGTTTCTCTCTCCTTGGAAGCCACTCCACAGGGATGTGGGCAAGATGTGCAATTAGTAACTCGAGGAGGAGGTTAATATGGTTGTCAGGCATCTAAGAAACAAAACTAATTGCATTAAGACTGTAATTCAGGCCAAGCTTACATGGTGACAACACAACAATGAAACAAACAACCAAAGAGAGGACAGAGGTTAGGGAAACACAGACCTTAACTCTAGATTGGATTTTAAACTCTACACAGGTTTTACTGACTGCTAAAGAAAGAGATCCAGTGCCCATTAAATTTGGCATCCATATAAGAAAAGATTACAGTCAAGGGAAACCATCGAGAGTTTATTTCTTGAGTTTGAATAACTGTCCATAACCTAAAACGAATGAATGTTTGGCATCCATATTTTCCTGTAGCCCCAATCCTTTTATTTGTAAGAGTCAAGTTTATGTAGGCTGGTTGTCTTTTCCTCTCTGTTGGATGAGTCATGGGTTTGAGAATCTCAGGGTGATTTAGAAAAGCATGACTTACCTTCTTTTTTTTTGTCTCACCAAAGACCACTATGGAAAATGTTAAGGGCCAAACTTGAAATTTCTGCATGAGATCAAATGTACTAAAGGGAGAAATCAACAACATTCTTCAACATAAAATCTCATAACAAGGGAAATTTCAGCAATGAAGACAGAAGGCCTCCATTAATGGTAGCCATTTAGTGGACATGGGCAACCCATTTTTTCTATGTAAATGTAGCCAGGCATGGCTCTTAATAGTTGGTTAGAGGTGCATTGGATTGATGCTTTGAGTTCCTTTGTTTTTGATATGTAATCTTCATGTGGAATCTTATGGAGTATGAGAAGGAGACCTCTGGGAAACTAGTGAGGCAGCTCTGTCAAAGTCATTCTCCTTGGGGAAGAGGAATTAGAATCTCTAGAAGTAGCATAGGTGGGGAATTTCTTTAGGGTCAACTAGAAACTCTTGGTTCTGTCTCTTGGACTGTAGAATCAGTAATCAATGACGAGTTTTATACCGAGGGAAATTGGGATAAAATCAATGTGTAAAGAATTTAAATTTGACAATGAAATGCACAATTACTTGGAAGGTTTCTGGGACTTAGGCCAGTTGAGAATTTTTTTTTTTTTTTAATAAACTGTCCCTGAGAACATGAAGTGTTATTGCTTCATTAAGTGAGGAGAACACGAAGGAGGTAGAAATAAGGAACAATTTATTTTTTTTTCAATTTTTTACATTTATAATGTGTTCTTTCATATCTGCTTTTCTTACCCCTGAATGAAATCAGGAGAAAGACCATAGCTTTCTTGTTCTTTGTCCTTGTTGGGCAAGGTTTTTATTTTGAAAAGGTTCTTTGCCAAGTGTTAAGTTGTCTAGTCCAGATAAGAAGGCTTGAATTTTTTGAGTTGGTTTCTTTCCATCAGCTCATATCTGATAAATTGTCTTAGAGGTATGGGCCTTTCTTATGTTGTTTTTCTTATTCTGTTTCCTTCTGCTACTGGTTCCCTCAAGGTTGGAACATGGAGGAAGCTAGCACTGGAATGAGAAAAAGAAAGGTATTTTTCCTATTTCATATTATTTGTAGATTTTTTTGGCTATTGTTGATTCATATGGTGGGCCTTTTTAATGGTCCTACTTTTTTAAAAAACATTTTTAATGCTTTTATTAGTGCAAATGAAATACCCAAAGACAGGCTAACGTTACAAGGAAAAGAAGTTTATCTAGTTCTCAGTTCTGAAGATTTAGGGGCATGGTACCAACACAGGCTTGGCTCTTCTGAGCATCTTTCTGGGTACCTCACATCTTGGCGAACAGCATTATGGTAAAAGCCAGAGGTCAGGTTGCAACATGAGCTGAATTGTGTGCCCCCCAAATCCTAATCCCTTGAACCTCAAATGTAACAGTAATTGGAAAGAGACTCTTTAAAAGAGATAATTATGTTGTTAGGATAGACCTAAGAATTGGAGAAAAGAGATAATTATGTTAAAATTATGTTGTTAGGATAGACCTAAGAATTGGAGATTAGAGCACACAAGGATGGAAAGAGCTTGGGAGGAAGGCACAGGGAGAAGATAGCATCCATACAGATGCTTTGAGGAGGAAATCGAGCCTTCTGAAATCTTACACTTGGATTTTTTATTCCACAGCTGTGAAAAATGCGATTATGTTGTTTAATGCACTCAATCTGAGATGTCTTGTTAGAGCAACTAGAAAAGATGATAAAGATAGCTATTTCCATTTGGTGCAGGCACTCAGTTTCACCGGTTAGAAAGTGTTGGTTAGTTTCTTGGTTGCACTCTTGGATATTTAATGTTCTTAGCTTTGGAATTTCTCTAGAGAATCTGTGACCATAAGAGACCATTCTGGCCCATGGCTTTTTTGGGAACACTTGTGATGTTCAAATGGTAGAGCAGGGATCAAGCTCAAGGCCAAATAAGAGAATTTCTCCATTTCAGATTATAACCCCCTTTTCAGAGCTGCCACACTCAAGTTCAGAGGTTCAAGTTCTTCTTCTCCCTTGCATTCTTAGCTCAACTGAATGTTGTACATTTCCTTCTTTAATTTTTTAAAGAATTTTTCTTAATTTTTCATGATACAGTTCCATAGGCTAAGGGATTTCTCCTTCCTCCCTTCCCATTCCCTCACCCACACTGAGTTCTCCTATATTATTAAATTAGTATAATCCTTCACCAACAATCACAAATCCATCATTCTGCTATTTAAATGCATCATGACATTGATGGTATGGGCAATGACAGAAAGTGCTACATCCTATTGCTAAGATGTATGGAACAGTTTCATTTTAAAAGCTTCTAACTCACATTTCCCCTTCATCAATAGCCCCCACTGTCCCTCTAGCGAAGTAGCAGATTAGGTATTATGATCAGACTTGATAATCAGTAGTAGACTGAGTATTATGATCAACTTAAGTCTTCTCTTCCCTTTCATTTCTTGAATCCATTCTAATAGCTTGGCCAAGAAAGATAAGAAGTCAACCAACTCTGTTCAGTGTCTGTCATATAGGAAGCATCTGTTCTCAGCTTTTCCACTTGCCCTAAAAACTGGTTAAAAAGGCTTCACTCCTTTTCTCCACATGTATATTTGGAGAATATGTGTATATTTGCTTTACTCTTTCAACCAGGATATTTTTGGTTATATCATGTTTCTAGTTCTGATGCAACACTGGACAGGACTTTCTTGTAAATATCAGTTAGTTTAAGAGAATGTTCTTTATTTGAGCTTGTGTGTGTTTTTCTCTTTGCATTCCTGTTATGCAAGCTTTAAAAAGGTGAGATGAAGCTAAACACTTATTTGAATTTCAACTCAGTGCAGTACTGCTTTTGATTGTGATCCTATCTTGAAATTACAATTCGGATGGCATTTGTTTCATAACTTAAAAAAATCAGGATTATTTTAATAAAAATGTGAAATCAATGCCTTTTTGATGAATAGAGTCTTTACATATGAATAACAAATAGACTCTTCTTTGTTTTCATAAATAACTAGGGAAAATCATAAACCTCTGTTATCTCATGCCATTGAACTCATCCTGGGGCTGTGTGGAGTCTGCTCTAAGACATACTTACAAAAAAACAAGATTATAAATGGAGATTGTCCAAGGAGAAAACCAAAGTGTAAATATAGAGTTGATGAATAATGCATCTATTATAGGAACACCAAGGCATCTCACAGGGGAAGCATGCACAGGAGCTCGCTATCATTGTAATGGCTAAATATAAGCCACTGCAACTAGACCTTGACATTCACATTGATCTCAGGTTAATCTGGAAGTTACCACGTGGTCAGTCTCTTCTGAGTGTCCATAATGGATGATTTATAGGAAACATGACAAGTAGCTTTCTGATCGTTATCTCATTGTGTTGGGAAATACACCTCAAGCATATCAGCACCACAGCTTTAATAGCTTTAAAATTAGTGTATCTGATTTAAAATGTAATAGCTATTTGGTACTCTAAGTTGGGTTTGTATTAGCTTTTTTAAATGCCTCATATAATAGAGCCTTTATAATCAAAGTGAGACTCTGATTTTAAAAACTGACGCAGTAATTATATATGATTATGGGATATAATGTGACATCTAAATGCATGGGTGCAATGTGCAGTGATCAGGTCTGAATAATTGGCATTTCCCATCAATTTATACATCCATCATTTCTTTGTGATGGAAGCATTCAAAATCCTCTCAAGTAGTTATTCTGAAATATAAAATCAGTTATTGTCAGCCATAGCTACTCTGTTGTGCTATAGAATATTACAAATTATTCCTTGTATCCACTGCGTTCTTGGTCATACACACCATTTGTTCTTCACCCTTCTCCGCAACACTCTTCCTAGGCGCTGGTCCCTACTACCCTTTGCTCTGTTTCTGCAAGATCACATCTTCAGCTTCCACATATATTGGTTTGATTTTTATTTGGGGAAATGATGTGATCCTATTAGGGTATTAATTTCCATTTCTGCAATTTCCTTCCAAGAACGTGCTAATGACTATAATAGGGCGTAAATAACTTAAGATTTCAGAAGGACTTTCCTTCTGGTGGAGCACAGAAAACTGAATTTGGAGCCTGTTTATCCAATTAATTATGCCCATTTTTAAGCAAACATGCAAAGTACAGAGAAGAAGCAAGAAATTTAGATTCTACTACTTTGGCACAATCGTTTCTTCCCTAATAGTGAAGTTTTTATTTCTGTCTAATTCTTGGGGTCGTTTGTAAAGTATGCTGTTTTTTGTTTCTGTATATGCATCCAGCATTTTGCTTCTAACACAAATATTTTTTTTGAATTTTATTGAAATATTCTCTTAGTATTCTTATTTGAAAATTTTTAATTCACACTGAGTCAAGAGAGGTCTCATGCACCCTTTCCCCGGTTTCTTCTAATAGTTCCATCATGCATGTAACACTGGGACAGTATCAAAGCCAGAAAATTGACATCAGTATATTGGTTTGTGTAAACATGATCAAAACTAAGATAAAGAACTGCTGCTTCAGCCCTGAACTGTCACTCATTCCTACCTGTCTGTAATCATCTGTCTCCCTCTGTCCCTGATCTTACCTCACCAGGCAACCACACTGGTGTTCTCTATTTCGACAGTGTTGTCGTTCTGAGACTGCAAAACAAATTCAATCACTTATTTATTGTGTGAGAAGAAGAGAGTGAAAGAGGCAGGGAGAGAGAAGATTTTGATTTAAAGATGAGTTCATCATTACTGCTCACAGACCCAGGCTAGGGGATAGGTGCGTTGGCTACTTTAAGTTTTATCAACTGGAGGCACTTTAGCATGTGGGTGTTCCTTTACTCCGAGTGTTCTTGATTGCCTCACACGGTGAATCCTGAGATCACTCATCAGAGGATGACGGAGGATAGTGCCTTAGCCCTTCAAGAAGCTCTTTATCTGCGCCTGCCTTCATTGCCAACTGCAGAGGGCTTTGGAGAGGTTAACCACAAGCCCAGTGGTGCAGGTGCATTCATGCGGGTGATTAATGCAGTTACCTTAAAGGAGCTTCTCCAAGAGAACAAAGTGCTACTTCATTTATTTGAAAAAAAAAAAGACTGAAGAAGAGCTCTTCTTAATGTATTAGACAAGAGTAGGTCGATACCTGTATTTGCAAAGCTCCCTTCCTAGGAAAAAAACAAGTTCCCTCAAACCTGAAAGTTAATGGCTCTACAGCCAATTTAGAAATGGATATCAGACCTGAAGAAAATGTGATGCCCATTAAATGGCGGGGCCTGCAAAAGAGGGGCATGTAATTAGCACATAAGTCTGTGGGCTGTGACAGCATGTGGTCCTAGGAAGATGGATTCACCAGCATGGTGCTGAACTCCACAGCTGGACTGAGGAGGTTCGTCTCTTATCACTGCCACTGCAGGTAATTCTCCTGGGATGTGGTGTGCTAAGGTGTGATTTCACCAAACCTAGATTCAAGACTTAATAACACCATAAATTGCCATGAGAGGTCTTTCTAATTGCTTAGTCACAGCATTATTGATGATGAGCTGAATTTTTAGAAATCAATTGTTAATTAGTAACACAGACCAGGGAAAGATGTAGACTATGTCTAGCTTGCAAAAAAAAAAAAATCTATGGAAAAAAGATAAAAACTACTTGATAAAGAAACGAACTGAAAATCAAATAAACCCTTAATGAAAAGTCCATCAGTTACAGGCAAACCTTAGACTGGGGAGTAGAGGGCCCTGGAATCCAGCTTTCATGCCAGCATTGATGGAATGAACCTAGCCAGTTGTCCTTTACTTCTCTTGTCTAGATAAAAACCAATGACTAGGAGGGTCTCATTGGCACTCAGTCACTTCTAAAATCATTTGTTTTATTAGAGCAGTTTTTGTTTACAGAAACTGATCATATAATACAGTTTCCAGTTGCCTCCTTTTTCTGCCTTCATTTGCCTTGCTGATTGTGTTACACTTGTTATAACTGATGGCAAAACTACCTATACATGGTTATGAACTAAAGCTCATAGCTCATATCCTGGTTCTTCATCACATACAGTTTTACCAGGGTGTAATAACATCATCATAAGGTATTATATAGAATTGATTCACGACTCTAAAAACCTCCTGTGCCTGCCTGCTGTTCCCTGCTCCCAAGTCTTTGGTGCCATTATTCTTACTTTCTATAGGTTTTTTTGTCTGTTTCACTATACTACACTGTTGAATCATATAGAAAACAGCATTTTCAGATTGATCTACTTTGCTTAGCAAAATGTATTTAAGTTTTTTCATGCATTTTCATAGTTTGATAGCATAATTTAGATAATCAATGAATTTGATCATTAGTAATAACTATATCTAATACCTAATAAGGCACAAACTTGCATTGGGTACTGTCAAAGCGAAGAAATGTAAGGACAAACTCTGCTTTCCTTGCATGCAGTGCACATGGGTACCAGGGAGGGAGATGACTGAACGGTGGCCATCACCAGGCAGATGGAAGGCGCAGAGGTGAAGACAGCAAACTGTATCAGGTCATGTCCCTGAAGAGCAGAAGCTGTGTAAGAGGAGGCAAATTTTAAAAGTAGGTTGGAGACCCAGCACAATGGCTCAATGGCTAAATCCTCACTTTGCATGTGCCAGGATCTCACTTTGCCAGCTAGGAAGGAGAAAGAAATTGTGAGGATAAACAACCATCAGTGTAGGAATGAAGATATTAATACACTAGAAATGAACAAGAAAGCAGACAAGAGAATAAGGTTGAGGGTCTTTTTAGTTGCAGTAGTTCTGCACAAATATCTGGGATGAGCAGTTTACATTACATTTGCTCCTAAGATAGGAGAATTTTCTTTTCTGGTCCCTGGAAGACAGGTAATTCCCTTCTTCCCCCTTGAATAATGTGAGTTTACATGTGGATCTTTTCCTGCTGAGAGTTACAGAATATCATTCCTGGAAGGAATGCTGAAAATTTAGCCCAACTCATGTATGTTACAGATGAGGAGATTGATGGCTAAAAATTCAGTGTTTTCCCAGGCAGCTTATGGAACAGAGAGGCAGAATTGGGAAGTAGATGTCCTTCTTCTGATCTCAATGGCCCTTCACTGTGCTGTATTTCTAAAGGCAGAGGGAAAAGGGCAACGAGGTTGCTTAATAACAGCACATAAAAGAACAGTTTAAAGAAGAAAATGACAGGTGAGTATGCCCTTTACCCAATGAGAGGATAGTCGACAGAGTATGACTACCCCAACTGTGGCTGCCCCGAGGAACTGTGGATGGAATGGGGAGAAAGGAAGAGTGGAGCTGAGATGGGAAAGAAGGCAATGAGATCAAGATAAAAATGAATATAGAGGAGCAAAGGAGAGAAAGGGCTCCAGGGTACATGAAATCTTCAGAAACGTATATATTCTTAAATTTTAACTTACATGTAATAATTTTGCATATTTACAGAGTACAGTATGGCATTGTAATAAATACATATCATGTGTAATGATCAAATCAGGGTACATGACATACTCTATACCTTAAACAATTTTTTGTGTTGGGAACATTTAAAATACTGTATATTGACTATTTGGAAATATATGATCCCTAACTGTAATAACTGCTTTGTAGAACCTCAGAAGTTATTATCCAACTGCTCGACTGCACCTGTTCACGATGCCTTCCTCTCTCTCCCCTCCTCCTCTTCGCCTCTGTTAACCTCTGCTCGGCCCTTGTATGAAATCAATTCTTCAGCTTCCACATGTAAGCGAGAACATGACCCATGGGATTTGACCTTTCGCTTTGAAGGAAATGTTGCCAAGTTTATTGGGTCAAAGAAAATGTACAGTGCTGGACAAGCTAGAAAGTCCAGGCAGCCTGAGGGTATCTAAACAGAACGGCAGATTCACGGAGGGAAGTTAAGTTCCTGTGATCATCTTCTGAGAAAATCTCAAGTCTGAGGCCACCACTCTTACAGACTTTTCAGTTTGATCCTTCTGTCTCTGCTTTTCTGCATTATCTCTGCATGTTCACCTGAAGAGAGACTGACGCTCCTTGCGTTTGCTGGGTCTGGTGCATGTCCCGTGGGATGGCCACTCTGCTAAGCAATTGGAGTGTGCAAAATCTGTCGTTTTTTACCCTTTTACTCCTCTTCTACTTTTTTGGCTACTTTCTCTACCTCACTTCTCTACTTTTTCTCTTTCTTTGATTTCTAAATGTATAACAAAATTACCTAAAACCCTCTCAAATTGTCTCCTATGTGTAGAACTACCTCTTTTGTTGTCCAGTGGTTTAAATTGCTGCATGTATCCATTTTGTGCCATTATAGCAGAATACCTGATCCTAGTTAACTTACAAATAGGCTTATTTGGCAGAAGATTCTTGAAGGTCCTAATAGAATGGCATCTGTACATCACAAGGTAACAAACAAAAGGGGCGATGGCCACATGCAAAAGGAGCTAAGTACGTGGGACCAATTCGCTTCGTCATAACTGACTCAGCAGAACCAACATACTTCTCAGGACCTGGCGCTCTTTTATATTTATAATTGTTGGAACGCTGATGACTTACTTATCTTCCTGTAGTTCCTCCTGTTAAAGGTTTTGCTACTTCAACACTATCACAATTGGGATCAAATTTCTAGCACATAAACCTTTGGAAGATAAAGCACATCTAAACCATAACCAATTATTTGCTTTTCTTTCTGCACTCTAGAAACAGAAGGGTTTTTTTTTTTTGTCTGCTCAGAGGATGAAGAATGCTAGGGTGTGAGTGATGGGACAGAGAAAAGGTACTTCTGAAAAATTAAAATGTAATTTAGTTCTCTCTGTATGTTCTAATGACTCCCAGGGAACATAGTCCATGGACTCTGCCTGTGCTGCAGCCTTAATGTGGAGAGATGAAAGCGCATGGTGGAAGATGCTGGTGTTCTCCTAACTCCTTCAGTCTTGGCACTTTTTTATAAGTGCTTTTTATTTGATTTGTTTAGTATAGCTTAACTAACTATACTTTGAGACTTTGCCCTTTAACAACAGCCTGAGTGCAATGAATGCTGTTTCTTTTTTCTCATGGTTTCAGAAAATGGTTTTCAAAGCTTAGATGACATCACATCCCCTGGGGGATTTGTTACTGAGACGCTCCCTATCTCCCCATACATGTTATGAATCAGCAGGGGTGGGTGGGGCATGTCTCTTAGAAAGTCCCAAATGATGTGTCAGAGAGCAACTCTTGCAGTAATGACTGCGAGAATTCTACAAAAATAGAAGTACACCATGAGATGCCCTATGCTTCAGGGTGTATATGGCATCAACACCCAGCATCTAGACAGCTGACACCATAGAATAAATGGGATGCTTTTTTTTTCTGATAGGAAGACAACTGGTTTGGATATGGGTGTGATGGTTATGTGACTTAAATTATGCTGGATATATCAATTTCTAAGCAACTTTGCTATTTTCAGTTATATGCATGATTAATCAGAATTTAATATCTCTAGTCTTACTGGAGACCTCATTTAAGTATGTTCCCACAATGATAAAAAATGTATTGTTAGACCACATATTGCAGTGTTTTGTTCAAGAAACACCATCACCAAAGCATTCAGGTAACATTTGAATGAGGGAAGAGGGGGAAGAATTCCAGGGCAGGGAGCCCCCAGACTGGCCTTGTCAAGGGGTATGGAAAGGATGCAGTGTGAGGGTGGTGTGTCTGTTAGTCTTCAGCCAGATGAGTGAGATCAGCAGGAAGGGAAGCAACTAGGCAAGAACGATCTCCATGGTGCCAGCCAGCATTGGTGTCTGCAGGTGTAATTTCTCCCATATCAGGCCTGCTTTGAAAGGCTTTCCAGCTGGTTAAATTAGACCCACCCCAGGTTCTACCAGCTAACTTCCCTTAATTAAACTGAACTAAGTAAGGTCTCTGATGAAATCTACAAAATCCTGGTAGAGAAACACCTAGATTGGCGCTTGCATTAGTGAGAATTGCTACTTACCCAGGTTAATGCATCAGCAAAGCCAGGTGGGAGTGTGTGGGCTCTGGTTAGGGAGAGAGTACCAGGAAAGGCTCTGGGCAGGTTCTGAGGGCCAGGAACACATCCTACCCCATTCTGCTCTAGGTATGCTCTGTATTCAGCTTCTGTCTGCTAATAGTCATGATTTGCCCCCTTTTCTCCAAGTCTAACAGTTTCTGCAAATGTGGGAAAGCTGAATGTGAGGACAAAATGTTGTTTTCAGCAATTAGGAGATGACTCACGTTGAAACAGAAAATCGTGCACCTCCAGCGCGCTGGAATTGCAGCATTGTCCTGGATGGCGAGTTGCACTGGCCGGTTTCTCACCAGCCTGTCTGGGGAGGAGGCACTGAAAGCTTTTCTCTCTCAGTCATTAGTAACACGTTCTTGGTCTCGGATAGCAGATAAGCGTGTGACTCTCCAGCAGGAAGTGGTTTGCCCTTTTAGTCTGTGAGCGGTGATGAGTGTTACGCAGGTGGTTCCTAGTGTCTTTCCACCTATCCTAAAAATGACTGTGGGTTTGAGGCAGGTACTGTGGGCTACTGATCTGGGATTTAGGCTTCACTTAACATTCTATGACTCCCAGAAATGCGGAGCACAATTTAATTTCCATCTCAGAGTTTCAGAAATTAACATGGCAATTGTGGAGGCCAGAGTGGATAATTGTGTGTTCTCTAAGAGTCCACTACGAGAGCCACCACAAGTGGAGTGATTTATAGACAAATGCTGTTATCAAAGACAGAAGAGAATGATACTTACGTAAAGTATTTCTTTCAGAGGAAAATTGCATAAGGTAGGGGTGAAGTCCAAGAGAAAACCTCAAACTGTAGCACATGTGATGGAAAATAAATCAACAGCTTGAGTCTTAGAAAAGCATACCACTTTGTCTCTTTCAATGTCTTTTCTTTCTTTGCCCCTTATATCTTTCTAACACTATTTTGATATTCTGTAGGTACTCAAAGGTATATGTGAAGTCTGTTCTCTCAATGTTTTCTGCCATTGATGTTTTCCTTCCCAACTTTTAGAAAGTTTACCCGTCTGTCAGGCATTTGGTGCAGTGCGTTAAAATTGCCATCTGGAACTGTCGCATCTATGATAGAGTGTGCGTGGTTGGAACTTGCAGTTCTCTGCTCCTGACCTGGTTTTCTGCTTAATTCACCCCCTAGGGGGCAGCAGGGCATGGTGCAGGCCCTTGGTTTCCTGCCACTTATGAGACCCGGATGGAGTTCTTGGTTCCTGGTTTTGGCTGGGCTCAGCCCTCAGATTGTGTTTGTAGACATCTGGGGAGTAAGCCAACAAATGGAAAAAAATTTCTCATTCTCTGCCTTTCAAATAAAATGGAGAAAAATGTTTACCTCTTACAAATCATATTTTCAGAAATATATTTCCAATCTATTTTTTTTTTAACTTTTAAGTGATGCTGTGATAACAATGCTGGTGTTCAACTTTGCAGTTTGGTTGTAGATCATAAAGAGTATAATGCCAGGCTTCTCTTAATGTATCAATTTCAGCTCTTCTCTCACTCTATCTCCTGCTGAGGAAGGATGGGATATGGGAAAGAAAACTGACTTCTTTGGCTGTTGGCGGTGATGGAGTTTGATGGACATCTTTGAAGGGATGAGTGGTTTTTCTGCATGTGTGAGTTAAATTTCCATTACACGTATTCTGGAAGTATCTTAAAAGTCTATTTTCCAATATCAAAAAAGCCGATATTAAAACCAAAACTTGTAAGTTCCCAGTATCACATCATTTTAAGGGTTTTAGCATCTAGCACTCAGGCATCCGAGAACTTAATTTACAGACGTGAATAGTACCTGTGGGCTTCCACAAAGCGGAGCACAGCACTGGTAACTGTAACAGCTGGAGACCCTTTCTGTTACACATGAAACTAAACATTCAGTGACTGTGCCTCAATAGGCTTGTGTGTAGGTGATTATGAAGTCACAGTGAATGCATTAGAGAAACAGGAGGCATTTCAAAAGTCAATGCCTCCCAGTTTTTATCTCCTTTAGAAATCACGAAGTGCTAAGTGTTTGGTACTTGGGTCTATGGCATTCTACTGACCTGTATGATCTTGGATAAATCAAGTGGAAAAAATGGACATAAATTAGATTCTCTTTCAACATTAAGGTTCTGTAACAATCGTGCTTGAAGATACAACATCTGTGGGGAGTGAGATCCAAGTTGGATGGTTTTTCTTTGAGAAAAACAAAAGCAGTGATGATTCTGACAGCTGCTGGCACCCCTGAAAGATAGATTATATCATACTTGATTTAGGCACAAAGGCCTGTTTTGTCATTCTGGACACTTATGGCTGTGAGCTTCAAGTGGCACCATTGCCAAGGCAACTACAACTTTTGGTCTTTTCTGAGAGTCTTACATCATTTTAGTGATTAACAATAAGATAAAGTTTACAGGCTCAAGATTAACATAAAAGCAGGGAAAGAAATCTGTAGCAAATCCACAAATGAATGAGATGCCTGATGAGGACTGTGTGTTTTCTAAGAAAATCCATCCCTGTAAAAGACATTAATGGGCATCTCGGAGCCTTCCTGCTGGCTAATCTTCAAGAGAACTAGCTCCCCCACTCTCAGACATGCAGTCCTCTTTCTGATCCAGCTGTAGCTGTTTATATCCCCTACCCAGCTCTCTCCCCAGACTCCTCATAGGCATATATTTCCCTTATGTTCCCTCCTGCTGTCTTTGAGGCAAGCTTCACTTTATTTTATTCTTACTTGTTTATGTTCCTAAGGAATATAGGAAAAATATGTGGTTTGACAAAAGTTACGAATCCCAGAGAAAGAAATTTCAGAGTCTACCAACAGGACTGGCTTTAGAATTCTCAACTTTGAGCAGAAATATAGACATGTGATGGAAGCCCCCCTTGGGACCTGCTGGTGGCTGTTCCCTACATTGCATCTTAGTGCTTTCCTCTCACTGGTTCTGTCTGGTGATGATCCAGCATGCTCAGAGCTCAATCTAGGGTCCAGTAAGTCTAGCAGTATCAATTCCTAGATGGTATCGTCTTGACACATTCAAGTTTTCTATTTGGTATAACCTTGATTCACATTTAGCATACAATTTTAGATATATTCTTTAGTCCAACGGGCATGCCCCAAGGTGTGAAGACCTCTATGTATGCTGGGACTTAGGTTCTTATTTTGTGTATTAGTTTTGGTGGTGTCAGCTTCTTTATTATGTGTTTCTAGTTCCACTCCTTGGTTCAGCTTAACTTTGTTACATGCAATTTGGATTGCTGGTGGGTGGATCTTTCCAGTGCTATGTTGAACAATGTTTAGCCAGTTCTTAGAAAAGAAGAAAAATCTACTTTGTGTCATATTTCATGGCATGGTACGGGTTAGTGGGAGAGAGGCCTTGTTGGCTATGGAGAGCAGGTGTTCTTGCCGACCTGTATTCTTGTAGGGCCCTTGTTGCTGAGGCATTCCTCTGCCAGCTGTCTGGCAAGGACAGTCCCAGCTGTCCGTTCCTTTTTCTACTTTAGACTCTGGCTCTGTTGGGCCATATCTAGTTTCTTCACTCCTTTTTGTTCTGCTGGACTAGACATACTGCTGAATGCCAATCTGCCGACTAGCAAGTACGGCCTGCCGTTTTGGCTCTACCTCCTGTCAGGCTGCTATAAGTAGAGTCTCTTGTTTGCACTTTCTGTGAATGAAGCTTGCATCCCCAAGTTTAAGGGACACATGTCCTCTGACTGGCTCTCTTCAAGCCATCTTCTTTTCGCTGCAGAGGGGAAGTGCCACAGCACAGAATGTCTGCAGCATTTCTCAGTGCCGTTCTCTTCATCCTCCTCATGAGAGTCACCTTTCAAGCATTTCTTTCCTTTGAACTTGTAATTCCATTTCTGGGAACGAATCCTAAAGAACTAAGCCTCAATAATGAAATATTCTTTTCATCTCCTTTTATATTTCTCTGATGTAATCTGTAGGGGGGTGAGCAGTGAAAGCTGTTCCAGCTGGTTTTTAAGCTACACTTTTGTGAATCTTCTGTAAATGTCGCTTGGTAATGACAGGGGTGCTTGACGGAAAATGCCTTCTCTGAAGATCTCAGGTGAGAATGTAGGACACGAGAGGTTTCATTTTAATATCTTGCTATATATCCTTTCCAAATCTCACCAGACACATCTTCATTAAGCCTGCACACCTAACATTCTTCTATATGGCTAAATCAATTCTCTTTTATGACTTTTCTGTAGCTTAACAATTATTGTCTAGTGATAAGCTTTTGCAATATTTCAGATGTTTACTATATATGTTGTTTTTGTAAAAGTGTTCCTGTCCATTCCACTTTTTGAGAAATTTTGGCTCATAACTAATATAACTAGATTATTTAAATTGTTGGTTAAAAATTAGATGTGATATCAATGTTAATAAAGTCAATTTTGATATATTATTACTTTGCACTTTACGTTTTATGTGTGTTGCAATTCACAGTAAAGTGAGGATTTTTTTTTCAGAGCCTCCCACACACTGCAAATTTTCATATTTAGCGCATTTTAAGAATAATAACCAGTTTTAATAAAGTGCTCAAGGACATGTTTGAAACTGTACTATTGGTCGTAAGAATCATTTATGGTGTCTAGTGTTGTGATAAAGCTGGTTAAACTTCTGCCTAGGATGTGGTATTCTACCTAGGCGGTGTTTGGAGTCTTGGCTGCTGTGTGCAGTCCAGCTTCCTGACAACACGCCTGGGAAAGCAGAGGAAGATGATGTGACAAGTGCTTGGGCCGCTGCCACCCTGTGGGAGGTCTGGATGGAGTTCTAGACTCCTGGCTTCAGCCTGGCCCAGCTCTGGCTGCTGTGGCTATTTGGGGAGTGAACCAGTACATTGAATCCGTCTAGCCTCTCCTTTCTGTAACTCTGCCTTTCAAGTAAATCTTTTCAAAAATACAATTAAATTACAATTGTAGTAAATGTCATTTTACGTGTAACATCATAAATGGGTTTCATTTGAAAGACTTCTTAATCTATGGGATTTGTGAACTACAGAGTAATCTTATGTTTTATACCAGGGCACTTCATGACTTTTGGCAACATCACCAGTATTATTGGAAATAATGTCCTTTGGGAAAACATCTAAACAATTCTGTGCCATTAAAATGATTAGCATGTGACCTCAGTATTATGGACCTACCAATCTTGAATGGCCAATCAGTGCAATCAAATATGGAATGTACAGTAAGAGTTGAAGCCCAAAACAGTATCTCATACTGTTAGATATTTAACTATAGTGGATTACATTTTACAATTGTAGTTACATGACATATTTGTGTATATGAATTATAGAATATGAATTATATGAATTATAATATCTGAATATATATGAATTATATACGAATTATATACTTATGAATCACATAAAATATATATGAATTATATAATAATATATTATTAGAAATTCATAGAAAACAAATTTTTATAAAAGTCAAATAGTGAGACTGAATGTAAATTAGGAAAAAATATATTAGCTCTTCTTGGTACCCTTCCATTACATATTACAGTGAAATAAGGGTGCATGAGCAATATGTAGTTATTGGTAACCTGATAGCAGCACAATCAATAATTGCAAAAACTTGGAAGCAACCAAAATGCCCATCAACAGAAGACTAGATAAGAAAGCTATGGTTTATTTACTCCATGGGATACTACTCAGCTATTAACAAAACGAAATGCAGTTCTTTGTGGCCAAATGGGCCCAACTTGAAACCATCATGCTAAGGGAAATGAGTCAATCCCAAAAGGCCAGGTATTACATGTTTGCCTTAATTTAAGTTGAAATGCTGTCAATCTGAAAAATGGTACCTGTAAAATGTAGTATTATTTCAACCTCTAACAACCTTTATCTCATGCAACAACATATTGTGATGTAATCAATGAACGAACAATCAATGATCTTCATCAAAGAACTGTAAAACCTAGTGCAATTTTAAGACCATATGCTTCTTGGTAATGCAGAGAAATCTTCCATCTCCCTAGAATGTGTGAGGCAGATGTAAACTATAATCTATCAAGAACATAACAGGTAACTTGTAGACAACAGACTCGAACCAGCATTGGACAACAGTAAAACCACAAAGACATGAGGGTATCAAGCGTGACCCTGACAACCTCTTAACAGGAGTTCATACGCACAGAGCAGGGGGGATTCCAGAGTGGAGCAGGTGGACAAGAGGAGACTTGTATTCCAACCCTGGAGACTCCCGGATCCTCACCAAGGATTATCAGTATGAGCACCAAGAACTACATCCCAACTGCCGAGGAGACCACGGGGAATTGGAGTGCCTTCAGAGGCTGAGTACTCTGAGGTTATCCGCTCCCACTTGAATCTGCCACATGGGATAGAAGTCCAAATCCCTCCTCGCAGAGCTCAGTGTCACTGAACAACAGCCAGGACCCTGAGCGGTCCTCAGAAACAGAAGAACAATAAACTCCTTCTAAGACCAGGGAGAGGAGCTTTCTCTGGCCCTTGCTTAGTTCCAGTACTGGGTCCCCACCCTCTCTTGCAATGAACATCAGGGTCACCCTGGAGCCCCCGCCCCCGCCAAACAAAACAAACAACAACAAAAAATTAAAATAGAGAACAAGGAAAGCTTAGAACTAGACAGGAAACGATCAGTAGGGACTCATACATGCCTTACTAGGTGGGACACGAAAATAAACTACTCCTAACTGGGGTATGGAGGAATTCTCTGCACACCCCTCCCAACAGTGTTCTATGCCTCAACGGGTGTCACATGCCTTGCTAAAGGTATAAGCTACTTTAGACTATCCTAAAATTTGCCAAGTTCAGTAAAAATTATGCTTCAACACAATAAACTGCTAAATACTAAAATGAAAATAGACAGGAGCTAGCCGAATGGTATCCTATAGCCAATTTAAGGTAGATAGAAGCCAGTTGTGTACAAATTATAATTGCAACGCTAATGAAATAGTCTCAGGATGCAGTTAAGAACTCACATTGTCTAACATATCAGTCACTCAATACAATGTTAATTAACCCCATAATGTTGGAAACTGTTGTTGATATGTTGTGCATTTAATTGGTCGGAACGATAATCTGCCAGCTATGTCTCCAGACCCGAGTTAGTTTCCCCAAGAAACTGTTGAATTCAGCTGGACATAAGATACTGGACTCTATGCATGGCACATGCTTGCATTGAAAGAAACAAGCTAGATTTGAACTGTAATACTGCAATAAGGTGGAACAATCTACCATGGGGGGAGGGCACGAGGAAGGGATAGGGGAATATCAGAGCCTATGAAACATTGTTATAAAATGAAATGCAATAAAAATATGTAAATAATAAAAATAAATGAACAGGATGCACATTAAAAAATCTATGCTATTCATGCTGGCAGGCACGGAAACTATGGTAGGGGGTGCTGGATTAGAAGAGCATCCAGGATAGAAAACAATATCCATATGCATGATGGTATGGTAGGCAGGTGCTTTGTCTGATATGCCCAGTGCTGCTCTCTAAAGTAAAATTTCAACAAATACAAAATTTATTTTACTGGTTGATTAGGTTACACGTTATAAAAATGTTAACTTGTCTAATTTTTCATTTTAATGTATTCAAAGTTCAGATGACATTCTTTGAGAGGAACCTTTTGAAGAAAAATAGTGAAATTGTAAAAATGCCAAGTCAGTTTTTTCTTTGAAAAAGAGTTTTAGTTGATGGGTGATGAGGAACTGTGCCATGGCTTAGGTGGCATTTTGAAGCCAGGATTCCTTACGCAGTGTGGTTTTGGTACAGGCTGCTCAGTAGAGTGAGGTAATTTAGGTAAGCTCATTGATAGGAGCTCTGGCTTCTGACTGCAACTTCTTGTTCTCAGACACAAGGAGGAAGGAGGCAGTGATGGCTGAAGTAGTTGGGTTCCTGTCCCTCTCATGGGGAACTTGGGTTGATTTCCCAGCTCCTGGCTTGCACCTTTCTTGGCTAGGCTCTTATGGGCATTTGGGGACAGAACCAGTTGATGTAAGCTATCTCTTTCTGTCTTTCTGATTTAAAAAAAGTAAAAGAAAATAAATACAATAATGGAAAGAATGATAAGTACAGAGATGTTACTAATGCAAAAACAGAAACTTAGCAAGAAATCAAAGGAAAATATTTTGAAAATGCTTTGGATCAACTATGAATCAGACTTATTTGATTTACTACAAAATCCATAGAAATATATAACAAAAACTTTAAATTGTGACAGATGATACACAAAAATCATCATCAGATAACAGCCAGTAAGTGAACAAAGGCAAACATTTTCAACACTACTGTGATCAAGGGCTCACAGATTAAGCTGATAGTAAAACATTTTTTCTTCTTAGAGAATTAACACATGTAATATGCTTTTAATGAAACTAGTTATGACTGATACGATAAGGATATGAGGGGGTCAGCTTTGTGATGTAACTGTTTAACTGGGCCCTGAGTTACCAGCATCTTACAGGTGCATCTGTTCCAATCCTGGCTGCTTCACTTCTGATGCAGCTCCCTGCTAACACACCTGGTAAGGCAGCAGAAGATTATGTCAAGTATTTTGACCTTTGGCACTGACCTAAAACCATAACTAAGAATCAGTCCTAAGGAGATTAGCTCAAATTAGCTTTCTATTTAGGGGCATTCTTTCATGCTATATGTCACAGTTAAATTGGAAACCATTTAAAATGTCTATAATGAAAGAAATGTTATTTTATAACATGAGGAAAACAAGGTGTTTCCAGCCTCTGATGAATACATATTTTCCATATACAGAAAAATAGAAATGATAAAAAATTAGGTAAAAGAAAAAAATATCAAGGGTAAAACAAGCTTAAATTTCATTTGGATGTATGAAAAATGGAAATCAGCTCACCAAATGATAACATCGGTGTTGTTGTGCTAGGGAGCAATATGGTTGATTTTTTTCCATGTCCTTTCTGTTGTTTTTCATAAAGATTCTGCATCACTTTCAGAATGGACAGACAGGAAAGTTTTAAAAAGTGGAACACCCACACAGAATGGTTTACCTTGACTGATTTGCATAAAGGTGTGATGTTATTAAGCAGAAATCCATTAGTACAAAACCCACTTCCAATTCCAGATTGTCACTTCAGGCAGTTATTAAGAATTCTTTCCACCTAAAGAGTATAAACCTATTTCTTTAATTCTACAGCCTAAATTAAAAGGTGGGGTGAGTGCTAACATTTCTTTCTTAAGAAAGAACATCAATTTCAGTACGGACTCTACCTGGCCCTGGAAATGTCACTGGCAAATTGTAGTCCTTAACCTAAAAGCTTAAAATCTAAATTATATGGATGAATCAGTTTAGATTCATGAATAATATGAAAAGGTCTTTTAATCATAAAAAACCTGGACAATGAAATGAATTACTTTGAGGTTGGCTTTTTCTGTAGGAGATGATTTTTCCCCCCCTAGAAATATTTGAGTGAGTGTTGTTGGTGGAAATCATTCCAATAATGTGGGGGAAAAAATAGAGCTATAAATAGAATGAAGAAACCAGCAAACAATTAGGAAATGTGGGAACAAAGCAAAAGCCACAGCAAAACCTGGGAAGACAGCAGCAGTGAACTTAAAGCTACAAACTGCAAACAAATATCTGTGGAAGCGGAGGAAAGGACAACGCCATAACGTGTGGATTAATGTCATTCCTCAGACAGCTGTCTGTATGCACTGTCAAAAAAGATGCAAATTAGGATTTTTGAAACAAATAGTATTTTGCCACAATTGCAAGCATAATACCACAGAGAGCTATTGACAGTAAGGACCCAAGTCCTCATTCTAAGAACTCACCCTAAAATAGGTTGACCAAACTCCTACTGAATACCTATGGGCTATTAGACATTGATTTTTGCAGAGTACTACTTTTAAGAAATTAATCTATGAGCACACACGAGAGGGAGAAAAAACCCAAACAACCACTAGTAGTCCAATAACAGCAATGTTGACCTACAAAATTGGACTTTACAACTTCAATGTACGGATTGAGATAATCAGTTTTTCTTTATCTCATCTCTCCTGTCTCTTGAGAAAACATTTACTGTTAGTAGGGGGAAATGATCTAATTGTGCAAACCGGTGAAAGCTTAGGCCACTTCCCGTGAACTTGAAGGTTGTCCTATGCAGTATCTGATAGTGGGGTCTTAGTTTCTAGGGTCTCCATGGGGTCTCCTCTCCCTGAGCTTCCTCCAAGGAAGAGACTAGGTCGTTCAAGAGAGCCTTGCTCGTCCTTGTTGCTCTGTGGCAGGACTTGTTTGAATCTATGTTGACCTCTGCACTGTTTGATGTGTGACTGTTGTTGGCAGTATCTCCCTCTTTCTGTAGCATCTTGGACCCTGTCTCTCCCTCAGATGGCCAGGTTTGTGGCTGGAGAAATTGTACAGAAATTGTTTGGCATTACCCCTTCGATTTTCTATGCAAAGGCTGATTGGACTTATTTCTTGAGACAAAATTTTCATGTGTGTGTATGCATGTGTTCATATTTGTGTGTGTGTATTTCGTGGGAATAAGCAAGATGGAGAGACAACAACTAATAAAATCTGTAGTGTCTATGGAGTGCAATGGGAGTGGACATTGCTGTCATATTTAATCGTTACAGGAAGCAATCATGATCATGTTTGAATCAGTCAAAAACGTGAGGCTGAAATGTGGTTCTGGAAATGGAATTCGCATATAGTTGACTTCAAAGTTTATATTTACTCCAATGAATCTTGCAAGTGGTAAAAAACGGAAGCAGTGTTTTTATGATGCTGAACGTTGAGTTGGTAATATTGCCATCTAAAACAGTTGTATCAATTTACAGTGTTTATACACACACATTTGCAGAAAAGATTCTAGTGTGACTGTGATTAACTTTTGAGCTATTATAATTGTCCAGTTCTGGGGGCATGCTTGTGTTTCAACCTTGCTTCAGAATGTACATCTTGGATGCTTAGTACTATTTTAAAAATTAACGCTGTATTATTTCCATTCTTTTTTAAAATTGTATTTATTTTTATTGGAAAGTCACATATATGGAGAGGAGGAGAGACAGAGACGAATATATTCTGTCTGCTGATTCACTCCCAAAGTACTGCAATGGCCAGAGCTGAGTCAATCCAAAAGTCAGGAGCCCGGAGCTTCTTCTGGGTCTCCCATGCAGGTTCAGGGTCCAAAGGCTTTGGACCGTCTTTGACTGTTTTCCCAGGTCACAAGCAGGGAGCTGGATGGGAAGCAGGGCTGTCGGGATTAGAACTGGTGCCTATATGGGATCCTGGAGCATGCAAGTTGAGGCCTTTAGTCAGTAGGCTATTGCACTGGAACCTATCAGTTCCATTCTTATAAATTTAAAATTATATATATATTTGAGAAAGAGCAAGAGAGAGGGAGGGACAAAAAGAGGGAATTAGGGACAGAGATGCTGACCATCCTCATGATTTTCCATATCCCACTGACTAATTCACAGATCCTGGCAACAGGGCAACAGCTGGGGATGGCCACAACTGAGGTCACTGGCCTGGAATTGTCAGAGACCCCACCCTGGAGCCATCCACTGCTGCTTCTTGGGAAGAGCTTTAACAGGAAGCTCAGCTGAAGCGGACGATGTGGGATGTTAACCAGGTGCTTTGCTATGAGATAAACGTGTCCCAGGTCATGTCTCAGCTGCTTAGCCAAAAACCTGCCCAATCTCACGCAGTTTAAGGAGAGAATGTATATTATTGAAAAAGTATTAGGAATAGTTGATGCCAAATTCTTTGTCGCTTTAAATTGAATTTTGAAAACTAAAGTATTTTTATTGCATATTTTATTGCATAACATTTACTCAGTGTTACTACTTGGTACTTAAAGCTTCAGAAAGTTATTTTTCTGCAGATCGGACAGATAGGTTAATTCTTCTAATTTTATGAATTTGTGAATAATTTTTTATTTAACCTTGAATTCATTTTGGTGGGTAGTAGAAAGTGGATATCCTAATTGAATTTTATATTGTTATCCCTTATCCACATAATATTAATAATATTTATGTTAACATCTGTTTCAGAGGTTTAATAATATGATTTTCATGTAAAAGTGATAAAATTTCTGATTTGTCTATTCTGGCCTATTTTTCTTCCTTTTTCCTTTTTTTTTGCAACATAGCTAAGCCACTGTTACAATTGCTGGTTTGCAGTGTTTAAATGTCTAATAAAATGTAATGCTCCTGAAGTAATGCTTCACTTTTCAAAGTTTGCACATTTGTGATATTTCTTTTTTATGTATTTCTGTAATATTCCTGTCATTCTAAATGTCTTGGTAGCATCAGTTTCAGGAGTTTCAGGCATATTTTGTTATCTTCCCACTCCCCCATATTTGGAATTTGAATATAATGGCTCTGTAAATTTTCTCTGGGAAAATATTAAACTCTACCAAGGTCTAAATAGTAACGCTTTATTTAATAAGGTTCTTTTATATTTTCTACTTAATACTTCTTACTGTGAAAGCTTTGTGCAGCTTCTCATTAAGCTTTTCATGACTATTTCTCATTTTTATGTTTAAAGTTAGATCACTTTTATTCTTGTATTCTCTAAAAGATAGAATATAATAATTCTTTAAAAATTTAGATATTGGGCACGGCAGCGTGGCCTAGTGGCTAAAGTCCTCGCCTTGAATGCGCTGGGATCCCATATGGGCACTGGTTCTAATCCTGGCAGCCCTGCTTCCCATCCAGCTCCCTGCTTGTGGCCTGGGAAAGCAGTCGAGGATGGCCTAAAGCTTTGGGACCCTGCACCTGTGTGGGAGACCCGGAAGAGGTTCCTGGTTCCCAGCTTTGGATCACTTGTGGAGTGAATCATTGGACGGACGGAAGATCTTCCTTTCTGTCTCTCCTACTCTCTGTATATCTGACTTTGTAATAAAAATGAATAAATCTTAAAAAAGAATTCTTTTTAGATATTGGGAATGGTGCGGTAGCCTAGCAGCTAAAGTCCTTGTCTTGCATGCTTTGGGATCCCACATGGGCCCTGGTTCTAATCCTGGCTGCTATACTTCTCATCTAGCTCCCTGCTTGTAGCATGGGAAAGCCAGCAGTGGAGGATGGTCAAAAACTTTGGGACCCTGCACCTGCATGGAAGACCTGGAGGAAGCTCAGGGCTCCTGGGTTTGGATCGGCACAGCTACAGTTGTTGCGTCCACTTGGGGAGTGAATCAACAGATGGAAGATCTTTCTTTGTCTCTCCTCCTCTCTGTATACCTGACTTTCCAATATAATGAAAAAAAAATCTTTAAAAAATATTTAGATACTTATTTTGCCATTTTACTAGGTTATTTTATTATTTCCTGTTGGTAATTTCTTTCTAATAGCTGATTCATTGGTTTCATTTAGTTATGCAACTATTCTAATTGTGCATAATGATTTTTCACTTCCCAGTATTTTATCAGATTTGCTTCTTTTGTACTTATTATTGGCGATAAAACAGCAGTCAGGTTGCCCGTTCTGTCCATCCTTCTTTCGTAATTGTTCTACTTTGCACCTCTGGATGTCCTGCTGGATAGACATGTAGAATGCAGATGTTGCCCAGTCCCAACACATTGAAAAACAAATGGGCAAGTATCCAGGGAAAGCTAATGCACTGGTCAGCCAGTTAGCAGCAAAGGCTGGGAATCACTGTGTTGGACTGAAGCTAGAACGCCCTGCACAGCTGAGCCTCGTCTACTTACAAACCCACGTACACACATACATCTATACCGCATAAACCAGTCTAGAGAACTTGTATCTCAGAAAGCGACACTTGGTCATTTCCAGCTTTCTGTAGAGAGCAGACTTCCTTTTAAATTTCAGGCCAATTAATAAACTCTTTTTTTAAAAAAATGTTTTTTTTTTTCTAGTGGCTTTCTGTTATAATAGAAAGTTCTCTTACAAGTGCAGTGTGGATTATAGAAATGCTTACCATTTTCAGGCAATTAAAGAAAGAATGACATTTCAACTTTAATTTGGTATAAACAATCATGATGTGATAAAATCCCTTCATTGCTTTTAGGTAGTTGATAAAAATACTGCATTTTATTAGACATATGTGATGAACCTATTGAAATCATTTCATGTGTTTTATCTCTATGCTGAATGTCTTATCTATATAGTCAAATTATTACTCTCTAAGCTCATTAACTGGTTTAATTAACTTTCATCACAGCATACAATAGTGAAAATGGAAAATACCTCAAAATGTATGATTTCTTTCTCATTTTTTTTTCCTACAGTAGCAACCAGGGACTGGTGCTGCACAGTGCAGGTTAAGCTGACATCTGTTATGCTGGCATTGTATATGGGTGCTGGTTTAAGTGCTGGTTGCTCCACTTCTCATCCAGCTCTCTGGCAATGTTCCTGGGAAAGTATGGCAAGATGGCTTGAGTAATTGAACCCCTGCATCAATGTGGGAAACCTGGAAGAAGTTCCTGGTTCCCAGCTTTGGCTTGGCCCAGTCCTGGCTCTTGTGGACATTTAGGGAGTGAACCAGCAGATGGGAGAATTCTATGTTTCTCTTTCTCTTTATAATTCTGCCTGTCAAATAAATAAAATTATTTTAAAAAAAGAGTCACTGCAAACTTAATGAGCAATGTTTATTGATGCTGATTCAGTGTAGCTAAATAAATACAAACCGTAATATCTACATAGTGTCACAGAGGAGCACGCTGCCGTCTTCCATGCTTCCTTCTTATCCCAAGGCCTTCAGTCCTGGCGTCCCTTCTTTCCAAACCTAAGTTTTCAATCAACTTGTAGACCTGTAGGTCAAACCTGATCTTTCCTAGTTCATATCTGCTATATGATGGCTAGTGTTCAGGTAAGGTACTTTTCCCACTGTTAGGCTCAGCCTGACTGCAAAGGCAGTGGGGTTGGACACCCTTAAAATGCAAATACGGCTCCGTTCAGTCGTCTCTGCAAAACACCGTGTCTCCTCCACACATGGTCCCTGTTTCTTTCCTCATTTCATCTTTCTTCCTTCACCATCTTTTCAATGTGTATGCCTCCTTACATAGAAGAGTGTTGAAAGAAGACCAGTACAATAGACAGTACTTCCTGTGTTTTTATAGTGGTTTTTTTCATTCTGCTTTGAAAGTGTGCTTCATTTAATTGTCCAGATTTTACCCTTGTTAATGAATTAATGGAGGCTTTATTCCTTCATCTGTTTCAAGTTCGAAAATGTGTCTGGTGCTCTTATATGTGAAAAATAGCTTGGCGCTGGGGATTATTCTCTTGGGAAACATTTTTCCCCCTTTGCACTTAATGGGAATTATTCCATCATCGTGAGCTTCATTATTCTTGATGTTTACTGGTTAGTGGAGAGGTTTCAGTATGGACGTCCTCACCATATTCAATAAGCTCTTTTGCTCCTGCACATCTGGGTTTATTTTGAATTTAGTACATACTTTTTCTGGTATTGAAACATATGTATTTTCAGTTTCACCTGTTGAATTCTCTGCCTTAGGATGGATTATCTTTGTCATCTGTGTAGTTTTCTCTAAATATCTTTGTCATCTTTATCTACATTTATTGTCTTTGTTTTCTCCTTTCCATGTATCAATAATTTGCTCCTTAGCAATGTCTTTTCAGATCGTCCCTATTCTTATAATTTAGTGCATAAATCATAATGATTCCTGTACCAGTTTATTGCTTTAGCTATATAATCTCTCTTTTTCCATGTCCCTTTGTATCCTTTTTCACCATTTTGTAGTATCTGTTTATTAATTAGGATGTTTTATGGCATAACATGACTAAGGAGGCATGCACTCTGTCCATTGAGTAGTTTCCCTTCTGTGCTTGTCTTTTGGATAGTCTGCTCTTTGTACTGTTTCTGCCCTCGACACTGCCTGTGTATTCCTCTTTATCTTGCACATGCTGTACCAGTTCTATGCTGAAATCTGATCCGTCATGGGGCTGGCGGCTTCCCCAGACTCATCCAAACTGGTGTGAAGGCTAAGGGGAACATAGGATAAGAGCAAAGCTCTGGGGGCCACACCGTGATATAGTAGGCTAGGCCTCCGTCTGTGGCACCAATACTTCATACGGGTGGCAGGTCATGTTCTGGCTGTTCCACTTCTGATCCAGTTTCCTACACTAGCCTGGGGAGGCAGTGGAGGATGACTCAAGTTTTGGGGCACTTGTGCCTATGAGAGAGGGCTGATTTCAGATCAACTTCACTCCAGCTGTTGCAGCCATTTTCAGAGTGAGCCAGCACATGGAAGACCTACCTTTCTGTCTCTGTGTCTCCGTTCTCCTCTCTGTCACTCGGCTTTTCAAATACAAATAAGATAAATCTCTTCTAAAAAGTAAATGAATCATGCTGTATCCTATCCTCTACTCCAAAATGCATTTTTAGACCTGTAGCTCTCCTTGAATTATTTATAAAAACGTGCATCCCAAAGACAAATGCTACATGCTCTCCCTTACATATAGGAGCTAAAATAAAGAAGAAATGCTCATGTGTATCATTTTTGCTGGAAACATAATGTTTTGTCAATTTTTTTTAAGTATTTGCCAAGTAAATTAATAGGAATTATGTACTACTGTAATATTGAGGGCTCTGTGGTTATTTTAAAAATGTACTTTAAGTGATTAAAATTGAGCATACTCTCATTTGATTATTGTGCATAGCCCTTGCCCATTTTCTTGATGAATGATGGTCTTTGTACTTTTGGGGTTGTTGAAGTCTTTATGCGGTAGTCATTAAGCTTTTGATTATAATGTATATTAAGAATCTTATCTCAAAATTTAAAAAATACACCCTTAGTTAATTTTTTCTTTTGGTTGGTTCTTCTTTTAATTCTTCTTTCTTAATTATTTAGATTCTAGGGGAGGGAAGTTTTGTATTTTGACTGAAATTTGTTGCAGTAATTCGGAAACCTCGCTGTACACACCACCGAGAATGAAAATCCTGTGGAGAGAGATTAGCATGGCTGAACTGCAGAGGAGCAAACTAGATCCAGGGTTGTTAGGTAATGTGCACACCAAAGTTGATATTAGGAATCGGAAGACCCGTAAATCAGGCCATTGCGTTCCATTTCAAACTTGTGCTATAGTCCCTAAGCACGGTCTGCTTAAGTGGCCACACACACAAACATGCACTATGTAAATAGGTGTGTTGACATATATAAAGGTGTGTTTACATCTATCCTGCCTGATATATTTTGAAAATTATGAAATGTTTCATTTGGAAACAAATACAGTTTCACCTCTCTTAGTTCAATAGTTAAATTCAGCTGCATGGAAAAGTAAGTCCTTTACGTGAAAAAATATTTAAAACACACTATTGTAATCACTTTTAAAAATAACTATATAAGGCAAAGACATTGTGGTGAGTCAGTTGAAGCTTCCACTTTTACCAGATTGCCTGGGATCCAGTCCATGCTGAATTTCAGCCCAACTTCCTGTCGATGCGCACACTGAGATGCCGTGTCTGAGGTGTGGTCTGTGTCAGTTTGTGGGTCCAGAGGAGTCCTGCTCCTGGATTCAGCCTGGTCTAGTCCTGACTGTTGCAGATATTGGAGGGGAAGTGAAATACTGGATGGAAGATCTCCCCGTCTTCCTTTCACTGTTTTTCCTATATAGTAAAACTAAATTTCAACAAATCTTCAAACAGCTGTTCAATATAGCCCCCATTAAAAAAAAAGGTGTTAGAAGGTGTTTGTATTTGATTTTTAAGACATGCATTTTTAAAACAGTGAAGCACTCACACTGGAAGTTATCAGGAGACTTCACAAACTCTCCCAGGGAAGGATTTAAACTGGATGAACTTTCATCTTGCTGTCATGGTTTATGGGCAACTGGAGATCAGAGAAGCTGACTTAATAATACACTGACTGATAAGTTCTAGATCTACAATTCCTGTAGAAAACCTATTTCTCAAGCCTTTGGATTCCCACCTCTCAGGGCAGGATGGCTTTTTTTTCCCCGCTTCACATTTATTCGCTTATCTCATGAGAATTTCAGCTCAAAACCTCTACCAAGAAAAACAGTTTTCCAAATACAGGGCACTTGACCAGCTGAAAATTGTGCCCTGGGTTGTCGGAGTGCCTTCTGTCTCACACAGCAGGGTGGCACGCACAATTCGATCTGCTCTCTCTGCTGGCCGCCTGTGGTGGTCATGCTGCAACACAGAGCTATCCCTCCCTTCTGCAAGTCATCTGTACAGACGTTTTTGAATTTGTTTCTCACTTTTACTGGGTAGTGGGACATTTGTTTGAAAGAATGCAAGACTTAATGCCTTTGATTTTTCTATTTTTTCCCTCAAACTAGGAAGTATTTCTTTTTGTTTATTCTCATGATCTGTCCTCATCGGTTGCTAGGCTTCATATTAAAAAGATCTTGTGTTTGTGCACAATCCTTGTTCAAACTCCTACTTATGTCCTCATACTATACTAAACACAAATATTGCCCAGAATTCTTGTTAAAACACAGGGCAAACTCACTCTTAGAAATTCAGAAGCAAAAGTAGCAGGATAGGGTTAAGGAATTTGCATTTTAACATCCTCCCAGTCTGCTCCCAACTGACACCAACCAATACCCCATTAAAGGGGTCACCCCACTTATAAAAATACTGATTTAGATCATTTGATAGTGAAAATTTTGTTATTTAAGGGTGCTTTCCCTGTCTGATTATCAGAGATGTAACCATTCTTCATGTTTCACAATAGTTCTCTATTGGATGGAGCATTTGGAATAAAAGAAAGCTCTAAGTAGGGCATTTGGCCTAGGGGTTAATATGCTGGTTGGGATGTCTGGGTTCCTTCCAATCCTGGTCTTGCTCCCAGTTCTAGACACCTCCAGTGTGGAACAGGTGGTGAATTAAGTTCCTGCCACTCAGCTGGCAGACCTGGATTAGGTTTCTGATTCCTGGCTTCAACGTGGCTCTGGCTGTCGTGGGTACTGTGGGAACGACTCACAGATGTGAACTATCTGTCTGTCTCTATCCCTTTTAAACTTCATTTTAAAAGATGATGCCTTATGTCCCAATAAAGGAAAGCTGGATTTGGGTACACAGAGTTAGATATTCAAATAAATAGCTTCATCTGATTAGCTACTAACCTGGCTTACTTATATAACAAAATGTACAAAATATTAGAAAATTCCGTTCCTTCTGATAACAGAGTGGTTTCCATTGATCTTATCTTGTTCCATTCATGTCCCTCGTGAGTGATGCCCACCCACATAAAATAAGATGATGCTTTTGCCCATTCTAGTGATTTAAATGCTGGCTTCTTTTGGACACCCCTTCACAGACATATGCCGTAATATGCTTTACGACCTAGCTGTTCATCCTATAGTCCTATCAAATTGACATGAACATCAATCATCACATAGGAAACAATCTAAAAGTTTATTGTGAGGTTCAGTAATGGACACTTGTGGAAGGCTCTCTGAAACATGTGAATTATAATACAATTAAAGAGTTTGACCATCATCACTGCTGTTTGTGATGAATATATTATGTGACAATATAGCTCTTAGAATCATTTCAATGATTGGAAAGTTGGGGTGACTTAAAGTAATCTACTTATAGCCTTCAATCTCTCCCTTGTTCCCTTTTTCTGGCACTCAATAAATGTAAGGCCATTTTGAGTTTCTTTGCCACATCTCATCTTGGCCATATCTGCAAAGAACAGCACCCTCTCTATCTCTTCAGAGGAGTATTATCAACCATCATTCTCTGGTGTGCACACTTGCCAGTTTATTATTTCCCTGGGTAGATCTCCTTTCCATGATATCAGCTAACAGTGGGTTGGTAATTTTCAAGAGAAATTCATCAATAGAAATGTATTCTGGAGGGAGCTCTTGTTTTGCTAACTCTGTGGTTTGCCTTGACCTCTGCTTTTACTTGCACAGTTTGACTTATTAATGCTATTTATAAATGCTGGGAAGCACTGTTCTGCATACTTATCAGAAGATTCACACCACACATCCCCGCAATTCAGTGTATGGAGCTTCTGTTTTACAATCAAACTGAATGATTTTCCTGACTGTCCATTTTGGCATAGCTTCTTATTGATAGACAAATCATTGTGTCTGCACTGTAGAAGATTGTCCATAGTTTTACTGTTGCCTTCCTTACACAGAATGAATGATAAGGAGAGTTTAGAAAAAGGCTAGAAAGTGTTCAAGCATTGATTTTCCAAGTCTACCCTTCAAATGTCTATGTGTTGGAATTTTAGTTTTAAACATTTGGATAATTTGCATTTATTAATCTTGAGAAGTAAGTAGCAGGCTAGGAAAAAATGAGCATAAAATCAATATCAGACAATTTGAGGGCCTAACAGAAAAGAGGAAATGATATTTACCAGGAGGAAGCTACTATTTAATTGACAGGCTTAGGTGCCTAAATTCATCTGCAACACTGAATCCATTTTCTAATGAGAGTTGTCATGCCTGAACTTCCTGTGTGTGACTCTTCAAGCTGAAATTTCTGAGTTGCCATCTGCAATACTGGGAAAGGTTATATTTCACTTGTTTCACTCGATCAAGGTGGAAAAGGCATGAGCTATGATTCCAAATGCATAATGCTAATATTGTATATTTTATGGGATATACCTAGTAATACGGGTCATGATTCTGCTTTATTCGCACCCATCATATACATTAAATCCCATGAAATTTGGTAAATTATTCAGCAGTTATTCATTTTGTTGTGAACATCAAAATGTATTGATTTCATACAGTTGGTGTTTTCTAAAGGCGTAATAAATTCAACCGTTTACTGGCACATGCATGTTAATCAGTGTATGTATGTTCATGTGTCTCAATAGTCATATTTCCTTTATAGTCCTGAGCGTCTTTGCAAAACCTGTTTCCCAAAGATCCTGTTTTTTTTACTTTTTAAAAATTAATTCTTTAAATTTTTAATTGTGTTTATTCTTCCCCCTCTTGATCATAGTATGAAAAACTAAGACTTTGGAGAAATCTATTTGCCCTTAATAAACCAGATCGGAGTTAGGCTTCCTGAAGATCTTGTAATTAACTGCTAAGTTGGTATTACTTCCTGTTTCTATCCATAATAGAGATCAATGGAGCAAAAAAGTTGAACAATTTAATTTTTTTTAAAAAAGGATCTATCTGTTTTTATTTTGAAGGGCAATTACAAAGAGGAGAGAAAGGAGGAGGGAGAGATGGAGAGACAGAAAGAGAGAGAGACTTGTCCTAGCCACTGGTTCACTCCTCAAAATGCCACAACAGATGGAGCTCAGCCAGTCTGAAGCCAGGAGCCAGGAGCTTCTACAGGGTCTCCCACGTGGGTTCAGAGGCAAGGACCTGAGCCATCTTCCATTGCCTTTCCAGGCCATAAGCTGGATCAGAAGTGAAGCAGCTGGGACGTGGGACATTAACTGTTGCCCATGGGCAATGCCAGTGTTGTAGGAGAATTAGCTTGTTAAGCCACTAGACACCCACAAACATGTTTTTTTAATCATCCAAAATGCTTTATTCAAGAATCTTTCAAATCAATACTAAATCAAGGACCACATCTCAGTATCTATTTCATTTTTTCTTCTATTATTTTTTCAATTATATGTTTATATATGGAAAAACAGAAGGTCAAGCTTATATATATGTAGATACATATATATATTTAAGGATTTATTATTTTTTTCTATGGAAAGGCAGATATACAGAGAGAAGGACAGACAGAGAGGAAGATCTTCTGTCCGCTAATTTACCTCCCAAGGGGCTGCAACGGCTGGAGCTGAGCCAGTCCGAAACCAGGAGCCACAGACCTCTTTCAGGTCTCCCACATGGGTACAAGGTCCCAACACACTGGGCCATCCTCCACTGCCTTCCCATGCTGCAAGCAGGGAGCTGGTTAAGATAAGGGGCAGGAGGGATTAGAACTGGTATGCTTATGGGATCCTGGCATATACAAGGCGAGAACTTTAGCCACTAGGCTACTGTACCAGGCCTGGGTCAAACTTATATTTAAGTGAAGTTAAGTAGTCAGAAATGTGATTTCATTTTAACCCTAAAATGAAAGAAAAACCTCTTACCACCTGTCATAATCACTTAAATTCTACTGGTAGGAACTTATTGTAAATATTCCCTTACAAAATTCAGTGTGCTTCTGGGCAGATTACAATTATAGTTCCACAGTGACCATTTATTGAAGACATAATATTTTTCTTATTTCCTGTTTACTTTAATGTGTACTAGAAATTGAGAGAGACAAGAAAAAGAGAGACACCAAGACAGAGAGAACAGATTGCTGTTGGCTGATTCCAATGCCTGCAATGATTCAGGCTGGGCCAGGCATAAAGCCCAAGCCAGAGGTACCTGGGTCGTAGCAACCCAGTCACCTGAGCCACCACCACTACCACCCAGGGTTTGCTTCAGCCATACGGTAGACCATGAATCAGAAGAAAGAACTGAACCTACATGCTGTGGTGTGGGACGTGGGCATTTTAACTGTTAGGCTAAATGCTCATTCACTCTGTTATTCTCTTGAGTTGATTCTTCACTTGGTATGCAGTGTGACCTGTCATCCCTCCACATTGTATGAGCCACATTTCTTTAAGGTACTCTGTGCCCAGTGGGGCAGCAGGACTGTGCTAGTTTAGTCAGTAGATACAGGAAAAATGTTTTTCATGAAGAAAATGGATTCTTTAGTGACATGTGAGGAAGAGGCAAAGACAGGACTATGTCTAAAGTGGAGCACATTCCTGGGTTTTCTGTGTAGACACCCTTCTGTGGACATATGTTTGACGCTAAGAAGCAGTGATGTTACCTCGGGCCTTTATTGTGGCATATCAGGTTAAGCCACCAGGCACCGCCCGTGGTGTTGGCATCTTGTATGGACACTGTTTCAAGACTCAGGTGATCCACTTCCAATCCAGCACCCTGTTAATGCATTTGGGAAAGCAGTGAAAGCAAGTGCTTGGGTTCCTGTACCCACATGGTACACCCAAACCAAACCAAACCAAACCAAAACAAACCAAAACAAACCAAAACAAAACACAAAAAAATTCTCTGGCTCCTGGTTCAGCCTTGCCCGGTCTCATCCATTTCAGTCATTTGGGAACTAAATCAGTCAACAGAAAATCTCTCCCTCTCCGCCTCTCTCTCTGTCTCTGTGCAACTCTCTTTTCAAAAAAAACAAATCAATTTTTAAAAGAGAAAATGTTGCCAAAGAGAGTTGGGTAGGGATAAAGTTTCCAGAGGAGTTCCAATCCAGTTGTATACTTTGAATTCCAACTATTAAAAGGAATGTGGTTAAGAGGGCCTTGTGCAACAGTTCCATTGGCTAATCCTCCCCTTGCAAGCCCGGGATGCCATATATGTGCTGGTTTATGTCCTGGAAGATCCACTGCCCTTCCAGTTCCCTGTTTATGTCCTGGAAAAGCAGGAGAGGATGGCTTTGGGACCCTGCATCCATGTGGGAGACTTGGAAGAAGCTCCTGGCTCCAGGTTTCAGATCTGCTCAGCTCTGGCCGTGGGGGCTATTTGGGGAATAAAACAGTGGATGGCGATGGTGGGAGGGGAAATCTATGTTTATGGAACTTATGGGACTATGTCATAAAAAAATAAAGAAATTAAAAACAGGAAGCAGCAGATGGAAGATCTTTCCCTCTATCTCTCCTTCTCTCTCTAAATCTGCCTTTCAAATAAAAATAAATAAATCTTTCCAGAAATAAAATTTTTAATATGACTAAATGAATGTGACATGACAAACATTGATCTTTCTCATTCAAATAGTTGTCCTAATAGAGCAGTACCACACCGTGTTCTATAGAGTGTCAAGTGAAGAAATGCTGGACAGAAATAATTGGTTCTTGGGAAAGTTTTATGTGCTAGTCAGTATAAGAAACATGAAGTCCACTTTTCAGGAATGGTGATCTTCAAATGCCTTGTGTGATATTTAAAGCCAATGTCGAGAAAATAATAGCTCCTATCCCGTTGATGCATATTTAAAGCAAAAAACGGCTTTTAAAAATGAGATTTTGTGTTCAATTTGTTTTGTCACTTTACTTTGAGCCAGTGTGATTCCTTACAAAATGCATCAACATGACGTTCAAATACTACATGGGAATAAAAGAAAAGTCATTTTGAACTTAAATATATAGATTTTCATGTAGCTTGTAAAGCCTAGGTAGTCTTTATGCTTTCAGCTTCTAATATAAAGAGGTATTATGTTTAAAGCACTTCAGGTGAAAATAAAGTATTATTCTGGCAGAACACAGGCATAAATGCTTTTTCCCTTCTTTTTCACACTATGTAAAAATTTGGATTATAAAAGTTATCCATACAAGGGCTATTTATTTCCTGAATGCATAAAGTGGTCAGGAAGATATATTAGATCAAAACATATTTTTGGGAAGCCTGTGTCATGGGACAAAGATTAAGCTGACACCTGTGGTGCTGGCATCCCATGTCTGTCCTGCTTCCATTCTGATTCACTGCTAATACACCTGGAAAAACAGTACCAGGTGGTCCAAGTGCTGGAGCCCCTGCCACTTCTGTGGGAGACCCAGATGGAGTTCCTGCAGCTTGGCTTTCGTCTGCCCAAGCCCTTCTTCTAGTAGTTGTAACCATTTGAAGAGTGAATTGGAGGATGGAAGATGTCTTTTATTGCATCCCTTTCTATTTCACTTCCCTTTCAAATAAATCACATACATATTAAAGAAAGAAGTTCTGTTGGAAGGTTAGGTATTTGGTACGGTGCTTAACCCCTGCTTGAGACACCCCCATCTTTTATCAAGGTGCCTGGCTTGGAGCCTAAGTATACCACTTCTGATTCAGCTTCCCTCTCAGCCTCACCCTGAGAGCCAACAGATGATGATTGCCAGCATTAGGGTCCCTGCCACCCAGGTGGGAGACCTAGATTAGACAGTTTCTGGCTCATGGCTTCAGCTTGGCTTAGCTCTGGATATAGGTCGCATTTGATAAGTGAATGAGCAGTTGGAAGAACTCTGTCTGTCGCTCTCTCTGTCTCTACTTTTCAATTAAATGAATATTAAGACTAAGTGTTCTCATAGATGAACTGCATAATGGGAGACTAGCATACAGAAAATGAAGATATAACACTCATTGCGACTCCCATATAAAAGGAGGACTCCCAATAAAACTGTTAAATATAGCTTGACAACAGGATCCTAGATTTTTACCATTGTCTATACCTCCAATGCCATGAAATATCTAAATAGCAGAATGTTGCACTTGTGACTGATGCTGAAAGACTATACTATTATAATAATATGAGGGAAAAAACTGAGGGTATGGGCAGTGACTAAGAGGATGTGAAAGCAAGAATCCCATATCATGGAATATAATAATAAAAATATAAATGTTGGGCCCAGTGCAGTAGCCTAGCGGCTGAAGTCCTTGCCTTGCAAGTGCTGGGATCCCATATGGGTGCCAGTTCTAAACCCAGCAACCCTGATTTCCATCCAGCTCCTGCTTGTAGCCTGGGAAAGCAGTTAAGGAAGGCCCAAAGGCATGGGACCCTACAGCCGTGTGGGAGACCCAGAAGACGTTCCTGGCTCCTGGCTTTAGATCAGCTCAGGTCTGAACGTTGTGGCCACTTGTGGAGTGAATCAGCGGCTGAAAGATCTTCCTTTCTGTCCTTCCTCTTCTCCTCTCTGTATATCTGACTTTGTAATAATAATAATAGTAATAAAAGGAAATGTTTTGCTGGCTTTCCTTGCAGAGGCTGCTTGAGGACCACCTCATGTCTACAGGTCCACTTTGACTTGGCTCTGGAACGGTGCTCATGTGTTGTGGAGAGAGCAAAGCAGTTGCTGCCTTTATATGCTTTTTCCCTTGCTCATGAAGTAACCATGGTGAAGCCTACTGCAGTCTTGCCCAACACTTTGTTGCCCACACAGTGTTCCTACTGGTTCTCTGTGGATGTTGAGAAAAGTGAAGTCTGATTTAATCTGCTGTGCACCATTTCCTTGCCAACCTTGCCACCTCTTCTTCATGGTTGATGCACTAACATTCTTGTTTAGTAAGCAAATATTATATGTTAATCTAGTTTACCCTAGGTTGTCAGTCAAGGTAAGATTTTCAGACAGGATGGCATATAAGATTTAAAAATATGTATGTATCTTGTTACGGGATGAATGATTGTTGCTTATGCATAAAGGGGAATTAATAATAGAGGAGACGGGGAGATATATGGGCATAGGGATTTTAATAGTTTCACATAAGTGATCTCAGTGTCCATTTTGGTCTATGTGACTTTGCTTTGAGACCGTTAGCTGTGGCATGTCGAGGTTTTCTCCTCTCTGGAGTATTAATTTATAAATTATGTCCTTGGTAAAGATTTTGTGCATTTAGTGCTCATTATCAATAAATGTAAGTTCTGCTGTTTGCCTAACAGTAGTTGCCCAGGAGTAGGAAATATCTGGTCTCAAAATTCATTTGGTCCGTCCATACCAAGTCAACAACAAATGAGGCTTCAACATTGATGATTTTGTACGACTCAGGACCAATATGCACATCCAAATGACTCTTGTGAGAAGAAGAGTCCCCGTCCGTGATTTTAGACAAATCACATCATTTACCTGGATATTGCTATTAACATGTATAAGAACGATGATGACGATTATGGCAATGGAAACTAATACTAAGCCCTTACTGCAACAGAGATAGTGTTTCAGCTACTTACAACAACTAACGGTTCAACCTTGGTATTTTTTGCAATGAAATAGGCAGTTTTTCACAGTTTGTGGTTGAGGAAACAGATATAAAATAATTACACGCATTTCTTAAGTCATACAGCAAAAATAGGTTAGCATCACACAGGCTGGCTCCAAGACAGGCTTTTTCTTTCAACAGTGACTAATCTCTTTTGAACATAGAAGATTATATTTCGTTTTTAAGAGATTTATTTATTTATCTGAAAGGCAAAGAGGAGAGAGAGAGTGAGAGAGGAAGTGGAGGGGGAATGAAGGCAGAAACTCCAGTACTTGAATCATTGTCTACTGCTTTTCAGGCACATTAGCAGGGAGTAGACTAGAAGGAATGCGGCTGAGACTCCAACTGTGACATAGACATACGATGCCAGTGATCCACTCACTGAGACACAACACCTGCCCCTGGAACTCTGGTTCCACAGAGGCCTCAGTTTGTGTGGAAATAATAGATGTGTGGCTATTGAAGGTATGTTAGCAGCTTTCAAGGCCATCCCATCATCCTAATTATAATTAGCAGTTCATGCTTCAAAAACAGGTTCCCATCATCTACGTGCAATGTAAAAGCATTTATCAATCTGCTTCATCAACTCTCAAAATTTTAATGACTAAGTGAAGCCTCCTGTTAGAAATGGGTGAAAGCTTGTTGTTCACCACTGGGGAAGTATTCTATTTCATACTAGTCTATCTGTTACTGGTGTCACATAAGATGAAGAAAGCAACAACAAAAAATGCCAGGAAAATAAAAAAAAGAAATTTAAAGCTGATGGTATGAGACAACACCACAGTCTTGGGAGTGTCTTCCTTGAGAAATTGTCAGTGCTTCATAGAATTGATCTTGCCCATCCTTGCTGCCTATTGATGTTTTTGCTGACGTAATCTTGTCTGTTCTTATGTTACCTCTCTTGTAGGGTTTACCATAATATATCTGGCCATCAGTTGTATGTGAGCTGTTCCCATCAGACATGTAGGTTGCCCAAGATCTGTGTTCAATAGCTTGCAGAGTTGAATGTTTCTTTTGACACTGTGAACATAAGAACAGGCAAGTTGTTGAAATGTTCGCCCATAGGGAAAGTGGGCCCAAGTTCATATGGTGAAGGCTGTGGAGACAGCCTGGTCTGTCTACTGGAAGCTGGAACTTTCTTTTAATGCCTAGATAATAAATGTGAAAGTCAACCAAGCAAATGGTTATTTCTTGCTATTATGATTGGAAGCAACTCTCAGAGTTCCTTGAAAGGTTATTAATAGGGACATAAATAGCTTATATACCTCTTCAATGGGTTGTTAACTTCACTTCCACCCAGAATTGGATAGCCAGGACTGTAAGGACCATATAAGAAACATTTGTAATTTGATACATGGAATGATGCTATAAGTAAATGTTCATATCTTAACTACGTAACAGAAATTATATCTGGAAACCCAAAAAGTCTTTATAAATTTCTCTAGAAAGAGAGACCAGGAACACAAAAAGGCCAAGTTTTATTTTATTTTTAAAAGATTTATTTAGTTTTACTATAAAGGCAGGTCAGATTTACAAAAAGAGAGACAGAGGAAAAGGTCTCCTATTCCGATTCACTCCCCAAATGACTGCAGTGGCTAGAGCTGAGACATATAAAAGCAGGAGACAGGAGATTCTTCTGGGTCTCCATGTGGGCACAATGTCTTGAGCCATCACTACTACTTTCACAGGCCATCAACAGGGAGCACTTGCAAAGTGAGGATTTAGCTACTGAGCTATCACACCATTCTCAAAGATAAATTTGTATTTTAAAAAATAAACTTTGAGTGAGCTGTGATAATCATGATATCCCATAGTTAAAATATGATTTTGAAATTATTAGAATTTGTAGAATAGTTTAATAATCTATTTAACTAATATTAGCGAAAATTTTTAACATATTCTTTGAAATGTAATCAATGACCATAAGCTAAATAAATTTTCTAAATCCTTCTCTGAATGCAGGGTACAAGTATGATAGCAGGTCAAGGTTAATGTTATTACCAAAAGAGAAAGAACCTTAGTGTATCCTGCAAGCAAGGTGGGCCAGGACCCGTGTGTTGAGACTTTGTGTTGTCTGGTTTGGTAGTCACTGGATATATCTGACTTATTAAATCTAAACTGACTGAAATTATAAATAATTTAACACCTAATTCCACCTTCATACAAGCCGTAGTCTGTTGGTCAGGAGCTGAATGTGCCTAGTAGACACCACAGTAGAGAGGACAGATACAAGGCCATGTCTTCCTTCAAAAGTTCCTTTGAACAGCACATACAGAGTAAGGGTTGAATTGCTAGCAAATGATCAGTACCTAGCTGAATGAAGGGGAAGGTATTACCTGGGCTGGAGGATACTGGTGATTTGTATAAAGGGTCAACAATGAAAATTTGGGAAATGGTATAAGAAGAGGAACAATGAAGTGCTCTGGGGTATTGCTGTTTGCTGCTAATTGATCAAAAGCTGGCAAGAAGTCATTATTTTTGTTTGCAGAGAGAGAGAGGGGAGCTTTGCCATACCACTCATTTGCATTCAGATAAAAAAATTCCCCTCCTGGCTGCAATGTGAAGCTTAAAGGTTTGATTCCCCCTGCATCTTCTGGATTCTACTTGGTATCACTGCAGAAAGTCCTGTCTGGGCTCTAAAGATGCTTCTGATGCTATAAAGACCAAGCTACAAACTTTAAGACTGTCTGGCAGATGTTTTTTCCCCGATAGGATTCTTTGTAGAGCCATCTCTCAGCCTCTGTTCAAGAGTCTTTTTCATGGAGGGAATTACCTTTAGGACTTCTGATACCAGATGCTCAGAATTGTCCTAGCACACAATGCCACATAGAAGCGATGACATGAATATATCATGGAGAAAGGATTACATTGGCGGAGGATTTTTGGAAAGTTTAAGTGGCTCACAGTATTTTTGCCCCGAGGAAGATTTTAATCAGAAAAAACTAAAAACTTACTGAACATTTCTTGGTCAGTTACAACCATTTTCTGAGTAAGCTCATGGTATTTAACATTGACCATGGGTATTCCCCGCAAAAAGGTATGCCCAAGCACACATCCCTGGAACCTGTGAGTGTGAACACTTTGGAAAAGAATTGTAGTAGAAAAAATTAAGGCTCTTGAGATGAGGGCAAGTAGAATTATCTGAGTGAGCCTTAAAACCCATGACAAACGTTCTTGTTTGAGAAGAAAAAGCGCTAACCATGTAGGTAAAAAGGAGGTTTTAATTTAAGATGGCGACAGGGATTGGTGTGAAGCAGCCATGACACATGGACACCAACTGCCGTCGCAAGCTGGCAAAGGCAAAGAATGGGTACCCGTCCCACCACCAGAGCCCCCCCAAAGCAGTGTAGCCCTGCCGATGTCTTGGTTTCAAATTTATGACTCTGATTTCTGACTGAAAGAATATGTTTCTGTTGTTTTAGGCCATCACATTTATGGTGATTTACTCTGGCTGTGATGGGAAATTAGTACCATGATCCTCCTGGATAACAAGCACTTTTGGAATGATCAGTTGAAGGCATGAACATATGAGAAGCACGGTGCCCGATTTCCTTAGAGAGCCCTTTTAATCTGCTCTCTGGCTGTATTTCTCATTCCACACATCTCTGATACCTCCAGGACATTTAATTCCACCAGACCACTTTTTCTTGGTTAGGTGTTTTAGCTGCTTTACCGATCTTCTTCTTTTGACCTGCAGTTCTTTTTATAGAATTTTCCCATTTGTTGTAACTGTTGGTCATCTTTTGACATCCTGAGCACTGCCCTTGTGCTATGACAGCATAAGAGCTGACATTCTTTTTTTTAAAATAGTTTTTATTATAGGCACTGGGGTTCCCCTCCCATTCTCTAAGATCTCTTCCTTCCCCACTCTCCTCCCCTCCTGTCTCCCAGTGTGTATCTTTTGTGAGATTTTCTACGTCCATCGTGCTGCCATTGAAGTGTCTCCCAACAATGTAGGAAGGATCAGCCGTTCTGCTGTGCCTCCATCCTTGTAACTGCTAGCATGGGGACAAACTTCTCTGTGTTTCCACCTATGAACATACTAATTTCGGCTACATTTCCATTATGCATCCCCTTAGGTACAGTCCACCACGGGAAAAAAATGGTAAAATTTCATCCCATGAACATTCTTATTCATTCCTGTTTTCCTCTGCTGAGCATGTGACCACTATGGCATAGTGCTTTTACATTCACCCACCCATTAAACCCTTACAATTAGAATTCGTTTTTAATAGGGAAGACATTTATCTCATTTGAAAACACATAATCACGAAGTGTTCATGGAGGACTCTGGCTCCAATTATCATCATTTTCATCTTTTTTTTTTCTTTCAATTCATTACAGGTAAACACCTAAAATTGCTTGTTAAAAATTTCTGTTGTTTCTTTATAGAAAATATGCTTTCACTGATTTAATTAAAAGACATACATGATAGATGATAGAGCTATGAAAGATGTCTTGCATCCTGACTAATTTTCCAAATATGTGGAATGGGCATAGCAGGGCTAAGATTGAAACCCACCTTCTGTCTCCTCAGGTCTGCATTGGCCGTCAGCCGCAGTCAGCAGCTGGAGGCAGTTATTGAATCCAGGCATTCTGTTACGAATCTCCACGTGCTACCTTCAAACATGTTTACTCATCCAAAGCTTTATACTATTCTCTTGACTTAGTAACATATCCTATAGATTTTTTCAAATCACTCTCATGAATAGATTTCTCATTCGTTCTTAACAGATATGCTGAATTCCTTTGATTGGACGGCCCTGGATTATTTAACCAAGTCTCTATTGTATTGACTCCTTCTGTCATTTCTCCCATTTGCTATTTGAAATTTTGGTTCAATGAAAACTTTGTGTTTATGCCATTTTGTATTTGTGTAAGTGTGGGATGTGTTGCCAGAGTGGAATGCTAGGTCAAATGGCAAGTTTCTCTCATTATGTTGGATATGCAAGATTTTCTAATTTTTATTATTTCTTTCCTCCTACTAATTTTGGGTTTGATTTGTTCTTGTTTTTATACATCTTTGAAATATATTGTTAGATCATTTATTGATGCCTTTCCAATTTCTTGATTTAGTTATTACATGCTCTGAACTTTCCTCTTAACACTGCTTTTGCTGTAGCTCACAGTTTTGATAGGTTGTGTTGTTAATCTTCATTAATTTTTATGGATTTTTAAATTTCTGTTTTGATTTCTTCCACAACCCACTATTAATTCAGGAACATATTGTACAGTCTTTGTGTATTAGCTGATTTTCTAGAGTTTCTTAAATTACTAATTTGCAACTTCAGATTTTTCTCCACTGAAAAGTTTAACCATGAATACAACTCAACAGCACGCTATTGCATGTTTTGTATTTTTGCCAATGAGTATAATAGCTTTCCTTGCTGATTGACAAATTACCATACACTCAGCTTAAAACAGTGCATACTTATTATTTCACAGTCTCTTTAGAATCTTCAACCTGTCTAGCTGGTTTCCCTGCCAAGATGTCATAGCTGTAATCAAAATGTTCTCTGGACTTGAGTCTTGTCTGAGGCTCAGTGTGATGTGGTTGTTGGTGGAAATCAGTTGTATATGGTTGTAGGTCTGAGGTCCTAGGAAGTGACACTAACATGGACAGCTTTCATTGCATGAGTTTCTTCTTCAGCTTCTTCATCATCACACCAGGTCTTTCCTTTCACTGTACGGAGTTTTGTATGACAAAATTAGGGCATCAAATGTCATCATGTTTGCTGTACAACACAACCTGCCCTGCTGCTGTTGCCATTTTCTATTGTTTCTAATGCTGTGGATGTCTTATTCTAAGTGTGTAAAAGGAGCTAAATCATGTAATAATATTCTTTGTAGCTAAATTCTGGGTCCATTTTGAATTTGCTTTGGCTAAAATGTGATTTGAGAGTATAATTTTTCAGCTGTCTATCTGTGTCAGTAATTTGCATTAAAATTAATTTTCATCACCACAAACTTGATCACTACTTTTTTCATAAATTTTTGGAATTCATCTCTCTGTTACTGACAGCATAATTGTGTCTCTCAGTATCATGCTGTTTTAATAATTAAAGTTCTTCAGTGTAATTATTGCTTGTACAGTTTTTATATTTCAGAATTTTCTGGCTAATTATATTACTTTATTTTTCCATTTGAACTTTTCAATTAGTTTATCTAGTTCAAGAACATAACTTTTGTTTAATATTGTTATAGTGATTGTGAATTCAGGGAGAATTACCATATTTATCATGTTGGGTTTTTTATTTACAAACTTTGTAGGGCTTTCCACTTATTCCATTCTTTTTCAGTCTCAAACAGTTATCTATGCTTTTTCCCCCATATTACTTTTGTTTATTCTTGGTTAAAATTATTCCTAGGTATTTCATTCTTTTCGGAATTATTTTTGTTGCTTCTTTTCCATTGCATCTTTGGAGTATTGTTTGCATACATAAAAACTATTGCTTCCTGTGGATTTTAGATGTGTTTTCATTAGCATTTTGAAAATTTTTATTTGATAACTATTGTATAATAGGTTTCTATGCCAACACTGCCTTCAGAATGCACATTATGTCATAACTCTTGCCCACAGTGGTCTAATGGCCTCATACTAGGGGTAGAAAGCAAAAAAGTTAATGTATAGTTACTGATTGTAAAAAAAAATGTTGCTATGATAAAATGAGTGTTTAGTAATGTGGAATAAGTATTTATATTATGTCTTTTATTGCAAAACCTTTGAGCATTTGTTCATACTAAATTTTTCTATGTCCTATCTTAAAGCCCAACAAAGCTATCAAATGCTTAACAAACTGAACAGAACTGAATGTGGGCTGAGATTAGGGTCAGTAATTTTTTAGCCACAATCACCTTGCAACCCAGATGCTTCAACCAATTTTGTATTTGAAAGATTGTTTTGTATTGTTATTTTATCACACTACCTGCCTTAGGATTCGTTTCAAAAACGGACAGCACAGTTACAGCTTCCTTTCAAAGGTTCCTTGCCTCTCTCAGGTGCATGAGCGGGTGTGCTCTCGGGCCTCAGCATGAACATTTTTGAAAAGGAGCTGGCTAAAAGGCTTACTCATTCTGCAAAATTTTGACCAAGTTGTTAACATTAAACTTAGGTTATTGAACTTAGTTGGAGCTTATGTGTGCTTCTGGTCTGTGTTGAGTATTACGTCTTCAAAAGCAGTAGGGAAGCAAGAAAATATCACACTGAAGTAAATGTTAATAAAAGGGAAGTAAAGAATTTAGGGATTATTCTGCTTTTATTTATTTATAACCTAGGTAACTCTGGAAAGAATTCAAATCAGCTTTCAGGAATATATGAAATTCGGTAAAGCTGGATATATTGGAAAAGAAGCAGAAAAAACTGGATCATACAACAAAGTGAGAGACACACGATAGACTTGCTAGGACTAGGTTTAAAGTTTGGCTCTTAAGTATCAGAAAACATATTGAGCATTAACATAATTTGTATTTGATTAAGATTTTTAAAAAGTTGCTGATAATGACAACATGCACTTTGTGCTTACTCTGAAGTATGATTGTAAGCATTTCAAATAAAATTTTAAATTAATCTGGCAATAACCTGAAGTGATACATACTTATACTCTTCTACTTTACAGAAGAACAGCTATTGCTGCTATTAAGATAAGAAGGAAAATCATTCAGAAGGTTTTTACAAAGATGATGCTGTGCAATATAATGAGCAGTGTTCCCATGATGTCTGTTCACAAATTCCTCTTTGTCTTTTCTATCATCCCTGACTCTAATGATCTCATGCTGTGTTCCAAATAATTATATGAGATGGTCAGTGCAATAAACAGCTCTGTGTGGGCAGCTTTGTTCAGGGTTAGATTTCGGAGTATTTGGAAGAATGTGATGTTTGAATATCCTTAAAGAAAATTTTAAAAATGTTATGTCTTCTAATTAAGTCATGGAAACAGGAAGTGGTGAGCTGGACGTGGTTTCATACCTGGAATTACACACAATGGACAAGCTCTGATATCACCTAAGTTTTTGATGTATAAGCATTAATAGCAACCTTCCCTTCCCATGAATGACTGTCCCTGCTGAGTAAGCTAAGATGTGTTAGGTTGCGAAATAGTATCCTAAGATGTAAGTTCCTTTACTGCAGTGATTTTGTGTGCACGCATGCACACACACACACACACACACACACACACACACACACACACACACACACGTAATCATAACTACATGGGAGACAATGGTTTCCAAGGTCAAGCAAGACACTAAAGAAAAGGAGTAACCTTTGAGAAGGAACACTCAGTCTCAGATTTCTCAAATGGGAATTGCTGTGTTGTTCTGTCCATGTTCTACTGATTAGAGTTAGTTATATGACATCACTTCATTTATGCACAGTGGTTTTCTTCTCGATGCCTTGCATCCCAGCATTGTTGATGGTTACAATTGGGAAGGAGATCAAATAATAGAGAAAATCAATTCTGTTCACTGAAGGGACTCTGACTTTTCTCCATGACTGACTTACCTTGTTTCGACATTTCAACATTGTCTGTGAGCCTGTCACGAGTGGACTCTGAGAATCCTAGAATTCACTGAATATGGTGACTTAGGGCCAGGGTTTCTCTGCCACTGGTGAACACTAAGTTGATAGGGTGAAAATTAGAAATTAAAAAAGTGAATATGGAAGACTAGTGTCTCATTGCCTGAAAGACTAGAATACTCAGAGCTTTAACTTAGTGTGAGGACCGTGAGGGTGGAGGTTGGCCTTTGAAAGGCTGTAATGAGTTGGAAGACAAATAAAAAAGGACAGAGGAGAAGGAAAGATCCAAGTCTTATCATTCTCATTTCTTTCTTAACTCTTTGCTTGTTTTTCATCTACCCTAAGACACACATATTTCCTCAGCTCTTTGGTGCCTGAACAGGAGACTAAAGGTCATTTCTGCTTGGGACTTGAGACTTCAGGATATGAGTCTGTACAGCTGTCATCCTAAATTAGGACCATGATCTATTTTTTGAGACTGATAGTTGCAACAGTCATGTATGTTTAGAATATGTTAAATGCTTCATGATGCAATCGTATTTTGTAATAAAATCTGCAGGCCTATTTACAACATTGTTTATTCACTTGGCAGGGTTAAAGAAGGAATGATTAAATCCTAGAGTAGTGGTTTGCTTATTCTGACGCTCTTTGTAACTTCCAAATGCCATAATTTTGCGAGCAGATGTTCTCTAAATTCTAAGCAAGTTACTTCAAAACGAGCTTTTGGAACACGGGTTCATCACTGAAGAAGGATGGTGACAGATTGGATTCCTTCAACCTCAGCACAAGCTTATTCCTACATCTTACACTGATTATTTTTTCTGTACTGTTTTTATTTAAGTACTGAATTCTTCCACAACCACCAAATTGCTACTTATTGATAAAAAAAGTTCTGAACATCCATTGATTATTTTGTTTCTTTAAATAAATGCATCTCCAACGAGCTACTTCTCAATGCAAGACTAGAGAATATTTTATTAATTTGCTTCTATGTAATTGTAATAATGCTTATTGAAATGTTTAACTGATTCTTTTCCTTTAATGAAATGAGAAATGGTTGTTAATTTTTTTCATGTCCCTGAGTAAACCGTTCCTAATGGATGTACAAGAATTAATCTCAAACAGAAATCACTAGTGACATGCAAAGAGGATTATGTGTTTGTTACAGCATTTTAGCAAGAAGTACATTTTCCTGAACACAGTTTACATTTGCATTCAATTGCTTTTGTGCTTCCTGGCGCAAGTTTTGATACTTAAAACCAATGTACACATTATTTAGGCATAACAGTAACCAAATGAGGCTTACAGTGACCCTTAAAATGATCCTATGTTTCCTTCCAAACTAATTGGGATACATCCTGTAATTTCATCTATTAAAGGACATGGGCCTCAAAAGAACTCAAGGAGTAAAGACGTAAAGGGATTAATGAGGGCAAACATTAAATAATCAAACATATTTCAAGATCAATGTCATTCAGAAGAAGCAGCAGCACATAGGAAGTGGGCTTTGTGCAATGATGAAAGCCATTTTGACACTGTGGCAATGAGAAGTGTGTGGAGGCAAAAAGAAGTAACTACACGCAGGCCACCAATTGATGCCCCATGTCTTGGATGAGCTCAGGGGAAGGACGGGTGTAACGGGGTCTTGAGAATCCTATAATGAGCAGAATTTATGGTGCAGTGCAAGGCTGAGGGCATTTATTAGTAAATAACAGAGCGAGAGCAGCAATGACCTGATCACTAGTCTATAATCAATCAGTCGTGGAGATGCAGGTCGCTCTGTGTGTAATTCTCCAGGGGGGTTGTTAGAAGTAAAATGCTGCTACAGCCAGACACTGACACATTGGGGGCCCCTGACCTGCTTCCGGGACACAGCCATTCTACTTCTGCACACATAGAAGTTGTGTTTATTATGGAAGCAAGCAAGTAAGGACTGAGTGATTCCGACTCTTTCCCTTGTGGTCTGGTTTCTAACTAGAGTACACAACCGAGTAGTACTTCATTTAACTGCAAATACTTGGGAGAAGCTAATGAGGTGGAGCAGTATTCTTTTATCAAAAGTATTTATACAGACCACATAAGTGGGCCCCTATTTCAGTGTGAAATAATACAATCACACATGTTATGAGCAGTTGGATGGTGTGGTAAATTTTGCCAGCATATTTAACAGTATAAAATCATGACCTTTCCCCCTGGCCTTTATCCACAATATTCAATGGATTTCTAGGATCTTACTGAATTTGTTATCAGCAAAAGGAAGCATATTGTTAATAGGTTTACATCATGCCAAGGGTAGACTGAGACTAATTATCTGTAAATTCCTCCTCATGAGTGTGGAAGGAGAGAAACTGAACCTTGTCTTTGTTTCATCATGCTTTGAATCATGGCAACTTTTGTCTTTACTGTTGAGACTCTTACATGTTATGTCTTCTGTTCCCCTCTTGCTGTAACACATGGTGTAATTTAGTGCTACAGCCATGCAGATACCCTGACAAGTGCTGTAGCTGACATCAAGGTGGCACTGTCAGTAGAAGGCAGGATGCCATGTTCCCTCAGAACAGTAGAAGCAAAACAGTGCAGGTTTGTCATTTAAAAGATGACCAATGCACAGATCATTAAAGTTAAGTGCAAGTCCTGCACATAAAGATCGGAAATTGCCTACAAGAATCTGGAATGCTAGCAAAACTAGATTGGCATGATCACCCATGGTCCACTGTGATGATGAAAATAAATGCAAAGTATTTTTTTTTCCTTTTAGGGCTCTTTGCAACTCAGGAGCTAATAGAAGTTTCTACATCTATCTCATTATTGTTATTAGTGGTGTTTCATTAATAAAGATGCATGCATTGATTTATTTGAAAGAAATGGAGAGAGAGAGAGAGAGAATCTTCTACCAGCTGCTTCCCTCCCCAAATGTTTTTCAGGAATCAGGCCAGGTTATAACACAAGCCAGGAACCCTGACCTGCTAGTCCATGTAGGTGACAGTGACCCAAGTACAAGGGCCATCCTCTCTGGATTTCCCAGGTGCAGTAGCAGGAAGCTGAGGAGATGTGTCGTGAAATGGTACTCTGAAGTTAGATGCCAGCTTTGCAGGCTGAGGCATGACGCAGCACACCCAACACCAGCCTCTATTGTTAGTATTATTATTATGACGTTCGACTACACCTTCTCTCTCTTTCCAGACTCTGAGTTCCATCTGGTACGTTATGAGGTGCAAATGATAACTTAGCATCTCTTTTGTATTATGTAGAAACAACTATTTTCAAGGATAATGTAAGGTCAATTACTAAGTGTTGACTCTATTCTCCAGCAGGAGTCAAGATGGAGTGGGGATGCTGAGGAAAGTGGACAGCCATTGTATCTGGATGTGCGTCTCTGGCTCCTGGCAAGATCGGGTCTTGTATGTACTTAATGGTTAACTTGTGTTGTGTGCACTTCTTTACTTTTTGTGATGCATGTAAGAATATGTTCTCACTACAAAAATAACTATGTTTGCTAATACATTTGGGAATGAGCTAGATTTAACCAGCCCGTGTGTGTGTTTATTATGCATACCATGTTGTACATGGTAAAAATACACAGTGCCATCTGCCAATTCAGTAAACATTCATGATAAAAATGAAAGTATTAAAATAGCCTGTAGCATGAGGATGGCGATGGAAACAGTCTCAACCTTACGTCGCTGAGCTGTGTCTCCCACCTGCAGTCTCCTATTCTAGATGAAGAGGTATGGGTGGTAACAATGCATGCTTATGAATCAGCATAAGAATGCATTCTTACACACACTGAAAAGTCAAAGCAAGCTGCTCTGATGAAGAGCTCAGCAAGGCAACTTCAGTTAACAATGATTTACTGTATTCTTGGGAAACATAAACACAGTGGACATTATGATTCCACTGGCTGTTAGATTTTCCCCTCATTTATTGTAAGACAGTCGTTGGCCTACTGCTGAATCTAGATGGGGACTCAAAGATACGAAGGGGAAGAGGGGAGAGAGAAATTTTTGACTGTCTTCTTTCATCAAGGTGGAAACATCTTTATATATCATATAAAGGTTTCCAAATATATATAAAGCTTTTTTTTTCTTTTCAATGCCTGTAATAATATAACAAAGTCATTTGTTCCTGCAAATTGCAAGAGAGACTGGGAAGGGAATATGTGGACAAAATGACAGGTATGATAATTGCTCATCCCACAACTAGTATCAAACTGTCTCTTGGTACACCCCAACTACACGAGTGGCTCCTGATTTATGATGGGTCCACCTTAAAATAGATGATGCAAAAATGACACACATTCGTTAAAACTTGTACTTTTAAAATGCTGGTGTTTGATTTTTTTTTCCCTGCCCTGGGCTAGACATTTGAATCTCAAGCCCCCCTTGGATCTGGCAGGCAGCAATGGCTGCAGTTCCTAGCCAGGTGACATCACACAGCCCTTTACTTATGGTGGTTAAACGTAGGATTTGTCAACTATGTGAAAGCACAAAAATGGCACTGGCTCAGCAGAAGTCACATCCATTAGCTGTCTGTTAATGATGAAGCCCTTACAACTTTTCACTCTCACTACAGTTTTTCATAAATTACCTTAGATATTTAACACTTCACTGCAAGGGAGGCTTTGTATTGAGTGATTTTACTCGAATGTAGGCTAATGTAAATCTCAGCACATGTAAGATTGGCAAGGAAAAGCTGCAGTGTTCAGGAATGTATTTTTAAAATGTACTTTACATTTTAAAATTTATTTTTATTTGTTCACAACACAGAATGAGACAGCAAGAAAAAGTGTGAGAGAAAGAGCAAGAGGGAGATATCTTTTATCTGATGGTCCAGTCTACAGATACCACAACAAGGAGGTGAGGGCCAGGAGAAAGCAGGAGCCGGGACTGCATCAAGGGATGCTACATGGGTTTAGGGACTCAGGCACTTGATCCATCACCTGCTGCCTCTTGGGGCAGCATTAGTGCGGAGTTGGATCAGGGATGAAGTGTGGGACTGGAAGGAAGCATGCTAACATATGAATCAGATGTTACAAGCAGTGGTTTTCTCTGCAACCTGCCCCTTAAACACAATCATCATTTATGGCATTTATGGCATCCATGGGTTCTACACCAGCTGTGCTGCTCAGAGCAGTGCACTGTTCCTGCAGGTAGTTACAGGTCCCTGTGTGCTACTGCAGCTGCTGCATGCCAAGGGGCTTGTACTCTGCTGTGCCAATTCCACTGTGTTGTTTCAGACCAAACCTGACAGCTGGGCCTTTTACCTAAGGTCTTGAAACTTCCCTAATGCCACCCAGATAAGAGATATAAGTACACCTCTGCATGGGCATTGGGGTAGATACTTAACTCATGCAGTAGATTTTGATGAACAGGAGATGGGAATCCGTGAATTCCCTTTCGGGTGCAGGAAGGACTGTTCTAGCTTCTCAGGTCTAGATGAAGACACCTGTAAGATCCAAGCATCTATCATGGTGATTCCTGTGCAGCAGCCAGCTTCGATGCTTTCCCTGTGTCTGCTCTACTTCCTCTCCATCTTTCACGGCTTGATTTGTTTCTTTGTTTCTGCTTGCTGGGACTGTATTCCTCAAGATAATAGTAGTACTAACCCCTGTCTCAGGATACGTTGAATGATGAGTGTTACTTCATTTTGGTGTTTCTGATATCCTTTAATCTTTACTCCTCCCTCTGCCCATAGGCAGGAGCCATCACCCCTGGCTCACTTCCTATCCACCATAAATCTTCCAAGTCATTTCCCTTTTCTGGCTCTCTTAAGTCACTTTTAGACTTGCCTGAAGATTGGCTTATTCTTTATTCCCTAGTTGGAGGACAAAAAACAAATCAGGAGTATTTCTTGCATGCCAGCCCAGACTAGAATTTTGCCTGAGAAGGATTCCTGGCAAATCCTTCCAATGAAGAGCCGTGGGTATTGATGCATTCCTGGCTTGGAGACAGACTCAAAGACAAGCTGAAGCGCAAACATCCTCACCAAGTGTGCTTGTTAGCTCAGGCTGCCATAACCTAATATCAGCAACTGGGAGGTTCAAACAAACAATAGACACTTCTCACAGCTCTAGAGACTGGGAATCTGATTGGGATGGTGGACATGGTGACCTCTGATGAGGATTCTCTTCTTGACTTGCAGTCAACTGCTTTCACCTGTGTCTTCCTAGAGCCTTGTCAGGGACATGGCATAGAGTCAGAGTGAGAGTGAACACAGTTTGGGGGGGTTCTTCTTATGAGAGCGTGGTTCTCATTAAGGAGTTGTCATCCTCGTGATGGCATTGAACACTAAATACCTCCCCAAACTCTCACCTTCAAATACATCACCTTGGGTTTATGGCTTTAACGTATGCATTTCAGGAGGACCCCAAATCATGGGTTCAGGGTCCCAAGATTTGAGGTCATTATCCACTGCTTTTCCAGGTCACAGGCAGGGAGCTAGAAGGGAAATGGAGTAGCTGGGACATGAACCAGTGCACATAGATGATCCTGGTGCTTGCAACAGGAGGATTAGCTGATTGAGGCAGCACACTGGGCCCCCAGATTGTCCTTTTTCTAGTTTGCTAATTCATTTTATTTTATTTTATTGTTTTTTATACAGTTTAGTTGGCACTAGGTCTCCATTTCCCTTCCCCGAGTTCCCTCCCCTCCTCATTCATCTCCTCTTTAGTTTTATGATGTGTGTCTTTTGTGAGTTTTCCAAAGTCCATCATGCTGCCACTGGAGTGTCTCCCAACTGTGTAGGATACTGTCTGTCATTTTATTGTCAGTTCATTCTTGTATCCCAAGGTCCTAATGTAGGTACAATGAGGACTAGATCTTCATTATTTATGGGCAATACCAGTAACAATGATAATGGGGACAATGACCATCTCAGGTAATTTTAAACAATCAGCCTCTTATGGATGGTTGATTAATGAATTACATCACAAAATCTTGTTACAGAAGGTGCGGGTATGTATGAAGTGTCATAGAGTAAGATTCATATGTAATATCCCTAGATTTGACATCATATTATATTATATTAGAGCAAGCATATGGTATCTGAACTTTTGGGGTTGTCTTTTGGGGCTAGTGTTCTGGCATAACAAATAAACTTGCTGTCTGTGACACTGGTATCCAATATGTATTCTGGTTCTTGTCCTGGCTGTTCCACTTCTGATCCAGCTTCATGCTGATTACCTGGAAAAAACGGCAAAGGATAACCTGAATGCTTGGGCTCCTGAACATCCATGGGAGACCCCAAAGAAGTTCCTGTCTCTGGTTTTGGCCGGGCCTAGCACTGGTGGTTGTGACCACTGGGGGAATAAACCAGAGGATGAAAGATCTTTCTCTCTCTTCTCTCATTTGCCCTTGCTCTTTTTCTGTCATTGTCTCTATAACTGTAACTTTCAGAATACATACATAAATCTTTAAAAATTAATTTTGCAAACCAGTAACCTTTTATATGATTCTTTAGAAATGAAATCCAGATATTGTCTGGCCAGGGCTTGAGGAGTTGGGATTTAGAAAAATCAACAGGCTTGAATGAGCAGGTTTCTAATGTCACACACACCCAGCCTTTGTGACTGCGATTGCTGTGTGTCCTCGGGCAGAACAGCAGTTAGATTTGTTGTGAATTTTAGATGAAGTCATTCACTCAGGTCATGAATAGTGTGGCAGGTGCTGTGCTGGGCCGCTGGCTGACATGATTAAAGCCTTATCAGATACTGTCCCTGAGCTCCTAACCCACAGGTCAGACCCAAAGGAAGGAATGTGAAAGCCTAGACTGAAGGGAGGGCTTGGGGCAGGCAGCATGCATAGAAATGCAGCAAACACCTCATGAAAGGCCTTCTCTGGGCTGCACAGCTCGGTCTCTGCGAAGATACAAGGTCAAATCCGAAGGAGGAGTTGACCTTAACAGGGGCAGGCCTGATGGGTGAAGAGGGAAGAGTGCTGGTGGAAATGAGTGCATGTCAGATACGGAGGTGGGAATGAGGATTCTGTGTCCTAGGAAGCTAGGAAGGTTCTGGAAGTTGGAGCACATAGAGTCATTGAAATAGCTATAAATAAAGTCACAGTGCACAGGCTGACCCTCAGCCATGGCAGGCATGGGGAGATGTGGTGCCGAAGTCTTTAAACTCTTTATTTTGAGAATTACATTCAGACTGTAGCAGTAAAGTATGTAAGAGAAGGAGTCCCAGGGTAACAACAAAATATTACCAAATCCCTGCTTTCCGTGTGTGTGTGTGTGTGTGTGTGTGTGTGTGTGTGTTTGTCTTTTCTTCCTTTGTGGAATTTTATCCAAGCTTCTTCAAGGTTAATTGCACACTCTGGAATTTTTCTACCTTATCAGTCTTGTATTATGCAGTTTTTTTATTACTATAGCAAAATGCCCAACACAGGCTGCTTTATAATGAAAAGATGGTTACTTTGGCTCACAGTTCTGAAGGCCAAACAGAATGATCAAGAGTTTTATGAACTGTCCCATTGCAGTGGGAGTGTGTGTCTCTCTTTATGCGTATTGTCTCTCCTTTCTAATGCTGTCAGGACAGAAAACATGGGAGCCACATCCTAAGATCTGATACAATCACTTTCCAATGGCACCTTCCTCAAGCTTCCACACTGTGTGTGGATTAATTTTCACTCTCATACCAACAACAAAAGACTTTGTAGATTAAATTCATGTATGAATTTACAGGTGCAAATACTTTTCAAATCTGCATTATCTTTTCTGGATTTTTTACAAAGAGCTTATGCAGAGGGGCAGCAGTGAGTGCTAATCCTGCTAGGAGGGAGAGGAACTTGGATGAAATGATGGAAGGACTAGAGACAAGCAGCAAGGAGGATGTAAACGTGTTGTGGTCAGTGGGAGAGAATGCCCTGTGTCAGTCCAACTCGGAGAACACTGTTTTATGGTCTCTTTCCCAAGAGAAAGAACAGGAACTGAAGATTAATTCAAGGTTAAAACCTCACCTGGCTGCCCACATGGAGCCACAGAGATGAATGGCCTGGTGGAAGAGAAGGAAAAGGAGCTCCAGGTTGGTAAGTTCCACCAACCTGGTGGTGTGACTGCATCGGAGGCCTCTCTGCGGCTCTCTTCCCTGACCTGCTGTCTCGTTTGTATTTCTCATCTCTTCCTTCATAGTGTCATTTGTTCCTTCTTTTGCAGAATTTTACCCAAACCAGTACAAGCTCAATCGTAGAAAGTCTCATTTTTTTTTCTCTTATGAATATTGGTTATCTTTTCCAGAATTTTTATGATGTTTTTATGTATATGTAAAGTTGATTTTTTTTCTGAAAGAAAAGCTCCTTGGATCAGCTTGTAATGGGGCACAAATTGAAGTTATTTTTATTTTAACTCTGCACTTTTGCATTTTGCATCTCACACCAATACATAGTTAATTTAGGGTATGATTTGGGATAAATTGGGTAACCTCTTTATTTCAATTTTCTAATTTGCAAAACTGGTTAATAATCTAATATAATAATCATGTCTTTATAATGGTTTCTTTAGAGCATGAAGCAAGATTAAAACTTACAATGTGCATTATAAGCAGTCATAAATGCTAGTGTTATTGGAACCTATTATTATGAAACAGGGGAAATAACAGATGGTGAGATTCACAGTGCTACAGTTTAAAGTCATGGAGGGTGTGACTGTATTTGAGTTGCCTTTGAGATGAAGGTAAGTATTTTCTAGAAAAAAAGGATAGAGTTTATAGCAAGTTTATCTCAAGTAGTGAGTGAAGGGTAAAAGTGGCAAACTTATTCTGTGTGGACAGCCATTCTGTAATGGCAGAAAGTGTGTTGCTATAGCTTTCTCATAACAGGGATAAAAACTGATAGTAGTCACTCTGTAGTGCTTATTCGGTGGGAGTGAGGTGATGGTAGCCCTTCACAAATTTTGTCTCATTGAATCCCATGAAAAACAATCAGGTCCATCTGTTTCTGTCTCCCTCTGAGCCAGGAGAACACTGAGGTTACATATTTGCTGAAAGGTGACGCTGATCCTTAAGTTATGAAACTCCAGTTGAGTTCCAGACCTTCTACCCTCTGAGATAGATTGATACAAAGGACTTCCATTTCCCTGATAGCAATTCTTCCACTCCTATCTTCCCAAATATTCATATTATTTTTTGTGCTGTTAAGAGGAAAGAAAAAAAATTAAAATTTCCTTTCTTTACCTGAAGAGAGGGGAGTGTGTTTTGTTAAGGTCCATGTTGATTGAAACCATCCTTAAACTCTTCAGTTTTCATAATTTTATAACTAAAGAAACATATGACTTCCAAGAAGTTGTTGATGATGAAGTAGATTAAAACAGCTTTACAATCAAATTCCTGTCTCGATGGCCTGCCAGTGGAAGTGGGAATGGTATCAGAAAGAAAACAGAAAACAGATTATGGCTGCCCAGATTTTGTAATTCACTTGCTCATTCATTCAATACAAACTTATGAAGCACCCGCTATAGCTCAGCTGCTGTGATTTGTTATATCAAAATCCTTGTCTTTAAGAGCTTACAGATCCATTAGGAGGCATGTGGAAAGAAGCAACTGAAATACAATGAAAGCAAAGCAGTTTCACAGAAAATACGAAAATTGTTGGAAGAGTAGTGAGGACCAATAACTAGTGATGTTCAAAGAAAAATAAATGAGCAAATGGCAAGAAATATGAAAAAAAAATGGAAGTGGATTGGTGTAGGGACAAACTATAAACAATAAAACTAGGGGAACCGATCTCTGACTGATAGGAATAAAGAGGACAATTTTGAGGAGGAAAGAAGAGGAGTTTAGTGAGAGTCCTCACTGCATGTCATTAGGCTGGAGTTCAAGGCTGGAATTTCCTCTCCTGGTCTTGCAAGACATAACAGATGTAGAGGAACTAAGGATGGCATATAGGAGTCAGGTGGGAATACCAACAGGGTAATCAGGGGATAGACACCAAGGGACAGAAGGTTATGGATTTCTTACAATCACAGGAAGTGTTCTATTGACCGTTTCTAACTCTTCTTTGATTCTGTATTGACAACAACTGCTGTCCTTTTTAGTAGTTCTTCTTATCACTGTTGTGTTCCACACAGGACAATAAGGGAAGGGACAGTTGTCCATTGAGGGAGAGCTGGCTTGGAACACAACAGGCTTACGTGAGTCAGGGGGAAGAAATCTGCATACACTTCATACTCAAATAGCAGGTATGGTCAAAGCCTAGAGTTCATCTACATTGGGTTTTGACTTATTTTATTCCTTTGGCTATATGAATTTGCATTTTAATTTTTTTCCATACAAACCCAGGTCTTTTTCTGGCACTCTTCTGCATTTACAAAAAATAGGGATTACAACGAGCAATATTTTCTTGCCTCTGTTTGGCAAGATAAATCTCCAACATCAATTGATGCAGGTTGTGTACAGGGAGCCTGGTGGATAATGGGGCAACTGTCCTAATTAACTAAACCTTAAGGATTAATTATCTCAGGCCACAGGGTGGGCTACCTTTGCCCTCCATTGAAGGACCTAGTAGCAGGTGGTTGGTTCTGGGAGGTTGGAAGCTGGTTTTCACTGGAGCATCAGATAGAATGTTCCTTGAAACTAAAGAATTATGTCTTTTTGTCTCTGCTTATCAATAGCTGGCCTTTAGAACAGTTGCTATCCAAGTCAAAACACGGCTCTGTCTCGGAGGAGGTGGCACACCCCTGGGTGACTTTGTTTGCAGACTCCATTGACGACTTGGTGTTGCTGAAGTCCGCAGTCCCACTGTGTTGTCCTCAGAGGGAGTGCATGGCTCTTTCAGGGGAATTGCTGCCCACGGGATCCCGTGCCTTCCGCATCTCCCAAAGCTCCATGATGCTTTTTTCCTCTCTCAGATAGTCCTTGTTCTAGTCGCTGTTGGCTGCGGCGGCATGATGAGAAGCAGAGAAGGATATTATGCATAAGGTTAAGATATGAACCTCCAGACACAATAGCAGTTTTCAAACTCACGTACTGTTTCAGCAGGACAAAAAACTCTTGATACATCTTCTGTTATTCCTTCTAATCTCTACCTGTATAGAATGTCCTTTTACATAAGCAAGTACACAGACAAATTTGCCTGCTTTTTCAGTAGGGAGTGTGGTAAATCGTCAAGTAAATAAAATAAAGTAGCTTTAATAGTCTTCTGGAATAAATTGATTTTCTTCCCTCTTGGCAAGCGACTGTATACAGCTGCCTGTGTATGGAACAGTGGCCACTTGGTGGGTCACTGGCCGCAGGGACAGCATTTTTGTCTCTGAAAACTCCTTTTATGAACTGACATATAAGAAGGAAAGTGTAATAGATGCTTCAAAGCTAATATAATGAGGGTGACCTAGTTGGGAAAAAGTGCTAAACTATCTCCAGCGTAAAACCTTTTTAATTCTCACCAATGGTAAGACAAGTCATTTGGAGTTCTGAGCACTTCCAATTAGCACTGAGAGACTGATTAAAAAATCAGCCCTACTGCATGGCAGGAGTGCTTTGGCTTTTTAGTTTGATAAGTGGTTTTAAGTATTTGGTATAATAATCCACAGACTACGTACTAGTGGGCTGCAGCGTGTCTTTTAACTTCCATAAAGTGTCTGGAAAATGAGACCTCATTGCAAGCACTTGCAGTTCAATCTTGGTTGGGAAGTAAAAGGAGGCCACTATTTTTGATCACAATGATCATGTATTCTGATTAATGAAGTGAAAAATAGATCATTTTGCTCTATGGGAATTACAATACCCTGTACAGAGTACCACACAGAAAAGACATTAATTGCTATTAACGGCCTTGATGTCTGTCCCGAAGCGTCACATTTAATTGCTTTTTCATAGTAGCTTTATTCATTGGTTTGGACTTTTCTCTCATTATGAAAGAAGAACTTTTTGGTATTTATGGTGCTTCTTCACACACTGGAAGAGGAGTTAGATTCCTATTGCTGCTGCTCCTGCTTTCTTGCTTTGTGATGTCAGAAACATTACTTCCTCAATGTTGTTCATTTTTTTTACGGCTCACAATGGCTGGCTGTTGGGCTTGGACAGATAATATGCTGACTTCAAACAATTTAAGCTTTCACTGTGGCATTTGCTGAGAACAGCTTGTGTTTGAAGTTGTCCTGTGACAGATGCTGAAGAACTGAGTGGATGGTAACCATCTATTCATAATCTTCTAAATTTGTAGACCTAAGCAGAACAAAGATGAAGGCCTTGATGTGTTCACTCTACATGAGGGTACTTCAAAAGTTCACAGTATTCCTTAAAAAAGACAAGGCATTAAATGACAAACCTCAGGCAATATCATGTGGAATGGGAAAAGTTGGAAATGTTTCCAAGGACATCTGGAACCAGATGAGGTTTCACCACAACTGTTCAATGTAGTTCTGGAAGTTTCAGCCAGAGCCATTAGGCAAGAAAGTGAAAACAAAGGCATGCAATTGGAAAGGAGGAAGTCAAGTCATGCCTCTTTGTAGATGATGTGATCCACACTACCATACTACTCAAAATAATTGATGGATTTAATGTGATCCCCATCAAATGACCAAGGACATTCTCATATCTAAGAAACAAAATAAAAGATTCTGAAATTCAAATGGAAACACAGAGAACCCCCAATAGCTAAGGCAATCTGTAACAGCCAAAATAAAGATGAAAGCATCACAGTATCAGGTTTCAAGATGTACTGCAGGGAATTTATAACCACAGCCCGACACTGGCAGAACAAAACAGAGCAAAACAAAATATGGAAGCCAATGGAACAGAATAGAAGACTCTGAAATCAACCCATATATCTATGGATATATATCCAACATATATATGAATATATATCCATATATCTACAACCAATTGATCATTGACAAATGAGTTAAAATTTAGAGAAAGGACAGTGTTTTCAGTGAACAGTGCTGTTTATATGCAGAAATATTAAATAAAATCGTTACCTTGACCTTATACAAAAGACAAAAGACAAAAAAAAAGATCAAGGATCTAAATCTGTGAGTAGATACCATCAAATTACTAGCAGAAAATACCATGAAAACTGCAAAACACTGAACTACAAAAACTCCTGGTTGAAAAGATCTTTGAATCACAGCCAATAAAAGCCAAAAATAAAACAATCAAAACAAACAAAAGAAATAACAAAGGTTTTTGTGGAATGTTTCTGAAAATAATGTTGAAAATTGATGAGTCATAACTGAATCTTTGCTTAATTTGTTGATTGACTTCTTTGAGAAAGGAGAGAGGATAGAGAAGAGAGGAGGAAAGGGAGGAAGGGAGGGAGAGAAGAGAAGGCAGAGAAGCGAGAGTGCAGTAGCTAGTGGCTAATTTTCTCATTTTGCATGTGTTGGGATCTCATATGGCCACCGGTTCTAGTCCTGGTGGCCCCGATTTGCATCCAGCTCCCTGCTTGTGGCCTGGGAAAGCAGTAGAGAATGGCACAAAGCCTTGGGACCCTGCACCCATGTGGGAGACCCAGAAGAGGCTCTGGGCTCTTGGCTTCAGATTGGCACAGCTCTAGCTGTTGTAGCTACTTGGGGAGTGAATAAATGGATGGAAGATTTTACTCTCTGTCTCTCCTCCTCTCTGTATATCTCACCTTGCAATAAAATCTTAAAAAAAAAAAAAAGAAATGAAAAAGAAAAAAATTGTAGGTGGGATTCAAAGATTCAAATCAGGCACTCTTAGGGGTAGATAGACTTCCCAGGTGGCAAATCAACTGCCAAACCACCAGGCCTTCGTCAACAACTACGTGTGTGACTTTAAATTGCTCCCTGATTTCAAGGCTCAGTACCTTGCACACTCCTCTTCATTAGCTGGGGTTTCTGCAACACTTTCTCATGTGTTTCTACTTACACTTTCCATGCTCAACTTTCAGGCTTTCATGGCTCTTTTTCTTGAAGACCTCACTGGACATAACACAGCCCTCCCTGTTTTCCAGGGGTGTCCTCATGTCTCTTTTTAATTTAATTAATTTATTTTTTGATTCTAGTTTTTTGTGCTCTTTTATTTTAATTTTACTTCTTTTTATTATTATAATTTTATGATGCAGTTCCACAGGCCTTGGGATTTTCCCCTATCCAATTCCTTCCCCTTTCAATGAGTTCCCCTATATGATTACTACAGTACAGTTCTTCATACACAGTCGTATGTCCATCATTGCGGGCATGGACAGTGAAAGAGTCCAGCATCCTATTGTCAAGACAGAGTAAACAGTTTCATTACGAGTCCATCTTTGTCTGGAAATAGAGATGCGTACTACATTGTATCCTCACATCTGGATATGACAATCTCCATTACACAGTTACTGTACATCCCCTTAAATGAAAAGCTACAAAACAAAACAACAGGAAGAAAAATAAGAAATTAACAATACCATGAAGTTAAACAACATGCTACTGAATGACTGATGTGTTGCTGAAGAAATGAAAAAGAAAATCAAGAACCTTCTTGAAGAAAATGATGCTTCTGTATGATCTATGAGTCATTGCTTAATTTAATCAGAAAAAAAGTATTTTCGAAGAGACGAAACTAACAACAAAAAAAATCTATAAGATACAGAGACACATTTCACCAACAAAGATCAGTGGAAACTATCTCATGTCTCTTCATACATTTCTAAAAACTTTTTTTTTCAATTTCCCTTTTTTTAAAAAAATTAATTACATTGCATTATATGACACAGTTTTATAGGTTCTGTGATTCCCCCACCCCTCCCCAAACCCTCCCCCATGGTGGATTCCTCCATCTTGTTGCATTATCACAGTTCAAGTTCACATGAGATTCTTTCATTGCAAGCATCTACCAAGCGTAGAGTCCAGCATCTTATTGTCCAGAGAAGTTCAACGGTTTCTTGGGGAGACCATCTCTGGTCTGAAGGCAGAGCCAGCAGAGTATCATCCCGATCAGTTAAAAGCCCCAACACATCATCAACAACAATTTATAATGTTATAGAATTAATTGACATAGTATTGAATAACCAATATGTTATAAAAAAATGCAAGCTCTTTACCACATCCTGTGACTTTTTCATTAAATTTTCTTTTTTTTAAAGATTTATTTATTTTTATTACAAAGTCAGATATACAGAGAGGAGGAGAGACAGAGAGGAAGATCTTCCCTCCGATAATTCACTCCCCAAGTGAGTGCAACCACAGGTACTGTGCCGATCCCAAGCCGGTAACCAGGAACCTCTTTTGGGTCTCCCACATGGGTGCAGGGTCCCAAGGCTTTAGGCCGTCCTCGACTGCTTTCCCAGGCCACAAGCAGGGAGCTGGATGGGAAGTGGAGCTGCCGGGACTAGAACCGGCGCCCATATGGGATCCCGGGCATGCAAGGAGAGGACTTTTTAGCCACTAGGCCATGCCGCTGGGCCCAACTTTTGATTTTAGTTTATATACAAACGGGTTCTATACACCTTAAAATGGGTACAGATTTCTATTCAGCTGTCTCGTGTCTATTTTCATTATAATGTTTATCATTTTATAGCGTTGAAGCATAATTTTGCTGAGTCTGACTTTTTTTCGGGTAGTCTAGACTGGCTTATAACTCAACAAGACATATGTCAACAGTTTGGGTGCAGAACAGTTTTAAGAGGGTTGTGCAGAGAAATCTTCAATACCTTAGTGAGGAGTAATGAATGTCTGTGCCCCACCTATTATCATGCCAAAGCGAATTGATTTCATTGTTTCAAACCTATCCAGCTTCCTTCCCTTTTCTCTTCTGTTGGAGTTCCACTCTGTCCTAAAGTTCTTCTTGAGTTCTAGAGAGATTTTAGGCTGCAAATAGTCCTTGTTCGTGATCAAGACTTCTTCCCCAGATCCCTCTCATGCTCCTGCCATGACTTGGCTGTGCACAAGTATGAATCATTTCTTGGTGCCCCAGCCTGGAAACCCCAGAGTTGAATATTTTCTAGTGTGAGAAAAGAACTGTCTGTATTCAGAATGACTCAAGAGAAATCTCAACAGAGTCTTTCATCCTTTTCTAAAAGTCAAGGGATGACACTTTCCCTTGACTGCTCTTTAGTTCCCCAAACTGAAAATGCCTTGCTCGATTTTTGTGCCTTGGATAGACAGTACTGGTACTGATCCGCATCAAACTGACCTTCGGCAGTTTTTGTCATGTGACATAGTTTTCTTCCGTCATGTGGATGCTTTGCGCTACGTGGCAGTTTCTGCAGTAGTTGGCTGATCAGATGATACAGATTCATTCTGGGACACGGAGTGGAGCATCAAGTACTGAATTTTGCTTCATTACAACAGAGTGCTAATGGAGGTAACTCAGCAGCCATGGGATGGATACACACATAACATAAAAATATCTAAAATAGATATATATATTCTGTATTAAAATCACATGAATATGTATACATATTTCAATGTGTGTATGTGCACTGAAATTTGCGAAGAAGTGGGATGGAAGGGCACGTGCATATGGTGATTCATGACAGTGGAATTTTAAGTGACTCCTCATTATGTATTCACTGATGACATACAATTTTCCTTCCAAAAGTACAGTGTATAAACCTCTGGACAGGAAAAAACTGTAAATTATTATTTTCTTTCTATTCTACATAAATAAGAGGGTCTAAAACTGCTCTTATCAGCATAGCATGCAAATGGACACCAGGGATAGTATTGTGATAGATCCAGAATTTTTATTTAATGGCAGCTGCGGCACGACACACACTTTCTGAGTTCAGTGGGCCCGAAGCAACTCACTCTTTACTACCCCCTTCCTTTCAAGGCTTATTTCTTGAGTAGCCTACCATCTGCCCTGGAATCCTGCAAAGGATTTATTTTAATTATAAGAAATTTCAAATTTCTCCCCTGCTGTTTTTAGGAGCTCCATGGAAAGTTTCAGGTATTCTATCTGGACTTGTGATAATAGGTACAAATTTATGCATTACCATCAACGTATGCTTTTGTTCCATGATTTCATCAACAGTACAGATCTACATTTTAAGTAAAAATTTATTTAGCAGACCCTTACTGTTAAGAGTTTCAAGGTTTAATTTTGTTATTATGGTACCTTCTTTTCTGAATAGTCACAAAGAAAAAAGCACCTTTAATAGCTATTCTTATCTCTGAAATCTATTCTCCTTTCACCAATGAAACCTAGCTAGAATTCTCTTTCAATGATCTTTCCTTATGTTAGCTCTTTGTTAGAAGAAAATGAGCAGACAAACTGATAGACAATTCTCTTTTTGTTTACAAAGATAATTCAGTTGGCTAACACAGGACAGAGTGGTAGCTGAGGTGATTAGCAGGCAGGATGGGTAAAGCTTGGAATATTATTCAATGCCTAAATGAAGGTCACATTTTCTGTGCTAGTCTAAGTGTGCATGCAAATGATAGCAATTGCCTTGCTCTTTCACTCTCTCACACACAAAAGGACTTTGTTAAATATGATAATTAGTCAGCTGGGAAAGTAAAAGTTTCCTGCAAAAAATATTGAAACTTTTAAAACACACATTGCTATGGAAAAGGGGTCCACTATTATCTAGTCAAGTAACGTTTAACTAGCGACAAAATGGAAATCAGACTGGAATTCTTGATTATTAATAGTAAGAAAGAGGCTCACATTAATTGCACTCCTAAATTCACTCCAACAAGAGCTTTCAGGTTGCAATAGCAAAATAAAAAGAATTAAACAAGGAATTAGATTTATTTCAGTGAGAGAATGTTTTAATAATGGTGAGGCAGGAGGGAGGAAAGTGGTTGGAATTTTAACCATCAATATGGCTGCTTTATTTAATCACAATAATGAATCTCTCTTTCTCAACATATGGCAAGTCATCCTCAAGTTATCTTAATGATATCAGGCAGAGTGTGCGGTTGTTTCGTGCTTGAAAAGTACAAACAGTTGAAACAGATTTAATAATGAGTGCCAGTAGTGAGAGAGAGAGCAATTTAATGATAGAAATCTGGATAATTTTGAAGTGCAAAAGGCTGAAATAATGCTTTGAGTGCATATTATTGCTCATATAAATTTTAAAAAGTTTAACAAAGAGCACTGATATAAGTTAATTGCATGGAATGAGTTTCAATTAACTCTCCACTTTAAAAAGTATAGAAACTTCTGGAACAGACTTATTTATGTTTCATTTATGCGTTGGTGATAGTGAGGTAAATTCCTGCTTAATAACTAATACTGCCACTTGACAAATACACAGGCCTGTAAAAATCACCAGCCCAATGCCAACAAACCAAAATGAAGTCTAAAGCATCTGACAGAAACAGCACAGTTCTTCAAAAACAAGGATTCCAATAAAGAAATCTAGAGGAATTAGGTTTACATGCTCATCATGAATATAACATCAGTCATGGCAGTAAGAGATGAGAGGTGTTTTCATTTTCCTTTTCCTTCATTCAGATCTGGGTAGAAAACCTTTCTTTTCCTGTTTTTAAAAGATTTATTTATTTATTTTTAAAGGAAAGGAAGATTCATAGAGAGAAGGAGACAGATGAAAAATGTCCAACTGATGATTCCATTCCCAAATGACCGTAATGACCCAAGTTAAACCAATCTGAAGCCAGAAGCTTCTTCTGAGTCTCCCATGCTGGATGCTGGTGCAGGGTTCTGAGGCTTTGGGCCATCCAGCTACAAGGGAAGTGGAGCAGCTGGGACATTAGCTAGTGCCATATGGGATCTGGCACTGCAGTGTGGAAGATTAGCCAGTTGAGCCATTGCACTGGCCACAACACTTTTCTTTTTTAAAATTTATTTATGTGTTTGAAAGGTAGAATTACAGAAAGAAAGAAAGAAGGAAAGAAAGAAAGAAAGAATTATAGAAAGAAACAAAGAAATACAAACACACACAGATACACACACAGACACACACACACAGACACACTCCATCTGACGCTTCATCCCCAAATGGCTGGAATAGCTAGAGCTGGGCTGATCTGATGCCAGGATGTGGGAGCTTCTTAAGGTCCATATGGGTGCAGGGGCTTAAGCACTTGGATCATCCTGCTCTGTGCTTCCAGGCATATTGGTAGGGAGCTGGATCTGAAGTGAAGAAGCCAGGACTTGAGCCATAATTCACATGGAATGCTACACACACATACACAAATATAGTGAACAATACAGTGCAGTGAATTTCCCACTCAACCTTTTATGCTGTGTTCCCCACATACCCTTCTCTTTGTTACTTTCTTTCTTCTTCTTATTTTTTTTAATTTAACAATATTATGTTTTGATTTCACTTGCCAATCCCAGGCTTAACCTTCCACTGGGTACAAATTTTAACACATTGCAAGTAGAAAAAAACCCTACAGTTCCTCAAGATTATAGACACATAGTGTAACAAACATGTCTCAAGTTGCCCCCGTCATTGCACTGTCTGTACTGGTTATCACAGATCAGGGAAGACTATGATATTTATATTTTGGGGGCTGGCTTATTTCATTAAGCACGATGGTTTCCAGTTGCTTTCATTTCATTGTAAAAGAGATTTTTTTGTGTGTGACTAAGTAGTATTCAGTCCTGTCCATGTCCATTTAGCAGTCATGTCCATTTCTGTTAATCCATTACATGTTGATGAGCGTCTGGACATTCCTAGCTGTGTTGGCTATTGTGAGTTGAGCTTCAATACACATGGGTATACAAATAACTCTTTGGTATGTCATTTTGTTTGGGTAGCTAGCTTCCCCAGAGTGGGATGGCTGGGTCATGTGGTACATCTATTTTCAAATCTCAGGGAAACCTATAAACTGAACTCCATCTTGGTTTTGCTGGTTTACATCCTCATAATGGTGGATAAAGGTATCATTTCTCCTACATCCTCAAAGCTTCTGCACTGCAAAGCAAATCAATGAAGTAAAGACTATGCTACTGATAGAGGATTGATACCCACCATGCATGAAGAACTCGAGAAGCTCAACAATGGTCTTGGAAAGCAGTGGAAGATGGCTCAAATCCTTGGGGCCCCGCATACACGTATGAGATTCAGAAGAAGCTCCTAGCATAGGCCCAGCTCTGGCTGGGGTGGCCATTTGGGAGTGAATCAGCATATGAAATAATCTCTCTCTCTTTTTCTCTCTCCTTTCAATAAGTTTTGCCTTTCAACTAAAAATATATCTTTTAAAAAATAAGACATCTATACATTTATATATTTCTTTAATTTAATGAATGCCAAAATAGCAGTTTCCGTTTTAGGACAAAAAAATATTTAGTGGAATGAATGTCTAGTTGTCACAAGATCTGGCTCTCATTGCCACTAATTATTCATGACACTGATTAGATAACAAAAGAGAGTTTTGGTGTACTAAATTTGAAATGTGGTAAAAGAGTTACTGTCTTTGAATATGAAATAATATTACAATTGTAATAGTACTTGAAACTATGAAGGGGTTATATTAATAAAAGTGTCCTGGAATAAGCCAAACTCAACATTCTTTTTGTGTTTCCTGTAGTATAGAGTAGAAGCTGTTGGCCTTACTCTTGGGCCAGTGATCATCAAATGTGGCTTATGGATCACTTCTTGATTTTAATGTAAAAGGAACAGCATGTCAGATTTCTGCAATATGCCTGAATATTTTCCTAAATAGAATACCAAGCAATGAATGTCAGTGAAATGATCTGTTTGTCCATTCATCCATTCATCTGTCTTTATCTTTTTATTCATCATCTGCCACTTTCTCATTAATTTTCTATCATCTTTTGAATACTTTTATCCGCACTCTTTGATTCTATTGATTCCATCCATCATGTTTACTCTCCTTATGCATCATCTGTCAATTAGGTATCATCTGTTCACCCATCTATCTATCCATCTCTTCATCCTAATGATTATCTATCTATCTATCTATCTATCTATCTATCTATCTATCTATCTATCTATCCCTCTATCATATTGTATATGTAGGCTCCAAAACTAAGAATTAATCAGAATAAAAGTTGAGGATAGTTCTTTTGCCTTCCTTCATGCTTTTCTCCTTCCAGGCTCCCATACCCTTTATAATCCCTAAGCTCGTATCATTAACTTCATCTTAGAGCTTTCCCCATTTGCTCCCTGAGTTCTCATTCAATTTCCTCTTGATGATATTTTAAGACACTTAAAATTCACCAAATTTAGCACTTATCTATGCATGCTGTATGTTTTGAGAACTAATTGTTCCTGTGCTAACCATATTTCTTCAAATAGATTTTAATTTTTCTGAAGTACAAAAATCTGGTTTAATCCATTTCCATATGCCTCCAGTATCTGCAAAATATAGAGCTCAGAGTAGATACACAAAAACGTGGTAGAAATGGTCTAAAAAGGACGGAACTTACATGAGATACACAACTATGACCCTCTTTTCCATTCTGCTCTCTGATGTTGCTCTTACTTGCTCTGCATTTATTTTATTGTACATCAATTCTGCATTTAAACTCCTTACTTATCTCTTTTAAATCCAACAAAACATTGAGCAGGGGGCAGTGCTATTATGTAGCAGTAATCCACCACGTGTGATCCTGGCATGCCATAATAGAGCATGAGTCCCAATATATCTGCTTCTAAACCAGCTGCTTGCTAATCTGCCTGAGAAGATGGTAGAGGACAACTCAAGTGCTTGGGTCCCTGCTGTCATGTGGCAAACCAAGATTGAGTTTCTGGCTCTTAGCTTCCGCCTGGCATAGACCTGACTACTCTGGCCACTGGGGAGCAAATCAGTGAATGCAAGAATCTTTCTTTCTCTCTCTCTCTCTCTCTATCATTCTATCTTTCTTTTTTTAAAAAGATTTATTTATTTATTAGAAAGTCAGATATACAAAGAGGAGGAGAGACAGAGAGGAAGATCTTCCATCCGATGATTCACTCCCCAAGTGAGCACAACGGCTGATGCTATGCCGATCCGAAGCCAGGAGCCGGGAACCTCTTCTGGGCATCCCACATGGGTGCAGGGTCCCAAGGCTTTGGGCCATCCTCACCTGCTTTCCCAGGCCACAAGCAGGGAGCTGAATGGGAAGTAGAGTTGCCGGGATTAGAACTGGCGCCCAAATGGGCTCCTGGCACGTTCAAGGCGAGGACCTTAGCCACTAGGCCACGCTGCCGGGCCCTCATTCTGTCTCCAAACACATTAAATAAAAGAGAACTACCAACAGCAAACAGAATCAGTTGCCAAAAGAGGCTCTGGAAAAGCCAATTTAAGGCATGCAACTTCAGCAGAGTACCACATATTGGGATGATTTTTGGAGATTGATTTATAAATCAGCTTCTGGTTGTAATTTTGTACATTTACATTCAGGAAGACAACTGTGGTCATTTCTGATAGGCTGGTCGGTGTCCCACAATCACACCACAGTGTCTTTTTTTATCAGTCATGTTTGTTTTTCTTTAATTTTCATATCTTTAAAAAATACATTGAAAGTAAAAGTAAGAAGGGATTTGTATGGTTTAAGAGATTCCTACTCTCTTTTGAGAGAATAATACTTTCAAAAAATAGCCTCAGAAGAAATTATAAGGGCACAAAACATGTTTTTTTTTTTTTTTTGGTTGTTGTACAGAGACTGAGATTTGCCTAGATAGTCTGTTTAGAGCTGCTCTAGTAAGACAGATGAATACCTAGGGACATCTGAAAAATGTGCATTTGTATGCATGTACCTGTTCAACGTGTTTTGGGCGAGCAGGGACCGGAGCAAGGATGCCTGGGAATCAGCAGAATCCAATCACCATCGCTGTTTGCTGTTTTGTTGTTGAGAAATCTCCTAGCTGTAATAATCTGGTTATTAAAATTTTAATTAGAAATTTTCTGCTCACCTGAGGGCCATGTCACAGAGTTTGCAGTCCTAGTATGCAATTCCCATGTAATTTAATTTGAATTAAAAATAATAATGATAGTGTTACTCTCAAGTTCTGGGATATGGATTGTGTTTTTCCTTTTCTGATTTCATTTTGATTTTAAATCCTTGTAATAACCAAGAAGCAAATAAACAAGAATTACTACCTGTAGGAATTACAACTCATTCTGTCTTGTAGATTTTTTCCCTAGCATTGTATATTCCTGGTATCATCGACTCTTCCCTATGACTGCCTAGCAATATCAAGAATGCACATAGAATTACACTTTTTTAACCTACACTGTGTTGCACATTAAAGTTTAATTAACATGAAAGAAGGTGGTTAACATATATCAAGCACCCTGGGGGACTTTCCTGACAGTCTGGATGGTCAATCGATGCTGTAATATTACCTGGCATTCGATTGTGGAGCTCAAAGGTCCCCCATCCCTGTGAGAGCTGAGTCAAGGTGACCTTCTGTCTCTTGTTTGCATAAAGAGTTTCTAAAACTGCTTTTGTTAGACAAGACTGGTCTCATGCACGGCACTCCATTTCATCAGTATGATAGCAGTAGGCTGTACTAGCGTATGGGCATTGTGGATTCCTGGAGATCTCTTGCTTGTGGATCCATTCTTTGCCAGGTTGGAAACCTTAGGTTGTGGGATCTTCTATGGAGCAGTCTTCCTGTTTTTATGGAACGTTCTCAGTGTGACATCTGAGTTCTCTCCCAAATGCACTCAGAACATCTGTGCACGGGTACATCTCCCTTGTCATTGGAAACCGTATGTTCTGCTTCCTGAATACAGGAAGGAAACCATCTCTGGAAACCCGGTGTCTCCCTGGCACTGGCAACCAAGGTTCTGGCTGTCTGTGCTGCTGTATGAGGGAGGGGAAGGAAGCCACAGACAGAGAAGGCATCCATTGCTGCTCAGTCATGTTTCCCTGGGCTGCAAACCTTCCTTTCTCAGGCTGTGCAAACACTTCTATTTTTTTTTCTCCTTGGAGTCCTTTCTTCTCACTTGGTCCCTCATCCATCTAACCTCATTGTGTTTTTTGTATTATAACTCTGTGATTATCGTATTGTTGTCAAGGAAGAAATAAAACCCAGATAGAATAGCGTAGTATATTATAAAGTTGAGGATGTTACTTAGGTCTGTTCAAAGGAGACAATGCATGTTTTAAAACAATAGTCTGAAAGATTTTTTTTTTTTTGTCTTTTAAGAACAAGGATGGTAAGGGGTAGCTGGGACTAGGGTAAAACTTATCACTATAGTCTTAAATCTGTATATATGAAACATAAAATTTGTTTCCTTTATATAAATAAAAAAACGAAGAAAAAAGTTCATCTCTTAAGTAAGGTGAAAAGAGTGAGTTAAAGACAGGGAGGAGAATCTAGTGGGGAGAAGGATGCTCTTGCTGTCTTGCTTTTCAAGTTAGAAGGAGTTTCAAGATGATTTTGCTCCAGAGAGGAGCATGAGAACAGAGATCTCGGGTCAACTAGAATACTGAATGAGATAATCTGTAAAGACCCAAATAGTCTTCACTTTGGGCATTTAGACATAAGTGAACTATTAACCCACACCACCCAACTGATGGGTGGTGATGGGGAAGGTTAATTTATGATTACAGAGTAGAAGTCTATTAATTTAAGTACAATTGCATGTTGCCATGAGTTTATCAGGCAAGGGTTGACTACTTTGCCTAGTGGTTAGGACAGTTAAATCTCTAATGAGTGCCTTGGGCTTGTTTCTGATTCTGGATGCTGACTGCAGCTTCTTGCTATCTGCAGATGATGGAAGGCAGTGGCATTCGCTCCAGTGGTTGGACTCTTGGTCATCCGTATGGGAATCCTGAATTGAATCTTCGGTTCCTGGATGTAGGCTTCAGCCCTCTAGCTGTTGCAGGCATTTGGAAAGTAAACCACTACTTGGGGGCTCTTGTTATCTCACAGTCTTTCTCAAATAAGTAAGGTTAAAATATGTTATCAACAGATTTCTAGCAAATGTAGTATTTAGGGGTAGGCTTAGCAGTTAAAAAGACAGTTAAGAGGGCTACATTGCACATTGGAGAGCCTGGGTTCAATTTCGGGCTCCCAGTCCATCTTCTCTTCAAATCAGGCCAAGGAAGGTAGCAATGACAGCTCAAGTGGTTGGATTTCTGATAATCATATGGAAGACCATACTGAGTTCCCTGTTCCTGGCTCTGGCCCCAGCCTTACACCAATTGCTGTGGGCATTTGGGGAGTGAACTAGCAGATGAGAGATCTTCTCTTTGTCTCTCTTAATTTTTTTAAAAAAATAAAACAGTATGGTTTTTAATTTTAAGGCAAATAAAGAAAAAGGCACCAGATGAATCCTGGATTGTTACGCTTAACTAGGACTCAGATGTGTGTGGCAAAATGTGTTATGTGACACCTTTTACCTCAATTTCTATGAATGAGCTTTCAATATTTGACTGCAATAAACAGAGGAGATGTGGGATAAGGACAGTATTCGTGTTCTGGGACTGTCAACTCCTACAAACTAGATAACTTAAGAACACAGAAATCTATTCTCTCACAGCCTACATCAAGATGCTTTAGGCCCACAGTTCTGTCTTTGTCTCTTCCATTAATAGGTGGCCTCGCCTTCACGTGACCTTCTTCTCTGTTTAAAATCTGTTTCACCTTGATCTTAAAACAAAACTTAGAAAGCAGCATCAGTCATTGGAGGTGGAGGCCATTTTAAGTCCAGGGTGGTCTCACCCTGTGAGTCTTGACTCAATTGTATCTGTAAAGACCAAAAAAAAAAAAAAAGAAAAAAAAAAGACATGGTGATTTCTAATAAATTCATATTTGTGGGTACAGGAGTTTAGGACTTAGATGTTTCATGAGAGGTTGACTCTATCCATTATTTAATTATAAAGTATTTTAGAAAAGAGAAAGGAGTGTTGAAGGATTAGATGCCATATACGTTCCATTCTCTTTCTGGAGTTGGCAGAATTCTTAAGTAAGGGAGCAGGAAGGCAACAAGCGTAGTTACATTTTGTGAATCTGAGCATGAGCAGACTTTGGGGTTTAAGTGAAGAAGGTGACTGGGGCCATCATCCTAATAGCATTGAGGCAAACTGAGGGCTCAACATTAACAATGGGGTAAAAAATATAGTATCCAGGGTTGAAGTAAGATGATACACAAACCCCTTTCTCCTGGGGGGTCTACAAGGCATGGGGAAATTCCAAGACAAGACTCCGCCATTCATACATGTAGTAGGCTGCAGGTGGTGTTGACATAGACGCCCACCAGTGACGTCTGCCTTGCTGTTCTGTGAGGCCAACTTGGAATGTCTCAAACAGCAGAGGAGACCTTGCGTGGTCCCCTTTAGTTAGTATTGCCACAAATCAGTGGGGAATGAAGAGCTTGTGTCACACGTGAATCTTAACAAAGGCACAATGCAGGAACCTGCGAGGGTGTGCTTGTGAAAGATCCAGAAAGCTGAAAAGTGTGTCTGCATGCTGCCTGGAAGCTACGTACTAATGTGCTGGTGATTGTGAGCTTGGAGCTTCGTGTGACCTCTGTTAGCAGCTAAAGAGGAAACCACCTATAACCTACAAGCAGAAGTGGTCTAGGTCTAAAGGGCATGAGCCGTGGAGGAAATCGGGTGATGGGAATTGCTCAGGGATTGATTAGAGGAGGGAAAAGATAGAGTAGAAAATAATTGTTAGAAAGAGAAGCATTATGTAGTCTAAAGGGAACACTGTGCATGTGAACCACAAGCCTGGTTTGTGCGAGGTCCTTCCCAAGAGCCGTAATGAAGGGAAGCCTTCCTGAATTGGGAACTCTCGGTGGGCACGCAGAACCAAGGCTCGCTCTTTCCTTCAAGTCTGGTGGTATCCATGCTTTGATGCTTTGTTTATATACTTTTTTTTTTAAGCAAAACATTGACTTGTTTGTTGAAAAAGAGAAAGAAGCAGCGTAGTGTTCTTTTCTTTTCAGCCCATGCTATCAATTTTTATAGCAGATGATCCTAAGGGATGGCGCAGTGGGGTTCGGCAAAATGTTTTCTTGTGGGAACCCAATAATGGAGTTGGTTGCTTGTCAGTGATTCCTCTATGCCTGTGGAAAGAGGCCAGCACAGTGCACACTTGGGGATGGGAGCCATGGGAGATCCTCAGTTCCCAACTCAGGATACACTCCTGTGGCAGTTGAACTCAGGGATTGCTGCTAATTTTGTATAAAAGTTTTAGTTAATATAAAATTACATTCATATCTATGGGGCATGGTATAGTGATTTTTTAAAAAAACATTTTATTTCTTTCAAAGTGCTTTGGTGAGCTTTGTTTCACTTTATGAATGCTTGAAACATCCAGGGTTGGGCCAGTGTTTAAGCAGAACTAAGTCTGTGCTACTTGGATGGCAGAGATGGAAGTACTTGAGGTATCAATTCAAGTGCATATTTAAATGGTTGCATTCCAGATAAGGCATCTGAGATTTCCATGTCATCAAGGAAGAACTAAAAAGCTGCCACTGCCACCTTCGTTAGGAGGCAGGAAGATGCTGTCACAGTAAATGGAATGGTATGGAGCTGTTTTTTTTTAAGATTTATCTTTATTATTTTTTTATTGGGAAGGCAGATATACAGAGAGGAGAGACAGAGAGGAAGATCTTCTGTCCGATGATTCACTCCCCAAATGAGTGCAACGGCTGATGCTATGCCAGTCCGAAGCCAGGAGCCTCTTCCGGGTCTCGCACATGGGTGCAGGGTCCCAAAGCTTTGGGCCGTCCTTGACTGCTTTCCCGGGCCACAGGCAGGGAGCTGGAAGGAAAGCGGGGCTGCCGGGATAGAACTGGCGCCCATATGGGATCCCGGGCATGCAAGGCGAGGACCTCAACCACTTGCGCCACCGTGCTGGGCCTGGTATTGAGCTGTTTTTAACAGAGGATGAATCACAGACAAAAATGCTGAAAGAATCTTAGTTTTCAAAAAGAACTTAGTCAAGGGTACATTAAAAGACAAAGTTGCCACAAATGTAGTTTTGCCTATCTTCATTGACTGTAATTGAGATTCTAGAATCTTGCAGCAATCCAGTGCAAAAGCGGTTTAGAAAGCTCCATGACACACACAGATGAGGGCACTTCAAAAGTTTGTGAAAAAATAGAATTAAAAGATGCTCATTTGGGCACACAATTTTTCTAGAACCCATGCATGGCTTTCTTCATAATATACAATGTCCACAAACTTGATGAAGACAGCCTGTGTTTATCATAGAGAAAAATAAGTGATAAACAGAAAATAAAAGTGAGGCAGTGGCAGTGCTATTGGTTATGATCTTATTTGGACAAGGTTTGAATTAAATGACTGTGATGGACTGAGATTAGGAAACTTCTTAAAACAGTAAGTTATAGAATACTGATACATCAAGTTAAATTGGACTGTTAGTTTTAAAATTTTCTTATTTCTCCTGTGGTTTGCTTTCTCTGAAAAGATGCTGTTCGCACAGATATATTTGCTGTCATACTTGTCATTTGCCATCACCCTCCTGCACAAATCTGCCTCATTAACTCCACATTGGTTTCAAAGTCTCAGCTTGAGATGAACTCTTTCCTTTCTGCCTAACATAGTTCATTTTTCTCTCTTCACTATTGTTATTTGTTTAACCTACTCATATTTTTAGAAGTATTTTTATAGAGAGATGCTGTAGCAGATTAAAAGCACATAGTGCTGTAGTCAAAAATCACAGAGAAATAACTCTAGGTAATGGGAGGAAGCAGAAATGCTCTTGACTTAATGTACTTAAAGTAGAAAAGTAATGACTATATTAGCCATTTTTATGAAGCAAATGGTGAAAGAAAAATTAGACATAATGTTCTTAATAGTCTTCCCAACAACACTGAAAGAGACTTGGGCATTTCCCAAGTTGTTGATGTATCTTGCCTTTGGGGTTTTTTTATTAGTCATTTATAATATCTATTTATATAAATCTTTTATATTTTTTCATGGTAATTTAACAACCAGAACCACTGAAGATTCTGTTCCTTAGAACTCCAGCTGGGTTTCTTTTCTACTAAATGGGCATAATGTACTGGGAGGTAAGGCATCTGACATGGAAAAGTGCCATCTTTCTTTGTGGGAAATATCTAGATTTGAAAATATTCTTTTTCCAAGTAGCAATTTGTCATAGCAGGGGCCAAAGCTCACCATTACTAATTAGGAATTGCATATAAGAAAAAATGTGGGATAATATTTTCTAAAATCTGGGAGATGGAAAATTTTCTCTGAGTTTAGATATGTTCTTCATCATTTCATTTTTTGAAGAAAGATGGAAAATTGGTTTTATAGACAATGGACCATAATGATGTCCCTGGGTATATTCCCCATTCCCCATAACCTGTATGGGACTTTTCAGAGTCACTTTTAGAAAAAGATTTATTTATTTATTTGAAAGGAAGGTAGCAGAGAGGTAAGAAGAAAGATCTTGCATATAGTGGTTCACTCCCCAAATGCTTGCAATAACCAAGGTTCCAGTCAGGGCCCAGGAGCTTCATGTGATTATCCCACATGGGTACAGAGCCCGTGTTCTCCTGCTGTTTCCAGAGCCCAATAGTAGCGAGCTGGATAGGAAGTGGAACACAAGGAACTTGAACTGACACCGATGTGGAATGCAGGTGTCACAAATGTCAGCTTAACCAGTTATACCACAACGTTTAAAACCATTGTTTTAAAATTTATTTATTTTTATTTAAAAGGCAGCTTTTACAGAGAGATAAAGAGAGACAGAGATGGTCTTCTGTCTCCTGATTCACTCCCCAAACAGCTGCAACAGCCAGAGCTGAGGTGAGAAGATGGGATACAGGAGCCGACTCCAAATCTCCTGTGTGTGTGCTGCAGAGTTCTGAGGAGTTAAGCCATCCTTTTCTCGGGGCATAGGCAGGGAGCTGGAGAGGAGGTAGAGAAGCTTGGACACAACTAGAGCCCATACTGGATTCTGGTGCCAGAGGGCAGATGATTAATCTGCTGTGTCACTGTGCTAGCCTCCCAGAATCACATGTTTACTTTGTTTATGCCTATTAAGACATTAGGAAAAATCCCCATCAGGAAACCTGCTTACCTGGGGTGTGGAGCAGTAGGAATGGGCAGTTTGATGTAGCCAGGTTCAGAATCCCAAGTCTGATTGTCCTTGGGTCACTTCACCGTCCCTTGCACTGTAGAGGCTTATTCATCCTATTTACAAGACAATGAAGTATCCAACACATCCTGTTCTGGGCACCGTTTTTCCAGCTTTGGACAGAAGTCTTTGAACCCAGGACTGAGGCCAAGAGTCAGTACAGTTCAAGGGTACGAGTACCAACTGGAAGTGGAAGACTGTGATGCAATCTCAGAAGATCCAGGTGTGCAGGGATTTGTATTCTCAAGGCGAACAACACCGTTGACATTGAACTCAAGTACGTACAGAGTATGGAACTAGCCCTGGGAATGTGAGGAATTCCTGCCTTTGTTCATGCGTAGGAGCCAGTATTTGTGTTTGTGTTGAGGTTTAAACACATTGCTGCTGAAGGTGGGAGCAAATGAGACAGCAGGTAAAGGAAACGTTGGTCACAGAGTGCCTAGAGAGGGAAGGAAGGTGAGGACGCACTGAAAGAAATGCCGCCGACAACCAGGATTCTACAATTCTTGCGGAAATTCGTCTGATAATGGCAGGTGAGGGACAAGGCTTGCATTAACGAGGAGGCGGGTCACTGGCATGAAAAGAAGGCCGTCTGCCCTTATGTGTTGAATTTAGTGGTACGTGGAAGTCCTTATCATGGTATTGAAGGAATTGATGAAAGAATGAGATGTTGGGAAAAAGGGCTGAATGGGAAAAGGGGCAAATGAAGCGTGTCTGCAGATGTGGTCCAGACAAGCGCATGGGGGAGAGGCAGGGGCTGTGCTGTTTCATTCTGAAGACTGAGTTACCTAACCTCCGTGAGACTCACATTCACTTTCTGTAAAATTAAGGTGTCATAGTAACCGCCTTCTCTTTCTTGTACACATAAAGCACCCCAGATTGCAGTAACAGAATCTCTTATTATTTTGTTTCTGAAAAATAGTTCAAAATTTTTTATGTCTTTGAGTGAGAAAAAAATGAAGGAGAGGGACAGGAAGGGGAGAGAAACAGCTCCCGTCTGCTGGTTTCTTTCAGAAAATAAAGTAATAGCCAGGACCCTAGAACTAAATCTAGTCTTCCGCTTACACATGGCTGACCGGGACGCAACCAGTTGAGCCTTAGCAGGAAGCAGGAATCAGAAACCAAGCCGTGACTTAAACCTAGACACCAGGGAATCGGATGTGGGTGTCCCAGGCAGCATCTTACATTTGGCACCAAAATGCCTGCCCTTTTTAATATTATTTCTGACACTAAATAATACCATGAAATAGTGGAGGGGGTTTTCAAGCTAACTTTCTTTTCTCCTCATTTTTGCCTCAGCTGAGAAGCCAGTAGCATCCGTAGGGGTCTCTGGTCCCCGGGATTGAGGATGGGGAGTGAGGTGAAAACTGAAGTAGAGGACTTGGCACTCGGGTGGTGCCTGCCAGGAAACTAAGCTCCCTGTTCATTGGATCAGACAAGTCTGTCTCTGTCCCTCTCTTGTGATTTCAAAGCTGCTCTTCTCAGCCATCTCGGTGGTGGTCTTGCCAGGAGTTAGTATTAACACTGGCTGATGGACTTGGGGCCCGACAGGCACTGTATGTTGCAGAACTTTAAGGTAAGCCGTGGCGAGGGGAATGAGGTTCTTGCCTGGGAACCATGTGAACAGACATGTCCCAAATTCAGTCATTTTAGAAATCAAAATTAATACAAAAATTTCATCCTTACAAAATGCTGACATTTGAATAAAGACTGGATTCCTAATAATGCCATACTGAGGATATTTGAAACCTGAGGCAACAGAAAAACAAAGAAACAAAAGGCCCCAAAACAGAAGCAAGACTAAGCTCGTCATAAATGAAAATTGTGATATCTCTCTAGGATTCTTTTTTGGCATTAATTGTGATTTAGAGAAAATTAGTGTTCTGAAATATTCAAGTTTTTATTCTGAGTTTTTAATGCCCAAGAGAAGTGCCCTGCATTCCTCTCCCTTGTCTGTTCCCTTTGTGATAACAATTATTTAATCTTTTGGAACCTAACACAATCCTTGTTGCTAGCCACATTTTTGCATGGGAAAAATGTGAGGCTGGAGGAGTGCTGTTAGTTTCTTATGGCTACTATAAGATATTATCACAAGTTTGGTGGCTTCCATGTCTTTCCTTACAGGTATAGAGATCAGGAACACGAACTACACTTTGCCAGACTGAAATCAGGGCGCTGGCAGGGCACACTCTCTTTGTAGTCACTAGGATAGAACCCAATTCCTTGCTTTTCCAACTCTCAAGACTGAGCCTTTGAGTTCTTTGACTGGCAACCTCTTCCTGCAGCTTCAAACAGGGAACAGCACCCTTCCTCTCCCTGCTGCTGCAGGCCCATCTCTGTCTCCCTCTTGTAAGGATATTTGAGATTCCTTCAGGATCCACTCAGACAATCCACTCAGGGAGACCATCCGCTCTATAGGGTATTTCTTTAATGGTGTTTTTTTTTTTTTTAAGATTTATTTATTTTTATTGGAAAGGCAGATATATAGAGAGGAGGAGAGACAGAGAGGAAAGTCTTCTGTCTGATAGTTTACTCCCCAAGCAGCCGCAGTGGCCGGTGCTGCGCCAGTCCAAAGCCAGGAGCCAGGAGCTTCTTCCAGGTCTCCCACATGGGTACAGGGTTCCAAAGCCTTGGGCCATCCTTAACTGCTTTCCCAGGCCACAAGCAAGGAGCTGGATAGGAAGCCGGGCTGCTGGGGTCAGAACTGGCGCCCATATGGGATCCTGAAGCATGCAAGGGATCACGCATACCACTATGCAATTGCGCCGGGCCCTTAAATGGTATTTTTAAAGTTACATTTGTCCTCTCATGTGATATTCCCAAGTTCTGGTAACCAGGACACAGATCTATTGCTGATTAAGTGTTGATTAATGGCCAGACTGAGGGAGAGTGTTTCTATTTGCTGGTTCGTTGTTCACTCTTCAGATGCACACATGGTTGGGGCTGGGCCAGGCCGAAGCCTGGAGCTGGGAACTCAATCTAGATTTCCCACATGGATGGCCAGAGCCCAGCTGCTTGAATCATCACCCATTGCCTCCCAGAATCTGCATTAAGATGAAGTCGGAGTCCCCAGAGAAGCAGAACTCAAGCCTAGACATTCAGATACCATTTATAGGCGTCCCAAATAGCATTGCAACTGATATGGCAAATGCCTACCCCAAGGAACACCAGCTTTAGTCTTCTGAATGGACCTGTATCAGGGCAAAATGATGGAAGTCTTTCTCATTCTTTTTTTTTTAAGGTACTTTATTATATTTTTAAATTCTTTTATTTTGATAATCTTTACGTAGTTGATTAAGGCACAAAGGGTCAAGGGCTACAGGAAATTGGATAAGACAAACTGTTTCCACATTAATATTATTTTTTCTTTCTGTATCTGGCGTAAGAGAAGAGATACAGGGAAAAGCCCCACCCAACCTCCCACCCATCCCAGGTCCCTGACGTGGGGCATGCTCCGAGGGTCCTGCTCATGCAGTCTTGATAGTTCATCAGTTTTGAATTGCTGCCAATCTCACTGTTCCAAGCTTGATGAAATCTATTCAGAATCCACTGGCTGACATAGTCTCTTCATGGTTGCGGTTCTGAGATCAGCAATTTAGTTGGAGGAATCCCCAAAGAAAATTTGTCTAATGTGACCCCAGACCTGATTATTGTGTGTGAATGCCAGTGCAGGGCCCAACACAGTCTGTTGCCCCAAACAGCTTATGCATGTGCTGGTGGTTGCATTTGCTGGGTTGGTTCTGTTTCCAGATCTGTTTTCTACACGAACCAATGGGTGTTGTAGATAAGCCTGATTCTGCCCAGCACACACTTGGCTCTCTCGCAAACCAGTGAGAGCTACAGCCTAGTTGGGGTGACTCCCCAAAACCTCCATCAGGCCCGCCCCCTACCCTGGTTCCCATGCTTGCCAGTATGTACAACAGACTAGTCCAGTCTGTCCCACATCCCATTCAGCTCTCATACACGTCAATGTGCACTGAAGCCTAGTTCAACCCAACCAGTTCCACTATCCACCCCACACACATGCTGGTGGGTGTTGTTTTGTCCAGCCACCCCTGCCCCAGTCCTGGTTTTCGTTCTGTCCAATGGGAGTGGTAGCCCAAGGGGGGTGTGTCCACTTTTTCCCTCCTGGGCCACTCCCACTCCCTGATTATGCACTCTCCAGGTGGTTCTAAGGTTGAATTTGACAGAATTAGACCCCCTGGCCAGCCTCTGCCAACTGATGCCTCACCCACTCTGATTTATGCTTATACCAGTAAGAACAGTCAGCCCAGCCTGGCTTTCCCCTGATTTGGCTCACATGAGACCCACAGGTGTTAAAGCCCTGCCTGGTCCGGTCTGCCCCCATCCCAACTGATGCTCTCTAGTGGGAGTGGCAGTCCAGCAGGGAGAGAGCTCCCCATTGCTCCTACCGGCTTTCCCCCCTCCCCTGCTGGTTCTCACGTGTGCAGGTTGGGTGCTACGGCCCAGTCTGGCTAGGCCCACTCACCTCAGCTTTTGACAGTGGGTGCTGTAGCTTGACCTGGCCCACCCCCAATTCCAGCTCCCGCTGGGTGTTGTAGCTTGAACCAGCTCACCCCCAATTCCAGCTCCTGCTGGTGTGGGTTACAGCCTAGCCTAGCCCAGCTGGCACCCTGCCCTAGCTGTAATGTGTACTGGTATGTGTTGTGTCTGAACCTGGCATGACCCACACTCTCTTCTGGTGCTTGCATTCGCCAGTGGGTGATGTGAACTGGTTCAGCCTGGTCCACCCCCGACCTGTGCCAAATGTATTACGGTGGGTACCTTTCCCAGGCCTGGTCTGGGCTGCTCCCTATTGTGGTTATTACACTCACCTGCAGGGCCTGTGTCCTGCCAGAGGAGTTGCCCAGGCTCCTCCATCAGAACCTCTCCTAATGCCAGATCTTGCATATACCGGTGGGTCCACGGGCTAGTCCCACTTAGTCTACCTCCTGTCCTGGCAGGAACAGTGGTCTTTCCTGATTGGCCTTCAACCTAAACTGGTCCTTGCTGTTGGATATTTCAGCCTAGCCAAGGCTCGTCCATACCCAGACACATTTCACACATGGCTTATTAGGGGCAGAGACCTAGCCTAGTCTGTTCTACATCTATCCAGGTCCTCCAGAGCACCAGATGATGCTAGTGTCTAGTCCGACTTGGAGCACCCAGTCGCAGTCCACACTTGTGGCAAGGGACACTGCAGCCATATCCAGACCAGAATACAGCCCCTACTCTGGTCCCCAAACTCACCAGTGGGAACCCCAACCCAGCTAGAGTGTTCTCTTTGCTCCCCAACCAGGCCTGCTCCCAGCCAGAGGTCATGCACATGCCAGTGGTTGCTCTGACCCAGCTTGGTACAGCGCTCCACCTGTGTTGGCCTTTGTGTTTGATTCTGTGTCCTGGCCTCCCTGGCCCGTGAAAACCAGGCAGTGTAAGAGCCCAGCTCAGCATGACCTGTGCTCCATCCTAATTTCTGTTCTTGCTTTTGAGCTAAGGTTTGCTCAGCCCTGCCAGGTCTGCCCCCTTTTTTAACCAATTCATGCTTTAGCCAGCCATTGGATCTACTATGCCCAGCTTGCCCAACCCCCAGGCCTGGACCATATGATCATCAGTGAGAGTTGTGACCCATTAGGGGAGTTTCCCAAGTTCCCCCAGTTGGTTCACTCCCAGACTCAGATCTTATACACTCCAGTGGGTGTTAGGCCAGTGCCTGGCATAGTCTGGCCTTCCATTTTGGCCTTGTATGAGTTGGTGAACTTTGCAGCCTGGCCCACCCGACACCCTGTTTTAAGATGCACATTTGGGTGCTGCTGCCTTGACCTGCCCAGACTGTTATTGGTTCCTTTACCTGTGAGTGATGGCAGGTTCCATGGTCACACATAGCTAAGCCCATCACCACTGCAACTGTTGAGCTAACCAGCAGGACTTGTATTTCCACAGGGTTTAGCTCATACTTTCCCCCACAGAATTTACTCCCGGACCTGGTTCTCTCACATGCCGGTTAATATTATGACCCTGCCTAATGTGACCCATCCTTTGTATCACTACTCCTTCAGGTACTGGTACCTAGCACTGTCAGGCCCCTAGCCATAGCTTTCGTGTGGACTGGCATGTGGCAGTCAGAAATGCTCTATGCTAACAGCCTATCTGAATACTCCCATGTGGGCTGGTGAATCAGTCTGGCCAAAATGGAGCGCATGGACTCTCCCTTCCAAAGCTCCAGGTCTCAGTCCCCATGCTTGTCAGCAAGTTTCATGACCCCGTCAATGGGAGTCACACCTACACTCACACTGGCCTTATCCATGGATGTCCCTAGACAGCAATCGCATACCCTGAGAACCCTAGAGCTTGCCGCTGGGCAGCCAGCAGGTGCTCAATGGGTATATTGGCTGCCCAAAGCCTAGGACTTGCTCACCACGTGGCAGCAGTGGCCATGGCCTGAGTCCCAAGCATTGGGGCCCAGCCTGGCTCGGGCACCACTTCTCCCCAGCAGCCATGCTACAGGGGGCTCCTCCTCGCCCAGCCCCATGGCTGAGCTGAAAGTCTTTCTCATTATTATGCACACAGAATCTTTCTTGGAAGACAGAGGCAGAAAATCTCACCTCCTGCATCTGCAGGCAGACTTGCAGGTGTGGAGACCTTGAACTGGAGAGACAAGAAGTTAGAGTAACAAAACAGATGCCAGCCTGCTTTTCTTCAGGACTAATTTTCTTCCTATCATGAGTAAATCCATAAACCTTACTGACTTAAATCTCATTTTCTTTGGCTGTCTTAAGATAGAGGGAAAACAACCACTTTTTATTATATCGATAAAAACAGTTGGAATTTTGATCACTTTTGCCTTATTATACGCAGTAAAAGATAGCTGGTGTATGGGAAAGATGTTTATCTATTTGCTGTTGGAACTCAACATATAGTGAGGATTGTCTTTACTTTCTGCTGGTAATTCATTATAAGTTATGCCAGGACATTTGAAGACTACCGGTTTGTCTGCACCTGAACGAATTCCTATAAATGGTGAAACTGCAAATATTTGAGGTTTGCAAGCCACAGACACCTCCGTTGGAAGTACCCAACACATATCACACAACCAGGAACGTGGAGTATGCGGACATCAGTGTTGCTGTGCCTGATAAAAGCTAATCGATACTGAAATTTGATTTTCATATGGTTTGCATGTGCCATGGAATATTCATTTGGCATTTTCAAGCCACTTCTACATATTAAGAGTAAAAAGAAAACGATAACTCTGCTTAGCATGTAGGACATGCAAAACAGGTGGCAGACTGGTCTCTGGCTTACTAATGGTCAAATTTTGTAGCTTATTTTTCAATGCTATCCTAAAGAAAGTGGGAAAGGTTGCCATTATCTTATTCCATATGGAGGATCAAGCGTGTAAAATGTGTCTTCCTGAGGTTGTTTAATCTGCTATCATAAAATATGGGTGACTCTAATACAGATTTTAAAGTATCTTCTTTTCCATCCAGTTTAATCCTTCTGCCTCTGGATTTTGGTGAAACTGGCAACATTCATACTGATGTCATTCTGCCTCTTCCACCTTCTTTATCAAAGCGGGAGTTTCCCGCAGGGTTAAGAGCAAGGGCTTGTTTATCTCTGCCATGGTGGTTATCACAGTGGTAACTGAAGCTTCATTAATGTTTCTGACGTGTAAATTCTTCTCCAAAGTGACAGGTTAAAATTCTCATCTAAAAAAATAGTAGGAATATGTCCTCTGCTGTATTTCCATATTTCACCTATTTTTTTGACCCAGTAAATGATCAGATCAACTAAGAGAATGTCTTCATTTGAAGATGCTACCTTTTGGGAAAAGGTTTTCCTTTTCTCAGCGTGTTGAAACCTTCATCGCGCTGGCTCTACCTCTCTCTAATCTGAAAATAAAGCAAAAACAAATGGCTCTTTCTGGAGGAAAGCCAGAGTCAGAAGGGCACACAGGCAGAATCAGCTCAGCGACCCAAACTCCACTTGCCAGGCTAAAATCAGGGTGCCGACAGGGCCCTGTTCTCCCAACAGCCACTAGCGAAGAACTTCGCTCCTTGCTGAACCTGGTAAAGCTGACTCATAAGCGGGTAAAAAGGCACCACTGGCTTCCGATTGCAATGCCAAAGAAAGCACTTCTGTCGATCAAAGATTCCCCGTGCACAAAAAGGGAAACAAATCTCGGATTACTTAAAATGACATTCCTACAATTTGGAAAATAGTCTCCTGAGTAACCTAGTCCCAGCCTCAGCAAAGAATTTACGTGGAAGTGCGAGAGGATTTGGAATTTCACGGATACTTCTTTTTTGTTGTAGGATAGCAGACACGTCTTTGTCACATTCTCTATTGGTCAGCATGGGGAGGTCAACAGAATGAAAAGCACGTACCACGGTATCAAGATATCCAGAAGTGACCAAAATTTGATTTGGATGGAGGTGGCCATGGTACATGAAATATCGTACTGATGTTAGGTGAAGGCTATAAGGAAAAAAAAAAACAATTTAAAAATTCAGCTTTTGTGCTAAGGGCAGTCACCCTGCCGTGTGAGCAGTAGTGCATGCTGCCCAGGAAATTAAAAGGCTTGACCACATGCCCCAAACCATCCAGACTACTTTATTGTTTAAGTGAAGGGAAACACAAATACCAATAGCCAGGAGGGTGCAATTTAAACTGAACTTCAAAATCATTTTGTGTTTTAACCTTTCTACATTGTTCTTGGCACTGCAAATCAGACCACTTTCATTGGAAATACAGACAAATAAAGCAATATTGGAGATTTTTGGTTCTACCATCTTCCTTTTCATGCACTGCACATGTTCACTTTGAAATAAAAGTTTGACGAAGCTCCAAAGAAATGAACCATCCGTACCTAAGAGAAGTTTTTATCCACTGAGGATTGTTGCTAATGGCCTGTTCTAAAATGATGCTCTGATCTGCAGCAGGACTTCAGGCCAAGATTTCTGTACTTTTCATTTTTCGGTGACTGTGTTTAAATGTGTCTTGAAAATGAGATGCACACAAGAATCCTAAATAGATTCCATTTCTCCATTTTTTTGGTGATGCGTATTGTATGATCAACACTTCCATAGTTTTTTCCCTTGATTCAGTAGCCCCATTACTTTGCCATCAGGAGATCTGAATGGGGAGAATTTTTCTCTGTCTCTCATCATTATGGCTTTTAGACTGAAACACTTGCAGAAATTCTGCTTAGTGGAGGGAAGGTACGGTCCACATTGGTGCCAGGCCAGACGTGCACAGAATTCATCATTCCATAACTCTGAGGCCAAGCATCCTTCTCTCAAAAGTCTAGGGTCATTGTCCCAAAAGAATGAATTCCAAAGGGAATGCAATAAACACGGTAAGCCAAATGTAAACTGCTCTGTGGAAGATGTTGAAAATCAACTTCTCATGGGAGGAAATAGCACAGTTGTGAATGTAAAATGAAAATGTCAAGTTTTCCTACACTCCAGTATGTGTAATTTATCTATATCTATATCTATATCTATATCTATATCTATATCTATATCTATATCTATATGTTGCAAAGACATTTGTCAGGTTTGCTATGTAGGTATGATATCTTAGAGAAGATTTAAGAAAGATGTTCATAAAAATCTCTTGTGTGCAGGGTATGAAATGGGAGAAAAAAGCAGGGAAAAAGAAAAAAAGGAGGGTATGGAGTCTACTTGGTAGAATTTTAAGAACACACAATTCCTTCAGGCAAGCGAGGTGCCAGAGGCCACTGTGGCTGGAGGGCCTCCTGGGGAGCTCAGGAGCGCCTGGCTGTCTTGCCCAGAGCAGACAGCAGCTCTAAGTCGTTCAAATGAAGCTTCACCTCAGGCCAAGCAGAATTGTAGTGTTTGAGCTTAAACTTTGCATTTTTTTTGTGTTGAAAGAAAAATTCTGTTTTGAATTCCTTTGACTTGAAAGTACTTTCTCCTTAGGCTGAGGCACAGGGGGAGAAATCTTCAGTGACAGACAAACTTTCCCTGCAACTTAGTGTTGAGTTTTTGCCACCGTCTGTGGTAGTTTTCAATCTATCTCACATGCTTCACTATTTTCCCCATTACAACGTATATTCTACATTCCAACCCTTTCCACATGGGCAGCTTTCTTGATTGGCTTGACAAATACAATGGAATTATGCTGGGTGGCTTCCAAGCCTTGGTCTGGTGACCATGTTGCTGTAGTTATTTCTCTCATGACAACATTTTTTGGGTGTCTTCAGCCACTACGTATGAAGTCTAACTATTCTTGGACAATGTGGAGAGATGCTGTGTATCACAGAATTACTGCAGCAAGTCTTGATTGCTCCAACTCTGGTAGTTCAAGTTTTCTGGACAGGAAAATATAAGCCCTTGGAATATCTTGACTTCTGAGAGCATCTTAAGAGGGGCTATCCTGATAAGTCACTGCCGGCAAAACCAGCATCTTCTGTGAGTGCTGGTTCGAGTCCAGTTTGCTCCACTTCTGATGTAACTCCCTACTAATGTCTCTGGGAAAACAGTGAACAATATCCCGAGTGCTCTCACCCGCCTGGGAGGTTCAGGTGGCATTCTAAGCTCCTTCTTTAGTCTGACCCAGCTCTGCCCACTCTTACCCTGGCTGTTACAACCATTTGGGAAGTAAACCAGAGGATGCAAGCTTTCTCTCTCTCTTTCCTCTCTGTGTAATGTCTCTAACTTTATGTTTGTAAATCTGCCCTTCAGCAAAATAAAATGAGTCTTTTTATTTTAAACATCAGACAGTAAATGCAAATAATATGATTGTAGTGGGGAAACTGGCTGTCGTATTCATTTGAGCTCTGGAGGGGCTGGAGAGTTGAGCTCCTAATTAAAACACTGGACACTGAGATTCGCTCAGGTTTTCTAGGCAGCAATATTCAGCGGATGCTGTCACTCATATTACTGGGAGAGTCAAGGGCTGTGTCAAAGAACAGCTGGAAGGCTGTGTTAGTTGCCTCTTTGATTTTTTCCTAGACACTGATTAAAAAAATAGTGTCATGTGTTTTATTTTTATTTTAAAATATTTATTTATTTTTCTGATTTGAAAGATAGTGTGTGACAGAGAGAAAATGACAGAGGAAAAAACTCATCCAATCATTGAATTTAGGGACCCTTGAGCGGAAGAGCTAGAAACAGATTGATGGAGAGACACAGATAACCCTCTCTCTATCTCTCTTCCTGAGAACATGAACCTATATTCCTGTCCTAGCTTTTTGATTCTCCCCAGTGATAGTTCTTGACATATGGATAAAGAAGATTTCAAGATAAATTTACTTCCAGCCACTGTATGATTTAATCACAAATGAAATGGTGTTAAGGGAACTGCCTAGCCACATGGAATCAATTTCCAGATTTTTGAGCAATATGAATAAATCATTGGTTTTTTTTTGGGCCACCATTTCTTTGTGCAACTTATTAGTCAGTAATGGACAATCAGAACAAGCCTTGATACCAGCAAAAAGTTATAGTAGATTTTGGGAAGAGTACTAGCAGAAGCTTGAAAATTCCAGTAGTGGCCTAAAAATTATTTGGGATTCATACATAAACAGCTCAAAATAAAAAAGTATATCTTTGTTTCTAGATTATTATGAATAGAAAGTAGATTGATGGAATTTCTTAGCTCAAATCACCATTTTTTTTTTTTGAAAAGGAGAATTGAGCAAGCAACAAAAACCAAAATTGAAGGAGCCAGAGAAAATAGAGGGATAGGGAATCAATCCATGGCAACACAACTGATTTCTACCAAAAAGCTGTCAATGGTTGGTTGGATTTCAGAATTGCTGTGGCCTGTGATTTGCTATATGCGACTCATTTTCCCTCTCTTGAATATATCTGTTATATGCGTGCATTGCCATTGCATGTTGAATATGGCATAAGGGAGTTTTAATTAATTTGTGTCTTTAGTTAGCAATCACAGTTTCAACACATTGTTAAAGACATCTGAGGAAGCCGCAGTTGGACTTTACGAAGCTTATGTGAGCCTGAGCCTGGAACCTGGAGGTCAGTAAGGTAAGGTAAAAGGCTTTTAGGGGTCCCATTCGCATGGATACTGCAGCGAAGGTGCCAGCTCTTCCATTATTTATGGGCATGCTATCCTAGTTGAGATTGTTCAACGTATGCAGCAAGGCAAAGAGTAGACTGCAGGCTTTCAGAGAGTGTTCTTGGAATCAACTTTTACAAAATATATATGCTTTGCATTAACTAATTAATTTATATAAAGGGACAAGGTTCCAATTATTTCATATCGACAGTTTAAAAACATATTGATACTTCCCAGCCTACCTGCTTAGCTCCCTCCCCCATCCCTCCTTCCTTATTTCCCCTGCGTTATTGCCATGATAGATTTTCATCTTAATTTATACTCATAAGCTTAATCCTCCACTAAATTGTAGAAAACCACTGTTGCAAAAGAGTGTAGACAAAGGCTTTAAACAATAATCAGATCTCAAGATGTAAATTTTCTGTGTATTATCACAAAATGGAGGAAGCATAAAATATTTGGGATTGGGTTATTTTTTGGGGGATTGACTTATTTAACAAAGCCTAATTGTGCTTACAGAATGGCTGAGAAAGAGGCAGAATTGAACAGAAAAGGAAGCTAAGTGTCTTTAACTGGATTGAAGCCTCAGCTGATCCCTTCTGGAACTCTGACTCTGGGTGGGGCCTCAGAGCGGTGGTTGGTGGAGGAAAGGAGACACTTTTTAACTTTCTGAATGCAGAGCGCCAGGGTAGTGCTAGGTAAGACATTTCTCTTAATTCGTGAAGAACTCTTGGGAGCTGATATTCAGTAGTATTCATGCCATTGGTGGGGGGTGGGGGATACATGTTTTAGTCTTGAGATTGTGGGGTGACACTCTACAAAATCCATTATGGAGCTATCGTATGGTGGCTAAACAGGAGGATTTTCGCTTGGTTATGCCTCAGAGTAGGGCTTAAAAGAGGTCATTAGCATTCTGTCACGGAGGGTGTTTCGAGAATAGTGTACAGAAGTGTAGGAGGTGCTTATAGAAGGGGCTGCAAGGAACTCCTGAGGACTTCCTGCCAGAAGAACCTGCTGACAGATGAACACTCCCTGGGGAGAGCAGCACCTTCCAAGGAAGCCCCCTCCCTCTTGCATCCTTGTCCGGGACTGCTGCTCTGTGAAAGTGGATGACCACACTGAGGAAGGGGAGAGATGCTGACTGGTAAGAGGAATGTCCTTCATACTGGGCTCTGTGTGAAAATGAGTCGTGTGAACTTCCACAAGTCATCTAAACAACACTACCTGCATCATCAAGCAGGGATGGAGAATGAGAAGCAAACGGCACCTCTTTCACTCCAGGTAGGACAGATCCGAGTTAATTTCTGCCTCAGGATGGTTATGCTCAGCTTAATGAATTAAATCTCATCTGGACTCTGTGGATTAGTTAAATCAACCCTCACTTCACAGACAAATCAGCAGAGCCAACTCTGAGTTGGCATCTCGTTTGTATATGTAGCTTTCCATACTCACCCCAGTGCCAAGATCTGGTTTGCAGATAAAGATGAAACAAAGAAAAAACCAACCTCCGTGGATTCACGTGACTTATTTGGATCCTGTAACTCAGAAACAGGAGTGTGAGAATGAAAACTTTGAGTTGCTTTTCTTTATATGCTTTTCTTTGCATCAGTAATTTCTCCCTGCAGCATGTAAAGCTTGAGTATGACCTCCAGAATCATTTGGTCTGAACATTTCCCAGGAAAGTGACTTAAGTCCAATGATATAACTTACAAAATGAGACTTGAGGAGGTTGGGGACACCTTCAAAGTCGGAGCAGGAAGTGATTCGTCTTAGGGCATGTTTAAGCCCTTCCAGAAAGGTTTTCCTTGTGCGTGTAACTGAGAGTGTTAGTGAGCATTCAACACAGTGTTCTGTGATCTGGCCAATGGCGAAACCAAATATGTCTTCACAGTTCAGTTTTTCAGTGTAGCTTTGAGGCCAGCATTCCCTTTATATTGTGGCTTTGTGATGTCAGAGCAGTGAAGCACTTGTAACCTTCCTCAGTGGTCAGCATAGCCTTTATTCATTTTTTCTTCTTTTGTTTATTAATCTGGTTTATTACAGGCACACTGGAAAGATTTTTTTGCCCCCAAAGAGACAAGGTCCATCCTGAACATGGTGGACCCTTGTTCCTTTTTATTCCTCTCTGTTGCTGATGCATCAGAGGATTCGTCCCACATATAATGTCTGTGATTGCAGTTTAAAAGGAGTGGTGACTCTGATGGAGACATTCCAAGTAATTCACTGCTGGTTGAAGGCAGGTGTGGGTCAAGTGTATGTGCTTGTGGCCTCTATGATTTGTTCTGTTTGCTTCTACAGGAGGATGTGCAGGATCGATTCACACAGCAGACATGATTTTAAAGCAGACCCAGGCATCCATCCGCATTCACAAGACAGAAGAGCTAAGGCTCTTGGTCAAAGAACTGCCACATTCTTTGCAGCAGTTTGAAACTACTCAGTCCACTTCGGGTTGCAATTCTGATTTTTTTCTCGTTTCCTGCATAACTGAAGATTGGTTCAGGTAGTTCTCGAATTCTTTGTTCCTTCTTAACTAGTCATCTTCCTGTTGGCACCGTATAGGAGACACTTCGTTTGAATTTCATGAGTTGAACAGTCAGAAAATTCAGATCTGGAGACACAGATCAGAGTAAGAAATGCAAAACCACTCAGGAAACTAGAGATGGCCATTGTTATCAGGACAGGTTGTATTTTAGTTATAGGAGCTAGATACACAGTTGGGCATAACCCACACTTACACAGTTACTACATGCTTGCCATTCTCTGAATTTAATTGATTTATTTATGCAACCACATATTCATTTATTCTTTCTCATTATATAACCACATATCCATCATCATTCTTTTCTTTCTCTGTCTGCAGGCCAATATTAGAACATGGTTAATGTACCATGCTTTATTGGTGTCTTTCAGAAAATTGTATGTTATTAATGCATATCAATTTGAAAAAAAATCCCTATATCTTTTGTGGAAAAGAACTAAAATGTGGCTGGTGACTACATTATGTCATTATATGGCATCAGGACACATGGCACTATTTCCAGCCCTGGCTTTTATTCTCAGAATCTAAGGGAATAGATAGAACCCCAGGCTGCACATTTGCATTCCAAGCACCAGGAAAAATAAACAGGAAAAAACAGGGTGGCTGCATATATTTTCAATGTATCAAAACTAGTATTGTTCCTCACTTTCCTCCCACTAATTATTGCTTGCTTAGAATTCATCCATGGTGCTATATCTAGTACATTAAATTAAAAAAATCTATTTACTTTCATGTTTATTTGGAATGCAGGGAACTAGGACTATGTACGTTAGTTTATTCCTCAAATGCCTGCAAGAGCCAGGGCAAAGTCGGGAGCCATGAAATCAACCCACATATCTCATGTAGTGGAATGCACCTGACCATGCTGCTGCCTTCAAGGTGTGCATGCACAAGAAGCTAGAATGGAAGCAGAGCCATGATCCAATCCCAGACACTCTGCCATTCTACCCCAAGAAGAATCTTAGCTGTCACACCTAAAGTGCACCCTGTTCTATGCATCATTTCTAATTGCCACTTAACTTCTTGGTGTGTATTACCAAATTTTGTCTTTTAGCTTAGTTAACATTTGATGTGTAATTGGTAAATCAGTCAGCTTTAGGGATTTATGAAGCCACCAACTTAATAATTAAAATGAACCAAAATGAACTGTTCAGAATGTGGAATTCATCTCCAAGGAGTCGTTCAGCGTTCCAGGCTCATTCCGTCTTGCGGTTCCACTATCTTCCCACTGTTGATCACGCTGCTCCAGGTTATTTCCAGTGAAGCCAGCTGGCAGGAGAAAGAAGCAGGAAGCTGGCACTGGGGAAGGTTTTATGCCCAGGCCAGTAAGTGGTCTAATGTATTCCAGCCAAATTCCTTTTGCTGGAATGCAGCCGTGGGTTTCTATCTAATCTTAAGGGGATGCTGAGAAATCTTCTCTGTATGTGCATTCTGGAAGAAGAGGAAAGCAGGTTGGCAGCAAATGTGATTTTTTTTTTTGTATCTTTGTGTCCTGTCTCAAGTATTGCCAGAAAGGTTGCCTCCGGTTCCCCCCACTAAAAACGAAGCTGCATGGAGTGTTCATTTGCTTACACTCCATGGACCTGTGAGACAATGGGCCTGCTTTGTAAGCCCAGAAATGGGGTTCCGTGGTCATAGGATATGCAGAGAGAAAACAGCACGTATTTTGCTCTCTGGCCTCACAAATAATACTAGTCCACTTTTAGCATCAGTGCTTGAAGATGCTTCGACTCCTGCATCTCTGCCTCTGCTTCCTGCCTCAGCTCTCTCTCCTGGTAGTCTAAAAAGCACAAAGAATTATTGTATAGTGGTTTTAGTTTATGTTTCCTCGGTAGCTATTGATTTTGAATGTTTCTTCCTACCTTTGTTCAACCTGGAGTTTTCTCTTCTATATTCTGGCTGTATTCTTATTTTCCCATGGTGGTTTCTATCCTTGAATTGAAGAATGCTATTAAAAATGGAACTTACCTGTTGATATTGCTTCCTAGACTTGTAAGGACTCTTCTTGTCCTCTGGGGCACAGCTTTCATAGACAGAACCCATCTTTGGAGTGTTGCTAAGAGATTCACTTTCATTATCTCTATTTAATGAATCTTCTTTTCTTTTCTTTCATTCTTTCTTTCTTTCTTTCTTTCTTTCTTTCTTTCTTTCTTTCTTTCTTTCTTTCTTTCTTACACATGATCTGGTGTGTGTGTGTGTGTGTGTGTGTGTGTGTGTGTGTGTGTGTGTGTGTGTTTGAAATTTTAGAAAAATTGGGCCTGGCATGATAGTCTAATGGCTAAATCCTTGTCTTGCATCCACTGAGATTCCATATGGATGCTGTTTGTGTCCTGGCTGCTCCACTTCCCATCTGTCTCCCTGCTTGTGGCCTGGAAAAGCAGTATATGATGGACAAAGGCCTTTGGACCCTTTGGGCCCACATGGAAGACCTGGAAGAAGCTCCTGGTTCCTGGCTTTGTATCAGATCAGCTCTGGCCATTGTGGTCCTTGCAAGTGCCAGGATCTCATATGGGCACTGGTTTGTGTACCAACTGCTTCACTTCCCATCCAGCTCCCTGCCTGTGGCCTGGGAAAGCAGTATAGGATGTACAAATACCTTGGGACCCTGAACCTGCATGGGAAATCCAGAAGAAGCTCCTGGCTCCTGGCTTCAGATTGGCTCAGCTGTGGTCATTGCAGCCACTTGGTGAATGAACCAGCAGATGGAAGATTTTTCTCTCTGTTTTTCCTTCTCTGTAAACCTGCCTTTCCAATAAAAATATCAAATTGGTTCTCCCTCAGGTAATGTCACTGTGACATGGACTTCTGCATGTTTTTCTTACCTTCCTTCAAGAGGGTGGTGACTCCCCCTGCCCCAGTGCTGCAGTTGCTGGTGGTATCCTTGCTGACTAATGCTTGATTTTCCCATTCATGCCACTATGTGACTTCTCTCTCGCAGACTTTCCATGGCAAACTTCTTTCCAACTGTCCCCTACTAACGCAGTCACTTTGTGTCTGTTGTCTTTCTGTGGTCAGCATCATGGACATTTTATCAGTAATGTGTTATTGAACCCAGACACTCTGACTTAGGATGTGGGTCTCCTAACCTACATCTTAATTGCTCCTTCCATGGATGTTAAAATTTGAAAATGATAATAGATTCATTAGAAGGGATTCCTTCTTTAACTCTTCACTTCAGGCTTAATAATAACGATACTACTAATACATTAATACTTTGTGTCTGACATGACATGTGTGCTATTACTAATGCCACTGGTAATGTGAGAAAATATACAGAGAGAAGTGATGCAGGGTCATTCACTTACTCCTGCTCAACCTAACTTTCAAGCTCTGAGCCTTAATGTTAGTTTATACTTCTACTTCTAGAACTCCTCTTATTGATTTAACTTCATCCCTTTTCTCTTTCCCAGAAGCAAAGTGTAACTTCAGGGACTACACCTGAGTTAAAGTAGATTTCAGAAGAAATATTTGATTTTGCTTTGATGATATTCTAGCTTCCAATGGTGCTTATTACATATTGATCCACATAAATCCTAATATAGAGAAAAATATGTTTTCTGTTTGCACCTCCACATTCTTTTGAAAATTGTTCTGGGAGAGTAGACTTTAGAGTCAGTATCATTGGACTTGTGCACTAGTGGGGCTGAATATGGGTTCTGCTAAATTGAGTCAAAGATGAGGCAGTTAGAGATCAAAGATTTGGAAAAGGGTGGAAGTTGTGGCTCCACTGCCTCCACCTCATCTGGATCTCCTGTTACAACGAACACCATTTTCTTCTTGAGGCCAAAGTTCTTGTTTCCCATGTAAGGTAGTCTTAAGATTAACAGATACCATATTCAGCATTGTGTGAGTGATTCACTTCAGGGGATAGTAGAGAGATTGATTTAATCTTGAAACAAAATGCTTATATGCTAGAGTCTTCAATATATTCATGGAAAAATGAATTAGGACAAAACTATGCATGGGTTTCCAATTATATTTGTACCAATAATAAGCATATCTTAGAAGAGCGATATATTTGAGAGGCAAAGGGAGGTGAGTGGGGAGATCACTATTCATTGGTTCAATCCTAGACTTCTTGCAACAGGTGAAATTAGGCTGGATGTAAGCCAGGAGTCGGGAGTCAAGTCTCAATTTCCCAGATATCTGAGTAATTACCATGGCTTCAACAGTGGGATTTGCAGCAAGGTAGAACCAGGAGCTAGTGCCAGACATTGCACTCAAACACTGCAGTGTGAGACACAGAATCTCAACAGGTATCTTGATTTTTTGGCTAAATGCTTTCCCCTCTAGACTTTTTGTATCATGTCCGCCATAGATTTTTTTCAAAAAACGCTCTTATTTGAGTTGCTAACATCCACCAAAACACTTAAGATCAAAGATTGAAGGGCAAAGCCTAATGGTGATAAGACAAAATCAGATCACATTTCTTATCATTAGTGGCACTTGACTTTAGATCTTTAAGTTGACTTCAGATCTGGAGAGATGAGATATGGGGAGAGAAGAAAAAAGAAAAAATTTCTACGAAAGTGGGAAAACTTGAACTATGTATACATGTAAATGTTGGTTTTTCCTAGTTTGACAGCATTAAAATGCCACATGGGCTCTGCAGCATCACTTTTGGGAGAAAGTCAGAAGAAACTCACCCAGGAAATCTGTATGATGAGATCATTAAGTATCTGTGAAAGAAACCCTTGCAATTAGCTTCATTTGTCACATGCATGCTTATGAATCATTATGTTTGTTTGGATGCAGTGAAAAGGTCAAAAATAATTACATATTTGTTATGATGAGCCGAAAATTCTAGCTGTCATTTGCTATTGTAAATCCCATGAGACAATGTAGGCTCGGTTCCATTCCTGCACTGGAGTTTTGACGGTCATTTTTAAAGAGTCTCAATGAAAATTTTTCTTTCATCATTGTAATTTGGTTTATTATGCTTAATGCCAGCAAATCACTTTAAAACATTCGTGTGGCTTTATTCAAATAGTCTTATTTTAATCTGCTGTTCTAGGTGCAGAATCATGAAAATGAGGAAAAGCAGCTTTCATCTTCAGAGATTTTATGAAAGTAGCTTAATGACAGATAAATATATACTGAAGACGTTACGAATGCATTCAGTATTCTCTCATTCTGGATGTTGTGTATATATAGTCTCCCTGTGTGTTTTCCTTTCCTTCAATTGCTATTCATTTTTGATTTTACCTAAGAATTTACAAGACTATGTCCCTTTTCAGCAGAGGAAGGTGCAAATCCATAGAAAACTCAGTGTCATTTACAGTTATGGTCTATAAAAATCAAACATCTCAACAAAACATGATCTTTCAAATTTTGCTTACTTGGCTTCGATATGCTCAAGGACAAAACTACATTTCCTTCAAGTCCCTCCTGTTTCTACCTGACATGTGTTAAGTAGTGGTTCATTATTCAGCATGTCTCTGTTATCCACTATGAATAGGAGGCTGAATAACTTAAATAGAGTGATTAAATATTTAGGGGAAGCACAATATTCAAAACCAACTCTTAGACACTGACAATCAACTGGGAGTTCACAACTGAGTGGTGTCCTATGGGATTGCTGTAACCACCATAAGACTTCAGATATTCACAAGAATTCGTATATCATGCCACCAATTGATTTAAATGTGAGTTGAATTACATGACTTAGGAATGGTATATGTCTAGCATACAATTTCAAGTCAATAACAGCTGACTTGAGGAATAATAGGTAGGGAGTTGATTTGATTAAATATTGGAAATACTGCTTTACTGTTTAAGTGTCTTGGCATGAAGTGTTATATTCAAGATGTATTAACAGCAATCTCTCTCCAGCTAGTCTACTGAGCGATGTTGAGAAATTACTGATTATCCAATGGAAAAGTCCCTAAAATGGAGTCAAACTTTGCAATGAAACAAAATATAAGATAGCACTATAGGCTTTGGTGAAGGTGGACTCTGAGAGTTGGAAGTTAGCATTATGCTTTTCCCTGATCAGTTTTTTAATTTTAATTTTTAATTTATTTCTTATTATTTATTATACAGTTCCACAGTCTCTGGGATTTTCTTCCACACCCCTCCCCGATTTAACCTATATTTTTACAGTAGTATAGTCCCTCATAAGTAGGCATAAGTCCATCATTCTGCCATTTAAATGTATCCTGAGATTGTAGGTATGAACCGTGGTGGAATCCAGTATCCTATTGTCAAGATTAGGGAAGCTACATCACTTCTGTGTTTGTAGTTTCCTTTCCTGCAGTGGAGATAATAGTGTGTAGTGCTGGTTTTATGTTGACACTGAAGAGGACACTTGAGATTGGTTACATCCTGGGTCAGGGCCTAGGTTTAGTCGTTAGTGCTTAGCCGTTATGAGTTAGGAAGGATCAAGATACAATGGTGAGGCTGCAAAAGGAGAAGTGTTGTAACATCTGAAACCTTGTGGTTAAATGATCTTGGAAAGGATATCTATCTTCTTCAAACTTCAGCCTTAAACTGTTCAAATTAATAGCGACTTGGGCCCAGTGTGGTAGCCTAGCTGCTAAAGTCCTTGCCTTGCACATGCCAGCATTCCGTATGGGCACTGGTTCCAATCCCGGTGGCCCCGCTTCCCATTCAGCTCCATGTTTGTGGCCTGGAGAAAACAGTTGAGGATGGCCCAATGCCTTAGGAACCTGTACCTGCATGGGAGATCTGCCTGGAAAAGGCTCCGGGTTCCTGGCTTCGGATCAGTGCAGTTCCAGCTGTTGCAGCTGCTTGGGGAGTGAATCATCAGATGGAAGATATTCCTCTCTGTTTCTCCTCCTTTCTGTACATCTGACTTTTCAATAAAATATAAATAAATAACAATAAATCTTTGAAAAGGAGTAATAGTGACCGAAAAGCCACTGTAAGTACTGTATGACCAGATGGGAAGTACAGAAAATGCTGGGACTTTACTCAACCCTATTTAACGATGGCTGACACTGCAGTTTTAACATCATATTGTGATGTCATCCTTGTAATTTGCTCAAAATGTTCTCATGACTCTTGCAGGGTGATTAGGGCTGCACTCTGGTGAGTGATGGGGATTCCTTGACTACTCTTGTTTCCTTAGTGTGGGGCTCCTAGCTGATATTTATTTGTAGGACTCTCTGTCTCCTTGTGAGCAAGTTGGAAGACCAATGGGTAAATATCCTATGATTCATTGCCTTAATAGACATACTTTTGTCTGGAAAAGGATGGGAATCGCTTATAGAACTTACTGACTGCAGGATAAGTAAAGAACCATTCAAGGTAAATTGCGATGTTTGATCACTCTATCAATGTAGAAGAGAGATAGAAAATGAGGAGAAATGCAGGTGCCCAAACCAATCACCAAACCATATAATATATACTCACAATCCATTTTCACATTTCAGTTAACTCATTAAGCGATCAACTGGACATTTCCTAAGCAAAGCTTTAATGTATGTCTCTCATGTGTTCATGGCGTGACCATGGGACCCTCACCTCCAAATCCATCCTATAAGGTTCTAGATTACTAGATGATAGCATGTCACGATGGTTGGATGTTGGCCATTTTGCAACCAAGGATTACAAGAATTTGAGCATCTACTTGTAATTCTAGGATGTTGGTGTCTACTCTGATATGTTTACTGGTTTCATTTTGACCTGCTTCTTTCTTGCACAATAGCAATTAGTGTGCAAGCTTTCCTCTCACAGACTGATCTAGACTTGAACAAAATTGATAGCTAAGTATGACTGTGCTCCCTGCTTCGGCTTGGTTATATCTCCCCCAACCTAACCTAGAGGCACCATGTGCAATCTCAGCATTATCTGAGTGAAAGAGCTGAGTTGCTCCTGCCCTGTCCTCCCTCCTATGGACATCCTTGATCAGATAATGCCTAAACCCTCAGTGATATAGATTACAGAGTCAACCAATCAGAGCAAGGGCAAGGAGATTGTAACTTTGAGCTCTCATAATCCATGCTACAACTCATTAATCAACTGTTTTTGATGTTGTGGATAAGCTGAGATACATTTTGAGAGAGATAGACATTAAGTTTCTTTGATAATCACACTAAGGTTAACTCCTAAGGATGCCTTTTCCTGAGTAGAGGTTGTTGCTTCTAATATTATCTTTCTTTTGAGGCAGAAGTTACAGGAGCTCTTGACAAGAACCCATTTAGTCTTTCCAGGAGAGACAAAGAGTTCAACTAAAGCTACAGTTGCTGAAATGGAGAAAAAAATACACTGATCAACTTTACTTCATCTCCAATTAGCTTTCTTTGTGTTCCTCATGTTATTTTTGTTTTAAGATTTATTTTTATTGGAAAGGCGGATATACAGAGAGGAGAGACAGAGAGGAAGATCTTCTGACCCATGATTCACTCCCCAAGCGGCCACAACGGCTGAAGCTGAGCCAATCAGAAGCCAGGAGCCTCTTCCCGGCCTCCCACGTGGGTGTAGGGTCCCAAAGCTTTGGGCCGTCCTCGACTGCTTTCCTAGGCCACAGGCAGGGAGCTGGATGGGAAGCGGGGCAGCTGGGATCAGAACCAGCACCTATATGGGATCCTGGTGTGTTCAAGGAGAGGACTTCAGCTGCTAGGCCACCGTGCTGGGCTTCCTCATGTTGTTTTTTGTCTCCAGCTTCTTTTGGACTAATAATAAAAATCCTGAGTACCTAGACATCTCAACCAGCATGGGGTCACTGCCAGCTCTGAACTGTATCTCTTTTCTTTTGTTGCTACAATAGAGACTGTCCACATTGGAAACTTGAAAGGAAAATAAATTTTAATGGTGAACAGGTTTTTTTCCCACCAAAACTGTTTTTTCCTCCTTTTCTGTATATCCTACCTGAGAAATCATTTCCTTTAACATCAAGAAACTGCTAAAGGAAGAAATGTTAGATCCAGTTTTTAATTAACTTTCCCATTGATTTCTGCATAACTCTGTGTGAGTCACTGCTCTTCAGTGAATGGAATGAAAACCTCAAAGATGAATGGTTGTTTCTACGGTTTGTTCTGAACCGGATTCCAGAGACTTTGTAATTTATTTTTCTTCTCTCTGAACTCATCAGAGACTCTGTTCTTCACCTTAAAACACATAGACACACTCAGGAATATGACCAACTGTGTATGCACCAACCATGCCTTCTGCATAAAAAGATCAGGGAGAAAAGCAGGCGATTATTCGCTATACTTATTGGATGACTTTAGAAAATCTTTTCTCCAATTTCCTCTATCACAATATGTTGTTTAACAGGACTGTGACAGAGTGAAAACTGAGTTATTGATAAATAAAGGGCTAAAGGTGAAATGAGATGCTAAAGGTTGATTTACTATACTTAGTGGTTTCCAATTAAGTATGTGATGGTGTGTGCAATGACAGAGTAATAGTTTCTGAAATGTAAGAAAATTTTAAAATGAGAAAGATATTAGAAAATACAAAATAGATTTTGTTTGTCTTTTTGGCTGCTGACTTCCACTGAGGTATCTCTAATCCTGCTTTCAGTAATGGCCTGTATTTCTTTGTTTTATAGCAAAACATGGCAGGTTGATGACCATATCTCTTTACCATAGTGTGCCAAGAATGTAGTAGATGCTGAACTTTGGAATGTGTTTTTCCCATCTAGTATCCTTTCATATTGCACTCATTAATGTTCTGGGGAATCACTTTGAAGCTATTTACAAAATTTGATTTTAGGACACAATGATGAAGGGCATCACTTTGATAACTAGGCACTTAGTTTAAAACACAATTAATATTTAACTTGACTCCAATTAACTGGGAATCTGTAATATTCAAAAACATTTTTCAAAGTAACACATTCAGTCACTAAAAAGACTCTGGTTAAAAATAATGGGCAGACCCTGCCTGTGGCCCGGGAAAGCAGTCGAGGACGGCCCAAGGCTTTGGGAACCTGCACCCGCATGGGAGACCCGGAAGAGGCTCCTGGCTTCGGACCGGCATAGCATCAGCCGTTGCGCTCACTTGGGAGTGAATCATCGGATGGAAGATCTTCCTCTCTGTCTCTCCTCTCTCTATATCCGCCTTTCCAATAAAAAAATAATAAAAATAAATCTTTAAAAAATAATGAGCAGAAAACCAAGACTCAAATGTATCCTGAAAAAAAAAAACCAAAAACCTGTTGGTTTGTTATTATTTAGAAAGCACACACAAGAATTTATTGAGGCCAGAACAGGAAATGCAAAGTAAGTGAGCATACAAATTTATTTCAAAAGAACTGACGCCATTTCCCAAGTAATATCAATGTGAGCTTTTACAATGTTGTATTTCTTATATCTGTATACATAATCATATTATGGATATAGATATATGGAAACACATCACACACTCGTCAGAAATCTTTTCTCCAAAAATATGTGGTGAGCACAACAACTTTCTTCCCAAAAGTTTCCTACAGGTGTTTTCTTGGGTCACGCCACCGTCTCTTTTCTCTGAGTTCTTCTCTGGTGGCAAGTAAGAATACTTGTGAAGGAAGATTTCCCCTTAGTTCTTGACTTTTTCTTTAACTTTTTCTGATTTTTGAGTGAGATTCCCAGTTCTTCCATGATGGCATTGAAAGAGAGACACTAGAGGAAGCGAAAGAAGAGAGTGTCAGCTGAGCTGAGCCTGCATCTCTCCAGCTGTTGGCCTACTGCTTGCCTGGGGTCTTAACGAAACAGGATGATGGTATTAGGGAATCTGCCATGACTGACCAGTTCCCATCACCTCCTCCTCCACCCTCTGGTCACCCACTTTTTCTACTTGGGCAAATATTGGGGTTCATTCACAAATGCAATCATATAAAACTACCCAGTTAGCAAAAACAAAACAAAACAAAAACAAAACAAAAACCCAAGGCTCTCAAAACAGACAACTTACCTTTACTGAGACACCAAAATAGAGTTAAATTAAGTCATTGCCCCCACTGAGATGATCCAAACATTGATAGGTTTATCAAGGCATACGGACACTTCAGTAATGCTATAGAAAATGGACAAACCTTCTCTACACCAAGGCTTTGCTTTTTTCTCCCATGAAACCTTACTTTGTTCCTAAAATAAAATCTAATTCTTGATGACTTTCCTTTCTGATAAAAAAAAGAAAAAAAAACAATTTTAAATTGTATATTTTCTTAAAAAATGTAAAACAGAGATTCTGGCAGCAGCAATGATGCAGCTGTGGTTGAAATGAAAAATAATGTGGTACTGAAGTGCGGAGCGTAAATGGTGGCAGAATAACGAAGGAAAATGGCATCATGAATATAAAGTGCTATACATATGCAGATGATATGTATGAATCTATGTATATCTCCAGTGCAATTACATTATGTCTATTCACGTGCACAGTATATAAATGGTTACATAAAACATACTTTGTCATATTATTTTCTATGGAATATATGATCTTGAGTCATAAATGGGGTTCTGTAAAACAATTTTGAAATGAAGTTACTCTTAAGACATCTTTTGGTGATAAGCAAGGATAAAACTAGAAAAAGTTGATGATTTTACTGATGTGAATTGCCTGATATTGTTACAGAGGCATGGTGGACAGGGCCTCTTCACAGGTTAGGGGAGGGAAGATCTGTGGCTGCTAGTCGCTGGGTGTGAAGTTTGAGTATGCAAGATGAATGGATTCTAGGGATAAGCTGAACAACATTTTACCTAGCATTGACAGTAGTCTATTATGATAGGATTGAAGTTTGTTAAGAGCATTAGTCTCAGGTGTTTTTCTACCATTAAAAAATCTTACTAGAAACCAAAGACTTTGGTAAAGTTTATGGAGGGTCAACTATTGCTTCTGTTCTAGCTCACAAGACATGTGGCTGGAAGTCAAATGACGGTAGAACCTTAGATGGTTTCTCTAGTTTGGAAATGCCTTAAAAGAAGAAACTTGTGTCCTGTGTTTGCAAAGTACTCCATGTCTGGTGTGATCCCTGCCCATCAGTGTTTAGTGTGCATTTCTGAAAACTTATGCTCCACGGAATAGACGGGAACCTGGCAGTTATGTTTGCCTTGCTTATCAGAGTGCCTGAATGGATTCCCACATCTAGCTCCTGCTGACTCCAGCTTCCAGCTAATGTAAACCTCGGGAGGTCATGGTAATGGCTCATCTAATCGGGATCCTGTCACAAACAAAAGGTCCTGGATTGCGTTGCTAGCTTGGGACTCTGTTATCAGCCTATCTATAGCTGCTTCAGACATTTGGGGAGATAACCAACATTTGGGAACTCTCTTCCAAATTTTATATATTTTTTGTGAATATACATCAAATATGTATATACATGCATATACATATATATATGTAGAGAGAGAGAGACAGAGAGACAGAGATACAGAGATTAGATTCATTTTGTTCCCAAAAGAACTTAAGGTAGTTTAGATAAGTATTAACTTTATGAGTTTTGATTTCATTTGAAAATAAAATGCATACATTTTGGTTCTAGGTGCAAACTTTTGGCTGCCAGAGGAAAAATATTTGTTTGCATACAGATTTTTACTTTTTTTCTGACATATTTGGATTTCATTTTAGTATTGCAAATTGAAGATTCAGATCTTACATATTAATTTTATTTTTAGTGATAAGTTATGGATGGCTTCAGTAAATTTAGAGATTGTAATATTACACAAAGAAAGAGTTTTGAAATAATTTATTGCATTTCCTATCAAAATGTGAAAGCAAATGTATTACACATCACATATAATGATATTTTGGCACTATTGCTTGTGAAGTTTATGTATGTTGCTGAGAAGGTCAAGTGAACATTTTATCCTGTTATTTTGGTAGGTAGTGTTGTCATAGGGCTTTGGAAAGCTCCTCCAAAATTATTTTCAGTGGAAGAAGGTTTTCTAGTGCATGTCATTTCTGGTTTTAGGACATTTGAAAACACGGAAGAAAGGAAGAGATCAAGGCAAGGAGGGCGTATCAGGACATGTACAAATACTGTCACATATAAACCTTATATCTATGTTTATTAGAGAGTTATTTGAAAGATAAACTTACCATTAGGGAGTTTAAATAATAACTTCCCTAAGAGGGGCAGCCTGTATTTGTTCACTTATTTCTTTTGTTTCTAACAGATTTATTTATTTATTTATTTATTTATTTATTTATTTATTTATTTATTTATTTATTTATATGAAAGTCAGAGTTAGAGAGAGATGGGATAAAACAGAGATGGAGGTTCTCCTTTCACGGATTTCTCCCCCAAGGTACCAGGAGCTGTAGTAGTCAGTATGAGACTAGTCCAAGGGCAAAAGCCCATTCATCTGTGTCTCCCATGTGGGTGTCAGGAGCCCAAATCGTTGGCATCTTCTGCTGCTTTTCCCAGGCTAATAACAGGCAGCTGGATTGGAAGGGGAACAGTGAGGACACAAACCCGTACCACGTGGTCTGCTAGCCTCACAGGTGATTGCTTTATTCCCTATAACAAATTGCTGGGTCCAGGATAAACTTAGTTTGAACTCATTCTTTTGGCACAGTACTTCTCCTGGAAACTTTATAATTCCACCTTGATTCTCATTTCTCATGTTGATACAAAAAGCTGTGTGAATTGTTTTGTCAAAAGAATGCATGTTAACATGTTTCAGTCTTTCTGCTTTATTTACTCTCAAATATTTGATTTTTGGCTTCCCATTTTATTTTACACTGAAACAAGCTACAATCAATCTCAAGGTGTGGCTTCCATGAAAGATTCAATGGGGAAAGGAATCATTCAAACCTTTTTTTTTTTTTTTTTTTTGACTGTTTTGGGCAGAGAGGCATTCATAGATTTTATCCCATTAATATAGCTACAATGCTTACATTTTCTGCTTAAAAAGATATGCTCTAAGTTTAGACTGCCTTAAGATACTACAAACATTTTATTCTTTATTTAAAATCACTAATTTATTATTCCATGATACAGTTCCATAGACTCTGGGATTTCTCTTCCCCTTTTTCCAAATTGCCACCCTCCCATTAATTTCACCCATGTGTTTACAATATTATAGTCCTCTATTATTGTCAGTGGTTCTCTGCTTTTGGTCATGGTGATTTCATTTTGAGCCTCACTTTGCTTCCAACTGTCATAAAGCCATATGATCATTTTTTTAGATATGAAAGTTTAAAATTACTCAACTTGAATAGCATTGCAAAGTGTCAAATATGAGGACATCAATCCAGCTGCTTTTTCCAAGCGGTAACAGGAGCAAAGAAAGCTACTGCATGACACTGTCTGTGACCCTGTAGATTGGGATTCTCCACTAATCTAGCTCCTGCATCTTCTGTTTATTTCTGGAGGCACAGTTTTCAATGGGTGTGTATGTGGCCAGTAAAGATCCTTCAGCATTGGCTCTTGGCATCAGAACGCTGGGGTTAAGATTTCCGCTATGCTGCTTATTATCCAAATAATACTATTGCTCTGAGTAAAGTGTTTATTGTCTCTTTGACTTGGTTTCCTTATGTATAAAATGAGAGAGCGACAGAACCCTTGGTTATGAAAATTTAATGAGCTGATTGCCATAAAACGTGTAGTTAAATACTTGGCAGATTATATTTACGCTTTCTCCCAAATAAAATTTTGTACATCACAGTGAAAATGTTTGAACTCTGTGGCACTCACTGTTTCCTTGATTTATACGGGGAAACAATGTAAAGAGAGGTGATCCTTTGCATGCCATTCTGTTCTACGATTTCTCTGAGTTACTTATACTAATGTTTTAGTTTAGATATACCATCTTTGTCTGATTCATAAAATTTCATCATGTGTTATTACTTATTTTGGCCAATCCATAACATATTCGGGATATAAGGAGTTATAGGGATCGTGACTTGTGTCATACTTCTTGAGGAATAGGCATGCAAACTCGAGAAGGAAATAAAAGCTAACTTTGGGCCCTTTGTCATTTAAAAATCTCTCTGTGCTTCTAAACCTATTTATAAAGAAGACATATGATGATACATATTCAGGAACAAATGGATTTAAAGTAATAAATTATGCTAGTGGCATTTATGCTGTGCCTGACACTGTCCAAAGACAAAGTATGTGCGTGCGTGTGTGTGAGAATCTTTTTTCCTAGAGTAACAGAGGTTAAGAAATGGCAGCATCTTGTAAAGATTCTTCCTGGGATTTCAACTTGAGCTGCATCTCTGCTGGTTTTCAAGGAGGAAGAACTGTTAATTTGGGTTTTGAAGAAAGTCATTCTCTGCTTCCATTGTGTGTGATGTGTCACTCATGGGTTCCTCTCCCTCCCCTTCTGCCCCCTTTGCTGTTTTTGTCTTTCCTTATGGTTGCTTTCTCTTCCTAATTGCGGGCTGCATGGCACCTCCTTTTGGTTAACTCCCATTTTTTGATTTCCTGTGGATTTGAACCTGAGCATAAATTATACCTTCTCACCTTCTCTTCCTGCTGCAATTATTGCCCAAGAGAAGGTGGGAAGTGCTAATACGTTATTTTTACTTTGTCTTAGAAAAAAAAAGATCCAGAAGAGAAGTTTAAAAAAGTTACATGGAAGGAGGAAGGGAAGAAGCATGGTTCTATTGATAGAATTTTATCTGTGTAATACATGAAAACCATTCTATTTATATTGATATATATTTTTAAAGTTATGTTAGAATTTGACCTGATTGTCACTAAAGAAGCAGGATTTCTGGGTTTAGAACCAGGATTTGTAGGATTTCTGGGTTGCTCACTGGTCACAGATGGTGAATGCCAGATTCAGTTCTCATTGTAACTACGTTTATACATTCAGTTATCCATTCACTGGTGCTTTATGAGACATTTATGAGGAACAACTGTGCGTACTAGCATCTTTAGAACTTTTTCTTATTGCTTTCAAGAAGCTCTGTGCTAGCTAATAATGTAATTTTGCGTAACTTTTTCCTTTAATTTTCTAGGTTCCTTATTCAGACACAGAAAGTACCCTGTGACATTGTCTAATAAAATCTCGTATTACTTACAAATGAGCAGGATGCATGTCAAACTGTTATCACTGTTAGATGTAGAATCTGTCATCTTATGTAAAACCGCTTAGAATTTGAAAGCAGACTATAATTTTAAGTCTCTATGAAAGCTATTTTCAGCAAATCATAGAATCAAGAATCAAGGGAACATATTTCTGAAAAATAATGAGATTATTGCTACTACTACCATTATTTTCTTGGCTTGGTTAAGTGACTGTCATTCTACGGAGTCAGTGTCTCAAAGATGTTTATTTAACATGAGGAATGGAACCAACATCTTCAAACACATGTTTTTTAACTTATGAAATGTATTATGGGAACAAACCTGTTGCACCCAGAATTTACTTTCTCATGGGATGACTGTATAGCTCAGGTTTCAAGAAACCATGGGAAGGAAGATAGAGGAAATTCTTGGAATATTTGTATGGACAGTATTTTTGCGTAATGTTTTAATATTCTAGGTCTAGGATTTGGGCTCCATTTACTCTGATTTGCTTTTTTTTTTTTTCTGGAATTTGCATTATCTGTGTTCGGAATCCACTGGGCACCTGGCAGGCACCCATCCTCAGAATGGGTAGAAAGTACATCACACGTGCTGAGCATCAATCACTGTTCGAGCTTCCAGGTTAGTACTTATTTTGATTCGTGCCTGCAAAACAAAGGGGCAGCTGAAATTCATCTGTGGTGTTTGTGCCAAGAAACTTGGAATGCTGAAAATATAAACATGGAGGTAAAACTTCCGAGGTTGTTCACCTGTGCATATTCCAATGACTCACAGCCTCTGCACAATGACCTCATTTCCCCGTACATTCCATGCTCTGAACTCCAACAGGGAAGTCAACCTGAAAGTCCGTCTTTCCTTTCTTCGACTGTAATAGGTTTTTTTTTTTTTTTTGCTTTTTTGCTGGCTCTCTTAGCATTCTGTTTACACCTTCTCCTTTCCCCCATTTTAATTTTGCTCTTACCCTGGGATCTAGTGTCAACAGTTTTACCTTTACTTATCTTAGATTTAAGCTTTTCTATTAGCACCAACACATGCACTAGAATGCTTGTTCCCCTACTTGAGGTCTTCAAACCATAAACACATACCTGAGGGAACATGAGGTTATTGCTGATACAGTAAGCACAAAGATCCCCCTTGTGTTTATGTCTACTTAGAGATTTTTTTTCTAGAAACTTATTTTCCTATTAAGATAAACTTATTGTGGAATGGCATGGACCATCCATGTTGACATTTATTTTTCTGGAAAATTCTTAAGGGGAATTATTCATTTCAGGGGTAGCTATCCAGTGCTATTCAAAATCCCGGCAGAGAGTGGTCTGTAGGTCGTTTCTCTTTCAGCATTATGGATGCTTTCACAGGAAGCTCTGGGAAATGAAGTTCACATTGAGACAATAGGACATTTCAATATTGATCTGTGTGTTCCCTTCCGGTTCAAAATTCTAACAATTTTCACACTTTCAAAGGTGCAGCAAGGGATTTTATATGCATTTCCCTCCAGGTAGGGGTGCGATAAGAAGAAAAATAAAAAAGAATCAAACGTGAAGCTTTGAGCTTTCACATAGACTTTTGCGGATCTACAGAAGACATTGCAGTCTTTGAAGTTATTAATTATAATAGCCAGGTGTTTGAAAGTAGAATAGCCTTGTGCTTTGAATTCTAAAAGATTGACTTTAAATATGAAACATAAGCCTTTCAGGACATATCCTAAAGGGTTGAGGGTAGAGTGTGTTGATAGATTTGATTTGTGTCTTCTCTCAAGGAGAAAAGGACAGCTGTATGATGGGAAAAGCTTGATCTAAGTGCCCAAGCATCTCAGACCTCTGGTCTGTCTGTCATTTTGGTCTTGGAAGGATTGCACTCCATGGGGTAGATCAGCCTGGCAGGTGGAGGAGGGAAACTGAGAACACACCGAAAGTGAAGCTCCTTCTACCATCTCAAAGAAGAGGTACTGAATTCTGAAAAAAATGTCATTAGTGCCTATATTCAGGCTGGCTCAAGGCTGCCTGCTGATTCTCCCACAGCTTCCAGAGGGCCCTGGAGAGCAGCTAAAACTCCCCTTTGCCACATGGAAGACACATCAATGGTTGAAGGGCCTGGGGAGATACAAAGTGGCAGGCTCAAGCTTTCTGGCCTGGGAGCACTACAAAGGAGAATGAAACTCAGTTTGTTTTTGTTATTGTTTTTACAGTGGAAGGCAGCTTTCCTTGCTTAAAAATGGCAGGAATAGGAATGCATTTTCAATTTCCAGTTGGAAACTCCCACGGTGTCTTTTGATCAGAGGCCAGCATGACTTTGCTCCCTGGCCCTCTGGTTTCTCTTTGGCTCTCTGCACTGAAGGTGTGACACTAGAGACTGATTTTGCAGGATATGTTATGAAAAGGACCTGCTCCAATTTACCACCCTGGAGAGTGAGAAAAGCCAAAAAAAAAAAAAAAATCTTCCCACCAATTCTTAGCCTGCCCCTTATCCTACAAGGAATTTCTCTGTCCTTCAGGTAAGTTGTACCTGATGTATGTTTTTTTGTTTTTTTTTTTTCAGTTGTTCACTGAGCCAGAAGGACATATGGTACATTATGGACAACTAATACGAGGAGTTCTTGGGGGTGGGCGTACTTTTTTTTTTTTTAAATAAGAGTACTCATCTTAGATGTTTCTCCATTTGTGGATCTTGTCAGCTGAAAAATATTCATTTTTATTTCAAAATGTTTTGATTGATCGCTCCAATCAACACATTTCTCTGCCCGTCCTACTTTTTTTTTTTCCAAGGACAACATGGGGTGAGGAAAGGTGTCCACAGGGCCCAGGATTATCTGGTCCTTGGCCACTATCTGTGATTTTTATGTCCCCTAGCATGTGAGACTAGATCAACCCGTCTCAATATACTGGATCGTAGACACTGTGACTCTGATATGTCCCCTAAGGTGCCCACGATCCCACCATGGTTGCTATGTGAAATGCAAATGTCCAAGCCTTCTAGTCTATTGATTTCTCTCAGATTTCCACAGGACCCTTGGGCAAGAGGGGCTTTTCCTGGCATCCTCTGGGATCCAGAAAAACATGTGAAGCTTTGCAGGCAACTTATTATGCTGTGCAATAGGCAGTTGGGTATAGGATTTTCCCATCAGTCCCACCATCTCCTGAGCTACATTCTGCACAGAAAACATTTCTGTTTTCGTTTCTCTCACTTTTGGAATGAATTTAGGGATAGTCATTAGGCTTGTTTGAGGGATTCATGTATCATCCATGCTTTTATTACCTCCTTTCAACTGTCTTTCTTCTTTATTAACTAAATTTTTAGTCAAGGAAGAAAAGAAATTTTATATTCTAGGCTTTGGTTCTTGCTAATTATAAACTTTAAAAAATTGGTAAATATGTAGATTATAATTAAAGCCATGGTTTTCAAAATTTCTGTCTATGCTACAAGTTTGAAAAAGTTACTTTAGAATTCAATAGTTGGGAATTGGACTCAATTCTATCTTGTAGGTGGATTGTATAAAAGTACAATGCTTGATGGTAGAAAGAAAGACAGGATTACAAAAATGATGGGAAACAAATCATGTTACTCTTTTCCTTTATTCTTTCTTACCTGTGTTTAGCAGAAAAAAAAAATTGAGTTCTATTTGTAGAATGGAGTTTTACTTTCTACTCCAGCATTATTTATCTCCACCTTTCCTGAACTGTGAGTATGTAACCGGTTATATAGTTTTGACTAGCTTCCTAAGTATATGGTTTATTTAAAAACAAGCATATGATCTAAAGGCTGATTTTATCAGAAAGTAAAACCAAAAACCAAAAACAACTCCACTTTTGCAGCTCTCACGGTATCTGTGATTTGTTGCTATTTCATCGGAAGGTCACACTTTTGCACCTGAGGTGCTGGTAGGGCCTTTTCTCTATATCCAGAGTGGCTTGTTCTTCCCTGAAGAGCTGACAGGGCAAAGTAATTCTACTTATTGCTGTAAGAATTTAATGTATTTGAGGGAGATAAATGGCCATAATAAAGATAGGTAATAAAGAGAGATCAACAAAAAGTTTTTATTTTTATTGCTTCTGTACCTTCATGTTCTTCCTATTTTCTCCTAAATGAAAGAAAAAAAAAAAAACAACCAGCACCTTGAGTGATAAAGAACTTCAAATGTAACCTCCTTATTCTACAAATGTGGAAAGTAAATTTGCCATTGCTAATTAGCTACAACGTGGGCCTCATATTGTTGGCATGTGATTCTTGTGTGACCTGTTCATTTACACACACATCTTCAGAGTCTGTGTGATTTGTTATGATATTTAGAGAAGTTATTTGTAAATGGGCTTAAATTGCTTCCTGTCATCTCTGATAATTAACGCAGAGTTGGGTTTCCAGGCAAAGGAAGTCTTCTTTGCACAATTACAATAATAACCTGATTAAAAAAGATTTCTGCTTGTCACCTGCCAAATAAGTGCATCAGACCACAGAAGTGGAGCTGCAGATCCCTCAAGCACCTGAACGTATGCTGCCTTTGGGCAAATTATTTACAAACAGTGTTTTTTTTTTTTTTTTTTTTTTAGTACTTAAGGTTGTCGAACACTGAACAGAGAAGCCTTTTTTTAGTGAAGATAAATCTGAATATTTGAACCTTCTATGTCTGCACACCCCCATCTGGTTAAAAATTGAAGAGAGACAATTCTGGTTAAGTTAGCTTTGTTAATGGCTAAGAGGAAATATGGTAACTTCATTGCATCTTTTAGACCTCACTATTTTCTTTTCTATTTGTGTTGGGACAAGGGCACAAGTTGTATATTTAGTTCATTAGCTATATTTGGATTGATAACAACAAAGTTCATATTCTTCATGGTGCAAATGCACACAATGAATCCGATATATTAACTTTCTGTCTTAAGAATGCCTTTATGTTTTCAGATAGAAATAATTTGAAATTTTGAGCAAGATTCCACTTTTCCATGACACCAATCTTTGTTTGAAAGCAAAAGTAATTTTAATATGCTTACACACCTGCACATAAAGTTCCATAACTGTGAGGAGCATAATGAGATGGTTCCTAAAGGCAAGTAAAACTGCAACATCACGCAGAAATTTTTCATTATCTATATGAGCAAATTATTAATGCCATTCGGTAGTGTTAGATGGGCAGATTTTAGCACAGCACATATGAATACTCTGCTGTCCATTTGCTTTTGAAGGCTGATACAGATTTTTAAAATTGCTTAATATGAAATGAACTTTGTAGTGTAAGGGTCATGTACTTGAAAACTAATTGGAATTATTGTGATATTGCTTAGGAAAGGTGGCTCATGTGGGACCCAACTCAATTTCATTCAAATGCGGTGAATTTTTTGGGCATAATTCTCCTTGGATAGGTCCATAATCATATCACTGATTTTATTTTCCTAACAAGATTCCCAGTCACCATTTATTCCTTAGGTAGCTCCGGTTTGTGGAGCAACTCTACGGTAATCCAGTCTATAACTTATTTCTGAAATAAAGGCACAACATAAAGCTTATGTTTTCCCCTGTCACATTAAAGGCAGACTTACAGGACACAAAGTAAAGCAGGTGCAGTTTATTACCTGGTCTCTTAATAACTTGCTTGCTCTTTTTCTAACCTTAAATAATATTTTTGCAAAGGTTAATCCATAGATGATCTGATGCTGTTTAATAAAAATTCATGTTTACCTTAAAATTTAAAGTAAAACCATTATTTCAATGTAATTTAAATGAAAATTCATGTTTTGCAACTCTTTTTAAGAAAAGCAATAGCAGCACTTCTGATTGTTGGGGGGAAAACAACGTGAAAACAAAAACTTTAAAAAAATGGTATGGTAAACATAGTTTTAAGAAAGGCTGAGGAGTGTATGACCTAATTTGGGTGAAAACATTCATGTTAATTTTTGTGAAAACTGATGTGTTGTGAACAGTTTTCGCTGCTTTATTAAAAATGTAGATTTGTAGACTGCATGAAGTGAGAAGGTCTGAAAGGTAGAAGCAAGGGGTCCTGATTTATACCAATATCTGAGAACAGAATGATATGGACAGAATATGAAATTTTTTTCTTTTGTATTTGAAACTTTTTTCTCCTAAAATTTCTTGAAAATAACCCCTGGGACAGGAGAGAGAAGTCTGTGCCATTTTGTTAGTCGTTTATATTATAGCAAAGATTTTTTTTTTTCTGAGAAATAAAATATAAGGAAAAAAAGGAGAGTATAAACAACCTAGGTAACAGGAACTAATCGAGGCTACTCAAGGGAGTAGGTGAGGGGAGGGAGAACAACAAAATACATTTGATAATTCTGAGTTAGGGTTAATCCTATGTTTCAGAACTAAACATGACGATTATCAATTGAATATCATGAAATTTCTATCTAGAGGTTATACAATTTATTTGTGAATTTTCCATGAAATCCATTGAGCATTAAAGGTTAAATGTGTATTTTATATATATATATATATGTACACACATATGTATATATTACTTGGAAATAATTGTTCTACATTTAGTAGTAATGCATTAATATAACAGCAATGATTTGTTGGGTGCCAACTGTATTCATAAATCTAGGACTATGTTATTGGTTCTCAGTCCTTCGACACATTAGAGTGAATGTAGAAAAGAAGGAGTCTCTACTATTTTCCCAACCCAGCTAGTTACGTTGGAACTTCTAGAAATGAAGTCCAGAATCTCTGGCACAGATTCTAAAATGTTGCCAATTTGAGTCATTTTCTTGGCCGTAGTGACCTTACCATTGATTTTTTAATGCTTCTGCAAGGAAAAGTTATGTTAGAGAAAGAATTTGAAAGTCTACATTGGTAAACTTGCTTTCTCAACCAAACTGTATCTTTGGTCAGAAGGATTAAATTTTTTTCTCCAAAGAGTAAATTTCATTTCCTGCATAGGTGTCTTGTGCCAGGCATGGTGTTAGCTATATGTATATTCTCGCAACATGAGATGCACATGATCATGTGAGCATTCTCGGGAGGAAGACCTGCAGAACCCCAAAAGTGTCTAGATGCTTTAGAAAGAGGGGGGCTAAGTGATCTAATTGGATTGAGAAATGTTGACATCTCTTTGGCCTTGACTAAAATCTCTAATGTGACAAACACATGGGGGTACCATGCAGTAAAGGATGCTCAATGTTATGCTCTGTCATTATTGAACTGTGAAAAACTTGAGAAACACTGATTACCAAATGCAGTTTAAATATTCCTTCAGAACAATTTTACCTTCCAGAAATGATGTCATAGTATAACTTGCTGAGAAATCCAAGCTCTGAGGAATTCAGCAATGTTTGAACTACAGCTTGTTGAAGTATGGATGATTTAGGAAAGTCTCTTCTTAGACATAGTTATTTCTGTATTAGTGAATTTGAATTAAATTACTGAAATCATCAACGTATTTATATGCCATATAAGGAATTTGTATCCTATATGTGAAAGCATTTTGGCTGCCATAAAATAGCAAATAATATTCTATACAGTCCAAATTTGTATGTGAATATTGAGTTTTGGATGAGGCTTTTTTTTTTACTGAGTATTTTGATTATACTTTTCAAAGATGACATCTGCAGAATGGCATTTTTTGTTAGTTATTGTTAATTCTGATGGTCTGTATATCATCAATCACCCAGGAGCACTTGGACATTTTGGTAGTGTTTTTGATTCATTAAATTGTTCTAGGACAAATGTAATTGTGTTGCTTGTGGTTTCATTGAACCGATGAAATGCAAAGCTAAGAATAATGTAAGAATGTGATTTTCCAATCTATTAAGTGAATAGTAACAGAAGTGTGAGTTCTAACCTGAGAAGGACAGTGGGCTGTTTCTACTACAATAACAGTAAATAAATGTCAGTCCAATTTATAGATCTTTTCATACGAAATCATAAAAGACCATGACGAATCAAGGCAAGGGTCAACTTTGCTGAACATGTGTTACTGGAGAAATAGAGGGTAGATTGGAGAGACTTAAGGTGGAAAAAATGGAGATCACTTAAAACCAAGCAAGAGAAGGCAGTGCCACAGAATCACACAGACAGCATGTCTCCACTTCTGAGGATTGTATTGTAGGGAATCAGCCCTATGGTGTCAGGTAATCCCATTAACGAGAACAAAGACCTCATGATCCCATACTGAGGGAAAATGAAAGACATCTTCAATGCCCCTGCTCATTGTGAAGGAGAAACAAGCCCAGAGGGACCAGCAGACATTCTCTGTCACAACAAATTAAATATGCAATTGGCTTTCTGTGTCACCAAGTTGAGTTAGTGTGGGAATTATTTACAGCATGTTGAATGCAGGTGGGAAATAAATCTATAAAGGTCTATAACTAATGTGTATGGAAATTCTTTCCTCTATTTATTTTCTCCTTCTTGCCCTTCTCTGCAGCACACTTGGAATGAATTAATAATCATGATGAGTTCAGAGAAAGGAGGGTAAATGTGGCTATGCCGATGAAAGATTGTCCCCCCAAACCACTACTCTATTCTGGGTGAGTGGGCAGGAAATAGTATCTCATGAAAGACATTGCCAGGGCCATGAACGAAAGTGTGTTCCATAGATGTAGTGGGATAGTTCACAGCTTTGGCGTTTGCTTAGCTCTTCAGGAAAGTAACATATAGCTCGGAAAAAAAACCAAAAACCAAAAAACAAACTACTGTTTCTTAGAGACTGAACCTCCAGAAGATTGTTTAATTATACCAACAACTGTTTGAAGCCTAGACATCAATGTAATCTGCCCAGGAGTGATTCCTAACTGTGCTGGGTGTCCCTGAGTGACGCTGACCTCAGGCGTTGCCTTTCTGAGTCGACACCAAAAGCCTAGAGTTGAGTTTTTCTTTTTCTGGATTATGATTTATAATTCCATGAAATCCAAGATGTCTTTGAGTCTTTGTATAAACAGTAGAATGAATTTGAATGAAGAATTAACATTGTTATAGAGCTATGTCCATACGTACTGAAAAGTTACAGACTTTGGGTAATTTAAAATAAATAGATCTTCACAAAGTATGTGACAGGGTGAAGGAAGAAAGAAGGGTGTGAGGGGGGAAGTTCACAAACATGAAAGTCCACAAAAATTAGCTTTTGATTTTCATGCTTCGCACAGTTCACAGTCTGAATCTGCTTTTGTTACAGGAAAGAGGACCTCATTTTTAATGCATGAAGATAGAACTAAGATGTCTTTTTAGGACAGAGTTGATTCCTATGAATACACATATTTAGGAGTATGTGGAATGTGTCCCTATGTCAACACACAGTGCATATCAACTTCCAGGGCCTTGAATTCAAAGTTTGGATAATGTGAACTTTGCTATTCTGAAGGGATAGGGAATGAGGGTCATCTGCGCTTCGTGGAGACAAACAGCATCACAACACTAATGAGCAGAAACAATTTCTACTGGACACACTTTTTTTTAAAAAAAAAAACTGATTACACAGTATGAACTGAGGACTGTGTCCGAATCCCTCTCTCCTCTCGAATTAATTTGCCACATTCTAAATCCGTAGATAAAGTGGTTCCAGAAGTGGAGTTGGTTGGATGGGTTTGCTTAGACTGCAGTCCATAAAAGAAACAAAAAGCCTTGCATGCAAAAGAAATGAGAAAAAAATAGAGAAAAAAATGAATAAATAAGAAGCAAGGATAAATGTTTTAAATGAAATTCTAAATCAAATGAAGTTGACAATTATGAGAAGCACATTCAAGCATAATATATACAAGCTTCTATTTTTCAAATTAGTTGCATAAAACAATATACTTCAAGAGCAAATATAATGTCAAAGCAAAGCAGACCAGCCCATTCTCCCTTTTAATTAAAGGTAGTTTTCTATGACAAGATCTAAGAAAAGGATGCTCAAGGTTCTCATGGTTGTTTTGTAAGCCTGGGCAAGATTTTCTGATAAAAAAGATTATAATGAATGATGCTCAATTTTTAGGTGTTTATTGAAAGCTTCCACTTAAACAAAGTGCGTCCAACAGCATATTATTAGAATGAACCGCAGAATTTGCAGGGCCCAGCATAAAATGAAAATCTGAAACTCCTTGCTAAAAATTATCAAATATTTCATGATGTTTTCAGCAGGGAATTGTACTACTCTATTATTAGTAACTTAAATTCCAACAATTTGTTCAAATTAAATGGATGATCTAACGCAGCACAATGGCCAGGAGCTTTTTAGTTTGCGTATCCTAACACATTTATGAAGAAATCGTGTAACAAATATCTTTTCAGAAAAGTGAGCCCCTAGTGTGAATTATTACAAAAAAAATACACAAAATAGTTGGCCATTGAAATCATCCTATAATCCTAAATATGATTTTGAAAAATAAAGTCTCAAATACATCTTATTGTTTTTGTACTTTTTACCATATTTGTGACAATTTTTTGGGTAAAGTATCCTTTTGTAAATGGTATTTTGATACAAAGAAATACTAAATTTCAAATACTACATTTACATTTTCATACAAATTATTTTGTACATCTGTCTCAAATATATACCCAAGAACTGGTAACATTTCTCTCCACTATCTTTTTATATCTTTTCCAATTTTGGATTTATTGCTTCCTTATTCTATGGAAGGATTTCGATCTTAAGAGCAAATAGCTGTTCAAAGAAATTAACTGGGTTTGGAATTTCTGCACTGTCACTCCAAATAGCACTAATTGGATTTAGTGTATAAAGCTCTTCCTTCTTCTCATTAATAAATGATGGAGCTGCTGTGCCAGCAGCACCTGGCAGGGATTCAATAGCACTTTGCTCTACCTCAAAAATGGCTCTTCTGGGCATCTAATTCAACAGATTGTTAAAAAGAAAAGAAAAGAAAAGAAAAACAAGTAAACATCTTAAATAACTTGAAGCTTAACGCAGATAATAAGAACCCAAACCACCCCGGCTCTAGGAAGTGATCACTCACCTGCTCAATGTCATTGTTTTTCCGTGATTTGTATATAAATTCTCCAATGGCTACAAAGACGGAAAGGACCAGCCCGGCGGCCAGGACAATGAAGATGCCCCCAATGTTTTCCACTCCCAGGGCACTGGCCTCCTTACTCTCTTCCTCGGGGCAGCCATTTCCCCGCCACCATTTCTCTTTCATCATATGCAGCTTGCCTTCTTCTTGTAGTTGAAGAATAGCAATCGTGATTTTATCCCGGTAAGGAGAGCCTGTGAAGTGAAATTGTTTGGACATTGATCACTGAAATGCTGAAGAAGATGTTGAAAAGCATGTGTTATTAGTGGTAACTACATTATGACTGCTGTGAAACTCCTAGTCTCAAATGGACTAACAAAGGACAGAAAGATTCAATCCTATGTGCTGAAGACTAAATGATTTAAAAGGGAATAAGTGAAAGGTGGTGTACGTGGCTACTCCTTTTAAATAAGAAAAAAGCTAAACTAAAAATTTTGTCACATATCTGTTTCTAGTAAGTTTTCTTTGGTTTCCCCACCCTCCCTATCTCTTAGGAATTTTTTTTTTTTGTAAGGTTAGCAGAGGCTGCTGTTGCCTGGGCTCTTGGTAGTCTCATTTTATGACTGAATATGGCTTGATGACCACCCATATCACTTTGTATTCTTCCTAGGGAACTCAACAGACATTTCCCAGTATCACAGGTCTGTGTGGTCATGTGCATGGTTGCTAACCAATGGGAAGTGGCCCTGTGTCAAATCTTCCCAAATATTCCCTCTTTTCAAATCAATCAATCAATCAAGAAAGCATTTCAGTTGCTAGAGGTGGTGGAACCACAAAGTTAAATGAAACAATTTGAGGATGTCTGTGAAGCAGATCCTCATTTTTAATGAGGACCGTGAAATTTTAAATAATGGACTGTGAAAGAAACGCTTTTGTAAACCACTGAAAATTCGTAGGCATTGGTTTTAGTTGTTAATCCACAGTGACTAATGCGTCAATTAAGACAGATTTAAGAGTTGTTTTTTAAATTATTCACAATCTGATTAGGTTTGGAGTATATGGTTGGATTTGGAAAATATGCAGACTTTCTTTTTCGATACATAATTTTTTTTTTTGATACATAATTTTAAAGGTTTATTTATTTATCTCGAAAGTCAGAGTTAGAGAGAGAGAGATCTTCCATTCATTAATTCACTTCCCAAGTGACTGCAATAACTGGAACTGAGTAAATTTGAAGCTAGGAACCAAGAGTTTCCTCTGGGTCCCCTTTGTGGGTCCAAGGGTCCAAGGACATCAGCTATCTTACGTTGCTTTTCTAGAGCACAAGCAGGGAGCTTAATGGGGAGTGGATGGGACTCAGCATCTAGCTATAAAGAAATATTTTCAATACTGAATTTCTTACGCTACACACACACACAAACATGAGCACGCACACACGTATCCTTTGGGGAAATGAGTGCATTCTAGTTCTGTACAGACTTTAAAATCTTTCTTTATAGAAACAATTAAAGAAAAAATTGGCATGCTAGGACAAGAAGAATATTACCTAGTCATAAAAAAACAATGAAAATCCTGACATTTTCCATAAAATAGATGGAACTGAAGATCATTATACTAAGTGAAATGAACTAGATTGAAAAAGACATGTTTCCCATTCTTTCTTTTTTGTGGAACCAAACAGGTGGAATATGAACAGTGTGTAGATGTTATCTCAATTACTATTTAGTCGTAAATGTTGCTTCCCTGAATCACACTGTGTGAACAACGCCCTCATTGCCTTCATTGTTATAAATCCTCACTCTGTGATATTACTCTCTCTATTCTCTCAGAAGATAGTAAGCTCTGTGTTTGTCTCTGCCTGTCTGTCTCTGTCTCCCTGTCTCTTTCTCTATGTCTCTGTGTGTCTCCCTTTCTTTGTTTAACCTTTACTTTCAAGTAAGTAAGCAGATCTTGTTAAAAAGTGAGAAAATGTGCTGATATTTTTTTCTGAGGTTTCCTAAAACAGTTGTTCACCACTCCAAATTTAACAGCACTGGAAAAATATTTTGGGGAGGTAATGAATTGTCAAATAAGAGCACAGATTTTGAGCGAGAAAAATGCATCTTGAAAGTAAAATTACAAAATATTGGCTCTTTGCTTACATAGCTCCAGAATCATGACTAATGTCAATATTAGCACCGTTATACCCACAGCCTGGGCCCAGTTCAGTGAACCAGAATGCTTTGCTTTAGTGTACCTGAAAATGGTTTGAAGAGGGCTGGTTTGATTCCTACATAGAGATTGGGGCAGTGATCCTAGCAGGGTGCATAGTGGGTACTCAGTAATTGATCACTGATTTTTTTCTCACTCCAGGCTTCACATTTCAAACAGGTGGAGATCCAACCTCTGTTTACCCAAGAAGGTAATTTCCAGCCTCCTGGTAACTTGCTTGAGCCGCAATTGCTCTCATTTTTTTGAAGTTTTGTTTTAACTCTCCCAGGAGACACATTTCCAGAGCTTCTGTCCTGAGAACTTACAAGAAGCAAAGTCTTCAATGCTGTGTTGTGACTAACTCAATCTTCAGTCTTGGATATGGTGTCAAGGAACATCACTCGGTCAAACCAGGAATAGGTGAAGAATATTTTTATATCTGCATGTAGTTTAGTTGGGTATTCTTGCATTGGTGTTGATTCATTGCAAGTTACTTGACAAATATCCATGTGTACAAACAAAGCTTCCTGATGTGTTTCTTACAGCATCTAATTTTTTTTAAAGAGTCAATTCGTGAAAAAAAGTCATACTTTTTTTTCAACAGCTATATTCTCATTAGATGTATTTTCTCTGAGGTCTACCATCTGTTCCAATTATAACTTCATTGTTTGTGCTTTAAAAGCATGACAGGTTTATAATGGCTATGAAAAATTCCTGGAGTATATTTCTTCTCACCTAGAGAAGGAGGCAGGCTCTTCCACTTTTAAACTTATTGTGGATGAACTACTCCTTTGAAGAGGTACATTCAGATCTCCCCCTACCAGTCCAATCATGTATCTCACTGTACTATCAGAAATTTTAGCTTTTGAGCTAAATTCCATCCTGTAGGAGGCATTCTGGATAAACACTGACTTGCCAATGTGCACTTGTTCTCAAGAGAAATGACGCACTTCTGTAAGCATTACTGTCAATCCCATGACAAAGAGGACTATGGAAGGGATTTTGCCTGGCAGAGGAAGATTCTAGTTTCTGTGTGTGCGTACCAATTGGGATGCCTGGGTTCACTTCCTGACTCTAGCTTCTTGCTAATTTAGATCCTAGGTTTCATCAATTATGGTTCAAATGATTGGGTCGCTGCTTTGTGTATTAGACTTGAGTTGTGTTCCTGAATCCTGATGTGGCTTCAGCCCAATGTTGATCTTTGAGGATGTTTGGGAATGAAGCAGTGAATGTGATAAGGTTCATCTCTTCCTCTCTCTTCTTTGTATGCATGTGTGCTGGTGTCTACTCGCTTTATTCCTCTGCTTCTGTCTCAAAGAAAACATAATCCAAAGAAATAAATGAAAGAGAGGGGTTATGGCCTGGGATGGCAAGAAAAAAGATTTTTATTTTATAATTTAGTTTAAAGTGGTTCTACTAAGACATTAGATTTGCTCCTTCAAGAAGATGCAAAAATAATTTGCAATCAAGACTGTGATTTTGATTCTGTGATGATCCAAACCACGGCACCCATGCTGGTGTTCTGGGTTGACTTGTGGCCCCATTCACCTGAAGTCAGAAAGTGTTGAGATATCAAATAACTATATCTAATTCATATCACTGTCATTAGAAAGCAGCAGACTTGTTTATAAAGCCAAAAGCGACACAACATGCCATAATTTAGTGTCTGAATATCCCTTTGAGTCTCGTCCCTAAGAGAACATGTGACTAAATTATAAAGCTAGCTTAACCATTAGGTTAAAATAGACACTTTAATAACAATATCTTTTCTATCAGAAAAGTTAAAATAATAATAAGGTTCTTATGGATAATTCAAGCAGTTTGTGGATTTATTTAGAGGACATACAGGATGTGAATAATGATATAGATAAAGCTAATTTTTGTGGATCATGTGTATCTAATTCTAGGTAGATACAGGGAATCAAATTGGTTTTATCATAAAGATAGATTTTTGAGGAGAGTTGGCCTTTATTTGGTTAATTGATACACAGTCTTTTTTAAAAGCCCGAGTTTGTTGACAAATTGTCATTTGAGTACAGGATATTTAAAACCTGAATTCAGTCCTTTCATTGGAAAATAAAACATCTGACAAAATTGCATTTTAAAATTGACTGACCTGAAAGTTAGCTGTGCTTTTAATGACCACACCATCTCTAGTGCTCTGAAACTGCAACACTTCGCATCTGCCTCCTCGCATAAGCAAGTTTTGTTCACTTTTGATATCTGCTTGACATTTGTAAGCACTCCGGGGCCTTCCTAACTTTGCTCATCAATAGTCCCTTCCAAACAAGAATGACAACACAAACAAGGAAGTCAAATCTGCTTTGAACTCTTCATCATCTGGCTGGACCATAACTAGTATTTCAGCTTGACTGGCCCATGTTCCGTGGTGTTGGGTGAGACCTGCTTTAGAGAACTGACGCATTACTCACTTCAGAGGAGCACGCTGGCGTCAGACAGATTCTTTTTCATTGCACTTTTCTATAGATAGGGAAACAGCACAAAGCCAATTGTCCATGGAGATGAAAATGGTAATCTCCCCTGAAGGTGAATGATTTTACTCATACTTATTACTGTCGTGTGAGAAGGCACAATTCTATCGCTACGTCGTCCCACAAGGCAATCATATCTCCAGAAAACAGTGCTACTGAGCCAATAATAAAAGTATTTCAAGGTTTTAGAAAGTTACCATTGATGGAGTCTAGCACCTTGCTTCAGCAAATTATAGTTTAACTTCTGTATTTTGGAAAACCTTACGATACTTTCCCACTTATTGGCATGAAACATTAGCCCCCTAACTTTTGTCATGTTCATACAGGATTAATTTTTGTGTTATATTATATTTTAAGATATAAAATTATATAAACCGATTAGAGCACTTCATAGAGTGGATGAAAATGGATTTAAAATGTTTATTTTTAAGCTTTTAGTGCAGTGCCTTCGATGATTCTTGGCATCCCTGTAAGTTCCTATTAGTGTACCTGGCTTTGAGTCCCAGCATCTTTGCTTCTGATTCTATCTTTCTGCTAATATGCACTTGGACAGGTATTGCTTGAGTCGCTTCCACATATGGGAGAGACCTAAATTAAGATCGGGACTTTTGGCTTCAAGTGTAGCAATTGTGGGCATTAGGGAGTGAAACACTAAATGTAACACAACTCTCCCTCACTCTCTGTCTTTCCACTTTCATTTCTCATGTCTTCCAAATAAATGAATCTTAAAAATGAAATTCACACAAAATTTTTAATAATACACCTTTTCAAAGAACCTTTTAAAGATACCTTGTATATAGAGATTGAAGACAACTCTATAAAGTAGATTAATTGGGAAGATGTTCTCTTTAAGATACCTGTTTGGGATAAAATAATGGATATATATGTTTTCTTAAATTGTCATATGGCAGAAAAACTTGAAAGAAATACAGGTGGAAAGAATTTATTAGGCTAAATATCTGAGAATCTCCAGTTCAGACCATGCCTCTGATCTCTGTAGACATTCTCATTAATTCTGAGTCCACTTAACACATGGCATACCTTCTCAGACTGTGCAATAGAGAACTTTCAGCCCATTTGCTTCCAAATTGCGATACACATCTCAGTCTTGGCTAATGCCTTGACCCTCTTACCGATAGGTGTTCCCACTCCATAACCTTTGGAGTCAATGAGGCCCCCGATCTGAGTGAGGTTGCAGTTCCTCTGTGTAACATACTCAATGCTGGTGGACTCCATCAGCAAGGCATAGTCTGTGGTGAGCACTCTCTGTATTCCTTCGTCACTGTTTTTAACCAGGGCGGTCTGCTGTCGGCTGCTCATAAAAGCCCACATCTTCTCATAAGTGGATATTTTTGATTTCTGCAGGAAAAGAAAGCATACCCACCAGCCAAAGAGTGTGGAAAAAAATATGGCCTAAAACTATTTAAAAACTCAGTGGTTTAAGCAATACAAGGGATATTCTTTCTTAGCAGATGGAGAACCAAGATTGATGATCCTTGTACGTGCATTTGGTGTGTGAAAAGAGCCCAGCTCACCACAGGAAAGACCTTGGAGGCGCTCAAGAAGCTATGGAGAAAAGGGGGATTTGGGTTGATTGATATGAGACACTGGCTCAAGGTCCTGTTGTTGCTTTCATTTAAGCGGAAAAAAAAGGAACACTGGCATCAATAATAGCACTTGTTTAATGAACTGTGGCCACTTTGGAGTAAGCCATCATGGCATCATGGCCAACGGGCCATAATGTATCTTACTCCCTAAAGGTTCCACTCACTGACCTCATTTTCCTCCAACCACTCTACTGTCTCAGATATGTAAATTATGATACCTGATCCAGCATTCTTTTGCTGGGATGGCTCTAGGCTAAATCATCCACTTTCTCTACTTCACTTCTGAGGGCACGGCCATCCATTTTTCTTTCTCAGAAAACTCAGAATATGAATGCTTTTTTCAAATTAATACTCAGATGAGAAAATGCTTCATGTTTTACTCTTATACCTCTGATGTACACAGTTTTCATTGCAATTATATTTTAGATAATTAAGATATGCCTATTTAATTTTGTTTCAAAATGTTCTGACTTTGCCATTTCCTTGATTCTTCATAGTTTTGAGAGACTCAGTAATAAACTATATATGATTTATCATATTAACATATGTATATATATACCAGTTCCTCATCATGCTACTTCTTTGTTAAAAATATCAATTTTATATTGCTTAGATATTAACTTTCCATTTCTTTGAACAGTGATTGTTTAATTCTGTTTTGTCATTTCCCTACTATTCTCTTCTTCTCCAAATTTGTTTTCTATTGTCAATAACCACCCTTTGCCCATTTCAAGGATGAATGCTACAATGCAAATTAATATTTTCTCACTAAGCTAGTTCTCTTGCATTTGTGTAGTTCTTTTCCACATTAGATTTCTTGGCAGGAATGTATATGTCATCTCAGAAGTGCAAAGGGGCTTAAGACATGAATTTGTGCCATAAACAATAAATGAAATACCTGTGGAATCAATTCTTAGAGTGGTTATTCATGTTCAAGTGTTCCTGGGGGCTGAATTCCTAGCTCTATTTAAATTTTTCACTAATACCATGGGCTTCATGAATTAGAAAAGGACAGATGGCTTTATTTCGGATTGTTAGGCATTTGAAGAGCCCCCTGAGAAAGACTGTGAGACAAATAACAATTCAATCAACAGTACCTTGTAGCTATTGGCATTTTAGCGGACCTATTGTGTTGTGTATTGGATCCCAGGAACCACTCTTCAACCCAACAGACAACTGTAAATGGGAACTCACATCTCCCCAACAAAGGAACGTTTTGTCAGGGTCAATGCCTCATGTAATGTGTGGTTTCAGCCTTGCAGAGTTTGGTCATACTAAAGTCATCATAAAGAGTTACCCTTCCAAGTGCACGGAGATCAGCGTGCCTTTTGGCAATAAACGCACAGTGGGAAAAAATTATTTCTCCATCAGGAAACTATCTTAAGGGAAAATACTTTTCTTTGAAGTTGTCAGAGACTGCAGATATCAGCTCACTCACACCACTGCTTTAACAGGGGAAGAAGCTTTGACACAGAGGGTTTGGAAACTTGAAAGAGTCACAAAAAAGTTAGTATCAGAGCTAGTTCTGGACCTACGACCCTAATGTCTACTTTAATTCTCTTTCCACTACACCTCGCTCATTTGATGGAGGTGGATGTCTACATTGCCAACATTCTTTCAAGAATGCTGTCAATCTTTTTTGATCTTTATTTAAAAATATAGCTTTTGTTCATGGAATGATATTTCCTGAGGCAGTTTGCTGGTTGGATTCATGCTAATAGAATGTAGGAGTTAGTCTCTATGTAAAATACTGTGAAACACTTTTCACCATATTTACCTTATGTTAAAGTAAATGTGATAAATACCAGAATCTTTTCAGAACATTATGGGCAATAAAATTAAAGATATGCTTTATTTTGATGCAAATGCATTTTGAAATCCATGGATTTTTTTTTTCATAATATTATTTTTCTAAGAAGTTTTTGGAGACCTCACATAGTTTTAAAAACTGGAGTTTTGGTCTATGGAAACCAAGGACTACAGAAAAGAGTTCATATATGGTAAATAGGTAATGTATCAGAGGAGCTAATAGGCATTAGAGGGATACAAATGGTGTACAGAGTTGCCACTGAGTCCTTTTCAGGTGTGGCTCTCAGATTATCTGTGTTCAGTTTTTGGAAGACCTAACTATGATCGTGGCACAAGACTGTCTTGTGCCTCTTAACACAAGCAACTCACCTAAGTCATGCAATACACAGTTGCACAGAAAGTAGAGTAAACTCTAGGAGAAGAGAGATCAGGCTCGTGGTTCTACCACAATGGTCATTAACTGCGATATATCTAAATGCCCACAGAGAGTTTTGCTCTGGTCTCTTCATTGCTTGGTAACAGTATCCCGTCCACCATCATGTTCTTCAGTGTAAGAGTATGGAGTCGATATCATGATTTTAAATGCAATATCATCACCTTTTCTTTCTTCTTTCTTAAAGTAGAATGTTGCAAAGAGGGGCAGAACTGTTTTTGTGCAAGAAAACCATTACCCAGGAAGTAGTTGGCTAAGTTGAGGGTGTAGGAACCATCAACAATTCCTTTGATCCCTCGCTATTCAGACAACTTCATAATGGTAAACATAATGGAGTCAGAGGAGTGCCTTTCTGCGTTTGTGTAAAGTTATCTTTCATTTAAAAAATTTGCTGCCAAGGGGTTCATCGTATTCCACATTTAGAATTACAGATTCTGAAATACTAAGGAGCTTACAGTTCACAGGAAGACAGAAGACGTGGTGAAGAAACAACTTTTTTAATAGTTGGAAATATCTGTAGATAGTTTAAGGACCTTATGGTGTAGGAAGTTTTATACCACTCTATGCACGAAAGAGTTCTACTCAAGGCTTCTTCAAGTTCCAGATTCTCCTCTTCAGGTCAACCCCTTTCAGATTCCTTATTCAAATTCCTTATTCCTTATTCAAATCTTGAGGTTGGGAACACTGCAGTCATGCCATGTCAGTTAGTACTTATTTTGCATTCTCTCAAAGTTTAGCAATTTGACAGTAACTAAACACTACTTATTCTTTGTGTCAGTTTTCATCTTTCAGACATAGATGTTAATAATTATTGAAAAAAATATGATTATTCTACATAGAAAATGTAACTAAAAATTCAAAGGCCAATCACACTGTATGAATGATGTTCTGGGCATTTTACATTTTTGAATTTTGTATAGTCTTAGGGATCATGTTAAATCAGTGTAAATAATGAATGATCTGCATCAAAGAATAGACTGATTGCCTCCCGTTTTACTGCATATGTCAAAAGTTAATTAAAATACTTGTAATATTCTCTGAGCTTCTTAGCCAAAGTTGGTAAAATTGAAATAAAAAAAGCTTGTATTTATGAAATCTGTAAATCCAGGATTTAAACATTTAATCTCCAAAGGCATGAGGTCTATATAAATATATTTTGTCTGTTTAAACCTGATTATGTGAGTATTCTGTTACTGATTAAACATTGTGTTCAAAGAGTAAACATTTTTAATGTGGATTCTGTTATAGCAAAGTGTTACTTATTAATGTTTGATGTCATTATTTATTTACTTTGGCTCTATGAAGCATGCAATTTAAACATTCACTGGGAAATTTATAGTGTATCTGTGGGTAGTTAAGTAGAACTTACTGAAAATAATAATGACTAGCTCTTGCAGTATGTGAATAATGTCCTATGCATTTTGCATTTATCAATCAAATGAATGTTAATAACCTTCATATAGCAAGTGTCATGATTGACACCTGAGAAGATAGGATGTCACATATGGAAGTGATGAAGCCACAGTTTGATCACAGCAAGCTGGTTCCAAGATCTGTGTTTCCACCAGCAGAAAGTTCACTATTTTAATGAAGAGGACACCTAACTCTTGCTTTGATTAACTTTTGATCAAACTTTCTAAAGGCCTAATCAAAATGAGTAGTTTGCATATGTTTCCATTATAGTTGGAGCTGCAAAAACACTTTCAGTAATTGCACAATGTATGGAAAACAATTTACGTGGCTTCTAAGGGCTTTAGATAAAAATGTAGACAGTGTTGTGTGAAGTGAAACAGAATCTAGAGGAAAATGTGAATAGTATTCATGTCTTTTCCTTTCCTTTTAGCAATAATTTTCCTTTCAGTGAGTAAAAACATATTCAGTTGTGGAATTTCTGAAACAAGATATAAAGTAGGTGTAAATTGTGGAGTGCTGTATGGTCTTCAGGTTGGTAGAACCTTGATTTTTATACAAAGGTTCTTGTAATGCTTCATTTTATTGAGATAAACAGAATTTGTCACATTGTTTCTTCCACGAGGTTATATACACACACACACATATATACACATATATATATGGCTGCCATAGTGAAGTTGCAGATCCCACCATTCACAGGAATGAATAACTGCAATTCTACTTCACAGTTACATACCTGATGATTACATACATACACATACAAATGCATGTAATATATATGTCTGCTTTTACATATAACTACATGTACTTCCACACATATTGGGAATAAGTTATTGATATTTGATCTTGCAAATGTGGCAAATACGTGCATAAGGACTAGGCAAAATATTTACCATATTCCTTTTTAAATCTCTGGATTTTTTTTCCTTTCTGTAAATTCTAATTTAATATAATTTTTTTTTAAAACCACCAGCAACCTGGAAAGCAGCTGTGTTGAAATGCAAGCTTGTGAAAAGGGCTGTGTCAGAGGAAGACAGTTGCTTTAAAACCACCACTTCCTTTACTATATGTTTAAATGTATTATCTCACTAAATAATACATTTACATATGATTTAAAGATATGATTTAATTTAGAAAAAGTACTCCGAAGGAAAGCTATCCGGAGAGAATTTACAGTCCAGTGGGAGACCTCTGCCTTTCGAATGGATAAAATATGATCATTGCAGTCGATTATGCTCTTATCCTGAACTGATGGAAAGTTATGACATTTGCAGATTCTCTAAGGTTTTAAAAATTCATGGGTTCCCTTTTGAAAATTCCCTCAGTGGGATTTAAACACCTTTGCTAAAATATTTTTTAATGTTTTCTTCCTGTCTATAGAGTTATAGATAGGTCCATTATGGGTAATACAGCAGGCTTTGAAAAAGCTTGACTTAAATTGACCTCATGGCTTTCTTCTCAAACAGTTTTTAACACATAGAGACTTAACATTTCTGACACTGATGGTAAAATTAGCCGAGTCTTTCAGGTTCAAGCAAATAGCAGTTGTGCAGAATGTGACTCTGTATGCAGAGCAATTTCTTTCATGTTGTGTTTCCTCAAATGCTTACTTCTGTCTGAGTTCTTGTTCTTCCTGCCCAGGGTAACTTAGCACTCCAGTCCTCCAGCTGCAGTGCCCAGCAACCCTTTAGAACAGCTTTGAGGGTGATTATAGCCTCTTAACCACTTCCTGGAAAGGCGATTTTAGAGGCTAGAGTTCCTTATTCCCAGAGCTGTTCCAATGTCTCCAGACCGTGACAGCCAGAGTGACACGTCTGCTATAATTTTTTTAAACCTATTTTATCCAAGTCATTTTAGACTGAATCACTATCTAATCTGTGTAATCCTCTTGCTTGAGGCTGGGAAGACAGTGATTCGTTATAAGGCAGGTTTCTTTTCAGAACTATTTCTTACATGAGGATTTTGTCGTTGGATTGGCTCACGAGCATTTTTTCTGTTTTATTATGTCCTCACCACTTCCTCTGTCTACCCAATTCATGATTCTTAAACACCTGTTGCACTGCAGGTGACAGGCACTCATGCATCTGGTCTCCCTGTTTCTTTTCAGATCTTCAAGCCTTGCACCAGGGTTTTATATTTTCCCCCCTTAGAACGTTTTTTTCAGGGCTGGGGGTATCTTGGAGAAATTATAAATTGAGCTGAAGTAAGCTGATTTTTCTCACTCAGTTTCTCAGCTAAATTCCTATCTGAAAAGTAGTCTTTTCGCAAATAAATAAAGTAAAATGGGCCCAGGAACAGTATCCATGGATTAGAGTTTATAACTGCCAAAGTCTTTGAATGTTTTTAACATTCTGGATCTTTGGACTTGAGTGGTGGTGTGTAAGGTTGGCCTCTGCCCATGGTGCTGGCATTCCATAGGGGTGTTGGTTTGAATCCTGGCTGCTCCACTTCCCATAGCATCCTTGTTATGGCCTGGAAAAGCAGCAGAGGCTGACCCAAGTCCTTAGTCATTTTGCGGCTCCTGGGGGGTTACTGTCTTAAGAGACAGAGGAAGGGGGGCCAGAAGGCTCCGAGAAGGTGAAGTATTGATGTGAAGCAGGTCTGGACGGAGCCCCCTGACTGTAACTGCCCTCACTCAGGGACTTGTCAGTCTCAGGTGCAAGTACACTGAGACTTAAGGCTGGAATGTTCCTTTTCCTTGTGGAGTCATCCAGTTTAAGAGCTCTGAGTGTATATATACCACTCCGAAGCTTTCTGACAGCCTGCCTCCCTCATGGGGAAAACTAAGTCGGATTTAGTCTTTGTTCTCCTTTTGCAAATAAATTCCTTCTTGATAAACAGGGTTGCTGGGCCACAAGCTAACTTGAAAAATAAAGTGTTTGGCAGCAGCGTTGCTTCCCATGGGGGTCTGTGCCTCTCCCTTCTCCCTCCCACACTTTCTCCCCTCTCTTCTTCACTTTCTGTTTCTGACAGAACCCGTCTCTATCAGAGCTCATTTATGAAACTGCTTGCTTATTAAAAACATATTTTCTGAATCCCTGCTGTGGGTCCGGCATTGTTTTCAATATTGACAAATAAAACAGACCAAATTCCTACCCTCAGGGACTTACTTTCTGAAACTCTCTGCAAGTTGATCCATTGATCCCTTGCTTGATTTTGTTGGGTAACTTACATAGGCTCTTTAAGCCCTTTATTCCTCATGCTATCTCAGTATTCCTTTCTCACTTGTCCCTTATTGGATGAAGTAAGATGATACACGTAGAACATTCGAAACAGAGTGCGATTCAGGATTCTTGTGTAGTCCTTGATGGTGTTTTTATTGATGATGGCTGTATTTTTGTCCCATTCTGCTTAATTGAAGTGCTAATGGCCTCACCATTTGCTTGGTGGCCTGAGATGTCAACTTTATTTTTGCCTTGTTTTCAGGACCATGTAGTCAGCAGGTACCTTCTCTGAAAACACTCTGGGGGAGAGGCATACATGTCTGTTTTGTGGCATTCTCCAGAGCAACTATAATGCAGTCAGCAGAGTGCTATGGAGAAAAATGAGGACCAGTCTTCTCTGGTTCTAAAGATACCCAAGTACAACAAAGTCAAATTAAATTGGAGAGATGCTTTGCAAGGACCTGGATACCTGGTACCATGGCAAGGTAGGGTCTATTGCTTCTCTAATTGCTAGCCTGGATCCTCTCCGTCTGTGCTTGTAGTGCTCATTCGGAGCATGCAGAGTCTCCCCACTGCTGGCTGCCCATTTCACAGTACTTTAAAGCTCAATGACATTGGTTAGTGAGCTAAACATCTCTAATAATTTTGCAGAAATGACAGATTTGACTTTGGCATTGTCACTTTACCCTGGGTTCTTTTACCAGCAGCCCAAGAATAGCCTGTATCTGTATTTTAGGAAAATAGATCCGTAATCTTACAAAGTCATATATTGAGAAGTAGTTGTTCTTAAGACATCATTAACCAATGAAGATGACACTCCTAGTATTTGCATATTAATTAAACCAATGACATAATCTTAAAATACACTGTTTAAAAATACTTTTAAGGTAAAATAAATTCTGCTTGTTATATTACCCTGTTTTTTCTTTTTGATAAAACTCTCTACATAATACGCTTTTAATACAACAGGTCTTATCATAATTATTAATTATCAAACTTTATTTTGCAGGTGGTGGTCATTTTTACCAACAAATACTATTATACAAAAAGTGTATGTGTTTTTACCTTTGTTTCTGCATGTAAACTACAATTTGTCACAAATCAAAACATTCTACTCAACTCTGCTATTACAACTTCGGTTTTGATCATCTGAGTGTAAAACCCTAACAAAGATTTCTTTAGAGTTTATTCTGCTTGCAGTTGTTTCCTTTATTCATAGTGCTTTTCAGAAGACCTGGAGCGCTTTCTGATTAATCCCAAGGCATACACTTTTGAGAAAGTCACTTGGCCTTTGAACATCTTATTTTCTTCATAAGATCAGTGCAGCATGATCTGTATTCTATATTAAAACCGTTTTTAAAAATAGGAACAATGGTGTGTGAGATTTGATAATGGATATACTGAGACTTAATCTATAAGTAAGAAAGAACTCAGTTTCATTACCCTGTGTAACTAACTAGAAAGATCTGAACAATGAAATGCACTTGATGTTAAGGTTAAAATCACTCCAACTTAACACTCCCTTCATGTCCCAGAAGGTGTTCAGGGCTGAGGAAGCACTTCAGGCATGACCAGAAACACGATTCCTCATTGGTGCACACAGCACGATTAACCAGAGACCATGACATTGTCTTAATTGGTTTCTAGGTTTGCACATAATTCCATCTTGTGCATGTTTTCTTGTACAGAACAAATAGAATATAGTGGTATTCAAGCATTCTGGTTGTCATCATTTCAGAATAAGAAGTCTTGATCTGGTTGGCACTACGAGTTAATAACTGATTAATGAGTGGTTAAATTGTACTCACAGTGAGGGATTTTCTTTTCTGGTATAAACGTAAAAGATATCAATCTGTGGGTTACAGTATTATATATTAAAGACATCTGGCTGTATACCAAAGAGATTGCTTGATGCAGCATGCTAGAACATAGGGATTCATTACAATTAGATTGTCACTGAAAGTTATATTTCAATAAAACTTACCCAACATTTTGGGGGGGCAGGGGAGATGATTTTTCTTTTGTATCCCTCTCTACTTCAGTATGAATGGTTAGGCTCTTACCTTGAAGAAGGTCATTGTTGATCCGTCTCTGACTGCCCCGTATTCTATCTTGGTTTGCTTTGCCAGGTCATCTGCTGAGTCTATGGGCGATTCCATTCTCTCTACTGTTAAGAAAGCAGCCAGATTGGCGGTGTAGGATGAAATGATGATTAGGGTGAAAAACCACCAGATTCCTCCAACTATTCTGGTCGATAGAGCTTTGGGCATCAACTCTGATCCTGTGACAACATCATCAGAGTAAAGGTGTTAGAGTCAGAGGAAATCAGAAAACTCATTATAGCTCAATATTATTCTACAGAAATAGGTCCATCAAGGCTTGCTATCTTACATATAAGTAAAATAAATACATTTTCTATAATATGGAATGAAATCTCATGGAGTCTTTTAAAATATTTATTATTGCTGCTTGAAATATAGTTCGTTGACAATTGGCACAATTAAAACTATTTAGCCATCGAAATTCTACGAATAATGTTTAGTTTCATCTCTCAGGATTACAGCGTCAGCACCAAGATGTTTCGCCTTTTATTATTATTTTTTAAAATGCATCTGAAAGTACAAAGTAAAATGTTTAAACTATGGAAAGCCTAGAATAGTATTGTATTTTATTCATGACTGTACAACATAAGACATTTTAAAATATGTTGATATATCGTGTCATTTGCTACATGTACTTTATCAAAACATAGGATTTACAAATAAAATGGAATAAAATACAGCTCCTATTTGATACTAGATGAATTTTGTTGCATTATCTTTAGAAGGATAATTGTGTTTTTAAATATTGATTCTTATTTGTCTGAAAATGAAATACTCCTTTAAAAGTTTCATTTTTTCTGAAATACTTCTTTCTTTTTTTTTTACTAGCTTTGGGGTTTATTGAA